>NC_058368.1:194102842-195325967 GCF_018350175.1 Felis catus
ATCTTTCCATTTCTTTGTGTCATCATCAATGCTTTCATTAGTGTTTAATAGCTTTTAGAGTACATGTCTTTCACTTCTTTGGTTAGCTTTATTTCTAGGTATTTTATTATTTTTGTTAAAATTGTAAATGGGATTTTTAATTTCTCTTTCTGCTACTTCATTATTGGTATATATAAATGCAACAGATTTATGTATGTTGATTTTGTATCCTGCAACTTTACTGAGTTCGTGTATCAGTTTTAGTAGGTTTTTAGTGGTCTTTTAGGGTTTCTATATATAGTATCATGTCATCTGCAAAGAGTGAACGTTTTACTACTTCCTTGCAGATTTGGATGCCTTTTATTTCTTTTTCTCATCTTGTTGCTGTGGCTAGGACTTCCAGAACTGTATTGAATAAAAGTGGTAAGAGTAGACATCCTTGTCTTGTTCACGACTGCAGAGGAAAAGCGTTCAGTTTTTTTTCCCATTTAGGATGATATTAGTTGTGGGTTTTTCATATATGGCCTTTATTATGCTGAGCTATGTTCCATCTAAATGTACTTTGTTGAGGATTTTTATCATGAATGGATGTTGTACTTTGTTAAATTCTTTTTCTGCATCTTTTGAAATGATCATGTGGTTCTTATCATTTCTTTTATTAATGTGATTTATCACATTGACTGACTTATGAATATTGAACCACTGTTGCAGCATAGGAATAAGTCTTACTTGATTGTGGTGAATGATATTTTAAATGTATTGTTGGATTAAGTTTGCCAATATTTTGTTGAGGGTTTTTACATCTATGTTTACCAGAAATATTGGCCTGTAGTTGCCTTTTTTAGTAATGTCTACCTGGTATTGGTATTAGGTTTTGGTATTAGGTTAATGGTGGCCTCATAGAATGGTGGCCTCTTACACTGTTTTGGAATAGTTTGAGAAGAATAGGTATTAACTTTTCTTTAAATATTTGGTAGAATTTGCCTGTGAAGCCATCTAGTCCTGGACTTTTGTTTGTTGTGGTTTTTTTTGTTTTGTTTTGTTTTCTTTTGTTTTGTTTTGTTTTGTTTTGTTTTTGATTCCTCGTTCAGTTTCTTTGCTGGTTATTGGTCTGTTCAAATTTTCTATTCTTGCTTTAGTATCTTCTAAGCCAATGACTATGAGGAAACATTTTCCTTGTGTGTTCCCCTGTGTGCTCCTCTCTCTCTCTCTCTGTCTCTCTCTCTCTCTCTGTCTCTCTCTCTCTCTCTCTGTCTCTCTCTCTCTCTCTCTCTCTCTCTCTCTGTGTGAGTGTGTGTGTGTGTGTGTGTGTGTGTGTGTGCGCGTGTGTGTCTGTCTGTCTCTCTGTTTCTCTCCTCCTTCTCCACAACCATAGCTCCCTCCCCTACCATGGAACTGTGATCTGTTTCTCCCCTAAACTCCCTCTCTGCACTTCCTACCTTCTTTACTGCAGCCTCTTCTCCACCTTTAGTTGTACAGTTTGTTCTTCCAGTCTTCAGTTTGATTTCTGGAGTATTTAGGATTATTTGATAGTTACCTAGCTGTATTTGTGAGACAAGGCAAGACTATGATTCTCCTACTGTGCTGCCATCTTCCTCTAAATTCACAGTGATAGATTTTTTAACACTGCGCCAGCATTGCATCCCTGAGATACACTTTACTTGACCATGGTGTATACTTTTTTTATGTACTATTGAATTTTTTGCTAATTATGATAAGAATTTTTGTGCCCATACTCATGAAAGATGTTGGTCTTTCTTTGTACTGTCCTAGTCCTGTTTGGCATCAGTCTGATACTAGCTTCATAAAGTTGTTGAAGGTGTTTCCTCTGCTTCTAGAAGAGATTGTGTAGAATTTTTTTTTTAATTTGGTAGAATTCTCCAAGATCATCTGGGCCTGGAGATTTTTTATTTCATATTGAAGTGTTATGGTAGCTTCAAGGAATTGATCCAGTTCATCTAAGTTTTCAAATTTGTATGTCTAGAGTTGTTCATAGTATTGCCTTATTATCTTTTTTATGTCTGCATGGCCTATAATAACATCTTCTGTGTCATGACTGATAAGAATTTGTGAGCTCTCCCTTTTTGTGTTTATCAATCTTGCTAGAGTTTAGTCAATTTTGCTGGTCTTTTCAAAGAGCTAGATATTTATATCATTGATTTTTCTCTATTTTTTATTTTATTTTTCATTGATTTCTTCCCTAATATTTATTATTGCCTTCTTTTTGCTTATTTATGCTTTATTTTGTGCTTCTTTTTCTAAGTTTTTGAGGTAGGAACTTTATTGATGTGAAAATTTTCCTCTTTTCTAATGTAAACTTAATGCCACAAGTTTTCCTTGTTGCACTGCTTTAGTCGTGTCACAGGGATTTTGATATGTTGTGTGTGTTTTATTTAAAACTTTACTTTTTTAAAGACCAGCTTTAGGTTCATAGGAAAATTGAGGGGAGGGTACAGAGACTTCCTATATAGCCTCCCTCATTATCAGCATCTCCTACCAGAGTGGTACATTTATTAGAATTGATGAACCTGCTCTGACGTGTTACAGTCACTGAAAGTTCATAGTTTGTATTACAGCTCATTGTGCCATTTTAAATTCTATGCATTTTGACAAATGCATGATAGGTACCCACCATTGCGGTATGATGTAATTTCACTACCCTAAAAATCCTACATGTTCTGCTCTTTCATCCCTATCTCTCCCCAGTCACTGGAAACCACTGGTCTTTTTACTGTCTTCATGATTTTCCCTTTCTCAGAATGTCCTATAGGTGGAATTACATAGTATGTAGCATTTTAATATTGGCTTCTTTAGCTCAGTAATATGCATTTAAACTTCCTCCATGTTTTTTTTTTTCATGGTTTGATAGCTCATTTACTTTTAGTGCTGAATACTGTTTCATTGTCTGGATGTACCAGAGTTTATTTATTCACCTATTGAAGGACATCTTGGTTGCTTCTAAGTCCTGGCCATTATGAATGTAAAGCTGCTATGAACATCTCTGTACAGGTATTTGAAGATAAATTTTCAACTCCTTTGGGTAAATACCAAAGAGTATGATTACTAGATTGTATGGTAAGAGTATGTTTAGTTTTGTAAGAAACCACCAAACTGTCTTCCAAAGTGGCTATACAGTTTTGGATTCCCACTCTCATGAATTAGACTTGCTCCCACTCCTCAATCTCTCTGGCAGTTTATTTACTCAGTGTTTTGGATGTTGAGCACTCTAATAGGTGTCAGTATTATCTCATTGTTGTCTTAATTTGTATTTTCTTGATGACATATCATGTGGAACATGTTTTTGTTTATACGTTTATTCAAATCCAGGTTAGTTAATATGCAGTGTAATAATGGTTTCAGTAGAATTTAGTGATTCATCACTTACATATAACACCCAATTCTCATCCTACCAGGTGTCCTCCTTAGCACCCATCCCTGATTTAGCCTATCTTACCTCCCCTCCAGCAACCCTTATGTCTGTTCTCTGTATTTAAGAGTCTCTTATGGTTTACTTCCTCTCTCTTTTTTTTTTATCATATTTTTCCTTCCCTTTCCATACGTTAATCTCCTTTGTTTCTTGAATTCCACATGAGTGAATCATTTGTCTTTCTCTGACTTATTTTGCTTAGCATAATACATTCTCATTCCATCCACATTGTTGCAAAGGCACAGTTTATTCTTTTTCATCACTGAGTAATATTCCATTGTGTGTGTGTGTGTGTGTGTGTGTGTGTGCACATGCGCGTGTGCACACACATATGTGTATACACACTACATCTTCTTTATCCATTCATCAGTAATGGACATTTGGGCTCTTTCCATAATTTGGCTGTTGTCAATAATGCTGCTATAAACATTGGAGTGCATGTACCCCCTTCGAATCAGCATTTTTGTGTCCTTTGGATAAATACTTAGAAGTTCAATTGCTGGATAGTAAGGTAGTTCTATTTTTAACTTTTTGAGGAACCTCCATATTGTT
Source organism: Felis catus (assembly GCF_018350175.1). Lineage (NCBI taxonomy): Eukaryota > Metazoa > Chordata > Mammalia > Carnivora > Felidae > Felis > Felis catus. The sequence goes on from NC_058368.1 coordinate 194,106,801, forward strand.
TTCCAGAGTGGCTGCACCAGTTTACATTCTGACCAGCAGTGCAAAAGTGTTCCCCTTTCTCTGCATCCTCACCAACATCTGTTGTTTCCAGAGTTGTTTAGGTTAGCCAGTTTGACAGATGTGACATGGTATCTCATTGTGATTTTGATTTGTATTTCCCTGATTATGAGTGATGTTGAGCATCTTGTCATGTGTCTGTTAGGCATGTGGATGTCTTCTTTGGAAAAATGTCTATTCACGTCTTCTGCCCATTTCTTCACTGGATTGTTTGTTTTTTGGGTGTTGAGTTGGCTAAGTTCTTTATAGATCTTGGATACTAATCCTTTATCCAATATATCATTTGAAAATAGCTTCTCCCATTCCATCAGTTGCCTTTTAGTTTTGTTGATTATTTCCTTCACTTTACAGAAGCTTTTTATCTTGATGAGGTCCCAGTAGTTCATTTTTGCTATTTGTTTCTCTTGCCTCTGGAGACATGTCTAGTAAAAACTTGCTGTGTCTGAGGTCAAAGAGGTTGTTGCCTGTTTTCTCCACTAGGATTTTGATGGCTTCCTGTCTTATATTTAGGTCTTTCATCCATTTTGAATTTATTTTTGTGGATGGTGTTAGAAGAGTGGTCCAGATTCATTCTTCTGAATGTTGCGGTCTAGTTTTCCCAACATCATTTGCTGAAGAGACTGTCTTTTTTCCATTGGATATTCTTTGCTGCTTTGCTGAAGTTAGTTGGTCATTCATTTGTAAGTCCATTTCTGGGTTTTCTATTCTGTTTCATCAATCTATGTGACTTTTTTGTGCCAGTACCATACTTTCTTGATGATTACAGCTTTGTAATAGAGCTTGAAGTCCAAAATTGTGATGGCTCTGGCTTTGGATTTCTTTTTCAACAAGGCTTTGGTTACTCAGGGTCTTTCAGTCCCATACAGATTTTAGTATAGTTTGTTCTAGCTCTGTGAAGAATACTGGTGTTATTTTGATAGGGATTGCATTGAGTGGGTAGATTCCTTTGGGTAGTATGGACATTTTAACAATATTTGTTCTTTCAATCCATGCTCATGGAATATTTTTCCATTTCTTTGTGTGTTCTTCAATTTATTTCACAAGCTTTCTGTACTTTTCAGCATATAGATTTTTTTACCTCTTTGGTTAGGTTTATTCCTAGGTATTTTATGTTTTTTTGGTGCAATTATAAATGGGATTGATTCCTTGATTTCTTTTTCTGCTGCTTCATTATAGTACATAGAAATGGAACATATTTTCATATGCTCATTAGACATCTATATATCTTCTTTGATAAAATGTTTTGTATTTTTATTTTCATTCATTTCAGTGATTTTTGTTTCTTTCTCTTGTGACTTCCTTTTTTACTCATGGTTCAATTAGAATGGTTCAATTAGAAGTATATTCTTTAGTTTTAACATGTTCAAAGATGTCACTGTTCTATTTTGCTATTGATTTATAGTTTGATTTCATTGTAGTCAGAGAAAGCACTAATTGCCATTCTTTTTAGGATTCTGGTGACATGAATGTTAGATCTTTTGTTATAGACATAAAAGTCTCTGGGGCTGTATTTATTTTGTCTATTTTTTCTGTTTTTCAGATTGGGTAATTTCTATCATTCTTTCTTCCAGCTCACTGCTTCTTCCTTCCTTCCCCTACATTTTCTTTTGAGCCCACTCAATCGCTTTCTTTTAGTTACTGTATGTGAAGTTCTGCTCTTTACATTGGATATTCTTTATAAAATGTCTTTTTTGTGATTCTATTTTTTCATTTGTTTCAAGTGTGTTCTTAATTATTTGGTAAAGCATTATGATGGCTGCTGTAAAACCTCTGTCAGGCAAAACTTCACCATAAAAACAAAAGGAGGGGCAGACATACTCCCACTGCAAGAGGTTCTGCTCAAACTTTTCATGAAGAAATAAAACAAAACCCTTGTCAGCTGAGTTTAGCCTCTCCTCTCATTGTCGGCATCTATTAATTGTCTCTTGTATGCAATTTTAAATCTTCCTGGTTCTTGGTATGATGAACGATTTTTTTTAAATGTTTTTTAACGTTTATTTATTTTTGAGACAGAGAGAGACAGAGCATGAACGGGGGAGGGTCAGAGAGAGGGAGACACAGAATCCGAAACAGGCTCCAGGCTCTGAGCCGTCAGCACAGAGCCCAACGTGGGGCTCAAACTCACGGACCGCGAGATCATGAGCTGAGCCGAAGTCAGCCGCCCAACCGACTGAGCCGCCTAGGCGCCCCATGATGAATGATTTTTAATTGAAACGTGGATATTTGGGGTATTATGTTTTAGATCTTAAGATCTTATTTACACCTATTTTAGTTGGTTCTTCTGACAACAGTCTGGTGGTGCACATGAGGGAGCATTCTACTTCATTACTACCAGTTGCTAGTAGAAGTCCTGGTTTCCCACTTGGTCTTCACATATACTTTCATTTACACCTTAGTGGGAGTGAACTCTTCATTACTGCTGGCATTTTTGGGACTTCTCATTCCCACTAGACTTCCACTATTGCCTCACAGTCTGGGAAAAGTAAGAATCCTCCTTGCTGCTCCTCAGTGGCCCCACTTAAAGCTTGGAGAAGGAGTAACCTTTTTACCATTGGGTAACAGGGAAGTCCTGACTCACCATTAGGCCTCCTGTTATATGGTGGGCCTCTTTACTGCTGTGTTAGGATGGCAGTCCAGGTTCCCCATGTACTTTGCTTTGACATTGTCAGAGAGTGGGACTTGTTACTGCCCAGTATAGATGAAAGTCCCAAATCTTCATTTGGCCTTCTCAGATATCATGCTGGCAGAGTTGGGTAAGGTTGGGCTCCTTACTGCAGCTTCATGAGGATGGAAGTTTAGGCTTCTGACTTAGTTTTTGCTGGTGTGAGTGTGGATGAGGTCATATTTTTTTCTGTGGTATTTGGCTGCAGTAGAGGAATTATTACCTAAAAGTTTTCTATTGTATCAGGCAGTCCCTTTTCATTTAGCAGACTTTTCTTGTGTCTTTATTATGCCCACTGGCATTTCTAAGCTACTGGCATCTCCAGTACCTAGTCAGGATATATAAGGCAACAAGAAACCAAGAGAATTCATTGTTCAGGGCACAATTGCCTACTAGTCTGCCATCTTCTTCTCAGAGTTGTCTTATGTTTGTTTTATACTTAATGTCCAGGGGTTTTGTTTGTACTTAGTAGGAGAAATAGGGGAAAGTACATCTGTTCTATCCTTCCAAAAGCAGGAATCTGATGCCCTACTTTTAATGATAGACACATACTTAGAAGCATGCCTGATGTCAAGTGGTTTATATAGAGAGACATTTTTTTAAATATGTATAGGAAACCTGGGGTTTTGGAGAAATGAGTAAAGGACCAGAGAAGAAAAAGATAATCCAGTTTTCAGTGACTGGCAAAAAATCTGATGTAGCTGTGATGTAATGGGTGCATGGTAAGGACTAAGGAGAAGTGGCTGGAGATAACGACCTTGAGCAGTTTGGATTTCTTCTGTGCCATTGGAAAGCCATTGAAGCCTATTGCTAAGAGCAGAGCACGACTCAAGGGCACTTTCAGGGTAGCACCCCTTAACATCCTCACCTGGGGTAGATGAGCTAGGGACAGGTAGAGATTTTCTGGAGGGGCAGGAAGGGACAGAAATATCTCATGTAATAGATTACATGGGTCATTGAAACACTTAACCATTGTAATATGGTTGTACACGGTCAAAATAGAGGTTGTCCAGGATTGGTTTGTGTGCTGGACAAAAAAAAATGCCACAGTGATTTACACAAAAGCTAGTAACACCATCCTGCTGATTATCGTGTGTACCTGTGATCTCTACAGTTTATTTCATAATGATAAATTATGTAATTAGACTTCCATCACTATAGATATAAACACTGCAGAAAACTTGATTGCGGTTTTGTATTCCCTTGGTGCATTTGCAGAATCAATTATGCCATATTTTCAATATGACAAACTACTGGAGAGATTGCACATGATTTTTTTTCTTCTTCATTTTTGTATTGTAATTTGACAAGTAATTATCACTCCAGGCAAGGTGTATTGTTCCTGCGAAGAAGCATTTGGGGAAACTGGAGCCCAGAGTGAGAAGTCCTTTTTCAGGTTCCCTTTTACTCTCCTATCCTTTAGACTATGTCTCAGTCACCTCCTGCTGGCTTTGAGCTAAGTATGGATCCTTTTGTTTTGGAGACTAAGCTGTGGGTGGAGTCAAAGGACTTAGAACTGAGGTTTCTTCTAAATCTTAAATGCATTTTTATAACCATTCAATCTTTGTAGTGAACCCTTTTTAAATGAAACCTATTTGAACATCAATGCAGAAAATAGATAAGTGCTCTGACTGAAACGAGCCATGGGCCTGGATGTCTGCCTGCCTCTGACAACTTCTTCTATTAAGGGAACCCCAGACATCTTCAGGAATTTAGGTCTGATTGGAAACCTTATAGTTCTATGTGACTTGGCTCCATTCTTTGATTTCACAGATGAGAAAGTCCATTCATTCATTTGTCCCACAAATATTTATTGAGTACCCACACTGTCAATCACTGTGTAAGAGCTGAGAATAACAAAACACAGGGTAAGGGACTCATGAGGACTCTTGATACTTAGTCTGCAACCCTCTCTAGAACACCACACACCCTTTAATAGCCATACACACATGAGGCTTCTGCTTCTGCTAAATTTTTTCCATTCCCTGTCCCCCTGAGGTAGGCAGTGACCTCCTGTTCTCTGCTTTCCCAGTAAGTCCCCAAATTAAAATATATGCACCATATTCCTTCTAAGAAAATTTAGTTGTCCCATATTAGTACTGAAAGGAAGAAGGTATTCCAGGACAGCATGAGTTATAAAACCATGACTATTTTCTTCACACAGGTGCATGGGTGTGCCTTTGCTTTCTGAGCCCAACAATTGATAAAGAGTTTCTGCTATCTCCAGCTTTCTCTTACTCCAGATGTTTTTTCCTTTGAAGAAAGAAGACCTTCTCTAATCCACAAACTATATTGCTTGTCTCATGTATATAGTTTGGGAGAACAATAGAACTAGGGCTGTCAGATTGAGCAAAAAATACAGAATATCCAGTTACATTTTTTTTTTTAAGATTGAGGTATAATTGACATTTAACATTAATTTCAGGTGTACAACATAACATTTCAGTATTTGTTTACATTACAAAAGGATCCCCACAATAAGTCTAGGTAACATCTGTCACCATATATAGCTAATATTTTTTTTCTTGTGATGAGCAGTTTTAAGATCTACTCACTTAGCTAGGTTCAAACATGCAATACAATATTATTGTCTCCTTTGCAACTTGTTAAAATGTAAATTTGAATTATAGATAAACAATGAATACTCTTTAGTATAAGCATGTCCCAAATATTGTATGGCACATACTAAAAACTTATTTGAAACACTATTTTTAGGATAAATATTATTGCATGGGTATACTTACATTAAAATGTTATTTGTTATCCAAAATTTAGACTTGACTGTCATGTATCCTCTTTATATAGAGAGAGATTATCTATTTATCATCTATCTCTCTATGTATCTATCTGTCTGTCTGTCTCTAGTGTGTGTGTGTTTATGTGTGTTCTGCCTCACAGAGCCATCCTGCTGTTAGTAAGGATAGGGAAAATTGATTCATTGCTCGCAGCATTTCAGGATTGTTGAGGGGGAAAAACAGTTATGGAAATGCAAGCTGTTATTATGCAGTTAGGTTTCCTGGCCCATTGGAAAAAAATACTGTGCTTAATTTAAGAGTTATTTGCATTGCTTATAGGACAGCACAGATATATTTTCAGTCTGTCAAGCTCTTTCTCAAATGCTATGGGTTCTGCACAGCTTAAACGAATTTTGCCAGCCATGTTCCCATATTGAGGAGCCGAAGACATATGTTTCTGATTCATTTACACTGAACCGATCAAATTGTTTTTTTTTTTCTTTTTTTCTTTCTAAACTCTTAGATGCTTGCAGGGTTTCAGGAAATATTTTATTTTGATGTTCTAGAGTTGTTATTAACGGAGGTACTGGTATTAATTCCTCCACCTCCTCCTTTTCTACAGTTTAATTACTGATCAAGCAGGAGGTAGAATTATAAAGTGGCAGCCTTCTGAGCTGGATTTGTTCTGTCCAGAAAATTGAATGAATGTTAATAGCATCAGTCTTTTGGAAAATACAAATTTCAAAGAGCATGAGTAATCAAGTTCATATCTGAAACTGCTATGAGTAAGGTACCCAACAAGTTCAGCCCTTTAATTACTAGCATTGATTTATAGCAAAGATAGCTGAAGCTTTTAGTATCTAGTTTGATGCCTGTAGCAAACACAGAGATCCAATTTATTCTAGGTATCAAAGTGCTAAGGAGCACTCCATCTGTCCCTTTGCTTGATTGTCGATTTTTAAATAACCACAAACAACAGAAAGAAATAGAATTCCATTTGTACCATTATGGTGGATTCAAACCACAGGGTAAAAGCCCCAGAATAATGACTAATAAATGCTGTGAAAACACGTTGTTATAGCTTGACATTGACTGTGACACACACATCAGTATTACTTTTTTTTTTTTTTTTCAAAAATATAAGAGTAAATAGAAAATTTTCATGTAACTCACATGGATTAGTATTCCCAGAAGGTAATATGAAGGTGATTTTAAAAATTCAACGTGATTTAAAAAGCCACCTGGGTGGCTCAGTTAAGTGTCTGACTTTGGCTCAGGTCATGGTCTCATGGTTTGTGAGTTCCAGTTGGTTAAGTGTCTGACTTCGGCTCAGGCTGTGATCTCATAGTTGATGAGTTCAAGCCCCACATTAGGCTCTCTACTGTCAGCAGAGAGCCTGCTTTAGAGCCTCTGTCTGCCCACCAACCCCTCTCAAAAATAAATACACATTAAAAACAAAATCCAACCTGAGGGATAGACTGTCTCATCTACATACTTAATAGTTTTTTATACCTTATATATAACCTTTATTAACAGTAAGAATGGCTGTCACAGAGTAAGAATTGGTAGATGAGTTTCAGGTTGCTGTCCTTTCATGCATTAGTGATTGTTCTGTGATTGGATTTAGGGGCTCAAGGATGCCTGAGGTTATACAATTAATACCACATCTAATTTACTTTAGGGATACATTAGTGGGAATTCAAGGGGATAATAAAGCTAAAAGCAGGTAGGCCGTGGTTCATGGTTGTTAAATAGCAAATCCTCTGTTGTTGTTTTTTTTTTTGTCCCATTTGTTGTCATTCCTTGAGTAATCTACATTGTACTTTAATTAATTATGGACATTTATTATTTGTCTGCTACACTATGGGCTGGCATAGGGCAAGGTATATCCATAGTGTCTGATTCAACTTTGTTTCCTTTTCATCTTCTATACAGTGTCTTTACCATACTTAATCCTCAGTAAATAAATATTATCCATGTTTAAGGGTAGGGGATCTTTCTATGGACATGGATGAATAACAGGGTTGGCTGGCTTTGTGGTTGGTTTATAGAACCATCAGGCCCATCTGCAGCTGAAGTTAACAAATCTATTACATTTTTTAATATGAAAGATTCTGAAGTCTGCAGAGGTAAGCAGACACACCAAGCCAATCTTAATCCACCTTTAGGTCATCCAATAGGAAGAGTATTAGGTTTGGAATTGGAAGACCTGAGTGTTTCTTTCATCCCCACTATGCACTATTAGTACTTTCTGTGAGGAATTAGGGAACTTGCTAAATTCCTGGAATTGGCCTCCTTTTTAAAAATAGCACTCACTCACCCTGTTTCTCCTTTAGAGTTTTGAAAAGATCCAACTAAGAGGACCTCGTACATCAAAATCTATCCTGTAGACAAACTCTTGGGAATGTGCAAAGATACGGTGACAATGAAGTTGGCTGCAACACTGTAGAAGCAAAAAGTCAGAGGCAACCTAAATATTCATCGGGTGAAGCATGGCTAAATAAATGCTAGCTCATCCATAAAATTAAATATTATGCAACCATTAATTATGTAGATCTGTATATTGATAAGAAGAATTTCCATGATACATTTTTGAATGGAAAAAAAAATTGAAAACTCTGGTATCGCTTGTGGTCCCAGTTTTAACAGAAGAAAATAGACATGATGGTTTGGGAATAGATGAATGGTTACTTTGACAGCTCTAGGATACCCACGGAGTGTGGTTGGTTTTGGAGAGGACTAATAACATGGATAAGAATAGCTAATATTTGTGGAACTCCTTATATATGCCAGTCACTATTCTGAATTTTACATTTATAAACTAATTCCTATTACAGCTCTGTTACGAAGGCACTACTATTATTTCTACTTTACAGATGAGAAAACTGAGCTACAGAGAAGTGAAATAACATGGCTAAGGTTATAACAGAACATCATGTAAGAAGTAGAAACAAGATTTGGATCCATGTAGCCTGACTCTACAGTCTTCCCTTGGCTGCAGCATTATATGGGGGTGAGCTGGGGAGTGTACTTCAGGAACATTTTCTTTCAATTTTCTGTGCTTCTGTGTGGTTCATATATCTTCATCAAACACATATTACTTTATAACTCTAAAACAATGCTTTTGCAAAAGTAGATTATATACATGAAAGCATTTTGTTTTATAGCCTGTCACTTGCTGTACTTCTAAAATTCAGAGCACTAAGAGATGCTCCTTATATTAAAAAAATATATATATGAAGTTGTTTCACACATCAACATCTCTACACAATCTTTGCTAGGGTAAGGGAAGTTGAAAATAAGACATCCCCAGCTTTTACTTGTATTTTCTCCATAATGTGACTCGTGATTGCTTTGCAGATGGGGTCTGATTATCAAATTGTGCATCTTCCTAAACCCACTTGTGTCAATTGCAGATCAGACAATAACTAGCAAGTGGTGTCAGCACCCCATCGTCAGAGCTGCTGTCGGCATTTGGCCAAGAATAAGGATGACAAGTATATACATTTCCAGCTTTGCAATCAACATGGAAATTAGGCAGCTTATAGATGCTGAGTGGTCTTATAGAGAGGGCCCCAGCTGCAGACAAAATGCCAAACAGAGGATGATAAACAGAGCAGAGGCATTTAGCAGCTTTTCTTTTCAGCTGCTAGCCGCCTGAGAGCCTTGGCAGTAGGGCGGGGCTGGCAGGAATTACTGAATTATTTCAGAGCTAGAGGGGATCTTCAAGGCTTATTGTTCTCTTGTGAGGAACCTGGGCTCTGGAAGGGACTAATGGGAACGTACCCAGTACCCCCGCACAATGGAGGAGAAAGGGGGCATAGTGTGAGCCTTAGGCTTTTCCTGTGTCATTGAACCATAGATGCATTCGTTCATGCATGGATGGATGGATGTATTGGGGCATTTATTTATTAAGAAAAATCATCTACTGAATGCCAGTAGTCCATTGTCCTCACTGCAAACAGAGTCATCTTTTAAAAATGGAAACTAGATCATTTCTCTTCTTAAAAGACTCCAATATCCTCACATTACTCTTGGAATAAAATCCCAGTGCTTTACCAAGATGTATGAGGTCAAACAGACTGGACTCTTGCTTGCCTCTGTCAATTACCTCCCATCACTCACCTCTCCCAGCTTCTTTATCACTGCTGTGGGAAGGGAAAGATCATTTCCTTTCTCCCCTTCTTCGTTCTTGGCTGAGACCCCTTTTGTAAAAGACATATGAATGAAAGAAAAACAAACGGGTTTAACAGCATGTCTACCTTCTGTATACATAGGAGATACCTAGGAAAACTGAACAACTCAACTGAATGGCTACCACCTTAGGTACTGTCTCCAGTTAAAGGCAAAGTGTGGGAGTTGGGGGGCCAGTCCTGGGAGGTGTTCAGGCAGAGCATACACAGTGAACAAAGGTGAGGTTTTATATAGCCTCTGCTCTCTCCGTTGATGAGTTTCATCATCTCCCTTTTCCTGGTACATCAAAGGAGACACTCTTAAAAATGGTGATTTCTCTTATAAATGTCAAGATCTCTCTTACAAAAGAGTAACTTCTGGGCAACTGTGTTTGTTAAGAGTCCGAGTTCAGCTCAGGTCATGATGTTGTGGTTCTTGAGTTCAACCCCCACATGGGGCTCACTGCTGTCTACACAGAGCCTGCTTCAGATCCTCTTTCCCCCTCTGTCTGCCCCTCCCCTACTTGCCCTCTCTCAAAAATAAATAAAACATTTTTTAAAAAGGGTAACTTCTGCTCGGTTTTCAGAGCTTCTCCTATGCTTGCTGTTGCTTAAAAATAATCAGCGTCAAATATTCCTTACGCCAAAGAGGCTTGTTTTGGGGTGACAAATTATCCTCCCCTTCACAACCCTCTAGGCACACATCAAGTATTATGTCCTGAGATCAGACTAAGCTCTAGCTTGCCTCAGGTCTTTGTATTTGCCGTTCCCTCCACCTAGAAGGTTCTTGCTGCTTCTTTCTCATGGTTCAGCCTTAGTATAAAAGTTACCTTCTCAGAGAGGCCTGAAGTCTATCTAAAATACCTCTTTCATGGGTTACTCTTCTCACACTTATATTTTCCTCCTGGTATTTCACTGCCTTCTGTAGGTATCTTTATCTGTTCACTTGTCAGTCACTTGTCTCATCTATACTCATATACCCTGTTGTGTCTGACCGAAATCGGCCCTCAGCAAATGTTGGTGGAGTGAGTGATCCTGCTAAAGATGGGCTCTGTTCTAGGCATCAAGGTCATAGCAGATCCCTGGCCTGTGGCATTGATAATCTAGGAAGACTGACAGAGAAAAAAGTAGACACATATCAAACATTGCCAAATATTTATCCATATTTCCATAAGAAAATAAGAATATCAATTAATAATAAACTGATGTTATTTGGCACTTGGACACAATTATACTAGAACACATATCTACTTGTAATGAATGTGTTTGGATTTGAGAGAAGCAAGACAATATCTAACCCAGTATAATCAACTTTTTCTTATGGTTGCTGTTTTGAAATTGGGACTAAACACTCACATTTAGAGTCACAGTGACTGTTACAGATACAAATGCAGACTGGTAAAGTATGTCATATTAGCAAGCACAACAATAAAAACAGCAACGCTGTTAATCACATGGTTTACTGAGATGATGAACGATTCTTAGTAAAATTCTGATTATAACAAAATATTTAAAAAATTATATGTAAAATATGTAATTACATATTATACATCAACTTATATATGATATATATAATATATAAAATTATAAAATATATAAAAATTATATATTATGTATACATTCCTAGAAAATTCAGGAAGCCATGAAAAAAAGCACGATTGCTTTTCATACTAGGGACAGAAAAATTTTCCTTCTAACCTTCTAGGTTTGGCTGGCCTAAAATTGACATAAAACAGATTAACAAAGGAAAAGCAAATTTTTAATTTCATATGTAAGGGAAAAAATATGAGACCCAAATACAAGTCAGGCAGTTGAGGCTTATAGACCATCCTGAGCTAAAGAATGGGATGGAGGCCTGGGGCTTCCAAAGGGAGGAGGTAATTCACAGGACATAAGAAAAACAGAAGTTTGGGAAATAGATGTTTGCTCTACCATACAGACCGGTCTTAAGAGTATCTGGTAATAGCTTTCTTTCTGGGCCAAACCCCTTATCTAAATTCTTTTAGTTAATTAAGAGAGAGGTAAAAGCTTTTCTTGAATCTGCTGGGTTTTAATTGCCTTCAGCTTACAATAATCCACACGCCAAAATGGCACATTTTGGTGTGGACTATTCCACTCCTTTTTAATATGTAAAGTGGAGTTAGGTTCTAGGCTCAAATGAATAGAAACTGTTTTTGTACTTCCTAAGGACCTGACAGAATGTTCAAGAGTTTGGGGGTGGTAGGAAAAACAATTATTAGTAGGGGTCTGATGCATTGCAGAGGTTCTAACGTTTCTGACCTCACTTAATAAGTACTAGTATCACCAATCAGCTGTTGTGACAACCAAAAATACCACCCTGGGGTTGGTGCCACTCTTGTTGAGAATCACTAATCAAATTAAATGGACATATAGTCGATAGCCTATAGGGTGCTAACCATGCTTTAAAAAAAGTCGTATTTTAAGATGATGAGTTTATGATGTTGATAATAATGCTAGAGCATTTGAGAAACAGAGACAAAATCACATCCAGAACTTTAGACGGATTGCAAAATGAAGCTTGATATGACCCATGGACACATTCTTTCCCATCGTGGCCTCCGACACTGTGCAACAAAACCTGTGTGGGCTGTAAATGGCAGACAGAGCTCAGCTCCTGGTGATTAGCACACTTGAAGAAGTGTTTTCTGGGGTGCCTGGGTGGCGCAGTCGGTTAAGCATCCCACATCAGCCAGGTCATGATCTCGCGGTCCGTGCGTTCGAGCCCCGCGTCAGGCTCTAGGCTGATGGCTCGGAGCCTGGAGCCTGTTTCCGATTCTGTATCTCCCTCTCTCTCTGCCCCTCCCCCGTTCATGCTCTGTCTCTCTCTGTCCCAAAAATAAATAAAAAACGTTGAAAAAAAATTTTTTTTTAAAAAGAAGTGTTTTCCTCTCCTGGACATTATTCTGAAAATCAAAATAAAATGCATGGCACTTATCCATGACATCTAAACATTAGAAATACATGAAGAAAGACTGAGAAATACAGATGTAAATTTATCTGAAGGTGAAGTATTTTTGTTAAACATTATAAAATATTACCCAAACTCGAATATATATGCAGAAGGGAACAAAGGAGGTTATGGAAGATTAAAACACACAAAACCAGCCTAGAATTTGAACCTATTTCAATTAGTGAACAAATATCTATTAAACTCAGTATGTGTATTTCTCTATATTATTCATTCTTACAGCTTTTAATCTTTATTTTTCTTTATTAAATCAAACTCTTTCAGGCAGAAACCAAGCTTTCCCATTCGTTGAAAGTTCATATTATGCTTAGCACAATAATTGAAACAGAAGAGAATCCTATTATTTGCTTGGAACAGGGATTCTCAAGTATATTAGAGTCACCTGGAAGGCAGTGCTTCTGAATCAGAAGTCTGGGGTGAGGTCTGAGAATTTGCATTTCTAAAAATTCTCAGGTGATGCTGCTACTGCTGATCCAAGAGCCACATTTTGAGAATAATTGGTTGAGAGCATAATGTTATGAAGATTTCAGGCTCTAGAACCAGAGGGGCATAGGTTTAAATCCTAGCTATACTGCCTATAAACTGTATCTTCTTGGGCCATTTATTTGATCTTTCAGAGCCTCAGTCTCTCTTCATTTAATTAATGGGAATAATAATATCTATTTCATCAGTTGTGTGGCTAAGATTACGTAACAAATAGAAAGCATTACAACTAGTACTCAGTATGTGGTCATTAGATATTAGCTGTTTTTATGGAACTTTCTCCAATAAGAAAAGGCATGGGGTTACTTGAAATTAATGTGGAATGTATATGATGGTAAGTATTATAATAGAGGACTTTTAGGAAACATTTCAACTTGGGTTTAATGATTTTTGTTTGGCTCTTCCTGAATTAGAGAGGTAATTCAGAGGATTTTGATGTGGGGGAAAATAAACAGTCTAGTACCCATTAGAGTTGGTAATTAAAATATTGTTGAAGCATTGGCTATATTTATATGAAAACGGCTTGATTTGCCTACAGCAGAAAGTTTCTGTCTGGGAAGAAATGCAATGTTCAGATAGCTTGTAATCAAAACAACTACCCCACACCTGGGAAAAGCAACTTGGTAATTTTGTGAGTAGGACGAGGGTGGAAATTAGCAAACACTTTTTGTAGCAGCAGTAATAATAGTAATTTTAAAAAGCTATTTTTCTCCAACATGATGAATTCTTTGTTTTATTGTCACTGAGCACAGGAAGTAGTGAGGTTTGAGAGTGTAGCTTGTGTCCTCATGAAGGTAAAGGAATTACACCCTTCAGAGGATGCCTATACTGTTTGAACACAACGTGCTCAGTAAATTATCCAGGCACCCCTGGAATGAATAATTTGAATGATGGTCTTTTGTGGCTGGAGAAAAAACATGATGGTAATCCATTCCCCCATGCCTTCTTCTGAAGTTTGAATTCCTTCTAATGATTCATTTCTAAGCTGCCAGGTGTATTCTTCAAGACCTAAAGTGATAGGGCACTCATGTCCAAAGAAAGCGTGTTTTGACCTTGACCAGAATTTACAGTGAAAAATTACTTCTTTATATTCAGCTGAAAGCTCAAGTATCTTCCACATGTACAAAAGCAGATATGGGGACCCACCTAAATCTTCTATTCTTTTGGCAAGCATTTCCATATCTAAGGGAGCTATGAGGAATACTTATTCTAATAATTCAGATATAGGAAAACTTAAGGATTTGGTCCTGAAATATTATGCTCATATTTTTTTAAAGCAAATACACATCCAGAGACAATGAGAGCTCAGCCAAATGTCACCCAGATGTGATTAATATTTATCTCCCACCTATTGTCTTCATTTTCTCTCTGACCTTTTCATTTGGTTTCCACTGGGCTCTGGGATGTGGGCTGTGGCATTCCTGGTGGCATCCACATTAAACAGAGGCATTCATCTATTTGTTTACCAAATAAATAGTTATTTCTGAACACAGCCTGCATGCCTTTATCTGTATATTAACTTGGCATCATTAAAAGTCCCTCTCTTGAACTTCTGTTTTGTTCAGGGGGATTGAGGTGGCTGTTGATGTCGCCACAGATAAAGTAGCGGAAAGGACCTCCATCGTCATTTTGGAGCATGTGTTTGTGGGTTCTATTCTAGGCCGACAGGGAGCACATGAAAACATACCAAATGAATTCTAGAGATAGGAAATGCTGCTGGAGGAGAACAGAAAGAGGTCACAGAAGAAAGAGGATGGGAATGCTTTATGAAAGAAATGTATCTTGAATATGGATGGTAGAAAAAAGGATAACATTCCAGGTAGGAAGAGAAGCAGAAACAAAAATACAGAGAAAGAAACAGTTATACTGTATTTGAGGATAAAGATGAAATCAACAGACTATTGTCCTGGGAAAATGGACAAGGAGAGAGTTAATAAAGAGTAATATCAAAGTAAAGTCAGGAAGTTCAGAAAGACTTCTGTGTAGTTCTAGTAACTGTAAGAACAAGCACTAAGACTTACAGGTCCTTTTCACTTGGCCATTGACTTTAAGCAAGAGAGACAAAGGCCAAACTTAGATAAGTTGATTTGGCTAAATAACAAGCCAACATATGCAAGTTCACATTTTTAAGTAGAGAAAACAGTTTATTCTGTACAAAGAAAATGAATAGAATTTCATGGTTATTTTTAGAACACCAGTGTAAGAGTATCCCCTAAAGTAATTGTGCATATAAATGAAAGCATGCTGGAATTTTGGAAAACATGTTGTATAATGTTTGAGTTTAATTACAAGACAGAGAAAATTTGGAATTTTTCTCAGTAGGGGCAATGTTGACCCCAAGGGGGCAATCAATGGTTCTTAGAGGGAGAGGCAAAAGATTTTACTCTTTATGTATAAAATACAAATATACATACAATATGTAAAAATAAATACATATGTATTATATACACACAATATATCTGTGATATTAATTTCATGGAGCAGCAATTAGGAAAAACAAATCTCTAAAAGACTCTCTAGGGGAGTGATAATGAAGCAAAGGTTGAGAAACAGTGCTCTAAATGAAGGCCAGCTGGTCAACCAGAAGAGAACCCAGCCCTGTAAGTTTAGAAAACTTATTTTGGGGGGAAGATGGTGGCGTAGGAGGACGCTGGGCTCACCGCGCGTCCTGCTGATCACTTAGATTCCACCTACACCTGCCTAAATAACCCAGAAAACCACCAGAAGACTAGCAGAACAGAGTCTCCAGAGGCAAGCACAGACGAGAGGCCCACGGAAGAGGGTAGGAAGGATGGCGAGGCGGTGCGCGCTCCACGGACTGGCGGGAGGGAGCCGGGGCGGAGGGGCGGCCCACTGGCCAAGCAGAGCCCCCGAGTCTGGCTTGCAAAAGTGGTGGGGCCAGACGGAGTGTGTTCCCACAGCAAGCGGGACTTGACATCTGGAAGGTTATAAGCTAACAGCTCTGCTCGGAGAACGGGAGGCTGGAGGACAACAGGAGAGAGAGTTGTTGAGCCCCGGATGACAGAGCGAAGCTTGGAGCGGAACAAAGGCGCTCACCAGCGCCATCTCCCTCGCCCATCCCCCAGCCAAAATCCCAAAGGGAACCAGTTCCTGCCAGGGAAATTGCTTGCAACGCGCAAAAACTCAAAGCTGTACTTCTGCGGAACTATCCCTCTGGCGGGTCTGACTCCCTCCCGGTGCCGGTGCTGCAGAGGCCCTCCGGAAGCAGATTGCCTAAGGAAAAGTGAGCTGAGCCTGCCCCTCCCGCCCCTGTGCACCTTGCCTATCCACCCCAGCTAATACGCCAGATCCCCAGCACCACAAGCCTGGCAGTGTGCAAGTACCCCAGATGGGCCACGCCACCCTACAGTGAATCCTGCCCCTAGGAGAGGGGAAGAGAAGGCACACACCAGTATGACTGTGGCCCCAGCTGTGGGCTGGGGGCAGACATCAGGTCAGACTGCAGCCCCGCCCACCAACTCCAGTTATACACCACAGCACAGGGGAAGTGCCCCGCAGGTCCTCACCACTCCAGGGACTATCCAAAATGATGAAACGGAAGAATTCCCCTCAGAAAAACGTCCAGGAAATAACAAAAAATAACGAACTGATCAAAAATGAATTAAACAACATAACAAAGTGAATTTAGAATAATAGTCATAAAATTAATCGCTGGGCTTGAAAACAGCATAAAGGACAGCAGAGAGTCTCTTGCTACAGAGATCAAGGGACTAAGGAACAGCCAAGAGGAGCTAAAAAATGCTATCAATGAGCTGCAAAACAAAATGGAGACAACTATGGCTCGGATTGAAGAGGCAGAGGAGAGAATAGGTGAACTAGAAGATAAAATTATGGAAAAAGAAGAAGCTGAGAAAAAGATAAAAAAAATCCAGGAGTATGAGGGGAAAATTAGAGAACTAAGTGATGCACTAAAGAGAAATAATCTATGTATAATTGATATTCCAGAGGAGGAAGAGAGAGGGAAAGGTGCTGAAGGGGTACTTGAAGAAATAATAGCTGAGAACTTCCCGGATCTGGGGA
This sequence comes from Felis catus, assembly GCF_018350175.1. Classification (NCBI taxonomy): domain Eukaryota; kingdom Metazoa; phylum Chordata; class Mammalia; order Carnivora; family Felidae; genus Felis; species Felis catus. The sequence goes on from NC_058368.1 coordinate 194,123,940, forward strand.
AGGAAAAAGGCATTGAAATCCAAGAGGCACAGAGAACTCCCTTCAGACATAACTTGAATCGATCTTCTGCACGACATATCATAGTGAAACTGGCAAAATACAAGGATAAAGAGAAAATTCTGAAAGAAGCTAGAGATAAATGTGCTCTAACATATAAAGAGAGACCTATAAGACTCATGACCGATCTCTCTACTGAAACATGGCAGGCCAGAAAGGAATGGCAGGAGATCTTCAATGTTATGAACAAAAAAAATATGCACCCGAGAATCCTTTATCCAGCAGGTCTCTCATTTAGAATAGAAGGAGAGATAAAGGTCTTCCCAAACAAACAAAAACTGAAGGAATTTGTCACCACTAAACCAACCCTACAAGAGATCCTAAGGGGGATCCTGTGAGACAAAGTACCAGAGATATCACTACAAGCAGGAAACCTACGGACATCACAATGACTCTAAACCCATATCTTTCAATAATAACACTGAATGTAAATGGACTAAATGCGTCAACCAAAAGACATAGGGTATCAGAATGGATAAAAAAAACAAGACCCATCTATTTGCTGTCGACAAGAGACTCATTTTAGACCTGAGGACACCTTCAGATTGAGAGTGAGGGGATGGAGAACTATTTATCATGCTACTGGAGGTCAAAAGAAAGCTGGAGTAGCCGTACTTATATCAGACAAACTAGACTTTAAATTAAAGGCTGTAACAAGAGATGAAGAAGGGCATTATATAATAATCAAGGGTCTATCCATCAGGAAGAGCTAACAATTATAAATGTCTATGTGCTGAATACGGGAGCCCCCAAATATATGAAACAATTACTCACAAACATAAGCAACCTTATTGATAAGAATGTGGTAAGAAATTGATAAGTATTGATAAGAAAGTGGACTTTAACACTCCACTTACAGAAATGGATAGATCATCTAGACACACGGTCAATAAAGAAACAAGGGCCCTGAATGATACATTGGATCAGAGGTCTTGACAGATATATTTAGAACTCTGCATCCCAAAGCAACAGAATATGCTTTCTTCTCGAGTGCAAATGGAACATTCTCCAAGATAAATCACATACTGTGTCACAAAACAGCCCTTCATAAGTATACAAGAATTGAAATCATACCATGCATACTTTCAGACCACAATGCTATGAAACTTGAAATCAACCACAGGAAAAAGTCTGGAAAACCTCCAAAAGCATGGAGGTTAAAGACACCCTACTAAAGAATGAATGGGTCAACCAGGCAATTAGAGAAGAAATTTAAAAATATATGGAAACAAACGAAAATGAGAATACAACAATCCAAACGCTTTGGGATGCAGCGAAGGCAGTCCTGAGAGAAAAATACATTGCAATCCAGGCCTATCTCAAGAAACAAGAAAAATCCCAAATACAAAATCTAACAGCACACCTAAAGGAAATAGAAGCAGAACAGCAAAGGCAGCCTAAACCCAGCAGAAGAAGAGAAATAATAAAGATCAGAGCAGAAATAAACAATATAGGATCTAAAAAAAGTGTGGAGCAGATCAACGAAAGCAAGAGTTGGTTTTTTGAAAAAATAAACAAAATTGATAAACCTCTAGCCAGGCTTCTCAAAAAAAAAGAAATGACCCAAATAGATAAAACCATGAATGAAAATGGAATTATTACAGCCAATCCCTCAGAGATGCAAGTAATTATCAGGGAATACTATGAAAACCTTTATGCCAACAAACTGGACACCCTGGAAGAAATGGACAAATTCCTAAACACCTACACGCTTCCAAAACTCAATCAGGAGGAAATAGAGCGCTTGAACAGACCCATAACCAGTGAAGAAATTGAATCAGTCATCAAAAATCTCCCAACAAATAAGAGTCCAGGACCAGGTAGCTTCCCAGGGGAGTTCTACCAGACGTTTAAAGCAGAGATAATACCTATCCTTCTCAAGCTATTCCAAAAAATAGAAAGGGAAGGAAAACTTCCAGACTCATTCTATGAAGCCAGTATTACTTTGATTCCTAAACCAGACAGAGACCCAGTAAAAAAAAGAGAACTATAGGCCAATATCCCTGATGAATATGGATGCAAAAATTCTCAATAAGATACTAGCAAATCAAATTAGCATATAACATGAATTATTCACCATGATCAGGTGGGATTCATTCCTGGCATGCAGGGCTGGTTCAACATTCGCAAATCAATCAATGTGATACATCACATTAATAAAAGAAAAGATAAGAACAATATGATCCTGTCAATTAATGCAGAAAAGGCCTTTGACAAAATTCAGCAACCTGTCTTAATAAAAACCCTCAAGAAAGTCGGGATAGAAGGAACATACTTAAAGATCATAAAAGCCATTTATGAAACGCCCACAGCTAACATCATCCTCAATGGGGAAAAACTGAGAGCTTTTTCCCTGAGATCAGAAACACGACAGGGATGTCCACTCTCACCGCTGTTGTTTTACATAGTGTTGGAAGTTCTAGCATCAGCAATCAGACAACAAAAGGAAATCAAAGGCATCAAAATTGGCAAAGATGAAGTTAAGCTTTCACTTTTTGCAGATGACATGATATTATACATGGAAAACCTTATAGACTCCACTCAAAGTCTGCTAGAACTGATACGTGAATTTAGGAAAGTTGCAGGATACAAAATCAATGTACAGAAATCAGTTGCATTCTTATGCATGAATAATGAAGCAACAGAAAGACAAATAAAGAAACTGATCCCTTTCACAATTGCACCAAGAAGCATAAAATACCTAGGAATAAATCTAACCAAAGATGTAAAAGATCTGTATGCTGAAAACTATAGGAAGCTTATGAAGGAAATTGAAGAAGATATAATGAAATGGAAAGACATTCCCTGCTCATGGATTGGAAGAATAAATATTGTCAAAATGTCAATACTACCCCAAACTATCTACACATTCAATGCAATCCCAATCAAAATTGCACCTGCATTCTTCTCGAAACTAGAACAAGCAATCCTAAAATCCATATGGAACCACAAAAGGCCCCGAATAGCCAAAGGAATTTTGAAGAAGAAGACCAAAGCAGGAGGCATCACAATCCCAGACTTTAGCCTCTACTACAAAGCTGTCATCATCAAGACAACATGGTATTGGCACAAAAACAGACACATAGACCAATGGAATAGAATAGAAACCCCAGAACTAGACCCACAAACGTATGGCCAACTCATCTTTGACAAAGCAGGAAAGAACATCCAATGGAAAAAAGACAGCCTCTTTAACAAATGGTGCTGGGAGAATTGGACAGCAACATGCAGAAGATTGAAACTAGACCACTTTCTCACACCATTCACAAAAATAAACTCAAAATGGATAAAGGACCTGAATGTGAGACAGGAAACCGTCAAAACCCTAGAGGAGAAAGCAGGAAAAGAACTCTCTGACCTCAGCCGTAGCAATCTCTTACTCGACACATCCCCAAAGGCAAGGGAATTAAAAGCAAAAATGAATTACTGGGACCTTATGAAGATAAAAAGCTTCTGTACAGCAAAGGAAACAACCAACAAAACTAAAAGGCAACCAACGGAATGGGAAAAGATATTTGCAAATGACATATCAGACAAAGGGCTAGTATCCAAAATCTATAAAGAGCTCACCAAACTCCACACCTAAAAAACAAATAACCCACTGAAGAAATGGGCAGAAAACATGAATAGACACTTCTCTAAAGAAGACATCCGGATGGCCAACAGGCACATGAAAAGATGTTCAACGTCACTCCTTATCAGGGAAATACAAATCAAAACCACACTCAGATAGCACCTCACGCCCGTCAGAGTGGCCAAAATGAACAAATCAGGAGACTATAGATGCTGGAGAGGATGTGGAGAAACGGGAACCCTCTTGTACTGTTGGTGGGAATGCAAATTGGTGCAGCCACTCTGGAAAACAGTGTGGAGGTTCCTCAAAAAATTAAAAATAGACCTACCCTCTGACCCAGCAATAGCACTGCTAGGAATTTATCCAAGGGATACAGGAGTACTGATGCATAGGGGCACTTGTACCCCAATGTTTATAGCAGCACTCTCAACAATAGCCAAATTATGGAAAGAGCCTAAATGTCCATCAACTGATGAATGGATAAAGAAATTGTGGTTTATATACACAATGGAATACTACGTGGCAATGAGAAAGAATGAAATATGGCCTTTTGTAGCAACGTGATGAACTGGAGAGTGTGATGCTAAGTGAAATAAGCCATACAGAGAAAGACAGATACCATATGGTTTCACTCTTATGTGGATCCTGAGAAACTTAACAGAAACCCATGGGGGAGGGGAAGGAAAAAAAAAAAAAAAGAAAGAGGTTAGAGTGGGAGAGAGCCAAAGCATAGGAGACTGTTAAAAACTGAGAACAAACTGAGGGTTGATGGGTTGTGGGAGGGAGGGGAGGGTGAGTGATGGGTATTGAAGAGGGCACCTTTTGGGATGAGCACTGGGTGTTATATGGAAACCAATTTGACAATAAATTTCATAATATGAAAAAATAAATAAATAAATAAATAAATAAATAAATAAATGCTAACTTGAAAAAAAAGAATAAGTATGCTTTGGAGATGACAAAAAAAGAAATAAAGAAAATTAAATAAATAAATTAATTAATTAATTAATTAATTTAATTAAATAACAGAGTTTAGAAATAAACCCCTGCTCTTACTTAAAAAAGAAACAAAAACAAAAAACAGAATTCTCAATGATCAATAAAACTAAATAAATATGGAAAAAAATCCAAAAACTTATTTTTGTTAGTAAACAGTTTAGACCCAGCTTTCAAAAGTATGTTACAACTAATCAAGATCTTATAAACTGATGGACTCCAGAATGTGTATAGTGTTTCTCATTGTAAAATTTTTTTAATGTCTTATAAACTGGAATATCTATATTACTTTATCTAGAATTGCCTTCTTTCCATACAAAATGCTACATAGGAAACACAAAAACAATGATAAGTTTTATGGGAAAGCATGCATCAGAAAAAAGAAGAGTCAATTATCTGATTTCAAATGTGAGATGGTGTGGTTTAGCAGAGCCTTGTGTAGCTAATCTCCATATTAGGAATAAACCTGCCATGGGCACTGAGTACTCCCATGAATGAACCAAAGAATTAATTTCCTGGAGCGCTGCTGCCATTCTTTGCCAGTAGGGCACCATTTTCCTGTATGTCTATGGCTGATGTCTTCTGGTTGATCATTACCCCTTTAAGTTTATTGATAGTACGGTCACATCTGGTTTTCAGTGGGGACCCTAAGGTGACTTTTCATACCTCCAATCTCACCTATTTTTCATTGTTTCCTCCTCAGCAGAGCATTATTTATGTCTGGATTGAAAGAGCTCTTCACAGGGTTCTTCTGTGTATCTTGCTACAATGACAGACCTTCAGAACATGCTTAGGTAATATCCAAAGGGTCTTTGTATTCTCAAAGTGTAGTTTATGCACTACAATACAGAATATAGGGCTCTACCCACACCCAGTGAGTCAAAATTTATGAAGGTAGACCTGAGGAATCTGCATTTTTCATAAGCACTCTGGATGGCTTTGATGCCTGTTGAAAAGTTTGAGCCTTTGTTTTAAAAGAAGTCATGGTTTTAAAAGGAATGATCTGAGGCATCTGTTAAAAAGTAGCAAGATTCTCCTATTGCAGAAAGAATGATCAGACTTTCTGAGGTCATCATCAAACCGGTGACACCAGTATAGGCTGCCTTTCTGTATTTAATATAAGCACTTGGTTATGTTGATCCTAACCCTTAAGAATCACTGGCAACATATTAGGACAAAGGTTTGCTGTCACAAAATCTGTCATTTCATTTCATCCCCAAACATATAAATATCCTTAAGTGAATTTATTCTTTAGAGAGATGTTACAATCTTCTTTAAACTCCACAATTTTTTTTAGGAAAATCATTTTGGAATCCTAGACAGACTTCTAGGATACAGTCTGAAGTTTGGAGTTAAAACCCTGGCTCTGTAACTGGCATGTCTTCTGTCTGTAAGCAACTAGCTTAGCATCTTTGGGATATAGTCACCTAATTAGTTAAAACAGGATAAGAACTTTCCTAGTTATTTGACAGGACATTTGGATAATCACAAGAGAGAAACGTTGTTAAGGTACCATAAAGAAATTAAAAAGAATTCATAAGAATGTAAGGTATTATTAAAAACCAATTGTCTGTAGCCATGCTTGTGATAGGTAAAAATTTTTCCCATTCTAGTCTAAGCTAATGGTGATGGGCTTGAGGAATTTTGAGTTGAAGACAATTTCAAGGCACAGAGATTAGATGTTATAAATAATCACTGGAAGTGAATGTATGTGTCTGAATGTGAAATGACACCCCCAGAATTTCCCAGGAAGCAAGAGTGACATTTAAGCAATTGAAAACATCAGCGGAACGAATCGACTCACAGAACACAAATTTATGTCAAGCAGGAAATGGAAGTATGGTGCTGCTTCTGAAAAAGAAGAGAGACTTTACAAGAACGTTAATAACATGTCTATCATGTGGCTTTCTCTACCAAAGGGAGAAAATTTTTTCCCTATAAATTCCCCCTGGATAGTGTCCTGCTCACTCTTTCTAAAGCACACCTCTGCTTATTGCCAGATGCTTCTTCTTTGATGTCTCCTGTGTCTCCTTCAAGTTCAGACCCTCTGGTATAGGATTAAAGGCTTCCAAATCTACTCTTATCTCATATTTCCAAACTCAATCCCCCATGGTATTTCTTCACTCACTCTAATTGCATCTACACAATGCTTTGTGTCTCCCAGATAAATCTATACTTTTCCAATGTCCACCCTCTACCTATAGTTCCAGCTTCTAATTCTTTCTCATGCACACACCAGTTGGATATCTGCAATCCACAAAAGTCCAAATTAAAATATCTCTGTTCTGAGTTGCAAATCCACCTTAAACTTATAAATAGTTATAATACTGAAAAGAGCAGGCATTGCATTCACTTAAGATATAGCTGTATCTAGCTGCTCAAATTATGCCATCAGGAATCTGTATGTTTCTACCTCTTGACTCTGATTTCTTTTGTACTGAATAGATTTTTAATTAAGATCTCCTTTTGAAGTAGCTACAATGGCTTCCAATAGCTCCAAGAATATGCTCTTCTAACTTAAGAACTCTACTAAAATGAAAAAACCTATTTACGTGTGTGTGTGTGTGTGTGTGTGTGTGTGTGTGTTTTAAGTCTTGGGTAGGGCTCTCATGGCTACCACTAGGTCATGAACCCATCTCTGAGGTAATGAATATACATGGCTAGGGAATGTGGTACTCCAATCAATTGGGCAAGGTCATATGCAGACCTTGTTCTTTGGGGTGGGTTTAGTTCCACCTGTGCTATAGGGACTGAGAATGATGTTTGACTTCTGAAAAGAAGAGGGATGTCACCAACAGAAGAAAAGGGAATGGATGCTGGGATGCGTAGATGTGAGATTTTCCTTCAACTATTTCTTCTAGCTGAAAGTAATATCTTATCCTATTAAAACTGTTATAGCACTCAACAATGATCTATCCTGCATTACAGTTATCTTGCACACATATCATTTCTTTAGTAACCTTTAAGATCCTGTAGACTAAGTAGATGTTTGTACTCATTCTATCTTACACATTGCCTTGCCAGATGCTTTGTTCTGCTTTGTTTATTTTCTACTCTCTATGGAATTAAAAACAGGGCACTTAACCTCCTTGGACCTATTTCTTCAAAAAGGCATTGTAATACATCATTTCTAAACTCCCTTATAGTGTCAAAATTATTTGATTGTACTATGTAATCAAATGGTTTAGTGAATGACTGGCTATAGCACAGAGGAAATGTAAAAGCTGTCATACCTTGGATTTGCTTGGAAATGCTACAGGAATGTCAATTACTGACTGAGTTAAACACCCAAAACCAGTAACCCAGAATGCTCAATTTAAAGATGATCTGATTGAGTATTTTTTTCTCACTCTGGTTTTTACACATACAATGCATAGTATTAGGAATCGTTTTCCAGTCTGCTACTTTCACATTGGAGGAAGCAAAGGTTCAATGTTGCATGGAAAGGAAGTGAATCAGAGCTTGTTTTGTTAGCTCATGTGAGATGAAGAGCCTTAACACAATTGGGTTACTAAACACAGAGAATCTGAGAAAACATAAAGATGAGAGATGTAAATAATCAGAAATGAATAAATTATATTATAATGAATGCTACCATTAAGTGAGCACGTGTGAAATGTTTGGCACTATACTGAATCACTATGTGCTTTACCTCATTTCATTTTACAATGAATCCTATAACCTGTGTCTTTTATTCCCATTTTACAAAAGGAAAAACAAGAATTAAGGCTCAGAAATTAAATGGCTTGCCAGAAGTAACTAAGCAACAAAGGGATGGTCTTAATCCCAAGTGTTTCTGTTTTGAATCCAGAGCCCAAACATTCAAATCACCGTACTCTATTGTGTTCAGTGATATCCTGCATCAATATGTTTTATTTCTTTCCATAGGTTTCGAAACATAAGTGTTTTTCCCCATTTTGCTCAGGTCAGAAAAAAATCACCTTTTGCCACTTAACTATTTTATCTTTGAGGGCTCAGATGGATGTTAATAATTTTTGTGGCTTGTTGAGGGATATAATATAACCACATGGCCAGTGAGCCTGTCTCTGTATGGCACTAGTGGGTTTTACAGAATCCTAGAATTTCATGGATGCCAGAAATTTTATCATCCATCTGGCACCACTCCCCTCTTAACATGATGCTTTGCTCTCATTTTAACACAGTAATGGAAGTTAAAATCAGTATGTGACACAACCTGACCCTGGTACCCAAAGACAAGGGGACTGCTTGCCTGGAGGTAGTAAGGTAGGCTGTGTTTGGGTCTATATGTTGCAGAAGGAAGACGATCTTATTTGAAAAGCCAGAGCGTCTGGATTTGCAATGGCTCTTCCATAGAATAGAGGGCATAGACAGGGCCCTGTCCTAATACCTGGTACCACACACTTCTGTGAGTAGGTTATTACACTGATGGCTATAAAAGCAAATCAGGGGACTAGCTAGGTACATATATGTGAGAGCATTGTGTGTGTGTGTGTGGGGTACACATTGAAATAAGAGCATCATCAATCAAGCTATAGTAGCCAAATTATAGGGGAAACTGAGATTGTTCATAGGAATGAAGGAGTAGACACACTCAAGGTATTCAATACAAATTTTGCTAAACCATGAACTAACCATAGTAGATCATTTAAAGTGGTTTCTTCATCAATCTTGCTATGACTTTCATTCTTTCTTTTTTTGCTATGACTTTCTTGAAGCAAATCTAGATTTCTCTGTGATGACCACAGATTGTATGAAACATGGCATGAATAATTGGAATAAATAGTTAGAGTCTAACCTGAAACCAGAGTTCACCTCTATTCCCTGTTCTCATCTCCATCTCTTTGAGCAGATTTCTTGAGCCTCCGAGCAGTTTCCCAACATGTTCCACATCAGCTTCTCTGGTATGTGCAAGAGGAAGGGAAAATCCATTGACTTTTTCTTGTGGCCCTGGTAGGCCCATGTGTAGTCAAGCTGCCTCTGTGCCTTTCTGGACATCCCAGACATGTCTCACCTGATCCCTCAGCTTCCCAACCAGCTACTCCCTGTGGTCTCTGGTATCTCTGCTTCTTCAAATCTGAGAAAACAGAAGGAAGACCTTGACCTTTTTATATTTAAAATTCTGGCGTGGTAGAAAAAATAAACATAATGGGACAAAGCATCTCATCATGTAGATTCTCCTTATATTTGCCCCAAATCCATTGCTGCTGGTTCTTATTAAAGCTGACAGAAAAATATGCAGATTCAGTTACTATTTGACAATGCCATCTTCAGCTGGCCTGGTCAAGTCAGCTATCAGTTCATTAGCCAGGAATTAGACTGTCTTTACAAAGTGGTTCTTGATTTACTAGTGCTAAGTGGCATGATTGATTTACAAGTATTAATGATTTGCCATTTTTATCAAAGGGTCACTGGAGAAGGCCATACTCTTGAGGATATCTAAGTCCTACAGATCCTAGTGGCCAGTTTATTGCATGAATATTTAACTCCAGCTTAGTTACTTTATCTTCTTAATTTTAAGGAACTGTTATCTAGGAAATATTTTTTTTTATTGCTTATTTATTTTGAGAGAGACAGAGCACAAGTCGGGGAGGAGCAGAGACAGGGAGACACAGAATCTGAAGCAGGTTCCAGGCTCTGAGCTGCCAGCACAGAGCCCAACACAGGGCTCGAACCCACGAACCCACAAATCATGAGATCACGACCTGAGCTGAAATCCAATGCTTAACCAACTGAGCCACCCAAGCGCCCCTAAGGAACTATTATTTTAATAACTATTTTTTTTTCAACGTTTTTTTTATTTATTTTTGGGACAGAGAGAGACAGAGCATGAACGGGGGAGGGGCAGAGAGAGAGGGAGACACAGAATCGGAAACAGGCTCCAGGCTCTGAGCCATCAGCCCAGAGCCCGACGCGGGGCTCGAACTCACGGACCGCCAGATCGTGACCTGGCTGAAGTCGGACGCTTAACCGACTACGCCACCCAGGCGCCCCAGGAACTATTATTTTAATAACTAGTCAAGAACTATTTTGCTTGAAAAGGGAGAGTATTATATGTATGACATATAAAAATAATATGCAATATTATAATTATAATGTAATCATATTAATATATATGTGTAATAATTATATTACATATTACATGTAATACTACTTATATATTATATAATATATTGCAATGTTTATACTTTATTTTTGTAATATGACATTTATTGTCAAATTGTCTTCCATACAACACCCAGTGCTCATCCCAAAAGGTGCCCTCCTCAATACCCATCACCCACCCCCTTCCCTCCCACTCCCCATCAACCCTCAGTTTGTTCTCAGTTTTTAAGAGTCTCTTATGCTTTGGCTCTCTCCCTCTACAATGTTTATATTTTATATAGCTAAAGTATATTATACATTTTATATATTGAATATTAGTTTTCTAGATAATGTGCATATATCAGTCAGAGATAGATAAGTGATAAGACACATCCTAGTTTAACTAATACAGAACATAGAGTAACCAAGTCTAAATCATATATATCCATACATATGGTACTTATGTTTCCTCTCCATTCTTTTCACTAGGATATAGTCAGTACATGGAGCTAACAGGAAGTTGGCTTCTAAAGATGTTTCTCAATTAATAAGAAATGATGATCTCTGAGTATCCCAGATGCAGCCTAGGTGCCCTAGGTTTAACTTCATCCTTTCAATGTGCTGTAACGGTATTATGACTCTGATTGTAATGAAGAGAAATTATGTCCAAATAATGACACCATACTCAATCTGAAAAAAAAATGAGCTGTCCCAAGCAAGATTAATCTGCATTTCTATAAAAGTGGCAAGCAGAAAAATTTGATAATGTGTCTCAAAAATACCCAGAAAATAAGATGATGTATACTATGAGGACCATGCGGTATGGATATAAAGGTATTTGCTGATTTATTCATTCATTCCCTTAGCAAATACTGATAGGACAGTATGTTTTGTGCCATGCATTGTGCTGAGCTCTTAAGACATGGCAATAAACAATTAAAAAAAAACTTCTTTATATCTTTACCAAGCTGACAACTTAATAGGAGAGGCAATCAATGCAATTAATCAATTAAACCATTAATTACAGAATATGACAAGTGCAAAGAGGGAAATAAACAGGGCTATAAAAGATGCAATTAAGGTGGGACTAAAGGCTTAGGAGCCAGTCATGAATAGAGCTGGGGGAAAATATTCTAGGAAACAAGGGGAAAAAACAGCCAGTTTAAAGACCTTAAATAAAAACCTAATAATAAGCAAATGTAGCCAGAAGGCAGAGGAGGATGGAGAGCATTAGGGAAGGCACTTGGAGAGGTAAGTAGGGTCAGGTCACACAGGGTCTTAGAGACCACTTTATGATAAATAAATTTTAGTCTAAGTTCAAAAAGCTCTTTTTGTATAATTCTTGTGCTGATTCTTTTTGTTTTCTTTGTTTTCTTTGGCTGAATGATTTAGTACAATGTTGAGAAGTAGAAATAGAGGCCATCCTTGTCTTTTTATTAACCTTTATGGAATGTTTCCAAAGAATAGTCATTAAATATATGTCCTAGTTTTCTCATAGATATCCTTTGTCAGGTTAAAAAAATTACCATCTATATTTAAATGTTAATTTTCTTCATAAAATATGTTAGACTCTATTGAATGCTTATTCTGCATCTATTGAAATGATCACATGCCTTGTTCTCCTTATCTTTTAAAGTGGTATGTGTCTTAGTAGACTTTCTGATTTTTAACAGTCTTTCCATTCCTGAGATAATCCCTATTTATGTAGGGATATATTATGATATTATGTATGCATATATGTGTGTGTGTGTATATATATATATATATATACACATATATATGTGTATATATATATATATATATATATATATATGTAGAGAGAGAGAGAGAGAGAGAGAGAGAGAGAGAGGTAGATAGAGAGAATGGTATATATACATATATATATGAGTATGGTATATATATATTTAGAGTATGGTATATATACATATGTATATTTAAATGCTGCTAAATTCAATTTGCTATTATTTCTTTAGCTTTTGTGACCTGGGTTCCTAGCAGATATTGATCATTAATGTTCTTTTACTATGCTGTTCGTAAGAGTTGACAGGACATCTGTGCAGGTTTATGATCTGCTGTGGAGGGACATGACTATACACACTCAGTTTCTATTTGCTTACTTGTTCATATAGGCTTTGGTTATCTAGTTTTCTAGAAAATAATCTAGGTTTTCAATTTCTTTGATAACTTTTTTTCAAAATTATTGATAAAGTTATTAACAATTTTTTAAAGATTCTGCTTTAGCTAGTAGTATGATGGTAAACTACATCTCTAAAATTAATACCAGCTTGTAGCTTTTACCAATTTTTGGTGTAAGTACCATGATAGATTTCAAGCTATCAGTATGGCATAAATGAACAGGAAACTGGCACATAATCAGCTCTCTGCTATGCACAGCTCTAACATACCTGCCAGCTAAACTTTTCCTATTCTCCTTTCTGATTTTGTGACTTTCCCTTCCTCTTTCTGTCTCATTTGCAAATCATTTCCATTAAAAGTTTTTATATTTTATTTGATTACTTTAAGATAATTAATTTTATTAGACTACTTTAAGATAATTTCTTTCTTATCATTTTCAGCTATCTTAAAGATAACTTTTATTTTGTGTCCTTCAGGTTTTCTTTTAAGCTTCAACTGATCCAAAAGCATGTATTTTCACTCTTGTTTTAGTAACAAGGCATTTAAAGGTATACATTTTTAAGTAATGTTTTAGCTGCATGACACACATTTTCATTTGGTACTCTATTTCAATTATACGCATTTAGTAATTTATAGTATGTTTCACCTCAGGTATCTCAAATGTGTTTGTTTCCTTCTTGAGGGATAGGGGCTTCCTTTTCATGAATGGTTCCTAACTAATTCGCAGGGAGGTCATACATGATATGGTTTCTTTGAAATCTGAAGCCAATTTTTTGTGCATTTGTGTTCAGTGGCTCATGCATACCTAAATCCCAAACAACCATTCATGCACATTTCAATAAACACAATTTGTTAAAGAATTAAATGTAATTATCAAAAAGCTATAGAACAGTATCTTCAAGTAAATTACTCCATTATATGTCTGTCTTTCATAATCTGCCATTTAGCATTCTTTTAATTTTTAAATAATGCTCACTTAGAATTAGCAAAGCAAACATGCTATTCATTGTTTGTATAATTGAACTTTAATGAAAAAAGAAACACTAAAGGCAATGAAAACAATTCAAATGGTACATTGTGTTATCACTGCTACCAACTAACAAACCAGTAATACAAATGCAAAGGTGATTGTATGGTAGTTCTCATTTGATGCCACTCAGAAGATACTCAAAATTCAAATTCATCTCAGTAAGATGAAATAGAACATTAAATGGAATTTCTTTTAAAGGATGAATTCTTGTAATCTTAACAGACTATCTTAGACTTTTACCTTATCAGATATAGAGATAAATATGTACAAACATATTAAATGTGTATTTTTTGTTTGCCTAATATCTTATAGCCCTAGTAATTTTTTCTAGTCTGTTTTATTCATTGCTTTCTCATAGAGATGTTTTTAAATCTCCCAATATGATTGTAGGTTTGCCAATTTGTTTTCACCCTTTTCAGTTTTTACTTCACATACTTTAATACTTAGTATGGCATAAACATCAAATTCGTGGGTTTTATGTCTTTTTGATGAATTATCCTTTTTATTACAATGTAATATTCCTCTCTATTCCTGTTTAAAGGGATTTGCTGTATAATCTAAGTTGTTTCCCTTTTTAATAGTGCTTATTGCTGTCCAGTTTTCCCATTACCATTTACTGAAAAACTCTCTTTTCCCCTTTGATATTCTTTCCTGCTTTGTCAAAGTCTAATTGACCATAGAGTTGTGGGTTAATTTATGGGTCTTCTCTTCTGTTCTATTGATCTAGTTATCTATTTTTGTGCCAGTACCATACTGTTTTGATCACTACAGCTTTGTAATATAACTTGAAGTCCAGAATTTTGATGCTTCCAGCTTTGCTTTGCTTTCTTAAGGTTATTTTGGCTATTTGAATAGATACTTTTCCAAAGAAGGCATCCGTGTAGCCAACAGACACATAAAAAGTTGCTTAACATCATTCATCATCAGGGAAATACAAGTCAAAACTATGATGAGATATTACCTTACACCTGTCAGAATGGCTAGAATCAACAACACAAGAAATAACAAGTGTTGATGAGCATGTGGAGAAATGGGAGCCCTCTCGCACTGTTGGTGGGAATGCAAACTGGTTGCAGCCACTGTGGAAAACAGGTGGAAATTTCTCAAAAAGTTGCAAACGGAACTACCCTATAATCCAGTAATTGCACTACTTGGTATTAACCCAAAGGATACAAAAACACTAATTCACAGGGATACATGCACTCCAATGTTTATAGCAGCATTATCTACAATGGCCAAACTATGGAAACAGCCCAAGTGTCCATTGATTGATGAATAAAGAAGATGTGGTATATATATACAATGGAATATTATTCAGCCATAAAAAAGAATGAAATCTTGCCATTTGCAATAACGTAGATGGAGCTAGTGTATTATGCTAAGTGAAATGAGTCAGACAGAGAAAGAAAAATACCATATGATTTCACTCATATGTGGAATTTAAGAAACAAACAAGAAAAGGGGGAAAAAAGAGGCAAACCAAGAAACAGATTCTCTAAGCACTGGGTGATATATGGAATTATTGAATCACTATATTTTACACCTGAAACTAATATTATACCATATGTTAACTAACTGGAATTTAAATACAAATTTAAAAAAATATTGCTACCTAACTCATTATTTCAGTGTCATTTCAGGAGTGTTTTAACAGTATTTCTTATATGCAGATTACCATTTTTTTTTTTTTTTTTAATTTTTTTTTTCAACTTTTTTTTATTTATTTTTGGGACAGAGAGAGACAGAGCATGAACGGAGGAGGGGCAGAGAGAGAGGGAGACACAGAATCGGAAACAGGCTCCAGGCTCCGAGCCATCAGCCCAGAGCCTGACGCGGGGCTCGAACTCACGGACCGCGAGATCGTGACCTGGCTGAAGTCGGACGCTTAACCGACTGCGCCACCCAGGCGCCCCAGATTACCATTTTTTTTAACCTAACCTGATAATAGTTATCTTTTAACCAGTGAGTTCAATATGATTACACTTATTATTGATATAATTAGACTTATTTCTATCATGATTACCATCTTTTTTTTTTCTGTGTTTCTTTTCCTCTCCTCTGTATTTTGTTGCTTTGATAGAAAAGTTAATAGTTTATTATGTAAAAATTCTGTAACTGTTCAGAATTTCTATCCTTTTCCAGACCAAGAAAGGACTTTTGGCCTACTTTAACTGTGCATTGCATCTATTATTTTACCAAACAAAAATACTTAGCATTAATTAGATTATTAACACCACTTGATGAAACAGAAAAATGAGTTCTAAAACCTCAGTGACATAACAAAACAAATGTTTGTTTTTATTTCCTTCCATGCAGAGTTCAGGTGGGCCAGCTCCATTCTGAACTGCAACTTGGAGATGTTTAAGCTTACATCTTGCAAGAGGTCACCACACCTATTAGATTCACAATTGTAGTTTGGAATCACTGTCTCTGTCATCACATGAGGGCTATGTCAGATCCGAGCAGTGCTAGTGGATAGAATGGCACAGCTTCTGAGAATGAGTCTATATCTCTGTGTCCTGCTTCCCTGGGCCCATAGCTGTGATGAAGTTAAAGATTAAAGACTGACCACCTTTATTGGAATGGGCTCCCTTTTAGGATTAGAGGTGACTTATACCAGGCTCTGACTATAAGCTCTGAGACTTCCTCCAAGCCACTAACCTCAAGGAGTTGTCTTCCCTTTTTCCACTACCTGCTTTACTTCCTGACCCAGAGAATCTGTGCCTTCAGCCTATTCTGAATCTGGTCCACAGAGGAAGGGGACTACTTTCATCACAAACTCATCATAGCTTTTGATTGCTTCTCTTTTATACTGTTAGGGAGGAAACATTTTCCTCCTTCCTTTAGGATTCTTGTGGTTGCTGTAAAAGTTAAATTGACATGAGACAGATTAACAGGAGAAAATCAAATTTAATTATATACATGCAGGGAATCCACATAAACACGACAGGTTCAAAAGACAGGCAAAATGAGATATATAAGTCATTCTGGATTAAAGAGAACAGGGTAGAAGTCTGGGGCTTCAAAAGGAAGGAGGGCAATTCATAAGAGGGAACAGAAAGAGTAAATGGTGGTTGATTGATTGATTGATAGAAAGCAAAAGTGTTTGCTGGGCCATCCAGAAACAATGGGGCACAGAAAGGACTTTGATCCAACAGGCCTTGCTAGGTTCCTCCTTGTCTACCATACATAGTTCATATTATACCATAGTATTCTATGGTGATGGCTCCCTTCCTGGAACAGGTCTTCTATCTAAATTCCTTTAGGCAGTTAGACAGGAGACCAAAAAAGAACTTCTTCAGTATTTTGTTTCTTAAAACTACTCAGCCTAAAATAATCTTTGTGCCAAAGAGAACCACTTTGGGGTGGCAAATTTTGCTCCCCTCAATACCTACCTCTTCTTGTTTAATTTCTTTCAGTCTAGGGTTAATGATTTACTATAATATATTAATAAAAATTACATATGTGTGTCTGTGTGTGTGTGTATATATATATATATATATATATATATATATATACATAGACATACATACATTTTTAGTATCATAAATATACACTGATATATATTTTAAAGTTGATTTCAGATCATTCCATAAGATTAATTTCATGTGTCCCTTCTTGCATGGAGACATTTTAGTCCCTGTTATTTTTACACAAGAGCTGAAATCCAGAGACCACTGGCTATGGCAGGTCCAGAGCAGACCATGACTCTCCTTCTCTTGGTTTCTGTTTCTAATCCATTTCTTTTTATCTTGGTTTGGGAACCCTGCTACATCTTTGTTCATAACTATTTCATGAATTATTGCCATATGTTTGGAGTAGAATGAGCAAGTTAAAACAAAGTATTACATAGAGCAGAAGTATCAGTCCAATATATTTTTATTATTCTAAACAAATCAGAGATTTGGTTAAAATAAAAAAAAAAAGCTTTCCTCCCAATTTCTTTGATTTGCTTTTAGTCTTAATATTTATTTTTTTAGAGAAGTGTGGGTGTTGTATGGAAACCAATTTGACAATAAACTTCATATATTGAAAAAAAATTAACATGCTCATATGACAGATTAAAGGTCCAAATTAGATGCAAAAAATATTTATTTTTTAATTTAAAATATTAAATTTGTTTTCTATGTTTAACATATGGCCACATGGATTAAAATAAATTGTGATGTATTTTTCTCAACCTTGTTGTTCCTAGGTGCCCAGAGATCCATAAATATCCACTGTAATGTGCATTTAGGAACAAAATGTTCCTAAATCTCATGAACAACACTAACACAGTCTGCATCAGCTCAGGTAGGAGGAGTGTTATGAAACGGTTTGTCTTCAATGGAGAGTGAGGAAACGTCTGGTGGAGAGCCCTTGAAGGCTGTTCCCATTACTCAAAGAGCTTTCTTGTGGAAGGTAGCTGTGTATCACTCTCAAATATATTTGCTTCCTTCTCTATCATTGCAGATGAGGTAAAAATGGACCACTCTCTGCTCACCAGCGACTTTGTGTTGAAATGGTTCATTTCTTCTTTACATGAACTAACACAAGAAAAATCACCAAAATTTACAAAGGCCTAAGTTGTCTACCAATCACTTAGTCACCAAATATTTATTCAGTCCCCTCTATGTTCTAGGCAGTGGAAATATAACAACAAACAAAAACAGACCAAAAAAAACCTCTTGCCTGTATAGAGATGGAAGCAAATAAGTAACTAACATATATAATGGGTTCTATAGGTGATAAACACTGTTAAAAAAACAAAGCAGGGAATAAAGGTTTAAAATGGCCATTTTAAACAGAGAATAACTGAAAAGGTGAGATCTACACCAAACAGAAAAAGAACTCTACCTGAATGACTGGAGGGACAGTAGTGGGCAGCTGAGAGTACTTGGAGAGGGATCCAAGGGGTTCAGATTGTGTAGGAACGTGCCCACCGCCATAATGACGTCAGCATTTACTTTCAGGGATTGGGATGCTTGGAGAGTTTTGGGCAGAGAAGGGGTATGATTTGCCCTGTCCTCCAAAAGAATCACTCTGTTAAATGTTTTAAGAATAGACCATCAAAGAGAAAGGAAGGAGAGGATTCTAATTTTTTTTTTATCCTTGATGTATTTTAAAGTAGAGGTCACATGATTTGCTGAGGAATTGGATTTAGAGTATGGGTAAAAAAGAGCAATTAGAGTGATACCAGCAAGGTGTGTGACCTGAACAATGGAAAAGATGGAGTTGTAGTTAAATGAGATGGGTTCTCCAGAGAGACAGAAAATTTCCCTCCTTCCTTCCTTCCTTCCTTCCTTCCTTCCTTCCTTCCTTCCTTCCTTCCATCTATCTATCTATCTATCTATCTATCTATCTATCTATCTATCTATCTATCATCTCTCTAGATACACTGATAGCAACAGAGAGAGAGAGATAATAGAAATTGGTTTATGAAGGCTGAGAAGTCGTACAACCTGCCATCTTCAAGCTAAGGAACCTGGAAAGCCAGTAGTATAATCAGTCCAAATCCCAAAGCCTGAGTACCAGGGGATTACTGGTATAATTTTCAAAATCCAAAGGCCCAAGAACCAGGAGCTGTGTGTCCAAAGGCAAGAAAATTGGACGTCCAGGCCAAAAAGAGGGAATTTGCTCTTCACCGTTTTGTCTTTTCCAGCCCTCAATGGATTGGATGATGCCTGATCGCATTGTGAGGGCAAATCTTTACTCAGTCTACTGATTCAAATGCTCATTTCTTTCAGAAACACCTTCACAGACATATTTAAAAATCATGTTCTATCAGCTAGCTGGGCATTCCTTGGCCCTGTCAAGTTGACTCATGAAAATTTAATAATCACAATAGGTAATTCTGTAGGAGGAGCAATTTGGGCAGAAGTATGATAGAGATTAGGAATTTTGTTTTTAAATGATCCAAATCAAAGTGCATGTTAGTTATGTAAGTAAAGATAGTGAGTAGACAGATGGATGCAGTAATTTGAAGTTCTGCACATACATCCAGACCGTAGATACATATTTAAAAGCCACTGGCATGTAGATGATATGTAAATCCAGGGATATGAGAAGAGATCATAAAGAGAGAATAAATAATCTAAAAAAAAAACCCAGAGGGTTAATCTTGGGAACTAGAGTTTCCTGGAAGTAAGCAAGTACATGCTTCAAGGAGGAGGATATGGTACATGGGACACTATGTAGTTGTAAAAAATGAGAAAGGCTTTCAAACACTGATATCACATTATTTTCTTTACATACTGTTAAATGAAAAAAAAAACATTTACAATACTTATGAGTATGAAAAGGGGGTAGGAAAACTGAAATTTTGTGTTTACATTGGAATAGAAATTGAAGAATACAAAACAACTTTTTGAGTATTTATAAAGAATAGCAAGAAAAAAATCAAGCAGAAATACTTCACAATATATACCTTTAATATTATTTTGATTTTGAAACATAGGAATATATTTAATAAATAAAACAAAAAATTCTCCTAGATATTCTAATAGATATTACCCCACTTCTCTGATAACCTTACAACAAAATTTACTGTGCCTACTCCATGACTATTTTTTGAAACCTCTTCAGTGAGATGTTTACCCCCATTTTAACACCAAAACAGCTCTGGTGAGGATCGCATTTATATATTCCTAGTCTTATCTCACTTAAGCATCAGCAGCTTTTTATTTACACAGTAAGTCCTGTGAATGTATGTACAATGTTATATTTTTTTCTCCAGCTTACCTTGTTTTCCCAACTCTCTTGAGATAAAATTGACATATCACATTGTGTACATTTAACGTATACAGTGATTTGATATATGTATGTATTGAAAAATGTTTACCACAATAATGTTAGTTAACACATCCTTCGCCTCCTATAATTACCATTTTGTTGTTGTTATAATGAGAAAATTAAAGATCTCTCATAGCAACATTCAAGTATACAATACAGTACTGTTAACTACAGACACCACACTGTACCTTAAACCCCCTGAACTTATTTATCATATAACTGAAACTTTGTACCTTTTGACCTACATCTTCCTATTTCTCCTTCAGCTCCTCGCAACTACCATTTTACTGTTTCTGTGTTTGATGTTGTTAGATTCCACATGTATATGATATCATAGAGTATTTTTTTCACTTAGCATAATGCCCTCAAGGTCCATCAATTCTGTCCCAAGTGGCAGGACTTCCTTCTTTCTCATGGCTGAATAATATTCCACTGTGTATGGTATGTGTATGTGTGTGTGTATGTATATAAATCTGATAGATATCTGGTATAAATGAATGTTATATATATAAATCTGATATATATGGTATGTATATACCATGGTATGTATATACACTATGTATGTGGTATACTTATATGTGATATATATATATATATATATATATATATATATATATATATATATATATGGTGTGTATACATATATGTGATATATATATATACATACATATATATATATATATGGTGTGTATATATATATATATATGGTGTGTATATGTAAGTGAGTGTATATATATATACATATGTGTATATATATATACATATATATATATATGGTGTATATATATATATATATATGGTGTGTATATGTAAGTGAGTATATATATATATGGTGTGTGTATATATATATATGGTGTGTATATGTAAGTGAGTGTATATATATCCCACATGTCTTTATATATTCATCCACAGACTGAAACTTAGTTTCCACGTATTCGTGATAATGAATAATGCTGCAATAAATTTGAGAGTATAGATGTCTCTTTGTGATCCTAATTTCATTTATTTTAGATATACACCCAGAAGTAGGATCCCTGGATCATATGGTAGCTCTATTTTTAATTTTTGAGAAAACTCCATATTGTTTTCCATAGTGGAAGCACCAACTCACATTCCCATTAATAACGCACAGGGTTCCCATTTCTCCACATCCTCATCAACACATAATTATTGTCTTTTTGATAATAGCCATATTGACAGGTGTGAGGTAATATCTCTTGTGATTTTAATTTGCGTTTCCCTGATGACTAGTAATGTGGAGCATCTTTTGATGTACTTGTTTTCCATTTGTATAGTTTCTTTGGAAAAATGTCGACTCAAGTCCTCTGCCCATTTTTTAAATTGGATTGTTTATTTTGCATATTGGTTGTATGAATCATTTATGTATTTTGGCTCTTAATCACTTATCAGGTATATCCATTTGAAATGATTCTCTCCTATTTCATAGCCTGCCTTTTCATTTTGTTTATTGCTTCTTTTGCTCTGCAAATAATTTTTAGTTTGATATAATCCCACTTTCCTTTGCTTTTGCTGTTCGTGTTATTGGTATCACATTCAAAAAAAAAAAAATCATTGTCAAGACCAGTGCCAAGAAGCTAGGGAAAAACTTTTCTTCTATTTTTTTTTATGTTTAAGTCTTTAATTCATTTTGAGTTAATTTTTATGAGGTAATGTAAGAGTCCAATTTCATCATTTTGCATTTATTCAATTTTCCTAATACCATCTACTACCAAACTATTCCCTGGTCAGTATTTTTAACTCTTTATCAAATATCGGTTGATCTTACATGTGAGCTCTTGATTCTGTTCCATTGGTCTGTGCATCTATATTTATGTTAGTTACATACTGTTTTAATTACCGTATCTTTGTAATAGAGTTTGAAATCAGAGAGTGTGATTCCTTGAGCTTTGTTCTTTCTCAGGATCCCTTTGGATATTTGGAGTATTTTGTGGTTCCGTATGTATTTTGGGATAGCTTTTTTGGTTCTGTTTCTGTGAAAAATGCCATTGGAGTATTGATAGGAATTGCATTCAATCTGTAGATGTCCTTGGGTAGTATCTACATTATGACAATGTTAACTCTTCTGATCCATGAATATATGGGATTTTTTTTCTCATTTATTGTGTCATCTTCAATGTCTTTCATTAATGTCTTAAAGTTTTCAGTGTACAGGTCTTTCACTTCCTTGGTTAAATTTGCTTCTATTTTATTTTTTTTAATGTTTATTTAACTTTTTGAGAGAGAGAGCCAGAGACAGAGCAGGAGTAGGGGAGGAGCAGAGACAGAGAGGGAGACACAGAATCCAAAGCAGGTTCCAGGCTCTGAGCTGTCAGCACAGAGCCCGATGAGGGGCTCGAACCCATGAACTGTGAGATCATGACCTGAGCCGAAGTCGGCTGCTTAACCAACTGAGCCACCCAGGCACCCCTCTACTTTATTCTTTTTGATGAAATTGTAAATGGGATTATTTTCTTCATCTCTCTCTTGGATAGTTCATTATTAGTATACATAAATGTGACTGATTTCCGTATATTGATTTTTTTATCCTACAACTTTATTGAATTTATTAATTAGTTCTAACAGTTTCCCCTTACCCCATGGAGTCTTTAGGATTTTCTTTATATAAAATCATGTCACCTAAAAATAGTACCAGTTTTGTTTGTTTCTTTCCACTTTGGATGCCCCCCTTTTTTCTTGCCTAATTGCTCTAGCTAGGATTTCCAGTACTATGTGGAATAGAAGCGGTGGGATTTAGCAGCCCTGTCTTGATCCTAATCTTAGAGGGAAAGCTTTCAACCTTTCACTGTTGAGTATAATGTTAGCAATGGGTTTGTCATATATGAACTTGATTATGTTAAGGTATGTTCCCTCTAAACCCACTTCATTGAGAGTTTTTACAGTGAATGATGTTGACTTTTGTCAAATGCTTTTTTTTTTGCATCTGTTGAAATGATCAGAAACTTTTTGTCTTTAATGCTATTAATGTGTATGGATCACAGTTATTGATTTGCTTATGTTGAATTATCCTTCTTTCCTCGGGATAAATTCCATTTGATTATGGTCTATAATACTTTTAATATGTTGTTGAATTTGGTTTACTCTCATTTTTTAAGAATTTCTACATCTATATTCATCAGGGTTATGACCTAAAGCTGTCTTTTTTTGCAGTATTGTCTGGCTTTGGTATCAGGGTAATGCTGGTCTTGTAAAATGAATTTGGGAGTGCTCCCTCCACTTCAGTTTTTTGGAAGAGTTTGAGAAAAATTGGCATTAATTTTTTCAAATTTTTGGTGTATTTCACCTGTGAAACCATATGGTCTTGTGTTATTTATTGAGAGGTTTCTGATCACTGATTCAGTATCCTTGTTACTGGTTTGTTCAGATTATCTGTTTCTTCCTGATTTAGACTTCTTTGGGCATATTTTTCTAAGAACTTATCCATTTCTTCTAGGTTGTACAATTTGTTAAAATTCTTCATACGGTTTTCATGATTTCTGTGGTACCAGTTGTAATGTCTCAACTTTCACTTATAATTTTATTTGGGCTTTTTTTCTTTGTAAATCTAACTCAAGTTTTTTGTTTTGTTTATTCAAAATCCAACTCTTAGTTTCACTGATCTTTTCTACTGTTTTTCTATTATCTAATTTATTTGTGCTCTGATCTTTGCTATCTCCTTTCTTATCCTAACTTTGGGCACACTTTGTTCTTTTAGTAGTTCCTTGAGGTATAGTTAGGTTGTCTGAGAATCTTCTTTTTATTTATTTATTATTTTTTTTTAACATTTATTCATTTTTGAGAGACAGAGAGAGACAGAGTGTGAGTGGGGGAGGGGAAGAAAGAGAGGGAGACACTGAATTTGAAGCAGGCTCCAGGCTCTGAGCTGTCAGCACAGAATCTGACGTGGGGCTCTAACTCAGGAACCGGGAGATCATAACCTGGCTGAAGTCAGACCCTTAACCGACTGAGCCACCCAGGTGCCATTCCCCACTTTTTTTTTTTCTAATAGAGGCATTTATCAATATAAACTTCCCTCATAGCACTACTTTTGCTGCATTTCATAAATTTTGGTATGTTGTGTTTCCATTTTCATTTGTTGCAAGATATTTTTTGTTTCCCTTTTGGCTTTGGCTTTGGCTTTGGCTTTGGCTTTGGCTTTGGCTTTGGCTTTGACACAGTGGTTAATCTGGTGTATGTTGTTTAACTTCCACATTTGAATTTTCCAGTTTTTGAATTTTCAAGTTTTTTTCTTGTTGATGATTTCTACTCTCATGCCATTGTGGTCACAAAGATAATATGATTTCAACCTTTTGAAATATATTTACACTTGTTTTGATAGCTAACATATGTTCTATCCTGGAGAATGCTTCATGTGCACTTGAGAAGAACATGCATTCTGCTCCTATTGGATAGAATATTCTGTATATGTCTGTTAGGTCCATTTCATCTAAAGTATAATTTAAGACCAATGGTTCCTTATTGATTTACTGTGTAAATGTTGTATTCATTGTTAAAAGTGAGATATTGAAATCCTCTACTATTACTGTAATATTATCTATTACTCCCTTCAGCTCTGTTAGTATTTGCATAATATATTTAGATCATATATATATATTTAATTGTTTTCTATTCTTGATGAGTTGACCCCTTTATCATTATAAAATGACCTTCTTTGTTTCTTGTTAGAGTTTTTGATTTAAAGCTTATTTTGTCTGATGTAAGTACAGCCATCCCTGCTGCCTTTTAATTTCCATTTGCATGGAGTATCTTTCTCCAGCCCTTCACTTTGAGCCTATGTCTGTCCTTAAAGCTAAAGTGAGTCTATTTTAGGTAGCATACACTTGGGTCTTGTTTTTTCTCCAAGTTGGTTGCTCTCCTTTGAACTGTGCCATTTTTTATTTTACATATTTTTAATTTTTATTGTATCTAAATTTTTAATTCAACTTCAAAATTTAATTATCTTGTATGGATGAAAATTTAAATTACTATATATCTCATATTACCAATAGCATTGAAATTATTTTCTTATATATATAAATAGCAAATTTAATTATTTTTAAAATGTTTAAGTTTTGGGGCGCCTGGGTGGCGCAGTCGGTTAAGCGTCCGACTTCAGCCAGGTCACGATCTCGCGGTCCGGGAGTTCGAGCCCCGCGTCAGGCTCTGGGGTAATGGCTCGGAGCCTGGAGCCTGTTTCCGATTCTGTGTCTCCCTCTCTCTCTGCCCCTCCCCCATTCATGCTCTGTCTCTCTCTGTCCCAAAAATAAATAAACGTTGAAAAAAAAAATTTAAAAAAAAATGTTTAAGTTTTAATTCAAATAATTTTTAAGTGCTATATATAGACATATAGATATAGTGTCAGCTGTTAGGTAGAGTGCTAAATACTTTATCTCAAAATAAAATCTCAAAGCAACCCCAAGTGACAAAATAATTATCAGAAAAGGAAACTTAAGTTTAAAGAAGTTCATGGAATTAGCGAAACTCAAACAACTATCGAGGAGTGAAACTAGAATTTTATTCCAAACCATTTTATTGTGGGGGCTCCTGGGTGGCTCAGTCATTTGAGCATCCGACTTCAGCTCAGGTCATGATCTCACAGTTTGTGAGTTCGAGCCCCGCGTCAGGTTGTATGCTGACAGCTCAGAGCCTGGAGCCTGCTTTGGGTTCTGTATCTCCCTCTTTCTGCCCCTCCCTTGCTTGCTCACTCTCTGTCAAAAATAAATAAACATTAAAAGAAGTTTAAAAACATCTTATTACTAAAGCTGAAACTCTTTTTTTTAATATGTGATGCAACTGTTTCTTTTTTTTTTATATATGAAATTTATTGACAAATTGGTTTCCATACAACACCCAGTGCTCATCCCAAAAGGTGCCCTCCTCAATACCCATCACCCACCCTCTCCTCCCTCCCACCCCCCATCAACCCTCAGTTTGTTCTCAGTTTTTAACAGTCTCTTATGCTTTGGCTCTCTCCCACTCTAACCTGTTTTTTTTTTTTTTTTCCTTCCCCTCCCCCATGGGTTCCTGGTAAGTTTCTCAGGATCCACATAAGAGTGAAACCATATGGTATCTGTCTTTCTCTGTATGGCTTATTTCATTTAGCATCACACTCTCCAGTTCCATCCACGGTGATGCAACTGTTTCTATTGTACCTAATCATGAGCTGCAAGCTTCATGAAGGCAGGAACTATATTATACTCAACTTATAAACTCTATACTCATTTCATGGTATAATTACTAAATAAGTATATATTAAGTGCATGTGTGAGCTCATAAGCCCACTCTTGGCAAAATGCATTTAAGCAATAAGATATTAACTTTTTGAGGAACTATGACAAATTTTGAAGAGGAAGAATTTTGTCTTCTTTGATGATGATTTGCTTAGTAAAACTTGGCATATAGGAGATATTTGGAGGAACAGGATCACTTCTTTCAAGAGTCACTGATGTCTCAACACATACGTGGGCACTCCATCCTTACTCAAGGCTGTATCTCTTCTTCCTTTAACAGTCGTATATACATGAGATTGTTGTGTGTCCATCAACTGTCAATAAGCCAATGAAACTTGAAGTTCACTGTGGGTAGGTAAAGTAAGGTGACATTGAGCTATTGCTATCATTGAATTTAAAGTCCAGAAAATTTACTTGCATTTTCTGTAAACAAACAAACAAACAAAAACATTAGGAGTCTTTCTGTGCCTGGTGTTATGATATTGTATTTACACACAACATGCATGATTAGAAATAGTAATTGCCAGTATAAACTTAGGTTTTAAAGTGAAGAATGCACTAGGGGCAAGGCTATCATTATAGTTCAGTTACATATATTGCCATTCAATAATTATTTGCACTCACACAATGTTGTGTTTGGCCTAATTAGCAGTGACACTGACAGATAGAGAAAATAATTTGCATTTAAAAAAAATTTACAATGTATCTAAGTGAATAAGTCATATAAGCATTGCCTGAATTGTGATTATCTGATTTGGAAGCATCTTGTGATGAATGCTTAGAAGGTGTCTCTCCCTGGGTTTCCTGGGTTTCTCCGTCCATTGAGTGTCCAACTCTTGATTTAGGCTCTAGTCATGATCTCACCATTGTGGGATTGAGCCCCATACTGGGCTCTGTGCTGGGCATGGAGCCTGCTTAAGATTCTCTCTCTCTTTCTTTCTCTGCCCTCTCTCTAAAATAATTTTTCAAAAAAATTAAAAAACAAAGAAGCTGTCTCTCCCTACTAACATTGCCACCAAATCATGGTGGCCCCAGAATTTCAATTACTAAGTGGCTCATGCTTACTTTGGCAGCACATATACCAGGTGGCTCAGGGACATTGAGTTTCTCTACCATTTTCTTTTTGTTCTGAAGGTTTATCACATTCTCACTCTGCTCCAAAATCTCTTTATATCTCATCTCATAATATTCCTTTGTACATAGCACAATTATTAGAATAAGAAAAATAAGAATAGCCTCACCTCATTTAACTGAATGTTAAAATAAAACATTCAGTAAGTTATATCACATTATTTAGACCTAATTTCTTCATCTGTCAAATGGTAGTAATAATAAACATGTTATAGGATATTATACTAAATGATGAAAGAAAGAATTCCACTTTTGATTATGATAGAGCAGCTTCACAGCCTTTATGCTGAGGACAGTTATAGACATTGAATAGAATTAAAAAAGGCATTTGAAGGCATCAAAGATCAACCAATGCATCTAGGACCTCAGAGGTCTGGTTTTCAGAGAAAGTAAAACTACAATGCAGTCACTGTACAGGATATGTCCTCTCAATGAATTTGCCTCTTCCAAAACTGTACAGAACAACAGTATGATAAACCAAGCACAAAGGAGAAACTGGGAAGAGAGGCAGAGCTGTCAGCCTAGTAATTTGAGTTGAGTTTTCCCAAAGAGGTGGTGTAAACACCTGGCTTTCAGGTGAGGCCATGGAAGAACTAAGCCATATGAGTAGTCAAAACAAAATAGACCAGGACCTACAAAGGCTAAAACAGCCATGACAAGTCGCCATTCCTAGCTCAATCCAGGTGCTTGTGTCCCTGTCCTTTGTCTAACTGCCTGTCAGTAAGAGAACTAAGTCATCTCTGGAAAAACACACTATCATCCTGAATCTCTGAAACTTTTTTTTTTTTAACATTTATTTATTTTTGAGAGAGAGAGAGAGAGAGAGAGAGAGAGAACGCAAGTGGGGGAGGGGCAGAGAGAGAGAGAGAGGGAAACACAGAATCTGAAGAGGCTCCAAGCTCTGAGCTGTCAGCACAGAGCCTGACACGGGGCTCAAACCCATGTACTGTGAGATCATGATCTGAGCCGAAGTCAAACGCTTAACTGACTGAGTCACCCAGGTGCCCCATCTGAAACTTTTAATATGGAATGTTGGCATTCAATAAAAGGGATATCTTTGGGCAGAACAAAAATAATCTCAGAAGTATGGAAATACAGGAAGAGTGAAGAACACAGGAAAAAGTAAATAAATAGACAACACTCAATAAATATTGACAAACCACAATGATAATGTATTCTGGGGTTTTAAATATATAATTTAAATATATGATAGCAACATCACAAAAGCCATGAGGCAGCTAAATGATGTATGTACTTTAATTGTTCAGAAAATGGAAAAAGCACACATTTATGATAATAATGCATATTAGCATGCCTAGAGAAATTTCAAATGTGTAACAAGGGATAGAACAAAAAGGGAAATGGAAAAATCAGAGAGTAAAGCAATCCTAGATTAATTTTAAGATGGCAGGATAAGACAGAAACCAGTAAAATGATACATTTAAGACCAAATATTTGAATGGTTACATTACATCTTAATGGGCTAAATATTCTATTAAAAGATTAAGTTTGTGAAACCAGATTTAAAAACACTATATGCTGCTTACAAGAAACACACTTTAAATAATAGAAACACAGAAAAACAAAATTAAAAGCATGAAAGAAAATGGACTATGCAAACCCTAACCAAATGAGAACTAGTGTAATTATGCTAATGTAAACTTTAAAAGAAGAGTTACTAGAGATTAAGTGGAACATTTCATTGTGATAAATGGCAAGCCCTACACATTCACACTCAAAGTAAACATAGCCTTAAACTATAGAACATGCAAAAGAATCTGGCATACAGGAAAAAAAAAAAGAATTAGCCAAATCAATAATCATTGTTAAGAGATTTTTAATATCTCAGTAATGGATAGAACAAAAAGTCAGTAATGATATGAAAGGTTTTCATAACACAGTTAAGAAAATTATACATATATATATTCAACAGACAACTGAAAAAAATTTTAACTCTACATGGAATATTTACCAATATTTAACAATTGTGAGGCCATTTAATCAATTTCAACCAATTTCAAGTTTGAGTTTGTAGTTGTTGTTTTTTTAACTATGGAGGAACTAGACAACATATAATTAAAAAGAAAACTCCTTAAAAGTTTAAAAATTGTCAGACATCCGAATAAGCCAAATTTCTGAGAAGAAATAAAAATAAAAATTATGAAATTGTTGAAAATACTTGATGATGACAGTACTTGTCAAATCTTGTGGGATGTGGTTAAAAGACTCCTTAACAGGAAAATAACAGCCTTAAATTCATAAATTAGTAAAGGAAGGATTAACATTAAAAAAGAAAACAAAATCCCTCTCTCTCTGCCACTCCCCCATTCATGCTCTGTCTCTCTCTGTCCCAAAAATAAATAAACGTTGAAAAAAAAATTAAAAAAAAAAAAAGAAAACAAAAACAAAAAAACCTTACATAATGATCCATTGAAATTTATACCTGGAATGCAGGATTGGTTCAAAATATGAAAATTAATCAGTGCAATATACCATATTAAAAAAATAAAGGAAAAAATCCTACATAACCATCTCAATAAATTAAGAAAAAGCATTTTACAAAAAATGCTTTCATGATAACAACATCAAAATATTAGGAAAATGGAATTTCCTAAACCTGAAAATGAACATCTGTGAAAGACCCAATGCTGTCATCAGACTTAATGGTGAAAGACTGAAAGCTTTCCTTTTCAGATCAGGAACAGGTCATGTATTTATTTTATTTCTATTAAACATTGTACTAGAGGTCCTAGGTAGGTCAATTAGCAAGAAAAAGAAAAAGTGATTCAAATTGGAAAGGTAGAAGTAAAAGTCGTTTTTATTTGGAGATAACATCATCTTATATATAGAAAATCCTGGAGAACCCACAAAAAATATTAATGTTAATAAATGATTAAGCAAAAATGCACGATACAAGATAAATCCGTTGTATTTCTATGCACTAATAAATTGAAAAGGAAATTAAGAGAATAATTCCATTTAGGATAAATTACTTGAGAAATAGTATTTTACACGTAAGTGCAATACTTGTACACTGAAACCTATTGTTAAAGGAAACTGAGGCAGATCTAAATAAATGGAAAATACTCCATGATCATTGGAAGAGTGAAGATTGTTTAGATAGCAATCATCTGCAAATTGATCTTCAGACTCAATGTAATTCCTATCAAATTTCTAAGTGCCTTTTTTTTTAAATAAATAAATAAGCTCATCCTAAACTTTATTTGGCAATGCAAGGGCCCTGAACAACCAAACTAATACTGAGAAAGAAGAACAAAATTGGTGAACTTAAACTTACTAATTTCAAAACTTACAACAAAGTTACAGTATCAAGATAGTGTGGTATTGACAAGGGGATAGGCATGTAGACTTCTGCTTTAGAATTGAGAATCCAGAAACAAACATCCATGCTCCACTGACTTTTGATAAAGGTGCCAAGACTATTCAGCGAAGAAAGAATAGTCTTTTCAACTAATGGTGTGAGAACAACTGGATATCCATGTGCAAAAGAAGGAATTTGGACCACTACCTCACACCATTAAAAAATAGCTCAAAACAGGTGTGCATGGGTGGCTCAGTCAGTTGAGTGTCTGACTTCAGCTCAGGTCATGATCTCGTGATCTGTGAGTTTGAGCCCTGCATCGGGCTCTGTGCTGACAGCTCCGAGCTTGGAGCCTGCTTCAGATTCTGTGTCTCCCTCTCTCTCTGCCCCTCCCCCATAATGCTCTGTCTCTCTCTGTCAAAAATAAACATTAAAAAATAATTTTAAAAAATAGCTCAAAATGGCTCAAAGATCTAAATTAAGAGCTATAACTATGAAAGTCTTAGAGGGAAGTACAGATGTAAATCTATATGACTGTGCATTAGGCAACAGTTTCTTAGGTATACCCCCAAGAGCATTAACAACCACATATAAAATAGATACAAGGAACTTCATCAAAATTAAAAACATGGGGACATGAAAGGCCATTGTCAAGGGAAAGAGAAATACAACATACAGAATGGGAAAATATACTTGGAAATTATGCATCTGATCAGAAACTTTTTATTTCAAGTTTTTATTTAAATTTAATTAAATTATAGTTAACATACAGTGTAATATTAGTTTCAGGAGTAGAATTCAGTGATTCATCACTTACATATAACACCTAGTGCTCATCACAAGTGCCCTCTTTAATGCCCATCACCCATTTAGCCATTCCCCCACCTACCTCCCCTCCATCAATCCTCAGTTCTCTGTAGTTAAGAGTCTCTTATGGTTTGCTTCCCTCTCTTTTATTCCCCCTTCCCCTATGCCCATCGGTTTTGTTTCTTAAATTCCACATGTGAGTGAAATCATATTGTATTCATCTTTCTCTGACTTATTTTGCTTAGGTTAATACAGTGTAGTTCTATCCATGTCATTGCAAAATGGCAAGATTTCATTATTTTTGATGACTGAGTAATATTCCCTGTGTGTGTGTGTGTGTGTGTGTGTGTGTGTGTATGTGTGTGTACCACATCTTCTGTATCCATTCATCAGTTAATGGACATTTAAGCTATTTCCATAATTTGGCTGTAGTTGATATTGCTGCTCTAAACATTAGGGTACATGTACCCCGTCAACACAGCATTTTTCTATCCTTTGAGTAAACACCTGGTAGTGCAGTTGTTGGATCATAGGGTAGTTCTATTTTTAACTTTTTGAGGATACTCCATACTGCTTTCCACAGTTGTGCACCATTTTACATTCCCACCAACAGGGCAAGAGGGTTCTCCGTTCTCTGCATCCTCTCCATCATCTGTTATTTCCTGTGTTGTTAGTTTTAGCCATTCTGACAGGTGTGAGATGGTATCTCACTATGGTTTTGATTTGTATTTCCCTGATGAGGACTGATGTTGAGCATCCTTTTTCATGTGTCGGTTAGCCATCTGGATGTCGTCTTTAGAAAAATGTCTGTTCATGCCTTCTGTCCATTTCTTAACTGGATTATTTATTTTTTCGGTGTTGAGTTTTATAAGTTCTTTATAGATTTTGGATACTAGCCCTTTATCTGATATGTCATTGGCAAATATCTTCTCCCATTCCATCAGTTGCCTTTTAGTTTTGCTGATTGTTTCCTTTGTTGTGCAGAAACTTTTTGTTTTGATGAAGTCCCAATAGTTCATTTTTGCTTTTGTTTCCCTGGCTTCCAGAGATGTGTCTAGTAAGAAATTGCTACAGTTGAGTCCAAAGAGTTACTGCCTATGTTCCCCTCTATGGTTTTGAAGGTTTCCTGTCTCACATTTAGGTCTCTCATTTAAAATATATAAAGAACTCTTCCAGGTCAATAATAAAAATACCAATAGCCTAGTTAAAAAGTGGGCAAAGAATTTGAAGAGCCATTTCTCCAGTGAAGATCTACAAATGGTCAATTCGCACACAAAGTATTTTCACCGATATGAGTCATCAGCGAAATGCAAATCAAAACCACAATGAAATATCACTTCACACCCAGTGGGAAGGCTATCACCAACAAGACAGATGATAACAGTGTTGATGAGGACGTGGGAAAAACTGGAGTTCTCATACATGGGTAGCTAATGGGAATATAAAATGGTGATGTCATGACTGTTATAAATAAGTTGGCAGTTACTCAAAAAGTTGTATGTAGAATTACCATATGACCCAGAAATTCCACTCCTAGTTGCAAACCCAAGGCAGGTAAAAATGTAGTCACACAAGAACTTGTGCATAAATGTTCATAGCAGCATTGTTCATAAGAGACAAAAAGTAGAAACCACCTACATTCCCATCAGCTGATGAATGGATCAACAAATTTGGGATATAATGGAACATTATCCAGGTGTAAAAGGGAATCAAGTCCTGTTGCATGGCACAACACGGAAGAGCTTTTGAAAACATTATTACCACTGGGCGTCTCAGTCAGCTAAGTGTCCGACTTCAGCTCAGGTCATGATCTCTCGGTCTTTGGGTTCGAGCCCCTGGTCGGGCTCTATGCTGACAGCTCAGAGCCTGGAGCCTGCTTCAGATTCTGTATCTCCCTAGCTCTCTGCCCCTCCCCCACTTGCACTTTGTCTCTCTCTCTCTCTCTCAAAATTAAATAAACATAAAAAAAATATTGCTAAAGCGATATAAGCCAGACACAAAAAGCTACATATTGTATGACTGCATTTGTTTGAAATACCCAGAAAAGGCAAATCCATAGACAGAAAGTTGATTCCTGGTTGCCAGGCAATGACATGGAGGTGGGAATGGGAAGTAATTGATACTAGGTCTGTTACAGAAGTGTTCTGGATTTAGATAGGATGATTACAGAACATAATGAACAAAAACCACTGAATTACAGAATATAAAATGGTAGATTTTATGTTGCTCAAAAATGAAAAAGAAGGGCTGAAAAATCAGCAAAGTATCCTTTATAATAAATTAGACAAAAAAAGAGCAGCAACTCAATCCCCCCAAAACATGTAGAAGCAAAGAAATAACAAAACTGAGAGTGAAAGAAGTCAAGTAGAAAATAAATGTAGGGGGAAACTTACATAAACCAAAAGTTGGTTAATGGAAAAAATAAACAAATAACAACCTAGCAATACTGATCAAGGAGAAAGAAAAGCACACATTACCAAAATCAGAAATAAATAATGGAATGTAAATACTAATCCCACAGAATTTTAAAATATTTTATGGACACTAATTAGAAAATTCAAGTGAAATAGACAAATTCCCAGTAAAACATGATTTATCAAAACTGATATCAGAATGGAGTAACTAGACCATTCTAATGCTATTAAACATTGAAACTATTATTAAAAGCCTTCTCCAAGGAATATTTCTCTCTCAAATGGACTCACTGGTGAATACATCTAAATAATATAGAGAAGCAAGACCAAAATATATATATATATACTTATCCAAAGAAAAGGAAATATTTCTTATTTATTTTAAAAGACCAGAACAACCTTGATATCAGTACTAGAAGAGAACATTACAAAAATGGAAAATTATAGACCAACCATGCCTATGAACATAGGCATAAAATTTCCTAAATAAAATACTGGAAATTTGAATCCAGCAATAAAGATAAAGGATAATATAGCTGGTAATACAATAGGTATGTTCCAAGAATTAAAGATTTAACTTTTGAAAACCATTGAAAATCACATTTTTAAAAGAATTAGAGATATATATCATTATATCAGAAGAAAATATTTGAAAACATTCAATGTCTCTCTCTCTCTCTCTCTCTGTATATATATATATATATATATATATATATATATACACACACACATATATATACACACACATATATATATATATACACACACACATATATACACACACATATATATATATACACACACACATATATACACACACATACACACACACATATATATATATATATACACACACACACATATATACACACACATAGATACACACACACACATACACATATGTACACACATGTATATACACACACATATATACACACATATATATATAGAATATGTAATATATATATATGTCTATGTCTATATATATATATATAATATTTCCCATCAGAGCACCTACAAAGTACATGTGGAATTAGTCTACTTCATGGCTAAATATTGAAAGCTTTCTCTTTTGTGTCAAGAATGAGACCATAAAACCTATTATCACTATTTTTCAACATTCTGATGGAAATTTTAGGCAATGAAATAAGGAGGGGAAAAAAGTAAAATATTGGATTGAAAGAAATTAAACTGTTCAGACAACTTAACGATGTACATATAAAATCCAAATGAATCTGCAGATAAAATGACTAGTAAGTTAACAGTGTCTCTAGATACAGGGTAAATATAAAAAATACAACTTTTTAAAAAGGATACAATTGAAAATTGCTTAAAAATATCAAATGCATGGGGAAAAACTCCAACAAAACTTATGAATGACCTCTATACAGAGAATAGAAAGGATTATTGAGGGAAATTAAAGATACCTTTCCTCCCCAATTTTAGGAAGATACTGTGCACATGCAATAGAAAAATCAATATATAAAAATGTCAGTGCTCCCACACTGAATTTATCATTTCACTGCAATTTGAACAGTATCAATTTGTCAAAATCAATAAGCTGATTTGAAAAATTTATATGGAAAGGCAAGGAACCAAGAACTCCTTGAAGAGGAATAAAATTGGAAGACCCAACTTGTAAATAAATTCATTATAAAGCACAGTAATTAACCCAGTATGTATTAAGATAAGAATGTACAAAGAGACCATTGAAGCAGAAAAAAAAGTAAAAATGGTGAATTTGTTTTATGACAAAGTTGATACTTCAATGCAGTGGAAAAGGATTATAAATCAGATAAAATGATAGGCAAGACAATGCTTCCCTAAAGATGTTAATATGCTAATCTTCTAGAATTCGTGAATATGTTATGTTCCATGGCAAAGAGGAATTAAGGCTGCAGATGAAATTTATTTGCTAACCAGCTGATCTTAAAATAAGTGGACCCAGGGTAATTGCAATAATCCTTAAAAGCAGAGGAGGGAAAAAGAAGAAATCAGTCAGAGGGGGATACAACCACAAGGGAGTGATGTAATATAGAAAACTTGATCCTCTGTTGCTGGCTTTGAAGGTGAAGGGAGGGGCTATGAACAAAGGAGTGCAGATGAGAAAAGGCATAGAAATGGATTTTCCTTCAGAGTATCCAGAAGGAGATGTAGTCCTGCAACAAACTGGCATCAGCTAGGTGAGACTCAGGTCAGACTTCTGACCCAGATAATTAAAGGATAATACATCTGAGTTGTTTTGAGCCATCAAGTTTGTGGTAATGTACTAAGTAGCAATACAAAACTAACACACCTTCCAGTACAGAAAAGTATGAAACTTAGCCCCCAACTTCTCAGCATGCACAAAAATCAATTCCAGATATTTGTCTAAATGAGAAAAGTTATATAAAGGAAGGAAGGAAAGAAAGCTTCTAAAGGAAATCTAGCCAAATAGTTTCATGACCTTGGGGTAAGCAGAATTCCTTAAATAGGAAAAACTGCACAAGGCAGAGACAAAAGCATAATAATAAAAGGAAAACTTTCTACTTTTTAATGTAATAAAGTATTATTTAATGTAAAAACATAACAGAAGTTGTACTTTCTTAATGGTAATAGATACCAAGAGCAAAGCGAAGTAAAAAGATAAGCCATGAATAGGAAAAAAATAATTGCCTATGTATAGTTATATATGTGTTTTATATATGTGTGTTATATATGTAATTATACAACTATATGTGTAGTTATATATTTGAGATATATAACTAAGATATATAAAGAATAGATATATCTATACCTATACAACAAAGGACTCTGTAAATCAGTAAGAAAAAGGCAGATATTCCAATAAAAATAATCAAAAAGACTTGAGCAGAGACTTCATCAAAGCAGCTACATTTGTCCAGCAACAAGAATGAACCTATTTCAGGGGTGTCTGGGTGGCTCAGTTAGTTGCCTGCCCGACTCTTGATTTCAGCTCAGGTCATGATCTCAGGGTTCTTGGTTCAAGTGTTGCATCTGGCTCTGTGCTGCCAGCACAGAGCCTACTTGGGATTCTTTCCCTCTCTCTCTGCCCCTCACCTTTTCACCCAAGCTTGCTCACTCGCTCACTCTCTCTCCCTCAAATAAATATTTGAAAGGAATGAACATATCACAGCTACATACAAAATCGTGGATGGCTACAATACACGAAATGGAAAAGAGGCCAGAAATGTAAGAATACATACTGTATGTTTGCATTTGTATACTGCTCCAAAGCTAGCCTCATTACCCTACGGTTTTAGAAGTCAGAAGA
This sequence comes from Felis catus, assembly GCF_018350175.1. NCBI lineage: Eukaryota > Metazoa > Chordata > Mammalia > Carnivora > Felidae > Felis > Felis catus. Next base: position 194,161,742 of record NC_058368.1, read on the forward strand.
GAGCTTTTCTGTGGTAGGGGTTTTGTGACTGGAAAGACTGGACAAGGTAGGCTTCTCTGAGTAATTTTGTTTCTTTATCTGGGTGCTAATTACACACCAGGTATATTCTAATTATGAAAATTTATCAAGGTGAGCACTCATGATTTGTACATTTTAAAAAATAGATATATTTGGTTTTGATAGAAAAGTGACCATAAAAGCAAGTAAACAAACAGAAATATTGGTACTTAGAGAATATGAGAAAATGTATTGATCTGGCTCACTGTCATCCTTCAATAAATGGTAGCTCTGAAATTATTTCTTAAACCTTTTTTTTTCTTCTACGTGTTGCTAATGTGTTGGAAACAACTTCCCTCTCTCCTTACTCCACCTTTCATCAAAACAACATGAAAAAGACTAGTGTCTATTTGGCTGTATCAACAAAGTTCTAAAATCAAATAAGGCATAATTATGAATGTGTGCTGCAAATTGCTAAAATGTATTTAAGTGTTTAGAAATCTCCTTCAGAATCTCTGCAAAAGGTATCTGCTTCCTGCACTTTCCCTAATTAAATCCACTTTTCTTCAAGGACTGGTAATCAATATTTTTTTAAAAAATTACCGAGTACATTTTTTTGTCTTTATAAACTTTAATTTCTAGAATCAACTAGTATAGCTATGTTTTCTACAATCTTAACATACAGATAATGTACTATACACATGCACACACGTGCATATATACTGTATGTGTGCATATATACTTACTGTGTGTGCATGTGGTATTTTCAATACAGTTCACATCAAACAGGATTTTATCATAACTTCTAAAATTGTATTCATTGGAAAACACTTTCTGTGTTCTGAAGTATGGACTGAATAATGACCTGTGTGAACGTCTGAATGTAACTCTATATCCTAAAAACCCAGTTAAACTCAAGTTTTAATTTTAAAAAATTAAAATTTTTTTCACGGTTATTTACTATTTGCATTATTTTACCATATATCCATAAAATTTCCTTCAAAATGTACCCCATGAAGGACCAGGGCAGGTATTCCTCTCTGTAGTTCATACATAGGGAAAGTGAGTCTCAGAGAGGGTAAGTGATTATCTCAAAATCACAAAGTTCACGGGTTTCAGTGTCAAAGAAAGAAATACAAAACCAAAAAGCCCAGGTCTTCTTTTTCTAATTAAATCAATTATTTTTGTCCCCTGTACTCTAGTCTCTCTCCCCCCCACTCTTCCACCTACCCCTTTTGCTTTGTGCCCTCCTTGTATTTAAAATAAGAAAGGCCCTTGGGGCACCTGGGTGGCTCAGTCAGTTAAGTATCCAATTTTGGCTCGGGTCATGATCTCAAGGTTTGTGGTTTCAAGCCCCATGTCGGACTCTGTGCTGACAGCTGGAGCCTGCTTCAGATTCTGTGTCTCCCTCTCTCTCTGCCCCTCCCCTGCTCGTGCTCTCTCTCTCTCTCTCCCTCTCTCTCTCTCAAAAATAAATAAACATTACAAATTTAAAAAAATCAAATAAGAAAGGTCCGTGTGGGTATTAAGAGTCATGGGGAAGTTTATAAGAATATACCTGAATCTTAAAAATATGAACTTTGAAATGCAAGTACAGTATGGATTAGTATAGAGCAGAGAAGTGCCATATAAATGCCACCAAACACAGCATATGTAGCTGGTCATGAGAAACCGATTTTCTTACAACAGACTGACAGTGTTAACATGGGAAGAAAAGACAGAAGAGGTTGCAAACAATTGCAAGAAATGCAACCTAGACTGCAATATTTCCACCCAAAGAATCAGTCTTCCTTAACAAAATTCTCCAGCAATCTAATATTTAGACTTCAAGGCCATGTTTTGTTTCCAGTTCAGCTCAGTTAGGATTAGAGGGAAGAGAAGGTAAGACTCCCCAGGTGAGAAGCTAGACAATTTGCCTTACAGAGATAAAACGTTAAACACATTTCAAATGGCAGATGTTCCTCTTGACCCATTCAAGTCTCTTTTGTGCAACTTGCCTTAGTGAATTTTCATCTATTTCAATAAATTTCATGCAAAATGGTTTCACAAAAGAAAAAAAAGGAAAGAAAAGAGCATTCCGTGAAAGGAGAGGGAAACATAAAAAATTGTTCCATAAAGCAGAAGAGGGGAGGACACTACACGTAAACAAACATATCTTATACTGTTTTTTAAGAGTCATTCTCTTCTGTCTCTGAACTTGCTCCTACACAAGTCCTATCATTTTTATTTCCTAAATATGTTATGACTCGTTTCATTCCCATTGTCAACTGGTCCATGCCTGCATCTTTCTATGGGTCCACCCTTTGCACTTTACCTCTCTCTAATCCACCAAGATGCTATTAGTTGCCTTACAGATTGGCAAAGATTCAAACTTCCACAATATACTCTATTAGTGAAGTTGTATGGGGGAAAGTGTCACTCTCCTGTTTGTTAGAGGGGATACAAACTTTTACAGTCTCTATGAAGAGTTTATTGGCAGTGCCTAGGAATATTTCTTACACACGTATATTTTCACCCAGCCATCCGCCTCTAGGAATCTATTGTAAGACTATTCTAGCCAAAAATCTGGGGAAAAAATAGATACACCAGGCTATGAATTACAAGAGTATGCAGTCGCAACCCTGGAAACCACCTGTATGTCCATCAGTAAGGGACTGGTTAAATAAACTGTGATGCATTTACCCTTTGGAGTACTATAAGAAGGAATGAGGCATATCTCTACAAAGTGCCACAGCATGCCCTTCAGGATATACTAGGTATAAAAGGCAAGATAGAGGAAAATGTGTTGCCACTTATCCAAGGGAAGAGAGAGATACAAATATAAGGGTATATTTGCCGTTAATTTTTAAAAATGGAAAAATCATCTTCACATAGGTAGAAATCATTAACTATATAAGAGGAGATTATGGTGGGGTTGTTTACAGATTTAACTTTGGAGACACATAATTGCATAATAATGAAACAAAATCAGTAAAAAGCAATGCTGAAAGTCTATAGCAAGATGAAACCAGCGAACCTGGGTATCACACTGGAAGCATAACTAGGGGAGGCAAACTCTTCCAAGTGGCATGAAATACAACATAATTTGACACTATTCCTAGCAGGATATGCCCTACGAACAAAATGACCTGTGCAAAGACTTAAACTGTTTTAAACAATCTTATTTTTGGTGGTCATGGTGGTATTTTTATTCTAAGACTGTTAGGTGTATGCTGTTATTACAGAGAATAACATACTAGTGCTATGAAAACCAGGATTTTCATTGTGAAAGAAAAGAGATACAAATGAAAGATGGAAGGATTAAGCAAAGGGGTTTTCAAATATTAATTTCCATAGAGAAGCTAGGATTTCTTAGAGAAAACCAATTCCACGTCTGTCACAGTAAACATACATGCTGAACCTGGAATATCTTGTCCTACCTGAAAGCAAAGGAAATTATCACAGATTACTACTAGAAGAACCTCCCACTGGTCAAAGATGGAAACATTTGAATATTAAACAGGTTTATAACTTAAGTGGGTAGGGACACAAATATATTTATATCTATGAGTTCATAATGGTACTTTAAAAGCACTCATTCATCATTATTTTTGACAACTTATAAAGGGAGAGGCACCTGAGTGGCTCAGTTGGTTAGGCATCTGGCTTGAGCTCAGGTCATGATCTTGCAGTTCAAAAGTTTGAGCCCTGCTTCGGGTAAGCTGGAGCCCTGCTCTCTCTCTCTCTCTCTCTCTCTCTCTCTCTCTCTCTCTCTCTCTCTCTCCCTCTCTCTTTCTGCCCCTTGCTCACTCGTGCTCTCTCTCTCTCTCAAAAATAAATAAATAAACTTTAAAAAAATGTAGTCCTTGATATTAAAAAAAAAAAAAAATTAAAGGGAAGTATCCATCATGTATCCTTTTTCCCTTTACAGACTATACCGCAAAGACCAAATAGTTAATGGTAAAAAATAGAAGTATTTCAGCTAATAAAATAGAATGATTTAATTTGGTCATTGTGTAAATCTTAATGACATAATTGATCTGGGTGATGATTATTCATGACTGCTAACAACACAGAGAGACCATCTCCTGAAATACTGATATCACCCATGAGGTATACTTGCCAAAGAATCAATGTGTAATCTGATCGGCCTCTAATCTATCTACTAATTTACAGAAGATACAGGATACAGAGGAATATATTAAATACCACAAGTATTCACTCAGCAAAGTTTAAGTCATAGGGAATTCTGCAGAACAAAATGTCTATTTCTCCAACAAATTAATTTTTAAAACGTAAAAATAAAAAAAGAGATGTTTGTGGAATCTATAAAGACAAAAAAGTCTTGAGACCTAGCAACCAATTATAATGCAGTGACCTTATTTAGATTCTAATACAACTTCTATACACACACATCCATATGCATATATATATAAATTTGTATATAAATTGTATCAAATTATAAATAATTCATTTTAGTTAACTATAAATTATATTATTTAAATCTATAAGTTGGAGAATTTGAACACTGAATAGATTTGACATTAAAATAATGTTTATGAAAATTGTTTTGTGGTTAATTATGTTAAAGGAGTCTTTAAGAAATAAAACCTGGAATATTTAGAGGAAAGAACACGGTATCTTGGATTTGCTTCAAAATAAGCCAGATAAGAGGCGGATACAGGTGAGGACTAGATAAAACAAGATATGATTTAACTTGGTAATTGTTGAAGCTGGGTGATAGATACATGGAAGTTCATTATAGCATTTCTCTACTTTTTTATGTTCTAATTTGTCGTAATAGTACAAAGAAGAAAAGCCTGAGTGGATTGGCCCTACCGTCTTGTACCCCACTCCTGTCTGGCTCTTTGTGTCTGTGCTTGAGCCACCTGTCAACCTTTACTGTGTGTATCCTTTCTGAGCACCTTTCCTGCCCAAGGTTTTTCTGTGTTGCTCCCTCTGCATAGACCATACTTCCTTACCCCTCTGTGCATTCCTAACTCCCACTGGATCCTGACGACTGGCCCAGTTTCTACTTTGTGAAGGAATACTTCTGACTTTCCCTGCTCTAGGCTCTTGTAGTACCAGCTACCTCTCCTTTCTGGTAATTATCATACTTGTAATTTTACACTAATTTACCTCATAATTTATTTTTACTCTCAGCCCCAGCAAACCTTCTGGTGCCTGAGAATAGAAGCCATTTTGTTTCACATGGTACCCCACTACCTGCCTTAGCACACACTACTCTTGTTACAGAAAAATTTTGCAAAGCACCCTTATTAAAAATGACAAAACTTTTTATTCAGTGCTAGTGCAGTAGCATAGAGAGAGTTGAGGTAAACTGAGCTCAATTCCAATCTTTACAGAGGTGACAGGACATTTTAAAGGGAAAATGAAGTAGTATGGAGGGGGAGTGAGCAAGGCTCAAGCAGAATATGGCAAATAGAAAATTCTGAACACCAGGTGTGAACTGACTGGTCAATGGGATTGGGCCATCTGTGTTTACTAACTGGTGCTTATCAAAGTCAGGCTCCTACTTCCTGCAGAGCCTGGGATATGGGTTCCTGATGATTACATTTCAAGGGAATGGCTCCCAGGTCCTTGAGAAAGACATTCCTTGTAGAAGTTACAATACATCTCAGAGACAAAGGATTTACAATGGTAGGTTTTCTGAAATAAAGCTTTAAGAAAAGGGTCTATAGGCAGAGTTTTATGGAAAAACAATAAATCCTGAGAGAGCATTAAGCTGTCTCAGGTGGACATTTAAGGGGGCTGAAGCAATCATCGGACGGACATGGCCTTGAGCTGATTAGAAACTATGCCAGTATTTGTTCCGGTCTTTTATTGTGTGGGGGTGGGTGGGGTCATTTGTGCTTAGAGTTGCAGCTCCTATAGACATAGGTTGAGGCTTAGTCTAGAAGCGGGCTCACAGGAGCCTGTCTAGACTTTGGTCTTTGTTACTTTACAATTACTTGCTGAGTATTTCACCCTCTCTGTGAAAAAAAGTGTTCAGGAACTAAGAAGATGAGGTATTCACGTTGGACTTAAAAGAGCTCAAGTTTCAATAAGTATAGAAGAGAAGAAGTGCTTATTCTGGGTAGAAAAAGCTGGAGCAAGATTCTCTGATGTTATCCTTTATGATATAATAATAATGAAAAAATATTTAATAAAAAGCTTTCTAATGTTATTAGAGGTAAGTCTGTTTCCAGTCCTAAGGATAGACATAATTCTAACTGGAGAAGAGCAAGAGGCATGTAGTTCCCTGTGTCAGTTTCTGCTTTAAGCTTTAAAATAAAGACAGCATTTGTATGGCACTGAGACTATGAATGTCTACAAAGTTACCAGTAACCAAATCAAGAGATGGCTATAATTTGATACAGGGTAAAGTGACCTCTAAACAGAAACAGGAAGTGGATTGCGAAGTGCTGTATGAGTCTGACAGGTAAAGAAACCAGCTGATGAGCAAGCTCTGAACTGCAGACCCCACTGGTTATTTTTGTCTTTTTCTGGAAAGCTCCGAAATGTGCCTTTATTAACTGGAGCATAAGGAATGTTTCTTCTCAAAAATTTAGAATTCAGAGCACAAAATGTTGCTAATTACAGAAATAAGGAATACATGCAGCTTCCTCTGTTCTTAATTATTTTACATTTTCTTCTTTTGCAAAACACAAGCCAGTTGCCTGCTGAGAGGTAATTCCTCATTCACAGAGGAAACCAAATTGTCAGTTTCAGTTAGGTGGGATCAGTAAATCTTCCTAGGTTAATACTCAGACAGAAAGCATGCCATAAAAATTAAGGCAGATGTGTTTGGATTGGTGGGGGGTGTGTGTGGCATTTTTATTCTTTTGCTTTAAGTGGAGCACTCTAGACCCACAAGATGAACTCTGCTGTAGAATGGTGGTGTGAAACAAACACTAGAAACTTGGGAATTCATAAAGAAATACATGAACATTTCTAATTTTTTAGAATATGTCACCCACAGAGTAGTACTAGCAGGAGTAAGATGTGAAATTCATGGCATTCAACTGAAAAAAAGAAAAGTTACCTAATGATAACATGAAAGAAAACCTGAATAGATGTCCTGAGAAGCATTTGGTGGGTGTAAAAACTATGAACATTTATGCTAGTCTGCCAGACCATTTCTCTGTCCACTGTTTTTTTTAACAAATAAAATATTATCAAAATGGCAGATCATTTTATCAGCAGAGTTTATTAAGGTGGTTCTCAAACTTTAGTGTAAGCAAAGATTATCCACAGAAACTTCTTTAAAATGCAGAATCCTGGGCTTCTTTGTTAGCATATCTGTTTTAGGTGGTCCAGATTGGGTCCCAGAATCCATATTTTTAACTAAGCATTGATGTAGTTCTGACACGCATGCTCTATAAGCCACAATTTGAAAAATATTGATGACATAAAATCTTCCACGGTATATATATAGCTAGAAGCTCTTGAGTTGCATTTATAATATAATCACTGTAACAATAAAACTAAATGTCAGGCATAAAGTTGACGATCAATATCTGTTTGTTGATGATTAATAGTTCTCAAAATGAGTTTTAATAAAAGTATCAAGTGGTGTTATTTTAACCCGATTCCAGTCCTGCAAGCACTATCAGACTCTGATTATCACCCACTATTTCAAGAAAACAGGCTTGGTACGGTGTCCAACACACTGCGATAGGGTTCTCTGTTGAGCAGCTTGGTGTGGGCTAGGATGATAGAATGTTGCAGGTAAGAACATGTGCTTCAGACAGGTTTTAACAACCCCTGTGCTATAGACTGTGTACCTTTGAGACTTCCTCTTCCTTAAAATAGGAATGCTAATGCCAATGCCAACTTTCTGGGATTATACAATGTTTAGATTAAAAAAAATGTTTCAGTAAGTGTAGAAGAGAAATGTATAGTGGATTTCCTGTAATACTATAGGCCTTTGAATGAACAAGAAAGAAAGAACTTCATTTCTCTGTCCTTATAATAGGTTGATTTTATTGTCAAGAGGAAAGCAATGACATTTTTCAGAATCAGGTTCTTATGTAAGCCCAGAAAAGCTGAGAGTAGTGGATTTCAAGTTGGGGTCTTTGGGCATTTGGACACATTGCCTTGAAAATCATGAGAAACAATGATTATCTCACCTAGTGGCTGTGGCTATACACCCTTTGTTGTCTTTTTCTGACTTATTTCACTTAATATAATGTCACTGAGGTTCATCATTGTTGTTGTAAATATCCAGATTTTTCTTCCTTGTAGAGCTGGATGATATCCCTTTTACAAATGTGTGTGTGTGTGTGTGTGTGTACACACATATATATGTATATATGCATACATATGTGTGTGTGTGTGAGAGAGAGAGAGAGAGAGAGGTAGAGAGATTGAGAGAAATATCACATTTTCTTAATATATTTATCCATTGATGGACCCTTAGGTTGTTTCTATGTCTTGGCTATTGTAAATAATGCTACAGTGAACATAATGATACATATATCTTTTCAAGTTAGTGTTTTTGTTTTCTTCAGATAAATCGCCAGAAGTGGAGTTGCTGGATTATGTGGTAGATCTACTTTTTTTTTTTTTTTGAGAAATCTCCATACTGTTTTCTATAGTGGGAGCACAATGCCACTAACATCCCCACCAGGAGTGCACAAGGGTTTTCTTTTCTTCACATCCTCACCAACAGGATGGTATTTTTCTTATCTTTTTAAAAATGTTTGTTTCCGGGGCGTCCGGGTGGCTCAGTCGGTTAGGCGGCCAACTTCGGCTCAGGTGATGATTTCGCGGTCCGTGAGTTCGAGCCCCACGTGGGGCTCTGTGCTGACAGCTCAGAGCCTGGAGCCTGTTTCAGATTCTGTGTCTCCCTCTCTCTGACCCTCCCCCGTTCATGTTCTGTCTCTCTCTCTCTCTGTCTCAAAAATAAATAAACGTTAAAAAAATTTAAAAAATAAAAATAAAATAAAAATAAAAATGTTTGTGTATTTTTGAGAGAGAAAGAGACAGAGCAGAGAGAGAAAGAGAGAATCTCAAGCAGGCTCTGCACTGTCATCACAGAGCCCAATGCAGGGCCTGAACCCATGAACTGTGAGATCATGACCTGAATGGAAATCAAGAGTCAGACGCTTAACCAACTGAGCCACCCAGGCACCCCCTGTTTTTTTCTTTTTTTTTTTTTTAATTTTTTTTTCAACGTTTATTTATTTTTTTGGGACAGAGAGAGACAGAGCATGAATGGGGGAGGGGCAGAGAGAGAGGGAGACACAGAATCGGAAACAGGCTCCAGGTTCTGAGCCATCAGCCCAGAGCCTGACGCGGGGCTCGAACTCCCGGACCGCGAGATCGTGACCTGGCTGAAGTCGGACGCTTAACCGACTGCGCCACCCAGGCACCCCTTTTTCTTTTTGATAATAACCATTCTAACAGGTGTAAGGTGATATCTTGTAGTTTTGATTTGCATTTCCTTGGTGATTACTGATGTTGAACATCTTTTTACATACCTGTTGGCCATCTGTAGTCTTCTTCGGAAAAAAATATCTATTCAGATCCTCTACCCATTTATAAAATGGATTTTTTTTTTTTGCTATTGAGTAGTATGAACTCTTTATATATTTTGGATATTAATCCCTTATCAGATATATGATTTGCAAATATTTTCTCCCATTTGGTAGATAACTCTTTTCATTATGTTAATAGGATTTTGTGTGTGTCTAAAGAAGCTTTCAGTTTGATGTAGTCCACTTGCTTATTTTTGCTTTTATTTCTTTTCTTTTGGTCTCAAATCCAAAAAAAGAAAACAAAAATCCCCAAGCCTGACCTCAATGACCCTACTGCCTATGTTTTATTATAGGAGTTTTATGGTTTCAAGTATCACATTCAAGTATTTAATCTATTTTGAGTTTATTTTTGCATATGTCTCATTATTAATGAGACTTTTCTTTCCCCACTGATATTCTTGGCTCCTTCATCATAAGTTAATTGAATGTATATGTGTGGCTTTATTTTTGGAATGTCTATTCTATTCCAGTGATCTATGTGTCTGCTTTTATATCAGTATCCATACTGTTTTGATTATTTTAGCTCTGTAATATACTTTGAAGTAGAGGAATATGATGTCTCAAGCTTTGTTTTTCTTTCTAAAGCTTGCTTTGACTATTCAGACTCTTGTGCTTCTATATAAATTTTAATATTATTCTATATCTGTGAAAAATGCCATTGGAATTTTGATAGGAATTGCACTAAATCTGTAGATTGCCTTGGGTAGTATGGACATTTTAACAGTATTCTTCAAATCCGTGAACACAGAATATCTTTCCATTATTTGTGTCTTCTCCAATGTCATTCATTAATATCCTCTAGTTTTAGGTGTTAATTGATTTTAAAATACCATGTTGATTGATTTGCAGATGTTGAACCATCCTTGCATTCCTGGAATTAATCTTACTTGATTAAAGAGTATGGTCTTTTTAATGTACAGTTGAATTTGGTTTGCTAATATTTTGTTGAACATTTTTGTTTCTGTGTTCATCAGGGATATAGGCCTATAACTTTCTTGTAGCATCCTTATCTGTTTTGGGGAGCAGGGTAATGTTGGCCTCATAAAAATAATTTTGGAAGTGTTTCCTCCTTTTCTACTTTTTGGAAGAGTGTGTGAGAATTGGTATTACTTCTTTGAATGTTTGATATAATTTACCAGTGGAATAGTCTGGTCCTGGACTTTTGTTTGCTGGAAGGTTATTTTGTTTTGTTTTATTTGTTTTGTGTTTTAAGTTTATTTATTTTTGAAAGAGCGAGAAAGAGAGCAGGGGAGGGGCAGAGGAGAAGGAGAACCCCAAGCTGGCTCCACACAGTCAGCACAGAGCCTGATGTAGGGCTCAATCCCATGAACCATGAGATCATGACCTGACCCAAAATCAAGTGTCAGAGGCTTAACCGACTGAGCCACCCAGGTGCCCCTGCTGGAAAGGTTTTGATTACTCATTCAATCTCCTTACTGGCTATCAGTTTGTTCTGATTTTCATTGTATGTTTCTTCTATATTGTGAAATTTATTGACCTGTAATTATTCATAGTAGTCTCTTATGATCCTTTGTGGTAGCAATTGTAATGTCTACTCTTTCGTTTCTGGTTTTAAGTCCTATCTCTTTTTCTTGATGAGTCTCACTAAAGATTTATCAATTTTAAGAGCTGGTTCTTTAAGAAGATAGTTTCATTGTTTTATATTGTCTTTTTAGTTTCTATTTTATTTATTTCCACTCTGATCTTTGTTATTTCCTTCCTTCTACTAACTTTGTGTTTTATTTGTTCTTCTTCTACCTCCTTTAGGTATAAAGTTAGGTTGTTTGAGATTCTTCTTTCTTGGACAGTCAGAACCACAGGCAGCAGTATTTATATATCCCAGGATATATAGTCCTGTGCAACCACTACTGTAAATCATGCTAGCCATAACAGTCAATCTAGAATCATCAGCTGGGTGGCAGTTGAAAAACTCTGGTGCCAGGCCTGTGTACAATCTCCTTTCCAGGAGATAATAGTGACCTGGGATGAGGCAGAGGGAGAGTTCAAAGATGGAATAAACTAGGCTAGAGTGTACCTCAGTGAGCCCATAGTGATGTACCAAACCAGAAGCCTTGTTTCAGGACAAATAGATGAGCCTCTTTCATAGAAAAATGAAAAGAGGGGTTCCTTATACATTATAGGGGTGGTAGCTGGCCCAGAACTGTCTCCTTTGGTTACAGTCCTCTGGGACTCAGGAACAAAATCTCTGCTGGCCAACAGAGCTAAATGATAAGGGGAATCCCCTATGTCATAGCCACAAAAACCAGATCACCAGACATGTGCACAAGCTTCTCTCTGGGAGATACTTCACTCTGGAGTGCAGCAGAGGGGAGGTACAAAGATAGTGGTAACCCTCTGAGGTTTCTGGAGAAAATTACGGTAGGATTTTAGATATGTATTTATTTAGAAACCTGCCCTTCATTCTGTAAGAAAGACTGGGCAGTTATATCTGTTGCCCTTCATGTGCCCAGGAGGTGGTAGCCACTTAAGAACTCCATTGGTTACAGTCCCCTGGGACCTGTGAGCATAAACCCACTTGTCATGAGAGCCAGGTTATCTAATGATGTTCCTTGGTGGCAGTCACAAAAATTGAGGCACGAGACAAAGGTATAAGTTCCTTTTGGGGAAATACCAGTGAGATAGACAAGGCAGAGCAAGGCAGAGTGAGAGCACAAACATGGTGTCAACGGACCTTCCTCCCTGAAGTGCATTTCGGTAGTTGCCTAGGTGTGCACCAGACCAGAAGACTACCCCTCAGGCTGAAGCTCCAGGACAAGAAAATCGGCTTTTTTCACAGAAAGACTGCTGTCTGTCTGGTACCCTAAGGGGTGGTAACTTGCAGACAAACTGATTGTTTCAAGTCCCTGAGATACAGGAATGCAAACCCATTGACCACCAGAGCCAAGAAGCCATGGGATATGTCCCGGACTTCAGCTGCAAAAAACTGGGACACCAGTCATATGTAAAAGCTCCCCTTCATAAGATATTAGATCTCTGGAGGCAACAGACGGAGAGTGCAAAGATAGGGTCTGACCCCTGAAGTCTCTGGAAAGCTTTATAGTGGGCCCTTAGCTGTGTGTTTAATTAGATGCCTGCCCCCCAAGTCAATACTTTAAAATAGGTAAATAAACCTCCTTCCTATGACGTCTGTGCACCTCTCCATTGTCCGCCTCTGTTCAGGCTCCTGTGGAGAGTGTGTCCACATGCGAGCCCTTTGAGAGCTGTTGGCAGTGTTTGCTAGAGCACTTGGGTCTTGTGGATATGAGCCCCATGGGTCTTCAAAGCCAAGTGTTTGTGTGCATATCTAGGCACCTACCTGGAGCTCATCTCCCAGATGTAGTGCTTGATGTGAGTTCAAATCCTTTCCTCCTCAGGAGAAGATCTGGATTTTTGAGTTCTCCCCTTCTTGAGGATCTCCATGCCAAAAATGGGGTTTATGGCAAGATTGTGTTTTAGCCTCTCCCTCCCACCTTGATGTGGATTTCTTTCTTATTTACCCCATGTGTAGGAGCTGCTCAGATAGTTTTTAGATTTTTTTTCTCAGAGGAAATTGTTCCATATGTAGCTGTGGATTCAGTGTGTTCTTGGGAGGAGGTGAGTTTAACATCTTCCTACATCACTATCTTGAAGTGGAATCCTCATTCTTTTTCTTTTTTTATGGTTTACATCTTGCTGCTGAAAGTCTTCCTGTATTTGTGTTTGTTGTCCAACTTTTCCACTAGATTCTTTTTTTTTTCCATTTTTTTGTGTTTATTTTTGAGAGAGAGGGAGAGACAGAGTACGAGCAGGGGAGGGGCAGAAAGAAAGGGAGACCCAGCATCCGAAGCAGGCTCCAGGCTCTGAGCTTTCAACACAGAGCCTAACTCGGGGCTTGAACTCAAACCGGGAGGTCATGATGTCAGTCAAAATCAGATGCTCAGCCAACTGAGACACCCAGGTGCCCCTCCACTGGATTCTTAAACCTGTTAATTATAGTTATTTTATATTTACTGATAGCTTCAACATTTGGTTCTCATTTGAACTTGGTTTTATTTTTATTTTTTAAAATTTTTTTTAACTTGGTTTTATTGATTGTTTCTTGACAGTGGTTTTTATTTTCTTTCGTGTGTGTGTGTGCGTGTGTGTGTGTGTGTGTGTGTGTGTGTGTGTGTGTGTGTTGGAAACCATGTGTAGAATAGAATAGGCTGAAGTATATAGTATTTATGCCCCCAAACAAATATGCTTCTTTTTTGCTGGATTATTGATATTCAGATTCTCTTGTTAGGAGTTGAAATGGGTTTGGGTTTTGTCGTTGCGGTAATTACTCTCTATAGTTACATCATCTACTTCATATTCCTCTAGCCTTAACCTGTAGGGGTAGGGGTTAAATTATCATAAGATTTCCTAAATATTCCTGTTAAACTCTCAGTTCTAAATTTTCTCTGTGAATTTACACCTCAGAAAATAGATCTCTTCAGGTTTTTGCCCCTTTCCAAGTATACTTTTGTGAGGTGACTTTTATGGCTTGGTGGCAGGATTCAGAGGTGGGATTCTATTGTTCTTAGCCAGGTACCAAGTCCCTATGTGTTAAGGGTGTGCCTTTCTCAGTGAACTTATACCTACCCCTGCAGAAGTCTGGGCCTGGATAGTTTTTATGCCCTCCCTCAAGTAGAGCTTCCCCTCACCATTCTCTTCCTTCAGCTATAATGGGTCTACTGAGTGTTTTGCTGCTCTTTGCCCAGTGGTTTAAGGCTTTTCTTCCTATAGGACAGACAGTTCCAGGCAGGGTTTTATCAGAAAGGAGATGGCCCTCTCTTCCTTGAGGCCTGCAGCCCATGGGAGGCTTTCTTCAAGCTCTTCCCCTACGCACCTTATGGAGGTCCGTGAACCAAAGTCTCTGTCAGTGGCTACAAATTCCCTTTGTGCCTGCATTCTAGGGACTTCTAAATCTAACAATAGTCCATTTAGCCTTAGCACTTAGCTAGAAATTTTAGCCCAAATTTCCCTGCTCTTATGGTGGTTCTGTCTTCTTCCTACGCTCTCCCCCAGGAAAGTCAGTGCGTACATCTCCTTGGAGGTGCCTGTCTTTCCTTAGATTGTTAGTTTGTTACCCTGAAATCTTAGTTCTCTGATGGGTTCATGAATATTAGTCCTTCATGAATTATCTCACTTTTTCTTATTGTTTAGCTGAAAACAACATTTTCTAGCTTTTGCCATCTTGAGTGGAAGCCAGAAATCCACTTTAACTTCTTAAACATATGTTCAGGGTTTAGAAGTAACACAATCTTAATCTGAAATATTATAAATTCCTTAATTAAAACCAATTATACGTGATTAAAGTTTCTCCATAGCAACTGGGTCCAATCTTCACAAATGAAACAACAAGAAGTTTTTCTTATTTTGCATGTTTCATGACTGAGGACTCTAAAAGCAATTGATCTCATTTTAATCTTCACTGAATGTTGTATTAAAAAAAAACTTGCTAAAATTTTATCTGTTGCTTATCTAATGCTCAAGACTTTGACAAATAATAGAGTCGAAATCTCCTGGAGAAATCATGTCTTCAGCTGCTGTTCTCCTTTTCACTGACCATAATGTTCCTCCAACATTTTAAGATATTCCAGTTTAATTTCCATTTCAAAAATGCTCTCTGAGCTCTAGTTTAAGACCTTAATAACCTGACAATTCAGAGATTTAATTAGTGAGACCAAAGCTGCTTCATGTAAACTAGATATTCACAAGGATTAATTAACATGATCAGCCCTTCCAAATTAACTCAAACATCTACCTCAAAAAAATTATGAATTTTACAAGTTGTTGTTGTTGTTTTTCCCCCACTGTCTGGTGCACTTAGAGAGATGTTGGGAAGGAAAATTCACTGTATATATCCTTGGAATTTTATAGTGGTATTTGCCCAACCCTATCTAACATAAGATTTAGATCCAGCAAAAAAAAAAAAAAAAGTAAAAAGTCATTTTAACCAATATCTTCATGTAAGATATTAATCTACCTAGACTGTAATAAACTATTTCTAAGGTTTGAATAATTTAATTGTCGCCAATTTTTAAGAGTTAGCATGTATTGACCAGTTTGTAGATATCAGTAATTCTGCTAAGAACGCTATATGCAAAATTCTATTTAATTTTTATAACATCACAATGAGATAAATAATATTTATCTCCATTTCACAGAAGAACAAATGGGGACTTAAAAAAAAAATAAGAAGCATTCCTAGGTTCCCATGGCTAGAAAGGGGAGGACCCATCTATTTGTCTTTGTATGTCACTGTTAACTATACATAATGCTGTGCCTATTGTTATAGGCACATCATTTCTGTAACATCTGGAGCAGCACAGTACTAAAAGAAAGAGCACTGTACTGAGATTTGTCCTAAGTGGGCCCCAAAGCTGATTATGAAACCAGCTGTAGATTCCTGGTCAAACCACTACCCTCTCCTAGCCTTGAAAACTTAGCTCTATTGTGAGGAATTGGATCAGGTAGTTCTTGCAGATGCCCCTAATTCAGTCTTAAAGTTCAGGAGGGGTTAGACAGTTAGGAAGCAAATTGCATAAACTAATTCATACTAGACTATGAATGACCATCCCCTGATGCTTCAGACACATTTGCATGTTCAGAGAACAAATACCAGAGGAACTAAAGGACTCACTTTAATTTAGGCAACAAAAGACTTCAGGGGACCAGGAATTATGCCATCTCTTATTTCATCTATAGTCTCTGTCTTTCTTACTCTTCACCGGCCTTTTTATTTATTTAAAAAAAAAATTTTTTTTTAATTTTTTTTTCAACGTTTATTTACTTTTGGGACAGAGAGAGAGAGAGAGAGAGAGAGAGACAGAGCATGAACGGGCGAGGGGCAGAGAGAGAGGGAGACACAGAATCTGAAACAGGCACCAGGCTCTGAGCTGTCAGTACAGAGTCCGACGCGGGGCTCCAACTCACGGACCGCGAGATCATGACCTGAGCCGAAGTCAGACGCTTAACCGACTGAGCCATCCAGGCGCCCCTTCACTGGCCTTTTTAATTTGTTCACTCTGTTTACCGTTCAACTAAATATTCTACCAACCATATGGTAAAATCCAGGAGATACATAAGATCATTTTAAAATATAAGAACCCAATATTAAAAACAAACCTAGTGAAGGAATGGGAGGGAAGATCTTTCTGTGAGTCCACATTGAGATAAATTTCAATAAACCTACTTATTGCCAATCACAGCATTACTCATTTCCTAGCACCTGTTTTCATCCCAATGTCTAAATGAAAGTAAAATGGTTAATTTTGTATTCTCCCCAAAATGAAGTCAATACAGTAGACATATTGTAGTATTTTTCAGCAGCATCATGAGCAGACTAGAACACTTGGATAGAACGAACACTTGAAAAGTTGCGAATAACCTTCTTTCACAGTGGTACATACCTAATTCGCTGCTTTTTGTTTTCTAGGGTAAATTTGCCTCTTCAATTGTCTCTCGATTAAACCCCAATTTTAGCAGAATCAGTTGTACAGTAAGTGAAAGAGAAGTAATATACATACAGTATTTGAGAGTTTTGGCTTTGGCATGAGACAAATCTGGATTTAAAACTGCACTGTCCTCTACTAGCTGTGTGTCCTTGAGAAGTTTATTTAGTTTCCTTAAGGTTCAGTTCCCTTCTCTGTAAAATGATGGAGGCAGGAGGGTGTTTAAAAAGCAAAATACAACTGAGTACATTTAAAAAATCTTATGGGCTTTATTCAATGATTCATGAATCAGGCAGCATCCGCTCTAGCAGACAGAAAGGAGCTCCAATGAGCTGTACAAAATGGAAGATGTTTCCAGGCAGAAGGGAGCAGGAATAAGGAAATCACACTAAGCGAAAAGAGTGAATTCATTATTGCAAGGTTAGTTTCCTTTAGGGGACGGCAGAGGGGTATATCAGGGGGATTACCTAATTCTGATCATACTATTCCTGATTGACTGGTTCAACATAGTATTTCTGGAAAAACTAAAAGCACACATCACTAAATCTCAGTTTGGTGATACGGAGCTCATTAAAAGTAACTCCATGTTGGGCCGGTTTTGGTTTCAGCCAATATCTAATTAATGTCAGTGGCACTTCATTGACTAAATTATGAGGGACAAGTAGGATTTTGCATTTAAAGCAGTCTGTGTTTAACACCAGTAACAATTGGGCGTTTTAAAGTTGGCTTTGGTGCTCTTTGAAGACGTTCAGTTTTGTTTCTTCCCTCACTAATGATTTATTTAAAAACGTTAACTCTAGAGCTTGATGTGTTAATTAATCTAAATATTTCCCCTCAAAGATCTGAAGGGCCAAGTGATATTTCTTCAAAATCACAAATGGCAATTCCTAGACTAGATTTTACTTTATTTCCTTCCCAGATCAATGTTCAGCCTTCATTTTTACCCCCTCTAAGCATCCAAAAAATTTCCTCCAAAAATACAGTGTCGTTTGGTTACTTAGAAGTTAAATGTGTTAGTCCTGAAAGTAGAGCTAAGTTCAAATACGGGCTCATCCACCCGCTGACTATGTGACCACAGGGAAGTTGTTTTACCTCTCTGTGCCTCAGTTTCTTCTTTTGTAAAATAATGAATAAAATACATTAATAATAAGGTGGAATCTGTAGCCAAAACATTCATATGCTCTGGAGAGAAGCAGATGGTATACAGTTGTTATGACGACATCTGATGGAGGATGAACTGGCTGCTATGAGAGCAAGTGCATGACAGGTAGAAGAGTATCATTTTGAGAGCAAAGGTAGTTGATCCTAACTGCTGAAGTTGGAAGGCTGTCTCCTCCACTTACTGCCCTGTGTAACCTTGGCAAGGTACTTGAACTTTCTGTGCATGAGTGTCCTCCCCTTTGAAATGGGAATCCTATCTACTGTGTGGAACTCATATGAGGATTAAGTAAGTCAAAGCACTGAGAACTGACGCTGCACTTAGCTATAAATAACAGCTATTATAAATTGGAGTTTATTCATTCATTCATATGTCATCCTACTTAATAAAAAAGTTTATGCTACTTTTCCAAAGTACATGTAACACCTCTGACTCAGACCTCTTGCCAAAGCCTCAAAAACTCTATAGCTATCCTCAAAAGCGGAGGGTGAGTTAACGTAGTTCATGATAGCACTTAGTATCTGTGGGATCCATTTCTTTCCTGCTTATTGCCAATGACCTAATTCAAGGTAGTATCATTTCTCACCAAATTACTGTCACAGCTTTCTCCTCATAGCCCAACATCCTCTCTAAAGACCCCAATCCTCCATGCCATATTTTTTATTTTTTTAAATCAAAATTTGACTATGTTCCTCCTTTGTCTAAAGCCATTCAGTGACTTAAAATAAAATCTAAACTCCATAACAATACCGGCAAGCCCTTGCATCTGAGTTTCTGGCCTCGCATCTGCCTCTCTCCATCTTTCTCCTTTATGTCCAGCCACAGAGGACTGTTTGCCTCCTTCCATTCACTTTGGAATTTCACATACGCTGTTATTTTACCTTGGAAGCTCTTGTGCAAGTATCCCTACTTTAAGCCTTAGTCTTTGACTTTCATCTTACACACATACCATATCTTCACATTGGCCTTTCTCGACACCCCTCTTCCACTGTCACCACACACACACACACACACACACACACACACACACAAACCAATGATTTTCAACTTCAGTGTCCAAAAATAGAATCTAAGGAGTTTGTTCAAAAATGTAGCTTTGCAAAGCCCATCCCCAGAGTATCTTGGGGTGAATACATTTTTTTTAAATTTTTACTAATAAAGATTCCCAGGGGTTACTGACCAGGTGGCTTTTAGACCATACTTTGAGAAGCCCTGGATGATGTTTTCTTCTCTCGCTACATTTGTTAACTTCTCCATGGAAACCATTGCTCTTTTGATTACTTGTTTTAAATCTGTAGTCCCCGCTAACGTGTGTGCTGTACTGCTAGGGCAGGGACCTGGTCTCTGTTGCTCAGCCGTAATCCATAGCAGAGTGGACACCCACGAAATATCTTTTAAATTGATAATTCCTTACTTTTGTAGAACATTTAATAACTTATGAAAAGCAGTACATGTAAATCATGAAATAGGGGCCTTGAGAATAGAGGTGTACCCACTGCATGGAGGCACCATGCTTGAAACCGTGGGAGGCCCCTGACTTTAGAAGGGTGGCTGCTCTGCTTGTTCAAGCTCCTTTATGTTACCTGCCTGCACACCGGTCTCTTCCTTCTCCTCCTTTGCATTCTCTGGTGACATCTAAGCCATAACTGAAGAGTGACATTCTTGCCACCTACCAGCAGCTCTCCTGATAAACTGCCAGAATAGAAAACATTAAGGACAAAATGCTGTCATCAGCAAAAATACAAGAAGCTCTTGGTGATCCAAGCACTTCATTGCAGCTCCGTGCTCTGAGGGGTCAGCCTTTAAGGGACACAGGGTAGTTGATGAGAAAATTGAATCAGCACTCTCAAGGCTTCCTTTCTCTTTCCACAGAAACATTTAGCAAGGGGAGGACTGAGAAAGATACATAAAATCTTAAACCTGCCCCAGGTGACCAAGAAGCAGTGATTTTTCCCAGGTCATGCTGTCACATGATGTGATAGAAAATGTCAAAGATGACCTAAGTTAAAATCCTGAATCAACCAAAGTATATAGCAAGGGTTAGTCAGTGGAGAGTTAGAACTACCAAAAAATGAAATTTCCTGAGCCTGTCCCCACTGATTGTGATCCACTAGATCTTGGATCTATTGTAGGTGGTCCTCAGACAACACCTTGAAATATTGGTGTTATGACTTGGACAACTTAGGTACTCTTTCTGAACGCTGTTTCCTCAACTGCAAAGTTCATCCTGACCTACTTCACAGGGTTTCTTTAAGAGATTGTAAATTTTATGAAAGCCATAAAGTACTATAAATATATAGACATTATGTTGCTGGAATTATTGAGAATAGTGTTAATAATTATTTCCAGGAAATCTCTGAATTGTAATAGATGCTTTCTAAAGGTAACACATAATAAAGCAACCAAATAAATAGCTAGTAATGGGAATTTAAAGATCCCCTTAAATTATGAAGGACAGGACACATCTTGATTTTTGTTCGTCCCCAGTGCCCAACGTGGATTAGATGCTAAAAAATGCTGTTAATTAGGAAAAGGAAATGCTGTGTCTCTGATAGCTGGCAGGTGACTTACTAGCCCCTCAACTGCCACATGAGGTTTGTTCACTTTCACTCTTATCCCCAGAACTAGTCCTGAATATGCAAAGCATCAAAGACCTCCAGGAACACTGAGTTCACTGACTCTTTACTGAGCACCAACCTCCTGCTTTGCACGGTCCTGGGCCTCTGGGATCACATGTGCTCTGGACTTGTCTTCTGGAAACACAAAATAAAGCTACATTTTTGAGACACTGGAGGATTTCCTTAAAAACTGTTTCCTTGCAAATGCCTTGCTCCTTCAAAGCTAAGAGCTGTAGGATCCCTAGCTATACGGCAGAGATAACCTCCCCAAATCTTCTGAGGGTATCAATCTCCCTTCCCCAAAGTCATCCTTTTATGCTTACCTATATTCTGGCACTTGATTAGTCGCAGCATAGACAAAAGTTCCCAAGCCTGCCTTGTGTTTACAAGGCAGCGTGCCAGGTAAAAACAGAGAAAGAACAGGTGGGCTGTTCCAGTCTACAGGGACAGAACTGGGAGACTTAGTGCAGCAAGGGTGGCTAAATTGCCATGGCAACAAGCAAGCTGATCACTTAGACACCCACTCTATAGCCTATCACCCACTCTATAGCCACGGCCTTTATAGGACAAAAGGAACACTTGTCCCTCCTGAGGGCTTTGGTATTAATGCAGTGGCCGCTTTCTTTACAAGGTGCCTAAATTTGTAGTCTATTAAGTTTTGTTTTTCTCTTCCAGGCTTTTCTGACATGCTAAGGAATCCCTTAAACTGAAGAAAATTCTTTTGTAAGAAAGTATTTTCCTTTATAAACTCTATAGAACTACAGTTTATATTTATTAATTTGATACTGAATTTGAAACTAACTAGAAATACAATTTATCCTGATGTTCTTACAATCTAGAAGGAAAATAAGACATGAGCAAAAAATACTGATTAGAAAAAAAAAGAAGGAATGTGCCCAGAAAGGTTCTTGTAGACTCTTTGCATTCATGGAGTTAATATTCATGATTTCAACAATTCAAAAGTTACTGCAGTGGCCCATGGCATGATGGAATTTGAGATTATTGAATTCCCTGTGGCTTAAGATTGGTATGTGAAGATAAATCACATCACTGGTAAATGAACCAAGCTGCCTTCTCAATACCTTCACCTCATTGTGTCTTTGTTGCTTTCTATTCACTTACATTTTTATATAACAGCTCTCAGTAAGCATCTAAAGTATTGAAAAATATTTTAATCCTAGAATTCTGACTTTTATGTGGAAGGTGATATGGTATTTTTGGCTCTTTCCAATATTAAAATATTGTAATGAGAAAGGATGGTAGAAATTTAAGAAAGGAAGAGGGCTTTATTTTTGGAAGACAAGGTGAATGTTTTGAGAGGTACTTTATGGAGTAAATGGCATTGAAAATGCCATTAAAGGGCTTGGACATATAACATGGTAAGGGAATAAGTTTTCCTAATGTGAGGAAGGACATAAAAATGTGAAGAGATTAAATCAACAATGAAAAACCAGTATACATCTATTAGAATGACTAAAATTTTAAAAAAATTAACATTTATTTTTGAGACAGAAAGAGAGTGTGAGCAGGAGAGGGCAGAGAGAGAGGGAGACACAGAATCCGAAGCAGGCTCCAGGCAGTGAATTTTCTGCACAGAGCCTGACACAGGGCTTGAACTCACCAGCCTGAGCTCACCAGCCGTGAGATCATGATGCTGAGCCGAAGTTGGACGCTTAACCAACTGAGCCACCCAGGCGCCCTAACATTTTTTAAAAATGCCTGATAAAGTATGAATGCTGATAAAGACCTAGAATAATGGGGACTCTCATTCATTGCTGGTGAGAATGCAAGATGTTATATCCACTTCTTTCAAAGCTGAATATGATCACAACCCTTGCTATTGAATACTTAAAACAGCTTTATTCATAATTACCAGTAAATGGAAGAAACCAAAATAACCTTCAGTAGGTGAATGGATAAACAAACCATGTTACATCCATACTATGGAATGATAAAAAGAGATGAGCTATGAAGCCACAAAAAGACAAGGAGGAACCTTAAATGCATATTTCTAAAAAAAGAAACCATATGAAAAGGACACATACTATATGATTCCAATCACAGGACATTCTAGATAAGGCAGAACTATAGAGATAGATCAGTGGCCGCTGAGGTTACAGGAGGATGTGGCAGAGTTGAATAGGTGAAACATGGGATTTTTAGGAGCAGTGAAAATGTTCTGTATGATACTATAATTGTGGATACATGGCATTATGCATCTGTCAAAACCCATAGAATTTTACAGCATAAAAGAATGAACCATTAACGTATGTAAGTTTTAAAAAATCATTTAGGATATTCAGAGATCCCAGGAAGGAAAGCAGACTTTGACAAGAGAAGCTACTCTTCTATAAATGCATGAAACGACCTCACTTAAGAAAATGTTGCAAAAAAGGCACTAACCTCAGTAACTTAGGAAATGAATTGAGTCTATAAGTCTAAAACCAAAAGAAACCACACATAACAACTGTACCCTAGTTGATCAAGTTGTGCCTGACTGGAGTTATGGGTTAACAATTCTCATATTGTTATACACATAAACTGGAACTGAAGGATTAAGTAAATGGAGGGCAGATGATAGGAGCCAGGTTTATCATTGAAGGAGTGGGACTTTATAGATCAGCAAGGGGGAGGCTAGACTTATCCATGTGGTAATGGATTAGCGCTGGAGACATAGTTTGAACTAATATCTAGCTTAATACAAATACATACCATCACACAGAGAAATGTTTGTAGAGCTATGTGTATTCACAGGTTAGTATATACACATATATTTCCTTGCTCTGTCACCTGAGAGCATCTAGAAGCAACAACACTCAAGTAGCAATGAGCATATCTAGCACCCAGATCTCCATTTCAAATACCATTCTCCAATAGAATTAATAGGGTTTCTTGGAGAAATAGTTGATTTTAAGGACTGAGTTTGAAAATACACAAGATGAGCCTGGAGTGCTTTGTAATGCCAAAAAGTAAGAAAGTGTTCAAAGACTAAAAATGCAAATTGATTTAGGATGTATCAAAGGGACACAGAGTCAACTGAAAGAGCTTTCAATGGACAAAGTAGAATGAATTTGACCAAGAAAATACAGTATTAGGTTATAACCCCAAGTGAAAGAAAATAGAGGCATGCCTCAGTGATATTGCAGATTTAGTTATAGACCACTGCAATAAAGTGATTATTGCAATAAAGCAAATCACATGATTTTTTAGGTTTCCTAATGCATATAGAACTTATGTTACTACTATACTGTAGTCTATTAAATGTGCAAATATTTTGTATAAAGAAACAGTGTACATACATTAAAACACTTTATTGCTAAAAAAAAAAAAAAGCTAACCATCATCTGAGCTTTCAGTGAATCATAACCTGGTAGAGGGTCTTGCCTTGATGTTGATGGCTGCTGACTGATCAGGGTGATGGTTGTTCAAGGTTGGGGTGGCTCTGGCAATTTCTTAAAATAAGATAATAATTAAGCATGCTGGATTGATCTATACTTCCTTTCACAAACAATTTCTCTGTAGTATGTGATGCTATTTAATAGCATTTTACCCACAGGAGGACTTCTTTTGAAATTGGAGTCAACCCTTTCAAACCCTGCCACTGCTTTATCAACTAAGTTGATATAATATTCTTATTTATTTTATTTTTAAATTTTCATTCCAGTGAGTTAACCTACAGTGTTATATTAGCTTCAGGTGTACAATATAGTGGTTCAACAATTCTGTATATCACTTAGTGCTCATCATGTAAGTGTATTCTTTAATCTCATTCATCTATTTCACTCATCTCCCCACCCCCCTCCTGTCTGGTAACTGTCAGTTTGTTCTCTAGAGTTAAGGGTGTATTTCTTTTTGGTTGTTTGTGTCAATTCTTTTTTCATTTGTTCATTTTGTTCATTAAATTCCACATATGAGTGAGATCATATGGTATTTGTCTTTCTCTGACTTATTTTGCTTAACATTACACTCTCTAGCTGCATCTCTGTTGTTGCACATAGCAAGATTTCATTAGTGTTATGGCCAAATGATATTCCATTGTACACACACACACACACACACACCTTCTTTATCCATTCATCTATGACTGGATACCTAGACTGCTTCCATAGTTTGGCTGTTGTAAGTAATATTGCAATAAACATAGGGGTGCATATTTCCTTTTGAGTTAATGTTTTTGTATTCTTTGGGTAAATACCCAATAGTGCAATTACTGGATCATAAGGTAGTTCTCTTTTTAATTTTTGAGGAAGCTCCATACTCTTTTCTACAATGGCTATACCCCTTTGCATTCCCACCAACAGTGCAAGAAGTTTCCTTTTTCTCCACAACTTCACCCGCACCTATTGTTTCTTGTATTTTTTATTTTGGTGATTCTGACAGGTATGAGATGATACCTCATTGTAAATTTGATTTACATTTCCCTGATGATGAATGATGTTGAGCATCTTTTCATGTATGTGTTGGTCACTTGGATGTCTTCTTTGGAGAAATGTCTGTTCATGTCTTCTGCCCATTTTGAATTATATTATTTTGTTTTTGGGTGTTGAGTTGTATAACAACTTCATGCATTTTAGATATTAACCCTTTATTAGATATGTCATTTGTAAATATCTTCTCCCATTTCATGGGTTTCCTTTTAGTTTCACTGATTCTTTCATTGTGCAGAAATTTTTTATTTTGATGTAGTCCCAATAGTTTATTTTTGCTTTTATTCCTTTCCCTCAGGAGACATTATCTATAAAAGTGGTATTATAGTAGATATTAGATAAATCACTGCTTTTGCTCTCTTTTAGGACTTTTATGGTTTCTGATCTTATTTAGGTCTTTCATCCATTTTGAATTTATTTTTGTATATGGTGTAAGAAAGTGATCCAATTTCATTCTTTTGTGTGTAGCTATCCAGTTTTCCAAACACCATTTGTTACAGAGACTGTCTCTTTTCCATTGCATTCTTGCTTCTTCTGCCAAACTTTAATTGACCATATAATCATGAGTTTGTTTCTGAGCCTTCTGTTCTGTTCTGTTGATCTGTGTGTCTGTTTCGGTGCCAGTACCATACTGTTTTGATTACTACAGCTTTGTAGTATAACTTGAAATATGAAATTGTGATACCTCCAGCTTTGTTTCTCTTTTTTAATATTGCTTTGGCTATTCAATATTTTTTGTGGTTCCATAAAAATTTTAGGATTCTTTGTTCCAGTTCTGCAAAAAATGCTGTTGGTATTTTGATAGGGATTGCATTAAATCTGTAGATTGCTTTGGGTAATAGAGACATTTGAACAATATTTGTTCTTCCAACCAATGAACATGCAACATCTTTCCATTTGTTTGTGTCATCTTCAATTTCTTTCATCAGTGTTTTATAGTTTTCAGAGTACAGGTCTTTTACCGCCCCCCCCCCACACACCCTAAGTTAAGTTTATTACTAGATATGTTATTATTTTTGGTGCATTTATAAATGGGATTTCTTTCTTGATTTTGCTTTCTGTTGTTTCATTATTAGTGTGTAGAAATTCAATGGATTTCTGTACATTCATTTTGTATCCTGCAAACTTATGGATTTCATTTATCAGTACGAACAGTTTTTTGGTGGAGTCTTTGGGGTTTTTTATATATAGCATCATGTTATTGGCAAATAGTGACAGTTTTACTTCTTCCCTATTAATTTAGATACTTTTTATTCCTTTTTACTATCTGATTACTGTGGCTAGGACTTTCAGAACCATGTTAAATAAAAGTGGCAAGAGGGGATATCTTTGTCTTGTTCCTGATCTTAGGGAGAAAGCTCTCAGTTTTTCACCATTGAGTATAATGTCATTTGTGGGTTTGTCATATATGGTCTTTATTATGGTGCAGTATGTGCCCTTTAAATGTACTTTGTTGAGGGTTTTTATCATGTATGGATGTTGTATGTTGTCAAATGCTTTTTCTGAATCATTAATTGAAATGATCATATGGTTCTTATCCTTTCTCTTATTGATATATCACATTGATTTGTGAATATTGAACCTCTCTTGCATCCTGGGAATAAACCCCACTTGATCATGGTGAATGATTTTTTTAATGTATTGTTGGATTCAGTTTGCTAATATTTTGTTGAGGATTTTTGGATCTATGTTCATCAGAGATATTGGCATCAGAGTAATGCAGGCCTCATAAAATGGATTTGGAAGTTTTCCTTTCCCTTCCATTTTTTGGAAAAGTTTGAAAAGAATAGGTATTAGCTCTTTAAATATTTGCCAGAATTCTCTTGTGAAGCCATCTGGTACTGGACTTTTGATTTTTGAGAGTTTTCTAATTAATTATTTAGTTTCATTGCTGGTAGTTTTTCTACTTCTTCCTGATACATCTTTTCATGGTTACATGTTTCCAGAAATGTATCCATTTCTTTTATGTTGTCCAATTTGTTGCCACATAATTTTCCATAATATTCTGATAATTGTATTTCTGTGCTGACAGTTGTTATTTCTGCCCTTTCATTTCTGATTTTGAGTCCTCTTTTTTTTTTTTTTGATGAGTCTGTCTAAAGGTTTATCAATCTTTATTTTTTTTAGTTTCTATTTCATTCATTTATGCTCTAATGTTTATTATTTCCTCCCTTCTACCGGTTTTGGATTTTGTTTTTCTTCATTTCCTAGTTCCTTTCTGTGTAAAGTTAGATAGTTTGAGATTTTGAGGCAGGCCTGTATTGCTATAAAACTCTCCTCTTAGAACAGCTTTTGCTATTTCCCAAAGATTTTAGACCATTCTGTTTTCATTTTCATTTGTCTCTGTGTATTTTTTGATTCCCTCTTTGACTTATCGGTTAACCCATTTATTGTTTAGTGGCAGGTTATTTAACCTCCATGTATTTGTGCTTTTTCCAGATTGCTTCTTGTGGTTGACTTCTAGTTTCATAGTGTTGTGGCCAAAAAAGATCCATGGTATGACTTCAATCTTTCTGAATTTATTGAGACTTGTCTGTGGCTTCATATGTGATCTATCTTGGAGAATATACTGTGTGCACTTGAAAAGAATGTGTATTATGCTGTTTTAGGGTGGAATGTTTTGAGTATATCTGTTAAATCCATCTGATCTCAAGTGTCATTCAAACTGGTTTCCTTGTTGATTTTCTGTTTAGATGAAATGTCCATTGATGTAAGTGGGGTATCAAAGTTCCATACTATTAGTATATTGACTATTGCCTTTATGTTTGTTATTAACTGCTTTAAGTATCTGGATGCTTCCATTCTGAGTGCATAAATATTTATACTTGTTATATATCTTGTTAGATTGTCAACTTTATTATTATATAGTATTCTTCTTTGCTCTTATTACAGTCTTTGTTTTAAAGTCTATGCTGTCTGATAGAATTATGCTACTTAGCTTTCTTCTGACACCATTTGCATGAGAAATACTTCTCCATCCCTTCACTTTTTTTTTAATCCAAGTTAACATATACTGTAACAATGATTTCAGGAGAGGAATTTAGTGATCCATCAGTTACAACAATACCCAGTGCTCATCCCAACAAGTGCCCTCCCTAATGCCCTTCACCCGTTTAGCCCCTTCCCCTATCCAACACCCATCCAGCAATCCTCAGTTCTCTGTATTTAAGAGTCTCTAATGTTTGTCTCCCTCTGTGTTTTTATCTTATTTTTCCTTCCCTTCCCCTATGTTCATCTGTTTTGTTTCTTAAATTCCACATGAGTGAAATCACATGCTATTTGTCTTTTTTATGACTGACTTACTTCACTTAGCATAATACCCTCTAGTTCCATCCATGTTTTTGCAAATGGCAAGATTTTGTTCTTTTTAATCACCGAGTAATATTGCATTGTGTGTATGTATATATATATGTATGTATATGTATATATATATGTATGTATGTATACATATATATGTATGTATGTATACATATATATGTATATACATATATGTATGTATGTATACACACACACACACACACACACCACATCTTTATCCATTCATCAGCCAATGGACATTTGAGCTCTTTCCATAATTTGGCTATTGTTAATAGTGCTGCTATAAACATTGGGGTGCATTGGGGTGCCTGGGTGGCGCAGTCGGTTAAGCGTCTGACGTCCGACTTCAGCCAGGTCACGATCTCGCGGTCCGTGAGTTCGAGCCCCGCGTCGGGCTCTGGGCTGATGGCTCAGAGCCTGGAGCCTGTTTCCGATTCTGTGTCTCCCTCTCTCTCTGCCCCTCCCCCGTTCATGCTCTGTCTCTCTCTGTCCCAAAAATAAATAAACGTTGAAAAAAAATTAAAAAAAAAACATTGGGGTGCATGTGCCCCTTCAAATCAGCATTTTTGTATCCTTTAGATCAACACCTAGTAGCGAAATTTCTGGGTCATAGGATACTTTCATTTTTAATTTTTGAGGAACCTCAATACTGTTTTCCAGAGTGGATGCACCAGTTTGAATTCCCACCAGCAGGGCAAGTGTTCCCCTTTCTCCGCTCCTTTCCAACACTGTTGTTTCCTGAGTTGTTCATTTTAGCCATTCTGACAGGTGTGGGGTGGTATCTCATGCGGTTTTGATTTGTATTTCCCTGATGATGTTCAGCATCTTTTCATGTGTCTGTTAGCCATCTGGGTGTCTTCTTTGGAAAAGTGTCTATTCATGTCTTTTGACCATCTCTTCACTGGATTATTTGTTTTTTGGGTGTTGAGGTTGGTTAAGTACTTGATAGATTTTGGATACTAACCCTTTATATGTCATTTGTAAATATCTTCTCCCATTTCTTTGGTTGCCTTTTAGTTTTGCTGATGGTTTCCTTCACTGTGCAGAAGTTTTTCATCTTGATGAGGTCTCAATAGTTCATTTTTGCTTTTGTTTCCCTTGCCTCCAGAGACATGTCAAGTAAGAAGTTGTTGTGGCCAAGGTAGAAGAGGTTGTTGCCTGTTTTCTCTTCTGGGATTTTGATGGCTTCCTGTCTTATACTTAGGTCTGTCATCCATTTTGAGTTTATTTTTGTGTATGGTGTAAGAAAGTGGTCCAGGTTCATTCTTCTGCATGTCACTGTCCAACTCTCCCAAAACCAATTGTTGAAGAGACTGTCTTTTTTTCCATTGGATATTCTTTCCTGCTTACTTGAGGATTAGCTGGCCATACCCTTGGGGGTCCATTTCTGGGTTCTCTATTCTGTTCCAGTGATCTGTGTGTCTGTTTTTTGTGCCAGTCCCATACTGCCTTATTACAGCTTTGTAATACAGCTTCAAGTCCAGAACTGTGATGCCTCTGGATTTGGATTTCTTTTTCAACATTCCTTTGGCTATTCAGGGTATTTTCTGGTTCCATACAAATTTTAGAATTGTTTGTTTTATCTCTGTGAAGAATGCTGGTGTTATTTTGATAGGGATTGCATTGAATATGTAGCCTGCTTTGGGTAGTATGGACATTTTAACAATATTTGTTTTTCCAAGCCATGAGCATAGAAAGTTTTTCCATTTTTTTGTGTGTCTTCTTCAATTTCTTTCATAAATTTTCTATGGTTTTCAGAGTATAGATCTTTTACCTCTTTGATTAGGTTTATTCCTAGGTATTTTATGTTTTTTTTTTTTTTTTTTGGTGCAATTGTAAATGGGACTGATTCCTTTATTTCTCTTTCTGCTGTTTCATTATTGGTGTATAGAAATGTAGCTGATTTCTGTACATTGATTTTATATCATGTGGCTTTGCTGAATTCATGGATCAGTTCTAGCAGGTTTTTTGGGTTTTACACACACAGTATCATGTCATCTGCAAAGAGTGAAAGTTTGACTTCCTCATTGCTGATTTGGATGCATTTTATTTCTTTTTTGTCGTCTGATTGCTGAGGCTAGGATTTCCAACACTATGTTGAACAATAGTGGTGAGAGTGGACATTCTTGTCATTCTTCTGACCCCAAGGGTAAAGATTTCAGTTTTTCCCCATTGAGGATGATAGTACCTGTGGGTCTTTTGTATATGGCCTTTATGATCTTGAGGTATGATTTTTCTATTCCTAGTTTCTTGAGGGTTTTTATCAAGAAAGAATGATATATTTATCACATACATTTTCTGCATCTATCGAGAGGATCATGTGGTTCTTACCCTTTATTTATTAATGTAATGTATCCCATTGACTGGTTTGTGGATATTGAACCAGCTCTACATCCCAGGAATAAACCCCACTTGATCACAGTGAATGATTCTTTTAATATATTGTTGGATCTGATTTTCTAGTATCTTGAGAATTTTTACATCTATGTTCATGAGGAAAATTGGTCTGTAGTTCTCCTTTTTAGTGGGGTCTTTGGCTGTGGTACCAAGGTAATGCTGGCCTTGTGTAATGAGTTTAGAAGTTTTCCTTCCATTTCTTTTTTTTTTTTTTTTTTTTTTTTTTTGGAACAGCTTCAAAAGAAATGGTGTTAACTCTTCTTTAAATATTTGGTTGAATTCCCTTGGAAAGCCATCCAGCCCTGGATTCTTGTTTGCTGGGAGAGTTTTGATTACTGATTCAATTTCTTTACTTGGTATGGGTCTGTTGAAATATTCAATTTCTTCCTGTCTCAGTTTTGGTAGTTTATATGTTCCTAGGAATTTGTCCATTTCTTTCAGATTACCCAATTTGTTGGCATATAATTGCTCATAATATTCTCTTATTATTGTTTGTATTTCTGTGGTGTTGTTTGTGGTCTCTCTTCTTTCATTTGTGATTTTATTTATTTGGGTCCTTTCTTTTCTTTTTCTTTTCTTTCTTTCTTTCTTTTTTTTTGATCTTATTAGGGGTTTATCAATTTTGTTAATTCTTTCAAAGAACCAGCTCCTGTTTTCACTCATCTGTTCTACTCTTTGTTTTTAATTTCAATAATATTGTTTCCTGCTCTAATCTTTATTATTTCCCTTCTTCTGCTAGTTTTGCTTTATTTGCTGTTCTTTTTCCAGCTCCTTACCATCCCTTAACTTTCAATCTGCATGTGCCTTTAGGTCTGAAATTAATCTTTTGTAGGCAGCATATAGATGCGACTTCTTTTTTTTTTTTAATCCATTTCATTACCTGATGGAGCATTTAGACCATTTATATTCTAAGTAATTATTTTTAGGTATGTATTTATTGCCATCTGTTACTTGTTTTGTTATTGTTTTTGTAGTTTCCCCCGCTCCTTTCTTCTCTTGTTCTCTTCTCTCACCATCAATTGGCTTTCCTTAGTCATATATTTGCATTCCTTTATCTTTACTTTTTGCATATATATTACATTACTGGCTTTATCCACCATATGGTGGCTACCATGTGATTTGTATATATTATCTTCTGCATATAGCAGTCTATATTATGTTGATGATTGCTTAAGTTTGAACTCATTATTTACTCCTCTCCCCTCCACGTTTTAGGTGTATAGTCATACTTTACACACTTTTATTTTGTGAATCTCTTGACTGATTTTTACAGATACACTTATTTTTACTACTTCTTTGCTTCCTACTTTCCTTACTCTTTTTTATGATCTTCCCTTTCCATTTAAAGAGTCCCCTTTAATATTCCTTGTAGTGGTCATGATTCCTTTAACTTTTATTTATCTGGAAAACTTTTTATCTCGCTTTCTATTCTGAATGATAATCTTGCTGGATAGGGTATTCTTGGCTGCAGTTTTATTCCTTTCAGCACTTTGAATATATCATGCCACTCCCTCCTGGCCTGCAAAGTGTCTGCAGAAAATTTTGCTGCTAGTCTTATGGGGTTTCCTTTATATGTAACAGTTTTCTTTTCTCTTTCTGCCTTAAAAATTCTCTCTTTACACAAGGTTTTGCCAATGTATATATTATATATCTCGGCTTGTACCTCCTTGGGTTTGTTGGGGGATATCTGTGCCTCTTGGATCTGATTTCTCTTTCTCCCCCAGATTTTGGAAGTTTTCAGCTATGATTTCTTCAAATAAATTTTCTGCTCCCTTTTCTTTCTCTTCTCCTTCTTAGATCCCTATAATGTGAAAGTTAATTATGCTTGATGGTGTGGCTGAGTTCCCTAAGTCTATTTTAATTTTACATATTTTTTTCCTCTTACCTGCTCAGCTTTATTACTTTCCATTACTCTGTCCTCCAGGTTGCTGATTCTTTCTTCTGTTTCCTCTAGTCTACTATTTATTCCATCTAGTGTATTTTTAATTTCATTTATTGTATTCTTCATCTCTCATTGGTTCTTTTTTTTTTTAATCTCTGTATGAATGGTCTCTCTGATGTCTTCCACTCTTCTCAAGTCCAGTGATTATCTTTATGACCATTACTTTAAATTCTCTATCAGGCATATTACTTATCTCTGTTTTGCTTAGGGCTCCTGCTGTGGTTTCATCTTGTTCTTTCATTTGGGATATACTCCTTACTCTCCTCATTTTGTCTTCATGTGTCTCTTTCTGTATGTTAGGAAGGACAGCTATGTCTCCTGCTCTTGAAAGTAGTGGCCTTATGAAGAAGAGGTCCTATAGTACCCTGCAGTGCAATGTCCCCTGTTCACCAGAATCTGGTACTTTAGGGATGTCTTTTATGTGTGATATGTAAGAGCATGTGCCCTGTGGTTGTGGCTGAGCTGCTTTTTCTTTTAGTCTGGTTGTATACAGAGGCTCTTTGCCTGCCGTGGCAGTCTTTGGTCACTGTGGTGTTGGTTGGTCAGTCTGGCAACACCATGGACTTGAATTGAACCAGACCAGGAATTTTTAAGAGATGCAGTAGCACCAAAATGTGGGGTGTGTTCTCTGTGCTATCCCCTTGCATTGGTGAAGTTTGCATTGGTGAATGGGGCCTGCAGTCAGACCAGTTGTCTGCCTTTAGCCCACTGCTGGGGCCTCCATCTGACTGCTGTGTGTGGTTATTTTTCCTTCTCTTTAGGGCAGGAGTCATTTTGGAGTGGTGCTGGCCACTTATAGAGGCTGCTTGCATACTGCTAGACCTGTGGCAGTGACCTGTATGGACTCTGGCCAAGATCCAGAAAGGGTGAATCCACCAAAGCATTATGCAGGTTTCATGCAGGTGGTGTAGTAGGACAGCAATGCTAGTAAGCTTTGAGGGCCACTGGTCCTCTGTAGAAGGGGCCCTACAGAACCTGGCCTGAGGCAGGCTATTTGGAGGAGTGGGTTATGGGGGTGGGGTGCAAAGCAAGTCCTGCAGCTGGCTGTGTGCTTTTGCTGGGGAGTGGGAGAGGGAAATGGCACCTGTCAGTTCCTTTGTTCCTGGAGGAGTTCCCCAGCAATATATGGCCCTATAAGACAACCCTCTGATGTTAATAAATAAGTCTTCCTTTGGTATGCTCTAGGAGCCTTTTAAACTGCTGCTTCCATGCTATATCACCATGGGCTGTTCATTGTGATATCTTATTAAGGGCAAGGACTCAGTTTCTTCTTGCCCCTGGCTCTCCCATTGCTGACCCTACCAATTTTTTAAATTTTAGGTTTTAAGTACTGCTGGTTTAAGAACTCATGAAATTCGGCCCGT
This sequence comes from Felis catus, assembly GCF_018350175.1. Lineage (NCBI taxonomy): Eukaryota > Metazoa > Chordata > Mammalia > Carnivora > Felidae > Felis > Felis catus. Next base: position 194,195,942 of record NC_058368.1, read on the forward strand.
CCGTTTTTTCAAAGCCAAATGTTATAGGAATTCAGGCTTCCTGGTGTGGAGATCTGGTTTTTAATTCTTTTCCATGTCCACAGTGTCCCTCCCTCCCTCCCATGGACAGTCCCTTAAGTCCATTTAGTTTCTGATCACATTTCTACCCTTCCTACCCTCTTTGATATGGCCACTTCTCTACATTTGGTTGTGGAGTTTATTCTGCCAGTCTCCAGTCATTTTCTGGGTTGTTTACACTGATGTATTATCTAGTTGTACCCATGAGGATACCTTAGGTGAGCCTAGGGTCCTCCTACCCTCCCCCCCCCTTCTTCCTTGGAAGTCTAGTTTACCTAATATTTTAAATCCCTTGCTGTCATTTAAACAATTTCCACAGCATCTTCACAAAAAACACTGACTTTGCTCATCCAAAAGAGGCAACTCCTCATCTGTTAACATTTTATCATGAGATTGAAGCAATTCAGTCACATCTTCAGGCCCCATTTCTAGTTCTCTATTTCCACCATATCTGCAGTTACTTCCTCCACTGAGGCCTTGAACCCTCAAAGTAATCCATGAGGGTCGGAATCAACCAACGAAGGAATTCCAAACATCTGTTTAATGTTGATATTTTTATCTCTTCCATGTATCAAGAATGTTTTTAATGACATCTAGATGGTGACTCTTTTCCAAAACGTTTTCAGTTGACTTCACTCAGATCCATCAGAGGAATCAGTATCTATGGCAGTTAAAGATTTATAAAATATATTTTTTAAATAATAAGACTTGAAAGTCAAAATGACTCCTTGATCCATGGGTTGCAAAATGGATATTATTAGCAGGCATGAAAACAATATTAATTTTATTATATATCTGTAGCAGAGCTCTTGGGTGACCCATGGTATTGTCAATGAACAGTAAAACTTTGAAAGGAATCTTTATATTTTTGAAGTGGGCTTAACATATGTAGTCAAACATGTTTTAAACAGACTCTTTTTGTTATCTTACATTTATTTATTTATTTATTTATTTATTTATTTATTTATTTATTTATTTATTTTTAATATAATTTATTGTCAAATTGGCTTACATACAATACCCAGTGCTCATCCCAACAAGTGCCTTCCTCCATGCCCATCATCCATTTTCCCTTCTCCCCCAACCCCCATCAACCCTCAATTTGTTCTCTGTATTTAAGAGTCTCTTATGGTTTGGTTCCCTCTCTGTTTGTAACTATTTTTTCCCCTTCCCTTCCCCCATGGTCTTCTTAAACAGATGGACTCTTATCCAGACTTTTTTTGTTTCATTTATAAAGACAGAGTAGATTTAGCATAATTCTTAAGGGTCCCAGAATTTTTAGAATGGTAAATGACCATTGACTTCAACTTAAATTCCCTCACTGCATTAACCCTTAAGAGAGTCAGCTTGTCCTTTGAAGCTTTGAAACCAGGCACTGACTTCTCTCCAGTTGTGGAACTCTTAAATGGTATCATCTTCCAATAGAAGGGTGATTCATATACATTGAAAATCTTAAGTTTAATCATCTTCATTAATTATCTCAAGTAGGTCTTCTGGATAACTTGCTGCTTCCCTTTGTACTTTTATGCTGTGGAGATGGCTTCTTTCCTTAAAGCTCATGCGCTAATCTCTGCTAGTTTCAAACTTTTTTTCTGCAGCTTCCTCACTTCACTCTCAGCCTTCAGAGAACTGAGTAAAGTTAGGGCCTTACTCTTGATTAGGCTTTGGCTTAAGGGAATGTTGTGGCTAGTTTGATCTTCTATTCAGACTACTCAAACTTTCTCCATATTAGCAATAAAGCTCTTTCACTTTCTTATTATTGGTGTGTTCACTAGAGTAGCACTTTTAATTACCTTCAACAACTATTCCTTTACATTTACAACTTGGCTAACTAGGCTTTTTGCACTAAGTTTCAGGCTATCTTGTCTTTTGACATGCCTGCCCAACTAAGCTTATCAGTTTTAGTTTTTGATTTAAAGTAAGAGGCAACTCTTCCTTTCACTTGAACACTTAGAGGCCATTCTAGGGTTATTAATGGGCCTTATTTCAATATTGTTGTGTTTCAGCAAAGAGGGAGGCCCAAAGAGAGGAAAAGCGATGGGGGAATGGCCATTTGGTGGAGCAGTTATAACACATAACAATTCTAAGTTTGTTGTCTTATATGTGCATAGTTTGTGGCTCCCCAAAACAATAGCAATAGTAACATCAAAGATCACTGATCATAGATGACCATGACAAATACAATAATAATGAAAAAGTTTAAACTATTGAGAATTATCAAAATGTGACTCAGAGACCTGAAGTTTCATAATACTTTTGGAAATATTCCCATGAACCCTCAATGCAAGGTTGTCACAAATTTCAATTTGTAAAAAATGCAATAAGGTGGGGCGCCTGGGTGGCTCAGTCAGTTAAGCGGCGAGCTTCGGCTCAGGTCATGATCTCGCAGTCCGTGGGTTCAAGCCCCGCGTCTGGCTCTGTGCTGACAGCTCAGAGCCTGGAGCCTGTTTCAGATTCTGTGTCTCCCTCTCTCTGACCCTCCCCCATTCATGCTCTCTCTCTGTCTCAAAAATAAATAAAGGTTAAAAAAGTTAAAAAAAAATGCAGTAAGGTGAAGCACAATAAAGTGAGGTCTGCCTGTATCAATGTGTTCATACTGATATAAATCAATGATTGAATAAATAGATGAGGGAGAGGGACAAATCTCCCATGGAGAAAAATTCCAAGTAATTTATGTAGATAGTCCACCCTCAAGGAAAGGAAGCACTCCTTAATTAAGCATGGATGCACTTTTTTCTAAAGTTACTTCTCTCTAAAGCACACAGTAAGCAGAGGCACCTGGGTGGCTCAGTCCGTTAAGTGTCCAACTCCTGGCTTTGGCTCAGACCATGATCTCGTAGTTTGTGGGTTTGAGCCCCATGTCAGACTCTGTGCTGACAGTACGGAGCCTGCTTGGAGTTCTCTCTCTGACCCACCCTTGCTCACTCTATCTCTCTCTCAAAATAAATTAATATAAAGAACACAGTATACAAAGGCTAAAAAGGTATGACTTTATCAGAGAGCCTGGACGAACATCTCCATATTGATAGTATGTATCCTTGATATGATGCAAGTAGCACTTCATGGGGGAAATATCAAATTTCAATAGAGGAACATTTTACAAAACCTAACCAGTACTCCTTAAAACTGTCATGGTCATCACAAACAAAGTCTGAGAAAATGTCACAGCCAAAAGGAACATAAGGAAACAGGACATCTAAGCTTAATATGGTATCCTGTGTTCCTGGATTGAACAAAGAAATTACGTAAAAACTAAAGAAATCTTATTAATGATAATGTATCAGCACTGGTCCATTAGTTGTAACAAATGTACCATAATGATATAAGATGGTAATAGGAAAACTGTGGGGTATAAGGGAAGTCCCTATACTATCTTCTCCATTTTTTCATAAATTTAAAACTGTTCTAAAAAAGTCTATTAAAACCCTTAAAAGTAGAGAAGTATTTAGGAAAATGAATAGTTGAATTGGCCTGCAACAGGGACCATACAGTGCTGGGAAATCAAGATGAGGGTCATATCACGGCAGGCATTAGATGACAGACAGTGGAAGTTGGCTACACTAAAACCCATTCATTCACAACCCACTTCTCTTTTGCCCACTTGCACCCCCTAGAGGCTAGGAAATGAAAAACTTCCCTGAATTAAGAAATGGATAGATGTCACAGTTATAATAAAAATTCTCCTACGAAAAGACATTTGGGAAAGTTGTTTTCTTCAAAAAATAGGTTAGATGTCACTACCACTTCTATTTTCCTTGCCTTGACTATATACATGCTGCCGAGTTGTACTGTCTTATAACCCTGAGGCTATAAGCCAACATGGTAAGGGTAGCGAGGTTAAAAACAGAAGTTCTATGTTTGATATACCTTTAGCACCTACTAGGTCCAGACTTCTCTTTCCTAGGCTTCTTGTTGTATGATGTAATTGAGTGTCTTTATGATTTAAACTGCTGATTGTGTTATTAATCTGAAAGTATCCCTAATAGAATGACTGTAAAGGCTAGAATGAAAAGACAGGAGTTCATTCACTGGACAGTGAGGAGCTCATCTTAGCACTCCCTTTCATTCATTCATGCATGCATCTTTCATCCTTGAGACATTTAAGTTTTCCAGTTCAGCCAATGTATTAACAGTCAATTTGTGCCAGGCATGGCTCTACGTTTTATGGATATACAAGGGAACTAAGCAAATTTCCTACTCTTATCAAACTCAACTAGTTTGGGGAGACAGATAAAGCAATGAATTAAATTGGTTTTAAATTCTAAGAATAAAAAGAAAGCAGTGTGAGTAGACAGAGATTAGTGTTTTAATTAGTTGGTCAGAGAAGTCTTCACTGGTAAGCGTGTATTTGACAAGAAACCTAAATAAAATGAAGGAGACACCACGGGGGTGCCTAAGGGAAAAAATATTCCAGGCAGAAGGATCTGCAAGGGCAAAAGCCCTAAAGTGCTTGAGTCACTATGATGTTTGAAAAGCAGTAAACTGGTCAGTGGAGTCAGATCAAAGTGCAGTGAGAGGGTAGGTAGGAGGACACAGTGTCACACAAATATGGGACGTGGTCATAGAGGTCTATATAGGCCATGGTGAAGACTCTGGCTTTTACTCAGAGATGCAAAGCCACTGGGGGGATTTTTAGGAAAGAACTGATAGAATGTGACTGATATTTCAACAACAATATACAAAAGGGATATCAGGACTATCGCTATAGCAGTAATTCAGGCAAAAGTGAATGGTAATTTCAACAAAAGCAATATGGTGGAAGTAATAAGAAGCAGTCAGAATGAACATGGAACATCTCTTAAACTCCTTTCACATTGTCTCTAGTTCTGGCACATTGTGTGTGGTCATTAAATACAAGTTGAGTAAAGTAATAAAATCTTGAACTGATGATTAAGGGGAAAACAATAGGGGACAAGGACTTGGAGGCTGACTTGAAGGAAGGTCAGGAAACCAGATGTAGGCATTGCCTGGCCTTTTTCTTTGAGCTATTTGGGCCAACCATTCATAATCTGTTCCTGCGTTCTGAGCCCAGCTCAGCCAGAAGTGACCCTCTACTTGTTCTCTAAAACGGTTGCCTACATGAGTGACTGCCATCTCTAAGGCTAAGTGGAAGCAGCTTGGAAAAATTTTGCTTGAGAAGTGTCAGCAGATACAATCCCCCAGCACTTAGTGATTCACAATTGCTTGAAAATGCGGCTGAGAAAATGTATGATCAATTTCCTGTAAGTGTGATTCGTGAGGGTTATTTGGGGCAATCAGCGTGTTTTTCTGCAAGGCTTCCTTCTGAGGCACAACTCCAATTTGGTCTGATGAGAGTTTTTCTGCAAGGCCCTTGGAACATGATCTCTTATTATGTAGATAATCAGCAGAACCTGCTCATGCCTTAATACAAGCAACTGAGACCCAGAGCCGTAACAGCTGAAATACAGTCATAACTTCACTACGTAGCCCATTAACTTGTAGAAACTGCATCCTGAGGTCATAAATAGTTATTAGCCAGTTAATGACAGCTATAGTCAAATCACTGCATTTACAGCTGATGAATAAAAATGAGGCCTTCTTGGGCTTTTAGCACTCAGACGATTTACTATAGTGTTTTAATATTCTGAGCAGAACTTCCAAAATTAAAAAGACCAATTTTCCCCCTACCTTGAAGAAACACAGTAAATGAATTTTTAAGTAAAGAATTATGTAAGTTTTCCTAGACTATTCCACCTTACATTTACATCTGTCATCTTTTTATTCCTAAAGTGCTCATGTCTCATTGGAGATAGAATTGAGACTAGAACCAAGGCTCCTGACCACACAATTGTGTGAGTCATTTCACACTTCTAAGCTTCTCCCCTGTTACATAAGGAGATTGGACTAGCTCATCCCCAAGCTTTTAGAGATCGTTCCCTGCTATAAACCCAAGAGTTTATTCTGAATGTCAATAAAAAATTAACATTTAACCTTTGTTTGCTCTTATGCTGTTTTTTTTAAAACCAGTTTCCTGTATTTTCCTGTTTTCCTAAATGGTCTCTGAAGTTGAGAAATTTAAAAAACTTGTTAAATCTAGCAATAATCCTTCTCCTCCACTGGTAGACACAAATTAATCCACAATATATTGTTTTTGGTTGATTTAACACCCAAGGATATGTACTTTGAGCTTATTTTCCAGTTTGTTTAACTAAGGGCTTCTGCTTTAATTGGAGCTATTTGGACTAGGACATAATATTTGCTCAGGCAGGCTCCCTGATAAATATAGAAAACAAAATGTGATCCACAAATATCACTGAAAGGTACACGTGTTCTGAAGTCTTTGGTTTAGAAAGAAATTTATTTTGAAAACATTAGCTTTAGGAAGAGAAGGTTAAACATTATACTAAGAGTGAGCTTGCAAATTCTCTTTCCTTATCAATAGTTATTAGCTCAAATTTGAACTTTTGTGGGCTTGGGTACGGAAGAGCTCTATGACTGTGTGACAAAGTTTTACACGTGTATCACAATTCACAGGCATTTATCAAGATTCATTTATTTTTGTTTTTTGTTTTTAATTTTTTTTCTTTAACACTTATTTATTGAGAGACACAGAGCGTGAGCAGGGGAGGGGTAGAGAGAGGGGGAGACACATAATCCAAAGCAGGCTCTGAGCTGTCAGCACAGAGCCCGACACGGGGCTCGAACTCACAGACTGCGAGATCGTGACCTGAGCCCAAGTCGGTCGCCCAACCAACTGAGCCACCCAGGCGCCCCATCAAGATTCATTTATCACTTACTATGTGTCCAGTCCCCAGGAAGTGGCAGATGACATAAGACATAATAGGAAGATGATGACAATGTGATCAGTATCCTCCAGAATTCTGAGATGTAGTTGAGACTACAAGACTAAGTAATGAGAGAATAAAAGTGCATATAGCTAATACTTGTTTGTTGAGTTCTGGGAATAAATACTATTGGTGTTTTCTAACAGTAGAAGAGTTGGGGAAGGCTTCTTTGGCATTAGGGGACCTTGAAAGAGGCACAAGACTTAGAATAGGGATGAGGAGTGGAAAAGCAAGGAAGCCTCATCCTCAAATGTATACTTGAAACCCTTTAAAGAAATGTCTCCTTACAAAGCAGTTATAAATAATGACAATCCTTCCCCCAATTCCTGCTCTACTTTCTAGATTGAAAAGAAACAGGGTTTAGTCTGATGGCACCAGTTCTCATGGCCTGCTCAGTTCAAGCCACCATAACCTTAATGATGAATGCTAGATGCTTGCTCCAGTGTCCCACCCACTCACAGTGACAACAGAGACCACTGTAGGAGCACTGAACATTTATTAAACATTTCCCCTGTCCTCTTCCCTTTCCTACTTAATCTTCTTCCACCTTACACTACAACATGTTAGAACCAAAGAGACTTCTCAAGCAGTAGACACAATAAAAGGATTCAACTCTGCATCACTCAAATCAAAGGAACATACAAAACACAATAATCTCTGTCTTCCTTTCTTCCTAAGGTTTTAACTGCCCCTCAAAGTTGGTGACCCAGTAGACTGTAGGGGATGAGGAGATAAAAGAAGGGAGAAAAACACTATTCTTTGTTTAATGTAGGAAGATTCCTGTCTTATTGCTAATGTTCATTGACTTGTTAACCTTTTACCTCTTCTCCAGCCTTTTAATGAGCTGCTTCTAGGGGCTGCTTAGAGCATGGTATGTGAGACCCTCACACAGCTATGTAATGTTTAAAGGTAGATATGAGAAACTACATGTGGGGATCAGGTTAATTTACCTGAAATTTCAGTTGTATAGGTAAGGAAATGTTAATATAACAGTCTAAAATACAACCTCTTTGAGGTGCCTGGGTGGCTCAGTCAGTTGAGCATTGGACTCTTGATTTCAGGTCATGATTGTGAGATTGAGCCCCACATTGGGCTCCACACTAAGTGTGGAGCCTGCTTGAGATTCTGTCTCTCTCTTCCTCTGTACCTCTCCCCTGCTAACATTTTCTCTCTAAAATAATATATATATATACACATATATATATATATATATATATGTACACATACATATATACATACATACATACACATAATACAATCTCTCTGAGTTTCACTATACTAAACAGGGACATGTAGGTGCCCAGCTCACAGGATGCCCATGATGACAGTGCAGGACAAGCACTGTCAGAGTGCCTGGCACACAATACCTCACTACATGTTAGCAGTGGGTGTTGGCATTGTGCAGGAAAATGCAAAAACCTGAGATTTGGAATCACCAAACCCCTGCTCTGAGTCTCAACCTTGTTAATTACTACATGGAATCGGGTTAGCGACTCTCTGTGTCCACATGATTTTTTAAACACTAGAGAACGAAGGTAAGAATATCTCCTTTGAGTCTTATGTCATAGATTTGTTTAAAGCCTCAAATGAAATAATGAGTCTGAATGTGCTTCTGAAACTGTGAACCTCTCTGAAATTGTACTCACTTTGTCCTCCACCACACATCCGACTAAGCCTAGGCCCACACAGCCTTGGCTGCTTCTCCATGAGCATTTCCTGTTCCTTCTTTTTGGAAGGCTGCCAGAGCACAGGGCCCCAGGAACTTCTCCGTGAAATGACTGATTGAAACTGCCCAGTGATTTGCTTGGCAGACCACCTGCAGTATTGTATTTGGAAGGCGTGGAAATCTAATCAGATTTTCTGACTCGAGAGACCGAGCAGCTGCATATATGATTTTCGAGCACCTCTCTGGAGTAGCTGATGGGCCAGTGGTGAGATGGTGTCAGCGTGGCATCAAGAGCAGGTGGGGGTGGTCAGGTGGAGCAGAGGAGAGCAATCAATGGGAAACCCAGGCAGCAAGTAGGGGCCTCACCGTGGTGCCTGCAGTTTCCTGGGCTGTGATACTAGCCTCTGAAAAGGGACTCCTGGAGGAATCGCCAACAATCCACCCTGTTAGTAAGTTAGAGATAATGGAATGTAAATCTTTCTAGCATCAACATGTAATATACATTTCACCAGGTAATCTAGTGAAATACATTTCAAAACCTGGGTCTTCTTGTCCGCTTAGTGAGTGGAGAGCCCAGTTTCTGCTCTGAGAAGGAGGGGGGTCGACAGATGTAAATTGCTTTATCAGTGGACTGATGTGCAGGATCAACCACTTCGAAGTGATAGCAGGTTTCCCTCTCTATTAGTTATATGTGTGGAAATAAATTTCCTAAGCTTGGCCTAAGCCCTATGAATATTTTCAAATCAGTGGCTGCTGTCAGACTCAAATTCATAGCACAAGAAAGAATTCTTCTAAAGCTCTAAGTTTTCTGTTTCTAAACTTTCTAGTTTTTACGAATAGTACTTGCCTTCAAAAAGTGTTGTATTCTGGGCTGTGATGAGGAGGCCACTTGTTTTACAACCAACCAACTTGCAAAACATTTTCAGCAGCTCTGCCTTTCTGACTTTTGGTACATGTCTCTTTATTATACCATGTCACTCAGAGGCCAAGAGTTCTACAGATGTAATCAGGAGCCACTGTAGATTGAGAAGAGAAGAAAAAGAAGGTCAAATAGGATGGGAAGCCTCTGACTCCCACTAACCTTCAGCCCCACCCAGCTTGTGATCACTGCAGCTCAACTTCCATCTGTTCACTGTATTGTGGCTCCTCACCAAGTTTCCCATAAAAAAGGATTCCACTCCAGGGTTGGATAAAAATACTTTTTTGATCCTGATACTAATAATGGTCCTTTTTTCCCAGTAGCATCTATTGTGCTTTTTCTGTTTCACCTGGATCTAACTCAATCATGGGAACTTCGTAGCAGATTGAAAAGAACACTCTGCATAGAGTCAGACAACACAGCTACTGGTCCTCTTCCTGCCCCTTGTTATCAAGTGACCTTGAAGAAATCCCTTCCCCTTTCTCCACCTGACTCTCCCAACTGGTCTCTATGTATCACTCTTCTGTGGCTTTTCTCAGATGTGGTACTATGGCATAGACAAGAGTGGGTGTGATTTATTTATATTTCCTAGTATCTAATGTAAAACAATTCACATCAAAAAAGTTATAAATCCCTGATATTCCCTCACCACTCAGGGTGTGAGCTGCTGGATAACATCAATTGTTTTTTAAATATATATATATGGGCAACCAAGAACATGTTTTAGAAATGACTGATGGATAGTTTCCAGGGACACTTCTGGTTCTGATGCTCTATGAATCTATGAGATAGTACCCTAGGATCAACCAAGCATAATGCCATAAGGATGTCTTATATTAATCAAGATCTTATGGAAGGTGTGGCAGCCATGGAGATATGGCAGTTGGATGAATATTTGAAAAGGAACTTGTGGGGTGCCTGGGTAGCTCAGTTCATTGAGCATCCAACTCTTGATTTTAGTTCAGGTCATGATGCCAAGGTCATGGGACTGAGCCTCACATTGGGCTCCACACTGAGCATGGAGCCCACTTGGGATTTTCTCTCTCTCTCTCTCTCTCTCTCTCTCAAATAAATAAAATGGAAAAAAAAGAACTTGCTGCTCAACTGCAAGAAATGCAGATAGCTGATATCCTCTAGTCATTAGTTCCTTTGGGGCCTGATTCACTTCTCCAGCTGAGACCACATTCCTCCCAGGCATCCCCAGCCAATGAGTGAATGTAAGGCATCTGGCTATGTCTGCTCAGTATGAGGCACTTCTTTTCTCTGCATTTACTCATTGGGTTGGTCAAGGCTTGGTAGATCTGTCTAATCCAACTTCTTCTGCCCTTTATCCTTCATGGGCATGAATCTCACCAATTCGATAGACCTCTGACATTACTAACTCTTAATATTTACAAAGCTTTCAGATGATTAGCACAACTATTCTGACAGAATATCCTATATTGATTTATTGGAATAGAAATGAAACTCCCTTTACATCATAAACAGATAAGGAAACAAGGATCAGAGTGAGAAAGTGGGCATGGGGGAGGAGAAAGATTAGGCATTAATCATAGTGTCTTGTATGTGGCTAATGGTTGGTAAATATTTCCCTTTTTGTCTGTGCCTTACAAGCTATAGGCTGCAGATTCAGAACTAAGGCTGTCTAGCCAAGTGCCTAGCTGCTCCCGTTGATTAGCTAAAGTTATTATCTTCTTCCTGCCATCAGAATCACAGCTCACTACCCAAGATCTGGGCCTACAGTCTGATTCTAGTACTTGGGACTGTTCTTTTCATAGACTCTTTGTATCCTCAGTACTTACCTCCCTTATCAGTTGTCAGTGAACTGATTCATGATGCTCTTTTCTTTCCTTTTACTTATACATCAATCCATCAACAAATGTCCTTCTCAACTATAATGTACAAAATGGTATTTAACCAACATGGGGATAAAACATTCATTTAGGCATTAATCTTGTCCTCAAGGAACTTATGGACAAAATAGACATCCACCAACTACATTCTCCCTTTTATTACAGTTACAAGAAGTTCAGATGATAAGCCTGCTATTAGTACTCAGAGGAGAAAATTTAAAAAACGTAATTCCGATTTGCAGTATCAGGGATGATTTTGACGGAAGTTGTACTTGCAGTGGGGCTAAGAATTAACAAGTTATTTATAGGAAGCTTATAAACAAGGCAATATAATATAAATTGCTATAGGAGTCAATTTTCTTCTCTTCCCTCTTCCAAGGTGGCAGCAAGAAGAAAAGCACAGACCTGAGAAAAGTTCTTGCGAGAACTTTAATCTGTGAAGCCAAAGCAGATGCAGATGCCAGAAACTGTCACCACTATACACATCTTTATCCTCATAGTTTTATCCTCTTTAGTTACACAGGGTTATCCTCACAGGCCATCAGAACAGCCTTCAGACCACTGAGTAATTTCTGTAATCTGTCATACATTATTTTTTTTTTCCCAGATGGTACTTTAAGAGGAACAGAATGAAGGTAGGAGCTGGAAAAATAAAAAAATAAATAAATAAATCTAGAGAGTGAACATTCTGGAAAAGAGACGGATATAAAACTTAAAAAGTAAATAAGGAATTTTGAAAGTTGTACTCTCACTTAGTGGATGAGTTTCAAAGCACTGAAAGCCCCATGTAGGAATAGTTGGGGTTGGGATAGAATTGTGAGGAATGGAGGAAGGAGTGACTCCTAGCTCCTTTTCTTAGTCCTGATAGAGGAATAAAAGAGGAAGGAGACTCATATGGGCCCCATGTTCCTCCCTCTAGAGATGAGCACCAGGAGTTCAAATGATCTTCCAAAGGTTGGTGAAAGGGTATGGAACTACTTCCTAAAGATGGGAGGGTATGGAAAGGAGAAGGAAGAATGGGTTCAAAGAGACGGTAAATTCAGACAGAAGAATGGACTAAATTACATCATCATTTCTTTCAGGGTACAAGCTAGTTTACAGGTATGGTTGCTAGTTTGAGAGCTGAACATGAAGATATTTCATTTAAAAACTAAAAACAAACAAGAATCCTATATACTCTGGGTTCCTGATTTCCCTTACCATTCTTTCTTTTCATATGTTTCAAATCCTATGCTTCCAGGCAGCCAATAGAGCTACAAAGTCTTGTTATAGGTAGAAAAATACATTGGTTCTGTAAAATATATACTAAGCATCATCATTTAACTTGGATCTACTTTGTGGAAGTGTGTTCCTCTGTTAACTGTGGGTTTCCTTCTTAGGTTTTTCTTCTAGTGTTGGGAAATGTGGCTCAGACTAAACATTAGAATTGCCCAAGTTCAGTCCTAGAATGCAATTTTGAAATGAGAAGTAAAGACCTAACATCATAATTATGTAAAACAGAATACTGGCTACATTCTATGGTTTTGAGAGGAATCTGGATTTGGATTCCTTTGCTAGCTAGCCTGGAAAACTCACAGTTCTAGATGTACAAAGTCCAGAGTAATGAAAGAAGAATTACAGGTCCTTATGGGACATGCTGTTTACCTTGAATTTCATTTTAGCCAGAATTGATCTGCAACATACACGAATGTCCAGTGTTGCTTCTCTCCAACCTAGCCACAAATAACTAATCTCATTCCTCAATATCAGTTGGCAGAAAAAGAAAGAAACATTAACTCTAATTCATGCTTCATGCTTTCCTTCTTCTGTTCTCGTAACAATGTTTCCCTATTTGTAGTGCATTTATGTTCTAGCTCCAGTGTGAATGCACCCTAGTCATAAAGTCTTTCACAATTTTCCCAGTCAGGATTAATATTGTTATTTCTGACTGAATATTTTACTTTTTTTTGATAGAGTTGTCATATCATAAAACTTAACCTTTAAAATATGCAATTTAGTGGCTTTTACAGTATTTACAAAGTTGTACATCTAACATCATTATCTCATTTCAAATATTTTCATCACTCCAAAAGGAAACTTTCAGTCACTCCCCATTCCACCTACTCACCAGCCCTGGAGGCCACTAATCTACTTTCTTTCCCTATGGATTTACATATTTAGTACATTTAATAAAAATAAAATCATAAAGTCGTCTTCAGTTTCTGGCTTCATCCACTGAGCATAATGTTTTCAAGATTCATTCGTGTTGTAGGATGAGTCAATCCCCCATCCCTTCATGTGTCTGAGCAATATTCTAGTGTATTAAGGTACCATGTTTTCTTTAACCATTTATTAGCTGTTAATAAATTTGAGTTGGACATTTGAGTTTCCACTTTTTGGCCATTATGAACATTGCTATGAACATACATGTACTAGACTTTGTGTGGACATGTTTTTTCATTTGTCATTGGGGCATCTATTGGGGAACTTCCAAATTGTTCCACAACGAAGCTGCATCATTTTATATTTTTATCTGCAATATATGAGCATTCCAATTTCTCCACATCCATCTTAAAAGGGTTATTTATCCTAGTGAGTGTGAATTAATATCTCATTGTGGTTTTTATTTGCATTTCCCTAATGACTGATGATGATAAGCATCTTTTCATGGCTTATTGGCTGTATGTGTATCTTCTTGAGAGAGAAGGCTTTCTTTTTTAATGGAGTCATTTACAGCTAGAAATTTCCCTGAAAACACTATTTTAGTTACATTCTTAAATTTTTTATGTGGCTATTTTGCATATATCAATCTGGAAATATTTTCTAATTTCTCTTTAGATTTCTTCCATGGCTCATTTATTATGTTTTTACATATATGTGTATATATATTTAAATATTTATTTTTAATATTTAGCCCCATATTCATCCAGGGAGTGCCAGTGGCTCTAGATGAATTTTCAAAATTCTGTTGATTTCCAGTTTCATTCCATTGTGCATGGAGAACATACTTTTTTTTATTTCAGTCACTTCAAATTTATTGAAATTTGTTTTGTGGCCTAACATATGAGTATCTTCTGGATAATGTTCTTAAGGATCTCCTGGGTGGCTAAGTTGGTTAAGCATCTGACTCTTGATTTCAGCTCAGGTCATGATCTCAAGCTTCATGAGATCGAGCCCCATGTCAGTTTCCATGCTGGGCATCAAGCCTGCTTGGGATTCTCTCTCTTACAATAAATAAACATTTTTTTTAAAAATAATATTTACTCTGTTAGATGTAATGTTTTATAGAAGTCTTTTATGTCTACTTGGTTTATATAATGTTTTTCAAGTTTTCTACTGGTGATCTTCTGTCTAGTTCTATCCATTATTTATATTGGGATATTATATATCCAATAATACCAATATCAATAATTGAAGTGTCCAATTATTGTTGATTTTTCTATTACTCTCATTCTATACATTTTACTTCATGTATTTTTTTTTAATTTTTTTTCAACGTTTATTTATTTTTGGGACAGAGAGAGACAGAGCATGAACGGGGGAGGGGCAGAGAGAGAGGGAGACACAGAATCGGAAACAGGCTCCAGGCTCTGAGCCATCAGCCCAGAGCCCGACGCGGGGCTCGAACTCCCGGACCACGAGATCGTGACCTGGCTGAAGTCGGATGCTTAACCGACTGCGCCACCCAGGCGCCCCTTACTTCATGTATTTTTGGGCCATGTTGTTATGTGTTTATATATTTAAAATTGTTGTATAGTCTGGATAAATTGACTCATTATTAGTGTTCTTGGACTCTAGGACAAAAATTTTTACTAGAGATAAAGTATTAATATAGCCTGATGGATTGGCCCTTTTAGCTCTCTTTTAGTCACTGTTCATGTGGTGTCTATTTTTATATCCTTTGTGTGTTTGAATCTAAAGTGAATGTCTTAGAAACAACATTTATTTATTTATTTTTTTTTGGGGGGGGGGCTTTATTTTTTTTCAATATATGAAATTTATTGTCAAATTGGTTTCCATACAACACCCAGTGCTCATCCCAAAAGGTGCCCTCCTCAATACCCATCACCCACCCTCCCCTCCCTCCCACCCCCCATCAACCCTCAGTTTTAGAAACAACATTTAATTGGATCATGATTCCTTTTATTTTGTTATTCTCTGCCTCTTGAGAAACTTAATAAATTTAATACATTTAAATTTGATGGGATTACAAATAAGATAGGATTTACATATGCCATTTTTCTATTTATTTTGCATGTCCTGTGTCTGTTGGGTCTCCTCTTGCACTATTTGTATTAAATAGATATTTCTAGTTTTCAAATATGTTCTCTTTACTGTTTCTTTTACTGTATAATCAAGTTATTTTCTTTGTGGTTTTGCTGAGGATTACACTTATGATGTTAGTTTAATTTCAATATTATGTACAAGTTTTGCTCATATATAGCTTTATCCCCCGCCTTTGTGCTGCTATTATTATGCAAATTACTTCTTTACACATAGTATGGCCATCAGTATGGATTAATAACTATTGCTTAGGCAGTTTTTTTTTTTCAAATCAGACAGGAGATAAAAGAGTTACAAACAAAAATATGTGTATACTTTCCTTTATATTATTTCACATAGTTACCTTTACCAGGGCTCATTAGAGTTACTTTCTACAGTACCTTCTCTTCGTCATGAAGTGTATTTTTTATAGGACAGGTAAAGTTGGTGATGAATGCTCTTAGTTTCTGTTCATCTGGAAAGGTCTAAAGCTCTCCGTACTTTTTTGGAGGATGATTTGGCAGGATATAGAATTCTTGGTTGGCACTTTTTTTTTTCCTTTTAGCATTTTGATTTTGTCATCCACTGCCTTGTATTCTCAATAGTTTCTAATGAGAAATCAGCTGTAATTCTTATTGAAGCTCATTTGTACATTCTCTTTTAAGATTCTTTCACTTTTGACAGTTCAATTATTATGAGTTTGAGCTTATATCTCTTTGAATCTATCCTTCTTAGAGTTCATTAAACTTCATAGATATGTTTTTAACCATTGTTTCTTCAAATAAGTCTAATGTCTGGGCTTCTTCAAGGACAATCTTTGTCAAATACTCTTCTGGATATGGGCCACAGCTTCTTATATCTCTGCATGTCTCATTTTTTTTTAACTGAACATTTTAAATAGTGTATCAACTCTGGAAATCATATTCTACTCTCCGAGTTTGTTGCTGTTTGCTTAGTGACTTTTCTGAGTTAACTGTTGTGTAGCCACTCAGGTCTGTGCTCAATTAGATAGAAATTTCCTCAGATTCTTAGAAACTGTATGTCTTCCAGTAGTTTCTCAGGAGTTGTATGTGCATGTTGGGGCACACATTTACCATTATGCTAGGCAGTTAATAATCCTGACATAGCCTTTCTTTTCCTGAGAGTGTACGGCTTTCTCAGGTGTTTCCTGAGCATTTACATAGTCCTGAGTATGAACACAGCCCCAAGTCTTTCTAGATTCTATGGAATATATTATATCAGCACTGCCTAAAGCCTTCTTTGGACATCTCTTTCCTGGATTTTCTTGTAAGCTTTTTGGTTAGATTCTTATTTGCCCCCGACCTTTATTTATTGAGCTCCATGTTAGATCAAGTAAAGATAGTCTTGCTAATGGCATCTTCCAGGAAATAACTAAACAGGTAAATAATGATAAGTTGTCAGGGATTCTGAACGAATCCAAATTCCATTCTGCTCCCTTTAGTGGTTGTCAGGCTACTGGTTTTCAAGGCCACTGTAGTGCTGGAGAGGGTTTGCAAATAGGACCAGTTAAAATGCCTTAACATTGTTCTTATCTAGACTTAGTTTTTCTTGAACATTCCTAAGGTTTCTATAATATTTTGATCAATTTCCAGAGTTCTGGAAAAGTTTATTCTGACAATTTATGCCAGTGTTGCTTTTCTAAGAGGAGTGTTCTTGTTGCTTTTATGGAGGAGAGAATTATCAGACATCCTCACTCTGCCATTTTTACTGATGTCCCTAGTCTTTCACTTTTTTTAAAAAAATTTTTAATGTTTATTTATTTTTGAGAGAGAGAGAGAGAGTGCAAGCAGGGGAAGGGCAGAGAGAGAGAAGAAGACAAAGAATCTGAAACAGGCTCCAGGCTCCGAGCTGTCAGCACAGAGCCCAATGCAGGGCTTGAACTCATGAACTGCGAGATCATGACCTGAGCTGAAGTTGGACCCTTAACCAACTGAGCCACCCAGGTGCCCTCCTAGTCGTTCACTTTTAATATATTTCTAGGGCACCAATGAAACTAAGTATGCATATAATGATAACACAAAATATAATCTCCTTTACTGAGAGCATAGATTTAGATTACTGTGGGCTCAACAAAATGATGAAATCTGGTTACAAAATGGAATGAGCTGGAGAAATTGGAGATGGTGCTTGGTGAATAAAATGATTAAAAATGAAATGTTAGATTGTGATTATTGTTGGTCATAAGGTTTAAGGAATGGATAGGAGGTGGAAATTGAAGAAGGAACAGTTTGGGAATTGAAAGGCCAGGAGGTTGAAAGTTTACTTCACTAAAAATCCAGGAGAAAGGTTAAATAGGGAAAAGCAGTGAACCAATTTTTTTTTAAAGAATGAAGAGTAGTGACAGATTCATCTGACAATTGCATTAAGGAGGGAGTAATATGTATTTGAGCCTAATAATGAGTTTCAAGTGGGAGTTTTAGGGAGAAAAAAATAAAGAGTCTGGAAATAGCAATGAAGAGGGAGGAGGACACCTTCACCTCAGGCCTCTGGTAGGAGAGGTGTGGGGAGAAAAAACACACCATGAGTAGGATTCAGAGGTAGCAGTGTCCTCAGGGGAAATCCAGCAGGTTTCTATCAGAGAAAGAAGGTGATGCACATTTCTTAAAGACATTGAGGGTATAGGAAATTTGTGGGAGGAGCCCACAGAACAGTTAGATGGTTGCAGGATATGGGGGAGGGGTAGAAACTGGAATTAGCATTATTGATATAAAGAGTTTTGTGGGTATTAGTGACTGAAGGAAAATGGATTCCCACAGAGTCCTAGGTTTATTGTGGGGACAGCTGTCACCAGGCAATGTGATGGAAGTGGATGGAGAGTGATAGTTTCCTAGGGATAGGAAGAGATCTAGGGTTCAGGTTTCATGTTTGCTGAAGGCAGGGTCTGGCTGAAGTACCTCTTAATGATTGTACAACTCTTGCCCTGTGAT
The DNA here is from genome assembly GCF_018350175.1 of Felis catus. NCBI lineage: Eukaryota > Metazoa > Chordata > Mammalia > Carnivora > Felidae > Felis > Felis catus. Next base: position 194,214,433 of record NC_058368.1, read on the forward strand.
GATGGAGGCACCAATCCCTCTTTGCCCACAAATTCCTATTCCCGTGTCTGTTTTAGAATAAGAACCAATACAGAATCTTTACTGACCAGATATAAGCTCTCCTTTCTCTAAACTGGACTTGCAATCAGTATTTCTTTTTGTTCATTTTCTGCATATAAGAACAGATCTCTTAAAAAAAAAAAAAAGATCTCTTTAACGGTATTTCAGACTTCTGAAGTACAGAGGGCAGCCTTAACTAAGAAATTTCTTAAACTTAATTACCACTCACCATCTGGTCCAGAAGGACTGGACCCTTTCTTCTGCTTCCATACATACATAATGTGCTAGTACAATGAATGACAGTTTCCTATGGGTATACCCAGATTTTTATGAAACCTCAATAACTAGTATAACCCTCTGATCACATCTTATAAGTGCTATGGAAATTGGCACAACTATTAATTACAAACAGTAATCATTCCCTGCTAAAGACTTGTGGCATGGATAGTGTCCATTAATAGTAATTCTCAACATCTTAGCTGTGACTGTATGCCTTTCTCTCCCTGTTTATGAAGGATATCATAGTAAGATTGGAATAATTTCAGTGATAATATTTTAATCCACTCTAATGTTTAAATCACGTTTAATTTCAGTACTTTGGGGCACTGGGTGGCTCAGTTGGTTAAGCGTCCAACTTTGGCTCAGCTCATGATCTCACAGTTTGTGGGTTCAAGCCCTTGCAGTGGGCTCTGTGCAGACATCTCAGAGCCTGGAGCCTGCTTTGGATTCTGTGTCTCCTTCTCTCTCTGCCCCTCCCCTGTTTGTGCTCTGTCTCACTCTGTCTCTCTCAGAAATAAATACATGTTTAAAAAAATTTTTTTTTAATTTTCAGTACTTTACTATGAGGGAAGATTATTCAGAACCCATCTCACAATTGTTTGAGAAAAACTGCACTTGGAAAGTTTGGGGGATATATCTGAGTGCCTACAGATGATGTTTTGCATTTGTGACCTGTCCTAGTTATTATCAGTAATCTAAATTCTTTAGGCAGTGAATTAAACATATCCCATCATACCTTATGAGTGTCCAATGAAAAAATCTTCTTCTATTACAGTAGGTATGTAAATTCATCAGGTTTGTATTCTGGTTTTAACACATAGCTTTATGATATTTCAGTCAGTTAATTAGTCTCTGTCCTCAGTTTCCACATCTTTAAAATAAGCATAATAGGGGCACCTGGGTGGCTCAGTTGGTTGAGCGTCTGACTTTGGCTCAGGTCATGATCTCACAGTCTGTGGGTTCGAGCCCCACGTCAGGCTCTGTGCTGACAGCTCAGAGCGTAGAGCCTGTTTCCAATCCTGTGTCTCCCTCTCTCTCTCTGCCCCTCCCCCAGTCTTATTTTGTCTCACTCTGTCTCTCAAAAATAAATAAATATAAAAAAATAAAATAAAAAATAAAATAAGAATAGTACATACATCATAGTTTTATTGTGAGGTTTGAGCTAATACATGTAAAGTGCTTAGTGCCTAGTCCTAGGTAAGTGCTCAATAAATGTTAGTTGCTAGTCTAAATGTATAAATACTTCTATGCTCACGGGTTATTTTATGATATGTTGTCTCAATATAATGGCGCTAAGAGGTATTTCATAGGGTACAATATGTATTTAAAGTTGCTTTCTTTAGAAATGGAAGGGTTTTCAGCATTTTCCATAGTATGTCTTTGATTCCCCCCCCGTTTTATTGAGATATATAACGTATGTCAATTAAAAGTTTAAGGTTTGTAGTGTGAGGATTTGATACATATATATTGCAAAATGTTTACCACAGTAAGATTAGTTAACAAATAATTACCATTTTGTTGTTACTGCTTTCTCATAGCAAGTTATGAGTGTACAATACCATATTACTAACTATAGTCACCATGCTGTACCTTAGATCCTTGGAACCTATAAGTGAAAGTTTATACGCTTTGACTACCTCTTCAATCTCTCTTAGTAAAACAGCAGTGTAATTGATTGTTATTATTACTGCCACTTGTATGGTGTTATTTTAAGTCCTACAACAGACCCTGGTCTAAGTACTTTGTGTATATTGACTTATTGAATCTTTACAATAAATAACCTTCTCAGATAAGTAATATTATTACCTTCATTTTGTGGATAAGAAATGAGGCCCCAGAGATGTGTTAGATGTATTATTACCCAAGTAATAAGTGCCAGAAGTGGAATCCATACCCAAGCCTTCTGGCTTCAGATCTGTACACATAACCCCTACACTCTGTCTCCCAAGTAAATGAAAACATTACAAAGGATCCTATAACAGCCACCATTTCTAACACTAATTCAGACAGCACACCAACCCACTTGAAAGATGGATCTGTGTCTACCATGTCATTTCCACCACTGTCATTCACTCATCTGTTTATTCATTTATTCAACATACAGTCGCTCAGTGATGTTTCCAGCACCATCCTAACCTCAGGGATACAGTAGTAAAGAAAATAGACAAAACCACTGCTTTGAAGTAATTTTCCTTCTAGTTAAGGGGAGCAAACAGTAAAGATAATGCAGAAATAAATTATGTATTATGTCCAAGAATAATAAACGGTACTAAGAAAATAACACAAGGGGAAGAGATTTGTATGCATGCATGCATAAAATGCATCCATTTTAAGTAAAGAACTTAGAGCATCGGTGAGAAGGAGGCATTTGAACAAAGACCTAAAGGATGAAATGGAAGCAAGCCATATGTATATTTGAAGAAAGAGCATTCCAAGCAGAAGAACAGCTAAGATGCCCACCAAGAAAGCCAGTTATGTTAAATCAGAGTGATTCAGAGATGAGACTTAGAGGTGAGGGGAGGAGATAGGATGTGTCTTGTAAGTCCTTATAAGCCTTTGTAAGAACTTTGTGTTTTCTGAATTAGATGGGGAGCCATTGAAGTGTTTTAAGCAAAGGAGTGACATGAACTGACTGGCAGATTTAAAGTATCATATGACTGATGTATTGAGACTAGGATGCAGGAGGCAAGGGTGGAAGCAAACAGGTGTCTAGGAGGCAATTGCAATGTTCCCAATGTTCCCAGTAAAATGTTATAGTAACATTGATCAGCTAATGTTATGCTAACATTATTAGTGTAGGTGGTGAGTACAGTAAGGGCATAGGTATACACTGAAAATGAAGCCAATAGGATTTTCTGAAAGATCAGATGTGAGACATGAAAGAACTAGAAGAATCAAAGATGACTTCATGGTTTTGGCTTGGCTGAGTGCAAGGATGGAGTTGTCATCAACAGAGATGTGGATGATTATAGATGGGTCAGATTTGACCAGCAATCGTGGTGGTAGGGTGTCACCAGATAAGATTGAGATATACTGAGTTTCAGATGGCTATTCAAATGAATATAGTAAAAGGAATATGTAATCAGGAGGGTTTCATTCTCAAAATACAAATTCTAGAGGCATTCGCACAAGGGAGTGAGTACAGACAGAAAAGTCCTAGGAACAAGCTCTATTACTTCATTATGAAAATTTCAGCGAGATCAATAGAAACAAGCAAGGGAGAGATAATGTGGAGAAATAGTTAAGAAGGAAGAAAACCAAGATTATGTATTTTTGGTAGCCAAATGTGGAAAATGTCTTAAGTAAGAGGGAGTAATCAAGTGTCATAAGCTACAAGGTACAGGTGACTGTTAGAGCAATAGTGGCTGAAGTGGTGGGATAGAAGTCTAATTAGAATAGGTCCAGGTGAGAACTGGAAACAGTAAGTATAAATAAGTCTTTGACTAGTTTTTCCGCAGAGTGGAGAAATGGGGTAATAACTGTAAGGGAAAATGAGATCAGCAGAGGTTCTTTAAAATGGGAGGAATGACAGTATTTGCCTATGCTGGTAGAAAAGATCCGTTAGTCAAAGGGAAAATATCTCAGGAGAGAGTGAGGGAGAATTGTTGGACCTATGTCCTTATTAGCAAGAACAGATATGGTCTAGTGCAATGGTGAACGATGGAATACAGATGGCTCCCTTCAGGAAAGGAGATCCTGGCTCCTGGGATCAAATCTCCACTCAGACATGCCCTCCCTAGACACCTGTGAGTATGTTATTTAACACCTCTAAACCCTTGTAGGTCTTAAAAAATACTCAGAATAGGGCTCAATGAGCTGCTATTATTTTAAGACAAAATAATGCTTACCAATTTTGTTAACAACAAAAGGGAAACTTTCAGCAGACCTCCTGGATTAATTGTCTACAGCATGCTTTTCTAAAATTTAAGTTAATACTTGTCCCTCTGCCACATTTTTCAATGGCACACAAATTTGTGTATTTTGTACACATTTTGCCTCGTACATGACATGGACTGCTCATGAAGGTAATTATCCCAGCAAACTAAGCTGCATGAAAAGATAAACTGCTTAGTGGATTAAAATTGCATATTTTATATAACCCAGTGGCATAAACATCCTCGTTCCGCTTATTGTGAGTCTCATAAATCTCCCCAGGACATCTACTGTTACTGCTTTTTAGCTTTTCCTTCATCACCTTCTTTTCTCTGGTGGTGGGGAAACAGACTCAGAAAACATATCCTCTGGTATCACTGTTGCTGGTCTCCAGGAGATGAGCTATGATGACACCCACCTCTTACAGAGACACAGGGGTTGTGACAATTTAATAGACTAGAAAAATAATTGAGAGAGAAAACCAACAATTCTTCCCTCCCTCTGGAGGAAGAAGATGGGGTTTCATTAAGGGCTCAGATGCTCAGGACCAGTTGGCTGTTATTACAAGGGCTTTCTATTGGCAACTTCTTGGACCAGTGTTAATAAAAGAGCCAAGTAGCTTAGTGAGCTAAATCAGAGCCATGTGTCACTGCAGCAACATCTTTAGCTTTGCTGAACCTATAATATTGCTGCTTCTACACTTGCCCTGGCAGTTTTGCAACAGAAATGGGAGAATCATTTGGGGAAGAGTGTGCTGATCAGATTTTCTATATGATTGCTGGACAAAATAGGAGAAAAATGGAATTAAGTGAGGCAAGAGAGAATGCAGTCAGAAATGTAGAAAGAATGGATATAATCATTAAGTCAACCACAAAAGGTCTAAAGTCTCTCCCCGGGGATCTTGCACTCCTCAGTTTCAGAATGAGCAGAGTTTCACCCTCTTGAAGGCTGGGGATAGACAAGGAGACTTGGGAAAATTTGCTTTCAGTTCTAGGATTCCTTATTCTAAACTTTTGACAGTGTGGCCCATGGCCCACCTTAGCCACTCCCCAGTGTATTTGGAATATTGAATTCTAAAAGATTTCACATTTTCTTCACTCTCTCTGTTGACTTGAGGTTGCTGCATTTCCCTGTCACCTTATTTCACTTCAGCACCTACAGTGACTAGCTCGTCATAGGTACTCAACAAGTACTTCCTGAATGCTAAAGTCTTGACACAGACTCAGTAATTTTGTTACAAAAACTAACACTTGTAAAAGCCCTAAACCCCACTATGAGTTTACGTAATCAATTCCCTCCTAGCTAGACTGGAAATGTCTGTGACTCTAATCTCCCTAAGTAGATTATCTATACTCCTCATACTCAGAACAGAACCTTGCCCATCATAGTTACCAAGGGAGTACTGATTGACCACCTGACTCTATAAAAGTTGTGGAGGCACGAGACTATGCAAATGAGAAGGAAGAGCCCAGAAGAGTATCATTAGATGAAAGAATGTCTTCAGACTTGGTCAGTGTGTTTGCAGTCCAAACAGGTTATCAGCCCTGTCTAAAATGGCAAATCTTTCCTCAGGCAGAGCACCCCTGCATCCCTCCCCACCCCCACTTGCACCTATTCATCACTGAGCTCCATGAAACAAACTCTGACCAACTGTATGACATGAAGAAGAGGCCATCTGAGATCACTCCAGATTTGAAAGCTGAATAGAAGAGTAATGGGGGAGGGGTCTGGGGCGTTGGCACTGGAAACTGTGTTCCCAGAGCTACTAAGAAGGCTGCCGTTGTCATTTGGAAAAGAAAATGGAATTGTTTGTTCTGTTCCAGAAGGAAGAGTTAAGAGGTAGAACCGATAAGAACACAAATCATAGTCTAATATAACAAATCTGCAGAAATTTAAGGCTGCTTTGTAACACAGTGAACTCTTCTAAGGAATTGTCAGACAAGGTCTAGGCGACTATCAAGAATACCAGAGAAGGGAATTCTGAGTTGGGGGAGTCATCAGTTAAGACCTGTAAGTTTCCTCTAAATTTGAAAAAAAAAGTGTTTAAAAAATATACAAATCTATGATAAATTAATAAGTAAAAACTGTTATAATATTTCTCATAGTTACTTAATACGTGCCAGGAACTATGCTAGCCCTTTACATGAATTAACATCATCCTTCTAACAGCCTTATGGATTAGGCAATATCCTTAGTGCCATTTTAAAGACGAGGATTGTAGTTCAGGTAACTTCTACAAGGTCACCTAGTAGAAAAGTATCAGAGCTGAGATTGAAACCCAGGCAGTCTGACTCCAGAGGCTGTATCGTTAACCACCACACTTCCTACGAAAGAAAATAATTAGTTCTTATGAACAGTGAAGCTCTTTTATATTAGACAACTCAAAAACCCTTGCCTAAGAGTGGATATTTTAGCCAGCACCTGGAGAGTAAAAGCTGGATAGCTGTGGAGCAGAAGTAAAAGCCTTCTAGGATCAGGGAATGCCACATGACACTAGAAGAGCGCCTGGAAGAGAGAGTGCTGTGCTTCCAAATAGCCAGAAGGAGAGAGCTGTCATAGGAACATATTTAGGGAAAAAAGAGATTCACAGTAAGGCCAGAGTTCTGGGCTGGGGTCAAGTCAGCACATAGGCTTTGCTTAAGGACTTTGGATTATAACCACTACGGTGGGAAGGTCTATGAAGTAGGCAAAATAGTATCATTAGACTGTTTTGTAGATGAAGGAGAGAGCCCAGTGAAGGGGAACAAATTTGCCAGGATCCTTGGAAGCTGTGTGAGTCAAAACCAGATTGAGAAGCTTCCTGTTATTACCAAAAGCTGTTGTGATGCAGGGTTGTTACTGTGCTATAATATAACCAAGCAAAAGCAGAGCTGGACCAGCAGGAGGAGTCACAGAAGAGCTGCAGGGGTGGAGAAGGCTAAAAGGCCCTAAGGAAGTGTAGGGTAAGATAGGATGGAATCCCAAAAGGCTGAGGTTTCCCATCAAAGGAGTGAGTGGCACAAGAGGAAACTGAAGAATGCGTCTGTGACCAGATCATGCAGGGTCCTGTACATACATTAAGAATTTTAGATTTAATCCTAAAGGTATTAGAAAGCCAAGGGTCAACAAGATAATGTTTTTGAAGATGAGAGTTTTACTCTACAACCCTGTAAAGTATTAACAGATATACTTTTGCATTGAAAATAAAAGAAACCTTACCCTAGAACATTCAAAGTTGGAGGCATCACAACACCTCACTCCTAGCTTGTCCAGCATAAGGAAAAAAAAAAGATCTTCTATGTAGATACATCATTATCACATTTAACCAAATAAACAAATAATATTTTAAAAAATTTTAATACTGTTGTGGGGGGTGCTTTTTTGGAATGAATAAAAGACTGGGCTTCACAGAAAAGAAAACTCTATCGAAAGAAAGAGAGAGAGAGAGAGAGAAAGAAAGAAAGAATTAAAGCCCTCTTTCTTGGTGAGAAGACATATACATGTCACAAACTGTTGATTTACCATTTACAGAGATGGGCTCATAAATGCTGTTTCTGACCTCTAGCTCAGTCCAACACCGTTGCTCTATGTGCCACTGAGAAAACGTGGGGATTTTCCCTTGCTTATAAGGGCAACTAGGGAATCGACATAGGCCACATTCTACCAAAAATTGCTGCCTCTCCAGCTAATTCTTTTTTAATATAGCAGTCTGTAGTATAGCATGTTTCATCTCTGTCAACACTCTAGCTAGAGTTTCATATGGCATGGTTAATTCCCTGGCATCCATCTTACCTCTGTAACAAGTGGCTAAGCTCAGACGTAATTTAGGGTCCTGGACCTAGTCATGAGGCACCGTTCAAAGCCAGTATTTTAACCATAGGCCCAATGGGAATATTGCTTATGACAGTTTAATACAACTGCAGTATTACAGCAATTTATTTTTAGACACCTGCACCAATGCCCTCTCTTTCCACTTCTCAAAATGCCACAGTGAGATATCATGGTATATGAAAAGAATCAACCATTGCTGTACAACCTACAGGTTGCAGTAAATGTCAGTTTAACATAATAATTCATATGCATTTCAAAATATACGTTGGTTTAGAGCTTCTCTACCTTCCAGTAGCCCAGAGAATAAATTCAAAACAACTTAATCAAGAATTCTAGACTCTCCATCATCTATCCTCATGCCCTCTATCTGTTCATTATCTCTTTTGAATTCCAGACCGGTATTTCTAACTCCTCGTGGATCAACACCCAGCACTTGTGTTGGAAGGTGGTTAGTTAATTGGACATCTTCCCACTGTGAATGTCCTATAAGAGGATCAAATTCAGTAGGGGGATATTTGGTTTCAAGTGCAATAATTGATTGCCTTCCTCCCCATCAAGTTCAGAACCGTTGAAGAAAAAAAAATGGAGGAGGAAGATGAGGCTCAAAATATTAGCACCTTCCTAGTTAAGCTGGAAAGGAGAAAGAGTCCTGGGGCTGATTCCAAAGTAGGATTTGTAACCCCCTCATACATCCCAAATTATATTTGGCAGTCCCATGCCAAGTAGCACAAACATTGCCAGCTGCTTCAACAACTCTAATATGCTTGGGTTAAAGTCAAGCCTGAGCCTGCCATAGGAGAAGTATCACATTGAGAACAGGCAATGCTGTGTGTCTGTGTGTGTGGTGTGCAGATCTCAAAAAGCAAATCAAAAAGGGAGTTGAGTAAGCATTTCCCAAGTGTCTTTTACTATCTCAACAAGAAGTCAGATGATTTTTTCTTTTTGAAGGGAGAATATAATGAGAGGAAGGAAAGAAGGATAGGAACTTTTCCCCTGGACATATCCCTAAGTTTCTATGTTAAAAGCCAGCAGGAATACAGAGAAATGGAGAAAATGTTCCTCTTGTACAGCCCTAAAGTAGTCCCAGTTTGCATATTTCTTCTCTGCTTAATATTATCACCCCTTACCTCAGACCTCAGAGGCTAGAAGCCTGGAAGTTCATTTCAAACTCTCCTTCAGCCCACACATCCAAGTGAATTTCTGGGTTTTAGAGATTTTTACCTCTGAAATTTTCTTCATGTCCTTCTTGCCCTGTACCTCCATTGTTACAAAATATCTTGCAGTCCTCATCCTCTCCCTTCTGGACACCCGAATCCATTCCCCTGGCACAGTAGTTCAGAACATGAGCCCTGAATCAAATTTCCTGAGTTCAGAGTCTAGCACTAGCTGGGTGACCTGACCTTAGGAACATTATCTAACCTCTCTAAACCCTAGTTTCCTTTAAGTGGAGAAAGCAGTACTTACCACATAATTGCAGTGATGATTAAATGAGAATGTAAATAAAATCCTTAGAAGAGGGCCAACCACATGGTAAATTCGCAAAAAAAAAAAAAAAAAGTCAGGTACTGTTATCAGTATTTACAATTACTATTTTTTAATTGAAAAAGCAAGTTTTAGGTCAATCCCTATAGTATCATCCAATTTCAATGAAATATGGTCATACATGACAAAAGTATAATATGATAAATAACAAACTATTATTGGTCATCTAAGAGGTACAGCGAGGGCAGTGTTAGATATTACCCACTTTTCTTAACACATCAGTGTCCTCTCTCATTTTTTATAATGAACATGTATTTTTTTTGCCAATTAAAGTCTCCAAAATGATCTGCTGGCATCCATTTTTTATTTTTTAGAATTATAGGACTCAGATTTATAGGTATTAATCCTCTACTGAAAATCTTTGCCTACAGGATGCAGAATGAAATCCAAATATATTACAGGTATACGAAAAACTCTTCCTCACCCAGTACACCCTTTATTTTTTTCATCTCTTTTACTGCCACTCCTACTCTCTTCAAATCTTCACCCATAATATTTCCCCTCACCTCATGGTGCAGGACATCCCTCCCCTGGAGCATTCTATCATTCTCCATGTCACAATGAAGTACCATTTCCTCTGCCATAGATGCCCTGGTCTTATCCAAGGCTGTGTAGTGTTCTATTTCTTACACTATGAGAAAATGGGACTTTTCTGCCAGTCTTTGTAGATCGCCTTCTGCTGCCTCTATTCCCAGTTACCTTACCTATTCTAATTCATGGCCGTAAATGACAGTTGCTTGAAATTCAATTCCATGCCTTTATAGACTCTAGTGCTATTCGCTTTGCTACTCCTAAGACCTTTCCCTCTTTCTTGTTTGGAATCCCACATATTAAGCCTGTTATGAATCTTACTGCTGGTCATGTTAGATGGTCACCTGGATAAGTCTGAGACAGTTCATGCCTTCAAGGAAATTGTTTTCCAAAGGTTTTTCTAAATGTACATGTGATTTTGCTTATAAAATATCACCAAACCACATATAATCAATTACCAGTCTGGTTGCTGTAGGAAATAGTTTTTCTGGGCCATTAGGAAAGAGAGAAGGAGATTAAGGAGTATGTTGGGCACGCGTGCACGTGTGTGCTATGATAGAAAAGACACTACTGTCCACTTAATCCAAGGTCTATTTTGTCTATTTTCAAATTCTAATTTTCTTTTCCAAACAAAAAGATAATTTTCAAAACCCCATAGCCAAATATTAATAAGTTCCAATTTATCATTATTTTCCTTAGTATTGTCCGGGTCTTCTCAAAGTCATGAAGACATTCTCACATAGATCATTTTCTAGAAAATTGGCTGCTTTATGTTTCATATTTAGGTCTCTGGCCAATCAAAAATTTATTTTTGTGTGTGATTTAATGAGCTTTATTTTTTAAGGCAATTGTACTGGCGCAATTTGCCAAAAGGACTTTTTCCCATTATACAGCAGTGGCACCTTTGCATAAATCAGGTATATGTATTTGTTTCAGGATTCCAAAGGCTCTTCTATTGGTCTGCTCATTTACCCTATATTGATAGCATTCTGTTTTACTTTCTGTTACTAGGTAATTAATTATTGATACCTGGCAGTTAAGCCTCCCTGTGTTCTTTCAAATCACATTGTCAGTTTCCATGAAAAAATGCCCACTGTAATTTAAATTTACAGAGAAATATCTGTAAATTTTTGAGTCACTTAATTCATAAGTATTAAATACCTTTCCATACGTAGGTGTTTTTAAAATTCTCTCAGTAATGTTTTGTAATTTTCCAAGTAAGGATTTTGTGTACCTTTTATTAGATGCATTAGATATTCATTACATTTCATTAGATATCTAGTATTTTTAGGATTCTAATTTAAATGGTTTCAAAAATTCATTTTCTAATTGTTGCTAGTAAATAAAAATGCAATTGGTTTCTACATTGGCCAAATTTGTTAGATTTATTTATTTTAATAGTTTATCTAAAGATATTTTTTAATTTACTTTCAAGTTTATATAAAGATTCATATACATAATTTACACACATAAGCATGCTATCTAAAAATACTGTCGGTTTCACTTCCTTTCCAAATCCTTATACTTGGTATTTCTTTTTCTTATCTAATTGCACTGGCTAGAAATTTTAGTACATGCTGCAAAGAAACCATAGTATCAGACATATATTTAAATATGAAACCAGGGACTCCTAGGTGGCTAGGTAGGTTAAGTGTCCAACTTTGGATCAGGTCATGATTTCACAGTTTGAGTTCAAGCCCAGAATTAGGCTCTCAGCACAGAGACTGCTTTGGATCTCCTGTTTCCACCTGTCTCTGCCCCTGCCCCACTCTCTCTCTCAAAAATAAATGCTAAAAATAATCTTAAAAGAAAAAAAACACAAAACCAAACTTGCATTCCTGGAATAAACTCATTTTGGTTATATGGACTTTTTTAAATCATCACTGGATTTGATTTATTAATATTTTAAGAATACTATGTCTATGTCCATCAGAAAGATTGGCCTATAATTTTCATTTCTTAAAGTGTCTTTGCCAGATTCTGGTATGCCAACTACATAAAACAAGCTGAGAAGTTTTTACTCACATATTATGAAAAAAGATTGCATAATATAAGCACTTTTTCCCGATTCTTTGTGTGGAATATTTTATTATAAACTGTCATTTTAATTTTTAAAATTAAAACAATCTATCAAAAGATACAAGTAAGCAAATGAGGATGAAACCACAGAATGGAAGTATATCCCCCTGAAGGACTCTGATCCAAAATATATACAGAATTCCTAGAAATAAATTAGGGGAAAAAGTACAATCTATTAAGAAAGTAGGCAAAAAGGCTTTAAGAGGGAATTCACAAAAGAGAATATTCATAAGGCCAATAGGTAGAAGAAAAGATGTTGGACACACAGTTTAAAAAGAAAGAAGTGACACTGTATTTCTTCAGAGATTAATGTGATCCTATATATTTAAAAAAAGGATCCACAAAAAAACTAGAACAAAAAAACTAGTTTAACAAGCTCACAAGATACAAAACTTATATATAAAGCATATCCTAATAATTACATCTGAAAATAAAATTTAAAAAAATAATTCTGTTCACAATAGACTCCAAAGGAATAAAATACTTAGGATTTAATTTAACATCAGTAAAAACTTGTATACTGAAAACTACAAGATGTTGCGAACCAAAGTTACAGAAGATCTAAGTAAATGGAAGAGGCATACCAAGTTCCTAGGTTGGAAGACTAAATATTGATAAGACAGCAATTCTACCCAAAGTGATCTATAGGTTCAATGCAATTCCTACCAAAATCACAACAGGTTTTTTTTTTTTTTTTTTGGTAGAAATTAAAAAGTTGGCCCTAATAGCTATGGAAAGACAAAGGACCTATAAATCCCTCCCAAAAAATGTGAAAAAGAAGAACAAGTGAGAGGGCTAACTCTACCTAATTATAAAACTTGCCATGTTCATTGATCAAGACTGTGTAGTATCGGGGCGCCTGGGTGGCGCAGTCGGTTAAGCGTCCGACTTCAGCCAGGTCACGATCTCACGGTCCGTGAGTTCGAGCCCCGCGTCAGGCTCTGGGCTGATGGCTCAGAGCCTGGAGCCTGTTTCCGATTCTGTGTCTCCCTCTCTCTCTGCCCCTCGCCCGTTCATGCTCTGTCTCTCTCTGTCTCAAAAATAAATAAACGTTGAAAAAAAAAAATTAAAAAAAAAAAGACTGTGTAGTATCACTATAAGGATAAACATGTAGATCAAAAGAACAGAAAAAAAAAAGACAAGAAAAAAACCCTATAACTATGGTCTTACAAAGGCAGCTCAAAGTGAAAAAAAAAAAAACAGTCTTTTCAAAAAATGGTGCCAGGACAATTGGATAGCCATACACAACGAATAGAGTCCTTTTATTTACATAATACACAAGACTTATCTAAATGTGAGAGCTGCAAACATAAGGCTTCTAAAAAAAAAAAGCACAGGAGAAATTTTTTGTGACCTTAGATAAGGCAGGTTACTTAAATAGGACACCAAAAGCATAGTCATAAAAAGAAACAAAAACGTTGAATTGGACTTTATAGAAACTAATAGTTCACTTAATGATATATTTTGAAGAGCAAATAAAAATAAAAACTACCTGAGTAGGAAAATAGCCACAGACTATTCAAAAGTTATACATCTAATAAATAACTTATATTCAGAATATATAATGATTCTTACAAATCATTAATAAGATGATTAAATTTTTTAAATGGGCAAAAGTTTAGAAATTTCACCAAAGAAAATACACAAGTGGCTAATAAGCACAAGAAAAGATGTTCCTGAGCATTAATCATTAGGGAAATGCAAATTAAGCTACAATGAACTGCTCCATCCTTACTATTATGGCTATAATCAAAGAGATTGACAATACATTGAAATGTTGACAAGGATGTAAAGAAAGAAATTAAACTCTCACATAGTGCTGCTGGGAATGTAAAGTGCTACAGCCAATGCTGCAAATAGATCGGAAGTTTCCTCTAATGTTAAAGACATCCTTAACACATGACCTAGTAATTCTACTCCTAAATACCTTACCCTAGATAGCTGAAAATGTTAGTTTCTTACCCTAGATAGGTGAAAATGTAAGTTTCCACAAAGATTCAAGCAGGGGAGTTCTTGCAGTATTATTCATAATAGCCAAAAAAGTAAAATCCCAAATGCGCATCAACTGATGAATGGATAAAACAAAATCCACACAATGGAATATTATTCATCCATTTTAAAAAACCCTACTTACTCATGTTAAATATGGATAAACCACAAAAACATTGTGCTAAGTGAGAGAAGCCAGACACAAGATACAGAGTATGATTACATTTTATAAAATTTTCAGAGTTGGGAAAACAATAGAGTCAGAGCACAGGCGAGTGACAAGTGTTGAGAGTGGAAATAGGGGTAGGCATTAGCTGAAAGCAAACAGGGGGAATTTTTCAGGATGACAAATATGTTCTGATTCTGGATTATGGTGATACCTGCACAATTCTATAAATTCACTATAAACCGTTAAGTATACACTCATACTGGTTAAATTTGTTATGTAAATTGTGTATCAAGGAAATGGTTAAAAAAAAAAAGCCTCACCAAATGTTATACCAAATCATATCCACCAGTTCAAAATAGGTAAAATTAATTTAAGATGTCAGAATTAGAATAGTGGTTTTCCTGGAGAAGGTAGTGTTCACTGGAAGCAACAGAAGGGAAGTTTCTGGGGCACTGAAAATGTCCCATTCTTTGATCTATTACATCGGTATATTCACTTGATAAAAATTATTTAAATTGCTCACTTAAAATATGTGAGCTGCCTGCTCTCTTAGTATAAGTTAATACTTCACAAAATAAACAAAAATAAGAAACTGTGACCCAATTAAAAATTTTTTTCAATTTAAATCCAAGTTAGCTAACATATAGTATAATAATTATTTCAGGAATAGAATTTAGTGATTCATCATTTACATATAACATCCAGTGCTCATCCCAACAAGTGCCCACCTTAATTCTCATCACCCATTTGGCCCATTGTCCCACCCAACACCTCTCCAGCAATCCTCAGTTTGTTTTCTGTATTTAAGAATCTCTTGTGATTTGTCTCCCTCTCTTTCTTAATTTTGCTTCCCTTCCTCTATGTTCATCTGTTGTGTTTCTTAAATTTTTTTTAATGTTTATTCATTTTTGAGAGACAGAGGGAGACAGAGCATGAGTGGGCAAGGGGCAGAGAGAGGGAGACACAGAATCTGAAGCAGGCTCCAGGCTCTGAGCTGTCAACACAGAGCCCAATGCGGGACTCGAACTCACAAACTGCCAGATCATGACCTGAGCCAAAGTCGGACGCTCAACCATCTGAGCCACCCAGGTGCCCCAAGTGTTTCTTAAATTCTACATATGAGTGAAAACATATATTTGTCTTTCTCTGACTTATTTCACTTAGCATAGTATACTCTAGTTCCATCTACGTAGTTGCAAATGGCAAGATTTCATTCTTTTTTTTATCACTGATTAATGTTCCATTGTGTGTACACACACACCACATCTTCTTTATCCATTCATCACTTGGTGGACATTTGGGCTCTTTCCATTATTTGGCTATAATCAATAGTGCTGCTATAAACATTGGGTGCATGTGCTCCTTCGAATCAGGATTTCTATATCCTTTGGATAAGTACCTAGTAGTGCAATTGCTGGGTCATAAAGTAGTTCTATTTTTAAACTTTTGAGGAACCTCCATACTCTTTTCCAGAGTAGCTGCACCAGTTTGCATTCCTCTCAGCAGTGCAAAAGTATTCCCCTTTCTCCACATCCTCACCAACATTTGTTGTTTCCTGAGTTAATGTTAGCCATTCTGACAGGTGTGAGGTGGTATCTCATTGTGGTTTTGATTTGTATTTCCCTGATGATGAGTAATAAGCATCTATTCATGTGTCTGTTAGCCATCTGGATGTCTTCTTTGGAAAAGTGTCTATTTGTGTGTGACCCATTTTAGAAGAGGAAATCCTGTTGGAGTCTGTTACTGGAATTTCCTCAAACTATGAACTTGATTTTATTTAGGGATCTTTATTTACAAGATTGATGACAACAACAGGTTAAAAACCAACAAACAAATCTGGCCCACTCATTCTCCAAAACTTAGTGGGATTTTTCATGCACCAGAGAGATATAATCAATTCCAAGTATTTGGTTTCTAAGTAAAACCTAAGCTTCTCCTACGTTGTGAAGACATACGTTTTGTGTCTGTTAACAGTACCCATTCAGGTACCCTTTTCTTCTTTTAGACTACTATAAATTCATACCGGCATGTTTTTCACAATGATGTTTTAGAAATTCAAGTTCTATATAGCACTTTAAAATGCTCTTGTCGTCTATAACACCATGAAGTGAGCACAGGGTGAGTGGTAGTAGCAGCCATTGGGGATAATGAAAATGATGCCAGATTATGATTTGCAATGATAGGTCCCAGTTAGGAGCTGGCTGTGGGCCTGACCATGTCACAGATTTTCCATCCTGCTGCACTGTCCCCCAAACTAGAAGTCATCAATCTACCTAAGTCATCAGAGTGTTGTGAAGGTCAGAGGAGATGAAGTTTTTCAAGATGCTTTCCCATGCATTTAGTGTCATTCAAGGCCGCTTCTTGGTATTATTAACAGCGGCAAATACACAAGTTAGAAAATTTAACTTGCTTTCAGTTGCATAGCTTTTAAAATTGAGGTTATAATGAGTTCCTTGAAAAGTGCCTTATCTGCAAATATTGTTTCTCCATTTGGTATAGGAATGGGTTCTCTAGTGATCTGCATACCAAACTTGAATTTTATATGATCCCAGTGGCAGTGTAGTTCTGCATAAGGAGATTAGATATAAATGTGAAAAGCCTAGCCCCACTTCACCCAAGATGGACAAGACACACCATGGCTTGTTGATAATAGCCTGTAGACTGAGTGGGTGGTTGAGGGCAGGGGATGGTAAGAGCATTTCTTTCTTATAGAGCTTGACTTGATACTTTGACATTAAGGAATTAGTGGTTTGTGACCCACTCCCCTCTCAGAAGATTCTGATCTGCCCTCCTAGAGAGTATGTTCCTCACTAAGAACAACAATAATGATAATGATGAAAATGTCTAATATTTCTCAGATACTATAAGCCATACATTGTACTAAACATTGTACTTGCATTTACTCCTAATCAGTCTTCTACGCGGAAACTAAAGAGATTGTAAGGTAGATCATGTCATTCCAGTGCTTAAAATCTTTTCATAGATTGCCCTTGCATATCGACAAAAAACCTCCTACAGCTCACCCTGTCTTCAAAGCTCTTGTGTTGTCTGTCTCTGGCTGTGTGTCTGACTAGCATGTGCCACACTTCTGTAGCTCATTTGCTCATTCTGGCTCAAAGTTTTTGCCTTTGCTGTTTCTTTTTCCAGGAATGCCTTCACTTAGGCATTAGGAGTGGGCTTCTTTTGTCCCCAGCTCAATGACATCTGTACAGAAAGGCCTTTCCTAACCATCCCCTCTGAAATAGACTCAAAAGGATTAACTTATATGCCCATGGACACATAGGGACAAAGCAACAATTTGCATCTAAGACCTTCCAAAGTAGGGGTTAAAAGCAAGTATCACTGAAAGAATCAGAGTAGAGGTTTTATCTTTATCCTAAGAAGACACTTTAAATGGAAAACTCTCAGATTTGAGTTGAAGCAAAAATGCTTCTTCACTCTGGGTTGGGTTTGTTTTTCCATTTAGTCCGAAAGAACTAAAATTAATATAATTAAATAAGGTCACATTTTAGAGTGACATAAAGGGGAAAAGTTATAAAGGAGATGAAAGTGAAGGAAAATTTAGATCTAATACCTCCCTTTAGGAGAGCTTCATTATTTCTCCTCATTAAAGTAATTGTTGGTTTAATGCCAGATCTCTCCATCAAACAGGTCCAATGAGACATTGGAAACTGAATAAACATACTGTCTAATAACAAGTGATGAAGGCAAAAGGTGAAATTTCCACTTATAAATAGCTATTCCTTATTGAAATTTCCCAGGGGCAAGGGGTCACCCAGCAGAGATAATTGCTAATTAAGATTGGACAGTCCAGGCAAGAAGCCAGACCAGTACCCCAATGTTACAATGGGTCAGCCATTTATTAGATTCCTGGCTCATGATTAAATGTCACAGAATGATTAACGGATTAATCCTCAGGCCTTTCTGGAAGAGACCCTAGTTCAGCATACCATGCCACAGCTCAGTAATTCTACACTTCTCTTTGGCACAGAATCTTTTTTGGAAAATGTTCCATGACTCACTCTATTTTACTTTCTTCCTTGCAGCCTTGTTCAGCTTCTGTTTCATGTGGTAATGACTAATGATTGTGCTCCCTTCTTTGCTAAAGATATGGCTCTGTTAATTTAATATTTCCCTCTGTATCCTTACCTATCTATAGGAACATTCAAGTGATAATGCCTTGGACCAAGAAAGCATAATGCAAGTTGTAAGTACTTACCTATAGACTAGTTGGGGAGGCAGTACAGTCCAAGTACATGAGTTCACAGCCAAGCTCCACTATTTACCACCAATGTCACCTTGGTAAAAATACTTAACCTAACTTTCAGATCCCTTATTTATAAAAAGGAGGAAAATAGTATTGTTTATCTCAAAACGTTGTTGAAAATTAAATAACCTACATACAAAACAGTTGAACATACATTGAATCTTTAAAAAAATATTTCTAGAATGAGCCTAATAAGGAACTCATAGGAATATTAGATTACAAAGATTAGCCTATTTTCACATCTGGCTTCTCCCATGGGAATGCCTAGGACTATTCCTATTCTCCTAGTTTAGAAGCAGCAGATTCCACTAGCCTGAAATAGACTTAATCTGATAATAAACCCCATTATGATCTTGGAAAATGTTACTTTTTATCAAGTGATGGAGAATAATAGCAACTACTAATTATTGAGATTTTTCTATGTGCCAGGCATTGTTCTGTGTACTTTATATATGTAAAATCATTTAATCCTCCTAAACCCAATGGAGTAAGTACTAAAGGGGTAGAGACAGTAGGCAAACTCAGGCCACTGCCATGTGACTCCAGAGTAATACAACATGAGCCTTTCTTTGTACGCTCTAAATTCCATCTAGTTAATCCCTATGCTTGTACACTGAATGTCACCGTCTCCCATCTTTCCGAGGACATCAGGGTTTTATGCATTTCCTAGTACATCATCAAATTTCCCCCCCCATTGGATCTTTCCCATATTATAAATATGACATTATTTCTTCCATCTTAAGAAGCAAAAAAAGAACAGAAAAATTCGCTTTATCCTACTTTACTCTCCAGCTGCCTTCTCATTTCTCTGCTTTTCTTCACAACATAATTCCTAGAAGGATTTCTATGATACTCTTTCCAGAACCTCTCCTATTTTTTTTCTTGAACTCAGTCTAATTAGACTTTTATTTACACTTCTAACAAAACTTTTTTTTTTAAGATCACCATTGCTCTGTCATGTTGCTAAATTCAGTGTTCCATTCTTTTTCCTAATCTTACTTGACCTATCAGTAGCATTAGATATAAAATCAGGTCTGCCTTGATATACTTTCTTTACTTGGTTTCTAGGATATGACGTTGTCCTGATTTTGCTTCTTCCCCTTCCATATTAATCACCTATCCCATTTCTTTCTCTTCTCTCCAACCTCTAAATGTTGGAGCAAGCCATGTATAAATCCTTAGTTTTCTTTTCTTTATCTATATTCATTCTCTTGTCGATCTTATTTCTTTTTGGAATACCTATACCACCTCTATATTGATGACGATCAAATGTATATCCTCTGTCCAGAACCCTCTAACAAGTGTAAACTTGTTTAAATAAATGAAGGTATTAAAAGGTTGGCATGCTACCTTCTGACATTGTTTCTTCTTTTTCTAATGCTTGCAATCTTATGCACCCCACATTTATGGGATCAGAAGCAAGGCATATTTCTCATGCAATTTACCATATTATGCTAGAAATGCTCATATGTCAATTCTCTGTGGTTTTTAAGCTTATATATAACAATTGTAAATATCTATACACTCAATATTGGAGAACGTAAATACATACACCAATAATAAAAGACATAAAGAAATTGACAGTAATATAATAAGAGTAGGCAACTTTAAAACCTCACTTACAACAATGGATAGATGATTCAGGCAGAAAATCCATAAGGGAAGTGTCTTTGAATGATACGTTAGACCAGACAGATTTAACAGATATATATATACAGAATCTGTTCCATCCAAAACAACAGAATACACATTCTTTTCAAGGGCACATGGAACATCCTCCAGGATAGATCACATGTTAGGTCACAAAACAAGTCTCAATAAATTTAAGAAGACTGAAATCATATCATGCATCTTTTCCAACCACACTGATATGAAACTAAATATCAATTACAAGAAAAACACTGGGGAAAAAAAACATATGTGGAAGCTAAATAGTATGCCACTAAACAAACGATGGATCAATAAATAAATCCAAGAGAAAATATAAAAAAAATACATGAAGACAAATGAAAATACCATGGTCTAAACCTTTCAGATATAGCAAAAGCAGTTCTAAGTGGGGGAATTTGTACCAATACAGTCCCAACTCAAGAAACAAATCTAAAACAACCTATACATGTACCTAAAGAAAGTAGAAAATGAAAAAGCCCAAAATTAATAGAAGGGAGCAAATAATAAAGATCAGATAAATAAATAAAAATAAATAAATAAAATAGAGACAAAAATACAAAAGAAAAGATCAATGAAAACAAGAGCTGGTTGTTTGAAAGGATAAAATTTATAAACCTTTAGCCAGATTCATCAAGAAAAAAAAGAGAGGATCTAAATAAATAAAATCAGAAATGAAAAAGGAAAAGTAAAACTGAAACCACAGAAATACAAAGATTATAGGATAATATTATGGACAATCCAGAAAACAAATGGATAAATTCCTAGAAACACAATCTTCCAAAACTGGAACAGGGAAGAAAAAATCTGGACTAATTACTAGTAATAAAATTAAATCAGCAACTAAATAACTCTAAACAAAATTTCAGGACCAGGTAGAGCCAAAGGTGAATTCCAAAAAAACACTTAAATAAGAGTTAATATATATTCTCCTCAAACTATTCTGAAAATAGAAGAGGAAGAAAATCTTCCAAATATGTTCTTAAAGCCAGCATTGCCCTGATACCCAAAACCAAAACACTACAAAAAAATAAAATTACAGGCCAATATCTCTGACTAACATAAATGCAGAAATCATCAACAAGATGCTAGCAAACTCCATTTAACAATATATTAAAAGGAACATTTGCCACAATCAAGTGGGATTTATTCCGGGGATGCAAGTTTAGTTCAATACTTACGAGTCAATCAAATCATACACCATAATGAAGGATTAAAAAAAATCATATAATCATCTCAACAGATGCCAAAAAAGCATTTGACAAAATCCACATCTACTCCTGCTAACTCTCAAGAAAGTGGGTTTAGAGGAAATAAACCTCAACATAATAAAGCCCACATATGACAAACCCACAGCTAACATCATACTCAGTGATGAAAAATGAGTGATTTTCCTCTAAGATCAGGAACAAGACAAATCTATTCACTCTTGCCACTTCTGTCAACATAGTACTGGAAGTCCTAATCACAGCTATCAGACAAGAAAAGGAAATAAAAGGCATCTCAATTAAAAAGAAATAAAACCATCATTATTCATAGATGACATGATACTATATACAGAAAGCCCTTAAGATTCTACAAAAAACATATTAGAAGTAATAAGTGAATAAAGTTGTACGACTCAAACTAATATACGGAAATCTGTTGTGTTTCTATACATTAATAATAAAGTAGAAGAGAAATTAGGAAAACAATTCCATTTATAATTGCACCAAAAAGAATAAGATACCTAGGAATAAACCAATTAGGTGAAAATCTATACTCTGAAAACTATAAAATATTGATGGCAGACATTTCAGATGACACAAATGAAAAGATATACCATGCTCATAGATTGGAAGAATTAATCTTGTTAAAATGTCCATACTACCCAAAGCAATCTACAGACTCAATGCAATCCCTATCAAAATACCAATGGTATTTTTCATAGAACTAGAACAAATAATCCTAAAATTTGTAGAGAAAAAAGACACTGAACAGCCAAAGCAGTCTTGAGAAAAACAAAGCTGGAGGTATCACAATCCTAAATTTCATGATATGCTACAAAGCTATAATAATTAAAACAGTATGGTACTGGTACAAAAAACAGATACCTAGATCAACAGAACAAAACAGCTGAAAAGTTATGCTTATATGATCATTTAATATACTATAAAAAAAAGCAAGAATATACAATTGGGAAAAGATGGTCTCTTCAATAACTAGGCAGCTACATGAAAACACTGAAACTGCACCTTTTATATCATATGGAAAAATTAACTTAAAATGGATGAAAGACCTAAATGTGACACTTGAAACCATACAACTCCTAGAGTAAAACATAGGGAGTAATCTCTTTGACATCATCTATAGAAACATTTTTCTAGATATTTCTCCAGAGGCAAGGGAAACAAACAAAAATAAACTACTGGAACTATAACCATAATAAAAAGCTTTTGCACAACAAAGGAAACCATTAAGAAAATGAAAAGGCTGAATGGGTGAAGAAGGGAGAAGATATTTGCAAAGGACATATTCAATAAGGGATTAATATCTAAAATATATAAAGAACTTATATGACTATACACCCCAAAAATTCAATTGAAAAAGTGGGAAGAGGATATAAATAGATATTTTTTTCCAAAGAAAAATTCAGATGGCCAACAGACATATGAAAAGATGTTTAACATCACTAATCATCAAGGAAATGCAGAGAAATGCAAATCAAACCTACAAGGAGATATTACTTTATACCTCTCAGAATGACTAGAATAAAAACAAGGTAAAAAATAATAAATGTTGGTGAGGATGTGGAGAAAAAATATCACTCATGCACTGTTGGTGGGAATGTAAGTTGATGCAGTTTCTGTGGAAAACAGTGTGGAAGTTCCTTAAAAAATTGAAAATAGAAATACTATACAATTCTACTACTATTTATCCCAAGGAAATGAAAACACTAATTTGAAAACTAGTTTGCCCAACACTAATTTGAAAAGATATATGAACCTCTAAGTTTATTGCAGTATTTAAAATAGCTAAGATATGGAACCAATCTAAGTGTCCATTTATAGATAAATGGATAAAGGGGATGTGGTGTGTGTATATAATGGAATTATTCAGCCACAAAAAAGGTGTATCTTGCCGTTTGTGACAACACAAATGAACTTCAAGGGTATTATGCTAAGTGAAATAAGTCAAAGAAAGACAAATATGTATGATTTCACTTACATGTGGAATCTAAAAAATAAAACAAATAGACAAATAAACAAAAAGCAGAAACAGACCCATAAGTGCAGACAATAAACTGATGTTTGACTAGGTTGGGGGGGAAAGCAAAATCGGTGAAGGGGAGTGAGAGCTAGTTATGAAAGGAGTCATGGAAGTAAAAAATACACCATAGGGAATATAGTCAGTGGTATTGTAATAGAGTTGTATGGTTACAGATGGTAGCTACACTTGAGGTGAACCGTAGCATAACAGAGTTATAGCACCACTAAGTTGTATACCTGTGTGTCAACTATACTTCAATTAAAAAAAAAAAAAAAGACCATTCATGAAACAAAAGGCTAAAGAAATCCTATCCTAGTGAAGAGGAAGAGAAAACCTTTGACTTCAACCTAGACAAAGGGGATTGATCATCATATTATTAAAATTTAATCACCCTTTTGTTCAGTTTTACATCCATTTTTTTTTCTTTTTTATTACCCCTTTTATATTAGTGGCTCCATTGTATCTATTGTGGTTAGGGAAGGACTGAAAGGAATGTTCAGAGAATCCAATCCTTACTATCAGCAGCAAAAGTCCTATTAGCATCAAAACACTTCATCATCCTTGCATTATAATAATGCCATATTGTTTTAATGACTTTTTTCTTTTAATAGTTGATACTGTTTCCTTCCTTTAGAGGAAGAGAATGACAAATGACAATTACCATCTAAAAACTGGTTTATGATATTAAAGTAGCCTCACTTCCCTCAGGTGTAAAATGGAAAAATAAATCCCTACTTTCAAACAGTAAGGTAAACACTGTATGAAAAAAATATATATCTTACTCAAGTGTTATAAACATATAAAAATAATTTATACACACAGAACTGTTCCAGAAATCTCTTAAGTATGTGCACAAAGATTTTCATGGTAAGAACTTGATAACAGGAGAGGGAGAGGGGAGAGAATTTAAATATACATTAGTATTGTGGAATACTATGTACCTATCAGAAAAACGGAGAGAAAGTTTTCTGTATTAAATTTGGATTATATTCATGCTATATTGCAAGTGGAAAAATTGTAGACAGTTGTATTGTCTTATCTTTGTGAAATAAATATACACACCCATGTATTAGTGGGTGTATATGTGTGTACAAGTGAGGTTTCATGCATGGATGTGTGATCTAGAAGTACAGAGGATTTTTGGTGATTAACTCTAGGAATTAGAATGGGGATTGGGACAACTGTCATTTGTACTCTTTTTTATAGAAGTATATACTATTTTGTAATAAAAAATAAAATTAAAAATATAGAAAATAAAGAAGGAATCATACCACAAAAATATTTTAAAAATGAAAACAATTTATAATAATATATATAAAATCCCATCTTTTTTACAAGGTACCATGAAGTAGTCCAGCATGTAGTCTGAAGCAGGATTTGTAGAATTTTGACTACAAGTAGACAATTAGGCTACCTCATTTCAGAGAAAGGCTAAAACACAGGCTTTCAAATCTGAATTTACATCAAGAGGATTCACTTTCAGAAAGCAATCTCTTTACTTAGTGTATATGTAGATGAACTAGAGTCTTCTACAATTAAAAAGATGGTTCTGTTTTCTTTTGATAGCTTCTTTAAATCCCCCCTAAAGTTAAAAAAAAAAAAAAGAAAATGAGAACAACTATGTTGCCTAAAAAGGCTGAGGGTAAATATCTCATGGCTTCTACAACATGTTTCCTTCATCTTTCTCCTCAAAGTTCATGTGCCTTGAAAATTGAGGTCGAGGAATGACTGTACAGACAACTGCTATAGTAGTTTTAACCTCTTCAGGATAATTAAGGCTTCAAATATTAGACTGAGGTTATTTTGCAGAGGTTGGTAACCAATTTCCTTCTAGGCATGAAACCAGGGTAAATAAAGTCAAATGGCTAGACAATGAATGTCTGGGATGTGTAAATTATGAAATAATAAAATGACTTACTTGAGTGGTTATGGATTTGGCTTCTTTGGGAGTCACCACCTACCATTATTAATGTACGATTTAGACCACTTCTTGAGTACCAGGCTATGGGTCTGGTATTGCACTAGGAACTTATACAACTCTTACATCTTCTCAACAATCATTTTTGGTGATTTTGTAGATCCAAGCTGTATTCCCATTTTACCTAATAGCTAAGGGAGCTTAAGCATATTGCCCAATATTAAAAAAATATATATACAAATTCTTCCCACAATGCAAAAAAAAATCCCTATGGAAGTGATCAATTGTTTTTTTGGCTGGAGAAAAAAAAAACAGATAAAAATTATCTCCAAAGTAATAGAAAGAAATGCATATCTTAAATATGAGATTTAAACAAAGGTACACCTAAGAAATAGAAAACTGTGGCATGGCAGGATTTTATGTGTAATGAAAATTTAAACAATTTGACATGCTATTGAGATTATAAAAACTATGGGATGTAGAATCCAGATTAGAAGAATGTTCAGTATTGTTGGGTGCCATCAAGGAGGGCTTTATACTGCCCTGACAGTGTTTTAAGAGGAAAACAGATCTTAAAATATCTAGGTCCCATGGAAAATATCTGAACAACCTGGGGTTATCTGACTGAGAAGTATAGATCCTGAGGCCCATAAAATCCTCATTGAATTAAATGAAGGAGAGATTCATCAGGTACCTGTGACAGCAAGAATTGGATTTCTGGAAGTTGCAAGGAGTCAGAAATATGTTTTTGATATTGGACTTAAACAGAACTGTTCAAGTTGTCCAAGTCCACAGGAGAATAAACAGCCTTGAAAAGTAACAAGTCCCTAACTATCTGAGGTGTGTAAGCAGAAAAAAGAGGGTTTGTGCAGGGAAAATTCAAGCCCTAGGTTAGTAAGTCCCTGACTTACAATGGTTTGACTTTATAATGGTTTAAAAGCAATGTGCATTCAGTAGGAATAATACTTCAAATTTGGGATTTTGATCATTTCCCAGGCTAGCAATATGTGGTACTATGCTCTCCTGTGATGCAGGGTGGTTGAGGCAAGCAGTAGTTCCCAGTCAGCCATGCAATCACGAGGGTAACCAACCAAGACCCTTAAAACCATTCTTTGCCCATACAACCATTGTGCT
Organism: Felis catus; assembly: GCF_018350175.1. Taxonomy (NCBI): domain Eukaryota; kingdom Metazoa; phylum Chordata; class Mammalia; order Carnivora; family Felidae; genus Felis; species Felis catus. The sequence goes on from NC_058368.1 coordinate 194,240,980, forward strand.
TTTTACTTTCAGGACAGTATTCAATACATTCCATGAGACATTCAATATCTTATTATAAAATATGCTTTGTGTTAGATGATTTGGCCCAACTATAGGCTACTTACTGTAAATGTTCTGAGCACATTTAAGGTAAGCTAGGCTAAGCTGTGATGTTTAGTAGGTTAGGTGTTTTAAGTGCATTTTTGACTTAGGATATTGTCACCTTATGACGGGTTTATCAGGATGTCACCCCACAGTAAGTTGAAGAAGATCTGTATGTTATTCTTACGAATATTCAGGATCTTTGATGTCATTTCTTCTGATCCTGAAATTTTGAGATAAATTTGTATGACATAGCCTTTAAGAATTACCTAGACCTCTAGTATTCTAATTACAAAGAATTATAAAAATTAGAAGGTGAAAAGTTAGCCATTAGCTGAATATCCCATGGGGTACATTTATTGCCCTGATTTTAAGGTCAGAAACTTTATCGTTTTTATTGTTTACTATTCCTTTCAGAATGCCCAGGACACTGTGTAAGGTTCTAAGTTATTTCCCGAAATAAATTTAATAAGCTTTTTCTTCTCAAAGACACATATATATATATATATATATATATATATATATATATATACACACACACACACACACATATATGTATGTATATGTATATATATATGTATATGTGTATATATATGTATGTATTATGTATAATAGCTTTTTCTTCTCAAAGATATTTATATTTATATATATATAACTTTATATATGTAATATAAGGTTATATATATAATTTTAGCTATATATTTGTATATCTATATATTTGCATATCTGTATACTATATTCACACACACATATATGTATAGATAGGTATTATAGATAAGAAGGGTCACAGCCCTTACACAAGAAAGGTAGCAACCAACCTCAACATTTTTCATGTCTAGATTTGAAGTAAGTTGGTTCTAAATGTACTGCTCAAAGTATGCTTATTACCAATGTTGTCCTTCACAAATAAAAACTTTCCTCAACTTTGAGAGCTAAACAATTGTTTTCCATTATATAGGTCATGAAACTGAGCCTTAGAGAAGTGAAATATCTTGCCAAATGTCTCACAGATAGTAAAGTGACACAGTTATGTGCCCATCTCAGTTGTGAATGAGTTGGACTCCTCACTAGGGGTAGGAGTAGAGCCAACCATGTTAGAATGCCCCCTGACCTGCCAGGTGACATCTACCATACCACAACAGGAAGCATTTAACTCCTTCTGAGTTACCTTGGCAAAAACTCAGAAAAGAAAAAAACACCTGGTGCTTTGAAAAATAACCATCTCAGAAGGAATGGCTAGATGGCCTCACTGCCTTAGACAGAGTTTAGCTTAAAGGAATCACTGGTGTAACAGAAATTCTCTTTGAGCAGAATTTTAAAGGACCCATCTCCCTATAGGTCTAATATGAGAGATATTTTCTAAGGAGGTTGGGGACGGGAAGGAAGTACTATAAAGAAGAAGCATCCTCCAGAAGATTCCCTGAATAGGTCAGGATGCTCCATTTCAGCAAGTAGGTATTAGGCAAGGATTGCACTGACCTCATTCACAGTGGGAACGTCAACCTTGTCTATAGCTATCTAGTAAACCACCTGCTCCTAGCTCAAATCCTTGTACTTATTTATTAACTTATGGGTTTAATATATTCCTTTATATTGACATACAAGGAAAACCCCAAAAGGCTCTCAGATTTTTCTGAAACTTTGTGGATAGAAGGGAGTGGCATGATATACTATAAGTGCTGAAAGGGAAAAATCTGCAGCCAGGAATACTCTATCTAGCAAGGCTGTCATTCCAAATAGAAGAACAAGTAAAGAGATTCCCACACAAACAAAAACTAAAGGAGTTCATGATCACTAAACCAGCCCTATAAGAAATATTAAAGGGGACTCTTTGAGTAGAACAGAAAGACCATAATTAAGAGTATAAAAAGTAAAAAAAACACAAAAGCATAAAAATAATTTCTGCAACATCAGTCAAGGGATTCATAAAAGGATATAAAATATGACACCATATACCTAAAATGTGGGTGGGAAAGGAGTGAAGAATGGGTTCAAACTTAAGCAACTCTCAACTTAATATAGACTGATACACGCAGAAAATGTTATATATAAACCATATGGTAACCACAAATCAAAAACAAGTAATGGATATGCAAATAATAAAGAGAAAGGAATCCAAGTATATCACTAAAGAAAGCCACCAAACTATGAGAGCAAGAGAAGAAAGGATCAGAGAAAATGTATAGAAACAATCACAAAACAGGCAATAAGTACTTATCTGTCAATAATTACTTTGGAGCATTTAGTCCATTTACCTTCAGTCAGAAGACAGAGTGACATAATAGGCAAGAACAAAACAAAACAAGACCCATCTATATTCTGACTACAAGGGAATCATTCAAGACTGAAAGTAAGGGAATGGGGAAACATTTATCATATAAATGCATGTCAAAAGAAAGCCAGGGTAGCAATATTTATATCAGACAAAATGGACTTTCAAACAAGGACTGTACTAAGAGAAAAAGGACACTAGATAATAATAAAGAGAACAATCCAAACAAGAGAACATAACAATTGTATTTATACACCCAACATGGAAGCAGCCAAATACTTAATAATGTTAATAGCGAACATAAAGGAAATGATCGGTAGTAATACAGTAATAGTGGGGGACTTAAAAGCCCACCTGAATCAATGGACAGATTATCCCAACAGAAAATCAAAATGGACATAGTGGCTTTGAATGACACACTGGACCAGGTGGTTTTAACAGATATATTCAGAACATTCCATCCTAAAACAGAATATATATTCTTTTCAAGCACACATGGAACATTCTCCACAATAGAGCACAATGTTAGGTCACAAAACAAGTCTCAACAAATTCAAAGAGATTGAAGTCATACCATGTATCTTTTCTAATCACAATGTTATGAAACTAAAAATCAACCACAAGAAAAAATCTGGAAAGAGCACAAATACATGGAGGTTAAATAATATGCTGCTAAACAATGAATGGATCAACCAAAACATCAAAGAATAAAAAGTACATTAAAACAAATGAAACTACAATGGACAAAAATCTTTGGGATGCAGCAAAAGTGATTCTAAGAGTTTATAGCATTACCTACTTTAACACAAGAAGCAAGAAAAGTTCTAACTCAAGAAGAAAATTCTCAAATAAAACATAATCTGACACCTAAAGGAGCTACAAAGAGAACAAACAAAATGCAAACCCAAGAAAAAGAAGGAAACAATAAAGATTAGAGGAGAAATAAGTGGTATAGAAGCTAAAGAAAATAGAATAGGTCAATGAAACCAGGAGCTGGTTCTTTGAAAAGATCAACAAAATTGATAAACATTTAGCTGGACTCCACAAAAAAGAGGACCTAAATAAACTAAAGAGAGAAATAACAACCAACACCACAGAAATACAAACAGTTGTAACAGAGTATTATGAAAACCTATAAGCCAACAAATTGGACAACCTAGAAGGAATGAATTAATTCCTAAAAACATGTAGCCTATCAAAACTGAAGCAGGAAGAAACAAAAAATTTGAAGAGACCAATTGCCAGCAATGAAATTAGATCAGTAATCCAAAGACTCCCACCAAACAAAAGTCCAGGACCAGACGGCCTCACTGGCAAATTCTACCAAGTAAGAAAGGAGGAGTTAATACCCATTCTTCTCAAATTCCCACCCCCCCCCCAAAAAAAAATAGAAGAGGAAGGAAAACTTCCAAATTCATTCCATGAGGCCAGAATAATCCTGATAACAAAACCAGATAAAGACACCACAAAAAAAGAGAACTACAGGCCAGGATCTCTCATGAATATAGATGCAAAAATCCTAAGCAGAATATTAGCAAACTGAATCCAATAATACATTAACAAAACCTACACCAAGACCAGGTGGGATATGTTCTTGGGATACAAGGGTGGTTCAATATTTGAAAAAAAAATTAGCATGATATGTCACATCAAAAAAGAAAGGATAAAAACCTATGATAATTTTAATAGAATCAGAAAAAATATTCAACAAATGACACACATTCATTATAAACACCCTCTGCAAAGTAAATCTAGAGGGAATATATACTTCAACATAATAAAGGCTTCATATGAAAAGCCCACAGCTAACACCAAACTCAATAAAGAAAAGCTGAGAGTTTTTACCCCAAGGTCAGGAACAAGACAAGAACGTCCACTCTCACCCCTTTTATTCATCATAGTACTGGAGGTCCTAGCCACAGCAATTAGAAAACATAAAGAAATAAAAGGCATCCAAAATTGGTAAGGAAGAAGTCAAACTTTCACTATTTGCAGATGACATAATACCGTGTATAGAAAACCCAAAAAGATTCCACCAAAAACCTACTAGAACTGATAAAGTAACTCAATGAAGTCACAGGATACAAAATCAATGTACAGAAGTTTATTGCATTCCTGTACAGTAATAATGAGGCAGTAGAAAGAGAAATTAAGAAAACAATCCATTTGCAATTGCTCCAAAAATAATAAAATATCTAGGAATACACTTAAGCAAAGAGGTCAAAGAATGTACTCTGAAAACTATAAAACACTGATGAAAGAAATTCAAGGTGATGTAAAGAAATGGAAAGATATTCCATATTCATGGGTTGGAATACTGTTAAAATGTCTCTATTCCCCAAAGTAATCTACAGATTTAATGTAATCCCTATCAAAATACCAAAATCATTTTTCACCTAACTAGAACAAACAATCCTAAAATCTATATGGAACCATAAAAATACTTCAAATAGCCAAAACAATCTTGAAAAAGAAAAACAAAACTGGAGGTATCACAATTCCAGATTTCAAATTCTATTACAAATCTGTAGTAATCAAGACAGTATGGTAGTGGCACAAAAATAGACACAGAGTTCAATAGAACAGGATAGGAATCCTAAACCCACAATTATATGGTCAATTAATGTTTGACAACAGAGGCAAAAATATGCAATGGGAAAAATAGAGTTTCTTCAACAATTTGTATTGGGGAAACTGGACAGATAACATAAAAGAATGAAACTAGACTACTTTCTTTCACCATAAACAAATATAAATTCAAATTGATTAAGGACCTAAATGTGAGGCCTTAAACGATAAAAATAATTGAAGGGATCACAGGAGTAATTTCTCTAACATTGGTGGTAGCAACATTTTTTAAGATAGGTCTCCTGAGGCAAGAGCAACAAACACAAAAATAAACTATTAGGTGAGACTACATCAAAATAAAAAGTTTCTGCACAGCAAAGGAAACAATTACAAAACCAAAAGACAACCTACTGAATGAGAAGATATTTGCAAATGACATATCTGATAAAGGGTTAGTATCCAAAATATATTTTTAAAAATTGATAAAACTCAACACCCAAAAAACAAAAAATCCAATTAAAATAGGGAGAAGACATGAACAAACGTTTCTCCAAAGAAGACATCCAGACAGCCAATAGACACATGAAAAGATGCACAATATCACTCATCATCCTGGAAATGCAAGTCAAAATTACAATGTGATACTACCTCACACCTATCGGAATGGCTAAAATCAAAACACATGAAACAACATGTGTTAGCAAGGATGTGAACAAAAAGGAAGTTTTGTGCACTGTTGGTGGGAATACAAACTGGAGCAGCCATTGCTGGGAAACAGTATGGAGGTTCCTCAAAAAATTGAAAATAGAACTAGCCTATGATCCAGGAATTATACTACGAGGTATTTACCCCCCATGAAAAACAAAACAAACAAAAACAACAACACAAACACTAATTCAAAGGGATACATGGAGCCTATGTGTATTGCAGTATTATTTACGATAGTCAAACTATGGAAACAACTCAAAAGTTCATCAATAGATGAATGGATAAAGATACATAGATATATACACACACACATACAATGGAATATTATTGAGCTATGAAAATAATGAAATCTTGCTATTTGAAACAACATGGATAGAGCTATAGAGTATAATGCTAAATGAGGTAAGTCAGAAAAAGACCAATACCATATGATCTCACTCATGTGTGCATTTAAGAAATAAACAAGCAAAGGAGAAAGAGAAACCAAGAAACAGATTCCTAACTATAGAGAACAAACTAATGATTACTAGAGAGGAGGTGAGGGGTGGGGGGAATGGGTGAAATAAGGGATGTGGATTAAAGAGTACACTTAACATGGGGCGCCTGGGTGGCGCAGTCGGTTAAGCGTCCGACTTCAGCCAGGTCACGATCTGGCGGTCCGTGAGTTCGAGCCCCGCGTCAGGCTCTGGGCTGATGGCTCGGAGCCTGGAGCCTGTTTCCGATTCTGTGTCTCCCTCTCTCTCTGCCCCTCCCCCGTTCATGCTCTGTCTCTCTCTGTCCCAAAAATAAATAAAAACATTGAAAAAAAATTAAAAAAAAAGAGTACACTTAACATGAAAAAAATTATATATATATATATGTATATACACACACACATATACATATATGTATTCCTTTATTACAAGAGGAGATCTCATACCCACATACCATTATCTGGATGCTTTCTTATTCTCATTATACCATGTTATTTCTTTCCTTATTATTTTTATTTCTACTTAGTAATGCTTTCATTCTTTTTGCATATATGTTGATTTACTTAATAACCATATGAGGATTTTATACCATTAAATTTTCTCCATCTCATGCTTTTTTCAAACATATTTTAATAATACCTTCCTTCCTTATTTCACCTTCCTTCTTTATTCTGGCTACCACACTATTTCTGAATTTCTTTTCCAAAATTCATGGCCTCCTCAAATATGATCTCCAGCCCTATTTAATTTCAGAACCAATGGAATGCACATATGAAAAGATATGCTTTCTTCTTCTTTGTTTACTCCGCCCTATCATCCATATTACAGAACACAGTTCTTGTCCTATGCTATGTTTAACATAAGAAACACACATTAAATGTTTGTGGGAGTGAATTAGAACACACAAAAAAGAAAACATTATGTAATTTTTGAGCTTTTTAAAAATTTTTATTCATTAAATTTAAATTAAAAAAAAATCACCCATCCCCCACCCCACCCCTGCAACCATCAATTTGTTTTCTGTAATGAGCTGGGTTTTGTTTTGTTTTGAGATTCCAAATATGAGAAATCATACAGTATTTGTCTTTTTTTGGACTTATTCCACTTAGCATAATGCCTTCAAGGTACATCCATGTTGTTGCAAATGGCAAGATTTGCTTATCCATTTGTCCACAAGTAGACACTTACGTTGTTTCCATATCTTGGCTATTGTTAAATAATGCTGCAGCGAACATGGGCATGTATGTATCTTTTCAAATTAGTGATTTAATTTTCTCTGGATAAAATACCCAGAAGTAGAATTGCTGGATCATATAATATTCTGTTTTTAATTTTTTGAGGAACCTCTATCTTGTTTTCCATAATGGTTACACCAATTTACATTCCCACCCACAATGCACACAAGTACCCTTTTCTCCAAATCCTTGCTAACACTTGGTATTTCTTGTATTTTTGATGACAGCAATTTTAACGAGTATGAGGTGATATCCTCCTTGAGGCTTTGATTTGCATTTCCCTGATGATTAATGATGTTGAACAACTTTTCATGTATCTGTTGGCCATCTGTAGGTCTTCTTTGGAAAAATGTGTATTCAGGGGCGTCTGAGTGGCTTAGTCAGTTAAGTGTCCAACTTCGTCTTAGGTCATGATCTCGCAGTTCATGAATTTGAGCCCTGTGTCGGGCTCTGTGCTGACAGCTCAGAGTCTGGAGCCTGCTTCAAATTCTGTGTCTTCCTCTCTGTCAGTCCCTCCCTTGCTTGCTCTCTGTCTCTCTTACTCTCAAAAATATATAAGTATAAAAAAAAATGTGTAGTCAGATCCTCTTCCCGTTATTAGGTTGTTGGTTTTCTGTTTGTTATTTGTTCTGCTATGTTTTATTTTTTTATTTTATTAATTTTTTTATGTTTATTATTTTAGACAGAGAATAAGTCAGGGACGGCAAAGAGAGGGGAGATACAGAATCCGAAGCAGGTTCCAGGCTCCAAGCTGTCAGCACAGAGCTCGACAAGGGGCTCAAACCCATGAACCGTAAGATCATGACCCGAGCTGAAGTTAGGTGCTTAACTGACTGAGCCACCCAGGCGCCCAAGTTTTTGCTATATTTTAGATATTAGTCTCCTTACCATATATATGATTTACAATTATTTTCTCCCTTTAGTTGGTTCCTTTTCATTTTGTTGATGGTTTCCTTTGTTGTGCAGAAGCTTTTTAGCTTGATGTAGCCCCACGTGTTTATTTTTGCTTTTGGTATCAGATTTAAAATAATAATAATAACTCATCACTAAGACCTATGTCAAGGAGATAACTGCCTGTGTTTTCTTCCAAGAGTTTTATGGTTTTGGGTCTTAAATTCAAGTCTTTTTTTCCATTTTGAGTTAATTTTTGCATATGGCATAAGGTAGGGGTCCAGTTTCATTCTTTTCCATTGGCTGTTTTCCCCAACACCATTTACTGAAGAGAGTGTCCAAATTATTCTTACTATTTTGCTGAAAAATTGACTCCACTTTGATGAATACTCCTCCCACAACTTCTCAGCTGTTCCCCTCAGAGTGCTGGCTTACATGTTCTCTAACTTTTCTTGTAACCTTATAGTTCAATCACATTCGTTCTTTCCTTTGAAAATTTGGAAGATCTTTATTTACAGAGTGCTTTCTTACCCCAAAACAGGGGAAGCATTTTGCTTTTCAGAACAAGTCTGAACAAGCTAAAGTGGTAAGTAAAAAGAAACTACCATTCAACTTAGAAAAGAAAATCTCACCAATGAGAAAGTTAACTGCATAGGTTTAGTTTCCCAGACTTTGAAATCCCAGGGTTCATATAGAAACTCAACAGGGGTGCCTGGGTGGCTCAGGCAGTTAACTGTCCAACTTTGGCTCAAGTCATGATCTCATGGTTTGTGGGTTCGAGCCTCACATTGGATTCTGTGCTGATAGCTCGTGCTATGTCTCTCAAAAATAAATAAACGTTAGAAATAGCACTGGGTGTTGCATGGAAACCAGTTTGACAAATTTCATATTAAAAAAAATTAAAAATATATATATTATTACACTATATATATATATATATATTTATATACACATTATTACACTAAAAAAAAAAGAAATATCACACAGCAAATGTAACCTGCCTCTTTCCTATAAACAATGGGGGTCATGTTTATATTATTGGGTCACAGAGAAATCATTTAGTCATAAGGGGACTAGGTATGAACTTTGGTTGACAGGATACGGCCTATATCTCTAATTGCCTCAGAGCCTGGCATGAAGGAATGCAATGGAAGGAAAGAAAGATGGCAGGTTTTGCAGTCTGACAGACCTTCCCTTGCATTGTCCCCCTGCCACATTCCACCTGAGCTTTACAATTAATACCCAGGGAAGACTTACTTGCATCAGTGCCCTGCATGCATTATCTCATTTCATCCTCGGAACCCTCAGCTACTATTGCTACCGATTTTATGGATGAGGAAACAGATATAAAAGCAGTTGAAAGGACTTATCCAAGGTCACATAGCCTGAAGGTAGTGGTCTTATAATTTGATCCCAAGTTTACCTATCTGTAAAGTTTATCCTCTACATTTATTATTTTTAGTTTTTAAATGAGAAACGCTTACAGAACTTGGACTTAACTTTTAGATTATTGTCAGGTAACATGTATGCTTTGCATTGTTCATTAAAAAAAGTTGACAACAGATCTCCTTCATTGTGATGACTGAAACTCCCAGCATATGTGATTATTCATCTAGAATCACTCACTAATAAGCAAATGCATTAACAGCCAAGCTAGAATGTCAAAGAATAAAAGATCCTGCCTGGGAAGAAGAAACTGCTGGGACTCCAGACAAGCTCTCCCCAGACTTGGAATCACTGAAGTATTCCTGCATGACCGGGAGAAGGATAGGGCCCTGGTCACTTAGAAATGGTGAATTAGAAAGGAGGAGAGAGATGGACTAGCACAATGCAAAGAGCTTTGGAGGGCCAACATGGTGGAGAAGTAGGGGGATCCAAAATTCCCTCATCTCTCCAACAAAGCAGTGTTGAAGCTAAAGGACTCTGAACTCTGAGAGTCTGGGAGGCAAAGAGACAGTCGCTTCCAGGGACCCACTGGGACAACCTGACAGACCATAGGTGCATGATTGCGAACTGGGAGAGATAAAATGAATGGAGGGGAGGGACCCCCTTCTGCGGAGAGATCAAGGGAAGAGAAAGAGCGGCTGGGGAAGCATAGGACTATATCTTGACAAGAAAAACAAAACAAAACAAAACAAAACAAAACAAAACATGGACCAGGGAGGAGAAAGAGCCAATGTCTAAATGAAGGGTTTTCTCCAGACCAGAGCAGGCTGCCTGGATCACGCATCTGGGGAGGAGCCACCCCTGGCCTGGTGGCAAGGTCAGGGGCACAGTCCACCAAAGGAGAAAGTGATCCCATCCCTGGAGTGCTGTGGGACAGGACAAAGCCTGCCTGCACCCGCCAGCCAGGAACCACATACCTGGTGGCACAGAGCGGTACTCCCCTAGTACCAGGGCGTACAAAACAGGAGTTTGAATACCAGTGGAGCGCCAGGGCCAGGATTTGGCGGAGACAAACCACCTTGTTTGTACCCACGGCACAGTGAGGACGACTCAAACAGAGTGGCTTTGGACACCGGATTCATGAAGGAGCAACTGAGGGTCACCATTTTTCTCACCACCACCACCAAGGCAGGGACTCAGGGATCAGGCCATGGGGCCCACAGTGGAGGTAGGACCAACCTACACCAAACCACACCCCTCCACACCTGCTAACTGCGTATCTACCCGAGCGGGGTAGACACTGAGGAACCAGAAGGACCTCTCCTCCTGACCAGAGCTGCTGCATTGCCTGGATTAATTCTCAGACAATTCTTGTTATATAGATATATTCTTCCTTCCTTTTCTCCTTCTTATCTATTCCCTCATCTAGTCTGGTTACTCTCGCTGTTGGTTTGTTTAAACAGACATATTTAATCCATTCTCTGGATACATGTTCCACACCTCCTTCTTACTCTCTCTCTCTCTCTCTCCCTCTCTCTCCCTCTCTCTCCCTCTCTCTCCCTCTCTCTCCCTCTCTCTCTGGATTAAGCCATATAGTTTCTCTGTCTGGATAACTTTTTTTTTTCCCCCTCCTCCATCTTTATTTTCCTCTCTCTCTCTCTCTGGATTAAGCCATTTAGTTTCTCTATCTGGTCAATTTTTATTTTTTCTTTTTCCCCACCCCCATCTTTTCTCTCTTTGTATGGAATAAGGCCTCTTCCATCAGCACCACCTCCACCCTGTTGTTTACTTGTAGCTGGTGTTTCTGGTTTTCTTTTTTTTTGGGGGGGGGGGTTGTTTGTTTAATGTGTTTTTGTTTTCTGTTTGTTTTTTGTTTACTTTCTTTTTCAGGGCTCCTTCAACAAACAAATCAAAGCACACGTGGTGGAAGGTTCAAAACAGCACTATAGTAGGGAGATAAAGTAATCAAAGTCACAACAACAGAGAGCAAGTAACACTCTCCAAAAAACACCTCCTAAAGGGCCAGGCCCTGGACAGTGTATGACCCCTTTTTAACATACTAGTGCTCGCAGGTGCAGGGCACATAACAGGCTTTAAAAACACATAAGGGACAGAAACTACCCAAAATGATGAAAGGGAAGAATTCTCAAAAGGAATTCCAGGAAAAATGGCAGCTAAAGAACTGCTCAAAACATATATAAACAATATAACTGAACAAGAATTTAGAGTAATAGTCATGAGATTAATCGCTAGAATTTAAAAAAGCATGGAAGACAGCAGAGAATCTATTGCTGCAGAGATCAAGGAACTAAAAAATAGTCATGATGAATTTAAAAAATGCTGTAAATGAGGTGCAAAATAGACTAGAGGTGGTGACAGCGAGAATTGAAGAGGCAGAGGGGAAAATAGGTGAAATAGAAGATAAAATTATGGGAAAGGATGAAGCTGAGAAAAAGAGAGACACAAGAATTCTGGATCATGAGGGGAGAATTAGAGAACTAAGTGATTCAATGAAATGGAACAATATCTATATCATAGGAGTTCCAGAGGAAGAAGAGAGAGAGAAAGGAGCTGAAGGTGTGCTTGAACAAATCATAGCTGAGAACTTCCCCAATCTGGGGAAGGAAACAGACATTAACCCAGGAGGCACAGAGAACTCCCTTCAGACGTAACTTGAATTGATCTTCTGCACAACATATCATAGTGAAACTGGCAAAATACAAAGATAAATAGAAAATTCTGAAGGCAGATACGGATAAATGGGCCTTAATCTACAAAGGTAGATACATAAGGGTAGTAGCAGACATATCTACTAAAACTTGTCAGGCCAGAAAGGAATGGCAGGAAATTTTCAACGTGACGAATAGAAAAAATATGCAGCCAATAATCCTTTATCCAGCAAGCCTGTCATTCAGAATAGGAGAGATAAAAGTTTTCCTAAACAAACAACACTGAAGGAATTCATCACCCCCTAAACCGCCCTACAAGAGATCCTAAGGGGGACTCTGAGAGTGTTGCAAAGACTGCAAATGACCAGAGGCATCACTACAAGCATGAAACCTACAGATAACACAATGACCCTAAACCCATATCTTTCAATAATAACACTGAATGTAGTCCATTTAGTCCATTGACTAAATGCTCCAATCAAAAGACATAGGGTATCATAAAGAATTAAAAAAAACAAGACCCATCTATTTGCTCTCTACAAAAGACCCATTTTAGACCTGAGGACACCTTCAGATTGAAAGTGAGGGGATGGAGAACCATCTATCATGTTAATGGAAGTCAAAAGAAAGCTGGAGTAGCCATACTTACACCAGACAAACTAGATTTTAAACTAAAGACTGTAACAAGAGATGAAGAAGGGCATTATATAATAATTATGGGGTCTATCCATCAGGAAGAGTGAACAATTATAAATATCTATGCACCAAATTCAGAAGCACCCAAATATATAAAACAATTAGTCACAAACATAAGCAATCTTATTGGTAAGAATGTGATAATTGCAGGGGACTTTAATACTCCGCTTACAACAATAGACAGATAATCTTGACAGAAAATCAGTAAAGAAACAATGGCCCTGAAATATACACTGGACCACATGGACTTGACAGACATATTTAGAACTCTACATCCCAAAGCAGCAGAATATACATTCTTCTCGAGTGTACATGGAACATTCTCCAAGATGGATCACATACTGTTCACAAAACAGCCCTCAATAAATAAAAAAGAATTGAGATCATACCATGCACACTTTCAGATCACAATGCTATGAAACTTGAAATCAATCACAGGAAAAAGTTTGGAAAACCTCCAAATGAATGAAGGTTAAAGAACATCCTACTAAAGAATGAATGGGTCAACCAGGAAATTAAAGAAGAAATTAAAAAATACATGGAAAAAAATAAAAATGAAAACACAACAATCCAAACCCTTTGCAGCCAAGGCAGTCCTGAGAGGAAAATACATTGCAATCCAGACCTATTTCAAGAAACAAGAAAAACCCCAAATACAAAATCTAACAGCACACCTAAAGGAACTAGAAGCAGAACAACAAAGAAACCCCAAACCCAGCAGAAGAGAGAAATAATATCAGAGCAGAAATAAACAATATAGAATCCAAAAAAACAGTAGAACAGATCAATAAAACTAAGAGTTGGTTTTTTGAAAAGATAAACAAAATTGATAAACCTCTAGCCAGGCTTCTCAAAAAGAAAAGAGAGAGGATCCAAATAGATAAAAATCATGAATGAAAGTGGATCTACTACAACCAATCCCTCAGAAATACAAGCAATTATCAGAGAATACTATGAAAAATTATATACCAACAAACAGGACAACCTGGAAGTAATGGACAATTTCCTAGACACCGACACACTACCAAAACTCAAATAGGAAGAAACTGAAAATTTGAACAGACCTATAACTAGTGAAAAAAATCGAATCAGTTATCAAAAATCTCCCAGTAAGAGTCCTGGACCAGATGGCTTCCCTGGGGAATTCTACCAGACACTTAAAGCGAGTTTATACAGATCCTTCTCAAGCTGTTCCAAAAAAAATAAATGGAAGGAAAACTTCCAGACTCACTCTATGAAGCCAGCATTACCTTGAATCCTAAACCAGACAGAGACCCCCACAAAAAAGGAGAACTACAGGCCAATATCCCTGATGAACATAGATGCAAAAAAATTTCAACAAGATATTAGCAAATCGAATTCAACAGCATATAAAAAGAATTAGGATTCATTCCTGGGCTGCAGGGTGGTTCAATATTTGCAAAATCAATGTGATACATCATATTAATAAAATAATGGATAAGAACCATATGATCCTGTCAATAGATGCAGAAAAAGCATTTGACAAAATACAACATCCTTTCTTAATAAAAACCCTCGAGAAATCAGGATAGAAGGAACATACTTGAACATCATAAAAGCCATATATGAAAATCCCACAGCTAATATCATCCTCAATGGTGAAAAACTGAAAGCTTTCCCCCTAAGATCACGAACACGACTGGGATGTCCACTCTCACCACTGTTGTTTAACATAGAGTTGGAAGTTCTAGCATCAGCAATCAGACAACAAAATGAAACAAAATGCATCAAAATTGGCAAAGAAGTAAAACTTTCGCTCTTTGCAGATGGCATGATACTCTACATGGAAAACCCGAAAGACTCCACCAAAAGACTGCTAGAACTGATACATGAATTCAGCAAAGTTGCAGGGTACAAAAATCAATGTACAGAAATCGGTTGCATTTTTATACACCAATAGTGAAGGGACAGAAATAGAAATAAACTGATCCCATTTACAATTGCACCAAGAATGATAAAATACCTAAGAATAAACCTAACAAAAGATGTAAAAGACCTGTGTGCTGAAAACTATAGAAAGCTCATGAAGGAAATTGAAGAAGATATAAATAAATGGAAAAACATTCCATGCTCATGGATTGGAAGAATAAATATTGTCAAAATGTCAATACTACCCAAAGCAATCTACACATTCAATGCAGTCCCAATCAAAATTGCACCAGCATTCTTCTCAAAGCTAGAACAAACAATCCTAAAATTTATATGGAACCACAAAAGACCCTGAATAGCCAAAATAATATTGAGGAAGGAAACCAAAGCAGGAGGCATCACAATTCCAGACTTTAGCTTATACTACAAAGCTGTAATCATCAAGATAGTATGGTATTGGCACAAAAATAGACACATAGAATAGAATAGAGACTCCAGAATTGGACCCACAAATGTATGGCCAACTAATCTTTCACAAAGTAGGAAAAAACATCCAATGGAAAAAAGACAGTCTCTTTAGCAAATGGTGCTGGGAAAACTGAACAGCAACATGCAGAAGAATGAAACTAGACCACTTTCTTATACCATACAGAAAAATAAACTCAAAATGGATGAAAGACCTAAATCTCAGAAAGGAAACCATCAAAATCCTAGAGGAGAAAGCAGGCAACAACCTCTTTGACCTCAACCGCAGCAATTTCTTGCTCAACACATCACCAAAGGCAAGGGAATTAAAAGCAGAAATGAACTATTAGGACCTCATCAAGATAAAAAGCTTCTGCACTGCAAAGGAAACAATCAACAAAATAAAATGGGAATGGGAAAAGATATTTGCAAATGACATATCGAGTAAAGGGTTAGTATCCAAAATCTACAAAGAACTCACCAAACTCCACACCTGAAAAACAAATGATCCAGTGAAGAAATGAGCAGACATGAATAGACACTTCTCCAAAGGAGACATCCAGATGGCCAACCAACACATGAAAAGATGTTCAACGTCACTCTTCATCAGAGAAATACAAATCAAAGCCACACTGAGAAACCACCTCACACCAGTCAGAGTGGCTAAAATGAACAAATCAGGAAACAACAGATGCTGGCGAAGATGTGGAGAAATGGGAACCCTTTTACACTGTTGGGAATGCAAACTGGAAAACAGTGTGGAGGTACCTCAAACAATTAATATTAGAGCTACTCTATGACCCAGCAATAGCAATACTAGGAATTTACCCAAGGGATACAGGAATGCTGATGCATAGGGACACATGTACCCCAATGTTTATAGCAGCACTTTCAACAATAGCCAAATTATGGAAAGAGCCTAAATGTCCATCAACTAATGACTGGATAAAGATATAGTTTATATATTCAATGGAATACTACTTGGCAATGAGAAAGAATGAAATCACGCCATTTGCAGCAACGTGCATAGAACTGGAAAGTATTATGCTGAGTGAAATAAGTCATTCAGAGGATGACATATATGTTTTCAGTCATATGTGGATCTTGAGAAACTTAACAGAAGACCATGGGGGAAGGGAAGGGGAAAAAATAGTTACAAGCAGAGAGGGAGGGAGGCAAACCATAAGAGACTCTTAAATACTAAGAACTAAGGTGGATGGTGGGTTGTGGAGAGGGAAAATGGGTGATGGGCATTGAGGAAGGCACTTGTTGGGATGAGCACTGGATGTTGTATGTAAGCCAATTTGCCAATACATTATATTCATAAAAAAAGAGCTTTGGATTGTAGATAAAAGGTCTGGGTTTGAGCCCCAATTCTTCCCTGGTCTCCAGTAAGTCCCTGAGCTGAATTCTCTTATTTATATACAAGAACTAATCATTATTGTCTCTCTGGAAGTTGTCCTGGGGGATCAAAACATGCACATAAATATGAGACTTCTCAGAGGCCCAAGGCCAGGCTGTTTTAAGTGTGCTCTGAAAGAGAATTCCTTCAAAAAGAAAAAAAAATAGATAATGATAGGGAATAAGAATGATTTTAGGCAGGGTATGCAGTCGCTGTTCACCAGGGGCTCTACCGGTCCCAAATGCTTTTTATTTTTGCCACACGCCTCTTTTACAGGCATTTCTGTTTGTACTTCTACTAAATATTAATCATTCTTTATGATCAAGACGGAATACAATGAAGTTCACTTGTGTCACCAATTGATTCAACCTTCTGAAAATTACTAAAGCAGAAGGACTACAGCATGGGTTGAGTGAGTAGAGATTTGAGAAAATGAATCCCCCAGCCACACATTCAACTCAGAGGAAAAGAGCAGGGGAGCAAAGAGAATAGTTTTACAATATCTTGCCTCATATTCCAGAGAAGGTGCCATTCTCCTAGCTCTTGGAATGATGCCGTTGAGATGGGGAGGAAAGTTGGGACACATCCCTTTTCTATAATTATTTTGAGCATCCAGGATTTATCAAGTAATAGATGCTACACCAACGAGGAGAACAAGAAAAGCCAAATGCATAGTAGAGGAGGAAAGATATGAAAAAGGAGAATGAATTTGGGTATCCAAAAGGACTGATCATTAAGCAGTAATAAGAATTTAAAAGCCATCCTCTGAAAGGCTTCAAACAAGTATCTCTGGAGTGTTCTGGCAGGCTGGTCAGAGGACAAATTCAGGAATTGCAATTCAAATAGCAACTGGCCATTCATCCTGAAAATAAATCTAGTCTGGTCATTATTTACCCAGCAGTGATCTTTGATTGCTAAATGAATCTGTGGCACCTAATGTTTTTTCCCCAACTCTTTGATGTTTAGTGTCAACCAGGCATTTAATAAATGTCAACAGAGATACTGTATTTATGGGAATATATTCAGTGAAAGATTAAATTAGGCACTGCAACCTGACTACCTACTGAGCAGGGAAGAATTCTGTGCTAGAAAAAAACATTACCATCATAAGGATAAAAAGAATTTCAAATAAGAGACTTAGGATTTTTGTCCCCAAAATGCACGGTGTGAGTTTTCATCCTCAAACTAGGATATGTGTGGCTTGGTCTGGTTTCAAATGCCCTCCTGGTGCCCCTTATCTATCATGGCCTTTGAGACTCATTTCCACCCAGATACTTTCCCTGATTAGCCCCATCGCACTCATATCATTCTTTGTATCCGAACTCCTCCGTCAAAACATTCAGGCAGCATAGAAAGACTACCATACTTATAATCTGAACATCAGTGCTTCAGTAATAATTCCTTTCCCCTCTACCATGAGACCATTGGACCTCAGATCACCCATAAGTACAACAGGTGTTACACAAGTGCATGTGCTGTTACAGCTATAGCATGTCCAACATTGCCTTCTAATAGCTGCACCACTGTTTTCAAGATGTTTGATTTGTTAAAACTTGATTGGCATATTAGAGGACGATTACAAAGAACAGAGTTACAGATAAAGAAACATAGCAAAGGTAAAGAAATATGTGTTCAAGTTCATGTAAGATGAAGACAGATTCCAGACATGCAGAGAAAAATACAAAAGAGAGTTATGGCAGTTATAGGTTAAATAAGAACAGCTCTAGTGGACAGGTTTGAATTCTGCTCCAGGGCGGATTATAGTTGCACCCTCTCTGCACTCCTGGCTGCAAGTTGGTGGTACTCAACCAAAACCAAAAGTGATTAAACAAAACCATAAAGTCGGGGAGCAAAGGTGAATCCACAGTAGGATTTAGTCATCTTATCTCTGTAGGCCTCAAAAACTTTAAGGCAACTGTTCGTCATCAAATTTGGCCCAGTGTAAAATATCAAGAACTACTCAGAAGAACCACAGCTGTAAATGTTCAGAGAGCCACACCCTTGCTAGTAGTAAGTGACTTTCAATACAATTTGATTCCCTACCATACGTGAAAGATTGCATTCTTAGAAACATGGTAGATATAATTGAAAAATCAGGGTTTATTTTATTTTTCCATTATTTTTGTTTCATCCACTGTCTTCATTTCCATTGGCTGTATTAAAAATAGCTAACAGTGAGACTTCTTAGATATCAAACACTGGACAAATACTTTAGATAGCAGTATCTTATTTAATCCTCATAACCAATCCTTTTACAGATGAGACAATGGAAACCTAGAGACATGAAGTACCAGGTGCAAAAATCAAAGAGTAATAGATAAAGTCAGAATATGAGCCTAGTGCTGTCTGATTTAGTCAGGAAAGTTGTTGTGACATGAGTAATTTTGTCTCTGGCATTGCTTTTATTCTTACAGCAATAGAACTTCTACTCACAAGAAGAGAACAAGCAGAGTGGCTATGGCCTATATTTGGCTTCTTTACCCAGAATCTGAAGGTACTTATGGATTGTTTACAACCTCTAATCCATTCTGCCTATTTCTTGGCCCTCCACTCATCATGGAAACCAGCTACAAACAGCTATTGTCCATCTATTTTATTTACCTCATTTCTTAGGGAGTTGATACTCACTTATTGGGCAATTTTTCAAAGCCACCAAGATTTTATTATCAGTATGCCATATGAGCTGATCTAAAAACCCAGAAAAGACATGTAATACCATGAATTCTAGTTTCACAACTGTCTACAAGCCTATGTTTTATAACGATAGAAAAAAACCTAACCAAGTCTGGTAGGCCATATTCTAAGTGAGATAGTTAGGGAAATTATTATTTTATGTGGGTATTTTTTTCACAGCAAATGATTAGAACAGTTATAATTTAGCTTTAATAGTGTAGCTCTGCTAAAGAAACAAGCCTTTTGGCTATATACCCAAATATTTCTTATAGGCTGTTAAGACAACCAAGCATGTTCTACACTTTCTTCTTTGCATTGGGAAATTGCTTCTTAAATAAGAACACTGAAAATATGTATCCTGAGAGATTTTGTTATTCAGACAATGTAAATTCTTCTAATATGAATTTAAAAACTGGATGAACATTAATGAAGGAACTATGTGAAAGTCCTGAATTGAACCGAAGGCTGATTTTTTTTCTCTTAAAACCCACACTTGTTCATCACTTGACATTTTACCCCTACCCTTTTAATTCTTGTGGTCTCCGAGTTTCTGTAATTGGCCTCTCAGATTTCCTATTTAGTGAAGGGTCTGAAGTATGCAGTATCCAAATTTGTGGCACGTCTGAAATGTTCAGTTTGGCTGTTTCAAAGAACCATCTGGATTGATTCAGCTGTGATGCATCTGGTTAGATTGGTTGTGGGCCAGGTTAAAAAAAATACACTGGATGGAATTGCCTTTCAAGAATCTGATCATTTTGCTTTAAATGCTTGGCCATAAAATCATAAATTAGGAAATAGTCTCAATGGGTAAAAATGCTTCAAAGAGTCATCTATTCTAGTCCTGACTTACTATTTAGGAAATTTTCCTTCACAACTAACCTAACATTTTCTTTCTACAATTAACAAAAAGCCACATTGCTTTATTTAGCTTCAGCATGAAGAGTGAAGTCTTCTAGGCAATCCTGAAAAGTTGTAAATTATTTCCATAAAATTGTGATCACACAGATGAGTTTAGATTAATTGGGGATTTCAGGTAATTGATTGCAGGCTTAAAAACCTTCTTCTGACCAATGATTATTTGTATTGACAATTTTCCTCCAAAATGTCTGATTTCACTTTTGCGATACAGTAATTTTTACTCCTCTGTTTTTTAATAGTCTAATTTTTATCTGTGGTAAGTAGTTGCGTTGCATTTCACTGGACAATCTCAAGTGTTGGCACTCTCTAAAATGTAAAGGCTTACGAAGTCAACCATTATTCCACAGAGTATCTCAGTGACTTTTTAAGACATGTCCTCATACTTTCAGCCTCTTCTTAACAAAATTTGGCCTAAACAGAACACTGGGGACTGAATGGAACTCATCCAAGTAGAATAGGAATTCAGAATGGCACTTCTCCTTACAGATGACCTATCACAGGGTACCTAGTCACCTGTTAACCTTCCTCTAAGAAAGGCACTCAAACCAGACCTGTTTTTCCCTCATCTTTGAAAACATCACCACTTCTATCCATTTCTCAAGCCAAACCTGAGTTATTTTTTACTTTTTACCTCCTCTAGAACAGTCAATTCATCAGTAAGTCCTAACCCCACTGCCCCCAAATTATATCTCCAATGTATCAACTTCTTATCAACTCCAGTGTAACCAGCCTTCAAAAGTGACCATTATCTCTCATGTGCAACAGTTTCCTGCCTGGATTCTCAGTTTTCATTTTTGTCTCTTTGTCTTCCATTATTTTTAGGCAAATAAAAACATCATAATCTTACATTCAGGGATCACCATCAAAGTTAACATCTTAGTATATGTGCCTATGGATCTTTTTCTATGCATGTATGTATACATGTGTAGTTATTTTTAAGTTTATTTATTTATTTAGAGAGAGAGAGAATCCCAAGCAGGCTCCACACTGATAGCCCCATGTGGGACTCGAACTCACCAACCATGAGATCATGACCTGAGCCCAAATCAACAGTTGATGCTCAACTGACTGAGCCACCCAGGCACCCCTGCATGTGTTGTTTTTTAACCAAAGTAAGAACATAGTGTATACTATTTTTAACTTGTTTCTCGTTGATAATATTACCTCTATATTTCAGTAATTTAAAAAATTTCTCTAATGATCCCGAAATGTTTTTTACAGCTGTTTTTTTTTTTCTATTTCAGGATCATACTTTAATCCTACTTTTAATATAGCATAGTCCCTTTCTTATGTTTCTGGCTTATTGAAAAGACTAGACCAATTTTCTCAACATGCCTTTTTTTACAGAAAGGTCTGACCTCTTGTAAATGTAAATTAGATCAGTTGACTTTCTTTCTTAAACATATTAATGAATTCTCACTGCATGTAGAATGAAATCCAAATTCCTATTGCCTACAAGGCCTTATGATCTGCCTCTGCGCAACCTCACTGGTTTGGTCTTCTAGCCACTCTTTCTTCTTACTCACAAAGTACCAGCTGTATAGGGCTAAATCTCAGATCCTCAAAAACTTCAAGTTTTTCTTACCTCAACACCTTTGTACCTGCCCTCTTCTCTCGGATCTTACAGTTTTTCTCTCTCAGTTCAAATAGCATAGCTTCTGAGAGGTTTCTCCTGTTTTCCAATATAAAGTAGTCATCTTCCCCTATCTTTGGTGACTACAATAAACGCTGGCCTGTTTTCATGCACTTGTGTAATTCCCTCCCACACTGACTCTGGGCTTGACCATCTGTTGATTTGGTCAATGGGACATTGAAAAACAGGACAATCATGTATGCTTGGGGAACACTTGCACACTGGGGTTTGTGCATTTAATATCCACCTAGTAATACTATTCTATTAAGCAGCTTGGGGAGGAATGCAAAATAATGACAAGGTAAAGAGAACCCAGAGAATGAGAGGTCATCTTGGGTGTTCGAGCCCCAAATGACCTCCCAGCTGACTGTGGTTGCACAAGTAATTTTGACTGTAGCACATGGAGGAGGAGAGTAACTTGGTTGAGTCCAGTCAACCTACCGATTCATGAGAATAAGCAAATCATTGTTGCTCTAAGGCAGTGCATTTTCAGTAGTTTTTACACTGCACTTGAGAACTGAAACCAGTTCTTCTTCATTTTAGTGTACTTCATAGCATTTATCACCACTTGATATAATCAGACATTCCTGTCCCCCTGATTATAGTCCATCTCCTACCATTGTAAGTTCCATAAAAACAAAAATTTTTCCAGATCATTTACATCATATGCACCTTCAGTGCCTATGACAGAGCCTGCCATCTCAGTAAAATGTGTTTAATGAATGAATAAATAAAAAGCTGCAAAACCTGAGAAAAGTTTGGGGAAAATGTATAAAAGACAAGCTAGACAGGGCTCCTGGGTGACTCAGGCAGTTAAGCGTCTGACTTCGGCTCGGGTCATGATCTCACGGTCCGTGAGTTCGCACCCCGCATTGGGCTCTGTGCTGACAGCTCAGAGCCTGGAGCCTGCTTCAGAGTCTGTGTCTTCCTCTCTCTCTGCCCCTCCCCCACTCGCACTCTGTCTCTGTCTCTTAAAAAAAAAGTGAATACAAGTTAAAAAAAAAAAAAAAAGACAAGCATATTCAAAGATCATCTAAGCCAATCTTTCCTGTTATTGGTGAGGAAAAGTAGTCCAGAGAAGAAAAGGTTAGAACAAGGCCTAAACAATAAGAAAGAATCTGCAAACCAAGTCTTCTAGAAAGCAAACCACTCAGATTAGGAATCCCAGGCCCAAGAATACAAAAAGCTCTTTAAGTACTGAAAGTGTTACAAAAAAGTGATTTTAGACTGGAAGCATCTGGATTTGGAACTGTTTTTCCTGAATAGTCTGGAGTAGATCTGTATGGTGCTTGGGAAGGTACTCTTGGCCATATAACTACTCATTTTGTGCAACCTCTGGGCAGCCACGATTGTACATCTTGACTCTAATTGCTTAGTAGTGACTTAGATCCCCACAGAAGCCTGGTCTCCCAACTCCTGCTATAGCACTTTTCCATGCCAACATCCTGTCCCCAAGCTGTGGTGGTGTTTTTGGTGGTTTTTTTTTTTTTAACCATGGTATTATCCAGGTTTGCTCTGTGACACTGATCCCCATAACTACATGGACAAACTTACCAGCCTCTATTCACTGTTTACAGTATGTCAGGACCTCTAAGTGGTTTTCATGAATTCTTTCATTTAAAATTCACAGCATCTCCTGGAGAGGATGTGGAGAAACGGGAACCCTCTTGCACTGTTGGTGGGAATGCAAATTGGTGCAGCCGCTCTGGAAAGCAGTGTGGAGGTTCCTCAGAAAATTAAAAATAGACCTACCCTATGACCCAGCAATAGCACTGTATCCAAGGGATACAGGAGTACTGATGCATAGGGCCACTTGTACCCCAATGTTCATAGCAGCACTCTCAACAATAGCCAAATTATGGAAAGAGCCTAAATGTCCATCAACTGATGAATGGATAAAGAAATTGTGGTTTATATACACAATGGAATATTACGTGGCATTGAGAAAAAATGAAATATGGCCTTTTGTAGCAACGTGGATGGAACTGGAGAGTGTGATGCTAAGTGAAATAAGCCATACAGAAAAAGACAGATACCATATGGTTTCACTCTTATGTGGATCCTGAGAAACTTAACAGGAACCCATGGGGGAGGGGAAGGAAAAAAAAAAAAGAGGTTAGAGTGGAAGAGAGCCAAAGCATAAGAGACTGTTAAAAACTGAGAACAAACTGAGGGTTGATGGGGGGTGGGAGGGAAGAGAGGGTGGGTGATGGGTATTGAGGAGGGCACCTTTTGGGATGAGCACTGGGTGTTGTATGGAAACCAATTTGTCAATAAATTTCATATATAAAAAAAATAAAATAAAAAAATAAAATAAAATTCACAGCATCTCTTAGAAGTCAATACTATTGTAGTTCCCATGTACTGATGAATAAACTGTGCATCAAAAAATGTAGGTAATCTGTTAACAACTAAAATAAGTAAAGCAGTCCAGCTTCAAATCTCTATATGCCTATCTACAAATCTTAAAACCTACTGCCTCTTCTCTGTGATGCCTCAACCCTCATGGGCTTGTATGTGCCAACCTCGGTCCATTTCCCAACCCTGGATACCCCTTCACTGGGAGGTGCCTCATTTCTTTGAACCCAAATTTACTATCATGCTTAAACTGAGAATTTGTGGATTTTACTTGATATGTCACATCTCCCAAGTGGCTCAGGAATAGTTCATGCCTTAACTCCCCCCAAAAGTATCTCATCTTACATATTTCAAATCTGCTGGCAGCCTAGTGAGGAATGTATTTTGGGATAGAGGAGCTCTAAGAGCTTGGCTATATGAAAGATAACTTCCCCCATATCTGTATTCTGGCATATTCTGCCCTGTGTAAATATTTAGTTATGTTTAAGAGTGGGAAACAGTCATTTTATTTAGAACCTTAAGCTTAAGGAAACCCAAACACCATTTACTCCAGGATTTTTAGTAATATATCATTTTCCTCCCATCCTCTCATGCAAATGCAGCACATAAAAGATAAGAATCATGGTTCTCTGATTTAAGGAAGTATGTGTATGTGTGGTAACTGTAGTGGTAAGGATAGGGAGAAATTAGCTATATCTGGCTCCTTGGCTTCCTGCTTTTGCCAGAAAATCTGAGGCTGAAGAAAGTGACTACTCAAGGCCATACAGTTTCCCAGACGACAATATAGTTTCCAGTAAGTGTTGGCAACTAGCACTTTGATGCTAAAATGCACAACGTAATTCAGTGTATGCGCTACATCTTTACCTGGGTAGTAGGCAGTGCTTTTTCCTTTCCTGCCTCTCCAAGAAAAGAATTGCTTCCCCCTTTTTTCCAGGCCCACCTCCCTGGATTCTCTCATGGTGCACACTGGTTGCTGCCTCCAGACTGGGTTGCCTAGCAACCAAGCTCTGCAGGCTTCGTAATAGACAAAGGCTTTTCCTTCTAGTCCAACTGCTGTGCTAATGCTCATTGTTGACAAGGGAACAACTCCCTACTGAACACACTCTGTAATATGGAGGCAGATTTGGGGACATGGTACCAGGAGCTATGGACATCTCTCCTAAACGGGAAGGCGAATACAAGTTTGAGGGCCAACTTAGTTTACTGCACGGACTATTTCATACATTGATAGATGACTATGCATGCATTTCTACTTGATGACTCACCAAAATTGTATTATAGAAGGCATTTTGTCACAGTGGAATCTGAATTCAGAGAACCATTCATATCACCATCTTCTTGGCCCATAAAACCGACAAAGAAATTATCTGATATTGCAAGGTACACAACCACACAGTTAGAAATTATTTCATGCCTATCAACTAAGTGTCTCAGATGTAAACTCCATTTAACTAGAAGCACTTGAATTCATAGAACACTTTCAAATCCTTTTCACTGGATCCTAACATTGAGCAACCATCAAGGTAGGCAGAACATGAAATGGTATTTTCACGTAACTGAATGATGAGGTGACTAACCCAATGGTAGAGATAAGGAGACAAAGATTATTCTTTAAAACCGGTTCTTCAGAGTCTTCTGGCTCCAGGTACTTGTTCAGCTCTGGGACAGATGCATCTTCGTATGTAAAACGACTTTATATGTATAGCTTGCTTGTTGCAAAAGGAGGGCAGAAGGTCACTTTCTAAATTGCTAAATAAGCTTGGAGAAATGTAACAACTTATTATGCAGTATTCAGCAAAGCTGTGACCCTCTTATCTTTCTGAATCAAGGCAATCAGCCATTAAACACTATATTACTGATGTCTCCATAGTGTTATTCTCAGATGGCATGTGAATGCATGTAGAAAGATATGCAAGCAACCAAATTTTAAATATAGATTGGCAAAATGCAATTAAATACACGCCACTATTGAATATGGCAGGATTTCATAACCTTTTTTGTTTCCTAGGAAAAAGCAAGATAATCAACTTAATGATCATAGCAATTGTGTCTATTTTCCTTGGCTTTGTGTCTTTTATATGCCTCACAGAGCCTGGCATATAGAAGTCTTAAATATTTATAGAACTAAAGACTAAAGAAAAAATAAGAAACCAGTATGTTACCCATTATAGCAGAAAGATCCTGTGTTCCAGTTCCTACCTCATATCATCCAGTTAGACCTTAGGTTCAAAATCAGGAAGATTCTTCTCACATTTTAGTATTGCTAAAATTTTGCAATGTTTTCCAGTGGAAAAATAAAAGATCTTTCCTTTGAAATAACACCAGACACCCAACTGTAAGTCCAGACCCATTCAGATAGAAATTCAGATAGAAAACATAAAGATTCAACTAAATCAGAATTTCCCTTCTTACCCTCAGTATCTTAATTCTTCTTCTCACATTCATTAGTATTCCATCTTTGAACACAATGATCATCAGATGTTTTGCTTACCTAGTTCTATAATCCATTATTTTTAAGACAAGTTTATTATAGCACATACAGCATACTAATCAAAAGTGTAAAATTTGGACTCAGAATGACCTAGGTAAAAGGCCTCTCTTCCTAATGGCTGTGTGACCTTTGGGTATCTTTGAACCAGTTTTATTATAAGCAAAATGGGAATTATAGCACTTTATGTCAGTGCAGTGGTAGGTAGATATTTAATAAGATACATCATGTAAGAATTTTTGCTTGGACCTAGCATATAGGGCTCAATAAGTGTTAGTCATTAAATGATAAAAAAATAATAGTGATTTAAATAAGTAAATATTTGGCTTTATATTGAATTATTTTTTGAGGGGTCCACATTCTTTCAAGGCCCAAGATGCCCCAAACTTTTCAAATCAACACAAAGAAAGAGTTCCTAATATATTTCCAAGAAATGTGTTCAAATAGCATTTAACAAGACTTTGTACTCTTCTAGGACCAGGGAGGAATTCTAGAGAAGCAGCAAGCTAGACCTTTTCCATGAAGGGATTTGCTGTTGGTACCCTACTATCTCCCTTCTCTTCCCACCTCCACCACCTGGAAGGAGGAATTATTCAGTACACCCTGTTCCCACTCCTCCCTATGCTGGATAGAAATGCACCATGTTTTTCCATCACATGCTAGATTTTTCTGACACCATCTGTTCTCATAAGCCCACGGCACACAGTTTGCCTTGCTGTCACAACTCTATTTGAAAATGTCGAGAAGAAATGTGATGAATGATTCTGAGGAATGTTGTTTACCTACCCACCAACCACCATTGAGTTGTAGGGATTTGGGACTGGATAAAATACTGAGATCCTAGGATTAGCCCTACTAATACCTCACAGAGTTTGAATGAAAGAGAAAAGAGCTGATTGCAAAGATTTTCAACCCAGTGAGGACCCGTTGCTACAGATCAGGCCTTAGCTCTTATTTATGAAGTCCTAGTTTCCACTACTATGTTAACCACCTTCCACACATAACACAATCCTCAACACCCTAACAAGACAGAAGATGCTGGTTATCATCCACCTGCATGGTTGAGAAACTAGAGGTGTGGAAGAATGAGTTAATCTCCTTACACTCATACAGCTAGCAAATGGCAGAGTTGAAATATGAATCCAAGTTGTCTGTCTCTAGACTCTCTGTCCTTGACCAATGTATATAATGCCTCCTACAGGAACAGTAAACTAAGAACCAGTTGGCTTGCACTCTCTGGTTCCACCTTTAAGAAGATGCCATATCCTGGAATTACAGTTTTATTTTGACATTATTATAACCCTAAAGTGTAAGGAAGTTCATTAAGGGCAGAGACCATGAAATACTTACATCTACACTCACATACACATTCACACCACCTTTAATCATGCATAGTAGGTGCTCTGTAATATCACTGATTTATCAAATAGAGACCACTAACCAGGGTGATCAAATAATTTATCACCCAAATCAGGGTATGTTTGAGGGGGAAAGGAGTCCTTCTACAACAACAACTATAAATTGAGATCATCCTACACAAATTAGATCACATGTTTAATCTAGTTATAACCTCTGTTAATCTATTCAATGTTATGAGCTCCCTCTGAGATTAAGATTAGAGACAGCCTTTGAAACTGCAACACCCAAAAAACGGAGCCATCTATCCTAAACACAAACCCAGAAACAGAGACTATAAAAAAGACAACCTGGATGTCACCCTGATTTTGCTTTCCCTTTTATAAATGTGTTTGTGATTTTTTTTCCCACTCCTCAGCAGATGCTACCTGATTTGTGCTCTGGCTAATGTCACTCTCGTCAAAAGCATTGCCAAACGCAATGAGGTGCGACTGACACCAGGAAAGATGATGAGCAAGGAGAATGGCAGCTGGCTGCATTTCCTTCTTGTAGAATTTTAATGAATCAAGGAGCATTCTGATAGAGTACATCTGTACATGCTAGAAGCAAAGCAGAATGCTCTCGATCCAAACTCTGAGATCTGCAAACTCTCAAGTAGGCCCCACCCTCATGACAGGGCTGGATGGGTCCTGAATGGAGGGTGAGGATTGAAAAATACATACAACAGCTGCAGAGTCATAAGAAAAATGGCAGAGAAGTTGTTACAAAACTGGAGTTCTCTCTCACTCTGGGCTACTCTCCAGTTCTCTGACTTAGGCAAACTCCTTGTCTTAACTACAAATCTATTAATAGTAATAATTAAAGCTACTTTAAGCAAAAGCAAGAAAACAATTGGTTTATCTCAAGGATCCACAGGCATTTCATGGAAGCCAAGGGCAGGAACACAGCAGGGTCTCAGAAGCACCATAAATCTAGGAAGGGACCTCGTTTCTTCTTTAATTATTGTTTTTTGTTTCTGTGAATTTGCTTCTCTCTCTTCTCTATCCATCTTTATTCTCCCCCCCCCCCCTCTAGTTTTCTGATGGAAGACAGAATAACCCAGGTTTTTATGGTGTCAGTAGCCACAAGGAAAGACTAATTCTCAATTCTTATTCTCTTTTCCATGTCTGATTCCCAGCCTAGTATCTGATTGGCTTAGCTAGTGTCAGGTGTCTTTCCCAGGCTCAAAAGCATAAAAAGAGTATTCATCAATTTAAAAAAAAAATTTTAACGTTTATTTATTTTTGAGACAGAGAGAGACAGAGCATGAACGGGGGAGGGGCAGAGAGAGAGGGAGACACAGAATCCGAAGCAGACTCCAGGCTCTGAGCCATCAGCCCAGAGCCCGACGTGGGGCTCAAACTCACGGACCGTGAAATCGTGACCTGAGCTGAAGTCTGATGTCTAACTGACTGAGCCACCCAGGCGCCCCAACATCAATTTTAGATATCATGCTTGGGATCCATTCCTCTGACTCAATAGAAGACAGATTCATCCCCATTGCAGAAGAACTTTGTGAGTGGAGACATTTTCAAAGGTGTCCATTCACTTGTGTACCCGTGTTCCCTCAAAAGTAAAATCCAACTTCTCTCCCCTCATGTGGTTATATCTTAAATGATACTACATACAAGGGAAAAATTGTGGAATGAAAAGGGCTTTACATCGGTCAGGCACTAGCTTTAAACATGAATGACCCTGTAAGTCAGATGCAAAGCAATCATAGATAAGCCTATATATTCTAACTTCCCAAGTTGTAGTCCTCCTTCCACAGATAACTGGTAGGTCAATGTCACTGCCAGAAAAGAAGAAAAAGTTTCCTCATTTGAATCTTGTGGGCATAGAGTTCACTCTCAAGTGAAAACCCTCTGCTTCTCTAGATTTATAATTAATGCATTTATTTGCATTATGTAAATGGTACCTTCTATAAATTCATATTAATAGTTATCATTAATAAACTCAGTTGCTATTTCTCTGAGCTCTGAGATGCTTAATTATTAGAATTGTAAACACAACATAAGGGGTACAGAAAGCATTAATATTTAGAAATACTGACAGATTTTGTTCATGACCTGCCATGATTATTAATATTACTATAAATTTTGCCAGGGCAGCTTGTCAGCATGAGTACTAAGTATGAAGCAAGGAAGAATCCATTACCCAGAGCCGAATTCTCGACGAAATGCCACTACAAAAGAAAAGAACACACATCTCACTCAAGCCTTAAGATAACAGTCAAGCAAACAACAGATCTTTACTAAGGCCTGTCATGGGTCAAGACTCAACAATGTCGGGGGTTAGGACAGGGCTAGGGTGTGAAATAATATTTTTGCAGTCTTTATTCATAGACCCTTCCACATATGTCTGATCTGGACCTTCCTTTCCAACCCTCTATAGAAATGACTTAATGAAAAAAAACATCAAATTCCTTACCATTAAAGGAGGCATAATTAAAATATCTGCCCTGCCTAACTCGACTTGGCAGGGAGGGAATATTTTGTCACTGAGCCACAGAGAAGAGTTGAAATTCAGGGTTTCAAGCATTGTTTACCCAAGAAAGCTTGAAGTCACATAAACCCTGTGTAAACATGAGCCATCTTACTTAGAACCACAGAAACAAGATCCATCACATGATGCTCTCGACAGGTAAAAATACAAGGAGGCTCTTACTGCAAAGATGGTGCCATCTGACAGGGTAAAATTTGAGATGAAGGAAAAGGGACAGAGACTAGAGAAAGGGGACATAAAGGGAGAAAGGAAACAAAAGAGAACATTCAGGCAGAGTTTATATATATATACATATATATATATATATGTATATATATATACATATATATGTGTGTATATATATATGTATATATATATGTGTGTATATATATGTATATATATATGTGTATATATATATGTATATATATATATATACATATACACACACACACACACACACACAATCTCCTCATATTCCTCAATATGTACAACGCATGTGTCCACACACACACATAAAAATATTCCCACAAATCACACACACACACACAAACACTCCCCCCACCTTGCAGATTTTGTTTCATACACAAGAGTATCAACAGCATTTTAGCAAAGCTGTCTGAAACAAATGCAGAAATGAAGCACACAAATACTTTAAAGACAGACATAGGGACAGAGGCTGTCTGACCAAGACTCAATCAGAAAAACAGGAAGACCTAACTACAAATGCCAGTAGAAAGGTCAGCATGACTGACTCCTGCTTCCTTAAAGCAGTTGGTAATTTTTTCTATATTACTGTCGATAGAATTAAAGATAGAAGAAATTCAGGTTAATGGCTGAGTGCTCTCATTAGCCAATCGATTGGTGATCATTTTGGAAAGAATATTTAAGTGGCATATTTACCAAATGGTCCTACTCAAATGCTAACTAAAATAGAAAGTTATAAAAACATAAGTCACTATACTTGTTGATCCATCTACCCAAATGCACACAGGAATCAACTGAGACACAAATATACAAACACACACTTGAACATCTGTAATTATCAAATATATCGCTCCAAATGCCCACATGTAGCTTTGAGTTGTTAAATAAGCTTTTAGTTGTATGTGCGAAATGGTACTGCATAAAGGAAAGGGCAACTAAGTTCACTTGAGAGCCACCATTTATTAAGAACCAACTATGTGCAGACACTATTTCAAAATTCTTCACATTATCTTATTAAAACCTTACAACATTTCTGTAGTGTAGGTACTATTATCTCCATTTTGTGTATGCCCCTGAAAAAGGGGCAGAGCTTGAATGTGAACCTAGGTGGTCTAGTTCTAGAATATTATACTAAAATAAGGATATTTCATTCCCATGCTGGCCATCAACTAGTAGTAACTGTCTGTAATGCCATATGGAGTACTTCTGACTGCATCTGGGCTTGTAAAGAAAGAGTGCTGTGAAGTGTGCAATGGGTAGAAAGGTGAGTAGAGTATGCATAATGAGTATTTGCAACACTGATCCAGGTTGCAGAGGATGAGCAACCACTAACCATATGTGTGACCTTGCCCAAAATGACCAGTGGAAAGTGAAGGAATCACAGACAGTATCACTAGTTTAGCAATATTATTATGGGTGTGAATACGACAAGGACCTCTTAGCATAATCCTGGATGGCTAGAACAGCCTAATAGCCTAAGATCTTAGATCACTAGTCTCTAGTTTAGAATATGATTTCATGACTACAATCTATATTATCTAAACTCCACCCATCCCCACATCTATTATTAAAAATAATAGAATTCAGGGGTGCCTGGATGGCTCAGTCTCTTAAGTGTCTGATTTCGGCTCAGGTCATGATCTCATGGTTTGTGAGTTCGAGCCCCACATTGAGTTCTCTGCTGTCAGTGCAGAGCCTGCTTCAGATCCTCTGCCCCCCCTCATTCTCTCCCCATCCCCCACTCAGACTCTCTCTCTCAAAAGTAAATAAACACTAAAAACATTAAAAAACGATTCAATCAACAAAGTTCCTCTGTGTGCTTATCAATACAGTGGGGATTTAAACGCACATCCAAAAGTCATATGACAATTAAAGAAAGCGACTTTCCATATTCACAAAAGTTCACTGGAGAAGAAATGTAAAGGGTAGGTGAAATTCTAACATTTAAACAACCCTCAAAAGGTTTGGCAGTTCTACTAGTCCAAAAATGTAATAAACATGCTCACCTTCCTAAAAGAAGATCATGCTTAACACTTAACCTTAATAAGAATCAGTAAGAATACTTGGTTGATTTAGTCTTTATAACAACTTTGGAAGCTCTGTTAGAAAACTTATTCAAGGTTACCTCACCATTCTGAGCAGATCCAGAACTATTACCCCAAACTTCTAAAACCAACTTATTTTTTTCTATGCTCTCAAGTTTGCCATTTGGGGAGTGGGGTGAACAAACATGTCTCTATCTTATAACCAAGAGTCTATGGGCTGATGACTGGCAAGGAAGAAGGCTGTGGGCTGTGACTGTGGCACAGCTTGGCACTCAGCCTGGCTTCTTTTGAATCACACTCTCAAGTGACAGAATTAACCAGCCACAGAGATTGAGTTCACTGAACAGGAAAAAAAAGGCTGCCAAAAAAAAAAAAAAAAAAAAAGTTAATGCAATCCAAGGCTGTGTTTAATAGAACAACAGCCATTTATTTTTTTCCCCTACCCTCCCTCAAGAAAGACTTAAGGGGGCAATAAACAATAATGTCCAGAAACAAGTAGGTGAAAATCTCACTCCGCTTTTGGTTTCCAAGTGACACATTGAAGAGAGTCCTAGATTCCATAAAAATACTTCACAAGGTCTTTTGAGAAACTAGAGCTCATCTATTTAGGGTGACCAGGATGATGATGGGGCAGAAAATCATGGCATGTTGTGATGCCTGAAGAAACAGAGGATATTTACTCTAATAAAAAGACCTTGATTAGTTATTTTTTAAATTAATACTTAAAAGGTGTATCATACTGAAGAGCGTTTGGACTTTTTTATGCCTTTTAGGGAACTGAGTAAGACTGGTAAGTGGAAGTTCCAAAACCTGTCCAAAAATGAAAAACGACACCCATGAAGTAGTGATCACCACTCACATCAGAGCTATTCAAGAGAAACACAGTTATAAATCTCTCCACAAATGGCTGGAAGGGACTTTTAAAAATCGTGCATTTAACCAACTCAGAGTCATATACATTCTCAGATATCTTTTCATCTTTACCAGACACTGGTGTGAAAGATTTCATATACTTTATGCTTTATTTTCTAAGCTCAGGAAGTAACTTGGGTTAGGAACAAGAGTGAGGGTTTTTCTGTAAAAAGCCTCAGAATTTTAATCAAAATTAAGTACAGCAGAAGCATGTCACATTGCTGAATGGACCAAGATGTCTGGGGTGAGAGGCCACTTACTTCAATCATCATAGAATTTATTCTTTTATTTTCCCCACATAAGAGCAAAAAAAAATGCCCCATCCATATGGACTTCTGAGCTATAGATTATACTGGCAGCCATTCAAGAAAATTTGGACAATAGCAAATCATTTATCACTGGTGGGCAGCATTAGCCAGCTCCTTTGAACTGAAGGGGCTTCAGAAGCAATCCCAATATCCCATTCTTTTCTCTCTTTATGAATTCTACTAAGCCATTATCCTTGCAAGAATCAGCAAACCTGATCAAACTATTTGTAATGCAGTTAGTGACCTCATCGCCCCTACCCCAGTTGAATACCTTATTATACATGGGAAGAAAAGAATAAATGTATTTTTTCATCTGTTCTGCAATTTCCAGTTTAAAAAAAATAAATCTCCCTGCATTTTCAGAAGGTGTTATGTCAGATTTTCTTTACCTTGCTTTGCTGATACAGCAGTAGACACAAGAGCTGTGTGGGGCAATTTTCTAGCCAACTTGCTGCAACTGAGAAATGAAGGAGAATTGTATTCAAAATTCAGTATCACAGTTCTGTCTTTCCAAGTGAGTAAGATCTGGCTTCCATGCATAAAAGAGACAATAAAAATAACAATGGTTATAGTAGAAAAATAAAAATGCTTTCCTTATAAGTAGATGCTATATATATTTAGAATCAAAGACTACAAATCGGACCATAAATTAAAAAAGCATATTTTAGGGGCGCCTGGGTGGTGCAGCCGGTTAAGCGTCCGACTTCAGCCAGGTCACGATCTCGCGGTCCGTGAGTTCGAGCCCCGCATCAGGCTCTGGGCTGATGGCTCAGAGCCTGGAGCCTGTTTCCGATTCTGTGTCTCCCTCTCTCTCTGCCCCTCCCCCGTTCATGCTCTGTCTCTCTCTGTCCCAAAAATAAATAAACGTTGAAAAAAATTAAAAAAAAAGCATATTTTAAAGGCCCAGGCAGATGAGGTAAATATGTAAAACAGGCTGGTTATGAGGCCATAGAAAGCATAGTGTTGGCATCCCCAGTTGGAAATTCTGCACCCTGACTAAGCATATTGTAATTCAACAACAGCATTAATGACAACAAAATGTGGACTAACCAAACACTTGAAGGTTTCCAGCTTGTAGACTTCCATTTGAGCTGGAAACCACCAGATTCAGTGGTTTTCAATTCTGACACCATATTCAAATCCGTGAACAACTGTCAAAAAAAATTATTAACGCCTGGGCTCCATACTAGATCAATTAGATGAGCATCTCTGTGAGTGGGAACCACCATCAGTGTGATTTTAAAATCCACCAGGTGATTCTAGTGTACAGCTAAACATAAGAAACAATATGAGAAAACTAAAGCTGAAAGAAGCAAAGCATCTATATCAAGACGACATTAGTACTTGGTAGTACTAGTCAGCAAGGGCTGCCTTAATTATCAATGATGAACTTCTTAAGCTAGAAGAACTCCCAGCTAGAAGATGCCCAGAAGCAAATACAAACTGGAAGTAATAAAAGGGTAATGTAAGAAAGTCAAGATTACTATTTGAGTCTGGCAAATATTTGACCAGTTAGAGATTTGGCTGCATTAATGAGATGATGCACCTTCTTAGTGCCTATAACATGCCGCAAATAATTAAACATTTAACATACATTTCTGTCTCTAAATGCTGTAACAATCCATTAAAGACATTGCTGCACAGAGAGACAAATAATGTTGCCAAGTACACAAAGCTAATAAATTGTCAAGGATAGATTTAAACCTATCTATTTGAGGTAAAAATTATAGGAAGGAAATGCTCAGAGTTGAGCTTATGATTCCATCAGTTTGCCAAATGTGTGCATCCATGTAACCAACACTGCAGTGAAGATATGGAACATTCCCATTACCCTAGAAAATTCTCTCCTATACACTTCCAGTTGTTCCAGCCTGCATATGACTCTCATTTCTATCACAATGAACTAGACCTTCATATATACAAAATCTTATAGTGTGTTCTGATTTGTTTCTCACTCGCCTGCTCAACATATTTTTTGAGGTTCATCCACATTGTTGCACGTATCAATAGTTTGCTACCTTTATGTAGCTAAGGAATATTCCATGATATGAATATACCATAATTTGTTCACCTACTGTCCCGATACTGGTCATTTTGCTATTGTTGGTAAACCTCTTTGCCCATTTATTAGTAAAGTTGCTATAAATATTCTTCTTCAAGTCTTTTTTGTAGAAATATATTTTTATTTCCCTTGGGTAAATACTTAGAGATGGAATTTCTGGGTCAGTAGAAACAGTTGCATGTTTAACTTTATGGGAAATTCCCAAACTGTTTTCTAAAGTGGATGCTTTATTATGTACATACTTCCCTGAACAATATGAGAGTTCCAGTTACTCGACATCCTTGACATTTGTTGATGCCACAGTGAAGTGGTATTACACTGTGGTTTCAATTTGCATTTCTCTAATAACTAATAATGTTAAATATTTTTTCAAGTTCATATTCACCATTCACATTTTCTTTCTTGTGACGTGTCTGAACCTTGGCCTAGTAAAACAAACAAAAAACTTGCTTGTCCTCTTATTACTGATTTCTTCTTTATTTATTCTGCATCAAGTTCTTTGTCAAATATATATTGCAAATATTTTCTCCAAGATTATAACTAAACTTTGTATTTTCTTTCAACAAAAAGAAGTTTGGTTTTGTTTGGTTGGTTTGGTTTGGTGAAATCTGTCACTTTTTTTGTGTTTTAGTGTTTTTCCTTTCCTAAGAAACTTTTGCCCATCCCAAAATCACTAATATGTTTTTCTATGTTTACTTCAGAAAGCTTTGGTTAGTTTTTAAAGATTTTATTTCTAAGTAATCTCTATACCCAATGTGGGGATTGAACCCACAACCCTGAGATCAAGAGTTGCATGCTCTACTAACTGAGCCAGCCAGATGCCTCCTAAAAGCTTTAGTTTTAGTTATTATGATTAAATTGCCTGGCCTTGTGGTGCAATGGATAGCTCATTGGACTTCTAGACAGTTATTATGATTAAATCTATAATTTATCTAAATTAATTTTGAGAATGGAGTGTAGTTGCAGTCAAGAGTCATTTTTTCCATGTGTTTATCCAGTTATTCTAGCACTATTTGTTAAAAAGCCTTGTCTTTTTTCATTGAATTTCCTTTGAGCTTCTACTGAAATTGACTCTATGTATCAATGTATTTCTGAACTCTACTTTGTCCCATTGATAAACTCGTATATCCTTATGCTTATACAATACTATCTTGATTACTATGACTTATAGGAAGTCTTGATATGAAATATTATAACTCATCTGACTTTGTTCTTTTGCAAGATGGCCCCAAATGTTGTATACTCTGCATTTTCATATAATTTTTTTAAGTTTTTATTTAAATTCCAGTTAGTTAACATACAGTGTAATAGGAGTTTCAAGTGTAGAATTTAGTGATTCAACAATTATATGTAATACTTGGTGTTCATCACAATTGCCCTCCTTAATCCCCATCACCTAACTCACCCATTTCCCCACCCACCTCCCCTCTGGTAACCATCAGTTTGTTCTCTATAGTTAAGAGTCTGTTTCTTGGTTTTCCTTCCCCCCTACCATGTTCATTTGTTAATATTACTCAGCCACAAAAAAAAAATAAAATCTTGCCATTTGCAACAGCATGGATGGAGCTATAGAGTATAATGCTAAATGGAGTAAGTCAGGGAAAGACAAACACCATATAATTTTACTTGTATGTGGAATTTAAGAAATGAGATAAATGAGCATTTTCATATATATTAAATAAATTAAATAAATTTAATTTATATATAAATTAAATTAAATTAAATTATAATTAAATATATATATATATAAAATAAAATTATTTCCACAAAAAAGTTGAAATGTTTCTTAAGATTGTGTTTAATCAAAACAGTATTGAGTCTTCCTGTTCATTAACATGTTATCTCCATCAATTTAAGTCTTCCTTAAATCTCTAAGGAATATTTTTAAATTTTTATTACAGAAGTCTCATACATCTTCTTATTAAACTTATCTCTAAATATGAGTATCTTTTCAATATGCTATTGCAAATGTTACATTTAAATTTCATTTTCCAAATGTTTGCATCCAATATATAGATATACAACTTATTATTTTATATTGATATTGTATTAATCACCACCCACTAGTAATTATAATGTGCCAGAAAACTACACTAAACATCTGTGAAAATCTTTACAACAATCTAAGAGACAAGGCAACTGAGGAAGAGAGAAATTATATACCAAAGACATAAAGTTAATAAAGTTCCAAAGTTTAATTATATCCTGTCTTTGTAATGTTAAACTCTAAGTTCAAACCTCTGTTGCTTTGCTTATGTCATAATATGGGGGTCTTGACAACCATGGCCTTGAGGGTTTAATACCAGTCAGTGGATTTTCATGGTAGATTCTTGAGCAAGGAAATAACATTTTGAAGGAGATTTTCTAAGGAGCCTATCCAGATGGAGGTGGGAAGAATGAAATGGATGGAGTGATGAGAAACAGACTACATTGTGTCAAACATCCCACACACTGCCTCCTCTAACTTGACTCTATTTCTTTACATTCACCAAGAGTTAAATTTCATGCCACCACATTTGAAAACAGTCTGATAGTTCTTTAAATGATTAAACAAGTTACTATATAACCTAGCCATTCTACTACTAGTTATGTACAAGAGAAATGAAAACCTATGTCCGCACAAAAACTTATATGTACATGTTTAAGGCAGTATTATTTATAGTAGCCAAAAGGTGGCAATGATCCGACTGTCCATCAGCTGAGGAATGGATTAATTAAAATGTGATATATCCAAATAATTGAATATTTTTGGCCATAAAAAGGAATGAAGTACAGATACTCACTATAATATAGCTGAACCTTGGAAACATTATACGAAGTAAAAGCAGCAAGTCACAAAAGACCCTTAATATGACTCTATTCATATGAATAGAAAAATCTATTAGTAGGAAGTAGATTAGTGTTTGTTTAGGGCTAGGAGAGGGAGGAGACGGGGAAAATCTAACTGGTATAAGATTTATTTTTAAAGTGGTAAAAATATTCTAAAATTGACTTTGGTGATAGTTGCAAATATTGATAAATATACAAAAACCCTTGAATTTTATACTTTAAATGTGTGAATTGTACATTATGTGTCTTATATCTCAATGAAACTATTAAAAATAAAAGAATGATTGACTTATTTTGCTTCACATGATATACTCTAGTTCCAGTAGAAAAAAGACAAATAAATATATGTGGAATTTAAGAAACACAACAGATGAACATAGGGGTAGAGAAGGAAAAACAAGTTAAAAACAGAGAGGGAGGAAAAACATAAGAAACTCTTAGATACAGAGAACAAACTGAGGGTTGCTAGAGGGGAAGTGGGGGTGACGGGCTAAATGGGTGATGGGCATTAAGGAGGACACTTGGAATAAGCACTGGGTGTTACATGATGAGTGATGAATCACTGGGTTCTGCTCCTGAAACCAGTACTACACTGTATGTTAACTTGAATTTAAATAAATAAAACAAAAAATAAAAGAATGAAGTTCTTGTTCTTTTTCACAATGAAAAATACCTGATACCTAATAGGTGTGCAACAAATATTTGCTGGAAAGATGAAAAAGAATAAATTCACCAATATTAGGATCCTACTGTGTCCAAGTGCTGGGCTACAATGAGAGAGAAAGGGTTTTAAAATATACAAAAAGTAACTCTCTTTCCCTTATTTATTCAACTGTGTAATAAATCACCTGGGGCATCACTTAACTTTTCTAGGCTTCATTTAACTAAATCCTTTACTTATTTGGGGGTTCCTTCTGAAGTACTGTTGTCATCCATATTTTCAGCACTGCCTTGCAGAATGACCTTTGGTAGGTCACTTTAGTTTTCCTAGCTTGTTTCTAGTAGAATTCTTGAAAGCATCCTTGAGAAGGTGATTAATGAGAAGAGCCAGGGAAGCAGTAAAGGATATGGCAAGAAACCACAAGAAGCTGTAAGATCACTAAATACAGTAAGAAATCTTGTATCCCTTGGCAATTTTTGCCTCCAAAATTTTCAACCAACAAAAAAGAAAATATTTTTATATATAAATATATACATATATATATGCACAAATATATATATATACACAAATATATATATACACAAATATATATACACAAATATATATATATATATACACACACACACATACACACACACATGCGTGTGTGTGTACCTCCCACATATATGGGCCCTACTTCTTTATTTTCTCAGAGAGAGTATTACAATTACTAAAGATGTTTTGTTTTTGTTTCTTATTTTTCTCTTAAGCACTTTTAGTTCTAAAAAGTTAGAATAGAAAGTTACCTTTAGAGATTCTTTAGTCCAATACTGTCCAAAATTCAATGAGGATTTTGTTAAAATGCAGATTCTGATGCAGTAGGTCTGTAGAGAGGCCCACAATTCTAGAAAGCTCCTGGGTGATATGGATATTGCTGTTTTGTGGACTGCACTGTGAGTAGCAAAGTTCAATTCCAATGTCTTTACATTACAAATGAAAAAATCCACAGGAGGACAAGAAAAAGAAACTTATTCAAGGTCACAGAGCTTTGCAGTAGGAAGATCAAGCCCAGAGACAGAATCTCTAAAATCCTAACTCAGGTTCCTTTCCACTACATATCATAAATCAGAAACCCAAAACGCATTTCCTTTTCATTATGTAGTCCTTAAATCTTTAAATGTTCTAAGATTATTATACCTAACAAGCAAAAATCCCCAATTAGTTTTTTTTCTGCCCTATCAAGCTCTTAGGAACATGAAACATGAGAGAAAAAAATCAAACCTACTTTTGGCCTTCAAGACCATCAACTGTTTTCCTTATAAATGGCTACTGTAGATCCTGGCCTGAGGTCAGTCTCTGTTCTACCATCTGTCATCATCAGGTGTAATTGGAAATAGAGATGTATTTTAGCTTAAACAATCCATTCTCATAGCAGATCTATTGAAGAAAAAGATTCATAAAACCTTTCAAAAAAAACCCCCATAAGTTTATTTTATTTCTAATCTTGTCACTATGGATAAATGAGAAAGGATTTTATAACTCAAATATATGTAGACTTAATAGAACGCAATATTTGTATGCATATGTTGGTGTATGCATAACATTTTTGAAAGATTACACACAGTGAATAATGATTAAATTTAGTCACTATATAATTGTTAACCAAAGTACATACTCTGATGAGGAAAAAAGAGAAGGACCTTTTAATTTTTTACACTGCATTTTTTGTCTTATTTTCATTTTCATTTCTTATCATTTCATTTTGCATGTATAAGTTTAATTATTTCTTAAAACCAAGAATGTTTAAATAAGGTTAATAAAACATAGCAAAGAAGATTGTAATTTCTAAAAATGGCTACAGTAATGTTTTCAGTCCCACATGTCTTTCCAGAACCTTACAACATTCCATCAAGAATTGTAGTCTATTTTACTTCCCATTAAGTCTGGGAATGTTTGTGAATTTTCTACCTAAAAAAGTAAAGGGATGCTATGTGATTTCTGGGGCTAGGTCTTAAAAAGAATACAGCTTCCACCTGGATCCCTCTTTTTGGGATGCTTGCTCTGAAAAAGCAAATGCCATACTGTGAAGATACCCACATTTACCCACACAAAATGATCCTATGCAGAGGGCTTTGTAGAAAGTAATTAAGGCCTTGGTCAACAGCCTTCATTAATCACCATACCTGTGGGTCAAACAAGCCTTCACATGATTCCAGTCCTCAGAATGAATCTTCTAGCTGAGAGCCAAACGTCATGGAGGGGAGACAAACCCATCACTCTACACTTATCTAAATACCTAACTGGGGAATCCACGAACAAAATAAATAGATATATTTTATCCTAAGTTTCATAGTAATTTTTTACATAGCACTAAATTGCTGGAATAGATTTTTACACCTGGAAGTAAGTACACTGCCATTACAAAAATACCTACAACCAGGGTAGTGTATTTAGGACTTGGTGGTGGGCAAAGACTAGCAAAAACACAGGGGAGAGTATTAGTGAAAATGTAAAGCATCTTAATAAGTCTATCTGCAGAACCTTGACAACCCGCAAGGAGATTTTAAGTAGGAGATTAAAGGAAAGGGAAAGTGTTACTGCAAGTTGGAAGAAACAAGACACTTG
This sequence comes from Felis catus, assembly GCF_018350175.1. Classification (NCBI taxonomy): domain Eukaryota; kingdom Metazoa; phylum Chordata; class Mammalia; order Carnivora; family Felidae; genus Felis; species Felis catus. The sequence continues at coordinate 194,283,290 of NC_058368.1, forward strand.
TTATGTTGTGGTGGGAAGTTTGGAAACATGGTCTCCTATGATAACATGGAAATAGAATTGTATTCAATGGTTTGGATAATTGAGCCATGGAGATTTCTGGGCAGATTGCTAAAGGTGCCACCCGGTAGTACAGGCTGCTACAGTAGCCTAGAGTAAATGCAAGAAAACAGAGAAGTTCTAAAGGAAGGATTAGTGAATATAAAGGAGCCAGGACTTTCTGGGTTTGAAAATAATAGTGTTTCTCATTCTCAGCCTCCCCAGATGGTAAATGAGGCTAAAATTAATAAACGGCTTTGTTGAAGAGATCAGATCTGGGGTATTGTCAGGAAAACATGATCTAAAGATAAAGTCAAGTGTGTGATTTTAAAATCCTTTAAGATCTCAGAAGAAAAAAAAAAAAACAACAAACAGGGGCGCCTGGGTGGCGCAGTCGGTTAAGCGTCCGACTTCAGCCAGGTCAGGATCTCGCGGTCCGTGAGTTCAAGCCCCGCGTCAGGCTCTGGGCTGATGGCTCAGAGCCTGGAGCCTGTTTCCGATTCTGTGTCTCCCTCTTTCTCTGCCCCTCCCCCATTCATGCTCTGTCTCTCTCTGTCCCAAAAATAAAAAGAAAAAAAAAAAAGAAAAAAAGAAAAAAAAAACAATAATGAGGTGGTATCTCAAACAGATAAAAGTCCATTTAAGGAAAATATCAGTGTAGAAGATTCTGAGCTCACCTCCTCCCATGGACACACCAGTTACAAATATACATATAACAAGTTTCTCTAAAAAAGACCTAAGACTAGCAGAATAGCTCTTCCACAACACAGGGGGGAAGGAAGGAAGGAAGGAAGGAAGGAAGGAAGGAAGGAAGGAAGGAAGGAAGGAAGGAAGGGAGGGAGGGAGGGAGGGAGGGAGGGAGGGAGGGAGGGAGGGAGGGAGGGAGGGAGGGAGGGAGGAAGGAAGGAAGGAAAGAAAAAGAAAAGAAGGAAGGAAGGAGAGAGAGAGGAGAAAAGGAAGGGAGGGAGGGAGGGAGACCACATTCAGATGAATAAAAGGGGCAGCTAAGTGGTATTTCCTGGACTCCCACCATTACCCATAAGAGGAAGAGACATCACAAGTGTGTGGCTCCACATTGAGGAGTGAGTGGTCCAAGCCCCATAATGGACACCACAGCCCATGGGACCTGCAGTGGAAAGGACCCCCAAAATGACTGCCTTTGAAATCCACTGGTGATAACCTCTGGGGGATCAGGAGAGCTATAAAAAACCAAGAGTCCACTCCTAAAGGGCTTGTGAGCTGGCTCACTCACTATGAATCCCTATAGTAGAGGCAGTAGCTCGAGAAGTGCTTGGGTAGTGTGTAAGGAAGATTCATTGACTAGTCAGTGGAGTATATCAAAAGACCAATAGTCAGTTGGATATTTCTCTAGGAACAGAGGATCTAACAGATGTTTTTCGGGAGGGGGGAGGCTTGTTTTTGTGCTTTTTTTTTCACTCTCCTTATTCCTTGTTAGCTTGGCACTAGCAGGTGCCATTTTTGATGCTCTCAATTTTCCTTGTTAGTGCCACTCACCCTGTCCTATATCCCCCTGAAGCCCTGCCCTACAGCCAGCCTAGTGCTCATCTACCACAGACCCTACCCAAAAGACCCAGAATGGGGCCTCACCCTAGCCCAGTGATTTTCTACCATGGCCCTTGCCTTGACAGACTCAGTGCAAAGGTTTGCCCTGGGCTGGTACTCCTCCACCACAGCCCCTACCCTGCCTGACCAGAAGGTGTACACATCCGTGCAGGGGACATCTGTGAATGTCTGTCCAGGGGGGCTTACATTTCTGGGTCCCATAAAACTAAAACATTGAGACAGAACTTGGCAGGCTACCACCCTGAGGGCACTGGACAGACTCCCAGCCTTCCAGTGGCAATTTCTTCAATATTGGGAGACAGCTACTTCATTTAATACAAAGATACAAACACAGAGAGGCAGGAAAAATGAGGAGATGTAGGAATATATTGCAAAACAAAGAACAAGAAAAACCTCAGAAAGTCATTAATGAAATAGAGATAAGCAATCTACCACATAGCTCAAAGTAATAGTCACAAAAGTGCTCATTAACTTGGGAAAAGAATCAATGGACACAGTGAGATCTTTAAACAAGGACCCAGAAAATATAATAAAGCTTCAAACAGCAGTTATACAGCTGAAGAATATAACTAAAATGAAAAGTACACTATAGGGGTCAACAGCAGACTAGATGAAGCAGAAGAAAAGATTAGCAAGCAGGAAGACAAAGCAATGGAAGTCACCCAAAAAGAAAAACTAAATAAATACGATAAAGTGAAGATTCCTTAAGAGACCTTTTCATCAACATCAAGGAGAATAACATTTGCATATGTCAGAAGAAGAGATAGAAAAAGGGCGAGAAAACGTACTTGAAGAAATAATGGCTAAAAATTTCCATAATTTGGGCAAGAAAACAGACATTCAGGCCCAGGAAGCATAGAGAGTCCCAAACAAAATGAACCCAGAGATCCACACCAAGACAGATTGTAATTAAAATGCCCAAAGTTAAATAGAAAAAGAGCATCTTAAAAGCAGCTAGAGAAAAATAGCTTCTTACTTAAAAGGGAAGCTCCATAAAGCTATCAGATTTCTCAGCAGAAACTACAGATCAGAAGAGAGGGGTGTGACATATTCAAGTACTAAATAGAGAAAGGAAAAAAAACGTTTCCAACCCAGAATTCCCCACTTGGCAAAGTTATCATTCAGAACTGAAGGAGAGATCAGATAAGCAAAAGCTGAAGGAGTACATCACCGCTAAACCAGACTCACAAGAAATGTTAAAGAGATTTATGTGAGCTGAAAGAAACAAACTAAGTAATAATAAAAATACAAAAGTAAAAATATCACTGGAAAAGGTAAATATGAAGTAAAGAAAGAAAAGAAAGTAGAAAAACATACTTGATAAGAAGTATTTATAAAATATTTATAAAAAGCTTTATAAGAAGCAAGTATGAAGATTAAAAGACAAAAAATAAAATTAAAACTATAGTAATTAGTCAAGGGATACATGAAATAACAAGATTTAAAATGTGACATCAAAAATATAAAATATGGATGGGTAAATAAAAATGTAATGCTTTGGATATGTTCAAATTTAAGCTGCTATCAAGTTAAAATAGACTGTTATATACATAGACTGCTATATGTGAACCTCATGGTAACCACAAAGCCAATAGTCATAGTAAATAAAAGAAAATGAGAAAGGATTCTAAACATAACAATAAAGAAAGCCATCAAACCACAAGGGAAGAGAGAAAGAGTAGAAGGTAACAGAGAGGAACTATGGAAACAGCCAGAAAACTATTAGCAAACTGGCAACAGCTACATGCTTATCAATAATAACTTTGAATGTAAATGGACTAAACTATCGAAGCCCAGAGTGGTTGAGTGGATTAAAAAAAAAAACAAGATTCATCTATAGGCTGCCTACAAGAGACTCACTTCAGAAGTAAGGACAAACACAGATTGAAAGTAAAAGCATGAGGAAAGATATTTCATGCAAGCAGAAATGAAAAGAAAGTTAGTGTAGTTTTGCTTCTATCAGAAAAAATAGACTTTAAAATGAAGACTGTAATAAAGGACAAAGAAGGACATTACATAATGATAAAAGGGTCAAAAAGATCCAGCAAAAAGATATAACATTTGTAAATATGTATGTCCCCAAAACAGAAGCATGAAAATATATAAAGCAAATATTATTACTTATGTTGGGGTAATTCAACCTATTCACCTAAGGGGAGGAATTGATAGAAATATAATAAGAGTATAGGACTTTAATATTCTTCATATGTCAATGGATAGATCAATTAGAGTATCAATAAGGAAACGCCAACCTTAAACAACATCATATGTGCCTACAGAGTATTTTCTAGGATAGATGAAATGTTAGGCCACAAAACAAGTTTCAATGGATTTAGCAAGACTGAAATCATATTAAGCATCTTTTCTGACCACAATGGTATGAAATTAGAAATAATTTACGAAATAAAGGAGAAGAGAAAAATGTGGAGATTAAACATATGCTACTAAACAACCAATGGGTCAAAGAAACCAAGTAAGAAACCAAAAAATACACAGAGACAAATGAAAACAGAAATATGCTATACTAAAATCTTTACAATGCAGCAAAAGTAGTTTTAAGAGGAAAGTTCATAGCAATATAAGCCTACATCAAGACACAAGGAAAGCCTCAAATAAACAATCTAACTTTACACTTAAAGGAACTCAAACAAGAAGAACAAATGGAGCCTAAAGTTAGTTGAAGGAAGGAAATAATAAAGATCAGAGAAGAAATAAATGAAGTGGAAACTAAAAAAGAAATTTAAAAAGATCAAAGAAACTGAGAGTTGGTTCTTTGAAAATGTAAGCAAAATTTTCAAATCTTAGCTAGACTAACCAAGAAAAAGAGAGGTCTCAAAATCAGAAATGAAAGAGAAATTATAGCTAATACCACATAAATACAAAGTATCAAATAGACTACTACAAACAACTATATGTTAACGAATTAGATAAACTAGAAGAAATGGACAAATTCCTAGAAACACACAATCTTCCAAGACTGAATCATAAAGAAATAGAAAATCTGAATAGACTGATTACTAGTAAGGATAAGGAATCAGTAATCAAAAACCTCCAAACAAAAGTCCAGGACCAGACAGCTTCACTGGTGAAATGTATCAAATATTTGAAGATGATTGAAGAACAGGGAGTACTCCCAAAACTCATTTTATAAGGCTGTACTAGTCTGATACAAAAACCAGACAATACTGCAAGAAAAGGTAACTATAGAGCAATATCCCTGAATAATATAGATACAAAAATACTCAATAAAATACTAGCAAACCAAATTTAACCGTACCTTAAAAGGATCACACACCATGATCAAGTGGAATTTATTTCAGTGATACAAAGATGGTTCAACATCTGCAAATCAATGTGATGCACCACATTAACAAAATGAAAGATAAAAATCATACGATCATCTCAATAGATGAAGCAAAAATTCAACATCCATTTATGATAAAAACTCTCAACAAAGTAGGACTGGTGGAAATGTACCTCAACATAATAAAGGCTATATATGACAAACCCACAGCTGACTTCATACTCAATGGAGAAAAGCTGAAAGCTTTTTCTCTAACATCAGGAACAAGACAGAAATGCCTACTCTTGCTACTTTTTTTTTAAACATTTTATTTAAAATCCTAGCCATACCAATTAAGCCAGAAACAGAAATAAAAGTATCTAAGTCAGAAAGAAAGTAAAATGGTCATGATTTGCAGATGACATATACTTTATATAGGAATTCCTAAAGCCTCCACCAAAAAATGATTAGAACTAATAAACGATTTCTGTGAAAATGCAGGATACAAAATCAATCTATAGAAATCAATAGAATTTATATACACTAATAATAGACTAGCAGAGAAATTAAAACAATCCCATTTACAATTCCAACAAAAACAACAAAACATCTAGGAATACATTTCACCAAGAAGGTGAAAGATCTCTACACTGGCAACATTAAGACATGGATGAAGGAAATTGAAGATGACACAAAGAAATGGAAATATATTCTATACTTATAAATCGAAACAATCACTATTATTGACCCAAAGCAATCTACAGATTCAGTGCAACCTCTCAAAATTTCAATGGCATTGTTTTACAAAACTAGAACAAATGATTCACAAATCTGTATGGAACCACAAAAGATCGCAAATAATAGCAAAAGTGACCTTGAGTAAAAAGAACAAGGAGGGAGGTATCATGCTCCATGACCTCAAGCTATAATCCAAAGCTATAGTAATCAAAACAATATGGTACTGGCATAAAAACAGATACAAAGATCAATGGTATAGAACTAACAGCCCAGAAATAGAAGCACACATATATAGATACTTTATGACAAAGGAGCCAGGAACATATAATGGAGAAAAGATAATCTCTTCAATAGATGAGATAGATGGGAAAACTGGACAGCTGCATGCAAAAAAATAAATAAATAAAATAAAACTAGACCGACCATATTACACCATATACAAGAACTAACTCAAAATTGATTCAAGACTTAAATGTAAGACCTGAAACTATAAAATTCTGGGAGCAAAACATAGGTGGTATACTCCTGACATTTGTTTAGTGATATTTTTGTAAATCTGACACCAAAGACAAGGAAGCAGCAAAAACAAATCAAACTACATGAAGCTGAAAAGCTTCTGTACAGCAAAGAAAACCATCACCCAAACAAAAGGTAACCTACTGGATATGAGTAGGTATTTGCAAATCACATACCCACTAAGGGACTAATATCCAAAATACATCAAAACTCATACAAGTTAACACCAAGCAAATAACCTGATTTAAAAATGGGCAGAGGATCTGAATAGATATTTTTCCAAAAAAGACATACAGATAACCAACTGGTCCAAGAAAGAGTGTTCAACATCACAAATCATCACAGAAATTCAAATCAAAACCACAGTGAGATAAAACCTCACACCAGTTAGGTTGGTTTTTATCAAAAAGACAAGAAATAACAAGCATTGCAGAGCATGTGGGGAAAAGAGAACCCGTACACTGCTGGTGGGAATGTAAACTGGTATAGCTACTATGGGAAACAGTATGGAGATGCTAAAAAGGTTAAGAATAGAACTACCACATGATCCAGCTATTCCACTTCTGGGTATTTAGCTGAAGAATACAAAATTCTAGTTTGAAAAGATATCTGCATCCTGATATTCACAGCAACATTATTTACAATAGCCAAGCTATGGAAACAATATAAGTGTCCGTCAATAGATGTAGGGACAAAGATGATGTGGCATATATAAACAATGGAATACTCAGCCATAAAAAAGAGTGAAATGTCACCACTTAGGATCACATGGATAGACGTTGAGGGTATTATGGTAAGTAAAATAAGCCAGAAGGAGAAAGACAAAAACACTAAGACTTCACTCCTATGGGAATCTAAAAGAACTGAACAAAGCAACACAACAAACTCAAAGACACAAAGAACAGATTGGTGGTTACCATAAGAAATGGGGGGCGGAGGGGAGGGGTGGTGCTAAGGGGCAAAACTGGCAAAGGGGGTCAAATGTACGGTGACAACTGATAACTATTCTTTTGGAGGGGATCACTTTGCAAGGAATATATATGTCTAATATGCTGTTGTAAGCCTTACACTTACATAATGTTATATACTAACTTTACCTTAATTTAAAAAGAAAGAAAGAAAGAAAAATTCCCTTTAAAGATCTTAAGAGTATATGGAAGAGATCCTCTCTGTTTAAGTGTGGGATTTCTAAGAATCTTAAGGGCATTTCCCCTGCAGCCTAACAAGAAGTCTGAGGTAGATAAGGGCTTATCTCAATGATATTTGTAGCTGTGGCTTTTGTTTGAGTGAGTTAACCCAAGTAAGATCAGTAGGAAATCTGTAACACTTATGAGATAATTGTTTTGAGAGAAACACTGCTAGACATTTCTTATGGAAATGAAAGCATGACTCAGAGGGCAGATCCATGAGCCATAGAGAATCATTCTCAGACAGTAGTCCTGAAAACCAATCAAAGAAGCTGCAAAATATGCCTCTCTCAATTACAGAAATCCTATGGACCAGTGACTGATTTGTGCCTCCTATCTTCTCATTTTATTTTTTTAATGTTTATTTGTTTTTGAGAGAGAGAGAGTGAGCCATCAAGGGGCAGAGAGAGAGGGAGACACAGAATCTGAAGCAGGCTCCAGGATCTGAGCTGTCAGCACAGAGCCCAATGGGGGGCTCGAACCCACGAACCATGAGCTCATGACCTGAGCTGAAGTCGGATGCTTAACCTACTGAGCCACCCAGGAACCCCCTATCCTCTCATTTTTAAATCAAAGTGTCTTTAGTGGTTATCCTATGCCAATTCCACCATGGTATGTTGGATGTTTGTAGGGAATAAAACTGTGTCTACAGACCACACTTCTTTGAATCAAAAGAAACTGTCCTTAGAAGCTCCAAGGAACTTCACCCACTCTTGCACCTGCTTCAGATGATGAGATCCTGGACTTCAGACCTGAGCCTGAAAATGTAATGGGGGGCGGGGGGGGGGGGGGGATGAGACTTTGGTGAGAGTACATTGATGGAAAGGTTAATGTATTTTGCACATATGGGGGAAGGATATGAATTACCATGGCCAAAGGATTGACTGAGGCTGATTATATTTTTTGAAAACAGTCATAGAAGGGGTGCTGGGGTGGCTCACTCAGTTCAGCATCTGACTCTTGATTTGGGCTCAGGTCATGATCTCATGGTTATGAGATCAAGCCCCACATCAGGTTCCTCACTGGACATAGAGCTTGCTTAATATTCTCTCTTTCCCTCTTCCTCTGTTCCTCCCCTGTTCACATGTATGCTCTCTCAGTAAATAAATAAATAAATAAATAAATAAATAAATAAATAAATAGTAAGAAACAAAGATTTTTAAAACATAGTCATGAAATTATTTCAGATCCCATATGTTCTTCTATAACCTTGCTTTCCCCACCAAATTATACAGTGTATTTCTCTTCCTCTTAGACCTTGACTCTCTTGTGACTATTCTAGCCAATAAAGTATGCTGAGAGTAATACTACATAATTCACAACACCAGATCTTTAAAAGGATACAGTTTCCACACGTTCTCTTCATTTAGAACATTGGCCCTGGAGAAGCCAGCAACCATCCCTTGAAGAAGCCCAAAGCAACCCATGCAAAGAGGCCCACATGGAAGGGAACTTTGATACCTAGCCAAGAGCTAGCATCAACCACCAGAACATGTGAGTGAACAAATGCACAAATGACCCCAGCTCCTAGCCTTCAAGTCTTCCATCGCAGTTTCCAGGAAGCAAGGGAACAGAGACAAGCCATCCTTGATACATCGTGTCCGAATTCCTGACTCCCAGACTTTGGAAATGTAACAAGTAATTATATTGCAACATGAAATTTTGGGATAATTTGTTTTGCACTGTTAGATAACCACAATGGTAAAAGGAGTGGCCACCTGCAACACTTTCACTCTGCTCAGTAATCAGATAGATAAAACCATTATGAAAGTGCTTTCATATCCAATAATGTATTTGATGTTTATTAAAAAAGCATGGTAAACATTTTCATTTCTGAATTTACTGTAGCAGATTCTGGTAATAAAAATTAGTGGTCTAAACCCACAGCTTTTAAAATCCAATTGAACCACACAAAACTGAAACCACAGAAATTAAAGTAACTCGACCAAAATAATCTACTAGTAAAAAACAAAACCACATTTTCTGAGTAAAAATTTTTTCTGACCCAAATTTCCTGCCTATAAATCCAATGCTTATATTAAATATTAATATCTTGTTCATGAATGCCTATGAAACCCAAGTATAAATTAGGGATGTTGGCTCCTTCAAAGAAAGGACAACCCAGCATCCCTAGGAATTAAAATTCTTTCATTTAATTATGTGGAAAGAAATGCTTAGGTTACTACCATGCTCTTTGGGAAGTCACCAATTCAATTCCCCATGAATGATATCAGAATGTTTATAGAAAATACAAACATATATCTTACACATCAAACTGACTAGAATATCAACTCCACCACAAGAGTATAAAGTTTGCCTGTTTTGTTATTATATTCCCAGTGACTGAAACAGTATCTGAATTTTGGTAAGTGCTCAGTAACTTTGTGTTACATGAATAGACCTAGAAAAATTTCAAAAGCCATTTTCCCACATTCACTGTCTTACAGACCAAACTGTACTCACCTCTCCATTCATTTCTTAAAGCCCAAATCCTCATTTGGAGCCAGAGCTTTGGGGAGGTAATTCAGTTTAAAAGGAGGTCATTAGAGTGGGACCCTTCTAAGAGATTAGTGCCCTTAAAAGAAAAGGCACCAGAGGACTTGCTCTGGCTCTCTTTGCCTTGAGGAAGACACAGGATAAAGACAGCCATGTGCAAGCCAGGAACAGGGCCCTTAGCAGAAACTGAATCAGTCAGCACCTTGATCTTGGACTTCCCAGCCTGCAGAATTGTGAAAAATCAATTCCAGTTGTTTAAGCCTATGGTATTTTGTTATGGAAACCTGAGCTAATAGAACTCTAAGGCTCTAATCAGATAAATTCAGAATAAATTATAGGAAATAAAGTTTCCATGAAAAACTTCAAACCTCATGGGGAACTTAAAAATTCATGGAAATAAGCTCCCCTATTTTACCAGTGGGGAAAATGAACATCTGCCTCAGGTCACATGACTACTTGACATCATAAAACTGCAGAGGCATCTCCTATTTCAATGTTCTTTTTTAAGTCTGGTAAATTTATTACTTCCAAAGGGCTATGCAGAACTAAAATACAGATTTAGAAAAACTAATGTATCACTAAAGGAGAATATGGTATTTTTTATCATGTCCCTAACCTTTGAAACTAAGATCTCAGGGAACAGTTGTTTTCTTCCATCCCTGTCTCTTGGGTTATTGCTTGAAACAGACACCTTACATGGCGATCTTTGGAAGATACTGCTGGTTTGTGTCTAGGTTTCTTATTGAATATAAGTGGAAACTAAGATTCAGGAATGATAAAGGGGGGGTTTCTAGCCTTGCAGTTACAAAGAGAGAATTATAAAAAGAGGATAATCTTACCTTTATTAACATTTGAGTGATTACCAAGTGCCATACATTGAACTAAGTGCTTTACCACCATCTTTTAAAAATCTCTTATCAACAGTAAGATAGAAACAACCAAACACATCTCCCATTTATAGATGAGAAAAACAGAGAATGGAAATCATTTGTCCCAAATCAAACAGTGAATTGGTGATAGATTTGAACCCAGGTATGCCTGACTCTTAGGTCTAGGATATAGTTTATAAAGAAAGTGGCTTCTGGTTACTACAGCATGTCCTTTGACCCAATGGGGCTGTTGCCACATCCTCCTTCCCTGAGTTTAGGATTCTGTGATAAGACTCACATTTAATCAGAGGTCCCTCTTAATGAAAACAAAGTACTGTTATGCTAAGTGAAATAAGTCATACAGAGAAAGACAGATACGATATGTTTTCACTCTTATGTGGATCCTGAGAAACTTAACAGAAGACCATGGGGGAAGGAAAGGAGGGAAAAAAAGTTAGAGAGGGAGGAGCCAAACCATAAGAGACTCTTAAAAACTGAGAATAAACTGAGGGTTGATGGGGGGTGGGAGGGAGGGGAGGGTGGGTGATGGGTATTGAGGAGGGCACCTGTTGGGATGAGCACTGGGTGTTGAATGGAAATCAGTTTGACAATAAATTTCATATTAAAAAAAACAAAACAAAGTACTTTTGCAAAGAACATTCTTTCCTACTGACCATTACTTCCCTGTCTCCCTTATTCTCCCCAGAACATCTTCATCAATGTTGCACTTCATTACTGACTATAGGGTCTCAGGCTTCATTACACCTACTCTAGAATACCCTCTTGTGTGTTTTTCCTCCGTTTGCTAACATGAGGATTGGGGTGAAGAGAAAGTCAGCAGGCCTTCATTTAGCCAGCTGGTCTTCAGAAGTTCACACACGTCACTGCCAAGATACAGGTCCTAGGAAAGGAGTCTGAAAGTTTGCTACATCCCATTTGTTTTCTTTCAAAGGCCACTGCACTGGCTGTAGACAGATATCTGGAAGGCTACATATGAGGATATTTACTCCACGCCTACCCACAGATGTCTTTACCAAGTTTCATAGCATAAGTTTGATTTCTTTCCCAAGCTTCAATTTGTAAGTAGGGATTCACAAAAGTTATGGCTGAATACATACTATAATTATGACTTATGAAAGCTAATATTTGAATACTCACATGCTAGACAATATACAAAATACTTAATAATACCTCATTTAATGCTCACATGAACCCTTTCATGTAGGCATTATCATTATCCCCCTTCTAGGAATGAATAAGCTAAGAATCAGAAGGGCAAGTCACATAGCTAATAAAACATGGAGTTGGCTTTAAAGTCAAAGTAGAGCCTATGTTCTTTACCACTGTGCAATAAAAGCTAATAGAGATGATTATGATACTGTTAAGGATAACAACAGCAGCAACAAAAATCACAGCCACACTCCCTGCATTGTGACAAGTACTTTACATGCACCATTTCATTGAGCCCTCCCAGTTCTTCGTGGGATGTGGTATCAGTATCTTCAGCTTACCTGAAGAAACTGAGTTTAGAGAAGTTAAACACCTTTCTCAGTGCTGCACAGACGATGACAGCACCAGGACGGGGCCAGTGCCAGTCCAACCACCCAAGCTCTTATTAATTACTAACACTAGCACCTTATTTTAAAGGTAGGGAAATGGAGGCTCAGACAGGGAAAGGGCCAGACCCCTATATCCACAACAAGCTTGCTGAGAAGTCTGGTGGTGACATCCCCCAAGCCTGGATTACCGACTCCCAGGCAAGTGTTCTCTCCTTAGTGCCACCTATGAGAAAACTCAACCAGGTCTCATTTCAAGCAGTGGAGGAATGTTCTGAGAAACAGTGGGGGCAGAGTGGCCCTGGAGCCAGAAAATAAGAACTGAACCATGTATTAGCTGCTTCACTTTGACTAAGACACTTAACTTGTCTCTGGCTCTTCCTCCGTCACTAGAGAACTTATTATGTGATTGGAAAGTTTTTCCATTAGAGACTATTCCAAGACAGTGAGTAGGCAAGAGCTAAATTAGGCTGTAAAAATATTAACTGCTATCATTTGAGACTGAATAGATCTCTATGGGTCAAAGTAATAAAAAGTGCCTTAATTGAGAAGGTGGCACCTAAGGTTGGCTCTGCACTATATTAGAACAGTAACTTCTTTTTAAATTATGTTATTACTATGTATCAGGTCCTGAAATAGGTAATTTACATGTATGGTTTCAGTTTTTCCTTATGAAACCCTATACATTTACTATTATTATGGTTCCTATTCTGGAGGTATAGTAACTGAGGTCCAGAATGGTGCATGTTTAAAGAGCTGGTAGATGACACAGCCAAGATTCAAACTGGGATTTAGACTCCATCACTGCATTACGCTTCCTCTCTGGGCTGGCTGAAAAGACAACTGTGGGAATGGCTCTGTGAAAGCAACAGGCATCCAGAGAGTTAAATTCTCCATTGAAACTAGCAAGACATGCATTCTATAATATGGGATTTGGTACTGAAGACACCCTAACATGATATTCTAGTTGTGCCTTGTGCTTTCAGACAGGGCAAGCATCACCACCATACTGTTTCATGCTTGAAGGATACTCCCAAAGTCAGACATCTAGATAATCATCCCCTCTTCCCATGGCAGTGCTTCTTCCTTAATCCCTTGCCTTGAAACCCTGTTTAAATTCATGGACATCCAGGTCTCAGGTAATAACTGCTTTGTCTACCTTATACATATCTGTTCTATAGGCCACAGATTATAAATAAGGGTGCTGAGGGTCTCTTTCACAGACAGAAAACTATAAATACAAGGTATATGGAAACCTAGAATAGAAGGCCTGGAACCTTCTATGTATTCATAGACACACAGCCAAATGGAAAGTGGAATGCATAGCCTTTCGTGCCCAGAACAGTACTGTAGGTGGAAGAAACCTTGGAAGTTGGTTAATCCAAACCACTCATGTTACAGACAAGAAAACCAAGAAGCAAAGGATAGAATCATTTGAACAAATTTACACAGACAGCCAATGCTGAACCTAGGCCAGCGCCCAACTTCCAGATTTTTAATTTGCTGCTCTTTCTTCTTCACCATGCTACCTTCTCCCTCACATTTCTATCACTGTTAGGTCTACCCCATTGCTTCTCATTTGAATTACTTGCCAGCTTACCTGAAGCCATGCCCCCATAATCCATTGCTTTTTAACTATCTGTCCCTTATTAAAGCACTCTCTTTGCTGGCCTTTTTACCCTCCGCATACTTGGTTCCCTCAGAGAGAGGCACTAGAAAGTTGTCATTAACTGACAGGATGCTGATGGGACTCTCCCACATGTGAATGTGCCCATCCTACTGATTTGGCCTTGGATACACCATGCAGCATAGGCCTTCTTTTTGACAGAAAGACCAAGAGGATTCTGAAGCAGGACAACTATCGGTGTGTGGGAAAAGAACAGCCTGCTGTGAGCAGAACAGCTTCTCAGTATAAAAACTCATTTGATTTTACATAATGGAGGCTGAGAGAACTCAGAGTGAATGATGGTAGAAGTCCATTTACATTTTTAATGAATATAACATTTGCTTAGGGGCAATACTTCCTCCTAATAATCTAATCTGTAAAACACACTATTCCTTTTTCTCTTTTTTCAAATCCTTTTCCTTAAGGTCAATAAACAAGGACTTTTCTGCTGCCCAAAGGTTTTACTATCTGTATATCTTTTAAGCGTAAAATCAAGACTGGGCCTTCAATGAATGACTGGTGGAAGCCATATAAACATTTCCATGAGAGTTAATAGACTGAGTGACTCCTGGGATTCTGTCTTCTTCAAATGCAAAGAATTCTCAATGGAGACAGATTCCCTAGCCAGACCTCCAATCTCCCCTTCCCTTGCAGGGTAAGGAAAAGAAAGAAACATTGCCTGACAAGAATGACTTCACAGATGCTTCAGTGATTCCCAAGGTGATTCCACAGAGAAACCTCCACTCCCTTCAGGCACCTGGGGCCACGTGACCTGAGTGTGCTGCACATTTGTTACTCAATGAAATTACATTTTTGAAACAGAATCAACTGAGGATGTCCAGAGTCATGAGAGAGAGGCCTGGCAGGAGAAGAGATGATTAATTTTCTTATCACTAGCTTCTCCAGCAAGGGTTTAGAGGGACCTTGTATAATTTAATTCTGCCAGGGTTGTATAGTAGAAAAAATACAAATGAACAAAAAATTAGTTATGACCCCTTCCATCCTGTGACCATATCAAGGGACATACTCTTACCCTCCATCCCCAAACATCCACCAAGGAAAACAAGACTTCATGGGAGACTCTGACTCCTCGTTTTGTTCCTTCCTTTACTTGATCAGGTCGTCACACTTTTTAGAACCTTGCTTACCTATCCTTAAAACTACAAGAGAGGGTTTGCTTGACCTTCCTTCTGTACTTTCTCCATTACCACTGGGACAGGAGCAGAAACATGAATTATCAGGAGAGTTATCAGGCTGATATCTAGACAAGTGTTCCCAAAATTTGGTTGCATACGGTCTTCAGTAAGTAATTTTTAACTGTGCATGCTCAATATATTTATGAATCCATACAGACCCCATATAATGTATATTATAAATATATACAAAAATTTTAAATACTTAAACCAATATATTAAAATACAAGTGAATATAAGTTCTAACTCCCTCCCCCCAAGCCTCCGTGTTGCCACCACTCAGTATGCAGACATTCCATTTTGAAAACCTGTGATCGAAACCATCACTGAATGACCTCTCCTTCCAATGGGTATCACCCCAGAATCAGACAACAACCAGTGAGAGAGCAACTGTCATGCTCAGGTAAAGGGCAGGTAGTGTGGGAGCTTTAACAAGTTGTCACATCTTGAATGCCCTACGCTTGTGAAAAGCTAACTGTTCAATTGTTGGTTAGTGGTTATAACAGTTCTACCATCTAAATAACCCTTTCCTGGCTCTTTGGATCTGAAATATTCCTTTTTCTCCAATAAATCCCTGTAATGAATTTGTTGAGTACCAGGCATGTAGTAGATGCTTTATAGGTGTTCTTACTTGTGTAATTTTAGTAACACTAAGAGAGAAGGAAATTAGTTTCCTTTTTACCAGATTAGCAAAAAAGAAAATTGGTTGAAATCTCACCGTTATTAAGTTGTAGACTTAGAGCATTCAAACCCTAGTGTTATGCTAAATTGTTATGCTAAATTATGTCAACTACACTGTCTTTACAATAATACAAATCACCTGTGCCATTCTCTGACATTTAACACGTACTACCTTCTACAATAGTAATTAGCTGGACCTTCAAGCTCCTTCAGCAAGCCATTTCTGAGAGTTCCTACTGTGATATTGTCTCTTTTAGCACTGAAATTCCTCCATGAACTTACAATGAGTACTTGCTATATTCCAAAAATAGCACATAAGCTATCTCACTCAATTGTCCTGGTCATTTTTCAGCATTGTGTAATTATACTCATCTTAAAAATGAAAAAAAAAAGTCATAGATCGGTTAAAAACTTTCTAACCAAGATAGTAATTTTGTAAGGAATGGAGTCAGGATTTGAATTGTGCCTAACTCCCAAAACCTTGTACCATTGGATCTCTTCATATGCCCCTTACTATGCGTTGGTCCCTCACTATACATCTCACTGATGAGCTTCACACTTTCCTGTTATGTGTGACTGGCATCTCTATTAGCATCAGTTACATGGTAAATTGCAAGTGAGTGACTCAGCACAATGATGGTTTTTTCTTCTGTGATGTGCTACTTTAGAAAAAGGATAATTGCTGTTAGATGCTAAAGAATATACTGTACTTCATTTCATATATATATATATATATATATATATATATATATATATATGGGGCCTTTCTGCCTGCCTCCTTTCAGCCTAGTTTAATATTTTCAATGTTCATCCATATTAGAGCATGTACTAGTACTTCAGCCCTTATTATAGTGGAGTAATATTTCACATTTCACTTTATGGATATACCACATTCTGTTTATCCATTCATCATTTCATGGACATTTGTGTTGTTTCACTTTTTGACTATTATGAATAATGCTGTTACGAACATTTGTGTGAAAGCTTTTGTGTGGACATATGTTTTAATTTCTCCTTGATAGATGCTTTGGGCAAAAGGGACAGAAAGAATATTTTAGGAAATGATGGCCAAAAATTTCTCAAACTTGATGAAAAATATTAATCTATACATCTAAGAATGCTAATGAACTCCAAGAAGGATAACTCAAATAGCTCCACATCTAGACACATCATATTCAACTATTGAAAATCAAAGACAAAGGTATAATTTGAAAAGCTGCAAGAGAAAAATTATTCTTCACATACAAAGCATCCTCATAAGATTAAGAGCATACTTCACATAAGAAACCATGGAGGTGAGAACAAAGAGAAGTGACATATTCAAAGTGCTCAAAACATATCAAGGGGCACTTAAGTGGCTCAGTCAGTTAGGCATCCAACTCTTGATTTCAACTCGGGTCATGATCTCACAGTTTGTGGGTTCGAGCCCCATATCATGCTCTGTTCTGACAGTGTAGAGCCTGATTGGGATTCTCTCTCTCTCAAAACAATAAATAAACCTAAAAAAAGAATACCAATCAAGAATTCTATACCCAGCAAAACCTAGGCAAATCTGTGAAGACAGAAAGATGAATGGTTGCCAGACACTGTGGGATAGGAGAGGTAACTACTAATGGGTACAAGATTTTCTTTATAGGGTGATAAGTATATTATACAATTACCAGTGATGATTTCATAACTCTGTGGATATACTAAAATCTGATGATTTGTACAGTTTAAAGGAGTAAATTTTGTGATATGTGAATTATATCAAAATAAAGCATTTTCTTAAAAAATGGGATCTGGTACATAGTAAATACTACATTAGGGACAGCCATTACTCTCTATTCTTTATATTATTTTTATTGTTTTTAGTTTTACTTTTATTCATATCATGGATCATTCATATCATGGATCTGTGTGCAGAATGGATTGTTTGGGGGCAACTGAGTAAGAGATGGGCACAGTACATTAAGGTAAGAGAAAATGGTAGCCTGGATGATATGACTGTGCAGATGGAGAGAAGTGGCAGGATTCAGGATAAATTCTGAAGTAGAGTGCCCATGGTGTGAAAGAAAGCACTCTCTTTGGATAGGATTTATGAGTGACTGGATGCCTGTAATAACCTTGGTGAACAAATAACTTTCAGCTTCCCCAGTAAATACAGCTGCTGTCAAAGGAACCACCTGAGTGGAGACTATTTTCTTTTCCTGTCCAGTTGCTGGCCCCAAACCTATTTCAATCAGGTACCTCTGGTTCTTAAAATAAAAGAAAAAGACTTTTCTCCAAGCTGATTATTATAAAGATTTTCATGTGGGAAGTCTTGAGAACTTCCACATTGAGGAAGTACAATTTGAAGGAAAGGAACCAATTCAGAGGACGAGTGGCTAGCTTCCTGGTTCAGCAAATACTGATTGATTAGATGTTCGGTGGCTCCATCAGTTAAACGTCCAACTTCAGCTCAGGTCATGATCTCACAGCTTGTGGGTTCAAGCCCCGCATCAGGCTCTGTGCTGACAGCTCAGAGCCTGGAGCCTACTTCAGATTCTGTGTCTCTCTCTCTGTGCCTCCCCCACTCGCACTCTGTCTCTGTCTCAAAAATAAATATTTTTAAAATGAATTTTGAATACCTTTGCAGATCGTGTGATTACTATAAAGCACCATTATCATGAGTACCAGAATTCTGCCTTGAATAGTGAAAAAAATTTGATGGTCAGAAAGGAGGATGTTTTACCTTAAGAACAGTTACATGGTCTATAGAACTTATAAAAATTTCAAGAACTGTTTCCACCTACTTTTAAAATTACAGAATTATGGACTAGTATGGTAATTCTTAAGAAACAAACTTGAGATATGAGAAGGAAAGGACACATGGACTCTGTCTTCAAAGGCAAGATTATCCCAGGAAGAAGTGGCAGACTTGCTTCTTGTGGCTTCAGAACTGATGGCTGGATGTCAGTAGAGAAAATATTCTCGTATGCATTTACTAACAAGGACACTATATTAATAAAACATGTTTTTAATGGTAATTGGAAGCTGGACATTTTGTTGTTTTAGAGTTGTGGGGAGAAATACCAACAAAGTAGAAACCCAGTCACTCTGGCCCCATAGTGGTTTGCTCAGCTGACTTTGATGTCTTCATACCATTCGCTCATTCCTGACGCATTTCGCTCTTCTTTGAATTCATGTAACATGTACTCTTTGAGTCCCACAATACTATCTCTTTATTATTTCTCTGAACCAATCTAATTTTCTAAGCAGCAAAAGGCAAATCCATATCTTCTTTCTCTTGTGTAGTTCTGGAACAGCATAATGCAAATACAGAAACAAGACAGATGGTAAACAACAGCACAGATAATTTATATTCCAATAACAGGTGACCAGGTACTCCTACATGCCTTCTTCAGTTGAAATCCACAACAACCTACTAATGCAGTTGTTGAGAAAACAGAAGTTGAAACATTTAAGTGATGTGTCTAAGGTTTCATAGGTATTAAGTAGCATGAGTTCTACTCCTGCAAAACTGAGCCTTATGTGATTAGGTTATTTTATTATATGGTTTCATGGTGCTCTGGACTTCTATATGCTCTCTGAAGAATAAATAGATCAGCAATCGTTTTTTGTTTTTATTTTCTTCCCCAAGTAAATCTAAAAACTCCATATGGGTACGACTCTGTCTGGTTCGCTTCAGCACTTTCTGTAGTCTCTAGTATATACAGGCACAAACTAAATGTGTGTGGAAGAAAGGGAGAAGAGGGAAATAAGAATTTGGGGTGTTGAGAAATATCAGACTGGATTTTAAGTCTAAGTCAAAAAACCTGGATTTTAAGTTCTTCTAGGTTACATCCATTTAGGTAAATTCAGTTAGACGGTTTCTGGGAAAGCAAAGAGGAGCAGTGAAAAGGCAAGTGAGAGAAGGATCAAGATAGCATAATTCCACACATCATTCCCCTTATGAGCATAGTACCTGGCAGAAGTCCTGTTGGACTTCTGTAGTATTATGTTACCTGCCTAGAGTATTTTTAAGGGTAGTGATAGCCAGACTGAATTTTTTTTCACATGCTGATTTGAGAGCCTAACTCTTTCCTAAGATGAGGCCTGACTGCCTCATTAGTCTTCAGTGATCCACTCGTTCTACTCAACTTTCCTTTTACTTAACACCTTGATATTCTATAATTTTAGAACAGAATTTTCCTTTTTTGATTTTTTTTTCTAACTCCCAAAATATATGTGAGTCTAAATAGAAATAGAAATCACCCTTTCCTTCAAAATACCTGCAAAAATACCGTTGGCTAAGAACTTCAAATCAAATTTAAAAATTCACACACACACACACACACACACACACACACACACACTCACTCACATCTTGAAGAATTGTGTAAGGTGGTCTATAAAATCAATATGGCTGCAATGCACTCAGTACTGATGAGCTGGCCTTGGAAAAAGAGTACTCACCTAAGAAAGCAGAGATTCTCTCCTACTGAAACTGAGGTTAATTAATTACTTTATAGGAAAAGATTTGCTTTCGTGAGGATCTGAGATTTGGTTTTTAAGCCCTTTTACTGACTTCTGTTGTGACCTTCAAAATTTATTCCCCATCTTTGAACTTAATATCATCATCACTTTAAAGAAAGGTCAAAATAAGTGATATATATGCCTGCCTCCATCCTTGGCAAGGCAACTTTCTACTCCAGCTACTCCAAATAAGTATATAAGTCAAAACAGTATGTCATATCAAGACCAGGTTTCTAGCCCATCGAAGACTCTCCAGTAGGAAAATTCTGGTACTACAACTAGCTGCAACTATGACTTGGTTTGAAAAGTTGGGTAATATAGGAAACAAATAGCCCATTTTTGTTTGCCATGTTTTTCAAGTGTAACTAAAATTTCCAAGATAACTCCCAAGGCTTAAGTATACAGTGAAAAATAAAGCCTCATATGGATGGACTTAGGGTATGTCCAGGTCAATTAACGATATCTTTCACAACCCCAGAAACCTTTCAGAAATTTTACCTTTTAAAGGTAAAAATACATCTTTAAGATGCATTTTCTGAGATGATGGGCCTTTTAACTTCCCCTATTAGGAGGCAAATCCTATTGGCAGGGCAACCTCTTAACCTGTGTTTGTTACTCAGGGGCAGAGCGATAGAAATACACAGATTCAGGGCATGAAAGCCACATTTCCTTTTTTCCACAACTTGCCAAGGTAGCCTTCTACACTTAGGCCTTTAGATGTTATAGATGAATATTTCATATGGTTCTGCCCAAAAGGCTGCCCACTTTGCCAAATTTTTTTATCTTGAGCCTCAAAGAAGATGAAGCCTTTTCATTCTATTTATTGAGATACCCAGTCCTGGAAACCTAGGAAGCACAGGAATTCAGAAGAGAAGCCTAGAGCAGAGACAAAGCTGGAAGGTGAGCAGGGGGGAACTTTCTATACCAGTTATGGTTTTATATAAATTAATAAAAATAATCATATAATTGGCTTTTGTTAAGACTCTGATGAAGCTATCAAAGGAAACAGTCATAAAGCAAGACCTAGGGAATCCTAGACTACACACAAAAAGGATGGTGACTTTCTTCATGGCAATACACTTCCATCAACCAACAGTACAGATAGGGCTTGACTCACCAACTCCTTCCATGGTCATCCCCCATGGCTGATCATAGATATTGTTTTGCCAAGATATCACCTATTCTAACTCCCCCACTCACATTTGGAGTGACTGAGGCATAGCAGCAAAAAAAAAAAGTGATTTGCTTATGGACAAAAAACTGGTTTCAGTGGTTAAAACAAGAAAAAAACCTGATAGGGTTCAAGAGAGGCTGCCCAGAATGAGCCATTTTGGCATGTGGAGTATTTCAAGATGAAGATAACCAAGGCCCAAAAAAGTCAGAAGAATTTTTACCTTTCCTTTTAGTGCCTGGTTCATCTATCACCAGAAACAAGTACAAAGAGTGTGGGGTGGGTGTGGTAAGCTGGGGGAAGCCCAAGTGGGGCCTGTTTGTTCCACTGTCTCTGCACTGCATGAACAACATTTGTTTGCCAAATATTTGCTCTTCCCACCTTCCTGTTGTCTGTCTTCCTTCCCTTAGGAGCCTCAGACCCTAACCCCTTCTCCTCAGCTCAGGATGGCATGTAAGCCTCAAATGCCTCTCTTTGAGCCCCTATCTTTTAGGTTCTCATACATACAAAACTAAATTTTTCTCCTGTTACTCTGTCTTATGCCAATTTAATTATTAGATCAGCCAAAGAACCTAGAAAGGAAGGGAAAGTTTTCCTCCCCTACAAACTTGATCTTTCCTGAATACAACTTAGCTGGTGGCTGTATTTATGACAGTGTCTTAAATTATATTCATTCTCCCATGAACAATTTTTTTTTCCAGAACCATGTCAACCTGTGAGCAGTCACAAAATTCATAGGAATTACTCAATTCATTCTTTCTTAGGACAGAAAACGACAGAAGTGCCTAAATGAAAAAAAACAAAACAAAAACCTTAGAATTCTCCAGTCTTTTCTGCCAAGTGCAGAATTTCACACTAATTCATGTCTGTTCACTTCCCACAACCATGTCTCCCATTTATAATCGCTAAACATGCCAGGTTCACAACATCTCCCCATTTAGGTGCCCTATTTGAATCTGTGTATAAATACTCACTCCTCCAAATGTTCTATTTGAACACACAAAATATTCATTTCAGCACAGAGTGCATAAATTCAGGAATGGAGGCGTGTGGTATACTGCGGAATAGCACTGATTCAGGAGTCAGCTTGTGGAGGTGTGGATATGGTTCAGCTCTATGTTCACGATAGGACCTCCGGGACATTGGTTTCCTTCACTGAACATGTTTTCTGATCCCAAAACTGGGGTAAATGAGACTTTTCATTTTCCTCTTATGGATGAGAGACTCATAGGAGATTGTGGACACTTTTTAAAAAAATTGTCCATGATCCTCACATTGAGAATAAAGGAGAGAAATATAAGCAAAGGCATATATTTAAAAAAAATTACAAGTAATGTGAAGAAAATAAATAAAGAGGGGCGGCTGGGTGGCGCAGTCGGTTAAGCGTCCGACTTCAGCCAGGTCACGATCTCGCGGTCCATGAGTTCGAGCCCCGCGTCAGGCTCTGGGCTGATGGCTCAGAGCCTGGAGCCTGTTTCCGATTCTGTGTCTCCCTCTCTCTCTGCCCCTCCCCCGTTCATGCTCTCTCTCTCTCCCCCCAAAAAAATAAATAAATAAATAAATGTTGAAAAAAAAATTAAAAAAAAAAAAAGAAAATAAATAAAGAAAGTCAAATAATATGGACTCAGTTCCCATCTTTTCACTATTTGATTGTATTTCTTCTCTGGGATGCAGAATCTCCATTAGTAAAATGTGGGATCAAGACTAAATCTTTTATGTCTCCAGTTTGGTTTCTGGCTGATTGAGTCTGCAGCATTATTAAGCAGTACTTAATTACAGCCTGAATTTTAGTCATAGCAGTGCTTGAATTAACCCTTCAGAATGCCTTCAGAGCCAGGATTCAGCTACTGTAATGTAAAATATAGGATTATAATCTAAAGCAAAAATTTTTTTAGCAAAAAAACCCTGATGAAATATGAATAAAGTCTATGGTTAGCTAATAATATTGTTCCAATGTCAATTTCTTCTTAGTTGTACTATATGGTTTTATAGAATGTTACTATTAAGGAAAGCTGGATGAAGGGTTCAGGGGCACTCTCTGTACTATATTTGCAACTTTTCTGTAAGTTTAAATTATTATTCATTAGTAGAAGTAGTATATTTCAAAAGAAGAAGGAAAAAAAACACTGTATTCCACAGAAATCACATCAAGTACATGTTGAAAATGCAACATTTCCAATTTCAAAGATAAGGAAATGATAGCCCTGGAGCAAAACTCAGGAGTCTTCTTCCAACAGGCACACAAGGAGTTCCTGATACAAATTTCTTAGTGATCGTAGCTGGAGAAACTTGGAAAAAAAAAAAACTGATCTGTAACCAAACAAGTGATAATATGGTAAATAAAAAAATATAACCAAGGCTATAAAAAGGCTCTCAGGTGAGATCTAGGTTTTGGCTCTACCTCTGCCAGTTACTGTTTAAAATTAAGCAAGTTATCTGCTGGGCCTCAGTTTTCTCATTTATAAAGATAGAAGGTATCAGATCTATAGATTTCTAGTGGCCACTCATTCCTGTATAGGACATAAAAAGAAAGTCCAGAATGGTAAATAGTAGTCTTTAAATCCTTACTTTGGTAGCCCTACATCTTTCCCAGCATCTCTGCAGATTCCTTTTCTCTTATGGCATCCAACAGAACTAGGCTTCATGTAGTATCATTCCCATACATGCAAGTGTCTGGCCCTTCAGTGAGTTAAACACAGCCAAAGGGAGACACAACCATGATGAAAAAACACAGCCAATGTAATAAGGTCAGCAGCAGGGGACATTAGATTTTGAATTTGCTTTATTGAGTAGAGAAGCAGAGACCATAGTTTCGATAGCATGCCCTTTTGCTTTGTGAAATAGAAATCCTAACTTCCATCTGTGAAGGCTCGGGGGAAATGAAATGAGGTCTTTGGCTCTAGGCCTTTCATTAGAAAGCAGTTTTATACCAGACGAGGCCACAGATTCATAGCTACCATGTCTCTACAGAGAGTCTGCCCAAAAGGAGGAGAAACATGGATGTAAGTCAGCTCAGAGTCTTGGGATTTTTCCTGGTTTCTTGTTGGACTGGTCTTCTCTGCTAAGTATGTGAGTACTCACAGACATTAACACAAGTTTATACTTTTCAAACCAGAGAAGATGAGGTGATATATCCAAATAAAAATTCCTATGGGGCAGATAATATGCCAACCTCACCCCATTCAAATTCTGTTGACCTGACTCAACAGTCTACACAGATGAACAATTTTTAAAGTACCTATAAATCAACTTTAAGCAGACAGCATATCAGAAAAACATATGACACTAACATTTTCTGAGTACAAAAATGTTATTTGCTATTGTAGAACATAATTGTACAGCGTATTTAACTTTTCTAAACCTTTGTTTCCTCATTTGTGCAGACAGCTAATAACACATACAAAATTTAATTTGATCTTGACAATAATCCTATGAGTTTTATTTTATATGACCTTATCCACATATATGGAAAAGGTAAGTGAAATTTAACATCTCAATTTCTCACTGTAGACATTAAGTGCAGTAAAGTGTAAGAGCTTGGATTTCAACTCAGATCAAACAACTCTAAAACTCACACATCCTTTGGGATGACTCCAGGCAAACAACTGTTAACTATGGTGATTTTCCTAAAAGTCAAAATGAATTTTTCTCTTAAGCATAAAAAGAGAAAATTGGGGGGGGGATGGTATATCCTCTTTAATATCTGTTTTGTCAGTGTGATAGTTTGTGATTAAGTGTGGTTTCCCTAGAACGAAATGTATTAGCTATATACAAACAGTCCCCTCTTGACATTTGGGAACTGAGATCTACCCTCCAGTGAAGCATAATGAACAGGAAGGATTATATTTATTCATCCCAGAGATGCTGGTCTTCTGGATTAAGAATTAGAGAAGACAGAGTAGGAAAATTAAACAGATTGAGTAAACTGGAAGATGGTAATATAACTAAATCAGGAGTTTGGTTTTCCTTTATGTTTGTTTTGTTTAATTTTGTTTATGTGGAGGGAAGATCACGTTATTTATTTTGCCAGGGCCATTCCTTATTGTTGTGTACATTTTCTGTTTCCCAACATTAGAGGATATCATTATATACTTGTTGAGATATTATGTTAATTCTCAGGCAGATGACAATAAAGTGACTTGAGGAAGTCTAGCTTTAGAAATGTATCATCATGGGGCGCCTGGGTGGCTCAGTCGTTTAAGCAGCCGACTTCGGCTCAGATCATGATTTCACGGTCTGTGAGTTCAAGCCCCGTGTCGGGCTCTGTGCTGACAGCTCAGAGCCTGGAGCCTGTTTCAGATTCTGTGTCTCCCTCTCTCTGACCCTCCCCCGTTCATGCTCTGTCTCTCTCTGTCTCAAAAATAAATAAACGTTAAAAAATTTTTTTTAAAGTATCATCACTATGAGGATACAGTTTTCAATGATTTTAAGTTATATTACAAAGTTGTTATCATCAAAACAACATAGTACTGGCATAAAAACAGGAGCATAGGCTAATGGATCAGTACAGAGAGTCCAGACATAAACACATGCATATACAGTCAACTATTTTCTTACGATGGTGCCAAGAACACACAATGGGGAAAGGATAGTCTCTTCAGCAAATGGTGTTCAGAAAACTTGACAGCCATATGCAAAATAATACAACTGTACAGTTATCTTATACCACTCACAAAAATTTACTCAAAAGAGATCAATGACTTAAATAAAACACCTGAAAGTATAAAACTCCTAGAACTAAACAAGAAAGAAAGTTCCTTGACATTGGTTTTGGCAATGATTTCTTGGATAAGTCACTAAAAGCACAGGCAACAAAAGCTAAAATAAGTAGGACTGTAGTAGGGACACCTGGGTGGCTGTGTCAGTTAAGTGTCCAACTTCAGCCCAGGTCATGATCTTGTGGTTCATGAGTTCAAGCCCCACATTGGGCTCTGTGCTGACAGCCCAGAGCCTGGATCCCACTTCAGATTCTGTCTCCCTCTCTCTCTTTTCCTCCCCCACTTGCACTTTGTCTTGCTATCTCTCAAAAATAAAGAATAAAAAAATTTTTTTAAGTAGGACTATAGTAAACTAAAAAGCCTCAGCACAATAAAGGAAACAATTAAAAAGGCAACCTACATAGTGGAAGAAAATATTCGCAAACGATATATCAATAAAGGGTTAATGTCCAAAACAAAGAAATAATTCATACAACTCAATAGCAAAAACCTAAGGAATCCAATTTAAAAATAGGAAAAGGACCTAAACAGACATTTTCCCAAAGACGTTCAAATGGACAACACATACATGAAAAGGTTCTCACCATCACAAACCATTAGGGGAATGCAAATCAAAACCATAATGAGTTATCAATTCAACACCTTAAAATGGCTATTATCACAAAAACAAGGGATAGTAAATGTTGATTAGGATGTGGAGAAAACGGAATCCTTACATGCCATTAGTGATATTGTAAATTGTTACAGCTATTATGGAAAACAGTATGGGAGTTGCTCAAAAAATTAAAAATAGAACTATCTGATGATCCAGGAATCTTACTCCTGGGTATATATCTGAAGGAAGTGAAATCACTGTCTCAAAGAGATACCTGCCCATGTGCATTACAGCATTATTCACAATAGCCAAGATATGGAAATAATCTAAATATCTTACCATGATAAATGAATAAAGACATGAGATATGTATGTATGTATATATGTAAATATATATGTGTGTGCGCAAATATAATATGTATTATATCTAAAGGAATATACAATGTGAGATGTATACATACGTACATATACTATGCACATATACACATGCACACACACAGGAATATTATTCAGCCATTAAAAAGGACGAAATCTTGTCATTTCCAACAACTTGGATGAAGTTGGAGGACATTACTCTAAGTGAAAATAAGCTGAAGTATCAATTATATGGTATCAATTATATGTGCAATCTAAAAGGCATAACTTGTATGTGGAATTTTTTAAAATGTGGAATTTTCAATTTCGTAGAAACAGAAAAGAATGGTGGTTTCCAGGGGCTGGGGGAAAGGGATAAATGCAGAGAGGTAGGTCAAAGGGTGCAAACTTTCAGTTATAAGACTAAGTTCTGAGGACCTAATGTACGGCATGGTGACCATAGTTAAAAAATACAATATTTTACACTTGAACATTAGCTGAGAGTAGATATTAAACATTCACCATATAGACACACCACACACACACACACACACACACACACACACACACACAGAGTTAACTATGTGAGGTGATGGATGTATTAATTATCTTGGTCTTGGTAATCATTCCACTATGTATGTATGTGTGTGAGTGTGTGTGTATGTGTGTGTATAAAATCATCAAACTGTATACTTTAAATATACACAACTATATTTGTCAATTAGTACTCAGTAAGGTTAGAAAACAAATTTATCATCAGATAATACTAGGGTTGCACTTTGCCTTAGAATCACAAAGGGAGAAAAAGGAAAGAATCATCTGAAGTTTGCCTTAAGTTACAGGGCGAAGTCTTACTACAAAGATGCTAAAGCAGGAAAATTCCAGGAATTCACAGGAGAAATGAAGTGCTCAGGGATTGTGGCACACTCTTTTCTTGCTTTCTGTCCAGGTTTTCCACTCCACCTTAGTTCCGCACACACTTACAAAGCCCATGATTTGGATCAATTCTACAATCTTCTCTCTCTGCTCCTCTGATCAGGCCACCCAGCATTGCTGAAGAAATCCAATTCACTGTGTAAATTGGCGTCTCTACAACTTCATGAGCTGGGCATATTTACAAGCTTTATGCTTTTTTTGGTCAGCTCACTTTCCCATCCTTTTTGGGGATTTCCAAGCTTTTCTCACTCTCTTCAAGCCCAACACTCAGCCCTTAGATGGCCGTATCTCCCATTTCATAAAACAACTGAGGCTACCAAAAGTCATTTGTATCAACTTCCTACTCTACCCAACCATTAACATGCCTATATCTATACCAATCCTCACCTTCATTACTCTACTCCTTGAAAATAATATGCTGTGGTATTCCCTCTAGAAGCTGCTCTCTCTTATATTAACATCCCTTTTCCAACCTCTGGTTATATATGTTCAAGTGTAGTCTGAACAACTTCATCTGAATCTCCCATAACTATCTAAAATGCAGCTGGTCTAAAACTTACATCTCCCCCCACCCTTGCTTTTTCCTACCAAGATTCTCAATCACTTGTTACTACCAAAAAGCTGTAAACCCGAGGGTCATCCCTGAATTTCATCTTTCTCTCACTTTCACATGCAATAGAATTATTTATCTAATCAATCATTAGGAGTTCTACTGATTTTGGCTTCTAAATACTTCTTGAATCTGATCTACCTTATTTCTGGATATTATTTCTCTTATGGACAGCACTTCTAGTGATATGGTGGCCTATGGTGCTTTTTTCTCCTTCTGATACTTTTTCTACCTGGTGCCCACAGGTATTTATATAAAATAAAAATCTGAACATACTGATGCTTTACCTAAAACCCTTCACTGAATACCTACTGACCTACTTTTCCAACCTCATCTTCCACTAGAGCACTATTCCTTCTTAGAAAAACTCACTCTTAGCCTTCTCTTTTAAGTTTCAGAAAATAAAAATCTATCTATAATTCTCTATATATGCCTACATATCTCTGTTCATGCTATTTCCTCTTAATTAAATGTCCCTTAACTGCCCCCTTCCCTCTATAATAATTCTTCATCTAATTTCACTTTCATTTTGGAACTTATCTCAGACATCACTTCCTTTAGGAAGACTTTGGTAAGCATCATTACTGATAGACTAGGTTATATGACTTGTATTCTGACTTGTATATGACTTGTATTCCCATAGTACATACTATGTGATTTCATCACTATTCTCACACAGTATTCAACTTTCCCCTCTCCTCTGCAATCCAATTTTTAGAGAACAGTGAAACTATATCCCCAGTCCAGTCTGTCACCTGCTTTAGTAAATAAAGTTTTATTGGAAGACAGCCATGTCCATTCATATACTTATTGTCAGTGTGCTTTTGCACTACAACAGCAGGGTTGAGTGGCTGTGACAGAGACCATATGGCCTGAAAAGCCTAAAATATTTACTATCTGGCCTTTTGCAGAAAAAATATCTGTCAACCTCTATCTTTGAGGAAGCAACTCTTTCTCATGGACTTTTGTATCCCATTACCTTATCAAAACTATTGCATAGTGTAAAAAGTTTGATATTGCTTAAAGAAATGTTACCAAATAATTAAAGGTAGTTCTGAAGTTTCTCAGCCAATTACATTAATTAGTGATCTACCTATAGGACCTATTCGAGATCAAATTTTGAGGTTGAAATATTTAATGCAATTCTAATGACATAAGGGTCCTATGTAGGTATTTTAGCAGGAATCCTTAAGAAATCTATTTTGAATATTGATTTTAATGACACTGAGCACCTTATAACAAGTACTTTCTGTCTTTCTCTCTCTCTCTCTCTTAAAGAAAGTAAAAATATTCTCAGGTGAAAGAAAATTTTAAAAACTGTTGCTTTAAAATACTTGCTTAAAAAAGAAAAGTAACTAATGCAATTATTGAGTCACCTTGGCGGCCAACTCTTGGTTTCAGCTCAGGTCATAATCTCAAGGTTTGTGAGTTGGGAGTCCCAGGTCGGGCTATGCGCCAACAGCATGAGGCCATTTGGGATTCTGTCTCCTGTTTACTCTCTCTGTCCCTCCTCCACTCTCTTTCTCTCTCTCGAAATAAATAATAAATTTTAAATTAGTGTAAAATATTTGGGATCTCATGATCTCACAGTTCATGGAATCAAGCCCTGCATTGGACTCCATGCTGACAGAGTGCAGCCTGCTTGGGATATTCTCTCTCTCTCTCTCTCTCTCTCTCTCTCTCTCTCTCTCTCTCTCAAAATAAATTTAAAAGAATAGTTGCTCATGAAAGATCTTCAGACAGAAGGAAAATTATACAGAAAGAAAACTGGGAATATCACGAATGAATGAAGAGCAGCTAAAACAGTAAATTTACACACGATAAGTATATACTACTAAGTTTCCATTGAGTTTTTAAATATAAATTTGACTATTTAAAGTTGAAAGTTTAACATTGTCTAGAAGGGTTTTCCAGGGAGGTATATGTAATCAATAAGAAAACTGCAACATTAAGAGGGTGGGAAAGGAACTCTATATGAATGGTTGCCTTTTAGTTTTGTTGATTGTTTCCTTTGCTGTGCAGAAGCTTTTTATCTTCATGAGGTCCCAATAGTTCATTTTTTTCTTTTAATTCCCTTGCCTTTGGGGATGTGTCAACTAAGAAATTGCTGAGGCTGAGGTCAGAGAGGTTTTTTTCCTGCTTTCTCCTTTGTTTCCTGCTTTCTCTTCTTTGTTTTTGTGAATGGTGTAAGAAAGTGGTCTAGTTTCATCCTTCTGCATGTTACTGTCCAGTTTTCCCAGTACCATTTGCTAAAGAGACTTTTTTCCATTGGATACTCTTTCCTGCTTTGTCAAAGATTAGTTGGCCATACATTTGTGGGTCCAATTCTGGGGTCTCTATTCTATTCCATTGGTCTATATGTCTGTTTTTGCACCAATACCATACTGTCTTGGTGACTGAAGCTTTGTAGTTCAGGTAAAGTCTGGGATTATGATGCCTTCCACTTTGGTTTTCTTTTTCAACATTACTTTGGCTATTCGGGGTCTTTTGTGGTTCCATACAAATTTTAAGATTGTTTGTTCTAGCCCTGAGAAGAATGACAGTGCAATTTTGATTGGGATTGCATTGAATGTGTAGATTGCTTTGGGTAGTATAAATATTTTAACAATATTTGTTCTTCCAATTCATGAGCATGGAAAACTTCAGTTTATTTCATAAGTTTTCTATGGTGTTCAGCATACAAATCTTTTACATCTTTGGTTAGGTTTATTCCTAGGCATTTTATGGTTCTTGGTGCAACTGTAAATGGGATTGATTTCTTGATCTCTTTTCCTGTTACTTCATTATTGGTGTATAGAAATTCAACTGATTTGAGAAACTTATTTCAAATGTAATGATGTAAGCAGTTTAAAAATCAAAAGGATGAAAAGAAATGGTACTGGGAGAACTGGACAGCGACATGCAGAGAATGAAACTAGACCACTTTTTTACACCACACACAAAAATAAATTCAAAATGGATGCAAGACCTAAATGTGAGATAGGAAACCATCAAAATCTTACAGGAGAAAACAAGTAGCAACCTCTTTGACCTGGGTCACAGCAACTTCTTACTAGACATGTCTCCCTAGGCAAGGGACATAAAAGTAACAATGAACTATTGAGACCTCATCAAGATATAGAGTTTCTACACAGTGAAGGAAACAATCAACAAAACTAAAAGGCGACTGATGGAATGGGAGAAGATATTTGCAAATGACTTATCAGATAAAGGTTAGTATCCAGAATGTATAAAGAACTTACAAACTCAACACCTGAAAAAAAATAATAATCCAGTGAAGAAATGGGCAGAAGACATGAATAGACACTTTTCCAAAGACATCCAGATGGCTAACAGACACGTGAAAAGATACCCAACATCACTCATCATCAGGGAAATACAAATCAAAACCTCACATCTGACAAAATTGCTAAAATGAATGACTCAGGAAACAACAGATGTTGGCGAGGATGTGGAGAAAGGGAAACCCTTTTGCATTGCTGCTAGAATGCAAACTGGTGTAGCCACTCTGGAAAACAGCATGGAGTTTCCTCAAAAAGTTAAAAATAGAACTATCCTACAACCCAGAAATTACACTGCTAGGTAATGATCCAAAGGATACAAAAATGCTGATTCAAAGGGGCACATGCACCCCAATGTTTATGGCAGCACTAATGACAATAGTCAAATTATGCATAGAGCCCAGATGTCTATTGACCTACAAATTGATAAAGAATACGTGGTATATATATACAATGGGATATTACTCAGTGATCAAAAAGAATGAAATCTTGCCATTTGAAACAACATGTATGGAACTCGAGGGTATTATGCTAAGTGAAAAAGTCAGTCAAAGAAAGACAAATAGCATATGATTTCACTCAAATGTGGAATTTGAGAAACAAAACAAAGGAGCAAGGGGAGATAAAAAGAGAGAGCAGCAAACCAAGAAACTGACTCTTAACTATAGAGAACAAATTGATGGTTAAAATCAGTGTGGAATTTGTGAATCACTATATTGTACAACTGAAACTAATATTACAATGTATGTTAAGTAACTGGAGTTTAAATAAAATAAAATAAAATAAAATAAAATAAAATAAAATAAAATAAAATAAAATAAAATAAAAAAGATTTAAACAACAATCCTAATTATATATAGACTTAATAGAGCTTAAAAAATGAAGCAAAAGTTAACAGAACTGAAAGGATAAACAGACAAATCCACAATTATACTTGGTGACTTCAACACTCCCCTCTGAGTAACCGAATAGATGATACAGTGGTTAGGATATAGAAGAACTAGGCTATATCACCAACCAATTGAGTTTAATTGACATTTTTACAACACTTGACCCAAAAATAGCACATATACTCTTTTCAAGTACACATAAGAATGTACACCAAGATGGACCAGATCTCAGATTACAAAACAACCTCAGCAAATTTTAAAGAATTGAAATTGTATAAAGCATTTTCTATGACTATAATGGAAGTAAACTAGATTTGAATTACAGAAGGATAGTAATAAAATCTCTAAACACTTAAGAATTAAACAACACACTTTTAAATAATCCATGGATCAAACAAAGTCTCCAAGGAAATTAGAAAATATCATGAATAAAACAAAAATGAAAATACAATATTCCAAAGTCTGTGCAATTCAGCTAAAACATTGCTAAGTTAAATGTACACTGTCAAATTCTTATATTAGAAAAAAATGGTCCCAGGGCACCTGGGTGGCTTAGTTGATTGAGTTTCCAACTCTTGATTTTGGCTCAGGTCATGATGTCGTAGTTCATGGGATTGAGCCCGTGTTGGGTTCCACACTAAAAGTGTAGAGCGTGCTTGGGATTCTCTCTGGCTTGCTATCTCTGCCCCTCCCTCACTCACACTCTCTGTCTTTCTCTCTCAAATAAACATTTTTTAAAAAGAAAAGAAAACTTGTCCCAAATCACTAAACCAAACGTTCATTTTAAGAAGCTACAAAAATAAGAATAAGCATAGGAGGGAAATGACAAAGGTAAGAGAAGTCCATGGAATATAAACATAAACATAATAGAGAAAACCAATGACACTAATAGCTACTTCTTTGGAAAGATCTATAAAACTGACAAACTTCTGACAAAACAGAAAGAGAGAGAAAGCCTATTAAAAAAACAACATTCATTCATTGTAACATTCTAAGCAAAGTAGGAATATAAGGGAACTTAATGTAATAAAGGTTGTGTGTGTGTGCGTGTGTGTGTGTGTGTGTGTGTGTGTGTATGCCTACGGCTAATATATTTAATAGCATATTATGATAGCAAGAATGAAAGTGGAGATTACAGTACAGATTCTTCAGGTATTGAGATAAGGAAATATTACTATGAATATTACTATGTATATCAATTTAACAACTTGAATAAAATTGACCAATTCCTTAAAAAAATAAAAAACTACTAAAAAGATCGAACAGGTAAACTGAATAGCTCTAGAATCATTAAAGAAATTGAATTCCTAGTTTAAAATCTTTAGAAACAGAAGTTTCCAGGACCAAAATATTTCTTTGGTGAATTCTGCCCAAAATTACATGAACAGGTAATATTAATTCCACAGAATATTTCCAGAAAGCTGAATATAAGGGAGCAATTTTCCGTTCATTATATAAGATCTGCATTACCCTAATATCTAAACAAGGCAATGACATTGATTACCTCCCGCCATGAACTCTACAACACTCAGGGTATACACCATTCAAAACTATGGAAATCATATTTTCTGCCTATTTTACATTAATAAATTTATTAATATAATAATTTTTGAAAACAATTACAGTTTAAGAAAACCAAAAACCAATATCCACCATAAACATAAAAACCCTTTACCAAATGTTAGCAAATCCAATTCAACACTATGTAAAAAGAATGATACACCACAATTAAGCAGGGTTTATCACAAGCATGCACTGTTGGTTCAATATTTGAAAATCAACCAATGTAATCCACCATATTAACGGTCTAAAGAATAAAAGCTACAAGATAAATATAAATTGACATAGACAAAGCATATTAAAAAATCAACATTCATTCATGATAACACTCTAAGCAAAGTAGGAATATAAGAGAACTTCTTCAACCTAATAGTGTGTGTGTGTACCTATAGCTAATATCATATTTAATAGGAAGGGCAGAATGGTTTTTCCCTACAAAAGGGAATATGGAATGAATGTTGACTCTCACCACTTCTATTCAGCCTCATAATAGAAGTCCTAGCCAGTGAAATAAGCTTAGAATAAGAAATAAAATTCATATAGATTGGAAAGGAAGATGATTGTAGAAAATCCCAAGAATCCACAAAAACTTCTTAGAACTAATCATTGATTTTAGGTCACAAGATACAAGGCAACACACAAAAATCAATTGTTTTTCTACATATTAACATTGGACAATTGGGAATAGATTTTTTTAAAATGTATGAGTTCCAAAATAATGAAATACCTCAGTATAAATCTAACAAAACATGTACAGTACCTGTATGCCAAACATAACAAAATGTTGGTGAAATAAAATTTAGAAACCTAAGTAAATGGAGAGACATAGGATGTTCACGGATTGCAAGACTTATAAAGATACTAATTCTCCCCAAATTGATCTATACATTTAACACAGTTCCAAATAAAATTCCACCAGGGTTTTCTATAGATATAGACTAGCTTATTCCAACATTTATATGGAGATGTATTAAGAGTAACCAAAAGAAATTTGAATTAGAAAAATAAAGTTGGAGAAATAACACTACTAAATTTTAAGCTTACTATAAAGTTATAGTAATCAAGACAGTGTGGAATTGACAAAAGTGTAAACAAATAGGACAGAATCCAGAAACACACCAGCACAGATATGGCTAAAATGTGCACAGGCAAATCAACAGAGGAAAGATAGTCTTTTCAACAAATGGTGCCAGAACACTCGACAGCCATCTAATAACAGCAACAAAAAACTTACCTCACTTGAATGTCACACTTAATACAGACACTAATCCAACATAAATTATAGATCTAAGCATAATATAAATACAACGGAATATTGCTCAGCCATCAAAAAGAACAAAATCCTGCCATTCACAATGATATGGATGGAGGTAGAATGTACTATACTAAATGAAACAAGTCAGAGAGAAACAATTACCATATGCTTTCACTCACATGTGGAATTTAAGAACCAGGGGTGCCTGCATGGCTCAGTTGGTTAAGCATTCAATTTCAGCGCAGGTCATGATCTTGTGGGTCGTGGGTTTGAGCCCCACGTTGGGCTCTGTGCTGACAGCTCAGAGCCTGGAGTCTGCTTTGGGCTCTGTGTCTCCCCCTCGGTTCCCGCCTCACTCACTCTCTGTCTCTGTCTCCCTCTCTATCAAAAATAAATATTTTTAAGTATTAAAATAAGGAAACAAAACAGATGAACATATGGAAGGGGAGGGAAGGATAGAGGGAAACAAATCACAAGAGACTCAAAGATAAAGAACAAACTGAGGGTTGATGGAGGGAGGTGGGAGGGAGATGGACTAGATGGATGATGGGTGTTAAAGGGGGCACTTGTTATGATGACCACTGGGTTTTATATATAAGCGATAAATCACTGAATTCTACTCCTGAAACCAATATTGCACTGTATGTGAACCAAAAGAAAAACCAAAAGAAATTCGAATTAGAACAAATTTTAACTGAAATTTAAATAAAATAAATAAATAAATATAGAAATATAAAACTATGTATTTTTCAGAAGAAAACATAAAACAAAAATCTTCATGACCTTGGGTTAGGCAAACAGTTATTTTTAAAATAGTGTTATTTCAATCAATGTAATGAATCAATTTATTTTAATTAATCTAATCAAGTATAGCTTATTACTGGTATAATAATTATAAATTAATGTGATTACTCTAAATAGTGTTTTTGAGATACACAAGATAATAAAATACAAATTTATGATGTATAATTTACTTAATATAAAATTCACCCAAAAGATACAAATTCAAAGACTTTTAGTATATACACAGAGTTTTGAGATTATCACCATAATCTAATTTGGAACATATTCATCACTCTAAAAATAAATTGTGTACCTATTCACAGTCCCTTTGCATTCCTTTCCATCTCCCCAGCCTTACACATTCACTAATCTTTCTTAGACAGAATTCTTACACAACTCTAAAAACATGGTCCATAAGAGAAAACACAGACAATTTACACTTCATCAAAATTAAAAATTGATGGTTTGCATTGGACAGACACTATATAAAGAATGAAAAGATTGGGAGAAAATAGTTGCAAATTATATTTCTAACAAAGAGCTTGAATACAGAATATACAGAGATCCTTCTAAATTCAACAGTAAGAAAGCAAAAAACCCAAATAAAAACGGGCAAAAGATTTGAACAGATACTTCGTCAAAGAAGATGTACAGATGGCAAATATTCACATGAAAGGCATGTTATCCATCACAGAAATGTAAAACAATTTTCCAGTTTCTTATTAAGTTAACCATATACTTACCATATGCCCAGAAGTACAAGTTCTAAATATTTACCTTAAAGAAATGAAAACTGACATTCATATCAAAACCTATACACAAATGTTTATAGCAAATCTATTCACAATCACAGAAGGGAAACAATCTAAATGTCTTTTAGTAACTGAATAGAGGGCTACTACTACTGTTCAATATATATCTATATCTATATCTGTATATGTAGATATATATAGATATAGATATATTTAGATATAGATGGAGAGAGAGAGATAATAGGTAGGTAGGTAGGTAGGTAGGTAGGTAGGTAGATAGACAGACAGACTGATTTAACCATTTGGATGAATCTCAAAGACATTATGCTGAGCCAAAGAGGCCAGTCTAAAAAACGTACATTCCATGTTATGCCAATTGTATATCATTCTTATGAACACTATAGTGATAGAGAACAGATCAATGGTTGCTAAGGGTTAGGAGTGTGAGACAGGTATGAATAACAAGGAATAATATGAAGGAGTTTCATAGGGTAATAGAACTGTTTTATACCCTGATTTTGGTAGTGGCTACACGAACCTATAGATTTATAGAACTATATATAGACAAAATTCAACTTTACTGTAAATTAATTTAAAAATTATACTGAAACACAAAAAGAAAATAAAAGACAAGCAAAAGCATATCAAATATGAAAAACAACCACTAGCTTTTCCCACCTATCTGATTCCCTCCCCCCAAAACAAAAACCTACACATTCTTTCCTCCTCAATGCTGGGCTTTTATTCATTTGTTTATGTTCATTTATGTTATGCTCACTTATGAATGTTTATATAGCAAATATTATGTGAAGAAAAAAGAGTATTCACTTCTGGTTGGAGAAAATCTAGAAAGAACATGGAAAGTTCTATGGAAAAGGTGGTACATTAACTACATACTGAGAAACAGAATTTTACTAAGAAGAGATAGAAGGAAAAAATTGGACATCTCTTTGTTTAAAACCAGAAAATAACCTGTCTCATTTGAGGAAGTTTCACTTTTTGGAACCTAGAATAGAGCTAATTTGGAGATTACCAAGAGAATTAATTCAGCTAAGCTAGATTGAGGACAGATCATGAAAACCTTGAATGCCAGACAAAGGTGTTTATACTTAATTTATATGCTATCTTCCTGGCAATAAAGAGCATCTCATATCCTATTCCTTGCCCTTATCATATGGGTCTTATTTAAAGGAGATTTTACATCATTAAAGCCAACAGTAAGTGTTAGAAGACGGATTCCAGTATTTACTTAATCACTTATTTATCATATGATCTTTAGCAAATTAACTTCAGCATCTCCTTTTACCATACATAACATACCAGAAAAATATGCCAGTCTTTCCTATTTTGTTAAGTTTATCTGACAAATGAACCTGAAAATAATGAGAAGGGAATTTTTAAAGTGTAGTGTAACTCATTTTCTCAAGGTGTGGTCCTTGGGTCACCAACATTAGCAAAACCTGGGAACTTTGTATAAATACAAATTCTCACACCCTACCCCAGACTTACTGTATCAGAAAGGCTGAGGGTGATGGCCAGCAGCAGTGTACGTTTAACAAGCCCTCTCCATTATTCTGATGTGTGCTAAAGCTTGAGAACCACTAATATAAAATATTATACAAATATACTCAAGCGCCATTAAACTCAAATGGCATGTCTCAGTCCACTCTCAACATTATAATCTCATGAAGGGACAATGTCTTATTTGTAGACAGAAAACCACATATTCTTCAGTGGCATTTTGCTTTTTTCAACATCTAAGGCTGATTTTCCTAGAGGAATAATTATTTTCAGAAATACTCAGCACTCTATATCAGAAGGTCCAAGAATGATTTCTTCAAGAGAAAAAAAAGGAATTTTTCTTCACTGATTTATATTTTGATAAAGCAATTCTGCTTGTGAGAATTGATGTCAGCACACTGACCCACAGTCACAATAAATTTGTGTCAATTCACTCAATGAATCATCTCTAATGTCAACATTTTCCCCTATACCCAAATGCTCTTAAGCATTATAAATCCCTGCTGCAAAAAGGATGAACAACAAAAACATTGCTAGTCAAAGGACAAGGCACAACTGACAAGGAGGTAGCAAGGATACCTTTCTCTCTCACTACAAAATAATAAACAATATATATTTCTGTATAACATATTTCAATATGAAATATCACCCAAATAAATAATTGAAATAGATCACTAATGCCTCACTCAACAATTAGAAAACAGTGAGCTTGTTATTGTCCTAATCTATATCTTCTTTCACTGATTCAGAACCTTTTTTCTGTCATTCGCTTGGTTCAAGATATCACCATCACCATAAAATATCAGCTCTGTCCCTGAATCTGAGACTTCCCTCTAGGCCAACCTGGTCAATATTAACTCTAGAAAACACTCGAATTTAGAAATCACTTGTTTTTGAACTCTACTTCTATCAGGATATAAGAAAACCAACAGGTGGAGTCTATTGACCAAGTACCAAGTTCAGCCATGAACTATGTGCTATAATTACAGTCTTAGGCTTCAGTTTTATATCTATAAAAGAGGAACTAATAACTTCTATGGAAAGGGGTCTCATAATTTTTTTTATAACCATGCTTTATTTTAATGCTCCTTCACGGTTTCCCACAAAACATTCAGTTCCCTATTCTGCCCACATTAGCCCTGTCTCCAAAAGAAATAAATCAAATGAATCATTGCTATTTAGGCCAGAGGTCACAAATTCAAATGCCTGCAGGTTAATAAAGTTATCATAATGCTTGCTGGATATACACAAATGTGTACTAACCAGCTTGTCCTGCAACCAAGCAAAACACTAGTTAGATTATCTTTAAAAATCTATATAAGGGCATATGTAATAAAATGCCCAGATAAAACACCTGTACTAGCTGTAAAACTTTGAAGCCATCAGTTTGAATTCCTCAGTTTATTATTAATTCTTGAGTACTTCATACCATAGTCACTGTCAACTTAAGGCCCTATCATTTCTTTCATAGTTAAAATACAAAATTACTACGTAGGTAAAATGATGCTTCACCATGACTCATTACTGTTTATTTAAGTATTGTCTATTTGTCAAAGATCCTCTCAAATGCCAACTTGTACAATTTTTGTTTTCCTATCAAAATTTATCTCTTTGGTTTATATCCCTATT
The DNA here is from genome assembly GCF_018350175.1 of Felis catus. Taxonomy (NCBI): domain Eukaryota; kingdom Metazoa; phylum Chordata; class Mammalia; order Carnivora; family Felidae; genus Felis; species Felis catus. Next base: position 194,323,646 of record NC_058368.1, read on the forward strand.
ACATTTTTTTAAAGTTTGTTTATTTATTTATTTAGAGAGAGCGAGTGAGTGCAGGGGAGGGGCAGAGAGAGAGAATCTGAAGCAGACTGCACTGCCAACACAGAGCCCATGCAGGGCTCAAACTCTCTCTGCTCCTCCCCCAGCTTATGCTCTCTCTCTCCTTCAAAAATAAATAAAAACATTATTTTTTTTAATCCAGGGAGGCCAGTTTTTCTTCCAATCTCCTCTTACGGATGAGGAAATTGCAGCTCATGTTCTCCTGTTCCACCTGTTTCCTTCCCCACCTCCTGCCAGCCCACAATTCCTGCAAAATAACCACGATGCAAACTCTAAATCCCAACTTGATCCTTCTTGCACTATGTACCCATCACCACACTGTTTGTATGTTGGCACGTTAAGGGATACATTAATAGATTATCCACTTCAAGATTCTGGACCTCAACTAAAATAATTGCATGTAAAATTTGCACCCTGTAGAGCAATATGCAATTGAATGGACAATAATGAACCCTGAAAATACAGTGACATTCCTAAGCATTCTGGAATTCCCAAGTATTTTAGGTTTTCAAGGTAATGGGAAAATACGGTATGATATTGTACTCAGTGGGTGGCAAGATGTGGTGCTGCATTTGAGTGCAAGGAAAGGACTTGCATCCAGATTCACATATGGGCACGTTAGCAAAGATTCAGCACCGTGAGATCATGACCTGAGCTGAAATCAAGAGTTAGATGCTTAACCGACTGAGTCACCCAGGCACCCCTCCAATTATATTTTCTTTACCTCTGAGTAAAGGTATTATCTTATTCCATCCATACTAAAGATGTATTAGGTAATATGGCACTTGGTAAACCTTATATTTTATAATTTGGCATCAGAAATTATGCATTATTGGTCTTTAACATAATTTAGAACTGTGCCTGAAATATCTCTCAGTCAGCCCCAAAGAAGGGGTGGCTAAAAATGGACTTTTATTCATTGAAATAAAATAACCATGTATAAGTGACTATTCTTATTCAAATATAAGCACTAATCACAGTCACCTCCACTATTATAGATTCCCACATTTCTATGAAGTAAACATCTTTGTGTCTTACAGATTTTACTATACTTTATCCATAGGATTTTACTATGAAGAAAAGGCAGATGTTGTATAGAAAAAAAAAAAAAGACTGCCTACTGCCTGCAGTGGGAGATTAAGGAGGAAACAAGACACAGAACTTTTCAAACACCATAGAACACTGATTCATTTCTAAAATGTTTTTTCCTTTCTTAAGTCCTTATTTACTAGAAGTTGTTGTCAGGCTGTGATTAAACACATTGATCGCTAATTCCTCCCTGTTAACAAGACTAGCAATCAGTTCTCTTAGAGGAAGTCTGATTGCCCCCATTGTGAAGGTTTAAATATTCCAGATGGCTTTACAGAAATTTTTGGGTTTTGTCCAGTACCATGGACAGCTCCACTTATTCATCTACAAAGGCCTGTGTACAAGTCCTTCCCACAAGTATTATGCATCCTTTGTCCAGCGTTTTTCACAATACCAAGTGTATGTTTTTCTCTTCCACTAAGAGATGCAGTGACATTTCCAGAAGCTGCATCCACATTTCATGAGCATTAGACTTCTGAGTGATCACCAAGATATATAGCAAGTTCTTTAATGAAGCACATAAGTCAATGATAAAAAATAATTTCTGCCAAATCTGAAGAAAACCTCCAACTTGGCATCTTTTTTTGTCTACAAACTGAGGGGTTTTTATGAGTAATTATTGCTGTCTTTTTTTTCTAAGAAGCATCATTATTATTAGGGTGTCATTGCAGAGGCAAAGAAAAGAAAGAAGAAAAAACCCATAGATCTCAAAATTATCATAGGCAGGGCTTAAGGTTTTAGATGAGAAAAGAACTGTTGTTAGGATTTTAGTAAAAATAAGTGTTCTGCTGATGACTGATTTGTTTCAATAGGGAGATAAACAATCCCAGAAACCATAGTTACAAATACAAAGTTGGCATCTCATTGTCAGATCACAAAGACTTAGCATTCTCAGTCACTCCCAAGAAAGTCAGACCCAATAGGTCAATCAGAATCTGTCCCCTTCTAGTGTCTCTAGTTTAAGAAGGGAATCAGTCTTCCTACAGGCCACAAATATATTTTCTTAAGTATCCTTTCAAAAGGGTCCACTTGCAGTGTACTTCTCAGTCAACATGTTCATAAGGATCTTGGCAAATCCTCACAGATACTCCTTTAATTCCATCTAAAGTTCCCTATGGTGAAAATAATAGCTTGGATTTCCTCTAGGAACTGACTTACCACTACATCTGCATACAATCAAGAAGTTAAGGTGGGTTCCAAGTTCCACTAGTCATTCTAAAATTGTGTCCATCATTTAATGTCATCTGATATTCAAATATAAATAATGTCCCCATACCTGATCAATTTGTTCATGGATGCAATTAAAAGAGAATTTTTTTTAATCTGGATGCGATTACTAGATCAATCCAACACTGAATAAACGGTGCCTTCTCCCTGCAAAAATCTCCTCTGAAATTACAGGTTTAAACAAGATGTGCTCCATGAATTTTAGAATTCTACCAAATAGCAAGTTCCTTGGTCAAGTCATTTTAGGCCTCTAAACCTTAGTTTCCTTATTTATGAAGATAATAAATGTATCTCCTCTACCTCACAGATAAAAGGAAGATTATTAACATAAAATTCCATAATGATTTTAGCTAGACAACTCCGTTATATTTTATTTTGTCAGCGTTACATGCCATCAATAGCCAATATTTCATAGCCAAGAAATGTAGGGGCTCTAGAGTTAGACTAAGTTCCAAACTCAGCTCCATTGCTTATAAGCTATGTTACTTTAAGCAAGTTATTTTTAACCTCTATTAGTATAAATTCACTCATTTGTAAAATATTGTTGTTGATGGTGATGACAATAACAATAATAGGAGGAAAAGAAGAAAGAGAAAAGTGTTATTGTTAAGGGTAACAAGATCATTTGCATGGTAGGGGTCAAGTCAAGAAACTAGATAACAATAATCAAAACAGTGACAGCAGCAACTACTTCAGCTGCACTGAAAACCTGCCATGTACTGGGTGGGGATTGTGCTAAGTGTTTTTTAGGTATCATATCCTTCATATCCTTTCCTGTGGCCTTCTCCTTCACTTCTTTTACTTATCATCTTGCAAAGAGAGATCTTGTCAGGATTCTTTTGTTTTAAAAAAATTGTCTTACGGTTAGAGAATACTTTCTGTGTCCTCTCTTATTTGATTCTAGAAACAATCTAGGAGTTAATTATTGAAATTATTATACCCATTTTGCAGAGATAGAACTATTCTGAGAGGTTGCAAAGTTCATAAATAGGAGTACATAAATAGAAGATCAAATCTCTTGATTGCAAGGCTGGTATTCTCATTGTCTTCCTTCACTGCCTCTCATTGCAAAGACCCACTAGGTAAGCAAATGGCATAGGGCTAATTACTGACGGGCACTGAAATGGAATGGTATCCCACTGAGGAAATCTGAGCACATGGACAGCTGGATATCTTTTGAGTCCTCCCTCTGCCAAAAGTATATTCTAGCCAAGGAATTATTTTATTCATCAAATGCCAGAGGGTTGAATTTTTATGTAAGCTCAAGACTGAGTTGGCTGGCCGAAGAAGGCAAATAAAAATTGCATGAAGTTTGGAGTAGGCTGGGGGTGGGTAGCAAGTTTCCCTGCTGACTTGGCCTTTACTGCATGAAAGAGAAAGCTGAACCTCAGCAAGCCTTGTGTGTATCCTAGAGAAACTCATTTGACAAAAAATAAACCTTCTGTATGAAGGGAAATTCATGAGGCTGCAAAGGCCAGAGAAGCTGACCATTTTTTTTAAGAAGGAAATGTGAAAAATAGCAACTCTCTTTTTTCCCTTTGTTCATTCAAGATATATTTAATGTCCATTTTGTATTCAGATTTGCTAGGCACTGGGAAGCACATATAAGAAACAGATCATATTCCTATGCTCAAAGATATTAAGTACCAATGCTGGGCTCTGAAGAATAGAAAAAGATGGTTCCAGCCTCAAGAAGCTCACATCTAATAGGAAAGGAGACACCCATAAGAAACTACAATGCTACTAATACTATAATACTACAGTGTTCGTGCTATCAGAAGCAGACTATGATAAGACCTATGACAGAATGGAAGGAAAAAGGAAGGATAGAGAAATTCTGATGGAATAATCATGGAAGTCTTCACAAAGGAGGTGATATTTTAGGTAGGCCAGTGATAATATCTGAATAGCAATACTTCAGAAACTAAGACTTACAGAAATGCTGAGGCATTCAGGGAAGGCTGAATAGTGGAAGCAGTTCTCCCACTCCAGAAACATCAAATATTACTTTTTTCTTTAAGATAACATCTTAATGGAAGCAGTAAAGTGGGAAGAAAGTGATTATTGCTAATGTGATATAGCAAAAGCAGAAGAGTGAAGCTTTTAAGAGCTGGCACTAGGAGTCAGGCAGTACCAGCTTCAAATCTCAGCATCATCGTTTTCGAGATTTGTGACCTCAATTAATTCAGTTAAAGTCTCTAAACTTCAGTTTTCTAGGCTGTGGAAGGGGTAATACAACCAACTTAGGGTTAATGGAAACATATTAGTAAGCTTGTTAATAATATCTAAAATGTGAAAGTACATAGTATTTAAATGAAGAGAAAGGGGAAAGAGTCCTAACTGATGTCCAGGAATTGTGCCAAGAAAGAGTGGATGATTAGGCTTATGGGAATAAAAAGTCTGCAAGAAAGAGAAAAATAACTCAATTTGAATTGAATTATTTTACTTGATATTCAACCTTCTTTGGAAATGTCCCTCCTCGTGGGCACAGGTTGTACATCATCACAGCTCAAAGACCAAGTAGAGAACAATGGTCAAAAGCAAGTTATATACGCTGCTTATTTTGAGCTCTTTACTTGATGATTTTCTCATTGAAACAAAAGTGATCAGTTGTCCAAAAGCACATGCATTTGCATAAGAAGTCATGAATTTTACATAGTCTTTGACACCTAGGAAAGTAAGTTATATCAGGGTGCCTGATGGAAGAAGCGCTTTATATAGAAAAAGTATGAAAGATTTGGCAAAGATGAAAATTTTCAATAACTTAATGTTTTATTACTATTCTTGATGCTTTTCGCATTCCTGAAAATTTTACTCTTTACTTTTTCTCTTACCCTACAGCCATCTCACCAGAAAATACCATCAACTCTACTTTTGAAATGTGTCCAGAATCTGACCACTTTTTTTTTTTTAACCTCCAAATCTATCACTTTAGTCCAAGCCACTATAATCTCTCACTGGACCATGACAATTTGACAATTTGACCATGACAATTATGAATTTGTCTCATCTTTCCACTCCTACCCCCTCTAGTCTCTTTTCCACACAATATCTAGACAGATGGTTCAAAATCGTATCAGATCACATCACTCCTCTGCTCAGATCCCCCAGAGGCTTCCCAGTCACTCACGGTTTTTATAAAAAACCTATTTGATCTGACCCCATTACCTAAACCTTCTCCTTCTTGCTCAGTGTTCTTCATTTATTCTGGCTTCTTTGCTCTTCCACAAACATGGCAAACACTCTCCTCAAGGCCTTTACACCTCTCTCATTTGCCAAACCATTCTTCTAGGTAACATCAAGGCTCACTCACTCACCTTATTCAGGTTCTAATAAAACAGCAATGCAGTAAGACTCCCTCCCAGATTAACACCTCTGAAAGAGTAATCAATCCCTATTATCATTCTTTCTTGCTAACTTGATTTTTATTTCACTGCATTTATCACTACTGATAGAATAAACATATTATTTTCAATTACCTGTTTCCCCCTACCAGACTAAAGCTTCACAAGGACTAACACTTTGTTTTGTCCTCTGCTGGATCTCCAGTGCCCATTACTCATGTCAAATAAGTACCACCAGAGAAAGCCTTAGGAATTGAAATGTAGTAACTATCCCCCTTCACTGTCTAACTTCAACCTCAGAAACTTAAAGATTCACCAACCATGTAATACAAAAATCCATTTCAAGATATTGCTGTTCATTGACTTAACACTAAAATGAGATGCTAAAAACTGAAATGTTTATTAATGTACACATCAACATTGAATGAAAGCCATCATATTAAATACATCCTAGGTTATTGGATCTTACAGACCCTATGTTGCATTTTACTAAATGTAGAAGAGGAATTGCAAGCCCCAAGTTGAAGATAAAAAATAAATAAAACCAAGAGCTTATAGTTTAAATAGCTACTTCATAAATATAAAATCTAGTTTTACCTCATTAAAAATAATGGTCAACATTTACTGTAGAATTACTGCTGGAATGGTTAAAGTCATTCATCTTCTATTTTATTAATTTTACCAATATGTTGGTTTTATGAAAGCACTGAAGATTGTGGAAGTATAAAGTGATATATAGCCAAACTATCAAAATTGTTTCATGTTTAATTTATCATATGATTTGGGGTAAATGGCTTGAACTCATGTTTCTGCAGATATAATTGCTTTGAAAGCAATGCAGATATTTGAGATTTTTAAAAGTGAATCAAAAGAAAATATTAAGTAATTAATAGCAGAGGTGTTACTTAGATGTAGCAAAACTTGTGAAGGATGTCTGTAATTTACTTAAGTTTGAAAAATGCTGACACATAGTATTTCAATTTACCTTTGCAGAAGTCCTGTGAAGATACTATTAATTGTTCAGACATGTCTCCTTTCAGATAAAATATTGATAACCCGAGAGATGAACTACTCAAGATCTCATAACTAATGTTCTAGAGAACTGAGGCTAACACCATGTCCCCTGAACATAGTTTGTATCCTTTCCATTAATCTGCCATAATCAAAGGCCTCTTTCATCTCAAAACCAACAATGGCTATCAAAGACTAGGACCAGGATTGCAGGCTGGCAACCTACCATCTAGGTGTGGCCCATGGACAGATTTTGACTATATCATAAACATTTTGACTATATCATATACATTTTATAAATTTGAACTTGTATCCAACATTTTTTACAACCCAAAATTTTTCACATAAAAATTGTATCTTTCTGCCTTCCTATGAAAATTCCAGACAGTCAGACAACAAACAGTTATATAAGCCAAAAGTTGAGTTGAATCCCACGCATGTGTATATATTCTCTAGAGAGTGATAGCATCTCCAGATGGCCAGCTACAGTTTCAGTACCTGACTGTTATTACAGGCATTTTGCACTTTGAGACCACAGGATTGCAGAACAGTTATGTTTTAGTCAATAGGGTTCTAGTTCTTTTCCTGAAGTTGGACAGAGAAACACTGGATAGAATTCAATCAGATTCAATTAGCAGGACCACAGATGCTTCGTTCAATACCTGAGACTCAACTGGTATTACATAATTTCTAGTGTACTTCTGTTCAGTCTATTTTCATTACCCTTTCTTATCAAAAGGGATATTCTAGAAAAGATAATGTTTTCCAAATAGTGGCTCATTGATCCCTTGCATTGGAATGATCTTGAACTAGGGCCTTATCTATGGATCATCTCTAGAGTTCAGTTACCTCCACATAGAGCTGTGCTTCAAGTGATGGCATTTACATAGAAGGCAATGTGAATGGTGTCCCTGGAATTGTACAATATGGCAACCCTGACTGACTCCCATATATTCTGGCTCAGGACACCAGAATAATACTGGAACAAAGGTAAAGATATTTATAGGAAAATAACAATTCAGAAACACACAAATATTTCTTTGAAGAGATGGCAGGCAGCTCAAACTAAATAGGCTCAAGCAGCCTGTTTGTCATCAATTTATCATCAGCACCAGCACCTGTAAGTGAAGCTTTGGTCCATCAGGCCTAATGATCTCATCCCAAGCTTAATACTGAGCATCATTTCAAAATCCTTCCTTAGAAAGTAAATTACTCAAACGCCTTGGTCACACTAGTGAAATTGTTCTTTTTATTTTTTTCCTAAAAAATGGAAATTATTCTCAGGTGACTAAATGTAAATTTCAAACCCCTTATCAGCAAAGGAGGAGGCTCTTCATCTGTTATGTCTCAAAAGCCATGAAGTAGTTCATGGAAAAGCACAGAAACCACAGCTAAGCTTTTTGAGAACTTCTACGAGAAGAGCTGCCACAGAGCCAAGCTGACACACTCCACACATTCATGTTCCTTCACAGCCTGCAATTCCACCTTTCTGTTTTCTATCTGAAAAACAATAAAAATCATACCTCCCGAAATTCTGCGCTGCTTGTGTGCTAGTCATGGAATAAGGTCTTAGCCAGCTTCTCATGTATAGATGGATTTCAGCCCGGTAAGAACTAAAGTTGTAATATTGGTAAGATAGGTCATTTACCACCTTCCTACCCCGTGGCGTTAGATCCGTGTCAACCCTTCAAAAGTACTAAGCCTGCTTCCGACCCTCACTATTTAAATATTTAACAATTTTTTTTTGCAGCGCAGGGAATTAGAAAGCAATCTTGTCTCATATTTGTAAGCACCATGAAGACATCACCAAGGAATAAAACACCACAAAAGCTGTCAGATAGAATTGTTCAAAACAAATTCAGTTTCCTGCTTGAGTGAACATTCACTGCCCCCTCGTGGTCACAAGAAGCCACAGGACTGTGTACACAACAGGAGCAATGCTCTGGAAGCCTTAGAAATGGGGCCCAACACAAGGCATTTGGGATGATGGATGGTGCTGATTTATAAAGCCATTTTTGTCCCTGTTAATATGGCAATTGCAGTTAACTTGCAGTAGTAAGCTTAACGGCGACAATCTCAAAAGCATACATGGCTTCTTTTAGACATGGACAGTCTTCCAGGTTACTAAATCTTTCATTGGTTCATTATAGACACATTTATTCAAGAAATATTGATTGCCTACTAATCGCAAAGAATTTTTTATGGATATTGGGGATATCTGTGGGGAAAATAGATATAATCTTTGCTCTTACAGCACCCCGTACTTTATGGGTGCTGAGGATATATACATTAACAACAATCATGGCCTAAGTTTACTGAAAGCAAAGAAAAGCACCAGGTTCGTTTTGATTCCTCCCTCAAGATGTAGAAAAGAAGGCATCATCTTACCACTATACCATTCTGCCATTGTAAAACAGACGGTCTCTGGTGGAAGGGCTCCAAAAGACGGTAAAGCAAATTCTCCCATTTGCAGTGGTGGCCCAATAGGGTTGTGATCAAGAGCAGGGACTTTGAGTTCCAGCGTCAGTATCCACCTTTCTGAATCTCCATGTTCTCGTTTTTGTAGAGATCACAAGTTAATTTGTAAGTCTGTAGCAAAATTAAAAGAATGAAAACATAAAGTGCCCAGTCAAGCAACTGGCAGGGGTATTTCGGGTGGGGGCTGTGGGGCTCAATCATTCAGAGGTGGCAACAGAGAGTTGTCCCATAAACTACCTCTCCTTGTACTTCTATTTTTCTCTTTTTTTTAATCTAGAGAAAAAAATCTGATTTTCACACTTTTGCAGAACAAACAGAACTGTGACTTTTGTTTCACATTGTACTTTTGTGTTCTTTTGAAAGGTTTGGCACTTTCCAAACGATCACATTTTTCTGCTCCTTTCCCATATCATGGGAGCATGTTGAGATGTTATGCCAGGTCATCAGGGAAGAGCACTCAAAGGTGCCTGCCATCCTGATACTGATGCTGCACTTAAGGTGATTGAGTCAAGTTGGATTCAATAAATGTAAAAAAAAAAAATCGTGCTTTAATAATATTATAGTCCACACTTGTCACTATTAATAATGATAATAATAATTAGCTCTACTATTACTTTGAGTAGATCTGCCCAAAATGGCCCTCAGGTAACAAATAGTAGCCCCCAAATCTAAGAGTTTCATTCAAAGCATGTTATGCCTAGATCACTTTCAGCACTGTCTCCTGAAAAACTGATGCCATATGGAGCATACAAAACAAAACTACAAACTGCCAGATCACAGTGAATGGCAGAGTAAGGACCACCAGAGATGTGTAGGAGTCTGTGTACCCCTTCTTGGCCTTTAACATGGGAGCTTTTATGGCGATGGAGAACCAAGTTACCAAATCATGGAATCAGAGTTAAAACGAGCTTGAGGACCTACTCCAAGGGTCATTCTTTTATGGGCCAGGTAGAGACCACACATAAGTGAACTAGTATAGCTGTGGAGAACTTGATCAACCAAGGAGCAATGAATGTTCTGTCTTGAGAGGACAGCTACAACTCAGAACCGGCCAATTGTTTTAATGCAAGAATGTGGGCCCACTCTTGCCAGATCTGCAGATATTCCAAGCAAAGGCAGAACTCTAGAATTTATGTAATATTTCCCTTTTTTTTTTCAAAACATGGCAAAAGTTGAAGCAGGTTGCAAAGGAGTATTGAGCCCACAGACCTCCCATTTGCCACTCTGACTCTTTAAAGAGGACAACATTTTAAAGAGAGGAATCTGAAGTCTAGAATGGGGAAGGGATTCTTCAAAGGCCATATAGTTAGTCAACAATAAAAAGAGGCAGACAACAGAATCCCTACCCCTAATTATAGAAGTACTGATAATTTATTTCTTACACATTATCTTTTCTCTCACACACATCTTGCTACATCTAGCATTTGGCACAAGTCTCAACTACAATGATACAAGCAGAGGACTTCTCATCTATGGTTGGTTCCCATGGTTTTCCAGGAAACAAACACAAAGACGAAAAACAGCATGCTAGTTTGGGTAAGAAATGTAGCCCAGATGGATTGAAAGTACTTGGAGAAAAAAAAAAGGATGTATTTAAGCTGAATTATTATTATTTTTGTGCTTCTACAAGCAGTTTACATCTGGAATGAGTTATCCAGTTAACGTAATGAGATTTGGGGCCATAATCATCTTTAAATAGGAGAAAGGAATTATGGAGGAACTTAATTACCAATCTAAAATTCCTACTGGGACTTAGAAAGTTTTCGTTACAGCCCCATTTTGAGATCTAAGTACCCAATGACTTGGAAAAGTCACTTTACCTCTACAGCTCCCCTGAGGTGATTAATCTCCCTCAATTCCAAAATTGTTTAACTTTTTCTATTTTTTAATGATTAAAACAAGTATTTAGCAATCTAGCACCTAGGACAAGACAACAAAGTGCTCAATGCCACATTGGAGGGATCCATGAAGGAAGTAACACTGGACCTGTTGCCCTTGACCTTGGGTATTGCAGTTTCTTTCTTTACTGCTATCAAGAGCCCGGCCCTGAAGCTGAAGCTGAGTCTGCCATTGCTGTCAGGGAAACATTGTGAAATGAAGGGAACAATTTGCCAAGAGAGAACACTGTGTAAAAACTTAACCCCACATTTAAGTACATTCCTTAAAAAGTCTGAATCCTATAAATCTCCGGGTCCTAGGTCTTCAAATCTAGTTCATGGCTTCATTTGAAGGAAGCTATTTTTCAGGTGCTACAGACTGAATTATGTTCCCCTTAAATTCATATATTAACCCCCCCCCAATGTGGTTGTATTTGGAAATAAAGCTTTTAGGAAGTAATTATAGTTAAATGAGATTATGAGGGTGGGGTCCTAATCTATTAATGATACTTGGTAGCTTTCTAAGAAGGGGAGAAATCTATTCCCTGCCACATGCACACTCAAAAAGAAAAGACCATGTGAAGACATAGGGAGAAAGCAGTCAGCAGCTTGATCTTAGATTTCCCAGCCTCTGTAACTGTGGGAAGTAAATGTCTATTGTTTAAGCGCCACCCCAACCCCACCCTGGTCTGTGATATCTTGTAGTTGCAGCTGAGCTGACAAAGACACCAAACTCCATCTCATACACTGGAAAGATGCTTTTACTATTATACGCACATTCACATTCATTTTGGGCTCCCATACACACTGGGCAATAGAAAAGTTAAGAGTTCTTCACGTCCTGATGTGGAAATATACACAGAGATATCGAGAGACCTGCTCAAATCATGGAGCAGGTGTGTGGCAGAGACAGTATCAGACCTTGGGAACAGCTCCACACCCAGCTTTTCTTCCCTGCCCCAGAAGCAGATGCTCCCATGTTGGAGATCGGCCTTCTCCAACTGCAAACTCTTCTATCAAAGGGACTTTGATGACACTGTGCTAGCTTCCCACTGGTCACCTTTCACCCTACAGCATGTTTCTAATTAGTATAAAAGGAAGGGGGGGTGACACTTTGAAGCTGGGGCAGAGGAAGGAGGAGTGACTGAAGGATTAATTGCCTCCCAGCTGTCAGGATGGTAATTAAATTCAGGTTGTTGACTCCAGCCTTGTTTTGATTATGTGAAAGGAATCTCCAAATGCAGCCACAATTTCCACTGTCTTCTACTTTTTTTTTTTTTTTTTTTTTTTTTTTTTTTTTACAGAAGACAGGGTGACCTAAACATGAAAACATAGAGAATGACACATACTTGGCCAGCATCCAGGCCAAGCAGCTTCCTGGTGCTGAGGAACCGTCTAACTTTCAGTTCTCTTTATAAAACAAAACTGCTCAACTCGTGTGCACATGCAGGACCACCTTTAGAGAAAATGGTATCTAAGTGTTATGAAGTCATTTTTTTTTAATTTGCATCTTTGCTTTTATTTTTAATATGAAATTTATTATTAAATTGCTTTCCATACAACACCCAGTGCTCATCCCAACAGGTGCCCTCCTCAATGCCCATCACCCACTTTCCCCTCCCTCCCACACCCCTATAAACCCTCAGTTTATTCTCAGTTTTTAAGAGACTCTCATGGTTTGCCTCCCTCCCTCTCTAACCCTTCCTTTTTTTTTTCCTTCCCCTCCCCCATGGTCTTCCGTTAAGTTTCTTAGGATCCACATAAGAGTGAAAACATATGGTATCTATCTTTCTCTGTATGACTTATTTCACTTAGCATAACACTCTCCATTTAAACAGATGAAATAAGGGACACCTGAGTGGCTCAGCTGGTTGCGCATCTGACTTAAGCTCAGCGCACAATTTTGCAGTTCATGGGTTTGAGTCCCGCATCAAGCTTGCTGCTGTCAAACCAGAGCCCACTTTGGATCCTGGATCCCCCTCTCTCCCTGCCCCTTCCCCGCTTGTGCTCTCATTCTCTCAAAAATAAATAAACATTAAAAAAAAAGTTGAGGTCAGCATGTCATCCACAGGCTCAGGGAGTTTAAACTGTTCCAAAGAGATGTTGGGGTCCTTAAGCAGTGATGTTGAATTGCAGGTCTGGATTCTTAGGTAGAAATTCTGGATCCCAGTGAAGGTCCTACATTCAGTCTTTGTGACTTTGAGCACAGTGTATTTTACCTTTGAACCTCAGGTTAAATCCCTATCCCACCCCTGTGAGAGAATCAGAAGATAAGAACAAAGTGATTTTCTTCCAGTGCTGAGTCCTTGACTATGACCTTTCCACTTTCAATGAAAATCTGTTCATGTCTAAATATTCCAGGCTTCTTCCTTAATAAAATTGTAGCTACTGAATAGCCAGAATTTTCCCCTGGCCTCCAGATACCTAGGAAAAAGAACATCAGTCTATGGAGGTAGAACAAATTAGCTGCCCACATGTTGTGAACTTTAATGATCCTGAAGTCTATTTATACCTGTTCCCTGATGACCAGAATTCCTTTTGGTGAGAAAAGTCCTAGTAGCCCTCAGGGTCAGACTTTAAGTACAAAACCCCCAGGAAAGGGGCCATCTTCCAAGGTCAAGATGACTTATGTCCGAGTCTTTCCTTTAATGGATACAATTACTTAGATGCTAAGTAATATGCAATTATTTGACATCCAGGGGTGGGGTGGGACAAAAAAAAAGGGGGGTGCACTTTTTGTCTAAACTGCTCCTGCCTCGCAAGACTTAATACCAAGATAAAATTGTATTCCTTGTCCGCAAGACAAAGAAAATGCACACAGAGAAATGACACTAGCACAGAGTTTAGGTCTTGGTCTTCTCGTTAGAAGACTACGTACAATAATGATTCCAACACAGAGCTACTGCAAACATCTAAAGAGATAAGGATGCAAAATACTTTCAAGTGACTATTTCAGAGAAAACATAATGTTGAATTTTTGTAGGACCGAATTAACAAAACTAAAACTTTTACAGAGGACTGAATACGGGCCAGGTACTCTGGTAAGTGGTTTCCTTTCATTACCTCATTTAACCCCCATATCCACCTTATGATGCCAGAACTATTCCTCCCTCCCACCCTCAGCATTTTCAGCCAGAGATTTAGAGCCGTTAAGTCACTTTCTCAAGGAAAGCACTTGATAAATTATAAATCCAGGATTCAGGTAAGCCTTTCTAATTTCAGAAATTGCATTTTAAACTAACCCAACCCCTGTAATGTAAGGATGGGTCTCCTTTCACTGGACATGTCCAAGCAGAGGCTAGAAAAATGAGTGTCATGAACACTGAGTGTGAAACTTTTGTATGAGGTTGGAACCAGACTATGGAGACTTCTAAGGCTCATTCTTAGAGACAGATTCTACACACATGGTCAGTGGTTTAAATGTCAGCTCATCCTTAGTTCTGGGTATTCCTTTAATGGCTGAGCAGAGCAGAAGTCAGAGATGAGTCCAGTTCTAAAATATGAAAACCATCTTTCTTCCTGTGAGAATTTACCTTCTGTCTCCTTTGCTAGAAACTGCTCAGTTACCCATGGATTTTTCAGAATATGCATTTTGTTCCTCCCTCATCCTATTACTCATTATCTAATCCTCTTTATTTGGTGTGCTCCACCATGGGCTATGGTGCTGAATCCCCATGCCCTCTCACTAACCCAATTTTCTTTCTCATGATCTGCAACAAAACCATGACTGATATTCCTTTCTTGGCTCTATGCTATGGGCCCTGCATATTTGCCACAAGTTAATGGAACAAAAAAGATAATTAATCCACCCAGGTACCATTACTTCTGTGGAAAAGTCTATTGTTCATATTTTTAGAAGCTGTAAGGAAACTCTTTTCAATAGGAAATTTGCCTTTGGATAGAACAGTAACATCCCTGTAGCTTCTGTTTATGGCCTGATCTTAGTCAGCATTTACCAAGAACCTACTATACATGCAAGACTGTGCTTAAAGAATAAACTTCAAAAATTACAGAGAAGACTCTTTTTCTCCCTGATATGGATGGGAAAAAAATATTATCCACAAGTTAATTTCACATAATTAAAATTTATCTTTTTGAGTCCTGAAACATAAAGTAGCCCTTTTCCCTGTAAAATCTCTACAATACAATAAATTAAACATTTCCTCATGTGCTTTGACAGAACATACATGTAACTAGATAAGCCTCCTTCTTGATAACTTAGAGTCAGGTACATAAATGATTATGCAATAGCACACATATTAATTCTCTTGGGGACCCAACAGGCTTTTTGCTTTCACATTAAATACACAAAGTGCCGTACTTTGGGAAATCTTGAACCTTTTACATGTTTACGTGTTTTCCACTACCACCACCCACCTTCACACATGCTCACACCAACGCAGACACTAATGGAACAAAATCTCTGCCTTTAGTTCCACATTCTGAATTGTACTTCTTTATCTTCTAAGTTCCAAGAAAATGGCATTATTTTATCTGCACCTATGGCTACCTACAATTCCTCCCATCAACAAGCAGATCTATTTGAATCTGGGTCAGCTCTATGACTTGCTTTGACCAACAGAATTCTCCCAAGGTTATGCTATGCTAGCGCTGGACCTAGCCCTCAGCAGCTCGACACCCTAGGAAGCCGGCCTCCATGTTGTAAAGAAACTGAGAACAGACTGTGGAATAATGAGAGCCCACAAGAAGATAGAGACCCTGGAGGTCTCAATGGGCACTGCAGCCACATTCTAGATCCCAGCTGAAGGTAGCCATTTGCATGGCCTCAGCTCACATGAAGCAGATCCACCCAATGGAGCTCAGTATACCTCAGATTCATGAAAAATAATTAACTTTTGTTGATCTAAGCCACTAACTTTTAGGTAAGTAAAAAATATTTTGAAATGATATATAAGGGAATAAAAAAATCTCTGAATAAGCATTTAGGTCACCCTATAAATTAAGTACATCATACTTAAAGATAGTGGAGTAAGAGGACCCTAAGCTCACCTCACCCCATGGGTACAATTAGATAACCCTCACGTAAGTGTAAGTAATCCAGAAAACATTCCCAAGAATGGCAGAACAAATGCCACAACTAATGGCAGAGAAGATTCCACATTAAAGAGGGTAGGAAAGGCAGAGATGTGGTAGGAACTAACTGGATGATACCCTTCCACAGGGTGGGGGCCATGGAGGGATGAGGGAGCCCTGGGCATGGATAAGGGAGAGAAACAGACTATCACACCAGGAAGTCTGCACGAGGAAGATGTAACATTTGGCTGTGAAAGTGAAAGGGGCTGAATTTCCTGAGTTCTTACAACCAGTGGGACTTAAAACCTGGAATTCTAAAATTTAGCAGGCTTGCTTCTGGGAGAGACCTGAGGGCAATAGGAAGCTGAGCTCCTAACCTTATAGAGACAGGACAACAAAAAGCCTGTGGAGTTATAGTGTAGAAGCAGCAGTTTGAAAACAGAAGCACACAGGAGGGAGAGTTGTTTACTAATTTCAGACTGTGTTCTGGAGGGACAGGGTCACAGGGAGACTCCTGGGAACAAAGGAGCTGGTAGATGCTATCTCCCTCAATAACCCCCCAGCACGGCCACCTGTGGGAACCAGCACAGCACCAACAATCACTACCTAATTTGCATACACTGCCCCCTGCCCCCTCCCCTGTGCTTCAACGGACCAGCCTTTTTCAGTCATATTTGCCTCAGTCCCAGCACTGCAAATTCTCTGCCCCAGAAGACCATCACAAACCTTGCCAACACTGATATTCCCTACTAAGGAACTTTGTGGGTCCTTGGTCCTAGTGGCAGTGGCAGCAGCTCTCGTTTCGCAAGCAGACTTGCATGCACTTTGTTAAAACTGCATGCCCCATCTTGAGAGAGATGAAACACTTCCCTCAAAAGGCAAAGATACCCTTGTAGGACAACTGGACTGAAGGGAAAACCACCCAAGACACAACAGCAGGGCACACACAACACACATAGGAGACATCCCCTAAAATGCAAGGTTCTGATGAACAGGGGACACCTCACCACAAGAAACTACAGGACCTCTTTGTCATAATACCACTACTTTCAAGAGCAGGAGAAACAGTGGGAAACAGAAACATACAGAGAGTTAGACAAAATAAGAAGACAGAGGACTATGTCTCAAATAAAAGAATAAGACAAAACCACAGCAAGAGACTTCAACAAAACAGATATAAGTAATACGCTTTATATAGAATTTAAAGTAATGATTATGTTCACTGGACTTGAGGAAAGAGTGGAGGACAAGAACAAAACCCTTAACAAAGAGATAAGAAAGAAACAATAAGAAATGAAGAACACAGCAAATGAAAGTAAAAGTACATTAGATGGAATAAATAGCAGGCTAGAGGAGGCAGAGAAGCAAACTAGTGACCTAGAAGACAGGGTAAAGAAATCAAGCAGAGCAAGTGACAGAAAAAAATATATATGCAAAATGAGAATAGACTTTAGAAATTAAGTGGCACCATAGATGTAATAATGTAACATGTAAATGTACATACATGTAATTATGTTCATACTATAAGGATCCCAGAAGAACAAGAGAGAGAAAACTGGGCAGAAAATAATTTATTTAAAGGAAACAGATATCCAGATCCAGGAAGTACAGAAATCCCTCAACAAAATCAACTCAAGGAAATCTATACCAAGACACATAGTAAATAGGGTGGCAAAAGTAATGATAAAGAATTTTAAAAGCAGCAAGAGAAAAAAAAAAAAAAGTAGTTACATACAGGGAAATCCATGAGGCTACCAGATGATTTTTCAGCAGAAACTCTGCAGGCCAGAAGGGAGTGGCATGATATATTCAAACTGCTGAAAGGAAAAAACAAAAACAAAACAAAACAAAAAAGAAACAACAACAACAACAAAAAAACACCTGTGGCCAAGAATACTCTATCCAGTAATGCTATCATTCATAACAGAGGAGAGAAAGATTTTCTCAGAAAAACAAAAGGTAAAAGATTTCATGACCACTAAACCAGCCCTATAAGAAATGTTAACAGGGATTATTTGAGTGGAAAGAACAAAAGTAAAAGTATGAAAAATAGAAAACACAAAAGCAGTAAAAAATAAGTGTATCTATAAAAATCGGTCAAGGAACTCACAAAATAAAAGGATGTAATATATGACACCATATACTTAAAATGTGGGGGAGAGAGAAGTAAAGAATGAGTTCAAACTTAAACGACCACCAACTTAATATAGATAGCCACATGCAGATGTTATATGCAAACCTAGTGATAAAACCTCAAATCAAAAACCAGTAATATAGGGGCGCCTGGGTGGTGCAGTCGGTTAAGCGTCCGACTTCAGCCAGGTCACGATCTCGCGGTCCGTGAGTTCGAGCCCCGCGTCGGGCTCTGGGCTGATGGCTCAGAGCCTGGAGCCTGTTTCCGATTCTGTGTCTCCCTCTCTCTCTGCCCCTCCCCCGTTCATGCTCTGTCTCTCTCTGTCCCAAAAATAAATAAACGTTGAAAAAAAAATTAAAAAAAAAACCAAAAACCAGTAATATATATACAATGAATAAAGAAAAAGGAATCCAAGTATATCACCAAAGAAAGCCAGCAAATTATGAGAGAGCCAGAGAAGAAAGGATCAGAGAAGAACTACAAAACAACCATAAAACAAGTAGTAAAATGGCAATAAATACATATATATCAACACTTACATTGAATGTAAATGGACTAAATGCTCCAATCAAAAGAAATAGGGGACAGAATGGATTAAAAAAAGACCCATCTATGTGCAGTCTACAAGAGCCTCATTTCAGACCTAAAGACACAGACAGATTGAAAGCAAGGGGATAAAGATTTATCATGCAAAGTAATGTCAAAAGAAAGCTGGAGTGGCAATACTCATATCTGACAAAGCAGACTTTAGAAAAAAGACTGTAACAAGAGACAGCGAAGGACACTAGATAATAATCAAGGGGGAAATCCAATGAGCAGATAAAACAATTATAAATATTTATGCATCCAACATGGAAACACTCAACTACATAAAGCAGTTAATAATAAACAAAAAGGAATTAACTGATAGTGATACACTATCACTATAGGAGACTTTAACCTCCCACTTACTCAATGGACAGATCATCCAAACTGAAAATCAACAAAGAAGCAATGGTTTTGAATGACACACTTGACCAAACGGATTTAACAGATATATTCAGAACATTCTATCCTAAAACAACAGAATCCACATTCTTTCCAAGTACACACAGAACATCCTCCAGAACAAATCATTAATCAGGCTACAAAGCAAGTTTCAACAAATTAAAAAGAAAAATCAGCCATACCATCCATCTTTCCTGACCACAACACTATGAAAGTAGAAGTCAACCACATGAAAAAAAAAAAATCTGGAAAGAGCACACATACGTGGAGGTTAAATAACATGCTACTAAATAATTAATAGGGCAACCAAGAAATCAAAGAATAAATCAAAAGTTACAGAGAGAGAAATGAAAATGAAAATGCAATGATTCAAAATCTTTGGGATGCAGCAAAAGTGGTTCTAAGAGGGAAGTTTATACAGCCCTATATCAAGAGGCAAGAAAAATCTCAAACAACCCAACCTTATACCTAAAGGAGCTAGAAAAAGAAGAACAAACCCAAAACAAACAGAAGTAAGGAAAAATAAATATTTGAACAGAAACACAGGACACAGAAACAAACAAACAAAAAAATAATAGAACAGGAAAATAAAACCAAAAGGTTGTTCTCTGAAAAAACAAAATAATAAAATTGACAAACCTCTAGCTATATTCATAAAAAAATAAAATAAAAATAAATAATAAAAAACAGAGAGGACTCCAACAAAATTACAAACGAAGGAGGAGAAATAACAACTGACACCACACAAATACAAATGATTCTAAGAGAGTATTATGAAAAATTATATGTCAAAAAATTAGACAATCTAGAAGAAATGGGATAAATTTCTAGAAACAATTGAAGCATGAATAGAAATTTTGAACAGATTGATTACCAGCAATGATATTGAATTGGTAATCAGAAATCCAGGACCAGGTGGCTTCACAGGGGGAATCCTACCAAACATCTGAAGAGTTGATGCCTGTTTTTCTCAAACTTTTCAAAAACAAAATAGAAGAGTAAAGAAAACTTCCAAATTGATTTTATGAGGCCAGCATTACCCTGATATCAAAACCAGATGAAGACACCACAAAGAGAGAGAGAGAGAGAGAGAGAGAGAGAGAGAGAGGACTATAGGCCAATATTTCTGATGAATATAGATGCAAAAAAAAATCCTTAAAATATTAGCAAACTGAATCTAATATAAATTTAAAAAGTCATTCAATCATTCACCATGATAAGTGGAATTTATTCCTGGGCTGCCAGGGTGATCCAATATTTGCAAATCAATTAACATGATACATCACATCAATAAGAGAAAGGATAAAAATCATATGATCACTTCAAAGATACAGAAAAAGCATTTGACAAAGTACATATCTATTCATGACAGAAACTCTCAAAGTAGGTTTAGAGGGAACATATCTCAACATATATGGCCTTATATGAAAAACCCACAACTAACATCATACTCAATGAGGAAAAAGCAGATATTTTCCTCTATAGTCAAGAACAATACAAGGATGCCCACTCTCACTTTTATTCAACATAGTACTACAAGTCCTAGCTACAGCAATTAGACAACATAAATAAATAAAAGCCATCCAAATTGGTAAGGAAGAAGTAAAACTTCCACTATTTGCAATGGCATACTACTATATATACAAGAAAATGCTAAGATTCTTCCAAAAATTACTAGAATTGATAAGTGAATTCAGCAAAGTTGCAGGATACAAAATCAATGACAGAAATCCACTGCATTTCTGTACACTAATAATGAAGCAGAAGGAGAAATTAAGAAAACAATCCCATATGCTATTGTACCAAAAACAATAAAATACCTAGGAATAAGCTTAACAGAAGAGATGAAAGACCTGTACTCTGAAAACTATAAAACGCTGATGAAAGAACTTTAAGATGACACCAAGAAATGGAGAGACATTCCATGCTCATGAATTGGAAAAACAAATATTGTTACAAATGTCTATATTACCCAAAGCAATCTGCAGATTTAGTGCAATCCCTACCAAATACCAACAGCATTTTTCACAAAACTAGAACAAACAATTCTCAAGTTTGTATGGGACCACAGAAGACCCTGAATTACTAAAGCAATGTTAAAAAAGAAAAAAAAGTGGAGGCACCACAATTCTAGACCTCAAGTTTTATTACGAAGCTGTAGTGATCAAAACAGCATGGTACTGGCACAAAAATAAACACATAGATCAACGGAACAGAATGAAAGCCCAGAAAAAACCCCACAGTTATATAGTCAACTAACCTTCAACATAGTAGGCAAGATTATGCAATGGGGAAAAGACAGTCTATTCAACAAACAGTGTTGGGAAAACTGGACAGCTACATGGAAAAGAATGAAACTGGACCACTTTCTTACACCATACACAAAAATAACTCAAAATGGATCAAAGACCTAAATGTGAGACCTGAAACCATAAAAATCCTAGAAAAGAGAACAGGCAGTAATTTATTTGACATTGACTATAGGAATATATTTCTACATAGGTGTCCTGAAGCAAGAAAAATAAAAGCAAAAATAAACTATTGGGACTATATCAAAATACAAAGCTTCTGCACAGGAAAGGAAACAATCAACAAAACTAAAAGATAACATACTGAATGGGAGAAGATTTTTGCAAATGACATATCCAATAAGGGGTTACTATCCAAAATATATAAAGAATTTCTACAACTCAACACACACACACAAAAAGAAAAAAAATCCAATTTAAAAATGGGCAGAAGACATGAACAGACATTTCTCCAAAGACCTACAGATGGACGACACATACATGAAAAGATGCTCAACATCAGACACTATCCAGAAAATGCAAATCAAAACTACAATAAGATATTACTTCACGCCTGTCAGAATGGCTAAAACCAAAGCCCAATAAACAACAAGTGTTGGTGAGAATGCAAATGGGTGTAGCCACTCTAGAAAACATTATGGAGTTTCCTTAGAAAATAAAAAATAGAACTATCCTACAATTTAGTAATCACACTACTGGGTACTTACCCAAAAAATAGGAAAATACTAATTCAAAGATATATATGCATCTCTGTGTTTATTGCAGCATGGTACGCAATAGCCCAACTATGGAAATAAGACAAGTGTCCATCAACCAATGAATTAAGAAGATGTGGTATATGTGTGTGTACACACACACACACACACACACACACACACACACACAGACACACACACACACACACACTGGAATATTACTCGGCCATAAAAAAGAATAAAATATTGCTATTGCAACAACAGAGATTGAGCTAGAGTATAATTTTAAGTGAAATAAGTCAGAGAAAGACAAATACCATAAGATTTTGTTCATATGTGGAATTTAACAGCCAAAATAAATGAACAAAGGAGAAAAAGAAAGAAACCAAAAAAAAATTTTTTTTTTCTTAACTATAGAGAACAAACAGATGGTTACCAGAGGGGAGGTTGGGAGGGGAGGGAATGGGTGAAAAAAGTGAAGGAGATTAGGAAAAAAATTATTTGTACATCATACTTAGTAATGTACTCTGATACATTAGAATAATCAGAAAACTAGTTTTCTCATTTTTCTAGTTATGGCTATATTCCATAAAGTTGGTGTCACTAAAGAACTGTCAGCAGAGAGAAGTCTGTTCTTAAATGCGTCTCAGGAAAAACACAAAGGCAGGGCTAAACATGGTATAAGACTAGATGGGAATATGGGACTAGTTAATGAAACCAAAATAAGTTTATGTTAGGAACTAAAAATATAAAGGGGAAAAAAGAATGGAGAGTAGGATGGCAAATGAAGAATCTTGTTAGGATTTGCTAGATAGCTGAGACCTTCCTCAGAGATGTTTTTGGAACCATAAATTGTCAATTCTAAACACAAATAATATAAGAATAGCTGTTGCATCATCCTTAGCTGTGACTAACTAAAAGTCTACAGTTTGGCTTGAAGGGTTTTATAAACACAAAATTATTGGATAAGTTGATTAAAGTATAAAGATGGCACTATTCAGTTGATTTTTTCAACCAATATGTATTGAGTACCTGTTCTAGATGATAAATACAAATCCGTGGACTAGATAGTAGAGATAAAAAAAAACTAAAAATATTTTGAAGTATTTAAGCTACAAAATAAGTAGAATGTACTGATTGACCATATATGGTAGAGAGGTGAGAAGGAAGAAAAGACGGTGGCCAAGTTTTATTGCAAAACAAATGTATATCCTTTACTCAATTCACATTTTAAAAAGAGCACTTCAGATTTTAAAGGTTAAGTAGTATACAGTAGAAAGAGCACAATACTGCCAGTTAGAAAATTTTGATTCTATTCTCATTTTTTGCCATTGGCTATGTAGCCTTCCCTTGCTAAAAGAGTTAAGAGGCTTCATCCCCCACAAGGTAGGAAATCCACTGATCTTTGGAAAACAGGAGGCTTCAGCTTGATGGTGAGAGCCAGGCTGGTGCTGCAAACAGAGAAAACATCTCTCTCTCTCTCTCTCGCTCTCTCTCTGTCTCTCTGACTGTCTGGCAGGGGGCCACATAATACACTGATTCCATTTGGCAGCAGTAAAGTAGTTAATGGAAACTCCTCTTTCAAGATGTGACATGTTCCGCGTGATCTGTCAGAAGGAAAGTTTACATAATGAAGAGTACTGGCATGGATCAAAGCCATCTGGAGTAGCCCAATTCCCCTCTGGGCATTTGTGACTGGGGAGTCCTTATGAGAGCAAAGCAGAGAGATGAATTCTGGTTCCCTGAACAGTTAGGGAAGGGGATTGACTCTTGATACTAAAAAAAAAAAAAAAAAAAAGTCAAGATTAGAAGCTTGATTTATGAGAGGGTCAGCAAAGTAAGATTTGGGTAGAGGACCACCCAGAACATGTTCACTGTAAATCTAGCAATAAACAGTCCCCTATTTCAAGTCGTCATCTCGTCCACTCACTCCATGTTTAGGTAGCTCAGACCCGCAGTAGCACTCCATTGCTCAAGATCTGAAGAGTGGTTCTGGGGTGGGCACAGGAAATATGTGATTCCTAACAGAAGAAAATCTCTTTTCAGGAAATGCAGGGGCCAAGGAGCTCTCCCTCTCAGCTGTCATCCCTAGCAACCCCCATCCCCACTCCCCTTACCCGCACCACACTCCCCATTTCAATGTGCAAAGATGTAGCTCCAGGAGCAAGCTTGTGCTTCTCTGACCACTCTGACAGGGGAAGCTCAGCACTAAATTTTGATTGCTTATAATACCAAGATTCCTAATTGACACAGACTTTTCTTTCTCTGAATCCAAGGTACTGTTACACCTCGTTTGTGTTTTTGCCAAAATATGACACTAAATACTAAAGAAGGTATAGAGGAGAATCTGTACTCTTCTTCCCTCCATCAGGGAGGAGGGAGAAGGGATGAGGAAGAAGGGGAGGGGAAGGGGAGAGGAGGAAGAGGAAAAAGAAGGGCAAATGGCCTGTGTTCTAACTTCAAATTATGTCCCTATGTTATTCAATCTCCCAGGACATGACAGAGGGGGACTTCAGGGTCCCTGTAAGTAAAAGGCAGATTACGCCTCATGCCATACCTTCCTTTCTAATGAGGCTGTTAGAGTATGCAATGACAAAATGCTTGTGAAAGAATTTTGGCAAGTCTACAGCCTGGTATTTCTGGTATGACGATTAGCTCAAAATACATGCTCTTCTTTATATGCTCGATTTAGTATCACATTTGTTTACGAAAAACAACCTGCCAATACAGAATACAGACACACATTTGGTGTTGGACTAGACAGGATGAGAGGTCTAAACAGTCGTTCAAGTCAAAATTAATCATAAGAGATTAATAATTAGCACATCTGGACTACATACTGCTCTTTTGCTGAAAGTTCTGTTTCTAGAAAACAAAGTGCATAATGACATTTCACATTTTTTCTTTAGCAGTTAAAGGTGATTTCCTTGGCTCTAGAACCCAAACAATTATCCCATGATTCGACAGATAAAGTATGTAAGCATTTCACCAGAAGAATTTACCTTCTAAAATCCAAGTTCTTGACAATTTTTAAAATCAGTGAAGCTCACAAAAGTGACAGCTGAAAAACAGCTATTTGCCTGTACCCCGTACCATAGGCATTTCATCTGCATAATGACTATCTCCATGCATAGATCACTAACCTCTATAGTCTGAATATCTATACATTTAGAGAAGAAACTCCAAATCAAGGATTGACAGCTTTAAAAATAGTTAAGCTAGGGGCGCCTGGGTGGCTCAGTCGGTTAAGCGACCGACTTCAGCTCAGGTCACGATCTCACAGTCTGTGAGTTCGAGCCCCGCGTGGGGCTCTGGGCTGATGGCTCAGAGCCTGGAGCCTGCTTTGGATTCTGTGTCTCCCTCTCTCTCTGCCCCTCCCCCGTTCATGCTCTGTCTCTGTCTCAAAAATAAATAAACGTTAAAAAAAATAGTTAAGCTATTTTAAGTCAATTTTCTATTCTCTTGACTTCCTCTGTGTTTTCTCTCAAAAGCTTTCAGGAAATAAATGTTCTCAGGCCTCATAAGCTACTTTCCTTCTAACAATGTTTAAAAAAAATTAAAAGAACAGTTCCCTTACATTTAGTCATTTATAATTGATTAAAATCTTATTAAAAACATTTTTTAAGCTTATTTCATTTTGAGAGAGAAAGAGAGTGAGAGAGTGGGGTGGGGAAGAGAGTGAGGGAGAGGGAGAATCCCAAACAGGGTCCACAACATCAGCACGGAACCTGACCAGTGGCTCAAACCCACACTATCAGAGATCATGACCTGGGCTGAAGTCAGACCTTCAACCAACTGAGCTACTCAAGCACCTCAAAAACAACATTGTTAAATTAGTATTTAGTTTGTTTTAATTATTGCAAGCATGGGCCTTGTCTAATTTCAAGTTTTTATTTTGTGGTGGGCAAGGTTATTTTCATAGTTAATCACATAACAGAGTGGGCAGATGATCAAATGTAATTGGTAGATGCTGTGAGGTGCTCCGGAATGTGGGCTCCATGGGAAACAAGCGATTAGGAAGTGACCATGGTGCTGGAAAAGAGACCCAGGTACTCCCCAGGAGATAGCATGGAATCAGCACACACACTGCCTGGTTTCTACCTTATGGGCTCTTGCCTCCTTTCCAACTTTTTCTTGTAAACACCACTTCTTAGCAGTCTCCAACTACTTTTTCAGTCCATCAAACATGCCAGGCCATTTCCCTATCGGTGGGTTCTTCCCTCTGTTTCCTGAGAGTCTTTCTCTAATCGGCTCTTAGTCAATCTTCAGATCTCAAGTTAATGTGGTAACATGTTTTGCCCAATCAACCCTTAAAATACATTCCCTCTCATTTCTAACTTAGGAAGTCATTTTTTAAAAATTTTAATGTTTATTTATTTTTGAGAGAGAGAGAGAGAGAGAGAGAGTATGAGTGGGGGAGGGGCATAGAGAGAGGGAGACACAGAATCTGAAGCAGGCTCCAGGCTCTGAGCTGTCAGCACAGAGTCTGATGCGGGGCTTGAACCCACAAACTGTGAGATCATGACCTGAGCTGAAGTTGGACACTCAACCAACTGAGCCACCCAGGTGCCCCAGGAAGTCATTTTTCTTATTTCATCCCACCCAAGGTAATCTGTAATTATTCCTTTAAGTATTACCGGTTTATTGTGGATCACTCTTTCTGTGAGTGGCAGACAATAGAACTATGCTTTGTAACTCAGTAGCTCACTAGCTTGCAGCTCACTAGCTGCATATGGCTATTTATGTTTAGATTAAAATTCCAGTTGGCCCTTGAACAACTAGGGGGTTAGGGGCTCCTACCCCCTACAATCAAAACTCTGCTTATTATTTTTGACTCCCCCCAATTTAATTACTAGTAGTTTGTTGTTGACTGGAAGTCTTACTGATAACAAATAGTTAACACATATTTTATATCTCATATGTACTATATACTGTATTCTTACAATAAAGCTAGAGGAAAGAAATGTTAAGAAAATCATAAGAAAGAGAAAATACATATACAGGGCTGTCCTGTAAAACATCCACATATAACTGGACTGGCATAGTTCAAACCTGTATTGTTCAAGGATACATAAAATTACAAATTCAGTTTCTTAATCACACTAGCTATACTTTAATAATCATAGTAGCTAGTGGGTACCACAATGGACAACACAAATATGGATCATCTCCATCACTGTAGAAAGTTCTATTAGAATAGCTTTGTTCTAGAAAACAAGTTCCTTTAAGGCAAGGCTCACTGTCCATCTTGTTCCCTTTTGTATTCTAATGACCATCACAATGCCTAGACTATCAGAGGTGCTTAAATATTTGTTGAATCAATGTATAAATGAATGAATTAAAGAAATAATAAAAATATTACTGAATGACTGCTAATAAAGAATCTTAAATTAAGACTAAGAACTAGAATGGATAGTTGGGGTAGATTATTTGGAAAGGATTCAAACTCTAGCCCTGAGACAGAGGTTGCCAAAAAACACACTGCGTATGTAATTGTCGGTTGTTCCCTCTCACACACTAGAAGATAGTCTCCCTGAGAGCCCGGACTTCTTGTCTACTGCTATATTCTCAGTACCCAGAACAGAGCCTATCTAGGGTGAGAAAACACAGACCACTTCGTCCCTTTGCATGTCCTTCCTTTTGTCTATAGAATGACCATTTCATTTTCAGAAAAGGGTACATCCATTTTCCAAATATTTCACTTGTATCACTGGCCTTCCTACTGCCTTCCCAATTTTCTCTTATTTTATTTCATTTTTATTTTATATATTTTTAAATTTTTTTTTAACATTTATTTTCAAGAGACAGAGTATGAGTGGGGAAGGGGCAGAGAGAGAGAGGGAGGCACAGAATCCGAAGCAGGCTCCAGGCTCTGAGCTGTCAGCACAGAGACCGATGTGGGGCCCGAACCCACCAACTGTGAGATCATGACCCAAGCTGAAGTCGGACACTCAACCGACTGAGCCACCCAGGAGCCCCTTGTCTTATTTTTAAAAAGTCTTTTTAAATCTATAGATCTCTCTTTTAAATTTATAGGTGTTTCCTTGTTCTTAGTAACTATTTGACACAGGATGTGCTCTTCAGCTCCTGTGGCTTTTTCTTCACTCCTCAGGCAGAGCCTATGCTTAGCATTTCCTCTTTCAATCAGCATCAGTATCAGGGTGGCTACTTTTAATTCTAACAATTGGCTGTTACCCCAAGCTAACTGTGAATGGGTTAAAGTGTTCCTTCTCCAGGAGGATAGGAATCTTTAGCAAGATTTCTTGCAGTGGTCATAATTCTGAATCTTAGTCACCTCTCCAGGGCTCAGCTTAAACCTCTTCTCCTTCATGAAATCTTTCCTTTTTTCCAGAATTAAACATGAACAGGATTTTGACTTTAGCCTGGGCACGTTTGAAGTAACTCATTTACTTGTAGCCAGAAGATGTCCAAGCAAAGCACCCCTTTAGTCCATCTAGACCACAGTAATTTCTTTATACTCTTACCTCCCCCCAGCAACCCATCCATTCCTCACCTGCAGCACATATTACCATCTATCTTGTACTGTAATGATTTATGCCTGGGTCTTATCTCTATAAGACAGCAATTTGTCTTTATGTATCACCCAGCTTTACACAGAATAAGCATTTGAGAAGTGATTTTCACATGAATGAGACAAAGTATCTTGTGTTAGGCCCATGGTTTGGATTTCAAATTCTTAGCTAACAGTATCTGTGTGTCTGAGACTGAAAATAAAAACACGTGAACTTGATTTGAAATACACAGGACTTAATATAGGATTTAAAAGTTGCCAAAAACTCTGCTCCAATCTAAATTTGTATTAATATTAGCTTATTGTCTAATAAGGGAAGTAGGAGAGGCCATTTTCTAGAAAAGGGCCACATTTTTATTGTTTAATGGGTTAGAATGAAGATCTTTTTAAGTATGGGGTGAAGAAGCCATTTATGAAATGACGCCCGCAGAAGCAGGAGGGTAGCAAGACAGACAGAAAGGCAGTCAAGGCAGATAGAGGCTTTTTAAACTAATTATTCCCTCCCCAAATGAGGACACAGATCCAGTCTTTGCTCCAATGTTCATTCTTCTCAATGTTCTGATCTACCTGCTTACTTCTGGTAATAATACCTAAAATTACAGCATTTGAGACACATACCTTTGAGTTATAGCTTATTTTTATTTTTATTTTTTTTCAACGTTTTTTATTTATTTTTGGGACAGAGAGAGACAGAGCATGAACGGGGGAGGGGCAGAGAGAGAGAGGGAAACACAGAATTGGAAACAGGCTCCAGGCTCGGAGCCATCAGCCCAGAGCCTGACGCGGGGCTCGAACTCATCGCGAGATCGTGACCTGGCTGAAGTCGGACGCTTAACCGACTGAGCCACCCAGGCGCCCCGAGTTATAGCTTATTTTTAAAGAGATTTTCACACATTATAAAATCTTTTTAAAGGGTTAATATGCAAAACGTAAGATATACATGAATATTTTAGCATGATCCAGTTAAAAAAAAAAAAAAGTCCACTGGGAAATATAAAACTGGCCCTGTCATATTTGTTAGTGGGATTCTGGTGACTTCTCTCTGTGTTTCAGTTACCTTGTATGAGTAATATATGTACACATGGACATATGTATGTGCATATATATTTTTATGTAAAATATTTAATAGGTACTAGAAAAGGATACAAAGTACAGTTCCCCTTTTCATGGAAAATTAAAATAATTAGGCGACTCATAAGATCAACTGATTTATATTTTCTCTTTTGCATATAGGAAACTGTGGCCAAAAGCAGTGATGTCATTTCCTAGAAAATGATTATTCATTTCCTTTTCCTCTGGTGTAATTTTCCTGCGGGAAACCTATCGTTTTACTAATTCCAGATTATGAGGTTCAGGAGAAATCACACCTGTTCTCCAAATAATGAGCCTGTAATCTAAGAACAGGGGAATATATAAAATATTTAATATACAGAACAGCATAAAATAGATGTCAGCCACAGACAACCATAACAACTATAAAGGCAAGTGCAGTAAAACCTTGGTTTAGGAGCATAATTCGGTCCAGAAATATACTTGTAATCCAAAGCACTTATATATCAAAGCAAATTTCCCCATAAGACATCATAGAAACTCAGATGATTTATTCCACAACCCCAAAATATTCATATAAAAATAATACTGTAATATAAAACAAAATAACAAAATACAAAATCTAAAGAAAAATAAACAGATTAACCTGCACTTACCTTTGAAAACTTTAGTGGCTGATGTGAGGGAGACAAAACAGAGGAAGGTTATTGTGTAGGACGACTCTCACTATCACTAATGGAATCACTGCTATCTATTGGCTCAATGGAATCTTTTTCTGCCTGGGGACCATTGTGTATGCTCACATGGATGTTGACTACAGAACAGTATTTATTTATTTATTTACCTATTTATTTATTTTAAAATTTTCAACATTTTTTAAATTTTCCTTTGTTTTAAATTTACATCCAAGTTAACTAGCATATAGTGCAACAACGATTCCAAGGGCAGATTCCTTAATGCCCTTGTCTACAGTACAGTATTAATAAACTCTTGTCATATACTGTATCGAATGTAACTGGCAACAAGGCAGCCGAGGAAAGGGTCTCGATCTGCAGGCAGCCTGACCCAGAATGAAGCAGAGCATTCCTAAGCTTACTCTTGTATGGAACAGCGGAGGGCTGTCGATAGGTGCTTTGAAGTGACAAAAAATACACTACTGCCAGTTGTGAGCACTTTCCAACCTTCTGAAAAATCACTGATTTCTGCCAAAACCTGGCCTGAGACTGACCACCCGCGCATGGGAGACAGTCACCCACAATTCTGCAGCGAGAGAGACAGAGAGGGAGAGAGAGAGGAGACATTGGCTCAGTTGTGATCACATGACATCTGGTGTCACACTACTCATATTGCAAGACATCACTCGTTTATCAAGTTAAAGTTTATTAGAAATGTTTGCTTATCTTGTGAAAACACTCACAGAACAAGTTACTCACAATCCAAGGTTTTACTGATTAAGGGAGAGACCTCTCTCTCCAAAAGTAAGCTAATTAGGCTGTACATCCCCACTGGCTATAGTGAATGGTTCAGAAATGATCCCAAAAGACAAGTCAGACCAAAGAGTGGAAGCTAAGGCCTTTGGAGGATTTACTGGGGAAAGAAATTTTCTCCCTCTTTGGAGGTTTGTTGAATTATCACAGTGAAGTAATCTCTAAGTGACCCCAATCTTCAAGTCACCACATAGAAACTAAGAACACCAATACAGAGGAAGGAAGAGCTAAAGAGATGGGAAAATATAAGTCCCTTATGATATTGCGTGATTTCTTGATCCATCTGTACCTACAAAATACAACAGGTTTTTACATATGGCTTTGAACTGAAAAGCTAACGGAGACTGTTGGGCAGGTCTGTGCCTAAAGTAGGAATGGCAAATAAGCCAATTCTGAAAAATTAGCAGTTCCTGCCAGGAGCACAAAATTGATGGGGGATGGGTGATGGGTATTGAGGAGGGCACCTGTTGGGATGAACACTGGGTGTTGTATGGAAACCAATTTGACAATAAATTTCATATTTAAAAAAAGGAACACAAAATTGATAAGAACTATGAAGTCTCATATGGATCCAATGGAAAAGTATATCATGATCAATTACTGGTGTCTATCATAGTTGTGGAAAGAGAAAGTGGTAGCTTGAGTGCAATCTACTTATCCTCTCTGACCTAAACCATCCACAACTAATAAAGGCCCGCACTTCTATTTTTCAACTTGTACAAATTTGTGTAAATACTCCCAAATATGTAATTGTATTGGCACTTGGCCATTATTTTAGAGCTAAATAGCAACAAATTGGCTTATTTTGAGACATAACCCTTAAGCTGTGTCAGCCGCATCAACAGCTACACTTCTATTGACCTCTGCAGGGAAACTTATCTCCCACAATTCCCTTCCAATTAGTACAAGTGAACAGGATGGATGTAAATTGGTAATTTTCACTTTTAGAGAAAGATGCTCTTTTATTCTTGGAAAAACTAAGTTATAGGAATTAAATTTTTATACCAATCTTCCTTCTTCCCAGTGTCAGCTGTGCATCCTTGTGCTAATCATTTGGTCTCTCTGAGCTTCAGGTTCTCCAACTGTACCATGGACAGACCTATTAGCTATGGGATGCTCCACTGAAATAATGTATGCAAAAGTGCTTTGGATATTGAAAAGTGCTATATAAATTATGACTTGTTACTCTGGAGAGATCCCAAATAACACTGAGGGATCTTTTGTTAATTGCAGGCCCCCTAAAGGTCTATCTATTTCACTTATGATTAAGTGAACTCAATTCCATCATGTAGAGTAAGAACTTTGCTAAGTTCTCACTAACTCACTTGATACCTTCAGCCTTGTCACCCTGTTGAGCATTATTTCAACCTCCTTCCAGTTAGAGCTCTCTTAACAAACTCTCCACTCTGGTTTGTCTTGATCCCCTACTAGAATAGAACTTGTTCATGTTGCCATTTTCTAGCCCATATAGCTGACATTCTCCTTATTCCTGTGCAGGCTGTTGACTCTGTCCTTGGTCTATAAACACAGGTTCCAAACTCCTCAAACCTCTAGCTCTGTTCATCTTCTATTGAATCATCTGAGCAATGTTAGTGAGCTTGATCTTTGCATCGAAACCAATATTTGGGGAGCTGTCATTTTATGATCTCCACATTGCTCTCCTTGAGCACTTCTTCTGTTCTAATTATATATTTTTTCTCACTCATATCTTTCCTTTAAAAAAAAAACTACAAAAGTAATAGGTACTTTAGGATGTAGATAAGAAAATGAATACCAAGAAAGGCTAATGACAGTGTCTAACATCACAGAGATAGTGATCACAATGGAGAAAGAATTTAAATTCAGGTGTCATGACTCAAAAGCACACACTCCTTCTGGAGTACCATGCTGCTTTTAAAATCCTCATCAATCTTCCAGTTATCCTCATTCTATATTTCACATCCCAATTGCCAAAAAAAGCCTATGACAAAATCTGTTCATCATCTGAGAAACAGATACACCATTATTACAAGCACAATTTAAACACTAGTCAGCTTTACTGAAGTTGAAAATCAGCCTCTGTATCCCAGAAGATCGAAGGACTTTGAACAATAACATTAAGGGAAAGACTGTATTTTTGAATGACTAGTATTACTGCTCCTTCAATTAGGACAGAATGAGAATTTTAAACATCTCTATTTTGCTAGTTGGAAATGAATATGCAGGTCAAATTCTTATGGCTCTCCTGGGTTATGTCAAAGATTTAGAATAGAACTACTCAATTTTGTTCCAAAACTCTGGACTCTGAAAAATCACCAAGTTTAAAATTAGAGAACTCAGAGTTTATTTTCCAACCCCATAATTTGAGAGAAAGTGAAATTAATATCAAGAAGGTCAAGTGACTTACCTACAATCACCACAGCTAATACTATTCAAAGTGTCAGACTTATAATAGACCATGAAATAGCACATATGGATTCCTTGCCTGAGCGCCCAGTAGTGCCTGGTGATGTGATTGACTGATATTCAGCATGAGCTCCTTACATAGTACAGTCTAGTAGTAAGAAGTTTGGGAACTTGCAGTCCCTGGATCCTATTTCAACTAGGACTGACTGCAGCTAAGTAGTATTTCCACATATCCAAACTTATGCTCTTTCAGTGAAACTAGCATTTTCCACAGTGTTCCTTAGAGCAGTATTCATGTAGGATGTCAGATAGTAGGTGCTCCACACTTTCAGGAAGTTTGGAAAATACAGTTCAAACACATTTAATTTATTCTCTTTTATACTACCAAATTTCTTGGTGCCTTTATTATGTTAATGAGCTCCTTGGCACGAAGAAATGGCTATATATTACTTCTTAAGCCTTACTGCACAGTTATTAGCATAACTAAACCAGTGACTCAAGGAATACAGTTTGGGAAACTATGCCCACTACCTAACCCACATTTGCGGATTAAATGCTATACTCCCCAGGCAGGTTTCCTCTTTACCCTTTGCTCCTGTTCTTTAATGAAGCCCTAAACAACAGAGATCTCTGTAATGCAACCAGAGTTTACACAAACCCAGAGCAAGATAAAAATGCCAGCAAAAAACAGACAAGCAAAACCATGACAAATGGCCTTAGCCTGATATTTTTCTCCCTTCATGTAGCAAAGGATTACTTCTTGTGGAGTGAATTGAAAGTCTTCTCCACAACAGGCACTTTGGTAAAGGACAGACATGAACCAGAACACCCCATCTTCACAGGCCTTGAGGGCCATCCATGGCAGCTACAGAATTTCTACACATTAGAAATTAGAGCCAGTTAGGGGGACAGGATGAATGGGGATTTGGGAAAAGTGAAGTGACTTACTTTGACTTTTGAGTGCATCACAAAATCATTGCTAGATGGAATTATTTGTTGAGGGGCAAAATTGGGTGGAGGTGAAAGAAATTGTGGAAAGATGACATCCCTGAACCTCCCCTTGGTTCTGCCATGGGAAGCAGGTCTTGTAACTGGGGAGATACATGACAAAACAGATTATCATACAAAAAAGGAGTGCTCTAAACAAAGACCAGCATATTGTGCGCAGGGAGACCAGAACAGTGAATGGACTCTAGGGACATTTTAGTCTACATCTGTAAAGGAAAAAAATATTTCAAATTGCTGCTAGATAGCCATCTAGCGAAGAGAAAACATGGTACTCTCACTTGTTGCCCTGCCAAAGATGTTGTATAGCACAGTCTCTTTGAATAAAAATAAAAATAACAACGTACTGGATTGATTGTTCAGCTGTGTACTTTCAAGACCTCTTTTGATCAGAACTAGACTGGGAATGGAAAATATAAATTCTTATACTGTCAACCCTCCACCAAATGATCCTAAACAAATCCTGTAATATCTAGGGGACTGTGTTTCTTCACCCATAGGTTGGGAGAGCTGAACTACAATATCAAGTAAACCCATCTTGGCTCTAAAATAATATGATTTCATAATATTCTTCAATGCCTCTTGGGTATATAGTGTAGTGGTTAAAATGATCAGGCTCTGGAGTTTAAATCCCAGCTTTGCCATTTACTGTTTCTGTGACCTTGAACAAATTACTCCTTATTGGTCTTATTTCCCTAATCTACAAAATAAGGATAATAATAATACCTACCTGGTAAGTTTTAGGGAAGATTAAATAAAGTAATGCAATTAGAGTACCCAAGTTAGTTTTTAGCACCTAGTTACAGCTCAATACATAGAAATTATCATCCACACTATTACAGTTTTAAGTTTTATGCAGAGATTATCCCAATGTCTGGTATATAGTGCTCAATGAACAGGCACTGAACTGGGCACATTACAGGCCTGTGTTTAATCATTAACCTTATTCTCACTTCTAGGCCTTGTACTATGCAGAACCTTGTTTATCCAACATATACATAATGAAATGCCTATTAAGTGCTGGACGCTCTTCTAAATGCTTGAAAAATATTATCACTTAATCTTTCCATGACCCTATGAGTGAGGTATTATCTCATTTTATAAATAAGGAAATGGAGGCCAAACAAGGGTAAATAGCATGTCCTAAAGCATGTGCCAATAACTAGTTTGGGCCAGAGCTAGGATTTGGACCCAGGCAGCCTAGCTCTAGAACCTGTGCTCCCGAACATCGGCAGACACTGTTAGCCTTGCAACTCACTCTTCTCCTGCTTACCCCTTCCAGCATGGCTGACTTTCCCACAGTCCTCCAAACAGGCCAAGAGGCCTGGCTCAGTCACACTGCTATGCTTTCAATCTTGCCTTCCTTCCTACCACTTCCCAACTCACCAAGTGACCTCTCCCAGGTCCTGTACTCTATTGATCTTAATCTAAAATATCCTTCAAAACTTGTGACTTTCTCCCCTACAATGTTGTCAGTTTTTCCTTCCACTCACTCTGTTTTCTGCTGTCTGGCTCAACTCCATTTGCATGCAGAGGGGTCAGGGTAATGGGTCTTTATATCTTGCGTGTCCAATTCTGCCTACCCCACTAAATTATAATTCCAGGAGAACAGAATCCACAGCATCCTCCTTCATTGAAAGATTGGCTCTCATGGTTGGGTGTCTGTCTGAAGATAGCCACAGAAAATTCCTTATGACTTGAAACATTAAGATGCATGGCATTTATTTGATCCCCTTTTTTTCCCTTAAGCAAATTTGAGAACAAGGAATATGGTATTTGACAAAAGCTAGTGTAGAGTGACATCTGGTGGCTATTTTTTAAAAGGTTCACAAATATTTTCTGCTCCTTACAGGCAAAGTTCATTCCTTAAGGGAAAGGTGCCTTATCCATCAAAGCCTGCGTCACAACTAGGCTACCTGCAAAGACAACAGGAAGAATCAAGGCAGAAGAAATCCCTTTTTTTTTTTAGTCATTTTATTTGAACAGAAATCCTCTATACTCACTAAGTCATAAAGATGTGAAACACCTTCTTCCCTCAGGAGGAGAGACAACTGGTACCAAGACCCACGTTTAGAGGCAGAGGTTGAAGTTTCCTATTCCAGTCCTTGTTGTTAGCGTCTAGTGAATAGGCAAGCCCCATTTCCCCCTTTGAGCCTCAGTTACTAGATATATATTTTTTAATACTGGGATTATACTCAAGGTATTCTTCTCTTTATATAAAAGAGCAATCATTCTATAATATATACAATTTCCCCTAAATTTTAAGTGCCAAGTTGGCAGGTATGGTCTCCTAGTTAAATACCACCTCTTTTACACTAATATTTGAACAAAATGAACCAAAATCAAGTTAAAAGTACTCTTACAAAAAGTGGCAACAGTAGTACCATTCATACTTGCAAGAGTAGTAATAATAGATAACCCAGGCCATGCCAAGTATTTTTGTATATATACTGCTTCATACTACTGAATGCCTAACCTGAGAAGGAAGTCATCGGCATCAGATAGTCACAAACTGCACGTTCTGGCCCAGGATGCCATCGAGCAAGACGTGGGGACGCACACCAGCCCCCTGTAGGCTCATCTACCAGCACTGAGGACATCAACTGGACTACAAGCCTTGCCTGCCCTGACTTTACAGTCCTTTCCCTTTTCTCACCAACTTATCTGTGTTGTAGAAGATGAAGTGTAAAAGGCAAATTAAGTGGAAAAGCTAACCTGCTATATCCCAGCTTCTCCACCGGAGGCATCCAGACAAAACCAGGCTCAAACTGGGGCAGAGGAAGGGGGTGAAAAGTCTAAACCCAGAAGCAATATTGACACTGTGACATCAGACTACACAGAAAATTTTTTGCGCCTGGGAAATGAGACTGTTTATTATTATTGAACATGACAGAAAAAGCTATGAAACCCAAGTACTATCAGGGCCACAGGAAAGAGGCTTGACATCACACAGAGTGACGGCAACAGTGAGAAAGGATACAGTTGTTCTCTGAGGCTTACCCCGTCCAGTTCATCCAATAAACCATATTTACCATCTTGGACTCGAATAGAAATTGTCCGTTTTGAAAGGTGAGTAAGCAAAGGCGACAAACCAGCACAAAACTTCTGAAAGGATGGCAGAGACTCGGAATACAAGAGATAGGGAAAATAGTCTGTTACCTCTGCTTTTCCCTGTCAAGGCAATTAAACAGAACATGAATGCTCTGAAATAGGAAATAAATCTGTAACACACAATGAAAAGAAAACTAGTGCAACAGAGGACTACTAGCGTTCTATGAACTCTTTAAAGGGACTAGGAGTTACCCAGAGCACAATAGGTCAGTGACAGGAGGATATGTTTGAGGGAATAACAAAATCACATAATTCTTGGGTTTAAAAAAAAATGACTAAGATGAAAATGGTTAAAGAAGTACAGTAAGTACTTGGAGGGCCATTAATAATTGCCCTCCCTAAAGAGAAAAAAAATATACTTGCAATAGAAAAAAATTATTAAAAATTATTCTCTGAAGACAATAACTCAGAAACGAAGCAGGAATTTATCTGAAGGTCCAATGAGCTTCCTGTTTTCTGGCAAGGTTTAATAAACATTGTCGCAGGTCTATTTGGAGTTATTATACTTCAAAATTAAAAGCATCTCCTTTCCAGCCAGCACTTAGCAATGGGCATCGCTCAGGACAACTAACACAAGTGCCAGCCCTGCCATGAGAAGAGGGAGCGTGAGCTGGGATGCCCCATTGCCAACAATGAATTGGCCTCCATCCGCTCCCCCCCCCCTTCCGCACACAGTCTGTTCAGACAAGGCAGCAACAAGTAGCATGCCTGGAGGCTGGATGTGGGGAACGTACCCTGGGGCTCCAAATGTTATACACACAGAACAAGGATTACTGACTTTGTCTACGATGCATCTAATAACCAACTGGTCCCACCAAAACCCTGGTGAAGAATGGAATCATTCTCATTAACCACACACTGTCCCAGTAGTGGTACGGGTCCCACTATGCACTGACCTTGGACTGCAAGAAGGGAGTCAGACCGACTCCCGAAGATGAAGAGATTTTAAACACAAAACAATCAATGACAATTCAAAGAAGCAGGAGGACAAGAAAAAGAATGCCAAGATTAGCGTCTTCTGAAGGAGCAGTTTCAGCCAGGCAAGCTTCTTGCATACACGGCTTCAAGATCAGGCCAGCGTGGCCGAGCACATGGCTATGTGCCAGAGGGCAGGAGGCTGGAGTTCTATCTGAGGAAAATCAAGGCCCAGAAAGGCGAATAAATTCTCCTCCCCGCCTACTGTCCCTCATGTAATTAAGGTGAAAAATAAAACAAGTACCAACAACAAACAACCCCCCCCCCACAAAAATAGAATATAGAAGACGTAGTTACTGAAAGGAAGGTAACATACAGTAACTGACTTCTCAGTTGACATGCAAGCAATTGGCAGAGCTACGCTGTATAGTTTGGGCAGGGAACTGCGTATTTGTAGAACATTGTCCCCAACCCGTGGAGAATACACGTTTATATACTTACCCTGCCCCTTTCCCTTCCACTCCAAACTCATTCAACTGCCTGCCCCACATCTCCACGTGATTATCTAACAGACCACTCAAAAGTACAATTTCCCAAAGCACACTGTCATCTTCTTCTAAAATCTGGGTCCCGGTTTCTCCACCTGAGTTAATGAAAATTGCATTTCCTAGTTACTTGGGCAAGCAACAGTGGAGTTATCTTTGACTTCCTTCCCCGATGCCGATCCCTCTCTCTAGCATTCCAATACAGTATTGTTTCAGGAGAATTCAGTGACACCCGGTGTTCATCACAACCAGTGTCCTCCTTAGTACCCATCACCCATTTAGCCCATCCGCCACCCACCTTCTTCCATGAACCCTCAGTCTGTTCTCTATCGTTAAGAGTCTTTTGTGGTTTGTTTTCCTCTATTTTCTTTTCTCCCCCACCCTTTCCATATGTTCATCTGCTTTGTTTCTTCAATTCCACGTATGAGTGAAATCATATGGTATTTGTCTTTCTCTAAATCTGGGCATTTTGAATAGGAAGGTCACCCAGGACAACAGGCATAAACTAAGACTGTCTTGCACAAGCTGGGTCACATGGTCACCCTATTTAATCTCAACATGACAGCCCAAATGTCTCTTTAAAACCTAAGTCAGACCCTGTACTCCTCCACTCAGAGGCTTCTCAGCTCACTTGGTGTAGAAGCCAAGATCCTTCAGATGACCAGCAAAGCTTTCCGTGATCTGCCCCCCACCCCCATCCAGGCCTCTATCTCCTCTTCCCCTCCTTCCCCTTTGTTCACCTTTTTCTTCCTTCTGTGCAAACTCATGCCTCAGAGCCTTTGCTTTGAGGTTCCCTCTGCCTGGAAGGCTTTCTCCTCTGGCATTATATCTATACGATTTATTCCTTCCCTTTCTTCCAGTCTTTGTTCCGCGGTCACCCTCTCAGCGGAACTTTCCCTGAGAACTTTGTTCACAATTGCAAACCCCTCCCCCCAGCCCCCTGATGCCTCTTCCCCTGCTCTATAACCTTCAAATATTCTGTGTAACTTATTTATCATGTTTTACTGTGCCTGCCCATCACTGCCCTGCTAGAACGTAAGTTCCATGCAGACAGTGTTTTGTTTTTGCTTCTGCTTTGATCTAGTAATCTTGGTACAACAGTAAATGGAAATAAATGAAGACCAACCAAATGAGAGCGAGCAAAGTCTATTTACCCTGAGCTTGCTATAGCAAGGGAGTCCACCACCATTGCTTGCATTTTCATGGAGACTGAAAGGCAGGCAGAGCAGTGGGAAAACTTCATAGTGGAATAAGGGAAGACCTCGGGTATGTACCGATTAGAGGCTATTGTCAAAGGGAAGCTAAAGGTGGGCTTACTAGAAGCAGGGCATGTATGTGATTGGTCAGGGGAGCATATTGAGCTTTCTCTAGTTGGTTTTAAGTTGGAAAAGGAGACAAATGTTAGGGAAACTGTCAGTTATTAATCAAGTCCTGGCCATTTTAGACTAATGTTACAGAAGACAGTAATCTGACTTCCTCCAAGTCTGACTTATAGAAAGCTGGCTTCCTGGATGGTTAAGGTAAACAATAGGATTGTTTTCTGGGCAGACTGCTGTAGGTTCTGAGTCAGAATTTTATATTTATATCTGGTCTGGCCATTGTCCACTTGTATATTCAGTCTCTCAGATATCTGGCATAGAGAAGGTGCTCAGTATTTGTTAAATGAATATCATTCCATTTCTACACAATCCCAAAATTTGGAAAACTAAACAATATGTTTCTTAAAGATAGAATCCTGTATGATGGAAATATGGATAAAAATATGCTGGTCATTATAAACTGTAACATTTAAATAAAGTCTGAAATTAAAAGGTAAACCAGAATATAACAAACATGTGAGATTAAAGTGGTCAACAAGCTATTTATATCATTAAAGTGTGGATAAAGATTATGGTGTACAAAAAAGATAGGTTGCACTCAACCTTTTAGCACACTGAAAGATACAATACGGACACTTATAAAGTAACACCTGAAGACAATGAAGGGGAAATTTACAAAAAGCAGGAAAGTAACTTAATCTCTTATGAAAGCTAACACTTTGGGTGGGTCAAATAATTATTATAATTATTTAGGGGACCAATAAACTAAGTATACTGCAAGGAGAGAACACTCTCCTTTCAATTTAACTTTAAAAATTGACTGCCTAATATGGCACAAAGAAAAACTTTAAAAAAACGATAAAGCAGGAAGAATATATTTTAGCTATATTTTCTAATCTCTGCAACAAAACTACACATAATAAAAGGCAAAAGCCAGACAGGAAAAACAGCAGCAGTAGTGATACTGACAACTCACAAAACGTAATTGAACAACCAAGAAATACAAGTCTCTCTTCTAACGGCATTTATATTACAAAACAGGTAAAAACTTGAAGTACATAGGATACTTCAGCAATAAAGCGAATATCACAATAAGGTGAGTCAAATCAATTTTTTGGTTTCCCCATGCATATAAAAGTTATGTTTATATTACACTGTGATCAATTAAGTGTGTAATAGCATTATGTCTGAAAAAACAACGTGCATGCCTTAATGAAAAATATTTTATTGCTGAAATATACTAACCATCATTTGAGCTTTCAGTGAGTCATAATCTTTCTGCTGGTGGAGGGTCTGGCCTCGATGTGGATGGCTGCTGACCGGTCAGGGTGGTGGTTTCTTTAAAGTTGGGGTGGCTGTGCCAATTTCTTCAAGTAAGACGACAATGAAGCTTTCCCCATCAGTCAAGTCTTCCTTTCATGAATGATTTCTCTGTAGCCCGTGAGACTATTTAATAGCATTTTACCCACAGAACTTCTTTCAAACTTGGAATCAATCCCTACCGCCACTTCATTAACTCTGCTTATGTAATATTCCAAATCTTTTGTTGTCATTTCAACAATCTTCACAGCATCTTTATTAGGAATAGATTG
Organism: Felis catus; assembly: GCF_018350175.1. Taxonomy (NCBI): domain Eukaryota; kingdom Metazoa; phylum Chordata; class Mammalia; order Carnivora; family Felidae; genus Felis; species Felis catus. The sequence continues at coordinate 194,365,829 of NC_058368.1, forward strand.
TATCTCAAAAAAGAACTTTTTTTTTTTTTTTGCTCATCCCTAAGAAGCAACTCCTCATCCATTGAATTTTATCATGAGATTTCAGCAGTTCAGTCACATCCTCAGGTTCCAAGTCTAGCTCTCTTGCTATTCCCACCACTTCTCCACCACACTTCTCCACTGAAGTCTTGAACCTCTCAAAGTCATCCATGAGGGTTAGAACCAACCAAGCCAAGAATTCCAAACCCCTACTTGATGTTGATATTTTTACCTCTCCCCATGTATCACGAATGTTTAACTGACTCTGCCCAGATCCATCAGAGGAATCACTATGCATGGCAGCTACCACCTTATGAAATGTATTTCTTCAACAATAAGACTTGGAAGTCAAAATGACTCCTTAATCCATAGGCTGCAGAATGGCTGTTGTGTGAGCAGGCTATGAAAACAACATCAATTTTGTTGTACATCTCCATCAGAGCTCTGGGGTGACCATGTGCATTGTCAGTAAGCAGTCATATTTTTAAAGGAATTTTTTTTTCTGAGCAGGTCTCAACAGAGGGCTTAAAATAGTCAGTAAACCATGTTGTAAACAGATGTGCTGTAATCCAAACTCTGTTGTTTCATTTACAGAGCATAGGAAGAGTAGGTTTAGCAGAATTCTTAAGGGTTCTAGGATTTTCAGAATGGTAAATGGGCACTGCCTTCAACTTAAAATCATCAGCTGCATTAGCTCCTAACAAAAGACTCGGCCCATCCTTTGATGATTCTGAAGCCAGGTATTGGTTTCTCCTCTCTAGCTATGAAAGTCCTAAATGGCATCTTTGTCCAATACTAGGCTACTTCACCTACATTGAAAACATGCTTTTTAGTGTAACTACTTTCTTTATTTTAGCTAGGTCTTCTGGATTACTTGCTGTAGCTTCTACATCAGGATTTGCTGCTTCACATTGTACTTTTTTTTTTTAAGTTTATTTTGAGAGAGCGAGCATGTGTGCAAGAGAGAGTGAGCAGGGGAGGGGCAGAGATAGAGGGAGAGAGAGAATCCCAAGCAACAATCTCATGAACTGTGGGATCATGACCTGAACCAAAATCATCCACTTAATCAACGGAGCCACCCAGGCACCCCTCACCTTGCGCTTTGATGTTATGGAGATAGCTTCTTTCCTTAAACCTCATGAACCAATCTCTCTTAACTTCAAACTCTTCTTCCACAGCTTCCTCACCTCTCAGCCTTCACAGAATTGAAGAGAGTTGGGGCTTTGCTCTGGGTTAGGCTTTGGCTTAAGGAAATTGTGCTACTGGTTTGATGTTCTATCTAGACCACTAGAACTTTCTCTATAGCAATAAGGCTGTTTTGTTTTCTTTTCATGTGTGTGTTCACTAGAAAAAGGGAAACGGGAAACTCTTAGGTCCTTGTAAGGTACTGGAGCTCAACATGAACTCCCACATTAAACCAGAAAACTCAGATGGACTACATTCTGGAAAAGCCTACCAACCAGCAAAGAGAATTTTCTAAAAATTCTGGCTGCAAATGTCTCCACATATAGTATCCTTTGATAATTTTAAATATAAGTCTGCTCTCACCTGGGTCTGGAGTTAAAACCATGTAACACCCAACCTAAGCCAGGAAAATAAAGGAATCTCTGCTTGGCAGCACTAATAGGGTCCAGCAGAATCAAACATGAGCATGGCATGGTGCAAAACATCCCTAATTCAAGTCCTCTGTTTTGTGATCAAGTTCAACCCTAAATGAGGTAACTAAAAAAAGAACAAACAAAAACACAAAGAAATAAACACAGGAGGAAATGGGAAACCACAAATAAGAGTCAGCAGACATAGACCCCAGAGGACTTCAAATATTTGAATTATCAATAGCAAGGAAAGATAAATCTTAATATACTTACTTTTCAAAGCTAAGTGATAAAATAAAAATGATCAAGGAAACCCACATTTGAACGGAAGATTCTCTGAATACAGTGGGAAAAGGATGCCAAGGGATCCCACATAGACATATTGGCACAACAGGTATTGCTCCATTTCTTAGGTTGGAAGGTGGTAGGGTCACAGATGTTTGATTATTATGCACCATAACGCATATTAAGTCAAATCCAAATACTACATAAAATACAATTTGAATATTAAGAAAAAACATTTAAGAACCTTTGTGAACATCTAAACATCTCAGTTTGTTTCCTCTGAAAGCCTCGCTAAAATGATATTTACAATATATTTAATGGAGGGAATCAAGCCACAACAACAAAGAGGAGAGATGATAACAAAAACACAGTTGAGGGGAGGGAGGATGCTTCCTGGGGTCGTCCATGGCCTCCTGTGCTGGTCCTTCCAGCCACAGCTCCTGTCGGGAAGGAGTGCTACTCCCAGCCCCAGTTTCAGCTTCTGCTCTGAGGAATATATCCCACAGCCTTTTAATGCTGGGTTTCCTTGTTCCACCAGGCTATCCTCTTGGGCAGCATCCTTTTTCAATAGATTCCATACTTCCCTGTCTACCATGGGTTCTGTATTTACACCCGAGGACCCATGCCTTTGTAAACTGTTATCAAAGGGAACTTCAGTGAGACCTATACCTCCTTTCCTTTCTCAGGCAGGACTCAAGCCCCAATGTTTGTTTGCTTTGGTAGTTAGATCCCTTTCCTTCTTTTTTTTAATTTTTATTGATTTTGAGAGAAAGAGAGAGAGCATGAGCACACATGTGGCGAGGTGGGTGGTGGAGGAAGAGAGAGATAGAGAGAATCCCAAGCAGGCTCCATGCTGTCAGTGCAGAGACTGAGGCAAGGCTCCATCTCACAAACTGAGATCTTGACCTGAGCCGAAATCAAGAGTCAGATACTTAACCTACTGAGCCAGCCAGGCGCCCCTAGATTCCCCTTCTTATTCCACAAATTCAGGCAAGTGTTCATCCCCTCCTCCCTTTATAGCCAAGAATTAGAGGTTTGTTCCCTGGAAGGGTAAACAGAAATTTAATAAACACCAGGCACAGTTAAAAGCAGTGCTACCACAAGACAAACAAAGATTAAGCACCATCTAAAGAAGACACACAGACGGCCAACAGACACTTGGAAAGGTGCTCAACGTCAATAATCATCAGGAAAATGCAGATCAAAACCACAGTGAGAGATCACCTCACACCTGTTAGAGTGGCTATTATAAAAAGACAAAAGAGAGCAAGTGTTGCTGAGGATGTGGAGAGAAGGCAACTTTTGCGCATGGTGGTTGGGAATGTAAATTTGTGCAGCCACTGTGGAGAGTAGTATGGAGGTTACTCACAAAATTAAAAATAGAACTACCATATGATCTGGCGATTCCATTTCTGATTATTTATTCAAAGGAAATGAAAATGTTAACTCAAAAAGATGTATGCTTTCCAATGTTCTTGCTACATTATCTATAATAGCCAAGAAATAAAAGCAACCTAAGTGTCTATCAATGAATAAATGGATAAAGAAAAGGTGGCATGTGTGTGTGTGCGTGCGCACACACACACACACACACACACAAACACACACACAGAAATATCATGCAGCCATAAGAAAGAAGGAAATCTTGCCATTTGCAATAAGGATGGACCTTGAGGGCATTATGCTAAGTGAAATAAATCAGACAGAGAAAGCAAATACTTTGTGATCACTCTTAAATGCAGAATTTAAAATAAAGCTGCACCCATATATCCAGCAAACAGATTGGCGGTTGCCAGAGGTGGGAGGTGCAGGGAGTGTGCAAAATGGGTGAGGGGGATCAAAGGTATAAACTTCCAGTTATAAAATGAAAAAGTCATGGGATGTCATGGTGACTATAGTTATCAACCCCATATTGTATATTTGAAAGTTGCTAAGAGAGATCTTAAAAGTCCTCATCATCAGAGAAAAACTCCTATGTGTGGTGATATATGTTAAGTAGAGTTATTGTGGTGATCAGTTGGCAATATATACAAACATTGAGTCATTATGTCATATATTAGAAATTAATATAATGTTACAGGTCAATTATATCTCAAAAACAGGGAGATTAAACACTAACGTATATCAACTAGGAAAGACAATAGGAAATGTACACCTGGGTGTAGTGCATACTGTAGAGCATACTGTAGTATAACCATAAACATTAAATCAAAGAGAAGGATTTAAAGTCAGCCAGAGAGAAGACTACAATGACTAACAAACAGAAAACAGGCTCCTCAACAGTAAAAATGCAAGTCAAAGGGTTAATGTCAACCTCAAAATGTGAACCATCCAATAAATCTACTTAAACCTGTTTTTAGATGAATAATTCTTAAGAACTTGCCACCAGCAAAACCTTAATAAAGACATTTTTACAGGATTTCCTGATTATGTAAAATTGAAAGATCAGCCTAGAAAAGTTCTGAGATTTAAAAAAAAAGCCAAGAAATTAATAAATGTAAAAATAAATGTAAACACTGTGTGAAAATAGGAATACCAGGGCACCTGGGTGACTCAGTAGGTTAAGGATCCAACTTCATCTCAGGTCATGATCTCGTGGTTTGTGAGTTCAAGCCCTGTATCAGGCTCTCGGGTGTCAGTGCAAAGCCTGCTTCAGATCTTCTGTCCCCCTGCTTCCTCTGCCCCTCCCCATATTGTGTCCCCCTTTCTCTCAAAAATAAACAAACATTTAGGGGCATCTGACTTTGGCTCAGGTCATGATCTCATGATTCAGGAGTTCTGGCCCCATGTCAGGTTCTGTGCTGACAGCTCTGAAGCCTGGAGCCTGCTTCAGATTCTGTGTCTCCCTCTCTCTGCCCCTTCCCCATTTGTGCTCTTTCTCTCTCAAAAGATAAATAAGCATTAATTTTTTTTTAATTTTTTAATTAAAAAATAAACATTTAAAAAAACAATAGTAATACCAAATTGTGGGCTTTAAAAATTGATATAGGCATACCTTCAAGATATTGAAGACTCAGTTCCAGAGCACTTCAAGAAAGCAAGTCAAATGAATTTTTTGGCTTTCCAATGCATATAAAAGTTACGCTTACACTCTACTGTAGTCTATTAAGTATGCTATAGAGTGTCTTAAAAAATGTACAGACCACAGGGGTGCCAAGGTGGCTCAGTTGGTTAAGCATCCAACTTTGTTTGGCTCAGGTCATGATCTGACAGTTCGTGAGTTTAAGCCCCATATCAGGCTCTGCGCTGATGGTGTGGCACCTGCTTGGGATTCTCTCTCTCTGCCCCTTATGTGCTCTCTCTCTCTTAAAAATAAACTTAATAAATGTACAGATCATAACTTTAAAATATTTTATTGTTAAAAAAAATTTAACCATCATCTGAGCTTTCAGTGAGTTGTAATCACTGATCACAGATTGCCATAACAAATACAATAATAACAAAGTTTGAAATATTCTAAGAATTACCAACATGTAACCCAGAGACATAAAGTGAGCAAATGCTGTTGAAAATATTGTGCCCACTGGGCACCTGGGTGGTTCAGTTGGTTAACCACCTGACTTTGGCTCAGGTCATGATCTTACCATTCGTGGGTTCAAGACTCATGTCATGCTCTGTGCTGATGGCTCAGAGCCTAGAGCCTGCTTCAGATTCTGTGTCTCCCTCTCTCTCTGCCCCACCCCTACTTTCACACTCTGTCTCTCAAGAATGAATAAACATTAAAAAATTAACAAAGAAAAGAAAATATGGTGCCCATAGACTTTCTCAACACAGGGTGGCCATAAACTTCTAGTTTGTAAGAAGCACAGTATCTGTGAAGCACAATAAAATGAAATACACATGTAAATACTACACAAAAAAATTTATGTGACTTGGGGACAGATCAGAGATAAAATACCATAAAGTCCTTGTAAATTAAAAAAAATTTTTTTTAATGTTTATTTGTTTTTGAGACAGAGAGAGACAGAGCGCAAGTGGGGGAGGAACAGAGAGAGAGGGAGACACAGAATCTGAAACAGGCTCCAGGCTCTGAGCTGTCAGCACACAGCCTGATGCAGGGCTCAAACTCACGAACCATCAGATCACGACCTGAGCTGAAGTCGGACACTCAACCAACTGAGCCACCCAGGCGCCCCAAGTCCTTGTAAATTTAAATATTTGTTTAATTTTGGTCAGAGTGCAGAGAGAGAGGGAGACAGAGAATCCCAAATGGTCTCTGCAAGGTCAGCACAGAGCCCAATGCAGGGTTCTAACTCACGAACCATGAGATCATGACCTGAGCCAAGATCAAGAGTTGGACGCTTAACTGACTGAGCCACCCAGCTGCCAAGATGCAATTTCCTCTTTTGCCTTGCTCTATGGGTGACCTTTGTCCCTTAATGAAAATTCTTATAGACTCCAAGACTATTCTTGTCACCTTTAGGTAAAAAGTTAATCTTTAAGACACAAAACTTTGTATCAATTCAGTAACAAGCAATTTCTAGTCAACAGTTTAATCTTTATGGCAAAGTGAGTTTTATTTCCCTTTCTGGAAACAAATTAGATCTAGTTGTAGGTGGACCACATTTTGGTTGGTTTGGTACTAGGTTCTTTTCTTTTTCCTTTTCAGATGTCTCTTCTTCTTGAGATTGCCAATAGTTACTATTGAATGTTGAGCCCTGGCATCCTCTGCCCCTTCCTTGGTTCTCAGAAAACTAGCAGTCAGGCCTCCCCTTTCAGGCAGACATTAAAAGAATCTCTTCTGGGGAATCTGATTAGCTTAAGAGGAAAGACCTAAAGATATTCACATTTGGGGGACTCCCTCCACCCCCAGGAAAGGATCCTTTCAGATAACCTCCAGTAAAGCCCACTGTTGACCAGCACCAACTTCATGCTCAATGCTTCTACTAGATTTCAAGTGCCCCACTCTTACGTAAGAAACAAGGATCCCAAACATCTGACAATATTTTTTTTTGGAAAATATCAAGCCCCAAATGTAAAATGCAGCTGAAAGCCATGACATTTAAAAAACATCTTACTGATATCCCAACATACCTTCCAAACTAATAGCAAATATTTAATCAATAAAACATGGCTAGGATGCAAAAAGGGGTATGTTTCTGAAAAACCAAACAGAGCTCTTACATATTAAAAAGTTTAGCAGAAACTTAAGTCTCACAGAAGTGTTAGAAAATAAAGTTTAGGGAAAGTAGGAAGTAGAGCAAAAAGAGAGGGAGAGAGAGACCTGGGTGGCTCAGTCCATTAAGCATCCGACTCTTGGTTTCCACTCAGTTCATGATCTCCCAGTTTTGTGAATTTGAGTCCTACATTGGGCTTCTCACTGTTAGCACATAGCCTGCTTGGGATTCTCTGTCTCCCTCTCTCTCTGCCCTGCCCCAACTTGTGCTGTCTCTCTCAAATAAACTTAAAAAAAAAAAGATAGATTTAAAATTGCAGCAATACGTGCATTCCAACATCCAAATAACAGGAATCCTAGAAATAAAGAACAAAGTACATTTGGGGAAGAACAGCATTAAAATTTTTCAAAAAAAAAAAAAAGTCCTAGATTCAAAGAGCATGTTGTTACAGATCAAGGGCATCCATCAAATTCCCAGAACAATAAATAAAAACAGACTCATTTCAAGACATCATTACATGATGACATTTTAGGATACTGCAGATAGAAAGTAGATCCTACAAGATTCCAGAAACAGAGAGGGAAAAAAATCACTAATGTTTTTTAAATTTAATACATCAAAATTGAGCTTTGAATTTCTTCCCCCTTCAAGCCACACATCTGTTCCTCCCCATCTCGTACATCTTTATTAATGGCCCTGATATCCATCTAGTTGCTCACATTTTTTGATGCCTCACTTCCCCACTTCTAACCAATCAGGAAGTCCTACTGACTCTAAATCCAAGACTTATCTTGCCTTCATCCCCTTCTCCCCATCTTCGCTACTGTTACCCTAATCCTATCCCCATCTCCTCTCACCCAGATTAAAACAGCTGTCTCTTAACTGGTGTTGTTCCTCTCTTGGTCCTTTCCCAACTATGGAATACTTTAGAATTTAAGATCATGTTACTCCTCTGACTACTTCCCATTACCCTAAAGATAAAACCAAACATCATTATAACACCTGTAATGAGTTCAAGGGATTTCGCAGCTGATCTAGGAAAAAGATGGCCATGAGAGGGCAAGAGAACACAACAAGCTTTATTTGATACCACTTTGACAACTTTGCATGGAGAGGAGCAGGGGGTGTGTGTGGAGGGGGGAGGGTAGTCCCCCAAAGCAGAAGACCTTCCAGAGGCTGCCACACAGGGACCAGCAATCAGAGGGAAAGATGCTGGAAGCCAAGCTATCCCAGCCTGATGGCAAGGCCCTTGCTGTGGATGGATCGGGACTGCAAGGCGGCCCACCGACAGCGAAGCCTCTTGTACTCCCGCTTTTAGATAATTTGGCCTTAATAAAAGAACCTGGGGAATTGTCTGTTGGGGAATTGCCCTCGACAGGCCCCCTGGGAAAAGAATCATTAGGAAAAGAAAATAAGGTTCCGCAAGAAAATTGTGCGGCCCTGCATTTAGCCCTTGCCACCCCCTACAAGACTCCTCTACCTAAAAGAAGGATAGCCTCGTACATTTGCCAGCAAAGAAAGGAACCAATGGACTTAAAAGCCCCACTCCGGCAACTAAGTAGTGTATCTATGGGCACAAGTTACTCCAACCCCTAGGCCCATTTGGCCCCTAGGAGGCGTTCCAGATGATGACTGAACCCAGTTGGTTAAGGTACAGAATGGTTCATTAGTTCCTAGGTGCATTGTCTCTCTGAGAATATATAAGGCGTGGCTTTCTAAGGCCCTCTTGGCCCCCTTGTGGCACCTCGGACCCAGGTGAACACTTTTGTTCCTCAAACCACAAATAGTTCGGGGAAACAACTAAGAGGTCATGTCCCCGTAACTGTTCCACTTGAGGTGTCGAGAGATAAATGACCTTTCATGAAAACAGCAAAGCAAATACTTTATAGATTATCAATAAAACATAGATACATAATAAAAACAATAAAAGAAATTAATCAATAAGCAAAGGGCAGGAGGGAACGTTATGAGAAAATAACCATGCTATTCCTTAAAGGGTGATTACACATAGCAACATTTGTAGAATTAGGTAATGCTAGAAAACATAGATGACGTATGTCACAAGGAAATTGCTAGCAAATATAATGCCACGTTTGCCACAATGAAGCGGCCAGTTCAACACACTGCTGTCATCTGTGTCCATTTTTATTTTTGTTTTTTATTTTCATCTTGGTTTATTTTCACTTTTTCTCCAACGCAGTGCATCCTTCAGGAACCCCTGGACCTGCTGGAGCTGGACTCTGGCAGAAAGAGGGCAAGGAAACTCCAGGGTCAGGAGAAGCAGAAGAGGGCTCATATTCAGGTGATAATTGCTCTGCAGCCCAGTGGGGAGTCTCTGGGTCAGTGAGCTCAGTACAGCAGCAGAGACTGAGGCCTTTGCAAATCTGGAGTTTATCCTACCTATGCCTAGCAGATGATGAGTGCTATTTTACACTGTACACAAAGCAAGTAGGCTCTACATGGGAGTTAGAAGATATGATCTTTAGTCCCCATTGAACCCTGGCCTTCGATAAATCTCCTAAGTATTTAATGTTGATGTTTCAGTTTGTTGGTTCGTTTGTTCGTTCACTCGTTCACTTATTCAGCATTTGCTCTTTTAATAAATACCGCACTCAAACGGGAAATATGAATGTGAACAGGCAGATAGGATTCTTGCCTTCATGGTTCTTACAGTCCTGTAGGCAACAAAGGTGACTGCATCATAGTACAGTAGGTGCTAGGATTAGTGTGCCACAAAACGCCAACACAGCTTACATTGTAACAATGAAGGTAAAGGATGCTTCTCAATGATAGTCAAGTCCAAGCTTTAAAAATTCAAGACAGGGAGCAATGTAGCCTGGGGCTGGAAGGTAAGCAATGTCTTAAGCAGGAAATACCTCCTAAGCCACGTGAACGAAATGAGAATTCTGAGAAGGTATCCTAAGTGCAGGGAGAAGCTACTGGAGGGATATCAGAATTACATGAGAAGGATTACTTGACCCACAATGTGAAAAACGGATTGGAAGGAGGCCATACTAGAGGCAGACAGCCTTGTAAAGGAGCCATTATAGTAGTTCTCAAGAACAATAATGATGTCCTGAGTTAGGATAAAGGTGGTGGCAATGAGTGCTCTGAAAAGATTCAAAGGAACTTTGGGTGAATTCAATGGAGCTTCAGATGGACTCAAGAGAGCTTTGTGATTTCTATCATCACTAGGACTCAACAGATACAAGTGGTGGGGGAGTTGAGTCAAGGATGCTTAGCCTTCCACTGCTTCCCTTTTCACTGAGCTGATTCTCCTACAGTATTTTAATCCAGAGTAGATTTTTATTTCCCTCATGCCAACAATAGTAATAGAGTTGTCCACATACGACAATCTTAACACCTGCCTTATGGAATAGGCAATTGAAATCAGAAAAGAAGTGGGGCTAGAAAAGCAAACCTAAGGGGAAGATGGCGGTGTAGGAGGACGCTGGGCTCACCGCGCGTCCTGCTGATCACTTAGATTCCACCTACACCTGCCTAAATAACCCAGAAAACCGCCAGAGGATTAGCAGAACTGAGTCGCCGGAGCCAAACGCAGACGAGAGGCCCACGGAAGAGGGTAGGAGGGGCGGCGAGGCGGTGCACGCTCCACAGACTGGCGGGAGGGAGCTGGGGCGGAGGGGCAGCTCACCGGCCAAGCAGAGCCCCCGAGTCTGGCTTGCAAAAGCGGAGGGGCCTGACGGACTGTGTTCCCACAACAAGCGCGACTTAGTGTCTGGGAGGTCATAAGTTAACAGCTCTGCTCGGAAAGCGGGAAGGCGGGAGGACAAAGGGAGGGAGAGCTGCTGAGCCCCCCGACGACAGAGCTCAGTTTGGTGGGGAACAAAGGCGCTCGCCAGCGCCATCTCCCCCGCCCATCCCCCAGCCAAAATCCCAAAAAGAACCAGTTCCTGCCAGGGAACTTGCCTGCTCCGTGCGCAAACACCCAACTCTGCGCTTCTGCGGAGCCAAACCTCCGGCAGCGGATCTGACTCCCTCCTGCTGCCACAGGGCCCCTCCTGAAGTGGATCACCTAAGGAGAAGCGAGCTAAGCCTGCCCCTCCTGCCCCCGTGCACCTTGCTTACCCACCCCAGCTAATACGCCAGATCCCCAGCATCACAAGCCTGGCAGTGTGCAAGTAGCCCAGACAGGCCACGCCACCCCACAGTGAATCCCGCCCCTAGGAGAGGGGAAGAGAAGGCACACACCAGTCTGACTGTGGCCCCAGCGGTGGGCTGGGAGCAGACATCAGGTCTGACTGCAGCTCCGCCCACCAACTCCAGTTATACACCACAAAACAGGGGAAGTGCCCTGCAGGTCCTCACCATGCCAGGGACTATCCAAAATGACCAAGCGGAAGAATTCCCCTCAGAAGAATCTCCAGGAAATAACAACAGCTAATGAGCTGATCAAAAAGTATTTAAATAATATAACAGAAAGTGAATTTAGAATAATAGTCATAAAATTAATTGCTGGGCTTGAAAACAGTATACAGGACAGCAGAGAATCTCTTGCTACAGAGATCAAGGGACTAAGGAGCAGTCACGAGGAGCTGAAAAACGCTTTAAACAAAATGCATAACAAAATGGAAACCACCACGGCTCGGATTGAAGAGGCAGAGGAGAGAATAGGTGAACTAGAAGATAAAGTTATGGAAAAAGAGGAAGCTGAGAAAAAGAGAGATAAAAAAATCCAGGAGTATGAGGGGAAAATTAGAGAACTAAGTGATACACTAAAAAGAAATAATATACGCATAATTGGTATCCCAGAGGAGGAAGAGAGAGGGAAAGGTGCTGAAGGGGTACTTGAAGAAATAATAGCTGAGAACTTCCCTGAACTGGGGAAGGAAAAAGGCATTGAAATCCAAGAGGCACAGAGAACTCCCTTCAGACGTAACTTGAATCGATCTTCTGCACGACATATCATAGTGAAACTGGCAAAATACAAGGATAAAGAGAAAATTCCGAAAGCAGCAAGGAGTAAACGTGCCCTCACATATAAAGGGAGACCTATAAGACTCGTGACTGATCTCTCTTTTGAAACTTGGCAGGCCAGAAAGAATTGGCACGAGATTTTCAGGGTGCTAGACAGAAAAAATATGCAGCTGAGAATCCTTTATCCAGCAAGTCTGTCATTTAGAATAGAAGGAGAGATAAAGGTTTTCCCAAACAAAAACTGAAGGAATTTGTCACCACTAAACCAGCCCTACAAGAGATCCTAAGGGGGACCCTGTGAGACAAAGTACCAGAGACATCACTACAAGCATAAAACATACAGACATCACAATGACTCTAAACCCGTATCTTTCTATAATAACACTGAATGTAAATGGATTAAATGCGCCAACCAAAAGACATAGGGTATCAGGATGGATAAAAAAACAAGACCCATCTATTTGCTGTCTACAAGAGACTCATTTTAGACCTGAGGACACCTTCAGATTGAGAGTGAGGGGATGGAGAACTATTTATCATGCTACTGGAAGCCAAAAGGAAGCTGGAGTAGCCATACTTATATCAGACAAACTAGACTTTAAATTAAAGACTGTAACAAGAAATGAAGAAGGACATTATATAATAGTTACAGGGTCTATCCATCAGGAAGAGCTAACAATTATAAATGTCTATGCACCGAATACCAGAGCCCCCAAATATATAAAACAATTACTCATAAACATAAGCAACCTTATTGATAAGAATGTGGTAATTGCAGGGGACTTTAACACCCCACTTACAGAAATGGATAGATCATCTAGACACACAGTCAATAAAGAAACAAGGGCCCTGAATGAGACATTGGATCAGATGGACTTGACAGATATATTTAGAACTCTGCATCCCAAAGTAACAGAATATACTTTCTTCTCGAGTGCACATGGAACATTCTCCAAGATCATATACTGGGTCACAAAACAACCCTTCATAAGTTTACAAGAATTGAAATTATACCATGCATACTTTCAGACCACAATGCTATGAAGCTTGAAATCAACCACAGAAAAAAGTCTGGAAAACCTCCAAAAGCATGGAGGTTAAAGAACACCCTACTAACGAATGAGTGGGTCAACCAGGCAATTAGAGAAGAAATTAAAAAATATATGGAAACAAACGAAAATGAAAATACAACAATCCAAATGCTTTGGGACGCAGCGAAGGCAGTCCTGAGAGGAAAATACATTGCAATCCAGGCCTATCTCAAGAAACAAGAAGAATCCCAAATACAAAATCTAACAGCACACCTAAGGAAATAGAAGCAGAACAGCAAAGGCAGCCTAAACCCAGCAGAAGAAGAGAAATAATAAAGATCAGAGCAGAAATAAACAATATAGAATCTAAAAAAACTGTAGAGCAGATCAACAAAACCAAGAGTTGGTTTTTTGAAAAAATAAACAAAATTGACAAACCTCTAGCCAGGCTTCTCAAAAAGAAAAGGGAGATGACCCAAATAGATAAAATCATGAATGAAAATGGAATTATTACAACCAATCCCTCAGAGATACAAACAATTATCAGGGAATACTATGAAAAATTATATGCCAACAAATTGGACAATCTGGAAGAAATGGACAAATTCCTGAACACCCACACTCTTCCAAAACTCAATCAGGAGGAAATAGAAAGCTTGAACAGACCCATAACCAGCGAAGAAATTGAATCGGTTATCAAAAATCTCCCAACAAATAAGAGTCCAGGACCAGATGGCTTCCCAGGGGAGTTCTACCAGACGTTTAAAGCAGAGATAATACCTATCCTTCTCAAGCTATTCCAAGAAATAGAAAGGGAAGGAAAACTTCCAGACTCATTCTATGAAGCCAGTATTACTTTGATTCCTAAACCAGACAGAGACCCAGTAAAAAAGAGAACTACAGGCCAATATCCCTGATGAATATGGATGCAAAAATTCTCAATAAGATACTAGCAAATCGAATTCAACGGCATATAAAAAGAATTATTCACCATGATCAAGTGGGATTCATTCCTGGGATGCAGGGCTGGTTCAACATTCGCAAATCAATCAACGTGATACATCACATTAACAAAAAAAAGAGAAGAACCATATGATCCTGTCAATCGATGCAGAAAAGGCCTTTGACAAAATCCAGCACCCTTTCTTAATAAAAACCCTTGAGAAAGTCGGGATAGAAGGAACATACTTAAAGATCATAAAAGCCATTTATGAAAAGCCCAAGCTAACATCATCCTCAACGGGGAAAAACTGAGAGCTTTCTCCCTGAGATCAGGAACACGACAGGGATGCCCACTCTCACCGCTGCTGTTTAACATAGTGCTAGAAGTTCTAGCATCAGCAATCAGACAACAAAAGGAAATCAAAGGCATCAAAATTGGCAAAGATGAAGTCAAGCTTTCGCTTTTTGCAGATGACATGATATTATACATGGAAAATCCAATAGACTCCACCAAAAGTCTGCTAGAACTGATATATGAATTCAGCAAAGTTGCAGGATACAAAATCAATGTACAGAAATCAGTTGCATTCTTATACACTAACAATGAAGCAACAGAAAGACAAATAAAGAAACTGATCCCATTCACAATTGCACCAAGAAGCATAAAATACCTAGGAATAAATCTAACCAAAGATGTAAAGGATCTGTATGCTGAAAACTATAGAAAGCTTATGAAGGTAATTGAAGAAGATTTAAAGAAATGGAAAGACATTCCCTGCTCATGAATTGGAAGAATAAATATTGTCAAAATGTCAATACTACCCAAAGCTATCTACACATTCAATGCAATCCCAATCAAAATTGCACCAGCTTTCTTCTCGAAACTAGAACAAGCAATCCTAAAATCCATATGGAACCACAAAAGGCCCCGAATAGCCAAAGTAATTTTGAAGAAGAAGACCAAAGCAGGAGGCATCACAATCCCAGACTTTAGCCTCTACTACAAAGCTGTCATCATCAAGACAACATGGTATTGGCACAAAAACAGACACATAGACCAATGGAATAGAATAGAAACCCCAGAACTAGACCCACAAACGTATGGCCAACTCATCTTTGACAAAGCAGGAAAGAACATCCAATGGAAAAAAGACAGCCTCTTTAACAAATGGTGCTGGGAGAACTGGGCAGCAACATGCAGAAGATTGAAACTAGATCACTTTCTCACACCATTCACAAAAATAAACTCAAAATGGATAAAGGACCTGAATGTGAGACAGGAAACCATCAAAACCTTAGAGGAGAAAGCAGGAAAAGATCTCTCTGACCTCAGCCTCAATCTCTTACTCGACACATCCCCAAAGGCAAGGGAATTAAAAGCAAAAGTGAATTACTGGAACCTTATGAAGATAAAAAGCTTCTGCACAGCAAAGGAAACAACCAACAAAACTAAAAGGCAACCAACGGAATGGGAAAAGATATTCGCAAATGACATATCGGACAAAGGGCTAATATCCAAAATCTATAAAGAGCTCACCAAACTCCACACCCGAAAAACAAATAACCCAGTGAAGAAATGGGCAGAAAACATGAATAGACACTTCTCTAAAGAAGACATCCGGATGGCCAACAGGCACATGAAAAGATGTTCAGTGTCGCTCCTTATCAGGGAAATACAAATCAAAACCACACTCAGGTATCACCTCACGCCAGTCAGAGTGGCCAAAATGAACAAATCAGGAGACTATAGATGCTGGAGAGGATGTGGAGAAACGGGAACCCTCTTGCACTGTTGGTGGGAATGCAAATTGGTGCAGCCGCTCTGGAAAGCAGTGTGGAGGTTCCTCAGAAAATTAAAAATAGACCTACCCTATGACCCAGCAATAGCACTGCTAGCAATTTATCCAAGGGATACAGGAGTACTGATGCATAGGGGCACTTGTACCCCAATGTTCATAGCAGCACTCTCAACAATAGCCAAATTATGGAAAGAGCCTAAATGTCCATCAACTGATGAATGGATAAAGAAATTGTGGTTTATATACACAATGGAATACTACGTGGCAATGAGAAAAAATGAAATATGGCCTTTTGTAGCAACGTGGATGGAACTGGAGAGTGTGATGCTAAGTGAAATAAGCCATACAGAGAAAGACAGATACCATATGGTTTCACTCTTATGTGGATCCTGAGAAACTTAACAGGAACCCATGGGGGAGGGGAAGGAAAAAAAAAAAAAGAGGTTAGAGTGGGAGAGAGCCAAAGTGTAAGAGACTGTTAAAAACTGAGAACAAACTGAGGGTTGATGGGGGGTGGGAGGGAGGAGAGGGTGGGTGATGGGTATTGAAGAGGGCACCTTTTGGGATGAGCACTGGGTGTTGTATGGAAACCAATTTGACAATAAATTTCACGTATAAAATAAAAAGAAAAAGAAAAAAAAGAAAAAGAAAAGAAAAACAAACCTAAACCAGCAGAAGGAAGGAAATAATAAAGATGAGAGAAGAAATCGATGATACAGAAACTAAAAAACAATAGACCAGATCAATGAAACCAGAAGCTGGTTCTTTGGAAAAAAAAAAATCAATGAAATTGATAAACCTCTAGCTAGAGTTATCAAGAAAAAAAAAAGAAAGAACTCAAAATCCCAAATGAGAGAGGAAAAATAACAATCAACACTACAGAAAAGAAGTGTAATCAGTTAGGAGTATATTACCTAGCCCCTATGTTTTCACACAAACTCTAAAGCAGTTGAATTTTGTAAATTTAGATATTTTAGTATTTTTCAATGATCAGAACAAAACATTGAACATCCTAAATATAACCATCCTATTTTAGAACCAAGAGATATCTTAGAGGTAATATGATTTGATATTCTCACTAACTAGGTGAAGAAACTCATGCCCAGGAACAGAATGGGATTTGCTCAAGGTATGTAAACCAGAGAATATGTCCATACTTGAGGTTCCTCGATCTATTCATCCCAATTATGTGCCTCGATATAGCAGAATTCAAGAGATGACAGCCTCTGAAATCAGACTTTTGGGCTTGAATCCAGGCTTCTCCACTTTCTAGCTTTGTAACTTAGTCACAGTTATAAAACAAAATTTTTTTGAGGTCTCAGTTTCCTCAAAACGACGAAGATTATAATACCTACATCATAGGATGACAAAGTTTAAATGAGATAATATACATAAAATTAGGACAGTGACTAAACACAGAAGACACCAACAAGTGTTATCTCTTCCAATCATCATTTTTAGTATTAGCATTATCCTTATTATCTTGGTTACTGTTCACTAGAGTCCCCTAGAGATAGTTCAATTACTTCACTTACCCCCTGCCTCCTAAGTCCCAATGAATTAGAACAAACAGATATTTTGCATGGACCTCTGTAATTCAAGTTTTTTTTTTCTATTGCCCTGACTTTATCCTTTTTTTCATAATGCCCTCCTGTTACCTATCCATATCTTCTTCATATTTCAGGACTTGCATCCATTCATAACTTTTCAGTGACATTCACCCTGAGCCATCTGCCCTCTGGGCTTCCCCTCTCCTTCGATCTGCAATTTATAGTTTAATACTGAATCATCCTATCTGGTATGTTTCTAATTGGTCTTTTCCCACAGAAAGATTAGAAGACCTAGAGACAATGACCATTTTTTAGCCTTTAATTCCTTCCCCCATCCATCCCCCCTCACCAGAAGAAGCTCTATGTATGTATCAAGATCCCAAATCATTTGGTGAATAAATTCAGGTTCAGAATATTAACTTGTTGCCTAATTCTGCTAATTCCCTACCAAGATTCTCCAAATTTTGGACTTCATTGTAGTCCAAACACTTTTTCAAGGTCCAAAACATTGAAAGGTTTTTCTTATGTGGCACAATACAGGAGGAATTTTGACCGATTTATTTTGAATGAATCTTTTTGTGGTGGTTGTTGTTCTAGGAAAACACATTTTCTCTGTGTCCACTAGATGGCACCCACATCCCTACACTGATTTTGGAGAAATGGGTGGAAAAATTTGCAAAGTAATAAAAGGAAGGCATTGATATAGAGATAACAATAGCACCCAGCCTATTCGCTGTGGTGCCATATATATGATGTAAAGGAGGCAATTATGAGGATGTGTTTATGGAATTTAATACAATAAAAAATGTCCCAAGTTTTTTATAAAATTAAACGTACTCATACCATACAATATAGCAGTCCTACTCCTTGGTTTTCACACAAATGAATTGAAAATTTGTGTGCACACAAAACCTGCCCGTGGATGTTTATAGCAGCTTTATCACTGATTGCCAAAACTTGGAAGCCACTAAGATGTCCTTCAGTAGGTGATAAACAAACTGTGGTAACAACCACATAATGGAATATTATTCAGCAATAGCAAGATAGAAGCTATCGAGCCACGAAAACACATGCATCCCTTGGGTGCATATTATTAAGAGAAAGAAGTCAATCTGAAAAAGCTACATACTATATTGCAAACATAGTGCATGCTGAAAAAGATAAAACTATAGAGATAGAAAAAAGGTTGGTGGTTGCCAGGGCTTAGGAGAGAGAAAAGGAGGACTAGGCAGAGCACAGAGGGTTTTTAGCACAATGAAACTAGCCCATACACTAGAATGGTAAATACAGGTCTTTAAACATCTGTCAAAGTCCACAGAGTGCACATCGTGAGTGCGCCCTTATGTAAACCGTGGACACTGGGCAATAATAACGTGACCATGCTAATAATGTGTCACACACTGTAACAAATATACCACTGTGGTGGCAGATGTTGATAGAAGCAGAGGCTATACATATCTGGGGGGAAGGATAGGTGAGAACTCTCAGAGCTCCCTTTTCAGATGAGCTATACTTTGAATATTTACACATGTGATGAGTGTTTGGGGCTCCAAAGGCAGGTATGGTAGGGGGAAATGATTCCAACCCTGTGGGATCTGAGACTTTTCCTATATTTTCTAAGGAAACCATAGTTAAAGTTGAAGGAGGATTTAACGAAGCAGAGGGGCCATTCAACAAAGTATACAAAACTGGGTACATTTTTCTCTAAATCTTATTTTATACTAATAGCAGGGTTTTAAAAACATTTGTATAGTGCTTCATCTATTATTTAGGTCTCCATTTTAAGTATAATTCTCCATTCCTTTAAGGTGATTCCTAATTCTGGGTTGGGCTAGGAAAAGTACAAGAGGAGCCTGGAACAGCTTGTGACAGAAGGGGAAAGGTCAAGTACACGTAAGAATGAAGGAGTCAGTTCCAAGGAGCTATCACTGACCAAATTTGCAACAACTTGAACTCTAAGAAAAATGATGACAATGGATTAAAAAAAAATCTTTGGTCTGTAACAGCCCCTGAGAGAGGGAAAAGGGAAAACAAAATTCTTCTTTGTAAAAGACTGCCTGATAATCACGAAAGAAAGAAAGAAAGAAAGAAAGAAAGAAAGAAAGAAAGAAAGAAAGAAAGAGGAGGCATATTACCACTTTTCAACTTCCAATCTCCCAGCAAATCAGCTTAATGATGAAGTTCCTTAACGATGATTAAAACCTTTGGGTCAAAGCATATTTGGGGACAGAAGGCTCATACAACCTCCAAGTATTATCCCCCAAATAGTTTATACAACCAGAAAAATACATCATTTATAGCTGAGATGCCTAGCAGTTGCCATGTTAATCAAGTGATCAAAGCTGGTATCACTAAGCGTTATCATCTGCCTCCTAAAATCTTCAAAAAGTCAACAACCTGAAAAATAAAACATTTCATTTTAGGGGTACCATTCTCGATGACAAGAAACTAAAGAGAGAAAACAACCAAATGTAACCTTGGCTGGTTCCTGGATTAAAAAATAATGATATAAAAGCCATCCAAGGGGGCGCCTGGGTGGCGCAGTCGGTTAAGCGTCCGACTTCAGCCAGGTCACGATCTCGCGGTCCGTGAGTTCGAGCCCCGCGTCGGGCTCTGGGCTGATGGCTCAGAGCCTGGAGCCTGTTTCCGATTCTGTGTCTCCCTCTCTCTCTGCCCCTCCCCCGTTCATGCTCTGTCTCTCTCTGTCCCAAAAATAAATAAACATTAAAAAATAATTAAAAAAAAAAAAGCCATCCAAGGATAACTTCAATATAAATAAATATTAGAAACTTGAATATAAATAATGTTAGGCAATATTACAGATTTTTTTATTATCATTTCATTATTTCAATATTTCATTATTACATTAGCTTCATAGTTGTGTTAATGGTATTGTGGTTTATTGGAAAAGGTCATTTTTAGGTGATGCACACAGAAGAATTTAGGAGCAGAAGGTACAATTTTCAAATATTAATAACTGGTGAATAGACTGGAAGGATGTTTGGATATACAATGAACTATTCTTTCAGCTTTTGTGCAGGTTCTGTTCAGAATTTAAGGAGAACAGGCAAGGAAAACTGAATTAAAATATGTTAACTTTCCACAGAGAAGGAGGGAGGAAGGCAGAGAGGGAGAGAAAGAAAAGAAGAATTCCTGCAGAGTACTGTACTATGCTTCATCTCTCTTAAATCTCCCAAGGACCCTCAGGTGAGGGGCATATTATCACGTTCTCTGTTCCAGAGATGAAGAAACAAAAGAAAAACTCCAGATAACACAGCCTAGAGGGGACATAGCCATGACTCAAAATTGGAGTCAGCTTAATTGTACATCTGAAATATCACAACTGACATTTCCATGTGGAAAAACTCTTTTTATTTTCCTCTTCCCTCAATTTCTTTTTGTGAAAACATGGGCACAAAGTCAAAGGTGAATAGCTGAATGGGGATAGAATAAAAGTCAACAAACCTTGATCATAACAGCTTCCCAGAATATATTCTTATACTTTCCAGTTTTGTGTATTTAGCAAAACCCTCAACAGCGGATATGGAGAAATGCTTTTGAACCCTGAGTGAAACACTGTTATTTTCCATTCCCATGACGTTAAGTAGTGCTTCCATGGTGTGCAGAGATATTTCCAAAAGAGTTCAAAAAATTTACTGCTTGTAACATCCATCTTCTTTTGTAAATATGAATTCATAGTGGCTAACTGGGAGGATTTATACAATTTGGGATGGATTCCCATTTTTGTTTAGGTTATGAAGGACAACGCCCTGTTCTATATGCAATATAAAAGTCTGAGCACTGGACATAGGTTTATGAAGCCTACATAAAAGTCACCATGCTCATGTGACACTAAGCAAGTTACTGCCTTTCCTTGGGCTATAAAAGGAAGAGGTTGAAATCTTAGATTCACTTTAGTGCTAATATCCTATGCATCTGAACCTCTAACATGCCTTTTAGTCTTGTATTGACCAACTCAGAATTCAGTGTGATACTGGTCTCAGTTTACATTTGTCCATGACATATTTAAATAAAGTACCCATTCATGTTACTTATCATTTTAGACAAGTTTCACTAAAACACAATTTTTTTGACCTGAAGTTGGCTCCAAGGCCACTAGATGGCAAGCTTGCCCATTTTTCTTCCAAGATGTACAAAGCCCGGCTCCGTCAACATTTGCAGAATAGGCAGTACAAGTCAAATGCAGAGGGCTCAGCTATTTCCCCTCAGGGATTCACAATGCAATCAACCCACAGATAACTCAGTACCATCCACTTTATTTTTATAAATCAATAATCAGCGGATAAAAATTCTCCCTTTATATCCAATATACAGCACTATCCTTTCAATTACAATTAAATGTTTAAATAATAATTGCCATTTAGAAAGAAAAATCAGTAGGGAAATCTAAGTGTCTGTGGTGTTCATCCTGTCTACAGGTCTTTAATTTCCTCCACTCGTAATGACTTACTGGTGAACTCTGAAGAGAGCCACAAGTCTCTTCCCCTTAAAGCCCTCCAGAGCTGGAAAACAGAGATGCTAACAGCACCAAGGGGCAGGTGAAAAAAAAACATTTAACCTGGGATGGAAGTTAGGTTAAAACCCTCTGCCACTGGGGTGCCTGGCTGGCTCACTCTGTACAGCATGCAACTGTTGATATCGGGGTTGTGAGTTTGAGTCCCATGTTGGATGTGAAGATTACTTTCAAAAAATCTGGCACTGGACACAATAGGAATACATACTTACCACAAGACTGAGCAGATTCAATCTCCTAAACCATAGCATTCTTCTCTGTAAAAGTGGGTGAAATTAGATACCTAACTTATTTCTCATAAAAATCCTGTAAGTTCTTAGAATAGGGTCTAGAAAAAAAAAAGTGCTCAAACAATTCCTACCGCTGTTCCTGCTGCTATTACTACTTAAAAATAAGTAAATAAGTAAGTTTAGGGAAGTCTGGGTGACTCGGTTGGTTGAGCATCTAACTTCAGCTCAGGTCATGATCTCAGGGTTTATGAGCTCGAGCCCCGCGTCAGGCTCTCTGCTGTTGGCTCAGAGCCTGGAGCCTGCTTCCGATTCTGTGTCTCCCTATCTCTCTGCCCCTCCCCCATCCCCTCTCAAAAATAAGCAAACATTAAAAAATTTTAAAAATAAGTTTAATAATTATAAGTATGGTTACTGCTAATTATAGTATTACTTTTTTATGTTTATTTATTTTTGAGAGAGAGAGAGAGAGAGAGAGAGAGAGAGCAAGCAGGGGAGGGTCAGAGATAGAGGGAGACCCATAATCGGAAGCAGGCTCCAGGCTCCGAGCTATGAGCAGAGAGCCCAACGTGGGGCTCAAACTCACGAACTGCGAGATCATGACTATTGATTATGATTGACCTAATAACTATTTAAGTAGTACTAGGATGACAATTACTTTTTCTATATCAACCATCTCCTCTAAGCCTAACAGTCCTGAGTCATAAATATACTATTATTCACACCTAAGGATCAACTAAAGTTCAGGCAAGTTTAGTAACTTGACCTAGTCACACAGCGTTAGGAGGCAGAGCTAGAATTCTAATATAAGATCTGGGACCATACAACCAGGACTTCAACCTATAGACCACAATTAAATGATAGGTCAGAAACCCTACTGTTTAGAGAAGACCAAGTGTATGACCTCTGTCTTATAGTCCTAGAGTTTCAGTGTCTCCTATAGGTGACACAGAATGTTAAGTGCACAACCGGTAACAGATATCTGGTCCCTTTACTCTTAATCCAATGTCCTCTATCTTATCCAGCAGTTCTTGGGAGTGTGCGAACTGATTTGACTATGAAACTCTTGCCAAACAGTATCTTCCATGCTCAATGTTCCATGAAACACACTTGTGG
This sequence comes from Felis catus, assembly GCF_018350175.1. Taxonomy (NCBI): domain Eukaryota; kingdom Metazoa; phylum Chordata; class Mammalia; order Carnivora; family Felidae; genus Felis; species Felis catus. The sequence goes on from NC_058368.1 coordinate 194,388,981, forward strand.
CCGAATTCCATATACCGACACTTTTTCTAAAACAATTCTGAACTTTGTCAGTGTCACTAGCACAGTGACCACAGAATTCTGGGGTGATCATTGCTGGCATCACCAAGCCCTGCTGAACTATTAAGTAAATAGAAATATGATGGTGATTTCATTCTATCCAACCTCTTTGAATGCAGCCTAGGAGGTAAGACAGAAAGCAATGTAAAGAACTTTGATGGAAAATAAATCTTAAGGGGGAAAAAAGCCAGTGAAAATAATGTGTTGGGCTAAGTGTTCAGCATTGGTGTTTGACTATTTAAAAATTCATTTAAAAGGTACTGAATCATTAAATTACAAATGCTCAGACAGGAAACCTGCTCAAGGTATTATTCACTCTTCTGAGAGGTGTTCTCTCAGGAAGCCAGAAAGATGCCATAGTCAACATTTTCTTAAAACTGCCAGGAATCAGATTTGTCAAGTTATGTGAGTATCAGAAAATTTTCACAGTACACTTGTACAACCAAGAAGTGCATTTCAATTTAATCTAAATATTCTTGCTTAGAATTCTGAGTCTTCAGTGAAAATAGGAAACATTTCCATTTCTTTACTGTACACTTACTTCTATGTAGGTATCATCCGATTTAGCCCTCTCAGCTCTTCTGCTCCTTTCCAACCTTGGTATAAACCATGGCCACATGTCATCTAGTCCTTGCTCTGTGTCATAGGCAGTAGACAGGGATCAGAAGCAATTAAAAGTTATTGCCATCTTTACTGGTGTTTCGTCAATAACGTCACACAAGGAGCTCCAATTTACGCTCCACAGAAACATTCCTTTCCCCTTCTTCACACTATTTTTCCTATACTCATACCTGCTCCAAAGCCTCTTTTCTGCCCCAATTCACCCTCAACCTCACTGAAACTCTTGCCAAATTAAGCTCCTTCATAACTCCATTCTTCTGCCCGTCTTTCTATTTCCAACATACCAGTTTCTTCTATCCCTGGTGGGTTTTCCCTCCCCTATTCACTCTTTATACTCAGTCTGCTTCACCTGTCGTATCTACCTCCTTTCCCAACACTCATTACTGGAATCAGGAAAAGCCCAGACACTGAGCCACCCAAGATGAAGGTCTGTGTTCCTGGCAAACAGTCTCTAAAACCTTGCAATTTCCTGTGATAAGAAGGATAAAGATGTCATTGGTTATGTTAATGAATGACTTTTGGAAAGTTCTTAGGTAACTAAGGTGGGAGCTGGCTGCCTGGAGAACTAGACCAGTGATGACAACATTAGAACACTGGAAATTATAGTGCCCACCCCCACCTCCTGGAAGGGGACAGGATGGAAGGTGAATCAATCACCAATGGCCAATGTAATCAATTCTGATTAGGTAATGAGGCCTCCATAAAAACCCAAAAGGACAGGGTTCAGAGAGTTCCTGGGTTGGTGAAGACGTGGAGGTGCTGAGAGAGTGGCATGCCTGGAAAAAGCATGGGAGCTCAGTGCCCTTTCTCCATGCCCAACCCTACACGTCTCTTTCCTGTGGCTGTTTCAGAGTTACATCCTGTAGCAAACCGGTGATCTAGTAAGTAAAATGTTTGAGTTCTGTGAGTAGCTGTAGCAAATTAATTGCATTGAGGAAAGGGTCTTGGAAACCTCAGATTTATAGTTAGACATATAGGAAACAGCCTCAACTTGTTATTGGCACCAGAAGTCCAAGGGGAAGATCATGGAAACCCCTCTAATTTGTAGCAGGTCAGTCTGAAGCACAGGTAATACCCTGGGCTTGCAAATGGCATCTGAGAGGGTTTTTTTGGGGGGGGGGGCATGGAGGTGGGATTGAATATCTACCTGTGGAATCTGATACTCTCTATGGGTAGTGTCAGAATTAAGTTGAATTGGAGGACAGCCAGGTGGTGTTCCAAGAATTGCTTGTTGGTGGGGTGCCTGGATGGCTCAGTCATTTAAGCATCTGACTCTTGATTTCAGCTCAGGTCATGATCTCACGGTTCATAAGTGCAAACCCAGCATCTGGCTCTGCGCCGATAGAGTAGAGCCTGCCTGAAATTGTCTATTTCTCTCTCTGCCCTCCCCCCCCCTCAAAAATAAATAAACATTAAAAAAAAAAAAAAGAACTGCTTGTTGGTATAGGGAACCTCATCCCCAACCCCCACTCCTATGCACACCTTGTAATTGATACCAAAACCTATTTCGGGGTAGATTGTTTAATACATATTATTCTATTGCTACTATAACAAAGAAAAGGATAGAGACGGCAATGGACTTGGCTTAGCTGCCCTTATGTCTCTTTGGATGGAAAAAGTAACATCAATTTGAAAATGCTTTCTCTATCTTTCCTTCTCCAAATGCAACATACTTCTCCACCAACATTTTTTTTTAAGTTTATTTATTTATTTTGTAGAAAGAGAGCACATGTGCACAAGCAGGGGAGGAGCAGAGAGAAAGGGAGAGATAGAGAATCCCAAGCAGCTCCACATGGTCAGTGCAGAGCCCCAAACAGGGCTCCATCTCACAAATGGGGAGATCATGACCTGAGCCAAAATCACGTCAGGTGCTTAACTGAGTCACCAGGCACTCCCTCACAATCAACATTTCTTATCCTTTCTCATCCTCCTCCTCTCTCTTACCTCCATGATGCCATTGTTTTTTAACCCCATTTCCTCCTCCTTCCTTTGTTCTACCTATTGCTCAGGCTTGCTTATGGTCCCCAAAGGCACAGCTAAGGATGTTCAAGGTCCTGAGAAATAGACTGATGACTCATTCTCAAAAGGAGAAAGGAAGGAAAAAAAAAAGAAGGAAGGACAGAAGAAAGGATGGATCTTTTGGTAAATAGAGCTCATGGAGCCGTCAACATGCCAAAACCTGGCTTATGTTTTCATTGTTTCCAGAATACAGAAAATTTTTTGAACGAAAGAATGTTTTCTCAGTATTCAACTCTTTTTGCCAAGAAATGCATCCCTTGAGATTTGAAGCAAATGGGTTTACAAAACACAGTCTGAGTATCAGTATTCCATCCCACCCTGCACAGTTGCCTAGTAACATCTAAGTGAGTATTACCAACTGTACTCTAAATCCATTTGGCCTGACCCACCTTCACAGTATCGTAACTCTGCTCCTAGGAGATTCAGACCTTGGGCTAGCAGTGCTGATCTGGTTTTAAATGACTTCTTTGCAAGTGAAGATGATAAAAAATGCTCACAGGGTGTAAAGAAAGCAAGTCATGATCAGCTCAGGGAGATAAGGATAGGCTGAAGCAGTGTTGCCAAACTATCATTTAAACTGAGTTGGCAGCTTTATCTAAAGTGACTACCCTTTGAGAATTTATAGAAAGAACTACTTTACACAAAACAACTTGCTCAAAAGAAAGTGAAGTTAGTGATCAGTGATTCTGACCTTATAGTTTACTCATGAGGAAATGGAAGTGCCGGCAGGAAAAGTGATGTGTCCAATAAGCATACAAAACGAAGACAGTGAGGACAGTAGAGCATAATGGTCTCTATTCCACTCCATGAACTTACTCAAAACCATGCCTTGCAGCTTACTAGTGAGTGTTCTGGGAGGAAAGCAACAAAGCAAACAGGGTTTCTTGATCAAAGGATTTTAGGAAGGGTGGGAAAGACCAAGTTAAATGTCTTTGTTTATTGCTAGACCCCTCAGAATTCAGTACGTTAGTGTGTCCTATGAATCTCTAAATGACAATCTACTGGGTCTCTCCCGCACACTTATTTGGCTACAGAACAAGCCTCCCTGCATCTTTTTAAATAACATCTTCTTGAACCAGTAACCCATGAAGTGTGTGTGCCTTGGAACGAGATACACAACAACATATTCCCCTTTTCATGGGATTGTCCAAACCTATCTGCCATTTCCAATCTGTCATACCAGGAAGAATTCTATGCACCAGACACTTTAGGAGGTCTGGTTTCTTGAGTGGTGGTTAGTGTGGTACCTACAAATACATGATCTCCCAATCTCCACTATAACATCCTTTCCCCCAGCTACCATCTTCTCTTGACTCATTTTACCCCCTATAATCTAACTGCCTCTACTTTTGTTCCTCTGAAACATGTTCTCTACTCATTAGTCATTGTGGGATTTTCACCATCTACATCAGAGCAGTTACTCCCTGTATTCAAACCACTCCCCACGATGGTTTCCCAAGATATTCACTGGGTCTCTGAGGTTCAGTGATCAAACTGCTCCTTTTCTGACCTCATGTTCTACCTACCTTCCTTCCTTTTGTTCTCAATGCCACAATTAACTTGTCCTTTCTTTTCTTCCTTGATCATGATAAGCCTATTCCAGCATACAACCTCTGTTCTTACTGGTGTTGGTCTACATCGCTCCATCCCCATATCATTAAGTGGCTGATCGGTTCTTTTCCTTCAGGCCTCTGTTCAGATGTAGCTTTCTTAGAATTTCTTTTTCTGATGTAATCTACTGTGTACCTCTATTTTGTTTTCTTCAAAGTACACACTATTATCTGAAATTATTTTTGTTCTCATCATTTTCTTTCTCATCTGTGTCCTCTACAAAAGCCCCAACTGTGTTATTTATCACTGAAATCTCAGTGCCTAGGATAATTTCTTGTACATAGTGGTATTCAATTAGTACTTCTTACATAAATGAATACATACAATGACAACTCTTTGCCCTTCAGGTTTCCAGAACATGGGCACCCTGTCAAACCTGCACATAGTTTATTATGTTTACATGTCGTAAAAAAATATGTGCACATGTTAATATACAGGGATATTTTAACAATCACTTACTGGGTGTGAAACAATTTTGGATGAAAGGCTGAGCAAAGTTTTGCTACAATCCAAAATATTTTTCTTCTCAACCACTGTTGATGATCTCAGCTCAAAGTTATCAGAACACGTTCACTTGTGAACAAGAGACCTAGGAAGGCATAACTGACAGAACAGTGTACTGCAGCTAAGCACGTGCCACTCACTTCACGTGACCTCAGGCAAGTTTCTTTTTTGCTCTGAGCCTCATTTTCCTTATTTCTGAAATACAAAACTGGACTAAGTAATACTCAAGACCCACTGAAGCCTTCATATCCTGATTGATAAAGTCAGAGGTTTAGGACACAAATGGGCTTGATTATAATATCCAATGTTCTCTACCTTCTCAATGATCCACTCAACCTGTTTAAGCTCCAAGGAACAAAGTTACACTTCATCACAGTCACAACATAAATGAAGAAATTCCTAGGCTAAAATGGAGAATTAGCCAATAATTATAGATTTTTTTTAATATTTATTTATTTCTGAGAGACAGAGAAAGAGAGACTAAGTGTGAGTTGGAGAAGGGGAGAGGGAAGGTGGGAGGGAAAGAGAATCTGAAGCAGGCTCCAGGCTCTCAGCTGTCAGCACAGAGCCCAATGCAGGGCTCAAACCCACAGACCGCAAGATCATGACCTGAGCCAAAGTCGAACACCCAACCGACTTAGCCACCCAATACCCCTAGAATAGATCTTTTTTCACTAATGCCAGTAATTACTGAGCACCTAGAACCAGGCACTATTCTGTTTTGACAGAGCTTATCTTACTCTGGTTGAGGAGACAGACAGTAAGGTACATAAGTAAAGACATAATAAATAGATAATGTTAGGTGCTGAGGATACAAAATAGAGCATGGAGATGGATTAAGAAGTGTCCTGGGCAAGATTAAAGTTTTAATAGGATGGTTGAGGTAGGCTTCAGTAAGACAATGATGGCAAGTGGGCCATGCAGAAGTCTGGAGAAGAGCACTCCAGATGGAGGAAACAGCAGGAATCATTGTCTTGAGGCAGGAACTTGCCCGGTATGCTCAACCAACAGAGTGCTCACCACTGTGACTAAAGCACAATGAGCAAGAGAAAAAAGCAGTGAGGGTGAGCTAGATAGGGTAATGGGGGGGCCCTTGCAGTCATGATAAAGACATTGGCTTTTACTCTGAAGGAGATGCACAGCTACTGGAAGATTTCTAGCAGAGACTGGATTTTCACAGAATCAATTTATTGTAATGCAAATAGAATGTGTATAAGCGTGTTTAGTAGGTGGCAAGGGTTAGAGAGAGCCCAATTAGAGGTTATTGTGGTAATTCATAAGAAATAATGGAAATGCAGTCCAAAATGGTCCAATTCTGGAAATAATTTAAAGGTAGAGAGAGGAGGATTTGCTAAGAAATCTGATGTGGGCTGCAAAGAGTTAGATTTCCCTTCAGTGACCCAGGACTAATTTCCAGAAATCTAGGGAGAAGCGGTTAATACTTGACCTATTTTATGATCTAATATCCCCTTCCATTCCAAATAATCCTATCACTTAATCAGAGTTGTGAGATTCTGACACAAGATGGTCTGGACTTATTTGTGGAAATTCTATAGAAGTGACAACTTTTCTGGAAATCCCATTGACTCCCATTCTAGGTTTCCAATATGCGACAAACATATTTTTTGTCTTCTTTACCTCTGGGTCACATCTTTACCTCTGGGTCACATCATGTTCACAGTTCACCCTTCTTTACCTCTGGGTCACATCATGTTCACAGTTCACCCTTGCTGGTCTTATATTTATGGTCATTAATTGAACAAACTTAAGTGTTATAGGCCTAATTCCTTGAAAGCAAAGGCAACAGTTTTTCCATTTCAAAAAAAAGATCGACATCTCTGTTCTACACATAAGAGTATGAAATAACCAATGTGCTGGGTTTTCCTTCTATCCAGGTAACCATGGATTAAGAAACAATACATAGCCAATACTTTCTGATCCAATACCACAAATACGTTTCCTAGAAAAAATGTAGAACTACTACTAAAAAAGCAAACCCCAAATAACAGCTCCCAAATCTGGTGGGTTAGGACAGTCATCGAGGTATTGTGCCAAGCATGTAAATCTGTATCCCCTGAGCTGGTGACTTGCAATCTCTGGCAGCAGGGCCCAAAATTATGCATGCATGATACATTTTCTTGGCGATTCTGATGTTCTCCCAATTTAGGAACTACTAGCTGCACAGCTCTGTGTTTACGGATCACTGCTAGGATTTTGTCGCTCCAATGAGAGCAATGACCTGGATTATTCTCACATTACCCATTTGCAGGCTGTTTTGGTCAAAAACATACTCCTGTACTTGTCCTATTCATAGACTCCTTTACTGTTCCATACACCCCATTCTGGTTCTAGAATTACATTCAAGTGGAAAGACATTTGGTCTCCAAAGTGCCACAACAGACCCAGAACGTTTTAAAATCCACTAACAGTAGGTGGACATGTGGGATCTTATTGGGGTGATGATAATGTTCTGATTTATGATGATAGGAATTTACAAGTTGATAAATTTACTTAAAAATCATTTTATTGTGTAAATGTTGTGAACTAAAATGGGTGAATTATATAAGTAAACTATGCCTTAATAATATTACATATTAGAAAAAGAGCCCTACACCCTGTAGCTGAAAAGTAGACAAAACTGAAGATTAGACACAGGGATTGATTGTAAATGTGGCAGAATTTCAGGGGGAAAAAAACTGAATTCTTATTTTAGGTCTCTTATGCCAAAGTTAGGTCCCTGATAAGGAAAGCTATCCCCACTTGGGATAGGGAGATTTACATAGATGTTCTTCAATACTTTGAACCACCAGTTAACCCTGTACTCTCTGGGCTTGCAAAAATAGCAAGTATTCCCTTGCTAGATGACTTTGAAGAAATCCTAAATGAGGCAGGTGCCTTGTAAGACAATTCTGGCCTTTCTCGGAATCTGTTCTCACCCACTTTCTGGGCACCAGACCAAAAACTAAAGTTACATCTTATTTTGATACAACTGGCAAAGTTGTGGATGTGCTAAAAGAGAAGAGGCATTCTAAGCCAATGGAGCTATACAGCTGGTTTACATATGCTGCAGGTATCTAGACACTATGCTTGAGAGTGAACCTAGGGCTAGATCAGGGTGGGAGGGGTAGACTATAAAGTCAGGTAAGAGAGGATGTCTTGGTATGGGGAAATACTCTTTAACAAGATTTAACAATGATTTATCACCCATTGCTCACTGATGATTGACTTCTGTACGGTGACACTGACAGAAGGAAATACTGGGGCAGAACTGGGCTTTCTAGTAGCAACGGGAGATGGTAGAATACCAGGCTATCATTGCCAGATGGCAGCACTGAGGCAGCAAAAACAGTGTGGGCATAATAACAGTAATCAGTCTCAAGCGAAAACTGGCAGCCACAAGGTGGGGCATCGCCTGACCCTCAGGGTTTTATGGAAATGGCTAATAAAACATGGTGTTCCTGGGAGCAATATAATTGGGCACCCCAGTTTCCAGGCCGATGCTTTCTCAGGCCCATGACCCACTAACTGAAGAAGAGGCCAGGTCCCTAGGATCAACAGACCATGAAGCACAATGGCAAGTGATTTCCATCAGTCCCTCCCCAGAAAGACCTGTAGCCATTTTCCTGGGTAATAGCGTGCTGGGAAAGACAGATTATCCAGTTCTTTCAAGGGCTGTGGATATAGGGTCCAAGGTAATTAATGGTGACATCCAAAGAATCAAAGTTGCCAGTATGGTTCTATGGAGTTCTAGACCAGGTCTCTTTCAAAGGGCCTCCCCCCAGGTCTGCAAAACAACTGGTGATCATTTCCCCAGATCCCAAATGTATCATTAGAATGGATATAACCAGAAGTTGGTAGAAGCTTCACATTGATTTCTTTACCTACAGGGTAAGAACTATCACAATAGGAAAGACCAAGTAGCAGCCAAAAGATCTACTCTCCATGCCTACCTAAGATGGTAAATAAAAACCAGAATCAACACAGAGCCCAACATGGGGCTCGAACTCACAGACTGTGAGATCATGACCTGAGCCAAAGTCGGTCACCTAACCAACTGAGCCACCCAGGTGCCCCAACAGCAAATTTAACCAAGAAGCCCCAACTGGGGCTTCTGTGCTGAATGTAGGATCTTTACTAAAACATTTAAGCACAGCCTTGTATATGTGGTAAGTGGTGAATGAATTCTTCCCCATATTTATTAGGAAGGTCATGTAGTTTATGGCCCTGGGTTCCACGAATGCAACCACATACTTACAGAAGCTGCTCTCCAGTAGAATGATGAAATGGCTTATTAAACACAGAGCTAATGTGCCACTTAGAGAAGACACCTGTGAGGGTGGTGGGCCATCTTTCAAGATTCATTCCAGTCTTAAACCAACAGACACTTTACATAGGTTTCTTTCAAACTGATCACGTAAGGAATAACAACATTGGCTAAATTAACATTAAAACACCATTCTGTTCAGCCGGTGAAAAAGTACTTTTATATCATTATTCTGAATCACAGTGTTTCTTTCAAATGGAAAAAAAAAAAGTATGCAATGAGCATTCTAGAAACTAAGGAGTGAAAGAAGCAATAAGCTTCTCACCATCACCCTCAGTGACCAGCTGGAGAACATGTGCTTCCTACATCCACAACTTTAGGTTCTGTGATTCTAGGGGTGCTTGTTCCTGGCGGGGCGTGGGGGGATGCTTCTGGCAGCAGACACAGTAAAAGAACCACTAAATTTAAAGCTAATGTGTCACTTGTTTAATATCCTGTGTCAATACACCAGCAGCCTCAGAACAGAGTTTTCATACTTGTCAATTAGCCCTGACAGTTATGAGGAAGGACTGCTATCACCAAGAGGCAGAAAGGCATACATTTGATATGTAGATTATCTGCTGGGTCATCTCTTGTTACTCCCATGCCCACTTCAAATGGAAAGTAAAGCAATCATGGCCCGACAAAGGCACGATAACAAGGAGTCTCTTAGGGAAGAGGGTATGAATCATGCTAAGGCAAGCCATCTAAATCTCAGAAGTCCTCGCGGTGAGGAAGAATCCTCTAGACTGAAATGGTAGAGAAGGGAAATAAGGAATATCAGTCATAGCCTCAGGAGCAGCTCTGGAGTTACCCCACTCATTCTCCTCCTGAAAATTTCCCCAGGAATCTTGAACCCAGAATCCTGGAGAATCTGGCTGGATAGAATTTACGTAATGTGAGACATGGCTGTGAACAATGCAAGAGGTGGGCTGTTAAGAGACAATGCAATGCCCTGTCTAGATCAATTTACTGGGCTGGCACACACAGACCACAGACTATGAGGAATTGGCTGATTGCTCACTCTGTTACTCTTCTCTGGAGAACTCTTCTCAGTTGACAAAAGGAGTCTTACCCAGAAAACTATGCACATACCCCCATCTGGGGGTAGTCCACAGCCAATGGCTACCTTTTATGTCCTCTAAGAGGCAAGCCTTTTTGCCTCAGAGTGGGACAGCTCTGCAGGACAACTTATGTTCCAGAGATCTCCCAGGTCCCTATAGATGAGACCATGATTAGACTTTGCCCAAGACCACATTCTTGCTCTCCTGCTTCCCCTTTCTTTATCATATATCCCTCTCTCATGTTTGTCCCTGAATCCCTGCCTGAGGCTGTTTCTACACAGCTCATCCTAACACAGGATAAAAACTAGCTGTGGGTCTTGTTTGACTCTCATGTGGAAGAAACCAGGGACTAGGCACACTCAGGCTGGTATGGTAGGTACAAGGCATCAGAAACCCAACCTCTTCTTGTCCTTTCCACTGCTCATTCTTAGTTCATAGCTGCTGCCACCATGTTGCCATCACATCCACATTTCAGGATGAAGAAAGGAGGAAGGAATAAATGATTAAGAATACACCTCACATGGGGCAGCTGAGTGGCTTAGTCAGTTGAGCATCCAACTCTTGACTTCGGCTCAGATCATGATCTCATGGTTCGTGGGTTCTTGTCCCACAATGGGCTCTGCGCTGACAGTGCAGAGTCTGTTTGGGATTCTGTCTGCTCCTCCCCCATTCGTGTGCACATGTTCTCCCTCTCAAAATAAATAAAAACTTAAAGAATACTCCTCAATATGCTTAGTTGTGCTTAAAAGCCTTCAGGGAGGCACTATGCAAAAGGCACTAAGCCTTTTGTTCACACTGAGCACCCCTCCCACAGCCCCCAACCTGTAGAGACACCAGAAAAAGTAGACTTTGAGTTGGGTATATTGGCATTCCCAATAACAAAGTCCGTTAGAAAGGAGGAAGGAAAAACAAATTTTAGCAGTCACTGCAACAGACCCCAACTATGATTATGAGGTTTGGAAACGGGATCCAAATCTTCTCAGTTTCTTATAGACCACCTTACCAGAGTCAAATGATCGGATGGGGCAAAGAGTAGATATGCCTAGCATAAGTAAAGCAGTCATAAATTTGAACCCAGGCAGGGGCAGTCTGGGACCTTTTCATGCATTCATATGCCCTCATCTCTAGAAACCCTGGTGGATAGAGAGCGGGCATGCATTTTTTGATCCTGAATCCCTCCTATGGAAGCCGCATTTTCTCCCCCTCTAGTCCCACCTGCTCTAGGCTGTGAGTACAAGTTACAATATTAAACCTTAAGAAAAATGCCCAGGGTTTGGCAGAGCTTATGGTTTACTTACCATGCAACCTCTAAAAGCTCAGAACCAATTACCGTATCAATGATATCTCTATTGAAGAATTATCAGAACCAGCTTGTATCTTCCAAAAATCTCAGTGGGGGTGGGGGGAAATAACCACATCAAATCTGCTGAACAATATAAAACAAAGATTTTAACTCCAAACTGTTTCTCTTTCCTAGAAGCTGCATAAAACCTCCTCAACAACAAGAATTGCTGAAGAGACTTAACATATAGAAACGTTTTTCTCAATAACCTCACTATTGTTTCCTGAATTGGAGAATCTTCTATCTTCTGTGATTCTACCTCTCTGGGTCCTAATGATCTGTTCATTCCAAACACATCACTTAAGAAATAATCACGTTGGCTACAATTCCACTGTAAAGTCTTTTAATTCAATAATATCACTTTTATAACTACAGCACAATATCTTTGTGAAATAGAAAAAAAAAAGAATGCAATGAACATTCTTTTAGAATTAAAGGTAAAGTTAGTAAGTTGTGACTGGCTAAAGGTCAGGTAAATAGAATTACTGAAACTTCCTGATGTCTATTTCCATGCTCTGGTCAACAAGATACATCCCCTTACCCTTTCTTTTTTATTTACGCCTTACTTTAGGTGGCAGAATCTGTAATTGCCTCCAATGTTCATTTTCTCTTTTAGTAACAGACTCTCGAGTTTTACCCAGGAATATGGCTGCCAGGGTTGAGGTGGTATTTCCCCTCTCCCTAACAGCCAGTTGTAGCTACGCAAACAAGTTTGGAAGCAGTGCAAAACCTCCAACCATGTCCTTGAAGACGGAGCTGCTGTCTTTGCATGTTCTTTGTCCCCCATACTGCTGGCTGGGAAAGGAAGATTATTCAAACCCTGGAAGCCTGGGTTGAAGATCATTGAGCAAAGCTGCTAACCTTAGACCACTCACCTCTGAACGTTTATGTGCAACAGAAGAAACCTTCCATATTACCTAAGTGACTGTATTGGATCATCTCTTTGCCCCCTACCCAATCAACTCCACCTGGCCCCGATTTTAGTCAATCAGGAGCCTCATTCCAAGGCTCATTTGAAGTAAAATAAGTTCAGAGGAGAGGAACTGGAAAGCAATGTAGCTAGAAATCATGTCCCAGAAGAGACCATTAGAAAGACATGGGAATGTATAACTTTAAGAAAAAGAGGTACCAGAAGGAGTTCTCTTCATGTTCTTTAAGAATCATCACATATGAGAAAATAACCACACTTGTGCCCTACTATATCAAAGAAAGTGTGATTAATTTGCAGAATCCCAATAGAACAAATTTCAGCCTCATTAAAGGATAAGCCTTCTCATAATCACAACAACCCAAAGATCTGCAGGAATGCACTAGGTACCAAGGAGTCCTCTGTCACTGGAGGTATGCAAGCAAACTTTCATGTGAAAGAATGGGGAATACAAGTGCAGGATTCTTACTTAGCTGAGTCCTAAATCTTGCTCTAACAATAAGCAAATGTTATTTCTTAATATATGAACCAAGCCATCATTTATAAAATGGGGTTGATTTTATCTAACGGAGTTGTAAATAACAAAAGAGAAAATACACATAGAACACTTTCCAGTGGAGATGGTAGGTCATCCTGTTTGCTGGGGATATTAAAGTAGGGTTTAGGGGTGCCTGGGTGGCTCAGTTGGTTAAGCATCCGACTTCAGGTCAGGTCATGATCTCACTGTTCATGAGTTTAAGCAGTGTGTTGGGTTCTGTGCTGACAGCTCAGAGCCTGGAGCCTGCTTCAAATTCTTGACTCCCTCTCTCTCTGCCCCTCCCCTGTTCGTGCTGGCTCGCGTTCTCTCTCTCTCTCTCTCTCTCTCTCTCTCTCTCTCTCAAAAATAAACATTAAAAAGTGAAAAATAAATAAATAAATAATAAAGTAGGGTTTAATCATTAGATGGGGAAAGGTTGGTCCTGATCAACAATCCTATGAATCTGTGATTGTAAAATATTTATTTCCCTTTCAGCATGTAGAATGCTTCATGAAAAAGCCTGGCTAACAAAGTAAGCAAATCATTCCTCCCTTTGTGAATACCCCTGTTTCAGTGACAATTAAGTTGAGTGACCCTCACTCACTCCCACCTCCAAGCCCACACCCATAGGACTGCTCAGAAACCTTGAGCATCTTTGTTGTATGGAAGAATTATACACCCCAGAGGTTTTTCCAAGACTGTTTTCTAATTTAGAATCCTATTTGGTCCAAACTTTGGAGAAAGTAATTCTAAAAGGCAAGTGTTTTCTGTGATACTGAAAGAGCAGACCTAGGCCGGCCGACTCCATCTTGTTCTGTATCCTCCATCTTGTTCTGTATCCTCCATCTTGTTCTGCATCCTCCATCTTGAGTGACTATGTCCCCAACATGGCCGCAGAAAGAGATTCCCGCTCAACCTCAGACCACACCTCCTTCCCTTGAGTAACTTCCCACTCACCCTTCCAACTTCCCATTCAAACCATGCCCGGCGACCTATGCAAAGGACTCTGACCCAGTCGGCTAAGGCCACGACCATTACCCCGCCAACCACCCCTAGATCCCTATAAAATCTTTGTGCTTTTGAAACCCACTCTCTCTCTCTCCGGCATCTCACCGCTGTGTCGGTGCAGGTAGGGGATTGAGCTCGAGCTAGCTCGGATAAAGGCTCTTTGCTCTTGCATCGGACTCAGCTCCCTGGTGGTCTTTGGGGAATCATGAATTCTGAGCATAACATTACGTATGAAATGATATTGGAGCATCAAGAGAACTACGTTTGGGTCTAATGACTGACTGACATGAACTTTCAGATCTTGAACAAGTTTCCACAGCTTTAGAATTGGTATCCAAGTCTAAAATACAAGGGGGTTAGGGAATCTAAGTGTCTTTCCATGTTCAGAAACCTATTATTTTAATTCAAAAAAAAATAAAATGAGCCACTTCTTAGAAGTCTAGATCACTCCTACAAGTTCAAAAACTACACAAGCCCAGCATATACGATCTACAACAATAACCTGGGGAATCCAGGATATATCACACAGTCACTTCACATAAATAATAAAGTTTTGTGAGCAGATAGACATAATCCCTTCTCACATGAGCAGTATAGCCATGAGTAGGGACATCAGGACCTTTAAATTTCAAAAGAGTTATATCCTAGGAGCTTGTTCACAAAGAACCAAAAGATGCCAGTGGCAGAGATGATTTGTCTCTATTGGGTAATATGGATGGTGTTAAGAATATGTGATGGAACCTGAGTTTAAATCCAAGCCCTGCCCAACCCATTTTTGTTGATCTTGAAGTCATTTGCTTGGCCTCACTTTCTTTCCCTAAAAAGGTCCACCCAATTGTTTTTGTTTTGTTTTGTTTTAATTTTTTTCAACGTTTTTATTTATTTTTGGGACAGAGAGAGACAGAGCATGAACGGGGGAGGGGCAGAGAGAGAGGGAGACACAGAATTGGAAACAGGCTCCAGGCTCTGAGCCATCAGCCCAGAGCCTGACGCGGGGCTCGAACTCCCGGACCGCGAGATCGTGACCTGGCTAAAGTCGGACGCTTAACCGACTGTGCCACCCAGGCGCCCCTGTTTTGTTTTTAATGACAAATGAGGCAATGATTGTAAAATTCTTAGCACTTTGAATACCAATTTATCCACTGAATTCTTCTTACCTGTTTAAGGGTAGGGACTATAATTATCCTATTGGACAGTATTCCCAGAAGGTAGTCCTTTCATGGTACATAACAAGTGCTCAAGAAACTTTCAGATAAAGGATTCCATGTGCCCAAAATTCAACTGAGCTGCTACAATGATGAAGCCTTCTGACCCTCTTCTCTAATTGCCTGATCCCTCTTTGACCAGTAGATCAAAAGAGGTAGCATCACTATTCTTACCATCCCCCTTTTCTTCTACATCTGCCTTTATGTAGGTTAGCCATATTTATTGCATGTGTATGACCATTGGGCCCAAATTCAATGGTGCAAAACGACCTGTTCTTAGTCATATTCCAAGTTTCCTGCATTATAATCCTGAAATGTTAGGGCTTTGATTTGGTGGTATTAAGTCAATTCTTCATTTTATTTGGACACTGATGGAATTCAGCACAGGTGGAATCAACTAGATATGGTAATAAAACCTATGAGCAATTTGACGAGTCATTAGAATTATAACATAGGCTCTCACTGCACCAGCACCCCCAAATAGGGTACTAAGAACACTCCGTTTGTAGATGTGTTTTCTACCAAGTCAATCACCATTTATGAGATTTTTATGCTAGTTTACACAGCTGGAATTTTACATAAGCCAATTTAGACATACTTATGCCTTGGGAATCAAGGCAATTATAACAATAATACCAAAAGACTACTTTTTAAATAATCAACATCATTATTATAATTACTTAGCCAACAAAAAGGAATGCTTTAAAAGTAGCAGGTTTTTATAGCCAGGGTATTATTAAATATGAATCCCAGAAGGATACATTCATAGAAGAATGAACAATGTGTTCTATTAAAAAATAGTAATTTGTTGACAAAGTCTGCACATAAACGATGTGCTTTATGCAAACCAATTTGGCTTTCCTATTACCAAACTCCTTTTGCAAAAAGTTTAGGAATTTTTCTTTTCATAGCTCTATAATTATTGACAGACAAAGTCTATTTTTTTTTAATTTTTCCAAAATAGGGGTAATTGTATATGAATTATTTTAAATTCATATAAAATTGTACTTCTACCTTACCAGGCCACTTCCCTTAGTGAAAATACAGAAATCCTTTATTATTAGCTAGACCTATGATGAGTTTCTTTTTGAGGGGGGAGGGTGTGACAGTGGGGTTTGTGGGGTCTGGAACCGATGACCAAGAAAGAATTCTTGAAGACGTCTTTGGTGCAAAAAGGTGATTTTATTGAAGCACGGGGACAGGACCCATGGGCAGAAAAGATGCTGCCCCTGGACCATGAGGAGAGACCGCATTATATACTATAGGCTTGGGGAAGGTAAAGTCCAGGGGAAGTTTCCAGTGGGATTTTCATATGCTAAAGAAGACTCCCAAGGTAGTGGAGACACCCAGCTATCTTTAAGCTAAGGTGGTTTTCCCTCTAGCAAAGCATTAGCATTAAGACAGTGGGGGAGTTCTAGAAAAACGTTTTACTCTGCCAGCCTCAAGTATTTGTCAATGGGCTGCAGGTTATAAGGAAATTTAGTTCTAGCTGCCATTTCCTTCTGCCTTTGTTTCCCCAGCACTATGGAGGGGTGATGGGGACCAGTGTCCTGCAGAACTATGATCTCTATCAGTTAACCATTTGTTCACCCCTTTCCTTTGTTCTTGGGCAGCCAGGAGTGCCTGAGGAATATCACACATATCCCGGGGTAGGGGCGGGGAGGGGGAGGTTGGCCTGTCAGCTTACCATATGCTCCCTTATCGACCTATATATGCTGTTCAGTATGGTAGCCATCAGCCACATGCAGCTACTAGGCACTTAACATGTGGCTGGTAAAACTGAGAAATTTGATTGTTAGCATTACTTTATTTTTATTTATTTAAATTTTGAAACTGAAGCAATATAAGATACTTTTCCATTAAGCATAACTTTATGATTTCAGTAATACTACATTCCTCTTTAACTGTCAAAAATTTAGCATCCAAATAGAACTGTAAAGTCTAATACACCAGATTCCAAAGACTTAAAAATAATGGGAAATATTTTCTAATCATTTTATGGTGGTTATTTGCTGAAACAGTAATGTTTTTGTAATGTTGTGTTAAATAAAATGTATCATAATAGTGTTTCCCTATTTTTTACTTTAATGTAACTACTAGAAAATTTTTATTATGTATATAGTTTATTTTTCTATTGAACAGTACTGATCTAGCAATCTAGAAATATCTACTTACTTTAGTTCTACTTCCTATAATGCAGTTGAGCTTACATTTTTACACTGGCAAAACAGAAAAAAAATAAACACATATTTTTTTAAGAAAGTCTAGAGAGAAATCAAAAGCAGGAAGGGGAATGCCTGGGTGGCTCAATCAGTTGTGTAAAAATCTTGATTTCCACTCAGGTCATGATCCCAGGGTCATGGGATCAAGCCCTATGTCAAGCCCTGCAATGGGTGTGGAGCCTCTTAAGATTCTCTCTCCCTCTCCCTCCTTCCCTCTCTCCCTTTCCCTTTCTCCCTCTGCCCCTCTCCCCCTCATGTGAGTGTGTTCTCTCTCTCTCTCTCTCTCTCTCTCTCTCTCTCTCTCTCTCTCTCTCAAAAAACAAACAAAAAAATGTGGGAAGGAATTAGAAGAAAGTTGGCCCTTGAAAGAAAGAACTTTCCTGGAAAAGGTACACATTTATTAAACTCTGCAACTGTGGGCATTCCCTAATCTTCAGGGAACTGGGTGGAGAGAATTCATGCAAGAAGTCATAGTCAATAATGAATTGAGAAGTCAGAGGATGGAGTTTAGAGAGGTGCCACAGCAGCTAGAAAATGAAAGGAAAATCTAGGAAAGGGAGGATAGAGGGAAGCCCCTAAATCTGTATATGAATACCACTCAAATCCTTGGTTCCTCCATGAGTAAGTACCTGGGATATGCCAAGATTTACAGTATAAAACAACAGCTACAAAACTAAAAGGAATTCAACACAGATCTCAACTTCTACCCCCTGCAAGGGAGACTGTTTGGTGCTTAAGTGCACTGCCTACTACAACAAAAATGAACACACTTTAGGGGAAAAGAGAATCAGAGTCCCTATAATGTTTCGTTAGGGACATGTAGTATGATGTAATGGTGAGTCACACACAGAGAATTGGACAACAAGGCTATTCTTCCCAGGAAGCAGCTTTATTCATACCAGCGCAGGCTCAGCAGGCTAAGACCCCAAAAAACTGAGCCCTGAGCACAGCAGGGAGGGGGGAGGGCTGCCTTTGTACAAGTTTTGCTTCTTTGCCTCCCGTATATGGTAACATATAGTCTGAATGGGTGGTCTATGTTACAGAGTCCTGAGGAATGTTGTGCACTTGAAAGGGCGGGCCTACGCCAGCCGACTCCATCTTGTTCTGTGTCCTTCACCTTGACCACACCTCCTCCCCTCGAGTAAACCCTCCCTCACCTGCCGGACCCTTCCCCAGGACCCCTCCCCAGCCAATCGGCTGAGGCCATAGCCATTACCTCACCAACTGCCCCCAGGCCCCAATAAAACCTTTGTCCTTTTGAAACTCGCTCTTTTTCCCTGGTATCTCACCGCTGCGTCGGTGCAGGTAGGGGATTGAGCTCGAGCTAGCTCGAATAAAGGCTCTTTGCTTTTGCATCGGACTCGGCTCCCTAGTGGTCTTTGGGGATCACGAATTCTGGGCATAACACACTCACACATAGCCAGGGGGCCTTCCCAGGTCTTGAGGTTTTCACCACATTCCTTAGGGAGAGGCTCTACCACAGTAAAATTAGACTCAAAGAGACAGGAAAATGTAATCCATACTGACAAGAAAAAGAAGTCAATAGCTCCTGAACCTAAAATGTTCAAGATATTGTGATGTGGGAAACAAAGGCAGAAGGAAATGGTAAATAAAATTAAATTTCCTTATAACCTACAGCCTATTGACAGATAGTTGCGGCAGGCAGAGTATAAACATTTCTCCAGAACTCCCTACTGTCTTATTGTCAATGCTTTGCTAGAGGGAAAAAATAACCTTAGCTTGACAATAGCTAGGCCCATATCAAGTGAGTCTTCTTTAGCATATGAAAATCCCTTTTAAAACTTCCCCACGACCTTACCTTCCCCCACTCCCAAGTATACAGTCATTCCTTACAATTCCAGGTGGGTCCTGTTCTGGGCTTCAATAAAACTACAGTTTTGCACCAAGATGTCTCGAGAATTCTTTCTTGGCCTTGGGCTCTGAATCCCAACACTTCAAACCACATCAAGCTGGAATTAGCAGACAAGGCTTGAAAGGACTTAGTAAATCTAGATTTTCAAATGTAAAGGAAAATATGCCCCAATAAAGAGACATGGAAATTAGGCAGAAAAAATGTAAACTTAAACTTATTCTTATAAGAATAAAATGAAAATTCTAAACCTGAAAAGCAAAATATCTGAAATGATATTTTTACTTGATGTTTTACTTGAAAGGTCTGAAAAAGCAAACTGGAGGGGAGCCTGGGTAGCTTAGTCTGCTAAACATCCAATTCTTAATTTTGGCTCAGGTCATGATCTCAGGGTTTGTGAGTTCGAGCCCTGTGTTAGACTCCACACTGACAATGCAGAGTCTACTTGGAATTATCTCTCTCTCCTCTCTTTATGCCCCTCCCCTGCTTGTGCTCTCTCAAAATAAAAATAAATAAATAAATAAACATTTGTAAAAAAGATTAAAGAGAATCAAGATTAAACAATAACATAACCTTCGAGGCTCGTGGGACAGTATCAAATGGTGTAAAATGTATGTAAGGGCATCCTTCCTAATAACATGCCTGCAAATATTGTGAACATTCCTAAAACCTACTGGACTTTCTGTTAAGAAGGATGGCAAGTACCAATCCCACAAAATGACACATATAAGAAGTCCAAGAATTCTCTGTATGCCTAGGGAAAGTGATATTATGACAGGAAGTAGAGCGATTTTCTGGAAAAAGACAAACTACAAAGAAGATTGTGCTAAGGTTTGAATATGTTGAGCCAACTGTAGATCTCAGAGAATGTTGGCTATTCAAAGATTCAAGCATTTGAGCTGGGAGGAGAAAAGAAAATGAAGGGCCAAATGACCCAAGACTAAGCCTTATCTTTTATTATGAAGACAATAAAATTTTTAGTTTACATATATTTAGTTTACCATATATACATGGGAAGGGGTGTGGGGAGGAGAGTTCTAGAGTAGGGAAAAGAAAAACATGACAGAAAAAAAATGAGGGGAAAACTGGTCAAATATTTTCCAAAATTGGGAAAAACACAAATTTGCAGATCCAAGAAATTCATCAAATCCCAGTTGGGATAATTACAAAGAAAACCAACCTAGACTTATAACCCAGCTTCTGAAAACCAAAGGTAAGCAGATACCCTGAAAGTAGCCAGAGGAAAAAGATAACTTACATACAGGGGACATTATAGTCCCCATCATAAGAATTATAGCTGGTATCTCCACAAAAGGAGGCTAGAAGACAAGGGAACAAAGTTTAAACTGTTAAAAGAAAACTTATTTTACCCGGAATCCTATGCCCAGTAAAAATCACTGTCAAAATGAGGGCAAAATGAAGATACTTCAGATAAATTCGAACTATAAGAATTTATTACAGAAGATCTACACTTCAAGGAATAGTAAATCCTATTGTTCAAATGTAGGGAAAATGATGATAGATTAAAACTTAGCATTATAGAAACTAATGCAGATCACCAGAAATCATAAATGTATGTTTTAATATTAAAAAGTCTATCTATTTTTCTTTTATTTAAAAGACCTGTGAAGGCACCTGGGTGGCTCAATCAGTTGAGCATCCAGCTTTTGATTTTGGCTCAAGGTCATGATCACATGGTTGATGATTTCCAGCCCTGTGTCAGTTTCTCTGCTGACAGTGTGGAGCCTGCTTGAGATTCAATCTCTCTCCTTCTGTGACATATACCCATGTGCACGCTCTCTCTCAAAAACAAACTTAAAAAAATAAAATAAATAAAAGACACGTGACTGCTTACATGAATAATTTTAACTTACAACACTACATATCGTGCTGTTTCATAGGTGTGTATCATAGTGCATACATAGGTGTAACATAGAGGGTCAACATCCCCATGGATGAATGGTCAAATAGGCCAAAGGTGTTGCAAGTTTTACATGGATTTGTAAGATAGAACTAACTCTAAGTGCACTGTAATAGATTAAAAATGCATATTGTTATCTCTAGGGAACCATCAAAAACATAGAGCTGAAACATATAGCTAAAAATCCAATAAAATGGACTACTAAAACTATTTGATTAGACTAAAAATAATCAGGAAAGAATGGGGAAACAATATATAAATGAGGTAGTCTGAATTAATGGAAACAAACAGAAATGATACACTTAAATCTACCTAATCAGTAATTACATTAAACAAAAATGGATTGAATTCTTCAATTAAGAATGAAAAAGGATTGACTGGATATAAAAAGAACTATATGCTGTCTACAAAGAATGCCATTTAAATTAATAATAATTTAAAACTAGAAGAATGAAAAACGACTTACCATGCAAATAAACATAATAAAGCTGGACTGACTGTATTAATAGTGGACAAAATAGAATTTAAGGCAAGGAGTATTTACAAGAGATAAAGAAGACTATTTCATAGTAATAAAACTGGTAGTTTTTCAGAAAGACAATAATCATAAATGACCATAATCATAAATATATGTGCCTAATAAAAGATCTTCAAAAAACATCAAGCAAAATTTAAAGACCTAAAGGGGAAAATAGACAAATCCACAATAGTCAGTAGCAACTTTAACATTCCTCTCTGTGTAACTTACAGAGTAATCAAACCAAAAAAAAAAAAAAAAAAAAAAAAAAAAAAAAAGAAAAGTAATAATCAAATCATCAAATAAATCAGAAAGCACATAAAAAATCTGAACTTCTTAATCACTTTGACCTAGATAACATTATAGAGCACTAAATTTAGTAACTTCAAACTACCCATTCTTTTCAAGTGTACATAGAATGTTCCAAAAAGCAGATGTTGGGCCATAAAAGAAAAAATTCTCAAAGTTTTATAAGATTCTGGCTACAATGGAATTAATTATATACAATGGAATTATATACAATGGAATTATATACAATGGAATTATATACAATGGAATTAATATATACATATATGAAATAAACAGTACACATAGAAATAATAATCCATGAGTGAAAGAAGTTATGGGAAAATTAAAAAGTATTTCAAAATGACATCAAAATTTGATGAATGTAGCTAAAACAGTGGTTAGGGAGAAAGGTGTGACCGCAAATGCTTATATTAGAAAGGGGAATGCATTTATAATTAACAATCTCTTTCCAACCTAAAAAGCTAGGCAAATAAAATCCAACACAGGTACAAGAAATAAAATGCTACAGGTAAGAACAAATAGAAAAAGTTAAAGCCCAAAGCAAGTTTTTTGAAACGATTAAAATTGATTAACTCCTCACAAAATAAAGAAAAAACAAAAAACAAAAACAAAAACTGGAAAGCCACAATTACCAACCTGAGGAGTGAGAGAGAAAACATCACTAAAAACCCTGTAGCTATTAGAAAGGATAGGACAAATAAATACAGTGTTACTTAAAAAAGAAAAGTGAGGGCAGAGAAGCTACAGTAGGCTTCCTTTCTGTAGGAAAGAAGGGGAAATAAAACTTACAGAAATCTCGTGTGCACAAAAAGCAAAGTAGAAAAGATGAATCATAAATGAGACAGATTTGTCACCTACAGTGTATGTGCAGGATGGAAGGGTTGGGGGGATGGTAACTAGATAGAAGGGATGGCAGAGGTTGCAAAAGTGATACATTCTAAGTGTAATTTTTTGTATAGTCCTGGCTTTTAGAATCCTATTATTTTAATATGCTTATCAACAAAATCAACAAAGGTGGTGGGGGTGAGAATAAAGTGAAATAAAAACAGAAATAAAAGAACATAACTGTTATTCAAATGAATAACATAATCACACTGAAGAAAAATGAACGGTTCTAATGAACTTTTGAATAGATTACTTTCAGTCTATAGCCTCAAGCTAAAAACAAGAACAGTAAACAAATATTAAACTCTAGGCAATTGATGTATTTTTCAGTTTAGCAACACTAAATTTGCAAAATTTAGTAATTTACCATTACTAAATATTAATACTAATAGTTAGCAATATTCAAATTACATATATTGTAGGATTGAGGAAATAAGTAAACATATTTTGGATAATGAGAATCATGTTTCTCAGTATCAAAGAAGAGAAATAGGAATATGGAAGGGGCTTCCCCCTAGAGTGGATCCAGTGGAATTGGAAGTATCCATATAAACTCAGTCTCAGATGCAGATGTGGCTACATCTGTATATGTACATACCTACACATACGTATATATATCTCCTTAAGAGATTTACAAGCAATGACATCCAGTAGCAAAGAACAGGTCATGTCTACATGATAGTCTCTAGAGACCATTCTTAACTATAAGACCTTGAAGAAAGGGCTGACTTTAGGGCTTCAGAGGCAAAATGTAATATGAACCTGGAACTTTCCAAAGTTAAGTAGCATTAAAGAAAAATTAGTATACATCAAAGACACAAAAACTAGTTGAAAGGGACTTTCTCTAGCCAAATCTGAGAAAATGTTAGCAAAACCAATAAGTTATAGTACTGGATTTTACCTAACATATTAGAATCCAAGAGACTGTACACACATATATAAATGCAAAAATTAACAGGGGTGATGCAAAAACTCTTCTTACAGTACAATGCCAAGTAAAATGTAGCGGGAACGATGAAACCAAAACCACCATTGAGTAATTGCCTTTGTAGTAACAGTTTAAGGCTAGAATCATTGGTGCTAAAACTAAAAGGTGAATGCTTAACAAAAAGCAGGATGTTTTCAGAGTCTCAACATATTATTTATATTTGGTAATTACAAAAGGAAAAGCAGTAATTTTTTGGTAGAGAAAATTCGCAGACACCCACAAAACCAAGTCATCAAAGTTGGCAACACCATGAATGATTCTAATAGATATCAATCACATGCCTATTGATTTGATTTACTGAAAAGGACACATATCATTTGAGACATTCCTGACAAAAACTTATAACTGAAATCTAGCAACAAGAAAAATATTGTTTTGAAGACAGAAATTGGGAGTCATTCTATAAGAATGCCCAGGTCATGAGAGACAGTTTAAGACTAAGCAACTATTCCAGATTAAAGGAGATTTTAGAGATTTGACAACTAAATTAAATGTGTGATTTTGAAATAGAACTTTTGAGGTTTCAGTGGCTTAGGGTTTTTTTGTTTCTGTTTTTGTCTCTTAGTGAATAGTGAAACAATTGATGAAATTTGATTAAGGTCTATATATTGGATAATAGCATTATATCAACATTCATTTCCTGATTTTGAAAATTCCATTGTCATTATGAAAGATGCTTGTTTTTAGGAAATACACATTGATGTATAGGGATCAATGGGCTATCATATCTGTAACTGAGTACACAGTATTGAGTTCAGGAAAATATTTATATTTATGTTATATAATATTTATATTATATTTTATATGTATACATGTATATAAAAGAGAAAACAAAGTATGTTAATAAAGTTAACATTTGAGGAATCTGACTGAACGGTGTGCAGATGTTATTTGCATTATTTTTGTGTCTTCCATTTCTAATTTTAAAAAGTTAAAGGCCAATTAAGGAACATAGGAAAAATTATGCAAATTCAACAAAAAAGCAATGGACCAATTCCTTGAAAAATCATAACCTATCAAACACACACAAAAGAAACTAATTATCTGAAGACGCTTTGACTGATAAAGAAATAAAATTCATTATTAAAAACTTTTTCCAAAAGAAAATTCTAAGCCCAAATTGTGTAACTAGTGAATACTATCAAACAATTAAGGACAAAATGATACCTATTGTACACAAACTTGTTTATACAAGAAGAGAACCCTTTCCAACTCAGTATACCTTGATACAAAAATATCTAAGTCATTGAGGAAAAAAACTACTACCAATTAATCTTTTATGAACATAGATGAAAATACCCATCACAAAATATTAACAAATCAAAACCCTATGTTTATGAAATTGACACTAAAGTATTTAGGGTGAATAAGCATGAGGTCTACAAATTACTTTCGAATGGTTAAAAAATAAATACACCTCTCTATCTCCACGTAGATAGGATAATGATGAAGCAAAAGGGGAAAAATGCAGACTGCCAAATGTAGATAAGGAGTGTGCAAGAGTTTCTTGAACTGTTCTTGCAACTCTTATGTAATTTGAAATTTTATTGATCTAAAGGTTACAAAAAACCTATTTATGGTCACAGCTTAACAATATGCATTTTATTTACCCTTGTCAAATAATGCTTTGGGACTACAGAACACTACATAAGTATAATCTGATTAAACTACACTAATTTTTTAATTAAAATCTAATAATATTATATCCTAAGATATATCTATATCCTTTCTAGACTGGATTTCATACCCACTTGTCTCCTTAGAATAAAATCTTGATTTTGAGAAACAGCAGGTAAATGCAGTTGCGGTGTTGGCCATCGTATCACTCATTAATTACTGTCCCATTCTCCCTTCTCAATATTTCTAGTATTTGTCTCTCCTACCAGTCTCTGTGGCCACTGTGGACACCATACTCTTGAGGTCATCCTGAGTTAATTACTAATTGCCTCCCATCCAACTTCACTGTCAAACTATTCTTCCAACAGCCAAAGAAATTATCTTTTATTCTGTTAAATTTCACGCCTCCTCGGATGAAAATCCAACAATAACTCAACATTACCTGTTGTATAGGATCCATGCCTCTTATCATTTTGAACAAGATCTCTTATGATTCAAACCGGTCACTGCTCAAGTCCACCTTCACGGATAGGCAGAAGTCTAAGATGACCCACAGTAACCCATTCCTTTATAATCTTCTCCCCTTGAGTGTGGGAAGGAACTTAACTTTCTTCTAACCACAGAATATGGCAAAAGTAATAAGACGTCACTTCTGTGATTACATTATATTACATGGTAAACTGAAGAGATTTTGCAGTTGAAATTCAAGTCCCAAACGGTTGACTACAACTTCATCAAAACGAAGACCATCAGGTGGGGTCCTTTCAAAAGGGCCAGGAATTCCAAGCATAGAGATCCTTTTGGTCCCCGAAACAATCAAACAGTGATGATATGAACTGCCTATGGACAAAGCCACAGGGCAAGGAACTGTGGGGACCTCTAGGAGCTGAGAAGAACCATTGGCTGACCGTCAGCACGAAATTGCGAAGCTCAGTCTTAGAGTAACAGGTAATTGAATTCCACCAGCAACCACATGAGCTTGGCAGACGACCCAAGCTCTAGATGAGGGAGCAGAGGCTGGATGACCTGGCATTCCGGGTTATGAGAATCTGGGCAAAGAAGCCAGATAAGCCAGGTCTCCACTGCTACCCAACTGTGATTGAAATCAGGCATGTAAGCTGCCAAGTTTGTGGTAACTTGGCACACAGAATTAGAAAACTAATACACCTGCCAAAGACCATCTGTGCCTTTTCTCTACTATGCTACGCAGAACTCCCTCGTGTGTCAAAAGTTTTGTGTATGCTTGAAAAGGTGTCTTTTCATTCTGCCACCTTTAAGTTAAAGGTAGTTATAACCCTGTCTTTGCTACCTATTTCCTTTATCCATATACCATATTCTAATATTGGTTTAAACATTTGTCGTTCCTACTAGACTAGCTCCTGATGGCAGAGACAGGGTCTCATCTGGATATTTCCCTAGTAATTGTCTTATAGAAGATTTTCAATACCTCTTAGTTCAGATGGCTCTGACTAGGAAAAAAAAAACACAAAAAAACAAAAAACCTCTATATCAATAAGCACTTTCCTTTTTGTCATTTTTTTCTATGAAGGAAATTAGTAGATATGGATTTTTTCAAATTATTTTATGCCATAGGAAAGAAATACATTAAGAAACATGCATAAATTCACATAGAAGTTTCTAAATCCAACATAGTAATCGATAACCTTAATTCCTGGTCCATAGCTACAAATACCACTACAGTTACTGTAACATTTAATTTTTCTCGAAACAGAACAATGAAGGCTGCCAGCAAACTCTCTAATCACAGGGGGAGACAAAAGAGATGGTGACTGCTGACGTTTTACAAAAGCCTTATTAGTATGCTTGAGTACTAGAAAAGAACCAAATAAATGAGCTGTACTTCTAAGGAGAACCAGGAATCCAGCACACTTAAAGAGATCCACAGAAAACTGAGAATGGATTTAAGAAGCATAATCTTGATTGTGAAACAGAGCAACAGAATAGGAACGATGGGATGTGTGTCACTGAACGCATCAATCCTCAGCTACTTTGCTTCCTGGGTTACATAGGGCAACGTTTCTTCCATATTCCCCCTTCACTAACACAGACCTTGTCCCCATAAGGAAATACCAGAGATAGGACTCCATTAGATACCACTCCATTAGATAAAAATCAAAAATGTTTAGGGGTGCCTGGGTGGCTCAGTCGGTTAAGCGTCCAACTTCGGCTCAGGTCATGATCTCTCAGTCTGTGAGTTCACACCCTGTGTCGGGCTCTGTGATGACAGCTCAGAGCCTGGAGCCTGTTTCAGATTCTGTGTCTCCCTCTCTCTCTGACCCTGTCCTGTTCATGCTCTCTCTCTCTCTGTCTCAAAAATAAATGTTAAAAAAATTTTTTTTGAAATGTCTAAAAAAGAAACTGTTGTAATTTGGGGGTAAAAAAACTGCTATGCTTTTAGTGAAAATTAGACATTTTATCAATTTTTTAATCAGTTGTTTAATGTTTATTCATGTTGAGAGAGAAAGAGAAAGCAGGGAAGGGGCAGAAAGAGAGATGCAAAGAGAGAATCCCAAGCAGGCTCTGTGCTGTCAGCGTAGAACCCCACAGAGGGCTCAGTCTCACGAACCATGACATCATGACCTGAACTGAAATCAAGAGTTGAAGGCTTATCATAGGCTCCAGTGACTTGGATAGAGCAAACATTACGAGAACTTAAAAAATCTTTGGGGAGATCACCAAAAGTCCACACATGCTCTCTCATGAGTCCAGTAAATGACAGAGTTCTAAACACTGCAGCGTATCACCTCACTCATCCTGATATAACTTTAAAGACCACACACACACACACACACACACACACACACACACACACACACGTTCTATTTCAGAATCTAGACTGGTCATAATGCAGTCTCCTCCTACATCCCCCGCCTGCCACTCTTTCCTAAGTCGTTGTCTTTCACATAGTGAACCCCCACTTTTCTTTCTAAATGATTTTTCCTTCATTGATCTTTTTCCTCTTAGCTGAAGATTCCTGCTTTCCCTTGATGAAAAAGGGACATATTTTTAGTACATCATAAAAACGGGTTACAGCTAAAATAGATTCTAGAAAGAAAATGACCAGCTGTGTAATCTTAGACACATTACTTAAATTTTCCGGGTCTCCTTAATGCTAAAATGGAGATAACCAAGGTATCCACTTCACAAACTAATCAGGAATAAGTGAAGCCATGCATACATGATAAGCCCTCAAAAAGAACTAGCTCTTACTGTCTCTTGAATATTACACTAATAACCTCACTTAGAAAAGGTGCTTTTCCCACTTTATTGACTACCTGCTGATATACCAAGAATTAGTAGAACTCCTAGAGGGACCAAGACTGTAAACAACTCCATATTTGTGCCCCCAACTTCCTTCTCCACTCCACCCCCATTCCCATAATTTCTAGACTGTTTAAAACATTATTTCAGAAGAAGTGAAATGCCATTCTAAGTAGGGTCAATACCACCTGTGGAGTATACATAGAAGGAGGTAAGGGCTAGCCATTTCCATATTAATTTCAAAGGTCTCAGGATAAGTTTCCTGTCTATAGATGGTAAGGTCACCTATTCCCTTTGACTGCTTGCCACTTACTAACCAAGCACAAGCCAAACAGCCACCAGACCATACTCTAAGAACCCTGTACCCTCCACGCCTGACTGAGGACTTGCTCCTTCTTTGCACAAACTGCTAACAAAAATGTAAATAAGTCACACTATATTCAAAGTGTCATCAGCATGACATTAATACTTTTAAGTAGGCCCCAAATATTTGGAAATATTTTATATATGTGAGATGAATAATCTTCCATGCACAATTTTCCTCGATTGAATTCAATGGACTAATACCCTGTATTTCTTCATATTGATGGATTAGGTTACACCTGTTACTCCAAGTATGTATGTGCCATAAAGTCATTTTTTCAGGTTATTACAACCATTGAGGTAATCCTCTCCGTATGTCAATGTTCTTTCTTCTTCTTACTTGCAATTAAACCCCAATTTGTTTGGAAATTTTGGCTTGTAGATTTATTTTTTTAATTTTTTTTAATATTTATTTTTGAGAGAGACAGAGACAGAATGTGAGTGAGTTAGGGGCAGAGAGAGAGGGAGACACAGAATCCGAAGCAGGCTTTAGGCTCTGAGCCATCAACACAAAGCCCAGCGTGGGGCTCGAACTCACAGAGCTGTGAGATCATGACCTGAGCCAAAGTCAGACGCTCAACTGACTGAGCCACCCAGGCGCCCATTGGCTTGTAGATTTATGAACCAGTAACCATTGAAACAGTCAAACCAGTGGGCTTACACACATTCCTGCTTTTATAAACAGGCAGCTGAATCTAAGGGAAGGGTCCTAAGTTGGGGGGAGAGTAGGAGGTGGGTGAAAGGTCAGGGTTTTGGAGTTGGGGGTGGACACTCTGCTTCCATGTTCTGTCAAGTTTCCCAACTTCTATAAACCTCATTCTTTGGTCCACACAATATGGGTGATACCTGCAAAAACACTGTCAGGCTGTTTTGGGGACCAAACGAGATATCCTATGTCAATTGTTTAGCAAAATGCTTCATTTACCATAAGGATTTAATTCATTGCAACTATATAGGGCCATGAAAATAGCCTGAAATAAGATTTAGAAGATACTTGTTCTCACTTAGGTCTATTATTAACCACTTCTTTGGGGTGAGTCATTTTCATTTTATGCCCTTCAATTTCCTCATTCATGTATATGAGTGGATAGACCAACTTTTCTATGAGTGATCTTTTAGTTCTACCATGTCCTTAGTTTAATTGAAATCTTACTGATTCAGGGTCAGGATGATGAACATCAGTGATGATTCTTTTATGCTTTTGACACATATATTGTAATAAACACTATTAGAGACTGGATAAACCACAATGAAAAGAATGCCATGGACTTGCTGATAAGGTAGTAGTAGCAATCACTATATAGATGACTGTTTGCCCATTCTTTAGATGACCCAAATTGTTCTTGTCTGTTCTACCCCTCCTTTCCTTGACCTTCACTCACCAGCCATCTCTTGTGAGTGGGAGGGTGTCTAACCCTAGTCACAATTTGCCACATTTAATTTGCTATGAGTAATGAAATCAAATGACTAATTTTCTTAAAACTGAATAGTTCTACAAAAAGAAATTTGTAAAGAGAAAGCATATTTCTGTCTATGTGACAACTTCTGTTTTTTTTTTGTTTTTTTTTTAAGGTTTGCATTTTCACCATACTTCAGATGATTGATCCCCAAATACTGTGAGTTATCACATTTTCCTTCTTCTTAGAATAGGTGGAGAGACTGAGAAGAGCACTTCAACACCATTATTTTTTTTTTCAACGTTTATTTTTGGGACAGAGAGAGACAGAGCATGAACGGTGGAGGGGCAGAGAGAGAGGGAGACACAGAATCGGAAACAGGCTCCAGGCTCTGAGCCAACAGCCCAGAGCCTGACGTGGGGCTCGAACTCACGGACCGCGAGATCGTGACCTGACTGAAGTCGGACGCTCAACGTACTGCGCCACCCAGGCGCCCCAACACCATTATTAAAAGGTACTTTATGTTAAAAAAATTTCAGTGTCACACTTTCCTTAAAAAAAATATTCCTTACACATTAACTTTAGTAGAATGTTCTATAGTCATGCTTACTGGAAATACTATGAACTTAATGTGTACACTAATACAAATAAAAAAAGCCTTATAACAATCTTATCACCAAAGGTAGAATTTTGCTTTTAAAGAGAACATATGAGGAACATTCACATGGCCAGAGTGGTAATTTTCACCAAGAATAGGACAAAAAAGAATAGAAACACAGCAAAAAGGAATGAATAGAAACAGGACAAAGTCGCCTTGACTACAACATGCACCTCATACATTTAAGTTTGGAAAAATAGTCACATTTTTATTATTGTTTTTGGCTTCAATTCAATTCAGATTTCATATATCAGTCATTACATGAGTTATCGATTATAATTTTGACATCACTGTCCAAATTTCTTCAGTCATTGAAAAGAAAATGAAAATGATTTATTCAATCATTATATGCTTTGATAAAATAAAATTAGTGAGGTAGGAGGCATTTTCACTATGTATTTCCTGTCTACAATATTTAGAAAATACTCATAGGACATATAAAGGGAACATGAAATCAAATCAGTACAATTATTTTGAAGTTTTATAGAACTCTGGCTTTTTAATACATTTTAAAGAAACAGATTACAAAACCCACTATTTTTTCGTTTAATTGGGATCAAAACTCTTCTAGGACTTCCTCTCAGAATAGACCCAGGGCAGTTCTAGGTTAATAGCACATCTTCAATGAACATTTTTTTCTTTTTCTACAACCTTAGAACAGCTTTAGCATCAAAGCTTCGGATTTCAGGTTGAAACTTAAGCCTCACAAGTGATTCTGAAGCTCCCAACCCAATGGTTCCAAGCTGCTGCAGGGCCTGTCCTTGGAGGGCTCATCAGAAGCCAATGTAAAACCGTCTGGAAGAAAATAACACCCTCTACTGGCTAAGATCCTATCAGATAAAATACCAATGAAGAAAAATTAAAAATACACAAGGAAAGCCTACAACATTAGTGAGAGGTAATAGGCATAACAAGGGGCAACCTGGGTGGCTCAGTCAGTTAAGCATTGACTTTTGATTTCAGCGAGGTCATCAACTCACAGTTTGTGGGTTTGAGCTCCAAGTCAGGCTCCACACTGTCAGCACAGAGCCTGCTTGCGAGCCTTCTCTTTCTGCTCTCTCCCCTTCTCTCTCTGACCCTCTCCTGTTTGTGATCAAGCTTTCTCAAAATAAATAAAACTGAAAAAAAATAAACATAGCAAGATGGCTAAAACCCCAAGAACTTTAAATAGGCAATCTAAAAAGAATGTAAACTAACTCTAAGACCATTTTAAAAAACCAACCACTGGGGCACCTGGGTGGCTCAGTGGGTCAAGGGTCTGACTTCAGCTCAGGTCATGATCTCACGGTCTGTGAGTTCCAGCCCTGTGTCGGACTCTGTGCTGACAGCTCAGAGCCTGGAGCTTGCCTTGGATTCTGTGTCTCCCTCTGTCTCTGCTCCTCCCCCACGCGTGCTGGCTCTCAAAAATAAACATTAAAAAAGTTATTTAATTTTAAAAAACCAACCATTAAGAAATAGAAAGTAACAAGAAACTGAGAGAACTAGATTTTTAATGGGTAACTAAAGGGATGCCTACAGATAAATAAAATTACTGAAACTTAAAATTCAACAGATTTAACCACCATGGTTGGCAAAAGTTAAAAAAAGCTATTAATAATGAGTTTGGTAAGGATGTAGAGCAATGGGAACTCATATACTCCTAGCTAGGAGTGCAAATTGGTACAACCATTGAAAGCAAAAGTCAGCATTACGTCATAAATGGAAAAGGCTCACACCCTTCTATCCCCAAGCAATCCTGCAATTCTGCTCCCTAAATACCTCAGAGAAACTCTTGCCATCATGTAATAGTATCAGCTCAAAAATCTTTTCTCTGTTCATAAAATTTTATCATGTAATCAATGGGAGAATTGAAAAGTTGTGATGTATTTATACAATGCAATACTATAAAATAGGAATAAACAGGTGTCAACATGAATGGATATCAGGAGAAGACACTTTAGAGGAAAAAAGAAGGTTGCAAAACAATCCAGTATGGGTCCATTTTTATTAAAGTCAAAAATTTGTGAAACTAGCTACTATATTACTTGCTATATGTGATTATGCAATGACATTTTTTAAAAAGAACATGAAATTCCTCAAGAAATGAAACTTTACCTGATTCCAAAATCAGGAGTAAAAAGTTGTATTTCAGTAGAAAACAAGTTTATTAGGTGTACTTCTAGATCTCATTTTTACTTTCCCTCTATCTGTTCCTATTGCCTCACATAGCAGATAAAATTAAAATCACATAAATTAACTATCACATTTACCAACCTACCTACCTACTGTTCTTATTTTTTCCTTTGACCATGTAACTTGGGTAGGACTGCCTATTTGTATAGATTTTTCTCCCTTTATTTTTTGGATGGCAGTGTAACTTCCCATTGTATATCATTTATTCAATCAGATTTCTATTAATGGTTTTATTTTGTTTTGTTTTATAAATATGGTGCTGAAAAAAATCTTGCACACAAGTTTCCTATCTATTCTAGCATATAGGGGGAAGATTCCTAAGATTGGGATTATTAAAAATATGTAATTTTATAGTAGATTACCAAATTCCTCCTTCATGGGGGTTGGACCTTTCGGCACTCTGTCCAGTAATGTGAGAAAAGGACTGTTTTGGCATATTCTCACCAAAAGAAGCAGACAAAAAAACTATCTTGTTAAACACACTTTTTTTCTAACATGATAAAAAAAAGACTCTTACGGAAACAAGAAAGAGCTGTCTCCACTAGCAAGGAGTATGGAATCCACCTCCCTTCTCCCCTGGTTTCAGGCCCAAACCGTCTTCACTTATGGAGGGCCAAGAAACTCAAGTCAAGGGTTCTACACTACCACCATTGGAGGATGGCAGGAAACTTGCTCTCAGACAAGCCCCTCTGATAAAAGGCAGAGCTTGGAAACCTTGGAGGGAGCAACAGCCCCACCCCTGAGGGGTACACAGGGGCTGCCTAAGACAGAGGCTGCAAGAGAAAAACCCTTGTGCCCATCGCAAGTAACAAGCAAAATCTGTCTACACTACTCAGTTGGTAAGACCTTTCAAGGGATTGGGTCAAGTTCCCTGGAATAACATGGATCTCCAAGTAGGAATCAGGAGATGTTGCCAGTGGGGTGAGTGTTCCCTAGGGAACTATTTCCAAATGTCTAATCTAAGCAAAATTAGATTATTCTTCTAATGAGAGAATAAAATAGGCTTGGGGTGTTCTTTTGAGGATTACAACTCTGTAAGTGGAGAGCTGTATGCCTCTATAGTGACTTGAACATTCTGATATAACAGGTCTTTCACTAAATGCCCAGTGAAAGGTGAGGGTAGACTGGAGAAGAGGAATAGCTTAGGTAGCTAGGTTCTAACTTGGCAGGCAAGACCGATCCTGTTGATTTGGTGGAAGAACAAAGACTTTCAAGATGTGGCTTTCCTTGCCCACTTTCTCACCCTCTGAGCTCTTCCAGTGCTTTAACTCTAACTGTGCTTTAGCATCTGGTTATCATTCCACGGTCAAGTTAGGTGTCTACAGTTAGAAGTCTTCTAAATTGAGAAGCAGGGGCACCTGGGTAGCTCAGTTCTTTAAGCGTTGGACTTCAGCTCAGGTCGTGACCTCGCAGCACGTGAGTTTGAGCCCCGCATCAGGCTCTGTGTGGACAGCTCAGAGCCTGGAGCCTGTTTCAGATTCTGTGTCTCCCTCTCTGCCCCTCCCCCACTTGCACTGTCTCTTTTGTGCACACCCTCTCTCCCAAAAATAAACATTAAAAAATTGAGAAACAATACTATCACAAGTGCCTAAGGGTCGACTCTAGTTTTTTGTTACCATTTTACGGACTCTTCCATCATTGCTTAGGGAGATTCATAAATGATCAGCAGCTCCCCACTCGGTACAGTGACACATTCACCTTTCTCCCAATGGCCCGTCAAGTTTGACAGATAGCCCTTGATGTGACTATAGTAAACTGAACTTCATGGATGCTGTTTAGTGATGCTCTAGACATACACAGGATGTCCCAATCCTTGAGCAGAAGTAGAGAGGAGGAAGTTACCCCAAAACTCAGCAGCTGGAAAGTTGGGCCTCAGAGCTGAATTCAATTTGATATAGAGAAATGAATTGATGTGTTTTTTTTTTAATATATGGATATGTGAAACAAAATTCAGACTTGTCACACATAAATGAGTTTCAAGTACGCATTAGGGAATAATTCAATAACAAAACTGTAAATTCCCAACTTTCTTCAAATCTTCTAACAAGTTTTATTTGATCAATTAAATACATATTTGATTTCAACAGAAAGGTTTCAAGCAGAAATGAGGACAATTTGTCTCATATGTCATGACAATTACATTTCTGACCTAGCCAACAAATCGTTCCACTTAGAGACCTAGAGGGACTGAATGATCTTTAAAGGTCCCTGGAATACAAATATGGACACCTTTATAAATGTATTTCAGTGCCGCTGAACATGGTGAGGTTGGTTCCCTGCCCCCACCCCCAAATGCTGAGGATACACTCTGAAATGGTACAATCCTTTTTAGTAGACATTATTCCACCAATGCTTTCTATTTAAGAGGTCCACTGGAGACTGTGATAGTTACACCAGTTTAAGGAGAGTTGGCAAGAGAGAGAAATCCAATAACCCAACTGCCATGAAAAATTAATCTAAATGTTAATACTTCCACATTCTAGACCCCTCTGGGTCTGGGTTTGAAAGAAGGGAAGCAAGGCAGAATGTTATCAGGGGGAATTGCTACTGCTAGACCAACAGCACCTGAGGAAACATTGTAAGATCTCCTTCATGATAGGATGAAATCCAATTAGAACCTGGCCACACAGGTAATGCCTTTCAAGTAAATC
This sequence comes from Felis catus, assembly GCF_018350175.1. NCBI lineage: Eukaryota > Metazoa > Chordata > Mammalia > Carnivora > Felidae > Felis > Felis catus. Next base: position 194,425,012 of record NC_058368.1, read on the forward strand.
AATGCATGACCTTTCCTGACACCTATACTGAAGACTCCAGCAGAAGGTGAGGAGAGTTACCACCTAGGAGCTGCTTAAACAGAATATTCCTCATTTGTGTGTCTCTTAATGAGTGACTCTATCCATCCACTGGCATGGAAGAGGAGCCAAGGACATACTTAACCCTATAACAGTCACTAGAAGGTTTTCATAACCAACCACACATGGTATTTTTAGAGCACTTGACTATTGACAAAACAGCCTCTTGCTCTCTCTCCCCACCCACACATAACACCACATACATACACCCACAGGTTTTATTTCCATACCTCAAGAAATGTATAGTTTAGATGGTGGGTGGGAGAGTGAGAACACACTAATACCCTTAAAATTATTAAGTGAAAATATGCAACTCATTTTATACTTTAAACCTAAGTTAAATACTTGCTGTATTCCAGGATTTTTTTAAAATTATGTTATGTTGGAGAGAGAAAGCATGAATAAAGGAGAGGCAGAGGGAGAGAGGGAGAGAGGGAGAGAGGAGAAAGAGAGTAGGGGAGAAAGAATCCTAAGCAGACTCTGCATTGTCAGCATGGCCCAACACAGGGCTTGAACCCACCAACCTTGAACCACAAACCACAAATCATGCCCTGAGCCAAAGTTGGATGCTTAACCGACGGAGCCACCCAGGTGCTCCAGGAATTGTTTTCTTTACAGGTGAAATTTCATTAAACAATATATGCAAAGCTGGTACCCTGTACAGTGCTGAGAGGCACTAAGGATACAGTAATTAGCTTAAAAAAAAAAAGTCAAAGACTTATCCTGTTCTTACACTTTGGTTAGGAAGACAGACATCAAAAAACCCTACTAATGAATGCACAAAAGAACTGGGAGGAGTGACCTTAAAGGAAAAGATAGCTTATATTTGCACATGTAAGAAACTGACTTAATGACAGAGGTCAGGAAAGCTTTCCTAAGTGACCTATGAGGTAAGGTAACAATGCTAAGTAGCCATTTCATTGCTAGAGAAACCGAGGCTTAGAGATTAAGGAATTCCCAAGGTCTCAGTGCTGATAAACGGACAGACTCAAACCCAGGACCCTCCAAATCCAGAGCTCCCCTGCACCATTATTATTTTTTTTTTAATTTAAAGATTATAAAATTGGTTTATTGTGAAAGCAATTCAAGAATACCCAGTTAAAATCTTATCCCGACGCTACCCGATACAACCAGGAAGCACTTAAACACTTTTACGTTAGGAACGAGGACATACAACAAGAAAGGCCACATCAGAGCTGTGATCAGAGGAAGAACTCCTAGGTATCTGTCAGGTCATCAGTACAGAGGGCATGACAAGGTCAAATATGGCGGCCGTCAGGTGCCTCAGCACCAAGGTGTAACCGGGCGAGCTAAAGTCGAGGCGACAAGAACTCCTATTCCTGTTTTGTGGCTGTACTGAAGTGACTGAAACTTTAGGAACAACCACCTTTAATGACAGCGAGTTGCAAGGCCAGTCTTTACGGAAGAAAAAGAAATTCATCAAGTCCTCTACCAAGGTCCCACTGAGTCCTCGAGACCCCTGCCATGCCCCCCCCACCCCACCCCCCGCCCCCGGGCCTAAGCCTACTCTGTGGCTGTTTCAGATGCAGCTTACTGGCAAACTGGGAGTGCCTTCCGAGTAGCTCTGACCTTCAGCACAAGAGAAAAAACAACATGCTGGATCGTCCATTTACTCAATTATGCATTCTAGGTACAATTTCATTATTGCTCTTAAAAAAAAAAAAAATTTCTCAAAGGACAATCCCAGGACAGGCAACATCAGATTCACCTGGGAACTAGTTACCAATGCAAATCCTCTATTCCCAGCCGTCCTGCTAAATTAGAAACACTGGGAGTGGTTTGGCAAGCACTCCAGAAGATTCTGAAGCACAGGTGTGAGAGCCACGGAGCTATGGTATTGCAGGGGAACAAGGGTTTCAGAGCCATTAAAAAAAAATGTCATAAAAGCTTGACTTAAGTCCACTTGGTATTAATGAGTTCACCTTTTTCTCTTGGTCCTGCCCATCATCATACTTTTATTGTCTGAAAGTAAATCCCTTGCCTAAAAAATGCTGCCTCCCTCTAGAAACAAATTTCCCAGATAGATACTATCTACACAACTAAAGTTGTAGTTTCGTTAAAGAAGCCTGGTGAAATACATAAATACATAAATACATAAAAATACTCTTAACAAATAGCCAGGTGGAGGAAAGGCGTTTGTAATTCAACCATGGCCAGGGTCTTTGTTCTAAAACCAATCCGTATGTTATTTAGCAGTGAATAAGAAATAAGACATAAATACAATGGTTTAAGTACTTAATTTTTCTAAACATTCATTCCAATCTTATTTACTTGAACCATAAAATGTTGTAGGAAATTGGATTTGCTCACTCTGGCTGCATATTAACCCTAATCCCTTACGACAACCTACTACTCCGAAATTCACCGGATGTGTGTGAGCCTAACACATGACACCACATCCTGAATGGGTTCCCCTCTGAGGCAGTGGGTGCCTACTGCTCTCCTCTACAGCTGTGCAAAGGACATGACATTGTCAATGGTAGATTCTGATAGATTCCCTCAACCTAATGCCAAGTCTCATTTCTTGTGAGTTCACTTTCTTCACCTTTTTCAACTTTGTGTGCTGCATCAGACTGATTTGCTCTTTCAAATTTTGTGCATCTTGGGCATTGTGGTTGTCTTCTCAAGGTGTATTCTCCCTTCTCATATGCCCCCTTTTTTTTTAAAGCCATCTGGACCTCTCCCTGCAATCTACATGTTTTGGAAGAAGCCTACCTCCTTTCAAAGGTAGGGCATGTGACTCAGGCATAATCCAATCAGCATATTGCCATCTCTGACCAATCAAAATCAGACCACTAAGAAGGGAGGCACGATTTTGCTGGAACTTTAAGGGAAGAAGCTTCCTTGTTCTTCTAGAGAAGGCTTCTTGAAGAGACCCCTTCTCTCACTGTAGCTGGATGAAGAAGGCTGTTGCCCCAGGAATTGTTGGCAGCCCTATTTTCACCACAGGAAAAAGCTGGTTAAGGCCGAGTGCTAAGGGGAGAGTGATGTAGACGGGTACTTGATGGTATCATTGAAAGGTTGAACCAAACTAGCCTTGAAATTCACTTAATCTCTTGATTTGCCAGTTATTTGAGCCAATACATCTCCTTTATTGTTTAAGTCAATTTGAACTTTTTTTCCCTATTTGTAGCCCTAATGCATCCTAAATGATATTGATCATTCCATTAAGCAGGGCGATTTGGCAATGTTCAAAAGCCTTAAAAATGTATGTACCCTCTGATCCAGCAGTTCCTCTTCTAGGAATTTATCCTAAGGAAATAGGTGAACAGCTATCAAGATTTATAAGCATAAGTCTCACAATATTTTTTTAGAATAGAAAACCTAAAATGAATTTCTAGCAGGCAGCTAATCAAGCATTATACTGGAGGATAATGATACCACTGACTACCATGCAGCCATGGAAAAGAAGGTAACTACACAGATTTTACAGTGAAAGCTGCACCTCATGAAGTAAACAACAACAACAACAACAAAACCCATAGGTGATAGATAGCATTTTATTAATCCATTTTATTAAATGCTGCAAAAAAAAAAATGCTAATGCCTTTGAGCTTTCAGCATCAAAAGCTTTGTACACATTTTGCAGAGCTTTTTAGCTCTGGCTGCATCAAAATCAGCTGGAGAACACACGTGCACAGGCACACACAAAACCATCCAAACCAGCACAGTTAAGTCAGGCTCTCTGGGGAAACAGGACCCATGCAGAATTTGAAAAGCTCTTGGGTGACTGTAATGCACAGTGAAGACTGAAAATCATGGTGTTAGCTTTTATTCTCAGGACAATGTCGTATTTGTAGCAACTTCCTCGTACAGTTGAGGAAATCTTAGAAAAGTGAAGCAACTGGTCTCTTCTAACCCAAAAGATCCTTGATTTTACAGAGGGCTAACTTTAAAAACCACCATCTTGACCAGAATATCAAATTGTCTTTCAGTGACCAAGAGTGAACATGGGAGGAATTTGGGTGCAAAGAATAAAGGCCTGAAGATTCACAAAAGCATTGTTATATCACTGGGTGGTGAGATTACCAATAATTTAGATACTTTCTTACAAATTTAAATGTTACTTTTAATACTGAGTATGCCTTTGTAAAGGCATGTACATGTGTGTGTGCATGTTTGTATACACACGTGTATACATGTCGTATCATGGTTATGGCTGGCACCATTATTTTATTACTTTTCAAAACCTCTGCTAAGTCTGTTACCAGCATATCTATAGAAGTGTTGTCCAGATCACCCCATCTTTTCTGGGGAGAAGGCTATTCCTTCTGAATATCAAAGTGCTTCCTATTATTCCCCATTTGCCTCAAAATGCTAGCACTGAGTTCAAAAATAACATTTTCATATATAGGAAATAATCAACAAAAACAAGCAGCACAAGAATATGAAGGCTTACAACACAGGCTGAACACACACACACACACACACACACACACACACACACACACACACGTGAATGAGAATCTAGCTCCTAAACATGGTCAAATCATTTGGGCATCATTTATTTTTTTAATTTTTTTTTTTCTTTTCGGGATGAGCCAAGATGGCGGAACAGCATGGAAGCTTTTTGTGTGTCTCGCATCCGTGAAATACAGCCAGATGAACACTAAACCATCCTACACACCTAGAAAACTGATTGGAGGATTAACACAACAATCTGCGCAACCTGAGCCACATAATTCAGCAGGAATTCACCCCAAAAGAAGGAGCATGAAGAAACGACAGCCAGGGATTTAACCAACACAGATACAAGCATGATGTCTGAACCAGAATTTAGAATCACAATAAGAATACTAGCTGGAGTTGAAAACAGATTAGAATCCCTTTCTGCAGAGATAAAAGAAGTAAAAAAGTAGCTAGAATGAAATTAAAAATACTATAACTGAACTGCAATCACGATGGATGCAGTGGTGGCAAGGATAGATGAGGCAGAACAGAGAATCAGCGATATAGAGGACAAACTTATAGAGAATAATGAAGCAGAAAAAAAAAGGGAGATGAAGGCAAAAAAACACGATTTAAGAATTAGGGAAATCAGTGACTCATTGAAAAGGAACAACATCAGAATCATAGGGGTCCCAGAAGAGGAAGAGAGAGAAATAGGGGTAGAGGGGTTATATGAGCAAATCATAGCAGAAAACTTTCCTGACCTGGGGAAAGACACGGACATCAAAATCCAGGAAGTACAGAGGACCCCCATTAGATTCAACAAAAACTGACCATCAGCAAGGCATATCATAGTCAACTTCACAAAACACTCAGGCAAGGAGAGAATCAGCAAGGGAAAAAAGTCCCTAACCTACAAGGAAGAAAGATCAAGTTTGCAGCAGACCTATCCACAGAAATTTGGCAGGCCAGAAAGGAATGACAGGATATATTCAGTGTGCTGAATCAGAAAAATATGCAGCCAAGAATTCTTTATCCAGCAAGGCTGCCATTCAAAATAGCAGAGATAAAAAGTTTCCCAGACAAAAATTAAAGGAGTTTGTGACCACTAAACCAACCCTGCAAGAAATTTTAAGGGGGACTCTCTGAAGGGAGAAGAGATGAAAATACAAGTGAATGAATGAATGAATGAATGAATAGATACCAAAAGCAACAAAGATTAGAAAGGACCAGAGAACACCACCAGAACCTCCCTACAAGTATCATAATGGCAATAAATTCATATCTTTCAGTACTCACTCTAAACGTCAATGGACTCAATGCTCCAATCCAAAGGCACAGGATAACAGAATGGATAGTAAAACGAGATCCATCTATATGCTGTTTACAAGAGACCCACTTTAGACCTAAACATAACTTCAGATTGAAAATAAGGGGATGGAGAACCAACTATCATGCTAATGGTCAACAAAAGAAAGCCGGAGTAGCCATACTTATATCAGACAAACTAGACTTTAAAATAAAGGCTGTATCAAGAGATGCAGAAGGGCATTATATCATGATCAAGGGGTCTATCCACCAAGATGACCTAACAATCGTAAACATTTATGCACCAAATGTGAAAGAAACCACATATATAAATCAATTAATTACAAACAAAGAAACTCACCAATAGTAATACCATAATAGTAGGAAACTTCAGCACCCCTTTCACAGCAATGGACAGATCATCTAATCCAAAAAATCAACAAGGAAACAATGGCTTTGAATGACACACTGGACCAGATGGACTTAACAGATATATTCAAAACATTTCATCCTAAAGCAGAATATACATTCTTCTCCAGTACATGTGGAACATTGTCGAGAATAGACCACATACTGGGACACAAATCAGCCCTAAGTAAATACAAAAAGATCGATATCATACCGTGCATATTTTCAGACCACAACATTATGAAACTCGAAATTAACCACAAGAAAAAAATTTGGAAAGGTAACAAATACTTGGAAACTGAAGAACATCCTACTAAAGAATGAATGGGCTAACCAAGCAGTTAAAGAGGAAATTTAAAAGTATATGGAACACAATGAAAATGATAACACCACAACCCAAAATCTCTGGGACGCAGCAAAGGCAGTCATAAGAGCAAAGTATATAGCAATCCAGTCCTTCCTAAAGAAGGAAGAAAGATCTCAGATACACAACCTAACCTTACGCCTTAAGGAGCTGGAAAAAGAACAGCAAATAAAACCCAAAACCAGCAGAAGACAGGAAATAAAGATTAGAGCAGAAATTAATGCTATCGAAACCAAAAAAAAAAAAAAAAAAAAAACCAGAATAGATAAATGAAACCAGAAGCTGATTCTTTGAAAGAATTAACAAAATTGATAAAACACTAGCCAGTTGGATAAAAAAGAAAAAGGAAAGGATGCAAATAAATAAAATCAAGAATGAAAGAGGAGAGATCACAACCAACACAGCAGAAATAAAAATACTAGGAGAATATTATGAGCAATTATATGCCAATAAAATGGGCAATCTGGAAGAAATGGACAAATTCCTAGGAACATATACACTACCAAAACTGAAACAGGAAGAAATAGAAAATTTGAACAGACCCATAACCAGTAAGGAAATTGAATTAGTAATCAAAAATCTGCCAAAAAACAAGAGTCCAGGGCCAGATGGCTTTCCAGGGGAATTCTACCTAACAGTTAAGGAAGAGTTAACACCCTCTCTTGAAGCTGTTCCAAAAAATAGAAATGGAAGGAAAACTTCCAAACTCTTTCCATGAAGCCACTATTACCTTGATGCCAAAACTAGACAGAGACCCCACAAAAAGAACTATAGACCAATTTCCCTGATGAACATGGATGCAAAAATCCTCAACAAGATATTAGCCAACCGGCTCCAACAATACATTAAAAAAATTATTCACCACGACCAAGTGGGATTTATATCTGGGATGCAGGGCTGGTTCAATATCTGCAAAACAATTAATGTGATTCATCACATCAATAAAAGAACAGACAAGAACCATATGATACTCTCAATAGATGCAGAGAAAGCATTTGACAAAATACAGCATCCTTTCTTGATAAACACCCTCAAGAAAGTAGGGATAGAAGGAGCATACCTCGAGATCATAAAAGCCATATATGAACGACCCAACGCTAATATCATCCTCAATGGGGAAAAACTGAGAGCTTTCCTCCTAAGGTCAGAAACAAGACAGGGATGTCCACTCTCGACACTGTTATTCAACATAGTATTGGAAGTCTTAGCCTCTGCAATCAGACAACACAAAGAAATAAAAGGCATCCAAATCGGCCAGGAGGAGGTCAAACTTTCACTCTTCACAGATGACATGATACTCTGTATGGAAAACCCAAAAGATCCCACCAAAAAACTGCTACAATTGATTCATGAATTCAGCAAAGTTGCAGGATATAAAGTCAATGCACAGAAATCGGTTGCATTCCTATACACCAACAATGAAGTGACAGAAAGAGAAATCAAGGAATCAATCCCATTTACAGTTGCGCAAAAAAATAATAAAATGCCTAGGAATAAATCTAACCAAAGAGGTGAAAAATCTATACTCTGAAAACTATAGAAAGCTTATGAAAGAAATTGAAGAAGACACAAAAAAAAAAATGGAAAAAGATTCCATGCTCCTGGATAGGAAGAATATTGTTAAAATGTCTATACTACTCAAAGCAATCTACACATTCAATGCAATCCCTATCAAAATAACACCAGCATTCTTCAGAGCTAGAATAATTCTAAAATTTGTATGGAACCAGAAAAGACCCTGAATAGCCAAAGCGATCTTGAAAAAGAAAACCGAAGCAGGAGGCATCACAATCCCAGACTTCAAGCTATACTACAAAGCTGTAATCATCAAGACAGTATGGTACTGGCACAAGAACGGACACTCAGATCAATGGAACAGAATAGAGAACCCAGAAATGGACCCACAAACGTATGGCCAAATAATCTTTGACAAAGCAGGAAAGAATATCCAATGGAATAAAGACAGTCTCTTTAGCAAGTGGTGCTGGGAAAACTGGACAGCAACATGCAGAAAAATGAATCTGGACCACTTTCTTACACCATACACAAAAATAAACTCAAAATGGATGAAAGACCGCAATGTAAGACAGGAAGCCATCAAAATCCTCAGGAGAAAGCAGGCAAAAACCTCTTTGATCTTGGCCCCAGCAACTTCTTACTCAACATGTCTCCAGAGGCAAGAGAAACAAAAGCAAAAATGAACTACTGGGACCTCATCAAAATAAAAACCTTCTGCACAGTGAAGGAAACAATCAGCAAAACTAAAAGGCAACCGACAGAATGGGAGAAGATATCTGCAAATGACATATCAGATAAAGGGTTAGTATCCAAAATCTATAAAGAACTTATCAAACTCAACACCCAAAAACCAAATAATCCAGTGAAGAAATGGGCAAAAGACATCAATAGACACTTCTCCAAAGAAGACATCCAGATGGTCAACTGACACATGAAAAAACATTCAACATCTCTCATCATCAGGGAAATACAAATCAAAACCACAATGAGATACCATCTTACACCTGTCAGAATGGCTAACATTAACAACTCAGGCAACAACAGATGTTGGCAAGGATGCGGAGAAAGAGGATCTCTTTTGCATTGTTGGTGGGAATGCAAGCTGGTGTAGCCACTCTGGGAAACAGTATGGAGGTTCCTCAAAAAACTATAAATAGTACTATCCAATGACCCAGGAATTGCACTACTAGGCATTTACTACAAGGGATACAGGTATGCTGTTTCGAAGGGACACATGCACCCCTCCATGTTTATAGCAGCACTCTCAACAAAAGTCAAAGTATGGAAAGAGCCCAAATGTCCCTTGATGGATGAATGGATAAAGATGTGGTATATATACACAATGGAGTATTACTTGGCAATCAAGAAGAATGAAATCTTGCCATTTGCGACTATGTGGATGGAACTGGAGGCTAGGTGCTAAGTGAAATTAGTCAGAGAAAGACAAAAATCCTATGACTTCACTCATGAGGACTTTAAGAGACAGAACAGATGAACATAAGGGACGGGAAATAAAAATATAAAAATAGGGAGGGAGAAAAACATAAGAGACTCATAAATATGGAGAATAAACTGAGGGTTACAGGAGGGGTTGTGGGAGGGGGGATGAGCTAAATGGGTAAGGGGCACTAAGGAATCTACTCCTGAAATCATTGTTGCACTATATGCTAACTAATTTGGATGTAAAATTAAAAAAAAAAAAAAAAACAAAGAAAATTAAAAGAAAAAGGCTAAGTAAAAAAATTTTTTTCTAATGTTTATTTTTGAGGAGGAGGAGGGGCAGAGAGCGAGGGAGACACAGAATCTGAAGCAGGTCCAGGCTCTGAGCTGTCAGCAGAGAGCCGGACGCAGGGCTCAAACTCAGAAAGAGGCTCGAACTCACAAACTGCAAGAATAGGACCTGAGCTCAAGTCAGCCACTTAACTGACTGAGCCCCCCAGGTGCCCCAATTTTGGCATCATTTAAAACACCTGAATGTGGTTTTCCTGAACTTTTAAGAACTTGATTAGTAAAATAATATGTTATAGTTGTAGATTTCCTCTGATTTCAAGCTGGTTTGCTGAGGAAATACAGAATGCACATTGTCAAGAAAAATCAATGCCTAATTACAAGAGGGATGCACTAGGGATGCGTGGTTGGCTCAGTCAGTTAAGTCTCCGACTTCAGCTCAGGTCATGATCTCATGGTCCATGGGTTTGAGCCCCACATTGGGCTCTGTGCTGACTGACAGCGTAGAGCCTGGAGCCTGCCAGCAATTCTGTGTCTCCCTCTCTCTATGCCTCTCCACCACACACGTGCACATTCTCTCAAGAATAAACAAACATAAAAAAAAAAAAAACCAGGGATGCACTATTTTCAGTTTTCTGACAATACTGTTTTCAGAATGCTTGCTCTGATTAACACTCCCGTAGATATTTTCGTTAAAATTTTCCCATGCATATCATTCAAGAAGCCCATTGCTTTTAAGTACAGACCCTAGATTTACAACGCCCAATGCCTTCCCCCAGCAGGAGCTGCTGCCCTGAGCCCTTCTGGCAGCCTGCCCCATTTCCACCTGCCTGGCTCCAGACCTCCCCCCACTGCCTCAACAGAGCAGCTCCTTCTTCTGTGTTAATAGTTCTTGTGAGGAACATTTCTATGGGTAACAGTGTTTGGAAACCATTCATCTGCAACAGCACCTTCATTTATCAGAGAAACAAACACTAGTACCTGGAGTGGAAAAGGCCCTGTAGTCCTGCTTCCCACATGATGAACACCAGGGTTCAGACCCCTGACCCTTCATGTATGACAGTGGGTGTATTTGTGTCCACTTCTGCTACAAGTTACGACACATTCAGCAGCCTAAAAACACAACCAGTTTGTTAGCTCACAGTTCTGGAGGTCGTTAAGTTTGACGTGGGTCTCACAAGGCCGGATTCCTTTCTGAAGGCTCTTGCCTTTTATAGCTTCTGGGGACTACCTGCATTTCTTGGTGTGTGGCCCCCTTGTCCATCTTGATTCACAGCCAGTGGAATTGGGGTGAGCCCTTTTCATGTTGCCATCTGTCCTGTTCTCTCCTCCATAGTCCTATCTCCCCCTGACCAGTCAGGAAAGGTTTTCCACTTTTAAAGACTAATGTGATTAGATTGGCTCACCTAGATAACCCAGGATCGTTCTCCCATCTCAAGGTCCTTAAGCACATCTGCACACGTAAGGCAATATTCACAGGTTCTGAAAATTAGGAGGTAGACCTCTCACAGAGCCATCTTTCTGCGGACCACAGGGAGTATTGGTATGCCCTGCCCTAGTCTAACTACCAGACACAACATACTCATTAACACCAACTCGCCAAGGCAGTTATTCCCAAGCTCAGAATTATACACACCCTAATAAAGTCCATTTGGATAGGCATAGAAGAAAGGAAAACCATTCTCAAAGTTTGTTTTTGTGGTTTTAAATCTTAGATGCCATCTATTTTTGGCATGGTATAGACTCAACACTGACTGTACCAACTTTTTTTTTTTTTTGCATATTCTCATATAGTTTAGAAGTTATATGAAAGAAACACATTTTACTGGTATGGGATATATAACTAAAAAAGAGGTGTTTGGAGTATTTTCCTAGAAATAAAATATGTGGATTTTGACGTAAGAGATCAGCAAAGTGGAATTTCCAGGTTACCGTATATTTCTTTAAGTGTTTATTTATTTGAGAGAGAGAGAGAGAGCACACACGCAAGAGTGGAGACAGAGAGAGAGAAAATCCCAAGCAGGCTCCATGCTCAGTGCAGAGCCCAATGCGGGACTCGATCTTACAACCTCAAGGGCATAACCGGAGCTGAAATCAGGAGTCGGACACCTAACTGACTGAACCACCCAGGCGCCCCACCACACTATTTCTGATCAGTCTTATGCAAAATGTGAACTTTATTGTCAAGAAAATACAGGTCTTTAAGTGGTTGACAGGACACAACTTTGTTTGAAAACCAATTGGTAGTTCCAATCCTCAGGTAGTTCCTGAGGGCAAGCATCTCAAGTCTCCTGGTCAAATAGCCCTTTTCCATTGGCAAGTTGATCTGGGCAAGAACACAGCCCTGAATCAAGGGATCTGGTAATTCCTAATCTGAGGTGAAAATCCTCCATAAAGCTCTGACATCTTTGTTCTTCATGTGTCCTCAACACAGAAATCCTTGGCTGCACTGATCATGTACCCTCAAGCCATCCTTCTTCCTTCGAATGTCCAGTTCTTCCACACTCTCCCATCTCCTTTCAAAATTTACATGGTACCCTTCAATCCCAGAAAATTCCATCATTCCCACCTTTGAATTCAACACAAGAGTCACAGAATGTGAGCTGGTGCTTCAAAACGGAATACTACACATTCATGATATTTCTGGAAAGCGACAGAGGACATCCATTTAACAAGCATACATGGAGAACCTTATTTGTCAAATTCCCAAAGGTAGTAGATCTCGGTTATACCTTGAAATCACCAAGCAAGTTTTTTAAAAAATACGTATTGATAACTGTGGTCCTACTGCTAAGACTCCGATAGAATTCTCTGGCTTATGACCTAGGCAGCTTATTAAAACTGCAAATCCCGTGGGGCACCTGGGTGGCTCAGCCCATTAAGTGTCTGACTTCAGCTCAGGTCACGATCTCATGGTTCATGAGTTTGAGCCCTGCATCAGGCTCTGTGCTGACAGCTTAGAGCCTGGAGCCTGCTTTGGATTCTGTGTCTCCCTCTTGCTCTGCCCCTCCCCAGCTCACGTGGTCTTGCTCTCTCAAAAATAAACATTTTAAAAAATTCTAAAAATTAAAATAAAAATGCAAATCCCATGGTTCCTACACAGACCCTTCTGCTCCTTGTAAAATTGTTTCCTGGAGGAGAAGGGTGAGCCCCAGCAAGAAGTATATATATTTTAATTTTTTTAATGTTTTTTAAAATTTATTTTTGAGACAGAGAGAGACAGAGCATGAGGAGGGGAGGGGCAGAGAGAAGGGGGAGACACAGAATCCAAAGCAGGCTCCAGGCTCTGAGCTGTCAGTACAGAGCCCAAAGCAGGGCTCAAACTCACGGACTGTGAGATCATGACCTGAGCCGAAGTCAGACACCCAACCAACTGAGCCACCCGGGCAGCCCACAAGAAGTATATTAATAAAAACCTTAGATAGGTTGAGTGGTAATGGTTCTCAGAATACACTTGGAGTATCATACTGATGGGTGATAAAGAATTTTAGGGCAGCACAGAAGGGGCTGAGTGAGAAAGTTTGCTCATTTGAGACAATCTTTGTGTGACTACTGTCGTAGAGGTAGAGCCCCTCCCTAAGGAATGTGGTGGAGGCCTCCTCACAACAAAGGAAGGTAACATGGCCCAATCAACTCCTATCCACATCTTCATAGCTCTGACCTAACTCTCTAACTTGGACTGTGTCCAGACTTATGTGTTACCACGTAAGTAGAAATGGCATAAAAGGCTACAGCTCGCAGCACTCAGGGCTCAGTTTTTCAAGTACAACCCACTGAGCCCATGCTGGCACAACCAATAGTTTCCTTGACAAAGCCTCAGGGTCCCATCTCTCCGTGCAAGAATCCTGCTACACTACTACCACTACTACGGGTGAAAAGAAAGACAGACACACAGAGCTTACACCAAGGACTGATTTTTTTCCATGAACAATAGTAACTAAATGGCAAATCTGGAACCCAGACCCAACGATTCCAACTTTCACTTTCTCTCCATACTGTCTCTACTATTGGATTTCTAAGTAGATCAGGAAACCCTTGGATGGAACTATTTCACTAACCTGAAAGCAGCCTTACCGTCAACATTGAAATCTTGCACCCTGCTTAGAAGACATTAATACCAAAATGAGAAATAATTTCACTCTCTGCCACCACCTAATAAAGATCTGTTTAGAAACCATGGTCCTTCCAGACAGGGCTGTTTCTCATAGATTCTGTACCTGCAATTTGGAGGAGCACTCATTAGAAACCAGTCAATGTGCAAGCTTTGCATGCTACACCTGTTCATGCAGAGATACAGGAAAAACAGCAAAAGCTACCTAGTTGGGGCGTTTTAGAAGAGTTTTGATTAAAAATTATGTGTACTATTTTAAGGCATTTTGATCCAATCCCCATGTGCATCATGTAAGCGGGTCGGAAATTACAGTTGAAGCCAATTTTAAACACAAGAGTCAAAAGTTGATACCCACCTTTCAGCCTCATTCAATCTCTTCTTAACCCTTAGATTCATCTCTGAGGTTAAATAGAACAACCCTAATTTTAACTCCAGAGCCTGAAGTCTTTAATGCAGTGCACTATCTCTAGCTTTAGTTTTATTTCTGAGAGGAATAAATTTCTGAGAGGCAGACTGCTTGCTTGTTCCTGGTGCATCAGAAGAAAAGATCATGACCTCTGCTGTCCTCCTCACCTGTGAAACATTAAGCTAAATTGGTCATTTGCTCTATCCAGCACACTCGTAAAGGGAGTTTAGTCACAAAGGAAAGCTTCTCTTATTTTGCATCTTGATCTTTGTAAACGACCTTTGAGTCTTATTATGTTATTTCCTCCTCTCCTGAGGAAAAAAAAATTAAAAAAGGAAACCACTTGACTAATGGGTGACCTACCCACCAGGTCAATGTTCCCTGGCTTAATTTAGTTGTTATTAATGTACAGTAGATCTCCATATGTCTTTGGCTTTCTCATTTAATGAGTAATCAGTTAAAGAAATCTTTCCAGGGCTCAGGGAGCACACATATCCACAGTTATTCCCCAAACTGGATTCTTAGACGGCTTTATCTTTTTTGTTCTTATTAGCTCAGCACAAAAACTAGCAACATTTTCATCTAATGATACAGGTGCATAGCCTAAAAGTCCAACAGTACCAGAAACAAGAGCATTAAAAAAATTAACTGCCTCCTGCTGCATTCTGCCACACTATGGACTCCCACTCCCCAGAGGCAGTGATTACCTCAGTCACTTAGTGCCCAAGCAAAGCAATCCTTTGACTACTCATAAGCTGAAAAGATTGGACTCGAGAGGACTCTAGGAAAGTTTTCTTGAAGAGACATTATAGCTAATAAGGCTGTGATTCCCACAGGAAAAAAAAAATCTTTTTGGAAATACGATCTGGACAAGATCTGGTAACACTGCTTCTAAAATTTCTCCCACAGTATTGTAATCACTAACCTGTCCTCCTTCACCCAATTTTGCCCACAGCTTTGCTGTGGGCAACAGCCCAACACGCATACATCTCCTCAGGGGGTGGTTTGCCAGTAGTGAGATTTATAGCAGCAAATTTGTCTTTTTATTTATTCAACACCACTCTCTCTCACAGATAGGTTCAAGAGAGCCAGACCCCTGCTTTCTCCTAGAACCAGAGTGGGTAGAAAGAGGTTCTGCTCTTTCCCTTCTTCACAAGGAAATAAACAGGAGAGTGAGCCACAAAAGATTTGTTCTCATTTGTGGGCCATAGTGGTGTCCTTCTTGGAATACAGACACAGCAATTTTGTCTCGCATACTTTCATGTATTCACAGGATCATACAGATTTGGGAGAGTATTTCCAATTCATGTTTCATTGTGCATTCAGGTCACAGGCTTGCCCCCTCAATCAACTCATTTTGTAGTTTTGTGAATCATCTTCTCTGTCAGTATATGCATTGTTACCTCCCAAGTACCGTCCTCAGGATATCCCCTTCTCTTGCTGTGTCCTTCCTTCTCAGACCCTGTTCAACTCTTCCTTGCCTAGTTCTTTTTCATCCTCCTTAGGGTCTTTGTCTTTTAGAAACTGTTGGCTACAGTGCTAAGCCTCTCTCTCTGCTCCTCTCACTAGGGTGCCCCTTGAACCTCCTCTGAAGCTTTGGTCTCCATCTCCTTCAGGCTATACCACAGAGATGGCCAGGCCTTCTGCAGGTGCAAAAGAGCAGTTCATTTGCTTCAACTTATTGGGTCAAACATGAAAGTAATTTCCCATGGAGACAGCAAGCACTGCATTTCCTTCATGTAATCAAGCTGGATGAGCCCCTTTCCTCTGAGGCTGAACACAGGGCACCTTTTCACTTCGCAATCCCAGGCCAAGCTCTTAGGCAATATTTTCCCTCTATCACAGTCAAAATGAATGGGCATTTTCTAAACTCAAGGGCTTACAATATATAGTGGAATTACATAAGAACTCACCTCCAAGAACAAAGGAACATAGTCACAGAGTTGGATGCTATACATTGTTGCACGTTTGTTTGCCCTCAGCTTCTATTCACAGTTGAAAAGCAGCCATCTGTACTTACCCCCAGTTTTTCCCTCCCTCCTTCTCAGTCCTCTGTGGACCTTAAGTCTTAATCTGAGTCCAAGCTCTGATGGAATGTGCAGTCCTCTTGTCAGGGGGACCAAGGGGGACCTAGGACAACATACCATGCTCTGCCTGAATGACCTAGAGAAACAGCTGGGTTTTCAATACTCCACTGATAAGGTTTCAAACATATACCTCAAGGAAAAGAGGGCACCATTAGGAACACAGAGTTAAGCCCTTAGATCATTCAAGCTTACCTGGCTCTTCCCAATCTTCCCAAACTCATAGCATAGGTCCCCAATCAACCAAAACTTTGGCATGCTGTCTGCACAAGGCAAGATGATTCTAACCCCCAGTAGGCTCCTGAATACTCAAACAGGCATGAAAGACTCAGCAGACCCTTGTTAAAACCTTCAGCTGCCAGAAATCCATAGAAATAGGCCTGAGCTAATGCTATGCTCTAGATACCTGCTCCCCTGCATCCAGGTTCACGCGAGCTGCCTGTTCCCACAGAACAAATTTGACCTAAGTCCAGGGAGGTCAGACTCAAACATATCACTGAGTATCTCACTTTCTCAGTCGAGTCCAAGGCATTCCACTGGCTGCAACTACCTCTGTCCTCATTGGTAGCAGTGGACCTTCTACCACAGCCCTGACTAGGCCTCCAAATCTGAAGGGCACACAGATATAAGAAATTTCTGAAATTCTGTTCAGTTAGAAAGCCATCTTACTAAAACTCCAGTCTGTTCCCAAAGACCTTCTGTATTTCCTTCACCGGACTGCCCAAAGGTGAGTGAGCTATCTTTGTAAGACCTCTGTATCAGAGAGCCCAGAACAGGGTGGGTCATTACTTACCCCAAACCAAGAGAAGAAACAGCCATCTCCAGCTCAGAAGTTCTTGGCTGGGATCTCCCAACTGCCCCATCCTGATTATATAGGAAAAGGGTGCTGTAAATGTCCTGGTAATTCACAGCAGGTGTGAGGAAGACTGATGATTACTTCAGAGAAACACTGGGCACCCAGAGAGGACCAACAGGAAATTGTAGGGCTAGTCTTCCAAACCCTAGTGTGTATAAAATCACCTGGGAACAGTGAAAAATGTCTATTTCCAGGATTCAGTCACAGAGATGATATTCAATGATAAACAATGCACATCCCTAGTGCATATGAATTGCCAAAGCCAAAGAAGCAGGTCTAAAACTACAACTAACCCCAGAGGAGAGAACTTCTTACGAGAGGAAAGGATTTTGTTCTCAGGGAAAGAGTAGCTTTGGCTCCTGGCTGAGTCAATGCTAATAACAATAATAACGTTAACTTTTACAGCGTGCTTGCTCTCTGCCAGGCACTGTGCAGGTGCTCGATAGGCATTATTTAATCTTCCACAATACATGCTAATATCCTCATTGTATAAAAGAGGCCTAGATTGGCTGTTATGTGCCACATAACTGTAAGTAATAAAAACTAGAATGGACTGATATTAGTCTGACTCAAGTCCCTGATCTCTCTTAACAGTAACCCTAACACCTTAGTAACATCCCTCTGTGTCACTGAAAATACTGAATCAGCCACTTAACTATGCTTGTCCGTGTCCCCAGAGCCCACTACTCCCCTTCAGTGTAGCTGCATGGGATCACAGCCCCTGGAGACAGCTGTAGAGGATGTTGGCTGAAAATACCTACTCAGCCCTCATTTCTTACGAGATTCTAAGAGCTCTGCATGGGCTAATTTATTTCATCTTGATAACAACTCTATTACTGCCACTATGTAGATCAGGAAACACTAGGGCCTGAAGACATTTAAAAGTTGTGAGAGACTGAATATATAAACGGACAAGGGCAGGACCACATATAAAAACAGAACTCTGACCTGCAGCCATCTTCCCAGGAAACCAATCCCCTTATCTATGACCAACAGCCCAGGAAGCCAGCCTGCTATGAGTCAGACTTTTCAGAGGTCTGGTTGCTATATTCAGTAACAATACAGGAAGTGAAACAATGACTTCTATAACAACCTGGCCCAAATGGCCAGGACTTGACTAATAACTGACAATTTCCCTAAATTTTGTCCCCACTTCCAACTTAGGACCAACCAGAGAAAGCCAAATAGGCTCTTCTAACCAGTCACATAGATGCTTCAGTTAGTTCAACAGGCTCCAGTCAAGGAACACCTGGAGCCTTCCCTCTGTCCACACAGCTTTCCCACTCCTCTGCCTGCCTTTCAGTCTCTGTGAAGACATAAGCGATGGTGACTGACTCCCTTGCTATATAGCAAGTTCAGAATAAATAGCCTTTACTTGTTCTCTTGGTTGGTCTTTTTTTTTTTTTTTTCTCCTACAGTTGCTCGAGATTACATAGCATCTGAGAAACAGAGCTGGGATTCAAACCAGGCATTTGGACCCCAGAGTGCACTCTCTTTAACTTGAAGATATAAAGCCTGCTCAACGCCTTCAGATTCACTCCCAAACTAGTATCTGCTTCTTCTAAGCCTTTGAAGATGCCTGACTTCTCCATCTAGTCTACCAGCTTCATTAGAGTCCCCTGGCCCAGGGTTTCTCAATATCAGCACTATTGACATTTTGGTTCTGACAGTCCTTTGTTGGGGGCAGGAGGTAGGATGTGCATTGTAGGGTATGATGCTCGGCAGCATTCCTGGCCTCTACCTATGCAGGTGCCAGTAGCACATTCCCAGCTCTGACAACTAAAAATATCTTCAGATATTGCCCTGGGTGTAAGGAGGAGACGGATGGGGAATAAAATGTCCCCCAGTTAGGAACCATGATCTAGAACAGTGCTTCTAAAACGTTTCACATGTAACAAATCACTTGGGGACCTTGTTAAAAATTCAGATTGATTCAGGAAGTCTGGGGTGGGGCCTGAGATTTTGCATTTTTAACAGCTTCCAGGGGATGCCAATGTTGCCCACCTGAGAAGTAAAAATCTAGATTGGAGTGCTTTCTTCAAATGTAGATTCCACGCATCCAACCCAGAAAATGCTTATTCAGAATGCCTGGCTGGGGCTCAGGCAACTGTATTCCGACAAGTTTCTAAAGCACTTCTTATGCACAATAAAATGTGACATAACTGTGGTCTTGTTTTAGTAACTTCAAGTCCAGGACCCAGGGTTTCAGATATTCTGAGAGCGGCATGGAATCCCCTGGGAATCCTGAACACAGCCCACAGCTGTGGTAAGGGACACCTCATGGCAGTGATAAGTGTTTGATTCCCTGCCCCAAGGGAAGACTCTTTATTTTGACATGGCTGGAGAGAAATCCCTCCCAAGGGAGAGGGGCACTCCACGATTCTAGGACAGACCGAAGAAATGGACTCTGGCTACTGGAAGCAGATATGGGCATTCTAAGGGGAAAGAAGGCTTCAGCGGGGCCCACAGAAGCAAGCTCAAGAAGGAGATGGAAAGGCAGCTCCAAGAGATTCCTACAGCAAGGGTCAGTAAGGAAGAGTCTCCTAGAATGAATACATTCCCAATATTTAATCCTCCCCCTTAGGTCACTCAGCTTAAGACTCAAAAAGAGAGCCAGAAGCAGAGAGAGGGACACACACACACACACACACACACACACTCCAGAAAAAATGGTTTGTCTAGCTAGGTATTGGTTATAAATTCGTCATAATTATTTGGGATCTTTCATTCTAAGAGTATGTACATCTCCTACCAGAAGGATTAATAAAATGATTTACTGCTGTAAGATCCTTGAGTTAAAATTGCATTTATTCATATGCAATGCAATAATCTAAAAGAGATGGGGGGAGGTGAGTGGAAAGGTAAATCAAAAAGGAACAGAGAAAACCTAACTTTCTCTAGAGTTAACATGATTATCTAATAGTAATGAACCTTAAGTCTTTGCATACAAGGGAAGTCAGGAGAGCATCCCCATGTATAAGCTAAGCCCTGTGTTAGACACTTTATTTGCATGATCTAATTTAACCTCAAAATAACCCTATGAAGTAGGTGTCATTGCCTACTTTTTTGGATCAAGAAACCAAAGCTCAAAGAGTTTAGTAATCCTTCCTATCACATAGCAAATAAGAGTGAAATATGTATACTTCCTTTTTTCTCTTTACCTTATTTATCTATTACATTCGTTAAATTAGAAATCTGCCATTTTATACCCAATTATGGCTCAAATGACCATAAATGGCACCATCCAAGCCACTTGACAAATGGCATCTGGCTTACTCAAGGCACCTCCTACCTTGTCTTCAGGCTTCCAGTTTTGCTCTCACCCAATCTACTCTTCACATAGCCACTGGAGTGATATTTTTTAAATGCAACTGTTATCAATTTAAATGCAACTGTTATCAAATCCCACTCTCCTTCCCTTCCATTGCCCTTGATAACAAAACTTAAACTGCTTTGTCTTACAATGCTAAGATACAACCCCTCCCTACTTTTCCAGCTTCATTTTTCCCAATGTCCTCCTCCCTTTCCTCTCACCTCTACTGTCCTTGCACCTTGTGTTCAAGTCAGAGTGGATTCCTTTTATTTCTTTCAGCAATTCCATGTTCTCTCTCATGTCTTTCTCTCCACCCAAAATGCTCTCCCTGCTTGGATAAGTTTGACTTACTGTCCCAAGGCATCACGTCCTCAGGGAGGCCTGTAGTCCCTCACACTTTACACTCCCATAGCACCCTGTGCTTTCCCTATCATGATGCTCAACACACTTTGTTGTGGTGGCCACAAAAATTCACCTCCCAGATCTGAGGGGTATATAATTCAATGACTCCAGCATGGAAGCCATACTTACCTCCAGCAGCTTCCAGCCCATGACTGATCTTAGAGGAATACTAAAGCAGGTCCATTCCTGGAAGATGTGATTCCTCTGATTGCTGACTTGGCTAAAAACTCTCATCAGTGGTGCCAAAACTTTACGAGAATAGCACAGATTTGTCCCACATATATTTCTTGCTTCCTTCTCCCCTCCACAGGGTCAGACATGCATTGTGTTCTAATGGTTCTATCGTGCTCTCCCAACCTCACCTAGCTCCTTCTCCATTTTCTTTTATAGGCATGTTCTCCAATAAGTCTCCTGCTGTCTGTTTCTCAGAGGACCAGAACTAACATCCTCATGTAATTCTCTATCTCTGCTCAATGGAGTCTGAGCCATATGAGAAAAGGGCCCACCCAGTCTGTTTTATAGAAGTCACTATTACAACTCCCATACCTAACACAGTGCCTGGCATATTGTAGCCACCCAGTAAAAACTGTCAAGTGAATGTCATTAAATGAAGAATGACTGATTCTTCTGAATCTGATTCCAGAGCCCATTTTCTTTTCACCTCTCCATGTTTCTTCCCTACTGCCTCTGCCTTAACCACACACACACACACACACACACACACACACACACACAGCAATACTCTGTGCTAGGTATGTTGTGATAATCAGATGTAAAGAACCATGGTTCTTGGGATGCCTGGGTGGCTCAGTCAGTTATGGATCCAACTTCGGCTCAGGTCATGATCTCACAGTCCATGGGTTCGAGCCCTGCCTCAGGCACTGTGCTGACAGCTCAGAGCCTGGAGCCTGCTTTGGATTCTGTGTCTCCCTCTCTCTCTGCCCCTCTCCTGCTCACACTCTGTCTCTCTCTGTCTCAAAAATAAATAAAAACATTAAAAAAAAAAGAACCATGGTTCTTACTCTCAAAAGAAGCTAATTGTATAGAAGCACTAAGTGTGATTTTTCAACAAGCCTTTGTGAGGAAGGGGTGAGGAAGCAGGAATAAGAAAAAATATCTAGGTATTTGGGAATAATACACCCAACCATTAAGACTTTGCTCTCTTTACTGCTGTATCTCTACTGCCTATAACAGTGAATGACACAAAGAAGGCAGTCAATAATTTTTGCAAGATGCATGGATGAATGAACTGATTCATTGAGTTCTATGGATTTTCCCATTCTCTCCATGTATGCCCTTGACACAAATGTTCTAGAATTAACATAGATATAATGTAAGAGTCTAAACTTGACCTTTATTTTCAAAATTTTTAATAACATTTTGCTTTGGGGTAAACACAACACTTGATAAAATGTCTCTTAAGTCTTGGTAGTATTTGAGGAATTGGAATTTGATTCTTAACATTCTAGGAGAAGCACTTAAGGAGTTTCTAGGTAAGAAATTAGAAAGTAAACTATTGGCAATTTATCCTTATGAAAATAAGAAATCTTGCCAAACAAAAGCATCCCTGATCAAAATAATACAACTAAAACACCATCACCACACACTACGACCAAGGCCTGTGCTGTGTACCATGAGCACTGAAAAGGGGAACAAGATATGGCTTGTCATTGAGGACTCTGGTGTCACTGGAGATGAGGAAATTCACCTGAATACTTGAGACCCACTTAATGGTCCTCACAGATGCTCTTAACCATCTTTGAAGAGGTGATTAAGTTGTCATCACCTCCATAAACTCTCCCCAGATCCCCTTCTTCCTCTTTTTCTCTTTATTTGTTTCATCATAGTCTACATTGATTTAGAGCTGGTTGGTCACATGCAGATCTGTTTATTCTCACTATTCATTTAGAGCATTTGTTAATATATTCTATGTGATGGTATGGAAGTAATATCTTATAATCCTACAGCATGTCATGGCTTAAAAAAAGTAATTCCAACCCCTAAGTTTATCCTTTTTCAGCCCTGACAAAAATTCTCTGAAGCAGGAAGGACTGACACAGCAATAGTCACTCCACAGATGGGGACACTGAGACTTGAAAAGGTTGGAGTTGGACAGGCCTGGATTTGAATTCTAGCTCTGCTGTGAATTGTGTGGACTTGGAAGCTCATTTTTTTGCTCTGAGCCTCCGTTTCCTGTAAAATGGGGAATAATGTTGTCTTGCTTCTTACAGTTTTTAAAAAAAAATTTTTTTAATGTTTATTTATTTTTGAGAGAGAGAGAGAGAGAGAGAGAGAGAGAGAGAGAGAGGCAGAGAGAGAAGGAAACACAGAATCCTAACCAGGCTCCAGGGTCTGAGCTGTCAGCACAGATGTGGGGCTCAAAATCACAAACTGCAAGATCATGACCTGAGCTGAAATCAGATGTTTAATTGACTGAGTCACCCAGGCACTCCTACTTCTTATAGTTTTGAAGATCAAGTGTATTGTGTGCAGATCTCAGCTAGAGACTGACATAAAAATAATTCATTAATAAACAGTAGGAATAAATGAACAAATAAGGTGTGTTACAGAGCTAATTAAAAGGCATGTTTTGAACCCAGATCTCAACTCCAAGTCCAGAGATCTTTTGAAGATACCCTTGATTAACTGTCTTAAATCATAAGCTTCTTTATGGCAGAAGGGACTTTTAAGTCATCTTTGTATCTACAGAAGGCCTTAACAGACTACTTTTCAATATCTAAGGGCTAAAAATTATTAATTAAATACAAATAGTTATCTTACTGAATTTCCAGTCATCTTTATTCAATCCCCTGAGGTCCCAGAGTACCTGATATATACTATGGCAATATGGTGGGATTGTGTTTGACCATGAGCAAGAGAATATATGACAATAGTAGCTTACATATAAGATATCATTCATCTCATGCAAGAAAAGAATGGGAATAAGTTGCAGTTGTCCAGGGCTTCTCTAACGGTACAGCAATGCCATAAAGGACCCACGTTTCTTCTATCTTCTTTCTTCATGGCCTTAAAATGGCTGAACCTTAATCCAGCGTCTACATCAGCATGTCCATGTTCCAGGCAGAAATAAAAGTGAAGAGAGATGTATAAATAACCAAAGAGCAAGAACTGCATTACTAGCAACTGGTAGCTGCAAGGAGGCACAGATTATGGGTAGATAGAGGTATAATAAGACACCCAGCCTCTATTATTATAAAGGAGACAAAGAAAAGGAATTGAGACAAGGGAATTTCTCTTCATGAACCCAGAACCTAGTATGGTGCTTGACAAACAGCAAGTCATTAGTAAAAAATTGTCCAATATATAAGTACATCCTTAGTAGCCCCAAGACCTCAGTCGAGCCAAATTGGCTTTATCAGCAGAGTCCCATGTGAAAAACACTTGGCAAATTCTGGGGCTCGCTGATCACCATTTACCTAAAGGCCAGCTGAATTTCTGCAAGTATTAGGGTACCAAAGTACTGGAATCTCTCTTACATCTTCCTGACCAGCACTATCTTCATAATGCCAGTGATGCTGACTAGATCAGGATCTGAGAAGCAAACATCCTTTTGGTATAGATGGCCATCATCCTCATGGCCAGCACTATGCAAATATTTTTTCCGAGGTACATTTATTGGTGACTGCATGAAATTCACTCTGCTAACTCACGCCAAGGGTTCTCTCTGGAAACCTCATAGAACCAACATGGAGTTGCTGCAGAAAGTTATGCTGCATCTGATAAAACCATCAGCGCTATGGCTGAGGTGTTTCATTAGGGCGAAGGTGGAGTGAAAGCAGAAATTTGCTAGAACCGCTAATCTCTCTGCAGCCAGCAGCTAAGAGTTTCAAATTGAGCACTAAGTTTAATGTGATTTAGTATATTTGCTCAGTGTGCCATTTTACCCCTGGGTTAACATGGGAAAATGAAGAAAGAGCTAATTGCACTATTATCTCTTCAACATAATGGGCCAGTGCCCCAGAGCAGCTGCTGTTCTTATTAGATCCTGTCACCAGGGGGAAATACTGCTTTCTCTCTCCCAAGGTGCAACTTCTTTTGTTCACTAACTGTGTTTACAGGACACACTTGTCTGGCTTGCTACTCTACGTCGGGTGCCATAGTCATACCCTCTCTTTAGCATTCTTTCTCCCAAACCCTTGATATCAAGTTTGTATCTCTAAATTAACAACTTTGATTCTGAAGGCAATGCATCTCCGGAAATCCTTCATAAGGTAGGGAAAAAAGAGTACTTCAAGAGGTCTTGAGCCCTATTCCTATCAATTACTAACTGTGGGTCCCTGGGCAAGTTATGTAATTTGCCCTGAACCTTGGTTTCCTCATCTGTAGAATGGGGATAATAGTAGATGCTAACTCTGAGGGCTATGAAGAATAATGAAATAAGTGAATTGTTTAGCCTTGTGTATATGGTGGACACTCAATTGCTATATATAATTATGATTATTAATTTTAAATACACTTTATACATTGTGCAAAATGATTGAAAACAATGGCAGAAGGTGTTAAAGGAGAATTACAAAACATAAAGAAGGGGTGCCTTAGCAGCATTCTCTAAGTAAAGCATTTATATTATAGCAGATTACATTTTTATTACCTTTGCTCTATGTGTGGGGATGAGTGGAGTGACAATCAAGAAAAACAAGAAGCTCGGGTATAAGAAAGTAACTAATATTTGGATAGTATATGAGAGCTTTCAATTATTTCTCAAGTAATTTACTGAGCGTTAGATAACACATGAATTATGAATAGAGGAACACAAGATTTGTGGTTGGAATACATATCTTAAAGTCTCAGCTCTGTCATTTGCCAATTATACAAACTGGGGCAAGAAACTCACCTTTTCTGGGGCTTTTCCAACATATAACACATGCATGATGTTATTTGGTTTACCCTCAGATGTTTTGAAAATGAAAATGAAAAATTAACTTAGAAAAGCTTCAAACACTTAAGAGCCACACAAACACCTGCATATGAGTGTTTCCAGTAGCTTCATTCATAATCTCAAAAAAAAAAAAAAAAAGGAATCAACCAAAATGTTCTTTAATAAGTGAATGGATAAAAAAAAAAAACTGACACTGATCTTGTTTTCTAATACCACTCTCCAATAAAAAGAATGAGGGCTCACGGAAGAGATGAAGAATTCTAGGATTGAGGCAGGAAATCTACAAGGTAAGTATGGAGCATCTCGTACTGCCAAAAAGTAAGAAGCTCCTAAAACAAACAAACAAACAAACAAACAAACAAATCCACAGTCATTGGGATAGGTTAAAGGAACATAACAGCCAACCAATGGCCAGAGCTGAAACAATTTGAGGATCAAAATAAAATTTTACTGGATTAGAACTCAAAATAGAAAATAAATATCCATGAGGCCATACAGAGATAAATAAATGTTTGAATATATAAATAAGTGGGGAGAAGAGATAAATTTCCCATACAGAAAAATTTCAAGCGCTTTAGGTAAATATTCTGTCCTCAAGGAGGTGGAACAGAATTCCCCACACCTTAACTATAAGCTGCATATAATGACTTTCTTCCCAAGACACAGAAAAAAAAAAAAAAAAAAAGAGGATATGTGTGGTGGGGGGTGTTATTTTATAGTGGGGAAACATGACAAATACTGCCTCAGCCAGGTGATCAGGGGCAACATCAACAGTCATAAATAGTGTTGATAGTATGTAGCCTGAATATGATGTGATAGAAATGTCATTTTATGTCTGTGACCTTCCTCCAAAAACCCCATAACCCTTGCCTAATCATGAAAAAAAGCAACAAACAAATTCCAATAGATGGGCATCCTTTAATATACCTGACCAGTACTCTTCAAAACTCTCAAGATTCTACAAAAAATGAGGGAAGGCTAAGAAATGTTCATAGCCAAGAGAAGCCTGTGGAGACATGACAACTAAATGCAATGTGACATCCTAGATGGAATTCTGGAGCAGAATAAAGTCATTAGGTAAAGCCAGAGAACATGTGAAGAGAGTATGAACTTTAGTTAATAATAATCCACTAATTTTGGCTCATTAATTGTAACAAATCTACCAGAGTAATGCTGATTATAGTAGAAG
The DNA here is from genome assembly GCF_018350175.1 of Felis catus. NCBI lineage: Eukaryota > Metazoa > Chordata > Mammalia > Carnivora > Felidae > Felis > Felis catus. The sequence continues at coordinate 194,452,087 of NC_058368.1, forward strand.
ATATGTGTGGAAATATATGGGCAGAACTCTCTGTATTATCTTCCCCATTTTTCTATAAATCTAAATCTTTTCTTAAAAATTATGTTTATGTAAAAATAAAATAAAAAATAAGTCATGCAGAAAAAAACTACCATTTGATTTCACTTATATGTGAAATCTAAAAAACAAAACAAATGAACGACAAATTTGCAGAGTAACAGCTGTAGAAAGTATCTTGTCTCTCAGACCATTGCACTTAGCTTAAAATGCTCCCATAGCTTCCTATCATACTAACCTAAAACCCAAATTCAAATGGCCTCTAACCCTATATGCTTTGGTCCCTATGTCCCTCTCTTAAAGCTCCTTGGCTCATTCACCACATGCTAGCTCATTGTCCTTCTCCCTGTTTCTTGAATATGCCAGGCATATTCCTGCCTTATAGCCCTTGTACTTGAAGTTCTGTCTTCCTGAAATGCTCTTCCTCTAGCTCTCAGTTCAGCTCTCTCCTCCTTGAACTGGCATTGTCTGACACAATCTGAAATCACCCATTCCTCCCCTGAGTTAGCTCCTTGGTCGTCCAAGAAGCAGGTCCCAAGAGATATTAGGCATGCATGGGATGTCCTAGGGGTATGCCTGTGGGAGCTAGGGGAGCTGTCACACTGGGGTATTAAGTCTGACCCCTGTAAAGGGAAAGGAAAGAGGGTTGGATAAGAAGCATCTCAGGGGTGCCTAGGTGGCTCAGTTGATTAAGTGTCCAACTCTTGATTTCAGCTCAGGTCATGATCTCATGGTTTGTGAGTTCAAACCCCATGTCAGGCTCTGTGCTGACAGCACGTGTCGCCCACTTGGGATTCTCTCTCTTCTTACTCCTCTCTCTCTCTGCCCCTCCACCCACTTGTGCTCCTGTGTGCGCTTTTTCTCTCTTTCAAAATAAATAAATAAACTTGATTTTTTTTTTAAAGCATCTCAGACTGTGGTGCGGTTCTGACAAAGTTTTGACAAGGGTGATACAGAGTCCTGGAGCCAGAGTCACCACTGGAGGAGTCCTGCATGCCACAGCAATGAGCTGGCCTTAGTATCCCCACCAAGCTCAGTCACTGGCTGGGAGTAGCGCTGGCTAAGTGTGATCTCAGCGTCAACACTGCAATGCATGCAGGGTGCAACAGCTTAGGCCACTGACCAATGATTTCCCATTTCCCGCAGTGGGAGATGTTCATGGAGCCCACATGCCCACTACAGCATGCTCTATCACCTCCCTTTATTCATTTCTTCATAGCACTTATCAATGTTTGATACATCCTATTAATGTGTCTATTGCCTCCTCGTCCTCATACCACTGACAAGAATACAGATGTGTTAGCTGTCTCATTCATCACTGTAACCCAGTACCCAAACACTTCCTGGCACACAGTAGGTGCTCAAAAAAGGTATTAAATGACTCTCTAGGTTTGTGGCAGGGAAAAAAGAAAAAGAGGACTAGTCCATATTCCCTCTCTTTACTGGTACATTCCAATAGATGGGACTCTGCAGTAAAAACCAATCAACTTCGTATACATTAAAAAAGAAACCTGCTGAACTTTTCTTCTGCCCTGATCCATACTAAACTAGGTTATCCATTATAACCACACCTTTCCCTGATCTTGTCTGTATTTTCCTAACAGGAGACATTCTATTTAATCCACATTCAGGTGAGAAAAGTTATAATAATACAGGGTAGTTGCATAGTATTTTGTATTCTTAGTTTGCAAAGCACATCCACATTCATCATCTCATTAATTCCCCTCAACAATCCTACGTGGTACTTATTATTATCCTCATATTCTAGAGGGAAAAACTGAACATAAACACAAAGAAAACCAGAAGAAGCCAAGATTAGAATGCCCACATGAAATTCTCCCAGTAGAAGGAAACAGTAGTACATCTGGTCCAGGTGGAATTGTTTGATTATTCCCCCAGAGGTCCAGTCGGAGTCAATGCAGCAATTCTTTGTAAGAGCAGAAAATGAGTTTTAAAACAAAATCTATTGTTTGACCCATTTCCCTTTGAAGTATTTTTGTTTTCCTGACTCTAGTTTTTTTTTTTTTTAATTTGATTACACAAGTTTAATTTTCTGGGCATCTACAATTCTGTGCTAAAAGATTCCTGCCCTGATCTCTACATGGAATGTTGGCTTACAAGCAAACTCTTGATATCAGCATTTCCTGATGTGGTTCAGTAAAGTCCTCATTCATTTCTCTTTGCAAGGTTATTTTTCACTTTTACAGACTATAGTATATGTTTAATATATATATATATATATATATATACACATATATACTATTTATTTCCTATACCATAGCTAGTGATTCATCTATTGTTTGATCCAATTGTTATTTATTGTGTGCATGTTTCCCTGGGAGATGTCATGGGACCTATAAAGGAAAGGTAACTATGATCTCTTCATGGAAAGGCTGGGATATGAATTAGATCATAAAAGAGAGAGAGATCAAGAAAAGATTTCAAAAATGTAAAAAAATATATTTTTAGAGAGGAAGGGGCATGCGCATGAGCAAGTGAGCAGGGAAGGGGCTGAGGGAGAGAGGGAATCTTAAGCAGGCTCCATGCCCAGCATGGAGCCCAATGTGGGGCTCGATCTCACAACCGTGAGATCATGACGTGAACCAAAATCAAGAGTTGGACACTTAACCAACTGAGCCACCCATGCACCCCAAGACAAAAGGTTTAAAATATAAGAAGAGACAAGAAATCTTAGAATAAAAAAAAGATGAAGCTCCAAGCCAGACGTTTAATTCTGTCATGGTATGCATGTTTCTCATGGATACCAATTTTGACTAGGCTCATCGTTCTCACAGTTTGGGCCTAAAGACCTTCCAAATGCCCCAAACACACAAACGACAGACAAAATATCATAACCTCTGTATCCAGTCCCATTGGTGTGCATGCATCCTCTTACACAGGTGGATGTCATGTTCAAGTCAGGCTGCATATGGGCCACAAGCTGCTATTCCCCACTCCCAGCTGCATGCCAGGCAGAGCTAAGAGATCCGAGCTCTTACAATTAGCCCCTTAGATTTCTTCACAGTGAACAGCCACGACAACTGACTGGAACCAGTCCTACAGATGAAACCAACCTGCCACTCCAGACCTGGCTCTGCTCAGGACAAGAAGACAGTTAAGTGAATCTTGTCACTTTCCTCTTCTTACCTTGATTGAACCTGAATTGACTATCCCAATAATATTTCACAATAAGAGCCAAAGTTACTTAAAGTCACATTTGTTTGCAATCTCCTTGTACATAGCTCAAAATAATGTCACTAAGATAGCTCACATGTGTACAAACCTCATTTGACTTTTATGAGAGCCACAAGATGTTCCCATACTAGATGACACATGAGAGAACTGAGACTGGAAATGAATTAAAATGACACTGAAAAGGTTAAGGAATGATTTTCTGCAAATCTAGGTCTTCTTCCTGCTTTGTCCCTTGTTTAGCAACCAAATAACAAGCTTTTGAATACATCCATTCCAAGACTTGGGATATTGCAGATTTTCTAAATAATAATCCTGGAATGATTCATACATGCAATCAGGTTTGTTTTAGTTGTGTTCTGGGAAACACTGGTTTAGTTCAGCCTCCTCCCATTGTATTGATGAGAAAGCTGAGACCCAAGAGGTCATGACTTCAGTATGATGAAATACACAGAAAGGCAAAATCAGAACTAAAAGTCAGGTCTCCTCATAACTACTCTTCTTTTACACTTCACATTTAGGCCTCCTAATAGTGTCTTAAAAAGCTGCATGGGAGTCTGTTAAGACACCTGATGTGCGATACACTGAACAAAGGGTTAATAATACAGCCTTTGGGTAAAATGGTTAGAAAACTGGATTCTCAATCTAAGTAAGGCTTTATCACAAAGATGTATAAGTTTGTTTATAAGCATGGCAGAGCCTAGGTTTCCAAACCCTTCTTTGGAAACTGCAGTATCATTCTGCATCCCATTTTTACAGGTATGCAGTACAAATTGAAAATAAATTCCAAAGAAGCTCTAAGGGGAAGACTGCAGTAATTTCAGCCTAGATGAGCTGAAAAAAAATCACCTCTGAGCTAGACCATAAATCCGGCTATTTTATAGCTTTTCCTGTTCTATTCTTGTGCTTGTTCAAAAAAAAAAAAATTCAATTTCTTTAGTGAAACTGTATTTTAAAAAAAAGTACAGAATGCAAAGTAGATCTTAAAGTCAGAACTTCTATCAAGACAATCTTATCTATATGGAGAAAAACCCATATGGATATCTCTTGGGCTTTCAGATAGTCTGCCTGGAGGTACCCCGGGTTTTCATGCAGCATACAACTCAGACAAATCTTGAGGTCCATACTTCCCTAAAGAAGGTGGCAGTGCTGGATCAGGGGATGATGGCCCCAACCCGGGTATTTTGCTTACTGTCATCACATAAGGCATACCTCACACCCACCAAGCCAACAGTCTCTTCCTGGGGGCAAGGAAATGATTTAACTTGGGTTCTGCTCTACCATTTTGAGGTACACAGGGATACAAGAGAGGTCATCCAACTAGACAGTAACTGAGGGATTACAGAAATCTAGTCAATATGTGATCAAAGTATAGATTTAATATTCACTTTCTGTGAAAGAGCAAACCAGATGTTTTAAATCTTACAGTACAGGTCTTCCATTTATAAGAAACACTGGGTTCAACTTCATTTTGCTTTTTTTCCAGCTTCTAAGATTTTTTTTCCTTTGTTTAGCAATGTATCTAAAGCTTCCTGCCTGAATCTCCCTCCGGTTATTATTTACATACACTCAACATTACAGAATTTTCTTAAAACCCTGGTGAGTCAAGCTTAAAGCAGACTACAAAATTTCCAGTCACATGGCAATCTGCCTTCACCCATGTGTCCTTAAACTATTTAGATGCTACCGAAGACCTTTGTGAAGGTGGTTTTCTTTTCTTTTTTCTTTTAATGTTTATTTGTTTTTGAGAGAGAGAGAGAGAGAGAGCATGCGCACGTGCACCAGTGAGCATGAGTGGGGGAAGGGCAGAGAGAAAGGGGAACAGAAAATCTGAAGCAGGCTCCAGGCTCTGAGCTGTCAGCACAGAGCCCGATGTGGGACTCGAACTCATGAACCGTGAGATCGTGACCTGAGCCGAAGTCAGATGCTTAGCCAACTGAGCCATCCAGATGCCCCTGTAGAGGTGGTTTTCTAAGGGCATTTTTGAGCAAACAGAGGCAAAGACCAGGACAGCTTGGGTACAAAAACACTTTTTTCTTAAAATTGTATTTATACAATGCCTTACACTATATAAAGCACTTTTCCAAATCATTTAGTGGTTCGCAAGCCTCAATGAACATTAGAATCACTTGGAAACATACCAACTCTGATATCCCACTGCCAGAGATTCTGAATAGAAAGATCTTGGGCAGGGCCCAGGAATCTGCATTTCTATCAAACACCTGCAGGAGAGTCTGATGCAGGCGGTATACAGACCAAGCTTAGAAAAACTCTGACTTATAGAAGGCTGACCATGGCTGTGTCAGCTAATGATCACACTTTAGATAATTTTAGAGATTCTAAAAATAAAGAAGCTAATCCTCAAAGAGACATAGATATTTGCCTAATATCTTACATGGCATGTGAGAGCTAGATTTCAAAAACCACATGTTTGATCCCAAATCCGAAGACATTCACATTAAAAAAGCTGAGTTTATTGTACATGAATTAAAACACTAGAATGAAAGTAAACATTGCTGTATTAGAGAAAGCAACTGTGTGTATGGGTAAAACCCAAAGGATAAAGAAGCCATTTGTGAGACAGAAGGATGAAAAGGAGGTTTTTTTCCTTATCACCATAATGTCTAGTGGTCCCTCTCCAGACTTTTCCCCAGGAGTCACAGTCTCTGTCCCTGACCTCCTGGCTGTCACCTGGCCGGTCTAAAAATACTGGATCTCCTCACTGCCATCAGAATATAAACTGATCCAGTATCAAGTGCAAATGAGGATATTTACTTCACTTTTAACTTTATACCTTTTCTTTCCATTGTTTTCTTCTCAAACTCCTGGCTCCTCTCTCTATTTCGCTACAGGATTCTAACTGTAAATAAGAGAGAAAAAAGTCTTTATTCGGTAATTTTTTGAATCATTCCTAAATTGGAATCAGACAGAATGCTAATATGAAATCTAATCTCTATTACTAACTTAATGTGTGATCATGGGCAAGTTGTTTACCCTGTCTGGGCTTTGCCAAATAAAGTGGTCAGACCAGAGTTCCTCTAAGGGCACTTTCAACTTTGAAACACTGAGATGCAAACCCTTTAGAGTGAGCACTGAGTATGTGTAAAGCTCTGTGCTGAACTTGGATGATAATAATCAGTCATGGACCCTCAGCATGGAGCTCACCACTTACCCAGGCAGGATGCAATAGGTAGGGAATTTAATGAATTATGGGAAGGAATATTAAGGTGACAGGGAATCATGAAAGAAAGTAATATGAACCCGAGGGACAGAGTATTTCTATCATCTCTTGTCTGTTGGTAAAATATCACCTACTCTTGTCCCTTCCAATCTACCTGTGCACTACAGTCTGAGTGATCTCAAAATGCACATCTGATCACCATTCCAACATAAAACACTTTAAAGTCTTCCCCTTGATGGAGAGTGTGATGCTAAGTGAAATAAGCCATACAGAGAAAGACAGATACCATATGTTTTCACTCTTATGTGGATCCTGAGAAACTTAACAGAATCCCTTGGGGGAGGGGAAGGAAAACAAAAAACAAAAAAAAAGAGGTTAGAGTCAGAGAGAGCCAAAGCATAAAAGACTCTTAAAAACTGAGAACAAACTGAGGGCTGATGGGGGGGTAGGAGGGAGGGGAGGGTGGGTGATGGGTATTGAGGAGGGCACCTTTTGGGATGAGCACTGGGTGTTGTATGGAAACCAATTTGACAATAAATTTCAAATAAAAAAAATTTAAAAAAAATAAATTATGTCCTTTAAATAAATAAATAAATAAATAAATAAATAAATAAATAAAGTCTTCCCCTTGAACCTGCAATCCAAATTCCTTCGTGTGACCTAAAAGCTAGGGTCCATGTTTGTTTCGTTCTATCTTGTATCTGCCCCCAGGGCCTATTACAGAGTAGGTAAAACTTGCTGAAGAAATAAATAAGAGTGAATGAAATGAGTGAAAATATGACTTGGAAGTTGGCCAGCCCTGAATGGAAAGCACAGCAGGCTGGAACAAAGACTGGAAGGGGAGAGGGGCAATGTTACATAGATGACATGGGAAGCAGGTTCATCCTCTTTACAAGACAGAGAAAAAGCAGACCAGGTTTTAATGCACAGAAAATCCTCCTTATTCTAATCTGAAAAGACAACTGAGATGCACAGTAGGAGCCTGTAAACACAGGGTAAGTCTGTCCTCTTTTTGGGGTGCCTGGTTGGCTCAGGCGGTTAAGCAAATGACTCTTGGTTTTGGCTCAGGTCATGATCTCACGGGTTTCATGAGTTTAAGCCGTGTCGGGCTCAATACTGACAGAGTAGAGCCTGCTTGGGATTCTCTGTATCCCCCTCCCCTTTTCTGGCCCTCCCCTACTTGTGCTCTTTCTCTCTCAACATGAATAAATAAACTTAAAAAAAAAAAAAAGGTTTGTCCTCTTTTCAAGGGAATTAAAATTCTCAGAGCTCTTGGTATGGTTGGGACCACGAAGGCACTGAATAGCTTAATCACTGACACTGATGGCCAATTTTGCTGCTTTCAGAGTCGAGGGACTCGTGTGGAAGACCTAGGAATCAAGTCTATTATCTTGCAGACAGTTTTCACATCAGAACCTCATTTCCCCTCATTAGATTCCATGCCTTGCTCCATCTTTTACCTATTTATTCCCTTCATTTTGTCAGTCTGGCCACTTAGAGCTGGGATAAGCATGGGCTTAGGGCTCATCTGAGCAGCAAAATGGATAAGCAGTGCTTCATATTCACAATACTTCTCTTAGCTGATGAAATCTCCTAGGGAAAGTGGGGCAAACCGATTCAGAGTTGTCACAAACCTGAATGAGCCAGATAGAGACACCTCATATTGAGCACCATGCTGAGTGGTCTGCATGTATTATCCATAGGCAATTGCTGCCAGGTTGTTGAGTGTAGGCTGTAGATGCAGACACTGAGATTTTTCTGGGTCTGAACCTACCAGCTAGGTGACATAGGGCATGTTCACTAACCTCTATGGGCCTCTTTTACCTTGTTTGTAAAACAGAAATAATATCAGCATCTTCCTCATAGGTTGGACTAAATGAGTTTATATATGCAAAGTCCCTGGAACAGTTCTTGGTTTATAATAAGTATCACATAATTGTTCAATGCTGTGGCTGCTTTGTTTCTCATTTGGTCCTCTTTTTAAAAAAAAATGAAGTATGACTTGGCATTTCCCAGAAAACTGAGCACTGGAAAGTTTAACTGACTAGCCCAAGGTCACGCAGCTAGTAAGTGGCAGAATGCTACAGAACCCAAGCCACTCTGACACCAAACCCCATGCCTACACCGTGGACAACGTTTTCAAGATCCCAAACGCTGAGATGACTGGAATCAGAATTGCAAAGGGAAACTGGCAATGCAAAGATGGCTGAATGAATGAATGAATGAATGAAGTCACTGTTGCAGTCCAACTGTGCAAATTATCAGCTGAACTGCCTGGCCACAGTTTTTAATGTGCAAAGTGAGGACAAGTGTAGTTCATACACTAATTCAAGACAGGGAACACACGTCTGAACCACCACTCTGAACCAATCTATATACTTAGAAAAATATTGCACAGAGGAATCACAAAGCAAAATGTTTTTATTGCCAGTTGCTACCAGAGATGAAAGTTGATTGAAAAAAAAAGAAAGAAAAATCCACTAGACTAAGTTCCGTGAGGTGAGGTGTTGAATCTCTTGTTCACAAGTACAATGGTTGGCAACCAGGAGGTAATCCATAAAAGCTTTGAATGGAATGAAGAAGCACAGTGTATCTGTTCATTAGATATGAGCAACACCAAATTCTAGATTTTATATATGGTGAAAATGTGAATATTCAATATATTATATAAGTGTAAGCATATGAAGTGCTACAAACGAGAATTCAGGATACTGTGGATGCATAAAGCAGGGGAACCTGATCTTGTCTGGGCATGAGGAAAGGTTTTTTCAGGAAAGTGATGTGTGACTCAAAACCTGAAGAATGGGTGGGGGCAACCAGGTTAATGGGTGGCAGCAAGACTGAGACGCAGAGCATGTGATTCATAACTGCTGCTTCCAAAAGATTATACAATAACAGTACGAAAAGATGAGAACATTTGCTTTTTGTTGATTAAAAGAACAAAACAAGGAAAGTCAAAGTTGAGATAAGGAAAAAGCTTTGAAACACAGAGCTAACGTGAAGGATGTATGTTGTGATTTCATGTCCAAGAAGATGTTACAGCAGACAAACGGGGGAAAAAGCCCAACAGCTTGTGTTGTTACAGAGATGGTGCCTTCCTGGAACAAGGGTTGAAGGCTACACTCCAAATTCTTTCCAGCCCTGAGACTCTGTAATTCCAATTAGAATTAGGGTCGCCTTGTTTCCCAACAGCAATCCCAGCATGAGCTCAAAGCCAAACCAGGAAAGGTATTAATCTCCATAACCAGCCCTCCTCAGCCCAGGGAAGTTGTTTTTTCAAGGCTTTTCTCTCTTTTTAAATTGACCACACCTCCCATATGGCTGTACTCTTCATGCTGTCTGGTTGCTCCTCTTGTGGGGAAAATGATAAGAGAAACAAATAAATTCATGTTTATGTAATAATGACTCAATTCTAATTCTTCTAGGCATATCTGATGGTGCCAGAATGGCAGAATTGTTAAAGAGCATAATTCTAGAATCAGATCTGGACTGAATCCCAGTCCCACCAGTTATAAGTTGTATGATCTGGCCATTGGTCTGAGCCTCATATTCCCATGTATCACATGGGAATAATAATTGTACACATGCTGTGTGGACATACCTCATATGGTGGTAGTGAGGCATGTGAGATGATGAACGGAAAGGGGTCCCTATTTTGCCTGGCAGAGTGCAATCCCTCAATCCTAGTCAATATCTTTATTGTTCACAAGAGGACTGTGCTAACAGGATCATGTGTTGCTTGAAGGAACCTGTATTATAATGGTGACAGTTCAGGCACAATGGCACTGAAATAGGGGAGTTAGAAGTATTCTGAGGATCAGGAGATTAACGGCTATCGATTTGCAAAGCAAAGCTTAGTATAGCAATGCTTTCTATTCCCAAATTTGTCATTAGTGCTTTGAAGGTCTGAAATCAAGGCACGGAGGGATTAAGCAATTTGTCCAAAAACATTCAGTTAGAATGTGATGGAGCTTTAATTTGAACACAGGCAATTCTGACATCAGAGTCCAGCACTTAAGCAATTTCTACCAGTTCCAGCCACATCAGCTGTAAAACAAACCCACTGGCTTCAAAAACGGCAAAAGAGTATAGCAGCTATGTGTGGAGTCAGACATCCCGGTTCAAATTGGAAGTCTTCCACCTATTAGCTTTCTGAGCTATCTTCTACAGTTTATTTAACCTTGTTAAGCCTTGGTTTCCTCATCTGTAAAATGGAAGACATAACAATTGTTCTTGTCTATTTCATTTTCATGGGAATGAAATCACAGTCATAGCTGAATGCCTAGTCCATAATAACTGATAATATTTAAAAGTTAGTAAACTTTGAGAGCTAGAAAAACCTAAAACACCATTTCTAATTCCTGATTTGTTAAATAAGATGAAGAACTACAGAGACTTGCGCAAAGTCACCTGAATCATTAGGAATTGCTGTTCTAACTCCTGCAGTTGTTCTTAGTGGCGGGAGTTGAGTCTTACTCAGCTTGTAATCTCTCAGGTGCTTAGTGTTCTAGAGGTGTGGGAGAAGGAAAGAAGGAAAGGATGAGTTAGGGAGTAAAGAAGGGAGAAGCAAAGGCAGGAAGAGAACTTATCACAGAGGATTCCATGGTCTGACTCCAACTGCAATCACATGGAAGGTCCAGATCTCATTCTAACCTCAGCATTAATGATTTTCTCTGATAGCACTCTCCACTAGGCTGCAGCCAATTTCTTTTCTACTTTTTTCTGTTGTCTGCAGCTATCCAACATCCCATCACAAGTTTGGGGATGGGGAGACTCTGATGCAGGGGACTTCGGTTGGGATATGGCACATAAGGGAAGTCTATAATTTAAGTCAAAACCTGCTAGATAGGACACTCTACATCCTTCACTTCACTGCCCTTGTTCACCCTTTTGACACTGAAAGGGCTCTGCACATGGATACTCTATGTGCCATTAGGTGTGCAGGGATAATAACACTGCCAATCAGTCCACACGCCAAGAAGATAATATGCCACTGTTTTTTCTGGCTCTATGCCCATTAAGAGGTACGGTGATTTTCCATTATCCTTAAATTTCTTAAGCATTGAATGTTTTAGTGATGGCTTTAAAAGCATCACCACTGCACTATGGGTAATGTCTCTGAGTATAAGCCCTTTACATATTTTATTTAATTTAAACGATCAGTTTAACAGTTAATATGTTTCCAGAGAATGACTATTGTTTGTCACTTTTTTTGTGTGTCAAAATTTCTATCAGATCCTAAGTTTTAAGGTAAGAATGAGCTAACAAAGAGAGAGTAAAAAAAGATGAATATACAAAGTTGTACTTCTGTGTGTTTCAGTCTGTCAGACAACACAGCTCTCATGTCCTTCTTAGCCATGGCAGCCATATTCATACTACCCACCAGGGTCTCAGAATATTCACCTCTACCCAGCTAAGAGCTAAATTTGGTAGGGGCCAACGCAGATCTCAATTAAATCAACATTTTAGCATTCAGATTGATGTTGCTTGTGGTCCAGATTTTCTGTCTGCATCGTTATGACCTAAATAAGCGTGGTTAATTGTCCCAAAGCTTGCTTTACTGACCTGTGCTCTGGGTGAGTTTTCACTATCTAAATTCCTGATTTGCCTCTTGTCCTGGGGTTCCAGACTGTGTGTATCTTTGTCTCATTGTCTTGGTCCTCTGAACTTCTGTCTCTTTTGGTGTGTGATTATGTAATCCATGCAAGAACATTGTCCTTGGTGATCTAAGGATCCTCAAACGCTCTGGATCAGTGCTGCTTTCCAGTGAGCATGAGTTGACCACATTTGGCTAGAGTGGATTTTATATCTGACCACCTTAGTAAGCCAGAGTAATGGGAATAGCTAACATTTACTGAACCTCTTTATATTCAAGCACTGTGCAGAGGATTTAATTTGCATTATCCCATAGAAACTTAACAACAACCATAAGGGGTAGACACTATTATTTTGCCCAGGAAGCTAAAACTAAGAGATGTTGAGTAGACCAGCAAGTGATAGAGGTGGATGCTTAAGTCACGAGGATAGAGGCCTTATGATTGGGATAGATGCTTTTATAAAAGAGACCCCACAGAGCTCCCTAGCCAGCTATACGCAACTTGGAAGACAGTCTTCATCAGAAACTAATCATTCTTTAATTTTGGACTTCCAGCCTCAAGAACTGTAAGAAACAAATTTCTGTTGTTTATAAGTAACCCAATCTGTGACATTTTATTATAGCAGCCCAAATAGACTTAGTAGGTATCTAAAGGAAGCCTAGAGAACAAGGATCTAAAAATGTGCAAGAGCTTAAATGCCCCCCCCCACAGGCATGGCCTCTTTGGGACACTGACACTGTCAAAAACCCCACTGGGCACTTGCCAAATTGTATTTGTGTCTCTGCTTTATTATTTCAAAATTTCCAAGTGGTAATCAGGACCATTAAGCTAACAAACCTAAGTCGTATGTCTGTACTTAGGGAGTAGCGAGCAATCCTAAGACCTTTAGGAAGAAATCAGTCCTGTTTCCCACAACAACCACCCATGGAGAATTCCCCCATAACATGAAGAGTATTCAAAGGCTGAGTAGCATAATTGTATGCATGACTGTACATCAGTTGAATTGTTTGTGTGTCTAGGCAGATTGTGAGCTTCATGAGAACATAAACTGGGTCTGTCTTGGTCCCTGAAGGGTGCCGAACTCCTAGCCTAAGGTTTGTCTCATAACAAGTGCGCAATAAATGCATGTTTAATGAACAAATGAAAGAAATGTTTTTGGGCTGGTTCCTAGAAAGGGGTATGATTATCAGGATAAGATAGGGGAAGGCCACTATAGAGACAGGGAGGCAGGAACCATCTGGCCCTACAGGGGAGAGGACGAAGAAAATGGTCTCAATGGAGAAGGTTCAGTAATAGTTGAGACTAATCAATAAGATGGGGTCAAATTATGAAAAGCCTTCTAGGCTTAGAAGCATAAGGAAAGCAGTGGGGGTGGGAGCCAACATATGTTCTTCTTCTGTTAACAGCTTACTTGTGACCTATAATAAATTCTACAGTTTAATGTGTGCAATTTGATAGGTTTGACAAATGCACACACCTGTGAAACCATCAGTATGATCAGCACAATCAAGAAAATGAACATATACATTCCCCTGAAAATGTCCTCATGTCCCTTGGTAATCCCTCTTTTCTGCCTTTCCCCACTGTCTTCCCACCAGTCCCCAGGCAATCACTGATCTGCTTTCAGTCATTATAGTTTGGATTTTCTCAATTTTTGTATAAATGGAATATACAGTAAGTGCTTTTTTGGGGGGAATATACAGTGGGTCTGTTTTTTGCATTCAGCACAATTGTGTTGAGATGCATCCGTATTGGTATCAATAATTAAATCCTTTTTTATTGTTGAGTAATATTTAATGGTACCACAATTTGTTCATCCATGTGACTGTTGATGGAAATTCGGGTTGTTTCCAGTGTTTTGTTGTTATAAATTAATATATGAACATTTTATATGTTATGAATGTTACAAATATAAATTTTATATGGTATTTCTCTTGGAGAAATAAACCTAGGAGAAGCATGGTTGGGTCATGTGGTAGTGGTGTCTTTAGCTTTATAAGAAACTGTCAAATTCTTTTCTAAAGTGGTTTTACAAATTTCCATCCCCACCAGCAGTGTAATGGAACTCCAATCGTTCCACAGTCTTAACCAATACTGCTATGGGCATTAGAATTTGTATTGGTATTACAGTTTTAGCCATTCTGATAGGTGTAAAATGATACTTCCTTGTGGTCTCAATTTGCATTTCCCTAATGAATAATGATGTTGAACATCTTTTCATATGTTTCTGCACTTACTTTATAAAGTGTGTATCTTCTTCTTTTGCCCATTTTAATGGGGTTGTTTGTGGCTTTTTTCTACAGATGAATTTAGAGTTCTTGATTCTAGATTCAAGCCCTTTATCCAAATTGTTATACAGTTGTAGTAATAACAACCACCACCACCACTTACTTTGGGTTAACAGTGTGCTGCTTGCTTTACGCACATTGTCTCAATGCTTACAGCAGTCCTATGAGCAATCTAATTATAACTATCCCAGTTCTACAAGTAAGAAACCTGAGGCTGGGGTGCCTGGGTGGCTCAGTAGGTTGAGCGTCCGACTTCGGCTCAGGTCATGATCTCACAGTTTGTGGGTTCGAGCCCCACATCAGGCTTTGTGCTGACCTCTTGCTCAGAGCCTGGAGCCCGCTTCAGATTCTGTGTCTCCTTCTCTCTCTGCCCCTCCCCAGCTCAAGCTTTGTCTCACTCTGTTTCTCAAAAATAAATAAATGTAAAAAAAAAAAAGAAAAAAAAAGAAACCTGAGGCTTACAGAGATTAAGTAACTTGGTTAAGATCACACTGCTAATAAGAGGTGGAGTCAGAACTTGAACTGCAAAGTCCATTGTTTTTATGTCATTGCCACAGAGACCTAGGAAAATCTGTCCTCACTAAATAAAGCAAACTCTCCAAGAATTTTTTTTTAATAGAAATATGTTTACTGTGAGAGAATAACTTGTGTTTGTTAACTCACCTAAGAAGTCTTTAAAGAAGGTTTGACCTGAATCCCATAACACATTTTGGAACAGAGAGTTCTGTTCCAGAACAAAATACATGGGTAAGGTGAATCATAGCTTGGCTGCTTAACACTCTTCCCTTGGCTGAGGGCACCAGCATGAATCAACCATCAATCAACAGCAATGTGAAAGGTAGACGATGTAAGAAACTGTGGTGAGGGCACTTTAAAATTTCTTAAGGGAACAAGAATTGACACCTTAAGGATTCCTGGTAAAAGTGACAGAATCATCATTAGAAAGAATTCATTCCACAGACTTTGGAAATTACCTTTACTTTTCACCCACTATGCCCTGGGGTAGATGTTCAGATATTCTATCCACTTCATTATACCAGATGTTTAATTCAACAACTACTTCATGTCTATTTTTCTGCTAGCATTGTATAAAGGAACACAATAAATAATTATAATAAGGCATAATAGTGCTTATATTAAAAATATTTAACCACCAGTATGGCACGGACAATTGGTCAGAATGCCAGAGTGTCATACTGGTATCTGCCAGGGAAATACCAGCCCTACAGTAAGAGTTATCATACTATTGTATTGTTTTAGAATTTATAAGACATTTTTATATCAAGTATCTCATTTGAATTTCATAGCATTGGCAGCGAGGCATGATTATCCCCACTTCACATATAAAAATGATCAGAAAGGTAAATGATTTTTTCCACTGCTTTCCATAGCCAGTTAATCGTAGAAATGGGAATTAAAATTGGGAGTTACGACTCATTATCCAAAAATGTTCCACCATTCCGCACAGTGTCTGGCTTCAAGGAGCAAATGATCCTGTTGGAATAATGTATGCATATCTATGAAACAAAGACAATACACTTAGTGGAACAAATACATATATATATGTGTATATATATATACACACACATATATATATACATGTGTGTATATATATATATACACACACATATATATATGTGTATATATATATACATATATATGTATATATATATACACACACACATATGTATATATATAACAAATATAATAATTTGTATAACAAATATAATATATATATATTAAACACATGTGTATATACACACACATGTATATATATAACAAATATAATAATTTATATAACAAATATAATATATATATATATTAAACACATGTGTTTCACATTCGAGAAAAAAAGAGGAGGATTGAAGGTATAAAATTGATGTCCCCAAAATGGTGGCCACTATTAAATATTCCTGGAATGAAGGAGGTTGCACAGTTCTAAATGTTCTGCATCAAATGTATCTTTGCCTTCCCCTCTCCATGTCCAACTGTGACACTAGTCCAAGCCTACAGAGCCTTGCCCCTCAAAGTGTGATCCTTAAATCAGCAGTATCAGCATTTCCTTGGAGCACGTTAGAAATGCAGAATCTCAGCCCCCTGCCCCCACTCCCCACAAGACCTACTGAGTCTAAATTTTCACAAGACCCCAAGGAGACTTGTATGCATATTAGAGTTTCAGAAGGACTACTCTAGATCACCTTCATTACTCAGATAAGTTCTCTGCATCCTCTAATATGATTTCACAGCCATTATTCACCACCACCACCCATCCCAGCTCTTCTACTGGATGTTCTAGAACTTATGGTCTCTACCAGAAAAATCCTCTATATCTTCAAACTTCCTTTAACTTCTCCACCACATGATGCATGGGGTGCTCATTATGAAACCTGCTTCTCTTGCAGGCTTCTCAAGCGAAAACTGTTTTTACCTTCCACACCCCCTGCATTGTAAAGAACCTGCAAGTGAAGCTAGGTGCTCTCCTTTATCCTCACAATCACTTATAGTAAACCATTTCCTCCTCCCTTCCAAAGTCCTGCTGTTTTTGAAGCATATGCCATTAAGCTCTACCACCTGTTATCATGCCTTGTTACGGTCACCTGCCATTGTCCTTAGCTTCCTTAATCACTGAAAACTTAGTCTCAAAATCACCATCATACTCTTCACCCCTTCTATACCACTATCTCTTTACCTCCTCTCCTAACAGCTACGTCAGCATTCTGGACCACTTCCACACCAATGCCATGGTCACCATCCAATCCCTGTGCCTCTCAGTACTTTACTACCTCAATTTTCTCCTTCACCTCATTTCAGCTCCCTACTACCATGGCCATACACTAGACCTTCTTATTACTAATAACTACATAGCTTGTGAAATATTTGTTTCAAACATTTGCTCTTATTTCTGCAACTAAGTTAATTTTATAATCTCCCATAGCCTCCTGTACAAATTCTTTTTTTTTAATTATTTTAATGTTTATTTTTTTTTTGAGAGAGAGAGACACACACAGCAGGAATGGCGGAGAGGCAAGAGAGAGGGAGACACAGAATCTGAAGCAGGTCCCAGGCTCCAAGCTGTCAGCACAGAGCCCAATGTGGGGCTCGAACCCACGAACCATGAGATCATGACTCAAGCTGAAGTCCGGTGCTCAACTGACTGAGCCACCGAGGCACCCCTTTAATTCTTTTTTTTTTAATGTTTATTTATTTTTGATTTTTTTTAACATTTATTTCTTTTTGAGACAGAGAGAGACAGAGCATGAATGGGGGAGGGGCAGAGAGAGGGAGACACAGAATCTGAAACAGGCTCCAGGCTCTGAGCCATCAGCCCAGAGCCCGACGCGAGGCTCGAACTCACGGACCGCGAGATCGTGACCTGAGCTGAATTTGGACACTTAACCTACTGAGCCACCCAGGCACCCCATCCTGTACTATTTCTTTAACTACCATTAGGACCTCCAACACACCAGCCCCATCACTTTTCACTGTCCATTGCCTATCTTATGCCCTCCGTTCCTCCTTTATTCTTTTAGATGCCATGGTCAACCTCTACATTCACTCACTCCCTTATATATTACCCAAACCCTGGATCCTCTTCCCTCCTTTAGTCCAGTTTGGGAAAAACCCAACTGTAGTTTAACTCAATCCTCCACCTGTTGTACAACTGCACTCAAGCATCTGAAAGGGGTTGGAGAAAAACTCACTACAGGTCTTGTCTCTCTTTAAATCTGTGACCACCCAACTCCAAGCGGCCCTCTCGTACTACCCAGCAATTTCACTATATCCCCCAACTAATTCACTCTTCCATTGTCCAAGGTGAGCGTTCACACATTCTCATCTCCTCCAAAATCCTCAATGCTCTCTCCCTTTCCTCACTCTCAGCGCTTGACTCACTTTGTATTTCACTGAGAAAATCATAGCAACCAAAAGGGAACTGTCACATCTTTCCACCACCAAATCTGTCAACCCACCTGCTTCTCTGCCCATCAGCTGTTTTCACATCTGTATAAAACCAAACCCTCTACCTGTGCACTAGATGACATCCCCTCTCACCAACCAAAGACTTCGCTCTTATGACCATCATCTCTTTCTCCTCTTTGTCAATTTCCCCCTAAATATTATATCATTCCCAACAGCCTACAAATACGCTACAATTTCATCTATTTTTTAAAAGATCCCTCCAGTGGCCTCATGTCTCTCGCCAGCTGTTTTGTTTATCTACTCACCTTCAGAAAAAAAAAAATTCCTAGAAATGGGAATATATTCATTCCCTCATATTTTATTCTCTTTTTAAACCACTTTGGGCAGGTTTTTTTCCCCCCATGAGTATGCAGAAGCCAGTTATCAGTCTCTAACAAATCCCATCTTGCCAAATCTAAGGTTAGTTTTCTACTCCAGTCTGTACTCTGCAATTCTCCCCTCCTTTTCCGGTCCCTCTTGTGCTCTAGGCATCTTGCTGGGTCCTGTTCCAACTAACAACCAATTCTCAATTAACCTGGGAAGTATTAATTACTTCCAATTTAACATACTTCTTATCCTCTTATCCTAGAGAGATCCAAACTTAATAACAGCCTCTTATTAAAAACAAAAACAAATAATCGTGGGGCACCTGGGTGGTTCAGTCGGTTGAGCGTCCGACTTCAGCTCAGGTCATGATCTTGCAGTCCGTGAGCTCAAGCCCCTCATCCGGCCCTGTGTTGGCAGCTCGGAGCCTGGAGCCTGCTTCAGATTCTGTGTCTCCCTCTCTCTCTGCCCCTCCCCTGCTCATGCTCTGTCTCTCTCACTCTCAAAAATGAATAAATGTTAAAAAAATTTTTTTAATTAAAAAAAAATCATAAAGAAGCGAGACTCTGAGGAATGCAATCATGTAACAGTATTTCAGGAATTATGACAGAAAGTCTCATAATTTATTACCTTTGGAGACCTAAAGCAAGTCCTGTCATCTCTTGGGGACTTCATTTCTCATCAGTATAATGAGAAGGTTAGAGTCAGAAAAATTCTAAGAGTTTAATTAGGTATGAGAGAGAAACTCTAGGTATCCTTAGAATGAGATGTATTATTGGTCATGACTGAAGCCAGAACCAGTAATGTGTGAAGATTATGGAACTGGTTATATCATTGCTGCAAGAGGAAGCACCATAATTCTCTGATCTGTCAAACATGAGAAAATAGCAACCACCAATCTGGCATTATATCAGGGCCCGGGAAAGCATGGTCCAATCACAGAACTTGCTTGAAATATGCCTCCTCCCTGCTTCTCAGAGCATGAAATTACTTAATAGGGGGGAACAAGGGAATTTCATTTTACAGTCAGAGATAAGACATATAATTCAGAGATTCTGGAAATTAGGGAAAGAAAAGCATAAGAAAAAAGCTAGGATGTCAGGAGATACATTTCAGCAAAGATGAAGACTGGGAAGGTTTGGATTTCCCCAAAATGTCACCCACTGTACAGTTTTATCACGCACCCACTTTGTGGCTTCTGTGTTGTAACTGAGAAACTCACAGTCATTTTTATATAATATGTAGTGATTGATGCTCAGGAATTCTTAGATAATTTAGAAAAACTAAAATGTCAAGTGTGTATCCTCCCATAATGTCAAATTTGCCTTATTCTATTCACTTTAGTATTTCACAGCAGGAAGGGATCTTAAAAATCATAGTCCAGGGATGCCTGGGTGGCTCAGTCGGTTAAGCGGCCAATCTCATGGCTCAGTTCACGATATCACAGTTTGTGGGTTCGAGCCCTGCATTGGACTCTGTGCTGACAGCTCTGAGTCTGGAGACTGCTTCGGATTCTGTGTCTCCCTCTCTCTCTCTGCCCCTCCTCCTCTCTCTCTTTCTGTCTCTCAAAAATAAACATTTAAAAAAAGTTTTTGAAAGTCATAATCCAAATATCACCTTTTCAGATGATGACACAAAAGGTCAACATATTGGACAGGTAAAATAAATAGCACCTCTCAATCTAGGTTGGCATTCTCCAGTTTTCGTCAAGCAATAACAGAAAGTAAAACAGCAAGTAATGTATATTAAGTGCTTTCCATGAGTCAGGGATGTGGTACGCATTTGCCATTATTATTTCACTTAACCCTGTCGACAACTTATGAATTTGTTACTATTATTATACTTCTCCTATAAACAAGGAATCTTCTCTGAGAATGATTAAGTCACCATTGAAAGTTATGTTGAATTCAAATCCAGGTTTCTTGTTCCATAGTTTAATCTCTAAATCACAAGACTATCTTCCTGTTTCACTGTTGGATGCAGGTTACAGAATACTAAAAACTTCATAGATATGTCAAACATTCCCACTATTTCCAAAACTGGCTCTAAATATGGACCTCCCTGCCAGGGCTGAGATGTGTGTAAGCTGGGATGAAATGGGGAATTTGGAGGACTCATGCCGGGAAAACTCTGGAAGACCTACAAAATATGGCAGATGAAGGACAACATGAGGACATCACACTGTTCTCTTCTATTTTGCCAGCACTCTTGGCTCCCAGCATACTGTGGCCAGCATGCATCAAGGGCATAGAATATTTTGTTTATTGGCAAGATGTTTTGAGACTTGGTTTCTCTTCAGGGATTAGAAATTTTAAAGTATGAATATAAGTTAATTAGTGGACTTCTATTTTTAACCAATATACCCAACCATGAATCCAGATGACCACTGCTATTTTAAAAGCAGTTGCCTTATGAAGCTGCCCAGGTAAATTGATGAAAGAGAAACAAACAATGTAAGTTAGATAATAGTCCAGGTGGAAAAGATCTCTTTGGCTTATCTGTTCCAACCCCCTCATTATAAACAAAGGAGAAATTAAAGTCCAAATGTAGGCATGTAACCTGTCCAAGTTCATACTGTGAGCAGAATCACATCTAAATCTAGAACCCAGATCTCCTGACTTTCAGTCCAGTGTTCTCACCACTATCACTTTTGGTTTAGTAAATTCTGCATCTCATTCAAGCAAGCGGAGAAAAAATATATATAAAAGAAAAAACACAGGAGAAAAAGCAAGTCTAATGGAGACCACGAAATGATTACCACAGAAGGGAAGAATCACATATCCTTTCATGTCTGTAGTTTAGAGAATAAGTAAAATAGGCACTGTTACAGCATATTTTCATTTATGATGAGCTGAAGACTCAGAGAGTGACATATCTATTCATATATTTGCTCATGTAGCAAATGCTACTGAGTGTTTGCTGGGTGCCGGCTATTGTGTCAAGTGCTGGAAACACTGCCGTAAGTGAAATAGATATGGTCCCTACTTGCATGAAGTTTACATTGCAGAAGAGCAAACAAACCACGAGATAAATCAAGTAAGCACAATAGGATAAAGTAGTGAACCATCAAACACATTACAAGTTGAGATTGCCAGGAAGGTAATAAACTAAGGACTCTAATAAAAAATAAGAGTATGCTTACTTTAGGTGGGGTGTTCAGGAAAAGACTCTGAGCAAGTGACATTGAAGCTGAGAACTGAACCATGAGGAAGAGGCAGTTTTGCAGTGCACCAGGAGAAGGAACATTTCAGGCTGAAGTAGCTGCACATGCAAAGACCCTGAGGCAGGAAAGGAAGGTATGTCAAGGAACTGAAAGAATTCTTCTGTCCCTGAAAGGCAGGGGGTAAGACTGAGAATGAAAAAGGATGAAGTAGAAGTAAGAGCCGACCAAATGCTGTGGGACCTTGCAGAACACAGTGAAGGTGTTGGAATTCATCCAAATAGAAGAGGAAGTTAATGGAGGATTTCAAGTTGGGAGGATTTCAAAATGATTCTTCTTGCATTTTATGAAGATCACTTTGTCAAGATCACATGGGCTACATTAAAACCCAACAAGGACTAACACTCAGGAATCCCAACTCTGTGCATGGTAATCTTGAACAAGTCAATATTCTCTCCATTGTCACCTCACATCATCAGTGGGTATGCCAAGAGAGTCGATGGATATAAAAATCTCTTTGACCGAGCAACCAGAGCCAAACTAACCCCAAGAATAAAGAAGCACCTTCCTTCTTTCTTCAAAGCACCCCAGCATGCACAGAGTGCTCAGTAAAGGCTGGAGAAGGTGACAGCTCTTACCCATTTCTCTTGCATTTTCTCCTCTCTTCCTCACAACAATGCCAACAGGATATATAATTCCAAGCCTGATTTATATATGAGAGAAATGAGCTGAAGTTAAAATGACTCTTCCATCAACAGGAAGTCAGAATCTAAGACTCTTGGTGTCTGGCCCCAATCTTAATTAATTATACTTTTTATTAAGTCCCTTCCCCAACAAGAAGCTCTTAAGATCTTCAGCCTGTGACAGTGGGTAAAAAATCAATACAAAGTTCCAAACCACCCTTTCTTTTAATAAAATATATATACATTTCTGCTGAGATTCACCAATGTCTCCAGGGAATCCACATGGCTTAGTTTAAATTACAACTAACCCAGTGTCACAATAATCCTCTGATATCATCCTATGATGTGAAGTCACCAAGACCCACTGTAAATAGTACTTGAGCTCTAGGAAGGACAGAAAGAAATATATCAAATGATGCCTCACACTAATGGGTTTGGAGACCAAGAAAGCAAAGATAAAAGAGTAAGAGGTCCTGCTGACAGCTAGACTGGACATGTGCTAACAAGTCAGCTCTGAGCCCTGATAGTGTTCACTTATCTCCTCGAGGCTTCAGGTCCATTCATAATACCCTCCAAAGTGAGCCAGGCTTTATTAGGAGGTTCCGGTCAGGGGCCTTAAGTGACTAAATAAAGTTTAATATTTGGGGTGGGGAGTCTTCTGGATTTATTTTCATTTCCATCAATTCACATGCTGAAGAAGATAAAGTTTGTTCTCTAAAAGCCTTTGGAAGCAGAATTTAGTGGAAGAACATATCAGACAAAGAGATGGGGAAAAAAGATGCTTCATCTTCCAGCTCAATCAACCTGCCTCTTGCTTACTGGGTAGCTTAAAGAGGCTCTCCCACCTAGGCCTTTTTTTTTTGCTCATCTCTAAGCGGAAAAGTTAGCTTAGATTATTTCTCAGGGCTCCTTAGCTCTAATAATCCATCATTTTTTATACAAACGCCAAATTACTCTCAACAGGTCATGAATCTGAGCTTTTCTAGAGACAACAAAGGGTTAATAGGAAGACATCCAAGTAGTTCTCCGTTTTATCTATTACTAGTGGTGCCTATGTGTACATGTGTATATACTGGACAGTTTATGACTATCCAAAGAAAAAACAAGACTGCCAGTTCTTCAAGGAACTGGGAGATGTCTTTGCTAACCTGGGAGCCTTCATGAATATGTTTATGAAAAACAATATAATTACAACAAAATAAAATACCTGTGTGAGGACCTGCATCCATCCCATTTACTGCCAAGGGCTCATCTTCATTAACTCCAATACCCCTTCAGTGACGAAGCACATACATGAGGAGGAAAGGAGATAGGCTTATGACTCCTCAGTCCTCTACTACCTCTAACTTGGGATACGTTCATGCTGGTCTGTGTTCAGGCCTATATTCCAGCATTACCATGGCAACATTTTCCCATCAGTGAAACATGACATGGTAATGAAGACAGCTGCTGTATAATGAGCTGGGCCTAAGCAAGGACAGAGCCTCAAAAGGGTAGAGGGGAAGGATTACAAGGGCTTGCATCCTGGTCCTTATCAGAAGAGTTTCCCTGGGAGAGGGAAATGGATTATACACAATTCTTATGTCAAGACTTGGAGTTCAATGTTTCAGACATTTTGGCTGCTAATTTGTGACATTCTCATCAGGCCTGGCCTCTGTGACTACTATAAATTGCATCTTGATCATCCAAATGTGTACTTCCCACTCATGACAAATGTGTCAGTGTGTGGGAATTCATTTGATGGTTGCAGACCTCTGACCATGGAGATTTATTTTCCTGGAGGTTCCAAGGCTATCTTTTCTTCATTTGCAGTAACTAAGAAGGAATCCAAGAGCTGGAACTCTTCAGTGTTGTGGAGAGATGGTATCACTTGGGGAAAACCCATTGGTCTTACTTCATTTTTCTATCCCCAGCGTGAAGCACAAAGTCTTGCATTTGGTAGGAACTGGTGCCTGGATGGAAACTTACATTATCCATCACCCCTGTCACTAATAAGTAGGCTCCTCTTATTCACTACTGCACCTTAGGTGCCAGAACAATGTCTGGCTTAATAAATGTGTGTTGACTGACTTATTGACCAGCTTCAAGTGGGCCTTTATCATGTCCAGTAACCTTATAATTTTTTATTAATTCAGTTTCCTACTTGCTGATGAGCCTATTTCAGTCATCTCCACTCTCCTCAAACTGCCAGCCCTACTCTGACCTTTTCTCCGTCCCAACTCCCTCTCCCTGTCACATCTTTGATGACTCTCAGCAGAAACCCTGGCCTTGTACTTTACAAAGAAACTGGAGGCCATCAGACAAAGGCCAGAGTCCCTCAACTTCCTGCTACAAAATCTAGAAACCATCTTCCCTTTTCTCACAATAAAGGAAACATCTCTTCCTCTTTCCCAAGGCAAGCTCTACCAGCTGTGATTTGCACGCTCCCTTTCCCACATTCCCAGGAATCTTACACTTGAAGTGTCCCTTGGCTGTGTCATATGTACTCATTCATCCCCGTGTCCTTCCTCTCTTCCCCCTTTCTTTGCCTCCCGCAGCATCTTTCTTCCCTGTTTCTCTTTCAGAGGGGTGCTTTGTGCTCTTAAATGAATCTCTTTCATTAAAAAAAAACAACAACAATTTTTCACTCAACTCAAAATTACCTTCTTGCACAGCATGTCTCTTCTTCCCCTTCTCAGCCAAACTTCTCAAAATAATGTCTACAATTGCTGCCTATTAATAAATCCTCATTTCCTCTCATCTTTCTAAGTCCCCAATTAGTGAAATCTGCATGCCCCATCAATGATGAAATCTGCATGCCCCATCATTGTGTTTATATACCTGTCATAAAGTCATCCATGATTTTGCCTTGACTTGTTAAAGAATTCAACTTTTTGGGGCACCTGGGTGGCTCAGTCAGTTGAGCGTCCGACTTCAGCTCAGGTCATGATCTCATGGTTTGTGGGTTCGAGTCCCGTGTCAGGCTCTGTGCTGACAGCTCAGAGCCTGGAGTCTGCTTCAGCTTCTGTCTCCCTCTCTATCTGCCCCTCCCCTGCTCACCTTCTGTCTCTGTCTCTCTACCTCAAAAATAAATAAACATTTTTTAAAAAATTTAAAAAAAGAATTCAACTTCTTAACCTTGTATTAGTTTTACTCCTCTTTTCTTGGGCTCTTTGGGGGAGGTTCTATCTTGATACTAAATGTTGGCGTTTCTCAAGATTCCAATCTAAATCTCCTTCTCATCTGTATTCTTTCCCTAGTCAACCTCACCCATGCCAGCAGCTATAATTATCTTCTATAGGCAAAATCTCACATTTTCTATCACTAGTCAAGGTCTCCCTGTGAGTTCTAGACACCTATATCCAACCTCCTCTGGGTTTTTACACATAGCCATCACAAAGACATATCAAATTCAGCGTATCTAAAATTAAACTCATGACTTTTCCCCCTCAGCTCAGACTTACACTGATGCTTAAATTAATGTGAATGGACCTAGCTTTTAACTGGCACAACTGAATGTATCACCATCCATTCAATAAATGATTCCATGGATGGGTAATCCTTTCAATTATACCAGCTAAAACTTAGTAATCGTGGTTGTCATATTCCTCTCCTACACTCTCTATATCCAATCAAACACCAAGTTTGTTTTACTTCTTTAAATAGATCTCCAATCTATCCAGTTCTCTTCATCTCTACTCCATAACCCCAGTGTAAACCACCCTCATTTGCCTTATAGACTCCTACATTTCCTGATATACTTTACTTCTACTGTTAACCCCTCAAATCTGTTCATACAGCAGCTGGAATACTGTTGCAAAATGCAAACCCGGTCATATCATACTCCCTTGCTTATGATTCAATAGCTTCATATCATTGTTAGCTGAGTGCCAGAATAGTCAAAATGACCCATAAGGTCCATAAGGGTGGCTGTACTGCCCTCTCCAGGCTCTTTTCATACCTAATGCCCATTTGCTCTCTGCACTCCAGCCACATGACATCCTTCATTTGGTTTCCCAGATAAATCATGCTTTTGTTAGGCATGGACTCCTTTCATATTCATTTCATTGCTAAAACTCTACCCCTGAGCTCCATCACTTGGTTAACTCCTATGCATCCTCCAATATCACTACTAACTCAGACTTCTTGGCCCTTGCAGACAAGGACAAGTCTCCATACACACTTTCTAAGCACACTGTATTTCTCTTTCAGTATAGTTACTCCAGTCATAATCATATAGCAACTTAAGTGTTTATTTGATTAAATGACTATCCTGCTACTAGATTCTAAGTTCTATGAGGGCAGAATTATACCTAGCATAGTATCCGATAAACAGTTTAAATACTAATTAATGAATAAACAAATGAACAATGTATTCAATAAATGCTGGTAGTGGTATTAATAGTAAGGATAGAGCCATAACTCTTTTTCTGTAGACAAATAAATCTAGGGAAAGAGAGTACCTTGAACCCAAGCCCAGCCATGTTCTTTTACATAGCTAATCATGTTTCCATTTTTTCTGAGTCCTAAATACACCTATGGCCTACTCTGGCAAAGCCAAGAGAACCAGTGAAATAAGGATATAAAAATGTTACCTTCACAGTTCAGCTTGTGGACCTCTGTTATTATCTGTCTGGTTTCCTCCTCCCTTCTTCTAGTTGGGAATGGACCTCCTCTGTAATTCGTATTAGCCAAGAAATCTACGCTAAGCCAATCTCGTTATTTCTTTGAGGAATCTGGCTCTTAAACAGAGATCCAAAATGAGGGATAATAGTGGGAATTAAGCATCAAATGACAGTGACCTGAAGGTGCTGCTCATGAGTATCCCCTACTTGGCCCTTCAAGAGCTAACACTGTTCCTTCCTGGCTTGAAGCCAGGTTGTTTGCCTCATCCTTTAACTTCTTGAATTACCCAGTTTGCCACAACTAAGTTGTGTTTATTTATTTGTTTGCTTCTATCATATTATTAATGCTCTTCATCAAAGAAAATTAACTGATGTAGTCCAGAAGATTAAATTAACAAATAAGATTCTATCCCATATCAAAAATATATCTTCGAGTTTTCATATAACATTTACAAAACTTAATTATAAGTCAGAATAAAGAAAAACATCTCAAAATTTTCAAAAGGCGGAAGTTATATAATTAACACTTTAAAATGAAAGATTAAAAAAAACGCTCACATTTAATCATGTAAAAAATTAATCCCAGATTTACAAATCACTTTCAACTAAAATGTGATTGAAGACAAAAATCGATATTACATTTATGCACCCTACTTTAAATCATTTATTAAATGCCTACCATGTGCCAACATACTGGCCAGTGATCGCATCTTTTTATTAGATCAAGCTCCTTGAATTCTTAGTACAAGAAAATAGCATTTATTGAATGCTTACTGTATTCAAAACACTGTGTTGTTTGCATCCATATTGCCACGTGATCCTCACAGGCATCCCAATGAGTTAGAATTTGCTAATCCCACCTGACTGAGAAAACTCTGCTTAGACAGGCCATGTCATTTGCCCAAATGCAGTTTCAAGTGGCCAAACTAAACTTCAGCCTACCTGTCACAGAGCCTTAGTGCTTCTCGCTACACCATTAACCGTTTTTGTGCCATCACGAAACAGCAAAGCCTATGAGAGAAACATCAGATGAGGTGACCAGAAAGAGACTGTGGGAAACCTGATGACCACAAATAAGACAAATGTCACACAAGCAGCAAATGTGCTGGCCTTCCATTCCCCCCCCCCTTCTTTCCTTCATGTAAATACCCACCCATTTAGCAAAACATGATTGAGTACTCCTTCTGCTTTGTATGCAGCAGAACTGTGCTAGCCGTGGAAATGGAACAGTGAGTAAGTAAAACAGCACCCTGCCATCATTAATCTTAATATCCTCGTTGGGAAGAGTGAGGATTTATTTTTTAAATTTTACTTATTTATTTTGAGAGAGAGAAAGAGAGTGAGAGAGAGGGAACACAAGCAGTGTAGGGGCAGAGACAGAGGGAGAGAATCCCAAGCAGACTCTGCACTGTCAGCACAGAACCTGACGCGGGCTCAGACCCACAAACAGTGAGATCATGACCTAAGCCGAAATCAAGGGTTGGATGCTCAACCAGATGAGCCACACACACGCCCTAAGAGTGAAACCACAAACATCTCTTGGAAACTACAAAGTGTTATTGGAACTCAAAACAACCTGTAAGTGAATTGGGAATAATCCATGCTTTTATGCATAAGGCTACTGAAATGTGTACATATAAAATAACTTGCCCAAGAACCCATGAGACCAAACATAGTCCTCTTAGATGCCAGAACTGGGGCTGGCGTACCCATTTTCTGACTGATGAGACAGGGTATTCCATCCACTGTTACTCTATTAGTCCCCATTTTCTTCACTGACCTACATCATGACACTAGCCTTTCCATTGAAATAACCAATGGCAAACCTCAGCTGGAGAGTCTGAGGAAGAACTAATGAAGAGCATATATCATTCTGAAGAGTGTTGGCATTCTTAGTTTATATTCCTTTCAACTTCAACTGCTGTTTATATTTCTCTTCACAGCCCGCTTTGCTATTCCTGGAAAAGACTCATTCCATAATATTACATTTCCCCTCTCTCCTTGATTTTGGTGTTTGGCCCTAAGGGCAGCTACCAGACTAATTTTAAAAGCAGGTTGTTTAAATTAAGAAGTGCATGCCTGTGCGTATGCGTGTATGTGTGTGCATGTGTGTATCAGAGGTGGGAAGGGGAGGAGGAGAGAGACGGAAAGAGATAACAAGCTTGGGAAAGAACAAACATGATTAGAAACTAAAGCATAAAGAGATTACCAATTTTTATTTTAACTTAGGACAAGTCACCGCAAACAGATAATCCCTGGGTTTCCTCTAGCTCAGAGAGTCAACAGCTCAAAATTCATTCTGTATAAAGCAATGCCTACTCCTTCCAGTATTACCCCAGGTATTGCTGTGAACTTGATGCAAGAATGGCTAGAAGAGTTGGAACAACCCTAAAAGCCTTGCCCACTCATCCAGCATCTCGCCTAGTCCTCATACTATGCCCAGTTCCCTCCACTTGCAATCACTTCTAGACTCACAGGATCATACTGATTAAGACAGAACTGGACAGGACATCTGGTCCAGGGATTTTCATACTCTAATGTAGAAACAAATCTCCTGGAAGTCCTCTTACAACGCACACTGATTCAGGAGGTCTGGGCTGGGCCCCAAATCGTGCATTTCTAATAAGCTCCCACATGATACTGATGCTGTTGGTCTGTGGACAACACTGAGTAGTGAGAAGCTTATTCATTTTTGTCCGATTTATAATCCTTTCCAGCAGAAAGGTCTCTAATCTCTCTAAATATCTTCCCTGCTAAGGGGTCCCTGCCTCTCACAGAGCTTCCTTTATTTTTATTCAGAGAATTCAGAGAATCATTCGAAATCTCATCCTTAATTTAAGTCAATACTCACTTGTTAGTAGCATCTTTACTTGGCTCAAAGAAGCTACATGGAAAACACTGAATTCATCTTCCACATGACAATCTCTTAGAGACTGACAAACCGCTCAATCATTGTACCCTACTGAAGTGCTCATTCCCTGAGGCCAAATCTTTCCCCAGGCTCTGTGCTATCACTTTTCTGACTTCTAATCTCATTACTATCTTGGCTGCCTTCATCTGACTCTTATCAAAATTCCAACAATTTACTGGGATGTCATCTTTTAGTGTCCTTTTCTGTGATGTTTGCCGAGGTCTAGCTTGCTGTTTATTTATTGCTTAATGTTAGGGAAATTGTGTGAAAAGGCATTTCAAAGAAAAAAATAGAAAATGATCATTAAACATTTAGAAAAAAAAAACAGTCAAGTTTAACCCAATGAAAACAATACCGTACCCCAAAAAGTAGTGTTGGCAAGGCTTTGGGGGCATGTGAATGTAAATTCAAATTCACAGAGGAACTGTAAATTTAAGTAGTCTTTTTAGAAAACCAGAGAGTGAAAGGTGAATATAACATTTTTTTTTAAATGTTTACTTATTTATTTTGGGAGAGAGGGGCAGAGAGAGAATCCCAAGCAGGCTCCCTACACAGGGCTCCATCCCACCAACTTGAGATCATGACCTGAGCTGAAATCAAGACTCGGATGCTCAACTGATTGAGCCACGGAGGTGCCCCTGAACTTAACTTTTTTTAAGTCTCTAACACGGGCTTACAAAAAAGTTACAAAAAAGTATATTTAGGGTTAATCCTTAATCCTATATTTTTTGGCACAGAAATTCTACTTATATGAACCCAGTTATTGGAAATATTTTCATCTCAGTCAATTCTCCCTTACCCTAAATTTGATAACACTACTATTGTTACTATGGGGACTTCTTCAACTAGGAATACTAATAATAACTATCATTTATTAAGAACTTAACCATATGTCAGGTACACAGATGAACTCCTAGAGCCTTGGAATAAATACTGAAATTGTTTCAATTTTTACAGTGGTAGAAATAGTGACTCTGAGAGGTCCAGTATCTTCTCAAGCTCACATAGTCAGAATATGATAGATCTGGACACTCAGTAGTCCTATTATCTGTACTTCCTATCTCTAACTCCTCCCACCATCTCCACTGCCACATCTAAGCCCAAATGATCATCACTTCTTACTTGGATTACTGAAATACCTTATATCCCCTCATCTTCCTCACCTCCATTCATTTCTTCACTGTAGCAAAAAAAGGATCTTTCTGAGGATTAAGTCATTCTCCTGCTTAGAATGTAATTTTCAGGGGCGCCTGGATGGTTCAGTCGGCTGAACGTCTGACTTCGGCTCAGGTCATGATCTCGCAGTCTGGTCCATGAGTTTGAGCCGTGCATCGGGCTCTGTGCTGACAGCTCAGAACCTGGAGTCTGTTTCAGATTCTGTGTCTCCCTCTCTCTCTGACCCTCCCCCGTTCATGTTCTGTCTCTCTCTGTCTCAAAAGTAAATAAACGTTAAGAAAAAAATTTAAAAAAAGAGAGAGAATGTAATTTTCATTGGCTTTTTTAATAGCAAAAGGAAGAAACAAAGACCTTGGTGTGGCCTACAGGTCTCTCCATGGTCCCCATCTCTCAACATGCCCCCAACACCTATTCCTCATGGGTACTAGACCCCCCCTCCCCACCACCACAGGACATTTGCACATGTTCTTTGCTTTGCCTGGAATATTCTTCTCCTGGCCTCCAACCCAAAACTTCATGTTAGTTTCTTCTCACCTCTCAGATCTCAGAACTAGATCACATCTTATAGTTTTATTAATAAAGTACCTCTTTTGTGTAACCCTGCTATAATTTTATATTATTTATATTATTAATTAGTCTGTCTCTCCAACTGGCCCACAAAAAAACGCTGACTAGATTTAGTCAAAATACCTTCTACAGCAGCTGGCACGCTGAATGGTGTCATCTACAAGGACTCTTTATATAAAGAGCACTAATGTGGCAAATTGCCACTTACTTTATTCTGTCGGCTAATTTATACAAGAACAATATGGATGTGCTTCAGTGTAAAAGCATTTTGACAGGTTCTATTAACTTGGGTGCATAATATTTTATTTTTTAACTTAAATAAGAAGTCCCTTAAAATAAGATTCCCAGAACTGAGTGCATGCATGTCAGCTCTGAACTGACCTTTGGATGAATATGTTGTATCCAGAGGAACACTGCTTAAAGGTAGCGATCCCTGAAACGCAAGACTCAGTAATTCATATGAGAATAAAATAGAATTTGTTACATGGTAATCCTGAGTCATGATTCGTGGCAAAGGCCTCGCAGTCAGATAACAAAGGGTCAAGTCTGCTTGGGTTCAGATCCTGTCTGGATCCTGTAACTGATAATAATTAACCATGTGAATTTGTGAGGCATCTCATCTTTACAAATCCTAGATTTTCTCATCTGTAAAATGTGAATCACAAAACTATCTCTTCAATGGGTTTTGTTTTGAGGATTGTATTAAAGAATTCAAGTAGAATACTGTTGGAGGAGGTCATCAAGAGGATGTGACCACCAGTTGACCCATAAGCTGGACTCCTCATACCCTCTCCTGTCCTTGAAATGTATGTTCTGTCCACAGAACCTGCCTGAGAGCTATTCCAAGAACACAGCCTTGAGAGAGTAAGGTGTTGCTGAGACCATCCAGACAGTACATGTGATTGAACCCAGTTAAGGCCTCTCTTTTAAGATTCTAGCAGGCAGGTGCAGAAATCTGCTTGTTTAATGGCCACCCAGGACAAGCCTTGTACATACATTCCCTTGCTCGTTAAACCTATGCCTACCAATCTAGAGTGATCTGTCTTGTTCTTCAGTCTCTCCTTGCTCTCCATGTATGGGAACCAGTTTGCAAACCGACAAGCACTTACATAGCTCCTGGCACACAGCACTCGATCATGGAGGTTGGCATTGCCATTGCTGCTGCTGCTGCTGTTGGTAATGATATTTTTCCCTTTGAGAGGTGTGAAGCTTAAAGGAATAAGATTTTCAACATTATTGGGGCAGGACTTTCAGCCAATGGGGACTTTTATCTTCTTTTAAAACATACCATATTGTCACGTGCTGACTTTCACGAGTCACATTCTGATCTGCAGAGAAAACTGTCTATTCTGGAGGCCGCTCAGGTATCTACCTTCATACAGATGTAATTACTAAAGTCTCCATCTGTTGGTGGTTTAAGCACCCTTAGCCATTCTCTGTTTCCAATCAATATCAGTCATTGAGACTAGAGTGGAAACTGATTTTATTTCTATCAAAGAGCTTCCAAAGAAATCAGCAGCTGCCATGATCCGCTTCCCAGATACGTGACATCTCCTGTCACAGAAATCCCCACTGACTTTCTGGGAAATTGTGAATCCAGAGAGGTATCTGTGAAAATTTGTCTAAATCAAGGATCTCTTCTCCTTTCTCTTTTATAAATCCACCAAAGCGCACACCAAACAAAACAAGGCCTTTTCCTCACCTGCACTGCACAGATGAAAAGAGAGCCTGTCTCACAGGATTATTGCAAAGATTACGCATGTTAATACATGTAAGATGCTTAAAGTAGTGCCTGGGAAGAATAATTATTTA
This sequence comes from Felis catus, assembly GCF_018350175.1. Classification (NCBI taxonomy): domain Eukaryota; kingdom Metazoa; phylum Chordata; class Mammalia; order Carnivora; family Felidae; genus Felis; species Felis catus. The sequence continues at coordinate 194,485,575 of NC_058368.1, forward strand.
ACAAACATCAGCTAGTATTTTCTTTTAATTTTATAGATTTTAGTAGATGCTACCGGTACCTTCATGCCACATCCCCCTGGCCCACCTGATGCAAGCCACAGCTACAAAAAGTAGCCCTGTCCATGCTCAGACTTACCTCTGCTGATAGAGGTGTGCCATAAATTCAGGCTGTATTTCTATCCCATAACCTTCTCTGACAACACGGAAGCTTGTTCAACCCATGAGCATCCCCTCAGAGATGTAGGGACGTACTGCCCTCAAACAATGGGGGACAGAAATTGGTGGATAAAAACTTAAGCTCCTTTTCATTGAGGTGAACACTTTTGAGAGGTTTTCTATTTACTTATCAGGAAATCCCAGTGGAATTGACCCCCAGTGGTGGCTACCTTGGGTTTTCTATACATGAGCTTCCCCTCTTTCCTTAAGTGTCATCCAAATATGTTGTCAAATATTTGGAGGTGACCCCGATATCCCACTTCCGTCTTCTTCAGGCAAAACATTCCCAACCTGTGTCAAACATTGCCTTCAGGATACTATGCCCCTCATCAATCTCACCATCTTCACATGGCTAGAAGGTGCAGATCCAGACTCAGGTGAGCTGGGGAATTGATGTGCATATACTTTCTTAGCGGCTACTTTGACTTGCTCTTCTGTACTGATAGTTCATTAAAACTGAAGAGTCCTTTTCACAGTAACACTCCCAACCACATCTCCCAGTCTTTAAGTCTTTTTGACCTCCCCCAAATAAATACATTTTTATTATTAAATTATTATCTTATCACATGTCTTATTATTACATACTTATTTAAAATGCTGTACTATTTTAAATAATATGTATTGAGCATTTCATCAGGAACTATTTCACTCTACCAGCAATCCTAAAAGGCAGTACTGCTATTTTACTCATTTTGTTGATGGGATAATTGAGACTCACAGAGGTTAAAGAAGTTCCTTATGGTCACACAGCTAGTAAGAGGAATGCCTAGGATTTGAACCCCAAGCCTACACTAGAGTCTATGCCTTTATCACTTCTATATCATCTCCCTGCATCAAGCCTGTTATCGCATCCCTTATTAGACATCATTCTGTTTGATTCAATCTACCTTTCAAAACAGAGATATGCCTTTGAATCTTTAATTTGTTTTCCTGTATAGTGTGTATCTTCCCCAGCCTAGAGTTCACATCTGCTACTGGTCATCCTTATAATTTTTTTTTATTTTTTTTTTGCAATATTTGTTTATTATATTATTGAGAGAGAGAGACAGAGACAGAGCTTGAGTGTGGGAGGGGCAGAGAAAGAGGGAGACACAGAATCTGAAGCAGGTTCCAGGCTCTGAGCTGTCAGCACAGAGCCCAATGCAGGGCTCAAACTCACAAACCGGGAGATCATGACCTGAGCCAAAGTCAGCCGCTCAACCGACTGAGCCACCCACACTCCCCTGTTCACCCTTATAATTTTAATGACCCTGCACCTCAATGAGATACTGCATCCCAATACTTAAACTCTATCAGAAATATATATTAAAGTTTCTTAATAGTGATCTTAACGACAAAGCCCATCATGAACGAGAGGGCTCAAGTTCTGGCTCTGCCATGACTTGCTATCTAAGTCACTGTTAAGGCTGTTCCACAAATTTTCCCGGTTCTCCATCTTCTGTGCACACGGTAGGAGAGCACTTCCTGCCCCTATTGTGTTTGAGTGGATGCACATGATTAGTCTTGGCCAAAGAGCTGTGAGCCATGAGCAAAGGTGGCATGTATTACTTACTTCTGGACTAGAGCTTATGATTACCTGAGACCTTCCAGAGCTCATTTTCTATTGCAATGATCAGCAAAGTCCCAGATAGTGATCATCCCATCAGCCTGGGTCCCAGAGTGAGTACAGCATGGGACAGGCCCTCCTAGGGACCAATGACAAATTTGTAGTGAGAAACAAATTGTTGCTGTTTTAAACCACTGAGATGTCATTCCTTACAGCAGCATAAACTGCCCCATCGTGACCAACATATTATTCTTGGACAAGCCACTTGACCTCTTTCGTCTCAGTTTTATCATTCAACTTAACAAATAAAAAGGAAAAAATAATTAACATTTGGTGAGCATCTCTTAAGGATAAGATGCTTTAAGATAAGTACTCTCATTTAATCTTCTCAACAACCACATAAGGTACCATCCCTTGCAAAAATATTTCTGAATTCAGATATCTCTCAAATCTGCTGCTGCCATAGTAAACCCATCCATTACTATTTCTTACTTAGAATACTGCACCAGCCTCCTGCCTACATCCTATTAATACTTCACCCTTCTTAATTCTCCTGCTCAAAACTTTCCAGAGATTTCTCTCTGCAGTCTGAATCAGACCCAAACGCTATATCAAATCCTAGAAAAATTTACATGATCTGGTCCCCACCAGTCACTTCAAGCTAATCACTCATACTCTCCTGTCCACTCATTAAGTCCCACCTGCATTTGTCTTCTTGATGTTTCTGAAACACATCAAGCTCATTGTTGCCTCAGGACTTTTGCGCTCGCTATTACTTTTGCTGGGAATGCACTTCCCTTTGCTCTTTAAAAAAATTTTTTAATGTTTATTTATTTTTGAGAGAGACAGAGACAGAATGCGAGTGGGTTAGGGACAGAGAGAGAGAGGGAGACACAGAATCCAAAGCAGGCTCCAGGCTCTGAGCTGTCAGCACAGAGCCCAACATGGGGCTCAAACTCACCAGCTGTGAGATCACGGCCTGAGCTGAAGTCGGACGCTCAACCGACTGAGCCAACCAGGCGCCTCACCCTTTGCTCTTTTATGACTGACTTCTCATCATTCAGACCTCAGCCCAAATGACATTTCCTGATGTAATTTTTCTTTGACCATCCTTAATAAAACAACACCCCAGCCTTATGCGTGTATGGTCCTATATCCTTCTTTCCCCTCACATCACAAGTTGTTATCTGAAATTGTATTATTATTTGTTTGCTTGCATATTTTCAGAATTCCCTACAGTAAGAAAAGCTCCACATGACAAAGATCTTTGTTTTGCTTGTCTGCTGATGTTTCCACAGAGCCTAGAACATTGCCTGGTAACACAGTGAACCCTCAAGAAGTATTGGTTGAATAAAATAGAGTGAATAAATCTTCAATTTACAGGTAAGGAAATGAGGCTGGGAGAGCCTGAGCAACAATCCCAATGCCTTTACATGATTTCTACGGGTGTGTCTGATTTTAAACCCCACTGCCTTTTAGTACAGCAAGCCACTGCCAAAAGAGACCGAAGTGAGAGACAGCCGGCAGGGCTAGATGTCGCACAAGGGTTTTTCCAGGCTTTGGATTCTATTGTGGATGCAAACAAACCAGAAAGGCACATTGATCATGCTTTCCCCAGAGAGCCCTGGATTTCCAACGGAACAAGATAACTTGAGAAATCTATTGATCTCCCATTTTTGTCACGCTGTGCAGGTGACAAGGATCAATGGAAATTTGTACTCTCCTATCCATGACCCTGCAACTTTATTTTGTATTTCCATCCAGACGCCCACAGCTCTGCAAAACGCACGCTCAAAGTACCCACGGCTCATTCAAGTGAGAGTATCACCCTCTGTGTTAGCTGTTTTCCCAGCTCCTTCCAATCCAGAGAACCGTCTCTGCTCCTCTCCAGCTCCTGCTTCAAAGCCAGCCCTCCAACCCAGGGGTCCTCGGGCTGAGCGTCTGACACACACTCATTGGCCCACAGCCCGTGCAGGGGCGGGGCCTCTATCTCTTCCAAAGGGATCCGCGTCTGAGCAGCCCAGCCTTTCTGAAGTACTCACGCTTCCCCAGCCTCTTTCCCGCCCCCCTGAGTCTGTGCTTTCCTGCCTGCTTTCTCTTTCTTTTCTGGCTCAGCCTGGGACAGAAGCCTCTATCAAAGGAGGCTCAGGTCTTGCCGTTTAAAACCAGTAATGGAAAAACACAAGAACGTTTCCTGGATCCACCAGCAGGAACTGGCAGATCCATCCCAGAAATACCTGAACAGCACCGAGGACTACCTGGCCTTCCTCTACGGGCCTCCACGCAGCCACTTCTTCTTCCCAGTGACTGCAGTGTACGCGCTGATTTTCGTCGTGGGAGTCGTCGGCAATTTCCTGGTGTGCCTGGTGATTCTTCGGCACCAGGCTATGAAGACGCCCACCAACTACTACCTGTTCAGCTTGGCCGTCTCCGACCTCCTGGTCCTGCTCCTTGGGATGCCCCTGGAAGTCTACGAGATGTGGCGCAACTACCCCTTCCTGTTTGGGCTGGTGGGCTGCTACTTCAAGACGGCCCTCTTTGAGACGGTGTGCTTTGCCTCCGTCCTCAGCGTCACCACGGTCAGCGTGGAACGCTACGTGGCCATCCTCTACCCGTTCCAGGCCAAACTGAGGAGCACCCGGCGGCGGGCTCTCAGGATCCTTGGCCTCGTCTGGGGCTTCTCTGCCCTCTCCTCTCTGCCCAACACCAGCGTTCACGGCATCAAGCTGCACTACTTCCCCAATGGGTCCTTGGTCCCGGGCTCCGCCACCTGTGCGGTCATCAAGCCCATATGGATCTACAATTTCGTCATCCAGGTTACCTCTTTCCTCTTCTACATCCTCCCCATGACTGTCATCAGTGTCCTCTACTACCTCATGGGGCTCAAAGTGAGTATCCGAGCTCGCTGGCTTAGGGTGGTGTATCTCTTCTACTCTCATTGACTCAAAGTTCAGAGAAAAGAACTTAGACTTGGAGAAATCCAGAATTGGAAGGAAGCAGAGAGGAAAACAGAATGAGCTCAGAGGGCAAACAGAAGTTAAAGGACCGGCCCCAAATCAGGCAAATACTAAACACAACTATAAACCATTTCCTTCAACTCATCTATCATTATTCTTCCCTCTATGCCTGTGGCTTTCAAATCTAGGAGTTCCTAGAAATTTTACTCTGGGTATCAAAGTGCAGGCCCTTCCCCCTGGGAAATCCTGATTCAGTAGGCCTGAGGGGGAGCCTCATTTTAAGCAGCACAAAGTGGCTACCACAGGAGAAACTGCTCCACATCCTGTTGTCTCCTGTCCCCATCTACCGCCTGCACTGAAATTTTCCTCTGTACCAATTGGGTCTGTGTATAACATAAACTATCTCTATCTTCTACTCCAAGACAGATATATAGTTTTAAAGTGAGACTGTTCCTTATGGTTGCTTTGACCCTTTGGTTGAAATATCAGGTTAAAATGCAATATATATATATATATATATATATATATATATATATATATATATGGCTTGATATATAAAATATCAGGTTAAAATGCAATATATATATATATATATATATATATATATATATATATATATATATGGCTTGAGTGGGACCAACTTGGATTTCTCTTGATCAGATGGAAACTGAGGGACAAAGAAGTGAACAGAGCACATAAGATAGAGTAGAAGAAAGTGGGATAAGTGATAGCCAGAATTAATAAAACACTATCACTTTGTTTCCAACATATCTTATAATTAGAGAAGGTTCCTTTCCTATACTCATGGTGATATGATACTCATGAGTTGGGGTTTTTTTTTTTCCCTAATCTAAATTAGCTGAGAGAAACTACTTTTGGTGAGGGTAGTAGTGAGTCTATATAATCCCTCTCCTGGCACATTCTGCATCCAAATTCATAGAGATGAAATCTAACTGTGACGGTTTTATGCCCATTTAAGGAGGCAGCTTGTGTTTTGTAAACAGTCTTAGGACTACTTAGATTCCCAGATCTGAAGCTCACATAAAATATGCTTTTAGCCAAGCCACACAACTCTCTCCTGGAGTTAGTTTTCACATTTATAAAATGAAAAGGTCACATTAGATCATATCTAAGGCTCCCAATAGCTCTGGCAGTCTGTAATAACCTAAAAAAAAAAAAAATGAGAAAGAAAAATCCATGAGCAGGAACAACGAGAATTAATAATGAAGGGAAAACAAAGCAAACATCACATTCCCATCATATGTTTCAAGATGACTCTGCCACCATGTATTCTGTGACAGTCAAGGTACTCCCATCTTAGTGCATCTTTGAGAAAGGTGAATATCAGAAATGACTGCCCCCACAAGTGGTCCTTTTAAATACATGCTGTGCCTAAGATGAGTGGCAGAATCCAACTAAGAAGAACAAATTCTAAGTACCACAGATGTCCAGACACAGAAGTAAATTTAATCAGGCAGGGAGTTTTGTCATTCTCCTCTTAGAGGGATGGCTCCTCTATTCCCAGAGATACATGTCACCCCAGACTAGCTTTAGAATGTGTGTGTATCACTGGGGGAAAAGGATTTCTGTATCATTCCACATATCATGAGCCCTGTGAGAAATCTCTACCCCAAACTTATCAATACCATCTCATCCAACACCAATCATTTATCTTGGGTTAATTTGGGAGAAGTATTTAACTTTGAGTAGGAAACACATATCCCTCACCCCAACCAATTACTTTGTGTTTCATTTTGTTTTGCTGTAATGAACTTAAGGCTACCTTGTATCAGAAGCTAAGTGACAGTTCAGATGACAGCTTAGAAACTATCTAGTTTGCTTTGTGTGTATAGTGAAACTTCGAGCTTTCCTATTCTCAGGAAGGATGAGCTCTTACCCAGAGGACACCAGGGAAAAACTCTCGACTTAGAATATCACTTCTAGAGGAATTAAAGATCTGTAGACGGAGTTAGGAGAAATAGGCCCTAGACTATGGCGTTCGGGGCCTTTGCACAGGCTGTACCCTTTGCTGCATCATTGCCCAAAATGTTGCTACTGTTGACAATCACAATCCCTTTTGCTTTGTTAATTCTAACTCATATTTTAAATCCTACTTCACCCACACTTCCTCAGGAAAACTCTCCCTGACTCTAGCTGCACCTGGTCCCTGTGTACGTGGTCATGGTTCCTGGTGATTTCCCTTTGATGGAATCCCAGGACCAAGGAAGAAAGAGGGGAGCCATATGTGTGCTGCTGCATCATTCCAGGATACAAGTACCCACTGAGCTGCTCTCCAAGGCTCAAACCTGTTAGAGATGGAAAGTAGACAACCCCAAGGCAAGTTTCTTCCCATCTGGGAGGGAAGCTCTTTTGGGTCTCTCACCTGGTACTTATACTCCTGCAGGCAACATTAACACTTGAATTGAAGAGGATGTATTATGAATTGTAGCAGAATCCAGCCATGCCAAACAGAGTTGCACTATTTTTTTTTAATAAACAGATCTTGTTCAGATTGTGGAAATATTTACACAAAAGCTAGGAGTATATCTTGGTATTCTGGAGCTTAGTCTCCACAAACTATATAAACGTGGTGGAATTTATATATATATATATATATATATATATATATATATATATATAATTATATATAATTATATATATTATATATTTATATATTATTTATACATATATTTATACATATATAAATATAAATATAAATATAAATATAAATTATTATTATATATATATAAATGTGGTGGATCAACCTGAATCCCCCACATGGCCCTCCCCTTCACCTTTTATCTCACACAGCTAAAGTGAGTGGAGAGGAAGGCCTCTGAACTTCCTGTAGAGTAACCACAATTTTTCACTCCTCTTTTTGTATCTTGACTTTTAGAAGTGCAGGGGTGGGGAGAATACTTAAGGAGTGAATAGCTACTTTGCTAAACATCTGAAGGGAAATAAAATAATTCAAACATAAAGCAGTAGTTAATATTGGCCAGACAAATTGTGTGCATTCTATTCTACTATACCGCCTCCTTCAAATTCCACCGAAACAATGTATCAGATGCATAAATATTCAGTTTTCACTCTTCCCCCTAGTTGGTTAGTTGTATCACTAAAACCTATGAAAGCTGAAAAGTAAGAAATTATTAATATAATTTTCTTTTCGTTGCAAACTACACTGTACAGGAAGCCTGTTCATAAAAGAACTGTATGAACTGTTTGCTTTATGTTTGATTTAAGGAAACTATTACTTTAAGTAGAGAAATTACCAATGAGAAGTTTTAAACCCACCCAAAGAAGGGACTAATAGATCTCAATAGTTGTTCTTTGTTCTTAATTTTGGACTGAAATCAAATTATGGAATGACTCTCTTGTAATAATGACAAAATTTAAAAAATGGTATGGGGGGTGCCTGGGTGACTCAGTCGGTTAGACATCCAACTCTTGCTTTTGGTTCAGGTCATGATCTCATGGTTCGTGGGTTCAAGCCCCACATCAGGCTCCGTGCTGACAGTGCAAAGCCTACTTGGGACTCTATCTCTCTCCCTCTCTCTCTGCCCCTCTCCTGCCCTTGAGCTCTCACTCTTTCTCTCAAAAATAAATAAACTTTAAAAATAAGATTAAAATAGTAGGAAATAATTAGAACCTTTAGCAGATTTAAGTGATGAGTTAGTAAGATGTGCAGTTTGATTTATTGCTCTTAAACAAAAAGGTTTTTGTCTCAGTGCATCTGTTTGCTTCTTTGTCTCAACACAAGTACTGCTTGTGGGTGACAGTTACCATGAGAGGGAGAATTTCTGGAAGGGACTCAGTAATCCACATGAGTGACCCCACAGATATGAATAAATAACCCTGTTTCACCAAAATTCAGTTTTTATTATGTCTTTTGAGTAAACTGAGGACAATAACCAGAATGACAATATATACTTATTGAATAGCATGTGCCAGGAACTGAGATGAGCACTACACCTGCATTATTTTGTTTTACTATTACATTAATAACATTATTGTCAGTTTCCTCCTGTCCATTCCTAATAACTGCATAATATTTTTCTTTCTTGTTTCCAAGTTCTAGATGACCTTGGAAGGGTTAAATCTCACAGACTCCTTACTCCCTTACTTTGTAAAGACACGGGTATACGTAGAGAGCACCAGTATATTCAGAGACAGATTGGTCAGGTTTGTTAATTATCCAAGTGATGCTTCAGGGCTGGTGTGGTCTTGAGAGCTACCTGACTTCTAGGAGCTAACATGTTTGTCAGAGAGACAGGATACTCCTTTGTTTAACTCTGTAGGCAACTTTTAATGGCCCTCTCTTCCAAGTCTTATTTAATTTAAAATTATTTTTTAATGTGTATTTATTTTTTGAGAGAGAGAGAGAGAGCATGCAAGTGGGGCAGGGACAGAGAGAGGGAGACGTAGAATCCAAAGCAGGCTCCAGGCTCTTAGCTATCATCACAGAGTGCAATTCAGGGCTTGAACTCACAGATGGCAAGATCATGACTTGAGCCAAAGTCGGACGCTTAACTGACTGAGCCACCCCGGTGCCCCCAACTCTTATTTAATTTTAAATACCTTCTCTGAAGCGTTCTATAAAAATGCCATCCAGCTCAGGAAGGTCACTGATTCTAAGAGCAGTCTGTTCTACTGTTGCACATACCCACACCAAACTCTTTTTTATCTTGAACTGGAATACATTTTCTTATAATTCAACAATCTGATCCTAATCTACCCAAAACTATATAGAATAAGTTGAATGTTCCTTCCACCTGATGGTCCTGATAAGTGTGTCAGAACTTTCTACGTTGCTAATGAGGGAACCCCAACTCAATCTGGCAAAACATGAAGGGCAGTATAGACCTGATAAATCAAGAGGTGGAGCTGGCTTTTGATGAAGCTTAATTCTGTAAAACACACAATATTCTCAAAGACCTAGCTTTATTTCTATTTCTTTGCTCTTCTTTCCATAAGGTTGATTTCAACCTCAAAATACACACAACAGGTCATTCGTGGCTCCCAGCACTTTCCTTGTGGTGGAAAAAAAAAAAAATAGCTGTTGTATTCCAGAATTCCATGCAGAGAACAAGAAGGGGTCCCAATAAGAGAGAAATAAAGCTTCAATTCCTAGAAGTACAAGCAAGAATCTGAAACCCCATTGATTCCAATCATCTAATCACTGTGACTGATGGAAAGGAGCTAAATTATTTAGGGTCTGAACCTGGAGCTGGAGATGGGATCATTGCCATCCAAATTAATGAATGCCTAGGAATGGAGAAAGCGTTAATTTCCTAAAGGAAAATCATGGTACCATTGGTAGGAAAAGAAGAGAATAAGTGCTAGAGAATCAAGCACAAACACATACTGTACTATCTTGTAGATACTTGATAGTAGTTTGTCATGAGTCCTTAAAGCTTTCTTTATGGTTTCTTTATAGTTGTATAACCCCACCAACTAAAAATATGTAAGTTGAAAAGAAGAAAATTCCACAACTAGGTAAACGGTGCAGATCTTCAGTGCTAAGGGAGTTGAGAGGAAGGAGAGGATAATGGGCTGCAGGGCCACCAGAGTCTTGTAGAAGTAGATGGGACTTGAACAGGGTGGGAAAAATTGCATGTACAGTGGTGTTAATATTTGACATTTTTAGAGACTTCAAGGATCACCACCTCTTGCAACAGGATGAGTATATTCCACATCTAAATTCAGAAACATGTGCAGTCTTATCAGTAACATTATTAACATAGAATTTCTCAGATTGCGCTTCTTAAGATATAGTAAGTATTCCACTGAAAAGGGTTGGGTGGGGGAAAATTGTTTAGTCAAAGAAGCACTATCTCCTTTGAGGTTGGGGTTGGAGATGTGGGGTGTGGAAGGTGGGGATGAGGGAAGGGTGATACATGAACCCCCAGGAAAATGTTCATAATGTCCATCAGCACCTTAAAGACACTGAGAAGACTCACAATAAAGACTATAAAATTTATGAAGCAGAAACAATATCTGTTTTTGTTTTCTACTGCCTACCTACCCTATAGCAGAGGGATTCCATTCTAAAAGATATCTGATTATTATTGAATGAATGAATGAATGAATGAATTGCCTACCTAACTTTTTTTTACTTTAGAATTTCACATTTTTTATAGAATACACGTTAACATACTATATAACCAGGGTTCTACAGAATAGCGTATGATAAATGGTTGCATTGCAACGTGGCCACAACCCTCGATCCTGTTGATTTAGGTGACTTGGATCCAACTCCACCTCCAACTTATTGTTAAACATTTGACAAATTCTTACATTTCTTTGTGTCCCAGTTTTTTGTCTGCAAAATGAGTGTTAGAGCTACATTTCTCAGATCTTAACAGGAGGAAAAAAATGTTTACCTCCCTTAGCAACCTTTCCACTTCCCTTGCAGCTAAAGAAGGACCAACTGCTTGGGGCAGATGAAATGACTGCAAATATTCAAAGACCTGCCAGAAAATCAGTCACCAAGATGCTATGTGAGTCCTTCATTTTGTTTGGGGTTTGTTTGTTTGTGAAAGCAAAGGAGTTGCATTTGGTACTGAGAAAGCGTTGCTGGGGTCAGAATCAAAATTCTGAAACAAGATGTTGAGGTCTGGTCTTCCTTGGTTTTCTCAGCCTCCTAGGACCTTTCTGTTTTGTTTCTATTTCACTTTTTAACCCTCAAACAATGCCCTGAGTTGTGTCATTGTAATACTCTCTGAGGTATTTGGCAAATCTCACTCTCTGTGATTTTGAGCATTTCTTTTCCTCTCTAAACTGAGCAGGTTATTTTTAACCTATTTTGTGTTATGAGTTGCTTTTTTAATTTTTTTAAATACAATGAAAGCTGTGAACTCTCCCCTCAGAAAATGTACAAATACACATACACAAACATTGTATAATCCTTTTCAGGGGATCACGAACCTGTTGACACCCATCCTTGGACTCCCTAGGATCTTTTAATTCCAGATTAAGAACATGTGGCCAAGAGTAACTGTAAGCAGTCATACCACCTATAACATCATATGATTTTATATAAAACAATACACTCTTTTGTATAGATAAGGTGTTTTTAAAAATCCGGGCAGTGCTCTACACTCTCCCAAAAGAGTGCTATAAAAATATGTGGTCCTGGGGTGCCTGGGTGGCTCAGTTCAGTCAGTTAAGCATCGACTATTGGTTTCTGCTCAGGTCATGATCTCAGGGTTCGTGAGATCTGTCGTTGGGCTCAGGCTCTGTACTGACGGCTGGAGCCTGCTTGGGATTATCTGTCTCCCTTATTCTCTGCCCCTCCCGCACTCTCAAAAATAAGTAAATATTAAGATATATATATAGTCCTGCACTAGCGTATGAGAAATATTGATGAGAAAGGAGGAAAGGAGATTTATAATAAACTTCCCAAGACAAAACCAAAGATTTGAAAGAAACATATCCTTCAGGCTAATAGGTATATAAAACACTTACTCTAACTATGTGGTGTTTATGAGCAAAAATCCTGTGAAGTCACTAAAGCCTGTCTTTTCAATTCTAGTAGTCATCATCTTAGAAATCGCTTAGCCCCTGTTGGCACCTGACTTTCCCTATTAAGAAATCTCATGTCTTCATAATCTCTCTCTCCTCTTCCTCCTTGATCATAATCTGCTCTTGCAAAAAGATTTGAAGTGTATGCACATTAAAGTCACTGTGATAAAATATACAGTAAAGTATTTGCCTTTGGGGTTGGAGTGTTCCATGTTAACAGTAATTAAATTTTTAACTAAAGGGATTTGTAGGCAGTAGTGAGCAGATTAGAGACTTTTTCTGGTAGAAGGGCAGCGGAGGGGGGGTTGGTAAACTCAAAAGAAACATTCAGATATTCTTGAAACTACACCACACAGGCATACCACACCGTTTACCATGGAAACTTCAAATGCACTCACAAATTCAGACAATTGTAAAATGATCACCCGTGTACCCATCACCCAGCTTTAAATATTACCAACTCACAACTAATCTTGTTTCATCTATATTCCTATCTCCCCGCTAGTCCCTATAAGACTTTCCTGAGGGAAATCTCAAGCATCATGTCTTGGGAAATAAAAGTATTTTACAACTTCAGAAGAGAAAACAAAAAAACATACATATTTATATTGGTGAAGATTAAATGCCCCAAAGAGAAAATATGGTAGCACTAATCTCTGTCTTAGGAGCTGAAAATTAAAAAAACAAAAACAAAAACAAACAAACAAACAAAAAACCCTGGGCAATAGTGTATTTCTGTGAATCTGTAATTTTATAAAAACAAAAAGTAAAAACAAAAAAAAATTGTGAGGCAATCTGTACCATAGAAAAGTTATAATAGATACATCTCCACCTCAATCAAAAGATGCTTGTAAAGCAATATAACGCTCATGATTTTTCTTTCTTTATGTCCCTCCCACCCCTTACAGAATGACTGAATTTGCATAAGTTTCTAATTATTTCTAGAGTAAAAAGATAAATTCATACAACATTTATACTATATACTGTATCAATAGTTTGTTATTAATCTAGGACTTAAAAGAACACCAATTGCTTGAACCCAATCATTTTATTCATATAACCCATTTATGTGGTACCAGCAACCTTCTTGCAACATATTTTCCACAATAGAATGTTTTCAGCTTTGAACAAAGTCAGTACTATTTTAAGCGTTCTAAAGTAAACTCATATTGTACAAGAAATCTTATACAATCATATGGAAACTGACCCCAAATCCTATACAATTCACTCTCATGTGTAAATGTTCTATGTAGAGGTTCTTTAGGATCTAGATGATTAAATGATTAAATGATTAAAAAGATGGTGGAGGGGAAATGCTAGAAGGAATGGCTGGATTCAGAGTGGGCATTATATACCTATCCTTGCCTTGACTGTCCTTTGCTCTTTCATTCATCATCCTTTTCCAGTTGCCTTGGTCTTAGTGTTTGCTGTCTGTTGGGCCCCATTCCACATTGATCGGCTCTTCTTCAGCTTTGTGGAGGAGTGGACTGAATCCCTGGCTGCTGTGTTCAATCTCATCCATGTGGTGTCAGGTAAAATTTTGGCTGGTTTGGTTATATCACAAGTATCTACTTTTTAATCTCACTTAGGTTCTATTTATATATACTAATTATTATGCGGACCCCACCATACAATAAAGAACACATTTGATTTTTTATTCATGTATTGATTAGGCATGTTACTTATCCAAAAGAAATATACCAAATCACTATTGTAGAGCCTACTTTATTGAAGACCTCAACTCTAAGCCTGGTGATTACAGCAGGAAAATGGTCTAAGAAGTGATTCCTTTGTTTTGCATCCAAAGACCACATAACTGAATTGGTTTTTATTAAATATCGATGTCCCTAAAATCTCATATTGTCTTCAGCAAGTATTAAATCCTCATGAAAACTAACCAAAGGGCATTCATGAGGCATCAGGATCTGTTTTTAGGCTACTTTAATGTTGCTTGTTAAGGATACCATGGAATAGGGTGGAAATAGCAATGGAAAGATCATTAAGTCAGAGGACCTGGATTTGCACCTCATTTCCATTATTAATATCCTGTGTGATCTGAAGAATGTGGATTCCTTCATGCCATAGTTTCCTCAACTGGAAAATGACAATAATGCCTGTCCTATACAAACCATGGGCTGTTGGTAAGAAGTAAATGAAATAATAGCTATTAAAAAGCCTTTTTAAGCTGCACAATGCTATATATCTTTCTATAGTCATCACGAAAGCTTAGTAAGTAGATATTATCATCACCTTTTACAGCTGAAAGAACAGTTCCACAAGAAAGAAATGACTTGCCCAAAGTCACTTGGTTGGCAAATAGTAAAAACAGTGTTCCAGCCCAAGTTGTCCAACTTCAAGTTCAAGATTCTTTCTCCCAAAATGGAGCAGAGAATGGTCACCTGTATCCCTCTTTCTCAGCAAAGGTGACTGTTAGACTTATGTGCAGACCACATTGTCCCTCTACCTTGGCTAGTCACTGGCTGCTTCTATGGGCACATTAGATCATCAAAGACCTCACCAGAAAAAACAGATTAAAGCAACTTGTGCACGTTAAGTTGCAGGTGTGCATAAAGCAAAAACAACAGTGTTCCTAGGTATATTGAGTGCCATGTATGTTATCTATATTCAATCATCCTTTCTTTTGTACTCAGGAAGCCTTGTGTTATGGTTTATACCTTGACATTAGTATATTCCTCCATGTTAAATTAATTACTAATTCTGGGTGAAATCTCAAAAATATTTATAGCTCTTAGCTTATCTTTGTGGTTAAGCTGTGAAAAAAGAAAGTGATTAAATACATTGGAAAACACTACAAGATCACATGAGACAATTAGTTGACTCTACATCTCCAGATGCATCAAGACAACCATTTTAAGATTTTCAAATTACAACATTTATATTAATATTTTCCAGTTAAAAATCGTCTCTCTTCCCCCACATTGCCAACCAGATGAAGTCTAAACCTTCTAAATGCTACAAAAAAATGCCCCCAACTTGCCTTTTGATCCTCAAGTTATGTATTTCCATTCATAAATCATATACTTGTCAAACTGGTTAATTAGAGGGTTGTGCGTGTCTGCATTATTCCTGCACAATATAACCATTCCTGCCTCTGCACATTTAGCTTCTACCTGAAGTACTCTCTTATCTCTTCCCCTGCCCACTTCAGGGTAGGCAACATTTAAGCACTCCATTAAATCCTTCATGACCATCATGGTCCTTGTGTTTATGCCATTATGTGAATTTCCATAGGATGACTGTCAGTCATATATATATATGATATATCATATATATCATATATATATATCATATATATCATATATATATATATATATATATATATATATATATATATATATAAACAGATATAGTTTGGTAGAGTTCTTTTGTTTACTGTTGAAGTTAGGCATAGGTCTTGCCTCTGTAATACTATTCCATGTCCTTGGAGACCAAAGTCTAAATCCACTGCCTACCAATGTGCCTCAAAGTTTCTAGCAGAGAATAAGGATTCAATCATATTTACTTATTGAATGAATTAAGAGCCCATAGCAATATTCTCCTTCTATATTCCTCCCTTCCCAGTTCTGTGCATAGGGTGTATGGCACTCTGTGTGTCCTGAACTATATAAATGAGGACAACAACGAAGATGTTAATGATAGTACCTATCACTTTTTTTACATTCTTAGCCATTCTCAATCCCTCTGTGGATAGCGTCTCAACTTTATCCTCACAGTAATTCAGGGAGGTGGGTTAGAGTGGTATTACTATTCCCATTTTACAGAGAAAAGAATAGAAGTACCACTTCCGTCTAAAGTCACATAATGAGCAAGGCTAAGTAAGATCAGAAACAAAGTTCTCTGATTCTCAACCTTAGGCTCATCTTGGGTCTTGGGGAATAAAATAGACATAGAAATAAAAGAAACATGTGTGCCAAACAGGAAAGTGTCAGTGTGCAAGGCATTTGGTGGAGAAAAATAAATGTAAAAATACAATTAATAAAGTTAAAAGTAAGGTGGGAGGAGGCATCAAGGGAAAAGACTAGGTAGGAAAAGTGCATTGGGGAATATTTCTTTGAAGAGATAGTTAGCATTATAAGATATCTCAGCAGGGACTACGACTTAACTGATTTACCATTCCTCCATTACTTGCAGTTTCAAATTATAGATTTAAGCAAAGCTCCAATGAGATAAAAACATCTCTCTTTCCTCTGATACTTAAGCATCTCTCTCGTTAATGCTATCAGAGCATGTTCTTTAATTAAACAAGTGAGGATCAAAGGAATTTGCCAAGCATCTCAGAGAGATCCCATGCCGGCCTAAATTTTTCCAAGACTCTTTAATCTTTCTGTGTTTGATTCCTAAACACACAGGTGGTAGATCTGTTCAGAGCATTTTGTATTCTCAATTAGAGTCTTGTATATGTTATTACTTCCAAAAGAGGCAATCACAGGTATTCTAGGCCTTTGTTAAATAGTGATGCTTCATTCTACCATGCCTCTCACTCCTCAACATGTCTCTTTTTTAATCTCCTGTGTTCCAGGTGTCTTCTTCTACCTGAGCTCAGCCGTCAACCCCATTATCTATAACCTACTCTCGCGCCGCTTCCGGGCAGCATTCTGGAATGTGATCTCTCCCTGCAAACAGGGGCACTCTCAGCACCACCAACAGGGGCCACCTGCCCAGCGGAACATCTTCCTGACAGAATGCCACCTTGTGGAGCTGACTGAAGATGCAGGTCCCCAGTTCCCTTGTCAGTTAACCATCAGCAGCTCGCACCCCCCTACAGCCCTCTGTAGTGGACAGGCACCATGAAAGGGACACTCAAAGAGTTGACATTCCTTTATGCCACCATACTACAGGAAGGGACACCGTGTAAAATGTATGCCTTCTTACATGATAGTAGGGAGGTAAAATGAGTCTTACAACTTATATACCCACTTCTAATTGTGTGTGTGTGTGTGTGTGTGTGTGTGTATTTAAACAAATTGCTACCAAATCTGTATCTAAAACCCAGAACCTTCTGAGTTTTAGCTTCCTTTCCACCATCCTAACTGCCTCGTGCTCCTTCACTAGTTCATGGAAAGAAAAAAAAAATCATGACCAGTAAAGAATGACACCTATACTTTGAGTGATTTTCACTTTTGGAAACAGTTTGTCCTGAGTCATCCAAACTCTGAGTCAGGCTCTAACTCTCACAACCAATGGCCCCTCTGAGATATAAAAGGAAGACATGTAGATGGTATGTTACTTTATATGACTCAAGGGAACCATACCAGTGTTCTTCCACAGCAAACTTTTTATCCTACTGCCTCATATTTGGCCTTTTTAATGTGATACATTAGAATTTTGAAGCCTCTTACTTGAAGAATCCTCCTGATAATATGGGGATGCTCCTTAGAACTATTTATTCCCACTTTCCTAATCCACACATCATTCTCAGTCATTCCTCACCAGGAATCAGATCAGATATAAGTTCTACTTAGAAAAGAATGGGAAGATGGAGAAGGCCATGGTGGAGGGTCAAAAGAGACATAAACTATACCAAATACAGGCTTAGTTGTTTTCATAGTTTTGTCTAGACATGGATTTCTGAAGTCTTACTCCATACATAGAGGTATGGTCTACTATCTAGGGAAAAAAAACAATCATATAGTAACTACTAGTCTCAATCCTATGACTTTCACTGACCAAATCCTTCATTACCTATATAACACTCTTAGCACATATAAGAAAAATCAACTTTCCAGACTCCTCTTCTATTATATAATCACATGTAATGTATATTCTATTCAAAATAGAATACTTGCTTTTCTTATGAAAATATGCCCTGGTTATTCCGGCTGTACATATTTGCTTATAAAATTCCCTCTTTGTCTCTAGTTTCCATCTGTTGCTGTCCTACCCATCCTTCAATGCCCATCTCAGTGTGTCACCTCCATAAAACCCTGCTTGATTTATTCAAATAGATGTGGTATCTGACTTGTCAATCTCTCTCTTAAGCTTTTTCCTCACTCTGCTTCGTATTTCAGGGATTTATATCCTTGTTTTGTCAGAATGTAAATTTTTCAAAAGCGTGAAGTATCTTGTGTTCATTTTTGCTGTTGCTGGGATCCTGGTAGTATATCTGTCACAATGGTAGAGGTTCAATAAATATGTGGTGAGTTAGTTGAACTCACATTCCAGTGTGCTGAGCCAAAGAACAGCTCCAGATGAAACCACATTAAGAGCCAAAGACTAAAATTCTGTTTCTGACCGGGATATCTTTCAGTTCACTGTTTAACCAGTTGTGATTATAACAGCATGCCTTGCTGTGCCCACAGTACCAGAAGGTTCTTCCCAACCCCAGATTCTTACTGACGCTGAAACATACAAGTTCCAGCTTTTAGTCTCTGAATTTTCCCTAAATTGAATGAACCATCCTACTGATAAACCATCCTGTTATTGGTCTCTGACATCATTATTTCCTAACTGAACAATCATCTTCAAAGTGATTCAATATATATTTTTAAAAATCTCTTTGCTAATTAACAGCCAACTTTAATGAATCAGAATTCTCCAGTGATGGTTTATGTTGGTGAGCAGAATCCTTGGGTCATTTGGGGATTAAGTTGAAAAGACTCAGCAAAGCAAAACTCCAGAAATGGAAGAGAAATGAATTTCCTTCTCATCTTTTAGAGACCTTCTCAAATGAAGATCTAGTAAAGTCATCATCTTCAACATCAACTCCCAGTGACCAGGACTAAATATGCTGCTGGTGTAGGTAGATGGATAGAAAAAGAAACAACACTAAAATTGAAGCTAGTAATTTTGTTGCTTGATTACAGCTTTGATCTCTTTTTTGTTTCCAGGAGCAATAGGTTTAATTAAGCCTAGCATTAAATGGGGGGGGGGGGGGGGGAAGTGTTGAGATTTTGTTTATATACATGCACACATGCATCCATATACATAAAGGAAATTTATATTTCAAAACAAAAATTCAAATGTTGCAAGTGTTAGAGTTAGCTCATATAATGGTTCACACACAGTTAGTAGAACAAAGGGAAAAACTAAAGCCAAATTGTTCAATGCTACTCAATAGTTGACTTCATCATCTCCTTGTGAATTCCTCGTGATCTCTGCATTTTGCAATAATGAAAGAGGCCACACAGCAAACATGATTAATAAAATGCTGGTAATTATACTCTTTTGTAATTCAACAGTGACTTTTGAGCTCTCTAGTAATTCACAAACTTAGTGAACTAAAGCAATGACCTTCAGAACGTTGCTTGCCAAATTGTCTAGCCCATAAAGGCCCATGAACAAGTGTCAGAAGTCCAAGAAGCCTCTGAAATTGTATTCATAATTCTTAGTGTGTACTTTTTTTTGTGGAGAAGGTTTTTTTTTAATTTTTTTTTTCTCAACGTTTTTATTTATTTTTGGGACAGAGAGAGACAGAGCATGAACGGGGGAGGGGCAGAGAGAGAGGGAGACACAGAATTGGAAACAGGCTCCAGGCTCTGAGCCATCAGCCCAGAGCCCGATGCGGGGCTCGAACTCCCGGACCGCGAGATCGTGACCTGGCTGAAGTCGGACGCCTAACCGACTGCGCCACCCAGGCGCCCCTGTGGAGAAGGTTTATAGCTCTGGTTAGCTCCTCAAAGTAGTCTTGACTTAAATTATTAGAATTAAGGCACCCTTAATGGCCTCACTTAGTGGATGAGTTATAGTTAAATGAAGGCATTGCAGGAGAATTTAAAAGTATCACTATTCCAACATAAGAATCCAGTGTCTATAAGTATTAACTGTTCAGTGATGTACTGGCTGGTACTGGCTCAGACTGTCTTGCAAAAGTTTATTATTATATATTTAGGAATTTTGAGAACTTGGTATTAAATGATTGGTGGCCTGAAATCAGCCACAGTGGGAATATTTACACCACAGACATTGGCAAACACTTTACATTGGAGCTATTTTCCCCCCAGAGAGCCATCTTATCAGCACATCACTAACCACTGATATGCTGGCAATCTGCCACCTTGCTGTATGACACATGGTTTGTTTATAGACTAGATGGCCAATAACAAACACCATTATAATTACAGACCATTTAAATTTGTGGTTAACTCACTGAAAAAAAAAAAAGTCAATGAACCAGATTTTGACCCAGAGGTATGAGATAAAATAAGCTAAAGCATGCTAATTATGACATGAAAGCCTCATCAGCATTTTATAATTAACCCAGAATGGAAGAATTATCCTTGGATTTTGTCCATTAATATCAGTGCAGGAAATAGTAACAGTTCTACATGTTATCTTCCCTATACATCTGTTTTTAAATATCCCACAAGATTCATTGTAAAAAGATGCAGGATTCCACATTCTCTCTACTTGGCTGGAGATCTCGTTTTTTGAATATGTAGAAGTATACTATACAAACATTGTAAGAAAGCTTGAGGTTGTATTAGCTTATGCAAGCCAAGCAAATCGAAACAATCTATCTCTTCCCTTTTTTTAATCCCTTCTAAATCATTAAATTACAGTTGAACTCTACATTAGACATATGCATATGCTGTACTTTGGAAACATTTTCTAGGTAATGTCAATGTTTGGGAGTTTTAACTAATCTATACATAAAAATTGTTGCATATACCTAAATGATGCTATTGCCAGTGAAATATACACAGGGTGAAAAATATATACTGTGCATTTAGTAGGCAGGATGGTTAGATTGAGCTGGCAAACAAAACACTATTTAAAAAGAAAAGTAATTCATTATTTTTAAAAACAAAAAAACATATGTTAAGAAGCCAACATTAATGCATAGGTAAAAATGATTTGTGACTACATAGATATTTTGAAAATAGGTCTTAACCAGCCTTTGGTAAGGATTATTTATTTGAATATTATACCAACAGAAGGAATATCTTGTTCTAATTCCATGCTTCCTTTTTTAAACGTTAAAAATTTTGATATTGATCCTAACTTTATTACCAATTCTTTAAGTAGAACTGTGAGTTTTAGAAACTGTTAGTTTTACTTCAATAACATTCATGTACACAATTATCTCATTAAGTTCCCACAGCTTCACTAAGAGGATGTTGTCATCTCCCTGCTTACAGTTGACAAAATAAGACTTGTCCTCCCTTACACTTGGGAAAAGAGACAAGCAAGCACAAAGTCTGAGTGAGTCGCACAACAGTATTTATATCTTACTCATCTGTCTGCAGCCTAGCTGGGGTGACTCTACTCCACCCAAGCTGGGGCATTCACAAGGAACACAATGGCCACCCACTGCATGCGCTCCCCATGCTAAGCAAGTCACATGGCCAATCTCAGAGTTGGGGGGCCTGGAAGTATACTCCACTCACCATGAGACCACGGCCTGACAAACGATGAGATGTATAATACCACCAGAAGTAGTGAAGTGTTGAGACTGAAGAATGCATCTAGCAAATGGTGCAGTGAGTTTGAACCCGCAACTATCTGACTTCAAAGTCTGAGCTTCCCCCATTTTACTACATGGATTCTACATGGGACTCTAGTTCATTGCCATCACTAAAAAAGCCTTTCAGTTTAATGCCATCCCCAAATATTACCTCTTCACTTATTTCCCACTAAATCATTAACAAAGATTGGAGAGCAAACACAGCAGTCAAGAACATGGACCCTAGAGCCAGATGTCTGGGTTCAAATCCTGGCTTTAACATCATTAACTGCGTGACCTTGGACAGGTTACGTAATCTCTCCATAGTTCAGTTTTGCCATCTATAAAATAGACATGCTGACAGTATCTATCTATATCACTGTGGTTACATGAAGATTAAATAAGTCAACATATGATTTGTAACATTCCAGGACAGTGCTGGACACCTAGGAAGTGCTATAAGTGTTTGTGAGAAAATGATCCATAGAAATGGAGGCATTTATTGCTTCATGAAGATATATTTTTTGATGCCATTTCACTTTGTTTACAATTTTTAGAGAATGTAACTCTCACTGGCAGCATTCAAATGTAAGATTTAAATGAGCTCTATATCAGGAAATGTGTCAGGTGTTTTTTGTAGTCATTTCCAACAGATAAACAAACTGCCCAAGATTGTATCACCAACTGCTAGGATTTCATTAATAATGAAGGCACAAATATGCATTAAAGATTGTTTCTTTGTTACATGAAAGATTAATCAATATTATGATAGAGCAGTCAGCAAAACCACAAGGCTCCCAGGCTGCTAAGGATGACCAAGCATATTAATTGTCTTAAAAGGCCTTTGGCATGTCTTCATCTGTGGAATTAAATGTCTTCTTTTGGACTCTCAGAATTAGAAGACTTAGGAGGCTAAGGATCCAGGTAATGTGGTCATTCTAGCATAGACACGAAGCTCAGAGAGGAATGAAAAGAAGATAAGCCTCAGGGGTACTCACCATTATACTATCTCCAACACATGTAGAAATGAATGTTTAGCTGTATTATGTGTCTGAACCTCAATATCAGATTTGGATCATATATGGCTATTTACTAATCACTTAGACGAAGCACACAGTGGGTCATGTGCTTGACATTTTTATCAAGTAAAGCTTGTAACAATCCCCATTGGACAAACGAGATAATTGAGTCTTAAAGAGGTAACTGAGTTGCCATTTATACAAAGAAGTGAGAGGACTAGTGGTCAAGGCAGGAAGTCTGACCTGGAACTGTTCTTAATTGCTCTACATGCTATATTTTATCCACTTTCCCTTTCCAGTAAATGCTAAATATACACCAAGTGGCAGACATTGATCTAGACCTAAAAACACAATGAATAACAAGTACACCCTTATTCTCAATCTGTTGAATTTATGGGGATTCAAATTTACCCACTAAAAGAAAATTTATATTCATTCTTTCATTATCTATTCTTAACCCTGGCCCTAACCAAATGGAGACATGCAGCCTATTTTGAATGCCTATGTAACTTAGAAAATTTATAGATAACTAGAACATGAAGGAGCCTTCAAGATCATCTAGCCCAATGTGCCTTTCAACTATCAACATTTATTGAGACTTTTCCAGCTACTGTGCTAAGAGCTTTACATTTATCATCTTATTTAACCTTCCCAAGAACGTCACAAGAAATGGGCACTATTATAATCCCCATTCCATAGAAGAAAAATACATTGAAACAGAGAAGTTAAATAACTTACCCAAGGTCACACAGCTAATAAATGTTGAAGATGAGGTTTAATTCCATTCTAAATTTAGACCTCCGACTCTTAGCTACAAATCTATACCACCAATCTAAAGCAAAAAAAAAAAAAAAAAAAAAGACAAGTGACTAGTCCAAGATAAAACAGTGAGTGGCAGGGTTGATATTTGGACTGATTTCTCCTGACTACAATTTCAGTTCACATATCTCACTACATTTGAATGAATGAGGAGAATCTATAATCTGGATAATTCAGAAAACAAAGCAAAATCTAAAAATAGCATAATTCTTACATACATAATATTAGTCTTTGTGTCTACTAAAGAAGATTTTATCAATAGGTTTATATCTACTTGATTAGCTATAAAATTACCTTATACTCCCTACATATGGACCGATTTTTGACAGAAAGGCATAGCTTTAAGACATGCCTAGGTAACTGTTACATGGTTCATGCTGAGTAGAAAAAAAATTAAAGTCACACGTTGACATGAATTGAAGAAATATCTAAGAATCTAGTCTTAATCTGCCCCCTGTAATTTTTATTTACTGGAGCTTTCATTGCAGTGTAGTGTAAAATAAAACAAAAATTGCACTAGGAACTTGTTAAAAATGGTGAGGAAGACTCTATGTAAGACCACTGTAATAAGGGATAGACTACTGCAATAGGGGAGAGAGACTGAACTCAACTCAAACACAACAGAACCCAGTGGGGATTTATGGCCAATGGTCAGGGTGAGGGAGTGGATGCAAAATTACTAAGAGGAACTTGGTTAAGTATCAAGGGCGGGGGAGGGGAAGCAGAACTTCTTTAGATAAAGGGCAGAATTAAAGAACTTGATCGGATGTCAATGGGAAGAAGGATGCTCTATAAACTGGCTTAGCAGGATCCACTGCTAAAACTGGACTTAGAGTCCCAAAGATGGGGGCCAAGGAGAGACTTTATCAAAAAGAAGGCTCAAAGGAGCCTGACTAAAGTTTGGTCAAGGAGAGATTCCTTGTCTACAGTGCCTAGGAGTTGAGAATGGCAATAGGAGGAACCTGTGGCAAAAAGAGAGACTTTCCAAGTGTTACATAGTGCTGAGGCCTGGAATATGATTCTTAGAAAAGTTATGACTTTTCTTAACTTCTCCTATCCATCCTCTTTTCAACTATTTTCTTCTCAACTATTTTCCCCAGAAGTCTTCCCATGACCATCTTTTCTTTTATTTATAAATTCCCTCAGGGCTTGCATTAGTCAGGATTCTCTAGAGAAATAGAGCCAGTAAGATGGACACACACACACACACACACACACACACACACACACTTAACAGAAGAAATTGGCTCATGTTATTATGAAAACTGAGAAGACTAAGAATCTGTGGTAACCAAGCTGGAGACCCAAGACAGCTAGCGGTAGAGTTCCAGTCTGAGTCTGAAGGCCTGAGAACCAGTAGGGACAAGCCAATGGCATAATTTCCAGTCCAAGGATGGAAGACCAGTGGTCCAGTGCAATCAAGCAGGCAAACTTCCCTCTTACTCAACCTTTTTGGTCTATTCGGGTCTTCAATTGATTGGATGAGACCAACCCACATCAGAGAGGGCAATCTTCTTTACTCAGTCTGCTCATTCAAATGGATCCAAATGTTAATCTCATCCAAGAAACACCCTCATGGATACACCCAGAATAATGTTTGACCGAATGTTTGGGCACTGCATGACCCAGTCAAGTTGACATGTAAAATTAACCATCACAGGACTCATGAGTACTTTCACACAATCACTTCTGTGGCTCCTGGAAATTATTCTCTAGTAATTTTTTCTGTAGGATAAGTATGATTCATGCTTAGCATGAATAGGGTCCTACCCCTGCCCCCTACCCACCCTTCTATAGTCACCAGAAACACCTTATCTCTAGGTCTTAAATTTCTACCTCAAAAGATCACCTCTCTTTTAAATTACAAATTCTTGTAAACTATTAACATCTGTATATTTATTAATTTATATATATTTTTTCCCTTAAGGGAAAAAATCAAGATATTACAGAAAAGCAAATAATTTTTGTATGTTAGCTTTGCTTAGATCTGTGGTCCTCCAAGTCAGAGACATTTTTTATTGTCACAAAGAGAGGAGCTATTTGTGACATCTAGTGAGTAGAGGCCGGGAGTGATTTTCAACATCCTCGAATGTCCAAGACAGCATTCACCCAACAAAAAGAATCCTCAGACCCAAAATGTCAATAGTGCTGAGACTGAGGAACTCTTATCTAAAGGAAAAAGAGTTGGACCCCCTTAGCACAGAACTTGATCATTTGTTGGGAAAGAATGTCCAAGCTACAAAGGAGAGTAAAGAGTATAATCCAACTGCCTCTTTTTGTTGACAAGAAAACTACAATTCAGGATTTAAATGCCTGAGGTGTTGCAGCTGGTCAACACAGAGGAAGGACCAGAATCATGTCTACTGACACCAGTACAAGACAGATTCTGGTCACCACATCCATAAAATAAAAATCCCATTAACTATTAAATGCTGTTGAGTAATTTTTCAAAAGAGAAATAAGTTAAAATGTGAAATCTGCATCTGTGTTAGGCAGCCTATTAAACGGATCCCTATAATGATACCTATATTTTGGTACTCATGTCCTAGGTATCCCCCTCCCCTTGAGTGTGGGTTGGACTTTAATGACTTGCTTCTAACAAATAGAATATGAGAGAAATGACTGACATCACTTCCAAGAGTAGGTTATGAAAAGACTCTGCCTTCTCTACTGAGCAGGCTCTTCCTCCCTCTTTACATAGCATTCTCTGGAGAAGCTAGCTGTCAGTGAGTTTGGAAGCAGATCCTAACCCAGTCAAGCCTTGAAGGGACTGCAGGCCTGTGGACACCCTGATTGCAGCCTCATGAGAAATTCTGAGCCAGGGTTATCAGCTGAGCTGTGCCCAGATTCTTGACCCATAGAAACTATGAGGGAAGAAAGATGCATTATTTTAAGGTTATTTATTTATTTTGAGAAAGAGAGTATGACCATAATCAGGGTAAGGGCTGAGAGAGAGAGAGAGAGAGAGAGAGAGAGAGGGAGAGAGAGAGAGAATCCCAAACAGGGTCTGCACTGTCAGCACAGAGCCCGATGCAGGGCTTGAACTTAAAAACCATGAGCCAAAACCAAGAGTCAGCTGCTTAACTGACTGAGCCACCCACATGCCCCAAAGATGCATTATTTTAACCCACTAAGTTTTACAGTAAATTGTTATGTTACTGTTATTATAATAAAAATGTGAAAGTCTTGAAATTGTTTAAGAGGAGAATGATTCAAGTGTTAGTGTATCTTTATAACCCAGGAATTTTCAAACCATCTTTGGACTATCTTACTGAATTGAATTGAATTGAATTGAACATAATGAAACAACCATTAAAGAATTAACACTAATGTCATTCAGCCTCTGGGCATATGTGTTGCTGATAAAACAATTTTAATTTGTATGTTTTTAATTCCTGGGTATTACAGGGAAAAAGGGAAATAAAAGCTGTGTTTGTTCATAATTCCTATTGTGTTTGTTTATACACTAGAAGAAACTGTCACCTACAAAATAAAAGACATAAAATAACATCTAGTTGGTATTGTTTTCACTTATACATATAATGTATTTGCAGAGGAAATACAGAAGACTCCCTAGAGATACTGAAAAAATACTTTACTACCCCCAAGTGGACACATATGTTATTTTTACAGAAATAAAATACAAAATTGCCATTGTTTTCCAACAACAACAAAAACATGGCATGCAATGATTATACATCAGACTTAGGATTTCAGAACTGGTAAGGACTTTAAAATTTATGAGGGTGGGTGGGGGTAGAGGAGAGGAGAAAATGGGTGATGGACACTGAGGAGGACACTTGTTGGGATGAGCACTGGGTGTTGTATATAAGTGATGAACCACGGGAATCTACCCCCAAAACTAAGAGCACACTTTGCACACTGTATGTTAGCTAATTTGACAATAAATTATATTAAAATAAAGTTTAAAACCCTAGAACTGGTGAGATATTTGAATTCCCTCCACAACCTATCTTAGACTTGTACATTTTAGTTATGTAAGTTTGCTGCCTGCCAAGGCAGCTCATTCTCTTTGCAGATAGCTCTATTTTAGTTGTTCTAGTAAATCTTCATCTCTCTTATAAACAGTCTGCAAACTCGTTGAGCTCTCTCATGTCATCTAATATTCATAATGTTTTGGAAAAAATAATTTCCAGAAAAGGAGATGTTATAACTTCCCAGAAAGCATATTCAGATAACCCAAAGAACTGAATCTTAGGCTGTCTGAGGTCTTACCCTAAAAGCTCCTCCAAATATTGGGACACCTGGGTGGCTCAGTCAGTTGAGCGTTCAACTCTTGATTTTGGCTCAGATCATGATATGAGCCACAGTTCATGAGCTTGAGCCCTGCCTTTGGCTCTATACTGACCATGAGGAGCCTGCCTGGGATTCTCTCTCCCTCTCTCTCTGCCTCTCCCTGATTCATTCTCTTTAAACAAATAAACAAACAAACTTAAAAAAAAAGACTCCTCCAAATACTTTTTTTTTTTTTAATGAAAATGACTCAACTGTTCATAACATACAATGAATGCCTATAATCTTTAAGACTTCCAAATTTTCCTAGGTCCAATTTGTTAACCATGCCTCTGAGAGTTAAGTTTGCTCAAATATAAAACTAAAAGTCTAGAACATCTGCTTACCTGTGTCAGAGGTTTCCCAAGAAGATATTTGATTTTGGAGTAAAATGCAAACTTAGTTCCCCAGCCTGGAGTTCTATTCCAACCCTCTCTGCTGAGTTGGGTAGGATTGCATGTCAGCTTAAAGACTCCATTTGTACCCACTAAATAAAGTAGAAAAGAAATATAATTGATATGCTAATACACACACACACACACACACACACACACACACACACATATATAATGGATCATATAAAATACTCAATTACAATCACAAAAGGCAAAAGAAAAAAAGAATGGAAGACAAAAACAGGAACAAAGAGCAAGGGCAAGAAACAGAAAACAGTAGGAATATGACACATAGATATTAATCCATTTGTACCAATGATCACATTAAATGTCAAAGGTCTACATGCAATTAAAAGACAGAGATTGTCAGAGTGGATCCAAAAACATGACCCAACTGTAGGTTGTCTACAAGAAATCCATGCTAAATGTAAACACACACGTAAATTAAAAGTAAATGGGCAGAAACAAATATACCATGATAACACCAATCAGAATAAAGCAAAAATAACTATATTAATTTCAGACATAACAGACTTCAAAGTAAGGAAAGTTATTAGCGATAAAGAAGAGTGAAAGTGGACTTAGCTTTTTTGTAAATATATATTGCAAACTCTAGGAAAACCACTTAAAAATGATAGTTTAAAAGAAGACTTCTTTTGCTTCTCCAGCCAGTGTCAAGACAGTTGATCCTCAAAATATGACCAACGGACTACCTTATTTGGAACTACTTGGGGAGTTTGTTAAAACAAGGCAGATTCTTGAACCTGCTAAATGGAACCTCTGAGGTGGAATACAAATACAGGAATATGAATTATTATTAAGTATCTCCAAGAATTCTTATACCTACTAAAGTCTGAGGACCACTGGCTTAGGCCAACTTTCTCTAAGGGTGTGTCCTAGAAGATTCATGGTGGTCTCACAATGAATTCCATAAAAAAAACAAAAAAATGTGGAAGTCAGAAAAGTTAGGGAAAATCAGAAAATTGTAAAGAAAGACACACTACAGCATCCTCTCACCATGCCAGGGCACTTCTTTAATTGTCTCCACCAACAGCAAAGAAGGAGGAATTGCACGTGGGAAGGAATTACATATCCAATTGTTCAGAGTTCCGGAATACTGACTGGACCATTGTTAGTATCAGATACAAACACTGCACCTTGAAAGTATAAACAAGATTCTATTCTCTCTCTTACACTTCCATTTACAAACTGGTGCTTTTGTGCAGGCATGACTCTGATCATTCTCTCATCTTTCCCAAGCACATAATTTAGGCTAGGACCCGATCTGCAAAGCTGCCATACTGCTCCCCAACAATCCCCTTAGAATGCCCTTTATCCATGAGTCTAACATGAGACGGTAATACCCCAAGATTTAAGTCAGGGGGAGGGTAGGAAGCACTTTATGTAACTTACATTACAAGTTGTGTGTTTCACTGTCACCATTTGCAGGAGAGCTCTGCAGTGAGGGACTAGACACTTGAGCAGCTGTTAATACTGTGGCATTTTGGTCTCACTCTATTTTTCTGTGTGGATATTACTTGTCCAGAGACCTCATGGAAAGAAGAGGTGTCTTTCAGGCCAGAATTTAGGCATTTTTAGAAATCAAAACCATTGTACCATCTTAATTCTCTAAGATTTTATTCTGAAACCTACAAGGTACATTTTATCCCCTTTTAGAGACTCACATCCATAGTGAAATATTAAAGGCTCTGTAAAGTCCTACAGTGAGGAAATAAGCTTACTCTTGTTTAATTTAGAGTTTCCATGCCTGTGTGTTCATTACCACTGAGGTAATGTCACTGAAGGCAATTTTGGGAAATGTTAGTACAGACCAGGGGGTGAGCAAACTTTTCTGAAAATGGCCAGATACTAAACATTTTAGGATTTTGAACTAAAAAAACAGTGTAAACTAATTCCTTTTTGCAACTACTCAACACTGTTGTTGTAGCATTAAAGCAGCCACTGACAATATGTAAACAAATTAGCATGGCTATGGTCCAATAAAACTTTATTTACACTAAT
The DNA here is from genome assembly GCF_018350175.1 of Felis catus. Lineage (NCBI taxonomy): Eukaryota > Metazoa > Chordata > Mammalia > Carnivora > Felidae > Felis > Felis catus. Next base: position 194,515,772 of record NC_058368.1, read on the forward strand.
AGATAGTAAGCCAGGTTTGGCCCCTAAGTTCTTGGTTTTTTGTTTATTTTGCTTTGTTTTTAAAGTTTATTTTGAGAGAGAAAGAGAAAAAAAGCACAAGCGTGGAAGGGGCAGAGAGAGAGGGAGAGGGCAGGAAAGAGAATCCCACATAGACTCCACACTGACAGTGTGGAGCCCAACACCTGGCTCAAACCCACAAACCTGAGCTGAAGTCAGATGCTTAACTGACTGAGCCACTCAGGTGCCCCATGGCCCATAAGTTAATGTTTGCTGGTCATTAGTAGAAACTAAAAACAGTCAAAGGATTGCTTCTTTTCTTTCTTTCTTTTTTTTTTTTTTTTACATTTTCTTCTGTCCACAGCCTGATAATATACATATATTTTTAAGATCTTACTTCTTTGGGGTGCCTGGGTGGCTCAGTCGGTTGAGCGTCTGACCTCGGCTCAGGTCACGATCTCACAGTTTGTGGGTTCAAGCCCCATGTCAGGCCCTGTGCTGACAGCCCGGATCCCGGAGCCTGCTTCAGATTCTGTGTCTCCCTCTCTCTCTGCCCCTCCCCCACTCTCACTCTGTCTGTCTCTCAAAAATAAATAAACATTTGGGGCGCCTGGGTGGCGCAGTCGGTTAAGCGTCCGACTTCAGCCAGGTCACGATCTCGCGGTCGGTGAGTTCGAGCCTCGCGTCAGGCTCTGGGCTGATGGCTCGGAGCCTGGAGCCTGTTTCCGATTCTGTGTCTCCCCCTCTCTCTGCCCCTCCCCCGTTCATGCTCTGTCTCTCTCTGTCCCAAAAATAAATAAAAACGTTGAAAAAAAAATTTTTTTTAAATAAATAAACATTAAAAAAAATTAAGATCTTATTTCTTTGCTAAGGAAAAATACAAAAAGAATTGATTCCTCATTCTAAACTGAATCAATTAGAGTTGGTTTTTTGCCTTGTTTTTTATTGTTTTAATTTTCTCTCTCTCCTCCCTTCTCACTGCCCCCCTCTCTCCTCCTCTCTCCTCCCCCACCTCTCTCTCTTTTTTTTTTTTTTTTTTCAATCTTTAATTAAGAGTTCTGGCCAGGACAACCGGCTTTCTGGAAAGTGAAATTCAAAAGCACTGGGCAGAAACCCAAAAAGAATATCATGGCCAAGAAAGGATGGGAATAAGAAGGAGCAATTCTAAAAGGGACAAGAGAGACTTCGCCTAGGACAAATCTACAGGTTTTCCCTTTATTGCTTTCCTCTAGAACTTACTATTAGCAATATGGGCTGGCTGGTCCTTAGAGTCCCTTTCATCCCTGATCCATAGTGAGTTCTTTCTCCTCACCCAGCACAGAGAGAGATTAAAGAAGCAGAAAGAGAAGATAGTGGAGAGAGGAGGTCTTCTTAACTGAAAGACCTCAAGCTTCCACTTAAGATTAGAGTGAGTGACCAATAATTACCAATAAATCCATTGCCTTCTATCTTTCCTTATAAGTGTTGGTTTTGAATTTCAATCCATTAAGTAATCATTTTTATGCAAAATAATACTTTCTTTCTCCACTTATCTGCCCCTTTTTTATAGTAAAATTCCATCACAGTCTATATTCTCTGCCCCCACTTTTCATCTTCCATCTTTTCTTGGAATCTCTCTGGTCAGGATTTTGTCTGTACTACTCCAGGGAAACCATATTTTTTCAGCCCACCAATGACTAGCAAGTCTGTTTGCTCAACTCCTCCAAAGCATTCATTTATTTGGTCCTCCTCCTTATTGAAACACTTTCTTGAGGTGCCTGGATGGCCTAGCTGGTTAAGCGTCTGACTCTTGATTCCAGCTTAGGTCACTGACAGTGAAGAGCCTACCTGGGATTCTCTCTCTCCCTCTCTCTCTCAAAATAAATAAACATTTTTGAAAAAAGGAAAAAAGAAAGAAAGAAACACTTTCTTCACCTGGCTCCCTGGATGCTACACTCATCACTGATCTTGCAGCCACTTATGAAACACCTCTTCACTATCACGCTAATCCTCCCTTGTCTGATCTATCAAACAGCTTCTTAACTGTTTTTTTTTGGTTCCACATTCCTTCCCCACAGACTATTCTCTACACAGAACATGGAGTGAGAGCTGATTTGATGATTTAAAGAATCTTGATCTGTTCAAAATCTATTAATGCGCACTAACAAAATGTAAAAGTACCATGCAGCCTACAGAGGCCCTGCGTGAAATGTGGTCCCAATTCCACTCCATCCACATAATAGTCTTCTTCTGGTTCATTACCATCTCATGGCCTTTGTGCCTGCTGTCCTCTCTGCCCAAAGCATACTTTTCCCAGATGTTTTACGGCTTACATCTTCATTTCAGCAGCTCTCTATTCAAATATCACATTTCAGAAAAGGCTTCCCTGACCAACACTCCCTCTTTGCTATGTATCTCCCTTACTCTACTTTAATTTTCTTCAAAACGCTTATCACATCTTAATAATTTCATGTATTTACTTGTGGGGTGGTCTGTCTGTCCCAGTAAAAGATAAGTCTCACGAGGGCAGGGACTCTGTCTGTGTGTTTACTACTTTATCCTCAGCACCTGGAACATTGCCTAGAACACAGATGTTCAGTAAATATTTGTTAAATGAGCTGAGCACTGGGATATAAAATACTTATGAGACCTAATATTTAGTTTTAATAGGGTTCTTAAATCTAGTTCAAAGTATGGAATAGGAAATAATGGAGAGTCATGCATACAATTACAAAGATAAAAGGGTATTTTCTATTAAAAAAAATAAAAATTTTTGAGAGCATGGTTAAGTTAGAAATTACCTCTAATTAGGCAAAGGCTTTATAGTGAAGATGAAATTAAGCTGAACATTAGACAATGTATAGTATTTTGTTTGAAAGAAGAGGAAGAAGGAACAGCATAAAAAATGTGATGGAGGTTAAAAAATGTCCATTCTTTCATTTAATTAATATTTATTGATTTTCTATTATGAGCTTGTTAAGCATTGCTCTTAAAGCTGGGGATTCAGTAATGAATAAAACAGAGAATACAAATTACAGCCTCCAAAAGTTTACATTGTAGTGGGAAGAGTTAATCCATAGTAAAACAGACAAAGAAATTTACCAAACAATTTCAAAACACAAATTAAGCAGTGTCATAACACATTGGAGGAGGAGACATAGAACTCAAAAGGATTGCACAAGAGGGAGAAGCACTGCTTGGGATGAACTTGTTATAGAAGTGCTCTCAGGGAAGTCTTGGGAACTAAAGTGTGAGAAGTGTGAAAAGCCAGCTCTGCACAGAGTTGAAGAGAAATCATACCAAGCCCAGGGCACAGACAACAGAGTCACTGGTACGCTTGCTGCCCATTTCTGGTTCTCCACCTCCAAGGATTTTCCTTCTTTGTTCTTCTATTGGATGGGGACTTGTGACTAATTCTAGCCTCTAAATTCAGAGCAGAAGTAATATGTATCACTTAGTTGCTGATGTAAGATCTGCCACAGTTATGTTTTCTCCCTGGAACAACAACTAGCAATTGTTGGTAGGAATGGTAGCTGCTTCATCATTCCATGTTCTCAAATGGACAGCAAGAAGCAGAGCCCCTATGCTGATCCACAACAGACAGGTAACAACATTCAGGTATAGTTTTAGTGTAGACATATGTTTTCATTTCTCTTGGGTGGGTATCTCCAAATGGAATTGCCCAGTCATGTAGTAACTCAATGTTTAACATTTTAAGAAACTGCCAAATTTTTCCAAAGTGACTGTACCATTTTATGTTCCCACCAGCATTGGGAAGGTTACATTTTTTTTTTTGCACCCTCACTGACACTCATTATTGTCTTTTTCATACGCTGGAATGGGTATGCGATGGTATGTCATTGTGGTTTTGACTTGTATGTCTTTAATGGCCAATGAACACATGATTTAACTGGCACTGGGCAAGAACGTATACAAGGAGACCATTGAAGAGGCTCCTTCCTAAGTCCAGAGGATAAGTGAAGATCAGGTGGTAATAATGAAGAGGGTATGAACTATAAACTCCTTTGTGGCACAAAGGATTTGCACAAACACTATGCTAAGAGATTTGACTAAACTTGAGCCTGGCTTCTACCTGTACTAGGCCATGTCCCTAAAGGTGACCCTAGCTCCATTGCAGAGTCTTTAGTCATAGAAAACACAATGCTGCCAAACTACAAAATGTGCATTGTTCCAACTCACACTGCCAAATCATTTTTGGTAATTCTCCACTTATTCCTTTCTGTAATTTTCCACTTCCCACAGCCCCCAGTCCCTTTTTATCACCCTCCTTTCACTTCCCCATGGTCCTTCCTTGTTTCCTGTCATCACTTTAAAAATCTCAGTTACCTTTGTCTTAACCGGAGGTGAGCTCAGTTTATACTAGAGTTTCTATCCCCTGCTGAATAAAGCCTGAATAAAATCTGTCTTGTCACCTTTAATAAGTTTTTGGTACTGTTGCTCTTTGACCAGAGAAAGAAGATATTTTTCAGAAACAGAAAGAAACACCATGATTCTAAGTCGGGAATGAAAGTAAGGAACATATCAAGGTTGACTCCTGGGGTTTTGTCTTGAGTCGGTTCTGAGCGGACTTGGGTGGGTGAAGGTGCCATTTAATGATATGAGAAAGTTGGAGGGGCATGGAAGAAGAGGAAAGAAAAATTCAATATTTTTTTTCTGTTTTAATTTTTTTAAGTTTATTTATTTATTTTGAGAGAGAAAGAGAGCAAGCAGAGGAGGGGAAAAGAGAGAGGCAGAGAGAATCCCTAGCAAGCTCTGCACCATCAGCAGGGAGCCCAACATAGGGCTCAAACCCACAAAATATGAGATCATGACCTGAGCTGAAACCAAGAGTCAGGCATTTAACTGACTAAGCCACCCAGGCGCCCCCCAAAACTCTGTTTTGAAAATGGCATCTTACATTCAATTACACATAGTAAGGAGTCAGATGGATATATAAATCTGAACCACAGAAAAGAATACAGGATAAAGATTTGATGAAATCCTTCATCCATTTGATATTTAAAGCCATGTGGTAGATGAGATCATTGTAGGAGAATGTATAGGCAGAGCATGGTCTAGGACCAACCAGTGGGGAACGCTAACAATTAAAGGTAGGATTGAAACAACAACAACAACAACAAAGTAAATAAATAAATAAATAAATAAATAAATAAATAAATAAATAAAAATATATAAAGATTCAAGAAATGTGAGAGGGTGGATATCCTAGACACCAGGAGAAGGGTTTCATGAAGGAGAGACTGGCTACCGTTAATGGTGAATAAGAAGTTCAGAGAAGTGTCCATTAGTTTTGGCAACACGATGACCATAGACAGGAATGGTTTGAGAAGCAGCAATGGTAAAAGCCAGACTGGAGTGGATGAAGACAAAGTGGGAGATAAGGACCCAGATCCAGTGAATGAAAGTAGACCAATCTTTCAAAATTTACAGTGAAGAAGAGAGAAATATGATGATAGAAGAATAGAAACTGCACAGTTAGAGGGTAATGTAAAATGTGAGAAACTAGAGTATATTTATATGCAATGGGAATGATTTCGTTAAAAGGAAGAAATTGTAATGCAGGGGATGGGGGAACTACCAAAGGTAAATGCTTGAGGAAGTTACAGAAGCGGGGAGACAAGAGACTTGGCCCTTTACAGAGGGAGCGAAAAGATACAAGATAGAGAATTGGGGTCCAAAGAAAGATGTGTTCTGGATTTGATAACGTGTATATGAGAGTTCCCTCTGCTTCTGTTTTTGAGGCAAAGTTATCAGATAAGAGTGAGGGTACAAGTGTGGTAATACTTCTGAGTGGGTGAAAGACATCTGAGAGAGTTGTCTCAGAGAGGAGAAAACAAAGTCACCAGGATGTGAATTCTAGGCAACGTGAGTGCCCCTTTGAGGTTTGTGGTCTTGAATTTAAACTGCAGTGGATTAATCACTATACTGTATGTGTCTTTTCCACTTAGGTGCAGATGTTCATCTGTTTAGATACAGATACAGATAAGGTAAATAATTAGATTCAATCTGCATTGGGTTTAGCCAGGCAAACACATTACAAGGTTGGTAAGGCAAGGTTATTGAGGGCTTTTACAAGGGAATGATCACCATGATGGACAAGTAAATGTGAACTGGGTAAAGAGACAACTAACATAAGAGGGACATTGTCAGCGATGCAAAATGGTGACATCAAATGTATTAGAGACATAGGTGGTGTCTAAATATTGTCGGGAGAACTAGATGAGAAATCAAGTCAGAAGCACAAAGGTTTGTGATTAGAGAGAAAGATATTTGAAATGACAATTTCAGAGGTGATACAATTACTAATGATAACAAGGTCTAGGATGAGGTGGGCTGGAAGATAAGAACAGTTGTGGAGATCAAGGTGACCAATGGATTATCCTCTTAGACATTAAAGTCATCAGATATTCTGATAGGCACACAGCTTCTGCAAATTCATACCAGTGAATTTAAACGTGGAAGGCTCTTATTCTATGAAGATCATTACTGGGGCACCTGGGTGGCTCAGTTGGTTAAGCATCTGACTTCGGCTCAGATCATGATCTCACAGTTCATGAGTTCGAGCCCCACATTGGGCACAGAACTCACCTGAAATCCTCTGTCCCCCCTTCTCTCTTCCCTTCCCTCACTCATGTGTGCTCCCTCTCAAAAATAAATAAATATTTAAAATATTTTTTATAAAAAAATTTATTAAATGACAAAATCTTGGATTGCAGATATTATCAAAATCTGAAAAAAGTTGCCCCAAACATTATTGAAATCTATGAGCATGGCACTCTGTGGAACTGTTACTATACAATTTGTGTAGCTGTATGCAACAGCCCTATAGACATACTTAGTCTGACCAATGGTCTAGTCCACTTGTTCTCAACTGGGAGATTTTTTTCCCTTTTTTGTCCAGGAGGCAATTGACAATGCTTGGAGACATTTTCATTGTCATAACTTGAGGTGGGAGGGTGGAGAGAGGAAGAATGGCTACTGGAATCTAGTGAGTAGAAGTCAAGAAGTGTTAAACATCCTACAGACAGGATAGCTCTCTAAAATATAGAATCATCTGGCCCCAATTGTCAATACATACTTCCAAAGTTGAGAAACCACGGTCTAGTCCTAGAAGTTATTTTGGGGCATTACCTGTATTTTCCTCCTACTAGGCAGATAAATACATTACTCAGATAAATATAAAGACCACAGTAATTTTTTATTATTATTATTACAGCATGTAATAATAATGTGCAGGCTCTGATCAAGTGGCCCGTGCCTTGATCTCTCCCACTCCCACCTACATTTCTGATGCAACTTGTTTTCATTCCAGGCTGGAGATAGAAAAAGCATCTGTAATCACTAAGTCATTCAATTAATTACCTGATGCATAAAATTAAGGTACTTAAAAAGGAAGAATTAGGTCAATCCTTCTCAATTGGCTACACTCTAGTTATCCTATAAGCTGTTAGTCTAATTGTGGAGCCTCCATGGACTCTGAGAAATGCCCCAGAGGTATTTCTTGTCTTCTCTCAGACATTTGCAATTTGCCAAAGGGCTTGCAGTGGGAGTTCTATGTTAAGTATCCAATACCTGGGGGGCAAGTTCTGAATAATGTGCTACTTGTCCTAAGAACTTTACTTGAAGTTTTGTGCCACAGTAGGTATTTATTTCAGAGACCAGTTACTATCCCCAGCTTTACCACTAAATTCGTAGTTATCCTGGAGAGGTCACTTTCCTTCTCTGGATTCAATTCACTGCCTGAAGCTTAAAGAAAAGGGGGAAATTAGGCCCTGTCCAAAGCAGAGTATTAAGAATCTCAGATTCATTTTTATGGGTGCTAAGGGATTTAACAGTGAAACTAATCGGTCCAATATGGTCTATGGTCCTCCGGGACACAATCACCAGTAAGGAAAAGAGAGTTACTAAACACAGAACGATAAAATGTGATGATTGCATATAGCAGAAGGGCATATTGTCAGAGTCTTGCTACTCAGAGTATCATTCTTGGACTAGCTTTATCAGCTTCATCTGAGAACTTGTTAGAAAGGCAAGAACACAGATTCCCACCCCAGACGTACTGAATCAGAATCTGCATTATAACAAGATCCCCCAAGTGAACCATACGTGCATTAAAGTTTGAAAAGCATTGTCTATGGGTCAGGAGGATCTCTCTGCACTTTTAATAAGCAGGAGGTAGGAATAAAGCTGAAAAGATTGGCTAGGTCCAGGTTAAGCGGTTTGGGCCTCCCTCTGTAGACATTTGTAGACAAGATAAAGCATTTAAGTGGGGGAAATACATAATCAAAGCTGAGACGTATGAAGATTCAGTTATTTATATGTAGAACAGATTGTTTAAACTAGAAAAAGGTAGATAGTTACTTAGCTATTCCAAAGGTGCAGGAAATTGTATCATGACAACAAAATGAAGAGAAAGTAATGAACAAAACCTAATGCTATTTTTGTATTTCAATGGCATGTTTACAAAACCACAAGATTTTTTTTATGATTTTAGGGTTTGTTTACAGTCTCTGAGAGCCTTAAAATCAGCAGTGTACTCTTAAGTCTCTTTCCAAAGGGCTAAGAGTGAGAAGTTTAAATGGCAATAATATGTAAAATAATATATACATTTCATATCTATAAGTAAAACCGGTCATCAGCCACTTACAGACATGGATATTTTATCATCCATGGGTTTCTCTCCATTGCCAAGATGATCAAGTTAAAATAAGTAAATAAACCCAAGAATTGGGCAACATGAATAAATAAATTAAAAACATATAGGTAAGTCACTTCTGCTTTCTGGAAGAGGGTGTCTCCCCACACCAACAAGCAGTTCTCAAAGTCAGAATTCAATTCAATTTACCCAAAAATATTATCAGATCCCATAGGTTGAATCCCATAAGACTGTCCTCCTACAGATGCTTTTGATGCCAGTCAGAAGCCCAGCTTGTTACCTGTACTTCTGACTGACTGGCTATAGATCAGTTTCCCAAGACCTCCTTCTCAGGTTCAATTAATTTGCTAGAGCAGAAACACCTTACTTACTAGATTACCAGTTTATTATAAAAGGGTATAACTCAGAAAAAATCAAGATGGAAGAGATTCATAGGGCAAAATGTGAGAAAAGGGCAGGGAGCTTCCATGCTGTCCCCAGGCATGCCACTCTCCAAGCACCTACATGCATTTACCAACCCCAAAACATCTTGTCCTTTTTAGGTTTTATGCAGGCTTCATTACATAGGCATGGTTGATGAAGTCATTGGCCACTGGCAAATGAACTCAATCCCCAGACCCTCCAGCCTCCCACAGGTGGGGGGCAAAGGGACTGAAAGTTCCAACCCTCTAATCATGAGGCTGGCTCTCCCATCAGCCAGGCCCCCATTTTTAGGTTAGTTGAGTGCTTTCCAAAAGTCACCTGATTACCTTAACAAAGACACCTCGCAGCTCTCATCATAGGAAATCCCAAGGGTTTTAGGATCTGTGAGCCAGGAACGATGGACAAAAACCAAATATGTATGAGAAATATATTCTGGTCATCTCACTGGCCAAATATGTATTTCTTAAAAATTACAGTATTGCACCTATGATGACACCAAGAGCTATCCAGGCATGTGGACACCATGATGAGTTAAAGCAGATGTTGTTGCCCCCACAGAGCTCTTCCACCTTATGATCCTTGTGGGTAGATAAACCTTAAGCTACCAGAAAGATGCCCTGAATATTTCAAAACTTAAGTTGGAAATCTTGGAAGATAAGGTGCATTTCCTGTGACTGCTGTCACAAATCGGTACAAATTTGGTGGTTTAAACCAACAGACATTTATTCTCTCACAGTCGTAGAAGCAAGGGTTCAAAGTCAAGGTGTCAGCAGAGCCAGGCTCCCTCCTAAGCCTCTACAAAAGAATCCTTCCTGGCCTCTTACAGCTTCTGTTGGCTCCAGACATTCATTGACTTGTGCCAATAAAACTCTAACCTCTGCCTTTATCTTCACATGGCCTTCTCCTCTTTTCCCAGTGCCTTCTCCTTTTCTATCTCTTATAACGACACGGCCCATTGAATTTAGGGATAATTCAATGGATAATCCAGGGTGATCCCATCTTGAGCTCTTTAACTTAATTACATTTGCAAAGACCCTTTTTCCAAGTAATGTCACATTCATAGGTACCAAGTCTTTAGATTTGGACATACCTTTTTTGAGTGCTACCATTCAACTGCTATAGAACACTCTCTCGCTCAGAATATGATTAGGTACTGTTAATCCAGTTATATAAATAAAGCTACAAGTCCGCCAACAGAACCGACCATTGGTACTGCCCCCAAGTCGCTCCCAAAACATAATGTAAAAAGACATAAACCAAGCAGAGAGCTGGGGTATTAAAGAGGCACACACTTTGTCATTTCTGTAAACCATCTAGCCCATGAACCTTGACGATCATGTCAGTGATCTTTCAGATGGAGCTTTTGAAGAGAATCAATACTTAACTGAGGGGCCAATAATTTAACCCTCTTAGGGAAAGCCTTTCAGATTCGCTTATTAGTACACCTCTGTTTCAGTAAACAGAGGAACAAAACTTAGCCCGTGAGCCTGAGGAGAGTGAGAAGAGTCAGGGAATGAATTTTAAAGCTAGTAAAGGCTCTATGAGATTGGTGGGCTTCAGATCTACTTTAGTATTTTCAATACACTGACATAGTTATCAACGAGTATGTCCCCAATCCCACCCTGTTTATTGAATGAGTATCAACAGACTTTATTTTTTATTTTTTTTCCAATAGACTTTAAAAGCATGGGATAATAAGATTTATGTTATTATCCCCAATACTAAATTGTACAATTTTAAATAATCAGAATAAGAAAAAAATATTCTATGTAATATATGTAATCACTATTATTTGAGAGAATAAGTTGACTGAAAACCCATTCATGTAGCATGAAGCACTGAAATCTTTCAAGACAGAGAATATCTAATATTATGCTTCTCTGAGTTTTTATCCTAACTACAAAATTATCTGAAGATAGAGATGTATGTCATGTATGTATATGACCAAAATATACTTATAGCCACAAAACAAAAAACAGGTTTCTAGCCCAGGCCTTGATCCTAATAAAATTATTAACCTAGTCTAGAGCAAGATACTTTCTCCTCTGTGAGCTTCAGTTTTTGCTTATGTCAAAAGAAGGAAATTATCTCTGAGATCATGCAATATAGGTCTGGGGGGGGGGCGGTGGGAGGGCAGGGGGAGAACACTGAAGTCAAGTAAGTTTGGGAAATGCTGCAAAGTGTATATTCTCCTTAGATATTCATAATGCACTTTAATATACTAATGGTTATGCAAAGCCCTGTAATAAAAATATACTTATGTAAGCTATTTTGTAGATATCAAGAAACTAATTCTAAAGTTTACACAGACAGGCAACAGACCTAGAGTAGCCAACATAATACCATACCAAAGAACAAAAGCTTCAAGACACAATACCTTATTTCAAGACTCATTATAAACTATAGTAATCAAGATGGTGTGCTATTTGTAAAAGAACAGAAACACAGATGCATGCAACAGAATAGGGTTCTTAGAAATAAACCCAAACAAACATTCTCAACTGATTTATGACAAAGACACAAAGGCAATTCAATGGAGAATGGATAGTCTTTTCAACAAACGATGCTGGAACAATTGGACATCTATATGCAAAAAAATAAACCAACACAGAGCCCTTACAACTTTATATCTCCCACAAGAATTAACTCAAAATGGATCATAGAAATGTAAAAGAAAAACTATAAAATTTCTAGAAGAAAAAATAAGGGACTTTGAGTCTGGTGATGAGTTTTTAGATACAATACAAAGAGTATGATCTAGAAAAGAGAAAAATTGATAAGTTGGATTTTATTAAAATTAAAACCTTTGATCCATGAAAGCCATTGTTAAGGCAATGAAAAGAGAAGCTACAGACTAGGAGAGTATATTTGTAAAGGATTTGCATTCAAAACACATACAAAAATTTACAACCCATATATGAAAAACAAACAACCTAATTTAAAAATGAGCAAAATGTGTAAATGTACACTTCACCAAAGAAGATATAGAATGTCAAGAAAAGATTTTTAACATCACTTGTCATTAAGGAAATCCAAATTAAAACAAGGAGCTACTACCATGCACAATTAAAATGGCTGAAATGAAAATTAACAATTAGATAATACCAATTGCTAACAAGGATTTAAAGCAATGAGAACTCTCATTGATTGCTGGTAAAAAAGCAAAATGCTACAAATACTTCAGAAAACAGTATGGCCATTTTTTGTAACACTAAACATAATCTTACCACACAATCAAGCAATCACACTCCTAGGTACACAACTGATTAGAAAACTCATGTCCATATAAAAACTTGTAAACAAATGTTTAGAGAAGCTTTGTTAATAATCTCTAAAAACCAGAAGCAACCAAAATGTCCTTTAATAAGCGAGTGGATAAACAAACTGTGATATGTCCAAACATGGAATACTATGCAGTGATAAAAAGGGTTGAGCTATTGAATCATGTAAAGATATGAATGGATCTTAAATGCACATTGCTAAGTGAAAAAAGTCAGTCTGAAAAGACTACATACTGTATGACGTACATACAAGTGTTAACAAAGAAGGCCTAAGATTGCTATCCTTAGAAAGGCCTGTTTCCAAGGTTGCTGCTTGGCTGGTGTTTCAGGACTTGGATTTCAGGGGGTTTCCCACCATTCCAAAAATTCATAAAAGTGAATCACTGTGAAACTGTTGTGCAAACAATGTGTTGTAAGCTGGACATCTTTCTTTGCATGAGTCCAGGTCTTTGGTACATGCTATACAGAGTATACCTATATGACCAATCTCTTTGAAAAACCCTGGGCACTGAGTCATTAATGAGCTTCCCTGGTAGACAATATTTTATGCATGCTGTCATGCTCATTGCTGAGGGAATTAAGCACACCCTGTGTGACTCCATTAGGAGAGAGCTCTTAGAGTTTGTGCCTTTATCCTGACTTTGCCCCATATGCCTTTCCTTTTGCCAGTTTTACTTTGTAGTCTCTCTTTTGTATTTTGTAATAAATCTTAGCTGTAAGTACTATACGCTAAGCCCTGTGAGTCCTCCTACTGAATCATCAAACTTGGGGATGGCCCAGGAGATCCCAACATATATGACATTATGGAAAGGCAAAATCATAGAGTTGGTAAACACATAAGTTGTTTCTTTCCTGAAGTTTGAGGTAGAGGGTTAAAACAATGAATTTTTTTTTTAGGGCAGTGAAACTATTCTGTATTATACTGTAATGGTGGATATATAATGTATTTGTCAAAACCTATAAAATTTTATAGGACAAAGACTGAAAGTAACAAATGCAAATTTTAAAAAATGATTTAGATAATCAGGGAATCTCAGGATGGAAGGCATAATGTGGCCAAGGAATCTAACTGTGGTACAAATGTATGAAGCAATATCAGTCATGAGGATGAGATAAACCTACCTAACAATTAGTGCAGTCTGTAAGAGCAGAGGCAAAAGGAACTATATACATATGCACTGTCCTCTACTCGATAGTTTTTTTCTCTTCCATGGGAAGTCAGCTCTGAAACTATTAAGCACATATACTGGAATTGAACAATTAAATAACTGAGTCACCAATGGTGGGAGCCTGGTTTTTCCTGGTTGAAATAAAAAATTACAGATAATCAAGGGCAGGAGGGTAAAATACCTGTGTATAATGAATTCAAGTTAGAGACATCAGTATAACCTTTATTCAGTTTAATATAGACACGGATGGTTAAATATATTGGTATTTATAGGTAGGTGTGTGTGTGTGTGTGTGTGTGTGTGTGTGTGTGTATACACATATACACATACATACACCAATTAGGATGCACACATGTATTTCCTTGCTCTATCAGCTGGAAGCTATGGCACCCTAGCTGCAAAAAGCACTTCTAGCATCTAGCACCCAGATCTTGGTTTCTAATATCATTAACCAAAAACAAACAACCCCCCCAAAAAAATACAAAAAATAAACGAACAAAGAGGAACCAGACCTCCTTGTAAAAATGACTGATTCTAGGACGGGGCAGAAAATCTCCAAGATGAGCCTGAAACATCTTACAGTGCCAGAAAGCAAGCAAGTGCTAAAAATAAATAAATACCCCCATACTGAAGGTATGTCAAAAGAACACAGAAGAGAATCGGAAAAGTTCCCAATGGCCAAAGATTGAATAATTTGAGCAATAAAATAAAATTCTATTGCACTATAACAATTATTAGAATTTTAATACCTGGATTCATGGTACATCTTTCCAAATGGCCATATGCAAGCTACTGTTTCCCAAAAGCAAAAGAATGAAGGTCACTCGAGCCCTTCCTTAGTTGTGTCTAGTTCACAGTGTCCTTGAAGATCCGTCTACAACTCCAACTCAGCTATCCTGATTTCAGGGTTTGTGCCTCTAGGATATACAGTTCAAGCATGACTTGATTCTATTGCAAAAATGTCTCTTATTTGAGAGAGCTATTTCAATTCATATCCTTACCTGACAGGTGAGCAGCATCTGGTTAACTTTCTATTTGGATCCAGTTTCATGATGCCTTGTACTCAGTGCCATGTGGGTTCAAGCCATGGTTCTTCTCCTGACAAAGTGGGGAGCTTGGAAGCATCATTTTACCCAAGAGTTGGCATCTTCCCCCTGAGAAGGAGATCATTTTACTTATCATGTGTTTCTCCTGGAACATCATCACAGTCAAATAAGGGGATGGATGGCAATAGCACTGAACTACCAACATGTACCTACCTATGAAAGCAAAGAATGACTCCCTTAGATGCATCACTCTAGACCAAGCATTTTTAAACACCATCATCCTCCTCATAAGGAGAACAACTGACTCCATATAAAAACTTACCCATATTTCAAGGCTCATGTCAAATACCATTTCTTCCATGAAGACTTCCCCAATTTTCAATTCAATACTCTCATAGTCTCAGTACTGTTGTATACTTCTAATCATTCCTTCCTTCACATTTAATTTTTCATGCATCTTTCCTGTAGTGGTCATCTCATTCAAGAGATATCTGAATGGTATTCTTGACCTCTTTTCTCTCACTCCCCACACACATCCAAGAAATACTTAATACTATAATTTCAGTTCCTTGGTATTTCATCCCCCTCTTCCCATTGCCCCTACTACTGCTTGCATTACTATCATTCATCACTTGGGTAACTGCAACGGAAATTTTAACATACTCCCCAAGCTCTGGTCTTACCTCTGTTCCACTCAACTCCCCCATTGGGCTACCAGAACAATCTTTCTAAAATTTAAATACAATCATATCACTGTTAATAGCTTTCAGTAGTTCCCCATGCCCTCAGGATGAAATTCAAACTCCTCAGTATAGAATGGCCCTGCCATTTTTTTTTGTTTGGTCAAAAAAAATTGTATGGTAGTGCCACAGAAACAAATAGACCAATTAAACAGAATCACAAGCCTAGAAATAAACCCAAGAATATATGATCAACTAATATTTGACAAAGAAGCCAAGAATATTCAATGGGTAAAAGACAATCTCTACAATAAATGCTGCTGGAATAATTGGATATTCACATATAAAGGAATGAAACTGGATACTTACTTTACTCCATTCACAAAAATTAATTAAAATGGATTAAAGATGTAAATATAAGACCTGAAACCATGAAAATCATAGAAGAAAACACAGGAACAAAGCCTCTTGACATGGTCTTGGTAATGAGTTTTCAGATATGACCCTAAAGCACAAACCAACAAAATCAAAAATAAAGAAGTGGGACTATGTCAAACTAAAAATGTCTGCTCAACAAAGGAAACCATAAACAAAGTGAAAAGATAACCTACAGAATAGGAAAAAAAATATTTGCAAACCATACATCTGATTAAGGGGTTTATTCCAAAACATATAAAGAATTCATACAACTCAATAGCAAAATATAAATAAATAATCCAATTAAAATGAGCAAATAACTGGAATAGATATTTCTCCAAAGAGTATATACAAAAGGCCAACAGGTATATAAAATGATGCTCAACATCACTAGTCACTAGATGCAAATTAAAACCACAATGAGATTCCCATACCTGTTAGAATGCCTATTGTAAAAAAAAAAAAAAAAAAAAAAAAAAAAAAAGGTAAGAGATAACACATGCTGGCATGGATTTGGAGAACAGGGAATCCTGTACACTGTTGGTGGGAATGAAATTTGTACAGCCACTATGGAAAACAGTATAAAGGATCCTCAAAAAATGAAAAATAGAACTACCATATTATCCAGAAATTCCACTTCTGGGGATACATCCAAAAGTATGAAAACACTAACTCAAAAAGGTATCTACACACCATGTTCATAGAAGTATCATTTATAATAGCCAAGACATGGAAACAACTTAAATGTCAATCGATGGATGAATGGATGAAGAAGCTGTGGTATACATATCCAGTGGACTATTATCCAGCCATTTAAAAAAATGAGGAAATTCTAATATTGGTTACATTATATATGATTCTTGAAGGCATTATGCTAAGTGAAATAAGTCAGAGAAAGACAAACACTATATGATCTCACTTATATATGGAATCTAAAAAAAATTCATAGAAAAAGAAATCAGACTTGTGGTTACCACTGGCATGAGGTGGGGGGAGGGGGAATTGGAGGAAAGTCATCAAAGGATACAAACTTCAGTCATCAGATAAGTAAGTACTGAGGATATAATGTACAATGTGGTGACTCTAGTCACACTGCTCTATGACATATAGGGAAGTTGTTAAGAGAGTAAATCATGAGTTCTCATCACAAGGAGAATTTTTTTTCCCTTTACTCTTTTTTCTCTTCTCTTTATTTTATCCATATGAGAAGATGGATGTTAGCTGAACTTATTGTGGTATTTATTTCATATAATTCATTTCACAAATCAAGCCATCATACTATATTCCTTAAACTTATACAGTGATGTATGTCAATTATTTCTCAATAAAACTGGGGGAAAATTTTTCACCTAGGTGTCATCTTCTCTAGAAAACTGTCTTTAACCTCCTTCAAAGACAAAATACATTTCTGATCTATATTTTATAGCACTGTGTATTATACTACACCTACAAAAACTAAGTGAATATCCTATACACATCTGATTATTTATTATTCCCCATCAGACTGTTCTCCTTAGGTAAAGGAATAATAGGTACACCATATTCCAGGGTTTTCCATCACCTGTTTGGTTTTTGCTAGGAAAGACTGCTCTGAAATTAGTATTTTCCTTTTGAAGTACCTGGGCCCAGAGCCTAGTTTCCAGAGAATTCACCTAGTTTACTATACTATGAATTAGTCTTCCCTTGGTTGTTGGTGACTTATGACAGATTAATTTCAGACATTAATCTGTTACTCACGGACTTTATGCTATATTTATTATTTTTTTTTAAATGAGCTGTCTTTCTTTTTTTTTTTCTTTTCAAATTTTTATTTAGATTCTGGTTAACACACAGTGCAATGTTGATTTCAGGAGTAGAATTCAGTGATTCATAACTTACATGCAACACCCAGTGCCCATCACAAAAAGTACCCTCCTTAGTACCTATCACCCATCTAGCCCATCTCCCACCCACCTCCCTTCACCAACCCTCAGTTTGTTCTCTAACTTTAAGAGTCTCTTATGGTTTGTTTCTTTCTCTCTTTTTTTTTCTTCTTTTTTCTCCCCTTCCCATACATTCATCTGTTTTGTTTCTTAAATTCCACATATGAATGTAATCATTTGGTATTTGTCTTTCTCTGACTTATTTCACTTAGCATAATACATTTTAGCTCCATCCACATTGTTGCAAATGGCAAGATTTCATTCTTTTTGATAGCTGGGTAATATTCCATTGTGTATATATATATACCACATCTTCTTCATCCATTCATCCATGGATGGACATCTGGGTTCTTTCCATAATTTGGCGGTTGATAATGCTGTTATAAACCTCAGGGTGCATGTGTCCCTTCAAATCAGTATTTTGTAGGGTAAACACCTAGTAGTGAAATTGCTGGATCACAGGGTAGTCCTGTTTTTAAATTTTTGAGGAACCTCCACACTGTTTTCCAGAATGGCTGCACCAGTTTGCACTCCCACCAACAGTGCAAGAGGGTTCCCATTTCTCCACATCCTCATCAATATCTATTGTTTCTTGTGTTGTTAATTTTAACCATTCTGACAGGTGTGAGGTAGTGTCTCATGGTGGTTTTGATTTGTCTTGTCTTTGGAAAAATGTTTACTCATGTACTCTGCCCATTTCTTCACTGGATTATTTGTATTTTGAGTGTTCAGTTTGTCAAATTTGGATACTAACCCTTTATCAGATATGTCACTTGCAAATATCTTCTCCCATTCCATAGGCTTCCTTTTAGTTTTGTTGATTGTTTCCTTCACTGTGCAGAGCTTTTTATTCTGATGAGGTCCCAATAGTTCATTTTCGCTTTTGTTTCCCTGGACTCTGGCAACCTGTTTAGTAAGAAGCTGCTCCAGCCGAGGTCAAAGAGGTTACTGCCTGTGTTCTCCTCTAGGATTTTGATGGTTTCCTGTCTCATACTTAGGTCTTTCAACCACTTTGAATTTATTTTTGTGTATGGTGTGAGAGAGTGGTCCAGTTTCATTCTTCTGCATCTTGCCTTCCAGTTCTCCCAGCACCATTTGTTGAAGAGTCTGTCTTTTTTTTCCATTGAATACTCTTTCCTGCGTTGTCAAAGATGAGTGGACGAAATAGTTGTGGGTCCTTTTTTGGGTTTTCTATTCTGTCCCATTGATCCTCGTGAAGGACTTTATGCTTTATATCCAGTTGGATGATAAAATAATTTAATTGAGTGAAAGAATGTATTAGTTACAGTCACTAATTGGGTGTTTTCAACT
The DNA here is from genome assembly GCF_018350175.1 of Felis catus. Taxonomy (NCBI): domain Eukaryota; kingdom Metazoa; phylum Chordata; class Mammalia; order Carnivora; family Felidae; genus Felis; species Felis catus. The sequence continues at coordinate 194,534,674 of NC_058368.1, forward strand.
CAAACTATCGTCTTAGCTAAATAGAAAACTGTCCAATTTCGCAGAATCAAATCCGTAGCCACTTGGTCCAGCGCCTCCACACTCTTCTCAGAGAGCCAAGTAATGTCTGCTCATGCATGGGCTGAGTAGGTGGAAAACTAGCCAGTGTGAAATGAGGGGTAAGGAGAAAGCCTATGAGGGAGACCTCTCCAGTACCCCATCTAGAAAAATACTTTTCCCTTAGAGGATTTGTATTCCAAATCTGCTGCCCATTTCTTTTGCTACAGCAAATTAAATTCCTGCAATTGTTTTAGAGCAAGGGTCAGCAAACTTTTTCTTAAAGGGCCAGATAAACAGTTTAAGTTTTGTTGGGCCAAGCAACAAAATGGAAGCAAGTATATAGGTACTGAGAGGACTATTTAAAATGTAAGCATTTAATTTGTTTTAATTGTTTTAATGCTTATTTATGTTTGAGAAACAGAGACAGAGGCTTGAGCAGGCGAAGGGCAGAGGGAGAGGGAGACACAGAATATGAAGCAGGCTCTGGGCTTGGAGCTATCAGCACAGAGCCTGATACAGGGCCCGAACTCACAAACCGTGAGATCATGACCAGAGCTAAAGTTAACTGAGCCAACCAGGCACCCCAAAAATGTAATCATTTAAAAATGTAAAAATCCTTGGGGCGCCTGGGTGGCGCAGTCGGTTGAGCGTCCGACTTCAGCCAGGTCACGATCTTGCAGTCCGTAAGTTCGAGCCCTGCGTCGGGCTCTGGGCTGATGGCTCGGAGCCTGGAGCCTGTTTCCGATTCTGTGTTTCCCCCTCTCTCTGCCCCTCCCCCATTCATGCTCTGTCTCTCTCTGTCCCAAAAATAAATAAACGTTGAAAAAAAAATTTAAAAAAAAAATGTAAAAATCCATTCTTAGTATGCAGGCTGTGTGGCTGGATTTGGCCCTTGGGCTGTGGTTTGCCAGCCTATGCACTGGAGCATTGCTTATCCTCTTTAAGACAGCAATTTGGGCATTTGAAGATAGTGCTCATGGTAGCATACTCCCAAACGCTGCCCCATATCCAATCCCTAGATACAGCCTTGGCTTCTTTATTTTTCCCCTTTCAGGGTCTCTGGAGCCCTCCAGCTTAGCAACACTTACAACAAATTATCTATTTCAAAACATGGCACTCAGGTTTAATGCAATACTCGAGCTCTTGTTTGTGAGGCATAAATTCCAGCAAGCATCACTTATTCAGAATCCATACCTTTATTTGTAATTCTCTTTTGTTCTCCCCTCCTACCTCTGCTTCACATAAGTAAGGTCCTAATCCTTTTTATCTCAACTTCAGACTCCTCAAACCAGCCTCCACTGACCACCATATCCAAAATCCTGCCCATTTCTCACTTCTATTTCAGTGCCTTTATTTGTTTTTCTTCAGAGACTCCAACGTAATTTATAATTATTTTATTAATTTGTCTACTTGAAGGATTTTTGTTTTCTGACCCAGCAAAATAAAGTAAAAGCTGTAAGAAAGCTACAATAATTTCTAGTTCTAGCCTTTATAGAGTAGCTGCTATCAGATTTAACTTGTGCTGGAAAAGCTGAACGAAATATATAAAACAATTGTTTTCCGGTATTGAACAATAACCAAAGTAAAGCTTTGAGCCTCAAGAGAAGGGAAGCATATGAGGTAAAACCCTCCCATTTACACACCAGCTTTCTTTGAGAGGGCATTTTTTCCAAATCACAATGCAGAAAACTAGAATCAAGCAGACAGCAGCAGTTTTGCTGGGTTGGGGAAACAGAGATCAGAGTTCACAACTGCTCAAATGACTGGGATTTGTACAGACACAAAATTCCCTGAAGTTTATAAATTGCTCACACACACCTTTCCTCATTGACCCTTCCAGCAGTCAATGCAGAGGAGGTGAAATGAGATGAAGACTCTAAGAAAGTACGATTAGATGCTGAATCTCCATGGTCTGCTCCCTTCCCCAGAGCCTCTGCCTCTGACTGGTGCTTTTTCATGGCAACGCTATTTCCGTATTTGTGCTTCTTGGGAACTGAGATTGTCAGTAACCGGACTCATTAACACCATTTTTTTTTTTTTTTAGTTTATTTGTCTGGATGTTAGAAGTAAATCTGTTTCCTAGCAACTCTGTCCCCTGCTCCCTCAATTTTCGCTACTCATTATCTTCCCCATGATCAACTACAAATTAGCCAAATTATGGGCAGGTTTTAGATTTCCCAGAAAAGGAAGGGGCATTTTCAAACATTTGTTCTTCTGGCATAAAGTGGCTCTAAGGGCCCATGCTTGCTGAGGACAAAGCAGGAAAATGGAAGTGGCCATTAATCTTAATGTGCCTGCAGATCTGGGAGCCAGGCCTCCCGGGATAGCCATTTAAGTGCAGTCTTCTAGCCATTTCATGTAAGAGCCAATGTTAACCCCAAGAGGAACCATAATTTTGGAGAAAAGGGGATCCCCCATGACATCCTCTGCAAAGTTAATTGTCAATATGGTGGCTCCTCTCTCAGCTCTGTAGTGAAATCCCTGAATGACACTCCAATTCCACATCCCACACTTTAATATCCTAAAAATCAGACAACTATTCAAACCGACCTGCCAAATACCCTTTGAAAAAACATGAAAAAATGACTCCTATACCAATATAAAATGCAACTAGGGACTCATGCAGCCTAGATGCTTCTCAAGCTCAAGGCTTCCCAGCCACGAATGATCTACATTGAAGACAATTTCCCAAACATAGTTTTTTTTTCTGTCATTATTTCCTTAAAGGTTCTAACAAAGATAATTTCAGAACTATGTCCAGGAACTAAGGTTAATCCTAGGTGATATGAACTGTTATTTTACTTTCATATATTTATTCAAAGCATATTTTAAGTACCTACCATATACCAGACACTGTTCTAAATGCTAAGCATGTAGTAGTAGACAAGTCAAAAGTCCCTGTGCTAGACATTATGAATAGGTCTCTTCTTCCAGGGCTATAGTAGGATTACACTTCCCTGCCTATGTGACAGGAGTGATTTGGCCAATGAAATGTGAACTGTACTATTATATATCACTTTGCGGTAGAAGCTTAAAAGTCAAGGTATACTTTGCCATGTTCTCCTTTCCATCTGCCTCAGCAACTAGCCTAGTTCCTGGAGTTAGAAAAGCTCATAGGAGAACCCCCGGAAGATCCAGCATAGATATGTAACATCTTACATGTTATCGTGTGCCATTGAAAAAATATTTATTAAAATCTAACTTTTTCTGATACAGCCCAATTGTTGTGGACGCATATATTCAAAATTCTCTCTCTCATGATATCCATCTGAGTCCTACCTACCCTGATCATATGGCATAAAATCTAATAGTCACAGCAAGACAAACCCTGTTTCTCAGGTACAGAAGAGTGTTGTGATGTCTTTCAACTATAAAGGCAGCAGCAGAATACAAAGGAAAGAGCCCTAGCCTGGAAGTAAGAGGAACTAGGCCCTTGAGGCTGTTGCAGGTTGGCTCAGAATCAGGTACGCGCAAGCATCTGAAAGCCTAGAACGTCACAAGTTTCCAAACCTAACCGTCCACTCGATTCAGCACCTGATACTGTCAAAAGAATTCTCTTAGCAGATCACTAGATCTGGGCAGATGCCCTGAAATTAAGCTCCTCAGCTGGTTCTAACGCATCATGCAGCTTATGCAGTCATTGTTTGAAGTCATAAGCCTCCTCATAACACATGTCATGTTGTCCCATCCATTTGATAGTGCCTGTACCTTGGTTCCTGATTTTCATACCTACTCCCATTCTAGGATTGGGATTCTGTTCTGAACATAAGCATACCAGGCTGGAGCCTTGGCCACATGCATGCCAATCCCCCTGTACTGGTAACTGAATCCTGTCAGCCAAACTCACGGCCACTGGTTTGAGTTCTGCTTAGCAGAGATGACAGGGGACAGATACTTGATACCTCTGTGATTCAGGGCATAATCACTGCTTAAAAAAGAGGCCCTTCTGGGACTCACATTTGGGATACAGTGGGATACCAATAAGCCCACATTCCCTTCTCAGAGAACTTTGCTCCCAACACCTGTTAAGGGGCGTTTTAGCATGTGACCTAGTCAACTGCACACCTAACACACACAAAAAGGCAACACAAGAAAAGTCAATCTACTAATTGACTAGGAAATAATCAGTGCTCTCTCTTGAGAGTTTTAACAAAGGGGGGGAAATGTATAATCAGGCACATGTATGTTTAAACTGAAAGGTCATGTAGAGTCGTGAATAGGATGGTCATTTTTAGCCACACACTTACCAATTATCTTAGAAAGTGGTATTACTCAGAGAAACCAATCAACATTTTTTAATGCAGCTAGAGAGTAAAAAACAGACACAAGAGAAAACCCCATCCTTAGGACCTTTACAACAAAGCCTATGCCTTTCTGATGCAAAGTACACAGTTGTCTTTCATTTTTGTGAAATGTTCCTGTAAATTTTCAAAACTCTCCTTTACTTGAACTAGCAAGAATGAGTTTAGTTCTTTGCAAATAAAAAAAAAAATTCCCATGCTGAATTCCCTTAAGTGGCGAACCCTGGTCTTATTCTAGCCTGGAGCTTCCTTTTGGGTGTAACAAAGTAGACTACTACAGGATTTAGGACATCCTTTCCTACCAGCCGGGGCCACTAAAGCCCCAACATTACTCCCATCTGAATCAATCTTAATTATGCAAATATTTCTTTTTCCCCCCAGCTTTACCGAAGTACGATTGACAAATAAAATTGTAACATATTTAAAGTATACAATGTGATGATTTGCTATAAGTAAACATTATTAAAGGAGTCACGCCATCCAGCTAATTAACACACCCATAACTGTGCATATTAATCTTTTTTTGATTTAAGAACACTCATGTTTTATTCCCTTAACAAATTTCAATTATACAATACAGTATTATCAACCATAGTCACCATATAATACATTAGATCCTCAGACTTTATGCATCTTATAACCGTAAGTTGGTACCCTTTTACTAACTTCTCTCCATATCCCTCACCCCCCCCCCAGCCCCAGGCAACCACCGTTCTACTGTTTTTATGAAGTCAACCTCTTTTTTTTCTTTTTTTTTTAGATTCCACATATAAGTACTACCATGCAGTGTCTTTCTCCATTCAGTTTACTTCCCTTAGCATAAATAATGCCCTCTGGGTTCATCCATGTTGTCGCAAATTGCAGGATTTTTTCTTTTCTACAGCTGAAAAATATTCCATTGGGTGTAGGTGTGTGTGTATGTGTATACCTCACTAGTATATATAGGTAGGAATACATATATAGGTATATATATTACATTTTCTTTGTCCATTCATCCATTGACAGACACTAAGATTTGTTTCTTTTTATGTGTTGGCTATTATGAACAATGTGACAATGAATAGGGACAATGAACAGGTGTGAAGTGATATCTCATTGTGGTTTGGACTTGCATTTCACTGATGATTAATGATGCTGGGCATCACTTGTTGTTCACGTGTTGCACGAGTACTTGTTGGCATTTGTATGCATTCTTCAGGAAAAAATGTCTATTCAGGTCCTTTGTTTATTTTTGATTGGATTATTTCGGTTTTTTGCTATTGTGTTGGTTGGATTTCTTATATGTTTTGGATATTAACATGGTTTATCAGATACGTGGTTTGCAAATATTTTCTCTGATCCCATAGGTTGACTTTTCATTTTGTTTATGGTTTTCCTTGCCGAGCAGAAGCTTTTTTTTAGTTTGATGTAGTCCCAACTTGCTTATTCTTTCCTTTGTTGCCTTTGGTGTAGGTGTCAAATCCATAAAATTATTGCCAAGACCAAAGTCAAGGAGCTTACCCATTAAGTTTTATTCTAGGAGTTTCAGGGTGTTTTCCCAACACCATTTTTGAAGACACTGTCCTTTCTTCTTTTTTTTTTTTTTTTTTTTTTTTTTTGTAGCTTTGTCAAGAATTAATTCACCATATATGTGCGGGTTTATTTCTGGGTCCTTTATCCTATTCCAGTGAACTTTGTGTCTGTTTTTATGTCAATAACATACTATTTTTATTACTACAGTTTTGTAATATAGTTTGTGAGTAGGAAAAACAAATTCCTCCTGTGTTTCTCCTTTACTCTCACATTTCTACACTTCTGATACCAAATGTGTGGATTTTCCATACATCAAGCAATTGTAAGTGACACCACCTTGGTGTTCTACAATTTGAAGGTGGGCACTATCTACCTGGAGACAGTATCAGATCCCACAGGTTAAGGGCTCAGTCCTACAAGACTGTTCTCCTACTTCAGACCCTAATTCCAAGTCCAAGTTGTTACTTGTGCTTCTGACCCGTGGCTATAAATCAGAGGTTCCCATGACACCCTCCTCAGGTTAGATTAATTTGCTAGAATAGTTCACAAAACTCAGGAAAACCATTTACTTAACTCAATTACTGGCTTCTTAAAAATGACATAACTCAGAAACAGCAAAATGGAAGACATACTAGAGCCAAGTATGTAGGAAAGAAGTGAGACGCTTCCATGTTCTCTCCCTGTACACCACTCTCCCCGAACCTCCACATGTTCACCAACCCAGAAGCTCTCCGCACCCTGTATTTTGGGGATTTCTATGAGGGCTACCTACCTCATAAAAGTATGATTGATCATTAGCTCATTCTCCAGACCCCTTTCCTTTTCCAGAAGGATGAAGATAGGGATGAATGTTCTGAGCTTCTAGTCAAGATTTGGTCTTTCTGGTGGCAACCCCATCCTGAAGCTACTCAAGAGCCCTGAAGAGTCACCTCATTAGAACAAAAGATACTCTATCAAACAGGAAATTTCAAGGATTTAGGAACTCTCTGTCAGGAATCAGGGTCAAAGATCAAATATTTAAACAACAGATGTTCTTAGTGCTCTTATTGCTTAGGAAATTATAAGGGTTTTAGGATATCTGTGCCAAGAACCAGGAACAGAGAACAACATAATTTTTTTCTAGTATTTCCCAGTTTGCTATCCAAAAGTGTGATGCCCCTAGCTTTGTTCTTCTTTCTCAAGATCACTTTGGCTATTCAGGGTCTTTGGGGGGGTCCATATGAATTTTAATACTTTTTTTTCCCATTTCTCTGACAAATGCCATGGAAATTTTGATAAGGACTGTATTGAATCTGCATTTTTTTCTGCTCCCTCTTCACTGAACCTAGAGGGGACAGTCCTGTGGGGCTCTTGAATGCAAGCCCCAATGTCTCTCAGAGCTAGGTGTTTTGGGGTCCTGTCTCTCTGGTGGTAGTCCTAAAATTTGGGGTGCCAGATGTGTGGTCCACACCCTTGCTCTTCAGGGAGAAGTTGGGAGTTGGGGATTTCCCTTCTAATGGTAAGATGTTGTGACAGGGGTGAGGTTTATGGCAAGAGTCTGTCTCAACTTTTCCTATGCATTTTGATGTGGGTATTTCCTCAGATGCCTGATGTGTAGGAGTCATTCAACTTGTTTCTAAATTTCTCTCAGGGGGAACTGACCTGTGCATAGCTGTATATCCCCATCCATGTAAGGAGGGAAATTCAGGAGGTCCCCAGGTTGTCATGTTGGTGATATCCTCCCAAATACTAAGTACGCCAATATTTCAACAAGATTATTTGTTTACTTTTACTTGGCCCTACCCCTAAATTGAAATAGCTTATTATTCTTTTGCTACTTTTGAAAAAGTATGAAAACAATCAACTGATATCTATTTGACAAAGTGTTGAACAGTTGGGTAAACAATATTAAAATGTATCCTAGCACCATAATCGAGAATTTTCCACCATACTTTCTTATTAATCCATATGTGCCCTGATTTAAGGAAATTTATAACAAAAAAAAAATATTGCAACTTATCATAAATTATGAGGGCAAATTTGCTTTCCCAAAACAACTCTTCAGATTCAGAGCACTCTCCTCCCATGTGTAAGCATGTGCTTCAAAGATAAAAAAGTACTCAGGAAAACTGAGTGGCAAAGAAAGAAATATGGTAGTGTCCACTGACTGATGGATATCTTTGTAATCCACAAAAATCAATAGGAAAGCAGAATTGATTTGCATAGATCTCCAGGACATGCCAGTTATTAATGATGGTGAGGCCCCCCTAGGGCTCCTGAGACTCTGGGATGAGTTTAGCTAACTAACCTCATTCAAACACACTCAAGACTATCCCCAGGAAATGATTTCACAGCATTATTCTTTCCAAAAGGCAAGTCTTGCTGTGAGTTAGTTACGTCTGTCTCCTCTTTTCACAACACAGCTAATTTAATGCCCAGAGTCCTGTCTGCCTCCACATCTTAATGTACTGATTTCCTTCTTTACTGAAATGCAGCTGATAACCTGGGACAGTCATAGTTGAAAGGGAAACTGAATCTCCTACCAGACTCACCAGTGTTTGCTGAGCAACACTCCCCTCACTGTACCTTGTCTTTCTGTTGCAGAACAAGGAAAAAGTTTTAAAACATGGATTTACTGGAAGACAGGCATTAACAGTACATTTATTCACTCATTATGTAGGAATTAATAGATGTTTAATATAATTGTTAGTGATTATATGTTTGTTAAATTTCTGTATGACAGTTTTATAAATCTTTTTATATTTTTAAGTTTATTTTTATTTTGAGAGGGTGGGGAGGGGCAGAGAGAGGGAGACAGGGAGAATCCCAAGCAGGCTGTGCATGGAGCCTGATGACGGCTCTAACCCTCTAACCATGAGATCATGACCTGAGCCAAAATCAAGACACTTAACCTGACTGAGCCACCCAGAAGCTCCTATAAACAATTTTAAAACATTTAATATAGCATAATGGTTAAGGATATGGCCCCAGGAATCAGTTGTCTGGGTTTTAGTCATAGCCTTTTCACTCCCAGCTGTTGTTACCTTCTAAGTTTTAGTTTCTCCCTCTTTAAAACAGGAATGAAAATAGAAATAACCTTGCCCTGTGTAAACTGAATGATATTCATGTGTGCTGCTTAATTCTGTGTGTCAGCTTAACTGAGCCATGGTGGTAAGGGAGAGAAGGAGGTACCCAGACAGTTTATCAGACATTAGTCTGGGTGTGTCTGTGAGTACGTTTTTGGATGAGATGAACATTTATTTATTTATTTATTTATTTATTTATTTATTTATTTATTTAATGTTTATTTATTTTTGAGACAGAGAGAGACAGAGAATGAACGGGGGAGGGTCAGAGAGAGGGAGACACAGAATCTGAAGCAGGCTCCAGGCTCCAACCTGTCAGCACCGAGCCCGACACGGGGCTCAAACTCACAGATCGTGAGATCATGACCTGAGCCGAGGTCGGATGCTCATCTGACTGAGCCACCCAGGTGCCCCAGATGAGATGAACATTTAAATCAGTAGACTGGATAAAACAGATTGCTCTCCCTTATGTGGGTGGCCCTCACCTAATCAGCTGAAGGCCTGAATAGAACAAACAGCCGACCCTCTCTCAAAAAGAAGGGAATTCCTCCCACCTGGAGAGAAAAAAAAACAAAACAAAACCAAAAAAAATACCTACCTGAGCTGGGACGTTGGTCTTGTCTGGCCTTCAGTCTTGGACTGAAACATCTGCCCTTCTTGGTTCTTGGGCTGCCAGCTTGCAAACTGACACTTCCATCATCAGCTCACCTGGCTCTCACACTTTTGGACTAGGACTAGAGCAACACATTTTCTCTCCTGGGTGTCCAGCTTGCTGACTGCAAATCTGGGATTTCTCAGCCTCAACAACTGCATGATCTGATTCTCTGTAATAAATCAGTATCTCTTGATGATAGACAGAGAGACTCTAATAGTTCTGTTTCTCGGGTAAACTCTAATGCACCACACCGAGCACTTAGCACAAGCGTCAGACTCATACTGAGTACCTAATACAAGGATAGCAACTATCATAAATAAGAGACTGTCCTGGGCACAGGAGGAGGCCACCACTGAGATGACTCAAAATCAAACATTTGCCTTCAGGGAACTCGGATTAATAGTAGTGATAGGGTGTGTGTATTACTAAATGTCATTCCTTTGTTTAAAATCCTTCAATGGCAACCTAGGAGCTATAGGATAGAACTGCCGACTCCTGAAGATGGAATACAAGCCTCTTCATTATCTAGTCCTTGTAACACTTTTGCATGCCCTTCACGCTAACATGGTCTTCTATTGCACTGAGTTCCCTCTCACCTCAGTGGGCTTTCAGAAACTGCACCTCTGCCTCTGAAGACGTGTTCTCTTTGTATTCCTGAAAACCCCCTATTCATCATATCCCGTGTGACTTTAGATGCTCCTCTACCCATATTCCCTGTGGCACCTTTCCTTCTCCTTTAAAGCCCACACCATAGTCCATCACCACTGCTGGTTTTCAAATTCTGCAGAAGTCCCAGCATGAGTCCAAGTCACTCCCATCTAGGATGCCAACACATCGAAGAATTCTGGAGGAGCAACCAGAGGCCACATGATAGTGAAAGGGGACCAGGAGCCTCTGGGGAGAACCCGACCTCAAAGAAGATGATGCAGGAACAAAGCCTCAGGCCTGGACAGGAGGGTACTGTAATTAACCAGATATTTACCTAAAAACCTAAAAAGCTAGTGGTCAGGAGCTGTCATCTTATTTCTCTTACTTCCCTTAGAAATACTTATCCCACTTGTACTTTCTCAGCCCAGACTTTCTTCTTTTAACTTCCTGGAGCATGGGACAGAATTAATTTGCATGACCAATTCAGCCCACGAAAGGTTTCAACTTATCTTCTGGAAACTAGTGTGTGGCTGGTTAGCTCCGTAGTTGGAAGCTCACAACATGGATCCAGTCTCCATGTAGACCAAAACAACTACTATGGCCTGAATGTATCCAATGCCAATGTGAAGGGATGTCAATCTAAACTGGAATTGGAGGATATAAAATGGAGAATGTCAAGCATGTACCTTCAGCAGAACAGAATTTAAGAATGAAGCTCATTTCTCACGAACGCCTGATTTACAGAAGACCTTCTGACCAATGACCATCTACCAAGAATCTCTCCCTTTCCTCAAGCCAATGAACTTAGTGCTTGGACTCTGGTTGGACTTCCTTCCTTTTGCACTCCTTGCCCATAAATACAGCCTGCCCCAAATCCTCAATGCACTTGCCTGCAGCTTGCTACGCATGACTTTCTTGAATTGCAACTCCTCTGCTATCCCCCAATACCCTCAATTTCTGGTCATTTGAGCTTACCTCAGTTTACCTGTGATAGGAACATGTAGGAGAGCACAGAGTACATGACATGAAAGAGTGAAGAACATCCTCTCTTCTAGCAAAATTAGAAAAACATGTTCTACTTGTGAAATGTTGCAGAAGCCTTGCCTGATACTTTGCTGTCCCCAGAGCCTTCCCAAAGCTTTCCAATCCCCATAGCTAAAGCCATTCCATATCTTGTGCCGGTTGAGATACACTTAAGACAGCTAAGACTCAAATTCTTATCAGAAATAATCCTTAATAATATTTGATATCATTGTATTTGATTACATGTTCAGCATAAAAAACAATAGAAATTATAGAAAAGCTCAAAAATAAAATTACCTCTAATTAAGACCCTCAGAATAATATATAGTATTTTAGTATATATTTTTTCCAGAATTATACTCATATATACAAACATATACACACAGTGGTAGTATATCGAAATATTGTAGTGTGACTTGCTTTTTTCACTAACTACATGATTTGAACATTCTTTCATGTTATTAAACAACTTCTACATTATTTTTATGGCTTTGAAATACTCTATTGAAAGGAAGAATCATAATATCATAATACCAATCCCTCTTTTGTTGTATAGCAAGTTATTTCTACTGTTTTTGCTATTCGAAGTAATTAATGTTCTTGAAACATAATCTTTCTGAGCCTCCAGGAATTTCTTAGGATAAATACTAAAAAAAAAAAAAAATGGAAACACCAGATCAAAAGATATGCATATTTTTGAGAATTTTGGAGCTGATTTCCAAATAACCCCATAGCAGGGAAGTTTGGGCAGAGTATTTCCTCCAACAATACATGAGACAGATTCAGAAGAATTTAGGGAATCCTAAGTTCATAGAGATAACACAGCATCCATCTATCCATCTATCCATCCAACCAGCCATGCATGTGGCAAATATTTACTGAGTGTGTACTCTACACACGTGCTAGGGACAGAATAATAAGAAAGACAAACATATTTCCTGCCCTCCCTGTACTCACAGTCTAGTAGAGAAATCAGACCAGCAATGACAATACTGATCAGTTTAGCCTTATTACTGCTTCCATTCTGACACTAACTCTCATTTTAAAAACAAGGCCCTGCCTTGTGGGTTTTTTTTTAATTTTTTAATGTTTACTCATTTTTGAGAGACAGAGTGTGAATGGGGGAGAGACAGAGAGAGAGGGAGACACCGAATATGAAACAGGCTCCAGGCTCTGAGCTGTCAGCACAAAGCCCAACGTGGGGCTCGAACTCATGGACAGGGAGATCATGACCTGAGCTGAAGTTGGATGCTTAACCTACTGAGCCACCCAGGTGACCCCTTCTTGTTGAAACTAAGGGCCCCATGCCAGGTCTTCTTATTTGTCCCGAGTAGGGTCTTTTTCTCATGAATTCTCTTAGAGGTGCTATAGGGTACTGGAATAGCAGCCAACCCAGCTGACAGCATCTCTCTCCCAGCTGAGAGTCTGTGCAAGTTACCCGTGCCAGACTCCAGCTGCACATTATTCCTTTTCTGGAGAGAAGTAATAAAAATCACGACCACTTTGGGCCTCATGTTACTCACTCTGTCCCAGGCCTTATACCAGGTCCTTAATAAAAATTATTTCATTTACTCCAAACAACAAGGCAAGGGAGATGATGTGTTGCTATTCCAATCTATAAATAAGGAACAGGAGGATCACAGAATTTCTAACTTGCCCATTGTCAGACAGCAGAGGCAGGATATAAATATAAGTCTCTCCTACCTGCATTGCACTGTACTATTTGCCTAGGTCTCTGTCCATGCCCTGCTACAATGTTTTGTCCTGCCCGACTAGGCATTTCCTGGTCATCCACTGCTAGAACCTTCTCCAAAGGCCTATCACACCCAATGGGCAGCTGGGGGCTGGCACTCTCCTAACTACTTGAGAAGGTATCAAACTGCCTGGAGGCAAACCCAATGATACCCACTGCCACTGAGTCTCAAAGTGTGGACCAAAGTTCATCCCCCACAGAACAGAATTTAAATCCTTGTTTAAATGAGTAGCAAAAGATGGTATATGCATACAATAAGATATTATTCAGTCATAAAGAGAAATGTAATACTGAAATATGCTACAACATGGATGAACCTCAAAACACTACGGCAAAGTGAAAGAAGCCGGATGCAAAAGAACATATACTGGGTGATTCCATCTATAGCAAGTACCCAAAGTAGGTAGAACCATAGAGACAGAATGCAGATTAGCGATCACTAAGACCTGGGGAGCACTGGGGGACAGGGAGTGACTGCTTAATGGACACAGTGTCTCCTTTGAGGGTGTTGAGAATGTCTCGGAACTTAAACAGAGGAAATGGTTGCACAACATTGTGAGTGTCCTAAATACAGGATATTGCTCACTTCAGGATGGTTAATTTTGTCATGCTAAGTTTACCTCAATTTAAAAAGGGAGAGGGGCAACTGGGGGGCTCAGTTAAACGTCCAACTCTTGATTTCAGCTCAGGTCATGATCTCACAGTTTGTGAGTTTGAGCCCTACATCAGGCTCTGCGCAGTGAGGAGCCTGCTTGGGATTCTGTCTCCCCCTCTTTCTCTGCCCATCCCCCACTTGTATGCTCTCTCTCTCTCTCTCTCTCTCTCTCTCTCTCTCTCTCTCTCTCAAAATAAGCAAACATTTTTTTAGAAAGTAACATTAGGGGTGCCTGGGTGGCTCAGTTGGTTGGGCATCCGACTTCGGCTCAGGTCATGATCTCACAGTTTGTGAGTTCAAGCCCCACATCGGGCTCTGCTTTGATGGTGCAGAGCTTGCTTGGGATTCTCTCTCTCTTCTCTCTGCCCCTCCTTGCCTTGCTTTCTCTCTCCCTCTCTCTCAAAACAAATAAATGAACTTTTTTTTAAAAAAGGGGGGGAGAGCAACAACCTACTGAGTCTAAATATTTGGGCTCAGAAATGTCCTTTTGTACAAGATCCCAGGTGATCCTGGCATACACTGAAGTGTGAAAATATTCCTTAAAAACACTCCCAGGATAGCTAAATATGACAATCATCCAAAAGAACCCAAAAGTTCAGGGTGTTTGTTTTTCCAAAGCTCGAATGTAAGAAAACAAATCCTAATGCAAAAGCATGGTTATAAAGTAGCACAAAGATGTGATGCAGCATCATTGATCTGCCTGGTGCCATTATTTTCAATTAGCAAGGAATCCAGAGGGTTTGCCTGAGCCACATGTATGTGTCCAGCCCCATCACTGGGAGGGGGGAAATGAGGACAGAAAGCAGGGGGCAGGAATAGAATGTGACATGTGTGAAGAAGGAAGAGTGCTAGGCCAGAGGAGGAGGGACACTGGCTAATCGATAGGACCAGGCAAAGTAGCGGCAGAGCTCCTGCACAGCCCTGAATTCAAGTAAACGGGAATCGATGGGCTAAAAACCGTGGATTCAATAAAGCCATTAAGTCACGGCAATTCCTTTTGAGGCAAATTAATTCCTCCATGGCTGTGTCCCCTGTTGCTCCCAAGACTCAATACTCTACTGGCAAGGGATTTGGTTAGCACGGCTCTCTATAAAGGCTTCCTGACCTCCTCTCCCCCATTTTATCCCGATGGGAGGGGGACTTCATTGCTTTGGCTGTCTTCCATCCACACATTGTTCTTGCGTCAAGCCCTAAGTGAATTGCTTATGTTGCAAGGGGAACGACCTGACTGCACCTGCTAAAACCTAACAAGGGGACAGATCCTCAATGGTTAGTGCTGTTGGTGATAACCTTCCTAGAGAACCACACCAAGTCATTGTGTGTTCCCTTACTCATGAACATAGCAGCAAGACTAACCCTGAGACAGGAGCTATACTAAGAATATCATATACATTTGTCTTCATTAATTTCTGCCGAGGCAGAAATACCTATGAGGTAGCCACCATTGTGTCCATTTCATGGATGAGGAAACTGAGTCTTGAATGGTTTAGTAACTGTTGCAATGTCTCCTGACTCCAAAGTCTGCCTCGTGGTCCCTACACTAAACTGTCTCCATACACTGAAACCCTTTAAGACTCCAGGAAATGACAGGATCCGACTCCACCCACCACCCACCAGCAGTCAGGGGGGATAAGTGAGAGCATGAAACATACAAAACAATGGACTTTCTCCCCACTACACAGTCTATGTTCTGAGGGACACTGACAAATAGACTTCCATAGTCCCCTGCACTGTTATTGGCCCAACAGTGCTGTTATTGGTGCTGTCGTTAGCACACAGCCAGGTCAAGAAAGACAAGGGAATATATTTCAGGTGAGTGAGTACTAAAGACCCACAACCCAGACTTGCTACAAGGACACATATGCAATACATTAAGATAAGTGAAAGCAATTGTTTTGAATGTGAAAGACCTGTGTCCTAACTCCCAGCAACTCCTTCAAGTTGTATGGCCTCTGGCAGTTTTGACCTTGCTAAGGATCTACAGTGCCATTGGTAAATTGGACTATGTTTATCTTACATGGTGGCTGGAATAAGTGAATGGTGTACTCCACTTAAGAGCATTTAGCACATGCCTGGCACAGAATGAATTCTTAAATGCTAGCTGCCATTATTATTCCCAAGACCAGATCACTGCATGACAACCCTTCCTGCCTGCAAACATTAGAGCCTGTGTTCACATAGACCTATGCCCACCCAAACCCGGGTGTCCTTTCCACTAACCAGTGTGTAGCCTAGTTATGGAACCTCTCTTAATGTCCATTTACCTGGCAGCTAAACAGGGATAATAGTATTATCTGCCTCCCAGGGCTTATAGTCTGGAATATTAAAAAAGAGAGAGGCTTTAGTGACAGCCTGGCCCTTGATTTTATGGATTAGATCACCCATGGTAACACCCTCTTTACCCAGAGTTTTAGACTCCACCATTTTTTCCTGTCCCAATACTGCAAAACAGGTTGATCAGGAATTAATGCAGTGTTTTAAAACTCTGCAGGGCACAGAGCCAGAGTAGCATGGCAGAAGCCAGGCGGGTCCTGGCTTGCAGCTCATGGCACTTGGAGTCACTGGCCACTAGGGGCCGTTGGTAAGCCACAGAAAGCAGGAAGGATGTCTACTTGTCAGGTTTTTAATGCTGCCTTTCTTATTTAAAGGCCTTTCTGGATTATCAGAAATCTAGCTCAGGGACCTTGCAAGGAGGCCTGGCTTTATTTTCTATAAGGGCGTTAGCCCCATTGCCTCCTGAGATTGAAGGGAAAGGGACATGTATGCATTGTGCATCTTTGAGGGGATAGCTTGCTCCTAACTAGTTAGTGAGCCACAAGGCTGGTCAGGAAAAAACACCTGTGTGGTAGAGTTTGTGAAATTCAGGGAGAACCTCCACCTGCAAGAATGTCCCCAGCGTCCAGTGGCTGGAATCCCTTTAAGTCCTATATATACTGTAAACTTGTAAACCCCACTGATAAATGTGGAAATGCAGGAAGGGGACCACATGGCAGGCCACTGTGAGATGCTGTTATGCAGAAAAGGAACTGGGAGCACAAGAGAAAGCATGCAAGCCTGGAGTTGTCAGATGTGGGTCTGACTTTTAGGTTAGCCAGTTATTAGCTGTGAAGCCTTGGGCAAGTTACTTAACCTCTCTGAGTTTCAGTTCCCTTTAAATCCCCTATCTCCTGGGCTTGTGTGAGTTTAGTTAAATGAGATGACATATACAATAGTTTGCACAGACAGACAGACAAAGTAATTTCTATTTAGTTGTCATTCTTCTTTCCTCAGGTCAAAGTAAGAGCTGAACTAAAGGCCTAGAGAGCAAATATGCCGGTGGGCATTGGGGGACTAGGAAGAGGAATCAGGGTACAAGGAAAGTTTAAAAGACAGGAGGTAATCAAAGTAGATGCCTCTAATTCATTGACGTCCAGACAAAGCACATCAAAAAACCCCAATGTGACTGTGCACATATTCAGAGTTCTTTTTCTGTTTTTAGGGTACGTTTTTAGGGTGTGTAATGGCACACGTATAAATGTGTGATATTAGTGGTGTTCAAACTACAGCTCAAATATACATCCCAGATGCCAGAGGACTTGAAAGTCCCCTGCAGGCAGGACACCAGAGGCAAAATGTGACTAGAAAAAAATATTAGTTGATAGAGAGATCAGGAAAAATGAGGAAGACTCTAAGTCTGCCCAATTCTGGACCCCACACTGTGAAAGCAAATCAGAACACATCCACAGGAGAGTGAATGCCTTGGGAAGAGTACACAAACAGTCCCTGAAAGTGAGTTGACAAAAAAAATATGGCAAGAGAAACACGAAGGGAATTTGATCCCTTTATTTGGATCTACCTTCCCAGAAGGTAGACTTAGGATCACTGAGCATTGGAGAGTCCATGAATATTGTTTTCAATATTGTATATTCGCTGTGTGTAATGTATGTATTGTACATCTTTGAGGGGAAAAGAATCCACAACTGAAGTCAGATTCACATCAGACTTCAAAAACACTCAAGCATCCTTGATATAAGTAATAACAGCTAGTATTTATCAAGCAATTACTAGGTACCAAGCACTGGGCTAAGCCCTTTATGTAAATCATTGCCCTTTATGTAAACCATTGAATCCTCACAAGAGCCTTCCAAAGCCATCCAAAGGTGGGATAGCTGATTATGAATGCAGGCTTTGGAGCCAGCCTGCCCTAGTTGATATCCCAATTCTGTCACTACACTAGCTACTTGACTTCTGGCAATCCACTTTCTCAGTTTCCTAGTCTGTAAAAGAGGGATAATAATGAAAACCTCCAAAGTTGTCTTGAGGATTAAGTTAGTACATGTAAAGCTCTTCAAATAGCAGATGACAAATAGTATATTTTATAACTGTTAGCTATTTGAGAGGCATGCTGGTAAATGTCTTAAAACAAGTTCCTGAAGGAGCAAAATAAGCTCTAATTTAGTATTAGAGCTTATGTGGTATATGTGCCATCCTGGCCAATGTCAAGCTAGCAAAATGAAGTCCACCAGCTCTAAAATTCCTAAAAATCTAACAATCAGCTTTCATGAGATGATGAAGCCAGTTCCAGCATACCCCTCTATTACAGCCCCCCCCCCAACAATAAGTGCTAAATGGAAGGGTGCCTGAGTGGCTCATTCAGTTAAGTATCCCACTCTTGGTTTCAGCTCAGGTCATGATCTCATGGTTCTTGAGTTCGAGCCCGGCATCAGCTGTCAGCATTGAGCCTGCTTGGAATTCTATCTCCTTCTCTCTCTGCCCCTCCCCTGCTCGCTCTCTCTTTTTCTCTCTCTTTCAAAAAAAAAAAAAAAGTGCTAATTGGACATGGCCAGCAGATATCTTCCTGGTTCCTTGAAGGAGTGGAGCTCATGCAGAATTGGGAGAAGCAAAGTTGATATTCTGTTAGAGGAGATTGAAGGGGGAGTTGAAGAAAGGCTGGCAAGAGAATGAAATCTGTTTGGGTGAAGAGTTTTCTGTAAGTGGTGGGCATAGATCTTCTTTGGGGTAAGTGGAAATCAGCAGCGATCGCACACGGAGAGCTTATTATATGCAAGGTGCTTTCACTCCATGCTTTTGTTTAATCTCGAAGACAGCCCTGTGAGGTAGGTGGTCCTAGGTGACACTTGCCCCAGGTTCACAGAAGACAGAAAGGGGGCTCCAGGACATGAAGAATCTGTCTAGGAATATAAGGCAGGAGGGAAAGGACCTGAGAGCAGAGCCCAGGCCTATGTGACCCTAAAGACCACGCTCTTCCTACTTCTTTATGCTGCTGTTCATACAACAGAGAAACACCCAGGCACTTGGGTCATTTTAAGGGAGGAGAGGGACGTCCTTGGAACCCTCTCGGGTAAATTCTAAAGGTGGATCCTTGACTTTCCACACTCTTTCCACAGCTTGCTCCAGAAAACCCCTTCATGGATGAATCCTTCAAGCTGTTCCATGAACACAAGGCTCCCCCAGCCACCCAAATCTCTAGGACCTTTCTTCTGCTGCCACCATGGGGTTACTTCCCTGGGAAGTTTTCCGGGACTATCAATATCCTCTGACTTTATCCACTAGAGTCCTTCCCACAGAGTAAGTTCAAGCACCCACCCTGAGGCCATTTAGGGAAACTGCACCCATGAAGTCATATAGGTGACCTAGGAAGCCATGCCAAAAATGCTAAATCTTTCACCATCCCTTAGGGACATTCTCCTTCTATTTCTCTAGAGAGACAATATGGGTATAATTACGATGACAGTTTCAGGAATTAGATTGCTCAGTTCCAACTATGGCTCTGTCATTTGTTAATGATGTGACTTTGGGCAGCGAACATAATCTTTATGTGCTTCAGTCTCCTCATCTGAAAAATGGAGACGATACAGGGTCCTCTTCAAAGCAGTGTCATGATTTACAATAAAATAATATTGAAAAAGGCCTTAAAGGAGGCTTAAAGTAATATTGTAAAAATATGACACACTCAATACATGCTACAGCCTGAGCATCTTCCAAGTGCAATTTTTTGGGTCCCATCCTCCCATTCTGGAATTCTGGTCTTAGAGCTCCTTGACTTGCTTATATTGAGCCCAAACCAGTGGTTCCTAATCTTTTGAAAAGTTACTGATCCTTTTGGAAAGTAAAAACTATATATCCTATTTCCAGTGAAATACACATATGCAAATTTTACATATATTTTTCAGGGGACTACTTTGACCTGTGAAGCCCATCCTCGGCCATGCCCACCAGCCTAAAATTCTCTGCCTTCCATTTCAGTTTGTCCATCCTTGATTTGGCTCCCAGAGCCTTGCCTCTTCCCACTGCGTTTTTATCTCCCCTGTTTTCTCGTATTTTTTCTACACGCAAGGGTTTTTCAGCATCCCCTTCTTGCCTGCCTCCAATCCCTTATTAACTAACATAGCTCGTCATCCAACAGCAACCCCATAACCACTAAGAATCAAAATAATTGGGATGTTCAAGTGTACATCGGCAGTACTAGGGAGAATTGTAATATTGTGCAGAGAAGATCCCGAATTATCTTCCCTTCAAACAATCACAGTTTCTCCTCGTCTAATCTACATACCAACATCCCACTTTTACCATTTCTAAAGCCAGCTCTCAGTTCATAATAATACTTTCAGTACAGGGCAAGCTTGATATTGTAGCATCCTATCCTGCATGAAGATAAGTCCAAAATACTTATCTTCCAAAGGCAACACTTCATTGGGATCTAGGCTGAAATTTAGCAGGTCCCCAGAAATAAGATACTGTCCATAGAAGTGTACAGCATAGTTAATCAGTAGAAAGACCACGGCTTTTTCATATAATATATATGTGTGACCTTAGTCAAGTCCTCTGAGCCTTGCCTTAGTCATCTGTAAAATGGAACTAAGAATGAGAGTAAGCGTAGTGGTGAGCATGAAATGTCACCAGCAGTCACTCATCAACTGAATATGTTTATTGAGAACTTGCTGTGAGTTAGGCATCATGGTGAGACTGAGAATAAATGTAAGGGAAAGATGTAGTGCCTACCCTCAAATTGCTCACAGTGCCTTTGGGAAAACATATCTTGGCAACTCTGTGTTAGAAGAATCACAGGATGCTCTAGAAATCTAGAGAAGAGACACTTAGCAAAATGCTTAGCACACAGCAGGCACTCAGCAAATGTGACTCCTTTTCCTTAGCTGACAGGTAGACCCTCCAGTAACCAAATCAATATACATATATATATTATTTTTTTTTAACAGATGATGCCCTCGAGGGTAAATCCTTGGTAATGCTTGTCTTCTCTGACACCAGAAGGTATCATTTCCCATCATCCACCCAAAATGCAAGAGGAGAAATCCCCCAAAGCTTCATTAGGCAGAGGACAGAGAGCCATACAGACCAAATGAGTTGAGCCCAACTGTTCACTCCATTCATTAGAGCACTCGCTGTTCTTAACTTGTGGCCAGGAGAGCAATAATAAAGAAAGCAGCCAAGAAAATTAATCAGGACCCAGAGAATTTTAATAAAATGTT
The DNA here is from genome assembly GCF_018350175.1 of Felis catus. Lineage (NCBI taxonomy): Eukaryota > Metazoa > Chordata > Mammalia > Carnivora > Felidae > Felis > Felis catus. The sequence goes on from NC_058368.1 coordinate 194,555,815, forward strand.
ATTAGAAGTCAGCACAAACTGTGGGGAGGAGAGGAGGTACAGTCTCTGGGGCATCTATTCCTGTTTTAATTGGATGACTCAGGTCTAGCCGATCTAAAAAAAAATGCCCCACTGATCCCTAGGTTTTGCTTTGCTCATTTGCCTACAGCCAAATCACCCTTCTTATTTCTCCTTCAGCGCCCACCATGTCCATCACCTGCCCCATACCACTTTTATTAGTGACCCCCAACCCTCTATTTCAGAGGACTCTACTTATAGAACATCCAGAGCACTTTCTGTGGCAGACAAGTGCCCGGTATTAGAAATCAGAGAACCAGGCATTTGGTCTCAGCTTCTGCCTTTAACCCACTGTTAAAAAGTTCCCACTGTGGAACTTTGATCAAAATCTACATTCCCCACTAGGCCTCAGTTTTCTCATCTGTAAAATGGGGACATTGGACCTTTCATTCTACCTATTGTCTTTCTACCAGTCTGTGATTCTAAAAAGTACATTCATACCCCATGATAGGCAACAAAAGAGTTTTAATAACAGCTTCACCCCTACCTGGCATTAAAGGACAAGATGACCTTGCTTTATTCTTTTCTGCTTCCTGTGAAACCTCCAACCTGAATAAAGGAGTTGGCCTCTTTGCCAGCTATCTGATATGAACCAGCTTTCTCTTTGGACCTTCTGCACAGTGCTATCAACACGCTGGCCTTCCCTCACTTCCTTACGTTCACATAGTGCTTTGTCTGTCTCACTACTGGGGATTAAGGCGTGCATTTGTTGTGATGACCACAGGATGATGTATGGAAGTGTTAAATTACTGTATTTCATACCTACTATCACTGTATATCCCTAATATCGCACTGTATGTTAACTACCTGCAATTAAAAAATATATATACATACACACATGTATGTCTATATACATATATACATACACACATGTATGTCTATATACATATACACATACACACATGTATGTCTATATACATATACACATACACACATGTATGTCTATATACATATACACATACACACATGTATGTCTATATACATATACACATACATACATGTATGTCTATATACATATACACATACATACATGTATGTCTATATACATATAGACATACATACATGTATGTCTATATACATATAGACATACATACATGTATGTCTATATACATATACACATACATACATGTATGTATGTATATATACATATAGACATACATATACATATATATACATATGGCTATATGGCTGCCTCACCTATTTATCAAGGTTTCTGTGATGTAGGTAGAATGGACATTATTATTCCCATTTTACCTATAAGGAAACTGAGACTGAGAAAACTTAATTGAATTGCTAATGTTATACATCAATTAAATGATAGTCTAGACTCATGCTTAAGTCTCCCACCCACTGTTCTTATTACTCTATTATCACACTCTGCTTAGACAACTCCAGGGACATTCCAAAACTAATATTCTAACAGTCTAGGATAGGGAGAGTGTGATACTAATTTTAAAATTACTAATGAATACATACTAAAAAAATAATTGTGTAATGGATAAAAGTATAAGAAGGCCAAAGACCAGATAAGAAAGGAAGAGGAAAAAAGAATAATTTTTCACCATAGAAATGGTCTTTGGTCTTTCACCAAAGAAAATGATACCAACCATAACGGACGTAGATCAGCTTCTTGGCAATAGGAAAAAATATTGCAAACACAGCTTTGAGATTAAATTTTTCAGAAAAAGCAACGTAAGGATTTTTTCCTCCTCTTTTAGTTTATTTGCTCTTTTATTAATATTCTATATTTCCTAGTTACAAAAAAAAAGTCTTCTACAGCGTAGTGAAAATAAATTGGTAACGTCAGCATTTTCTTTTCACAGCTGGGTCCCAGGTTGGTAATGTTTTTCTCCATAAAACCATAATCCCATAAAATTTAAGGTTATTAAGTTGCAGGTGAATAATTCATGAGGCAATTATGAAACATTTATGATGGAATATTATGAGCTTCCAAATAAAAGAAAACATTTGGGGTTGCCAAATTGACAAACTTTGGTAGCTGTGCTTAGATCTCCCATGAGGGACCTACGTGGGCATTCTCTGCTACCTTGGACATTGAAAGGGGCTACAGTCCCTCCAAGACGTATCTGGAACATATCCCAGCAACTCAGCCAGCTGGTGTTACAATCCACTGAAAGAGCCATAAGTCCTGCCTGAGGCCAACAGTAGCAGTGAGAACAGAGCCTTGTGGAGGGTATACTCTGTGCCAGGCTCTGTGAAAATCACTTCACACGTACTATATCTTTAATCCTCACAATGACCCTCTAAAATGAGGATTATTCTTACCAGCCCCATTACTGAGACCAAAAAACTGAGGCACAGCAAGTCTAATAACTTGCCAAAAATCACATATCCAGCCAGGAGAAAGGCCAGGATTCTAACCCAGGGAGTCGAGCCCTTAAGCCTCCACTCTCAACAACCATGATATACTGCCAGGCAAGACAATGGCTGAAGAATGATGAATTCTGGCATCGTTAATGTAGCATTTACACACGGACTGTGCTGTCCTTCAGAGCACTTACCCGTGCACCATTCCATCCTCACAAGGCTTCTCTGTAACACTATTGTTGGATATTATTGGGCATATTGGATATTGGATATTGGGGATATTGTCATTTTTCCGTTTTGCAGATGAGTAAACTGAGGTCCAGAAAGTTTAAATGATGTGGTCAAAATCACACAGCAAGTTAGTAGAGGCACCATAACTAGAACTTCAAGGTTTAATCACAATGATGATCACCATAAAATAACAGAATTGGAAAAAAGTTCCTTGCTAAGACTCCCGTCTAACACAGCACTTCTGAAGACAGTTCACCCAGTCTCTACTTAAGCCCCCCAGGGACAAGGAGCCCCATGCTTAACACAAAATCCCCTTCCACTGTTGTAAAAATTCAAATTATTTCCTTATCCTGGGGCAGTATTTGCCTCCTTACAACTGACCACTGTTTTATCTGGAAAAACATAAATCTTCCTTCTCTTAGCAGCCATGTGGCCCCTCCTCCTCACGGGCTTTCCCTCCATCACTTGTAGTTTGTCACCTCCCCCCCAGGATCTTCGATTGTTCCATAGACATGGGTTTTCAACCAACGTCCTTTCTTATCTCTTTTCCTAGATGTGCCCTACGACATTAACACTCCCCTTCCAAACAGAACTGAATCCCATCTCCAGGGATACCTGTTTAGAGGTAGGCACCTCCTCCCTCCTACAAGGACCTATAAGCATCCCTCTCTACTGATACAGGTTAGTCTAGCTGAGACCCCATTAACTATTTTCACAATGCATTTATATGAACTTGCTAACCCATCCCAAAACTTTTTCATTTGACCAGCTATCAAACTAGGTTGCCTTTACCATGTCTTCCCTCTGTACACATTCCCTTCATCTCCTGCAGGATATGATAACTTCAAAACCTCTTGCAGTGCAGGCAGAAATAGCACTCCAGTGCCATTTCATTTGTCTGCATTTGTTCTGCTGTACTGAGCAGTGAGCATGGGCTGAGCATCTGAGGATGCCCAAAGTAGTCCAAGGAAATAGAGGGAAAAGTGCATACTGGGCAACAGGATGGACCATCCTGTTACAAGTTAACCCCGTTCTATTAGATTCTCATCATGACATAGCTGTGGTTCAAGGGCTACTCATTGCCTTCCTTCCTGCTAGAGATGGGTCCTCTACTCTTCAGAACTGAGAGGGACCGGAAAGATGTCTCGTCTAAACTCCCTGTCTTAAAGGAAGCTGAGGCCCAGAGAAGGGAAACGACCTGTCCAGCCAGTGCTAAATGTGGGACTCGAGCCCAGACTGAGGGTTCCAAGCCCCTCTCCACTACATTTGAGTCTCAGAGATCATCTGGCCCAATACCTCATTTATCACTGAGCAAACTGAGACACAAAGAGAGAAGGTCACCCAGCCCAGGGGTGCTCAGAAAAAAGACCAAGGTTTATTAACAATGCATTCCGTTGAAAAGGAATTGTTATCTATTGCATTTCTGTGCTGAGGCTATCCAGCCCGTATCACGGATGATAACATCCACATCATTTGACTTCTTTCAGCACCAAAGGCATTTTGCAGTGAGAGCTGGGTCTCATCTTGACTATTACTTCACTGCTATGTGTTCCCCAATAAAAACAGATACGCTTGATTCTCTAGGTCACCCTGAAGTCCTCATCAAGTGAAGACACCAGGGAGGCGAATTTCAAATCAAGGTGGAAATGACATCCAAATGTACCCTAAGTCAGCACCTTCAGCTGCCCATCAGTGATGTTGACCTAAGAAAAATCCAAGTGGAAGTCCACAGGGAAAGCCCAAAGAGGAGCTAAACTAAACTATTCTATCACAAAAGCTGCCGTAACGTCACTCCACTGTCAATATTCTGCAAATAATACTCAGCTGCCACTGCCCTTCGAGCAAAATTCCATTGTGCACTCTCTTCAGACAGCACACTGCTACCAACCTTCTGTCACAGATACTCATTTTTCTGCCTGTTTTCTGCCTGGATGTGAGGGTGATCAGTATGTCCAGACAAAACTGAATCCCCTTGCTTAGCAGTTAGCTGTGGGACGCTGTTGAATAAACAAAGAAGGATGAACAGGTGTCAGTGGAGAAGGCTCAACATAGGAGAGGCTTAGGTGGTAATCTGCCCAGCACTTAAGTTACATTTATCTTACCTAGATTGTGCATGACTAATATTTTTTTTTAAAAAGCCAAAGTTTAAAAAAAAAAGATGCTGCTTTCTTTCACATTTTTTAATTTTTTTAAAAAATGTTTATTTATTATTGAGAGACAGAAAGAGACAGAGAGCATGCACATGGGAGGGACAGAGAAAGGAGGAGACACAGAATCCAAAGCAGGCTCCATGCTCCGAGCTGTCAGCACAGAGCCAGATGTGGGGCTCAAACTCATGAACCACGAGATCATGACCTGAGCCAAAGTCGGACGCTTAACCGACTGAGCCACCCAGGTGTCCCTCTTTCACATTTTTAAAGTTGAGAAAATATCTGTTGTTGTTCACATCAAAAAAATACATATTTCTTTAATTTGGGGTAAGTTGATTGGGGGCTGATTGGGTTATGGGGAGAGAAGACCACCTCCACTTCCCTCATGGCCACTGTCACTTACCAACCAGTAAGGCAAGGAAAAAGACCCTGAAAATGAAGCCAGGTGGCCAGCCAGTCCTGGGATTTCCCATCAAGGTATGTACTTTGTACTTTTCCGCCAGCTTCCTGCACCACATGGAGGCACTGCAATACTCCACATACAAACAACAGGAGGGGCACATGGATTCCAAGCAGGTGAGCTTGTCTCAGCTCTGGCAGTAAAGCTTGGGTTAAGCAAAGCCACCTGCAGCTTGTAGCACCTCTGAAGAAGGCTTAAGAAGACACTCTTGGGGTTAGCAGGATCTTAATTGAAATCCAAGTTGCTATTTTTGCAACCCTAGAGAGAACCTGGGGCCTTCAGGTTTCCCAAATGGTGAGCCACCATCACTCCAAGAATCCAGCTCATTTGAACAGTTCTGAGTACAGGCCTACGGCAAGCACACCTTCTTTAGCGCAGAAGTTACAGCACGCACCCCCCCCCCCCCATTTGCCTCTGATTTTCAATTACATTGGTATAATGTACTTAAAATCTGGCTTTTATTTGGAAAGATAAACACAGCAGTTTGGTAATTTCATTGCTATGTCAATTTGCAAAGAAAATTCTATTTAAACTCAGTGACTGGCCCACTGCCACGATCCCAGCCAGCAGCAAGCTGTCTAAAGGGACAGGAGAGGTGCCAGCGAAGTCTCTTGGGTGGATGATGCAGCTGGCAGGAAACCTCTCCTTGTCCCCCCAACTGTCTCTTGAGATGCTCCAGAGGTTTTCTCAGTGTCTAAAGCCCAAACTTAGAAACAAAGATTGATTTTTTTTTTCTTATTCTTTCTAGCTGGTTTGCATATAGCAAATATTCATTCAATATCCATGATGCATCCAGCACTATACTAAGTATTTTTTACCTGGTAACTCATTTGATCCTCATGACCATCCTTTGAAAAGTCTGTTATTATCCTTCATCTAATTGGTGAGAAAGGGAAACTTGGGGAAATTAAGTGAGATGAACAAATTCTCATATTTTGTAGTCCCAGTGCAATCCCAAGGTTGTCTCTCCATACCTGACATGTTTAACCACTATTGTAAGCTGACTTTTACTCCACTCACCTGCCCCATCTCTAACCTACCTGGAACATGGTAGATACTCATACTCATTAAACATTTGTTAAAGAAATAATGATTGAATGGCCTTGAACGGACTCCCAATGTTGGCCATAGTTTGAACCCTATGCACAGATTAAGCCCTAACCCAGATCACATAGCCCAGATCATAGCTTTAGACTCAGTCCCCAAGTCAGGTATTATTATACTGACCACCTGATTCTAGTCAGAGGCTAACTCTTCACCACCTTATGCACATCGTCTGTGACTCTGCCTGGATGAAAACTCATCTTTTTGCAGCTCAAACAAACGCAAGCTCATTCCACCTGTGGGGCCTTTGCAAAGGCTATGCCTTCTGCCTAAGCCATGTCCCTGCCCCTCTCCACCTAAGTATCAGTTCAGCCATCATTTCCTCAGAGACGCCTTCCTGACCCTGTGGTCTGGGTCAGGCTTCTTTACTAAACACTCCTACAGAGCTATATCTCTTGTATTTCACAGTCCTCATCTCTGTCCATTATCATTCAGCCCCTCATACCAGCCCCCCCTGCCAGATCATGTGTTCACAACAGTGAATCCCCAGTGTCCAGAGAAGCACCTGACTTATGTCAGTAAACATTTGTCAGTGAATGTCTAGACCATGCTCTAATCACAGCCAGAGGCCTTTAACCCCAGCCACGAACTGGAAACTCATATGGTTCAAAGTTAATGCACATGTATATTGGTATAGTTGAGTGAAAGTTCAAAATGGTGAAATAATTCAAGGTGTAGGTCTTCTGACGGTGAACGATTTTCCTAAATCAAAGACACATTATTATTGGGTTAAAATATCTAGAACTTCAACTCATGCATCGATGAAACACAAGAGGTGATTTCACTGGTTTAGCATTCTCCCCCTCCTCTACATTTTGTTCCCATTCTCTTTACATCATGTCAAAAGGACTTTTGGTAAGTAAAGACATGATTTCTTTACTACCTGTCTGAAGGAAATTCCATTATATAGAATGTTAAAGGATGGTTAAAATTATATTGTTGACCAAAGTTCTGTTGTAGAAGATAAATATAGGTTTGCCCTGCTCTCTGAAAGTAGAGTGTTCCCATGAAAATTTTTGAAAGTCAAAATGACATAAAGCCAAGAATCAATTGCCATTTTTTTAAGTGTATTTATTGTATTTTGAGAGACAGAGAGGCAGAGAGAGAGGGTGAGAAATCCCAAGCGGGCTCTGTACTGTCAGTCCAGAGCCCAACGTGGGGCTTGAACTCACAAACCATGAAATCATGACCTGAGCCAAAATTAAGAGTCAGATGCTTAACACACTGAGCCATGCAGGTGCCCCTCAATTACCATTTTGTAAAAGTGAAAATCCCCTTTGGATTTCTTTCAGTTAGTTAGTGAAAACAGCTACTAATATAGATCTTTTATAAAAGCAAAATAACATAAAGCAAATTTTCAGAGAGTGGGGGAAACCTGTATTAGGTATCATCAAGCCATTTAGTAGGGTTGGAACTAAATGCACCATACAGAAATTTTCACTGCAACCTAATCTTTTGAAATAAGATTTAATATGTAAATCATTTTGAGAGAAGATAAGCTGGGGAGGGGAATGAATGTGTGATATTTATACCTGCATTTCTGAATTAATTACTTAATTCATCAAGTATTTACTGGCTGTCTGCTCTGTGTCTAGCACTAGGCTATGTTATTGAAACACAGTCCCTTTCTCAGCAGAGCACTTTGGTTTGGTTATGTGCACTCTGTATAAGGTAAGGAAATAAGCACCCAAAGTGATTTAGTGTCTTGCTCAAAAGTCACGTGTGTGTGGCTAACGCCAGAACTAGAAGCCTGTTTTCCCAGCAAACAGCAAACCTCCTCCAAATGACAGAAGTGACTCAGCACATTTAGGGTGCCTTGAGGAGGGTCTGCAGCTGGGGCTGGGCTCTAGGCCATAGCTTGAACCAGCAATCCATCTGGCTAAAGCCAGAGGTTCACCTTGAGAGAACAGGAATGATCTCGGACTTATAAGGAAATCAAACCAGCTGGTGTTATTTTACTTTTTATAGGCTAAAATGGGACAATAGGCTTGTCATCAGTTCAACAAAGAGAAGCAATCTGATATGGTAGAAGCAGCACCAATTAGGAGTCAAGGAATCTGAGTTCATATCCTATCTGAGCCACTGACTCTCTTGGGTTCCTACTTCCCTTCTGAGACAGTACCTCTGTGGAAAGCCACAGTGTCCCCCAGCTGTAAAACTAATGGGCTGGACTGTGCAGCAGTGATTCTCAACCTTGGTTGTATCCTGGAGTTACCAGGAGAGCTTTAAAACAGAAACAAAAACAAAACACTGATAGCCTGGCCCTAATTCCAGAGATTCTGATGACATTTGTAAGGGGGAAGCCCTCTAGCAGTGGGAGTTTTAAAATTCCCCCAAATAATTCTAAGGTACAGCATCCAAGTTTGAAAAACCAATGGGCTAGGAGATCCCTGGGGCTCCTTTCAACCCCAATGCGCCATAATTTTACAATGTACGATAGTAATTGTCACTTTAATATGCGTAAGAATCACCTGGGAAGGCTGATTTAAAAAAAAAATCTGCAGAGACTCCAGTTCTATAGGTTTGAGATGGAACCAGGAATCTGCATTTTAAACCCTGCAAGCCCTAAGATCGCACTGTGAGACATACCAATCTAAGGATTAGCTGACAGGCAGGACTCCATCTCTCATCATCATTATAGTCAGCAAACAGGCTCTCAGACCCCAAGCTCACAGCTAGGTGGTAAGGCAGAGCTGTCCAACCACCAGAATCAGGCTATCACTTGGCCCATCATGGAGCTGACAGATGGCAGAGGGAGGGCCCCTTGGTTTTCAGGAAAAATAACACGGTGCCGCAGTATGCCAGTCACTGCAGAGGCAGAGACAGGCCGAAGATTGATAGTCCACAATGCTGTTGAAACCCACCATCAACTGAGCATCTTGTGACATCAGCAACGATGCCAGTGGCCATTATCAAATCACCCAGGGTGCCCAAGATTGATTTCCAGCTGTAGAAATGACACCTATCATCTCTAGGTGCAGAGGCAGGAAACGAGCTCCAAACCTGACTGTAATTTAGCATTCATTTGCATTTTTAAATTAGTTAGGCTGTGGACCGTTGCAAAGCAATGACAGAGAATTTTTATAATAATTAGCCTTATGGGATTGGGGGAAGGGAGGCAGGGAATGGCTCTGCCTCATGATTTCACTAGAAGGAAAACCACAATCACGGTATCACAGGTCACCAGATCTGATTATGATTTCCTGGTGCTCACTAACCTTAAGGACCATGGTCGCTTCTCCTAAATCTTGGCCAAACATTCTGGTCTATATATCCTTTTCTGGGGTTAACTTCACCCTCCCCTCTTCTCTCTCCTAAGCAGCCCAACTAGCATTTCCTTCTGTTGGCCAAATGCCACTACATTCCCTTTTGTTCACTTTTTTAATGGCTGGATTCAGCTTCAGTCTGTACAAATACTCAGTATGTGTCAAGAGCATGATGAGTCTGCTAAAAATAACTGGCATTGATGGAGTTCTTCATAGTTTGCAAACAACATTCCCATCCATTATCTCAAATGAGTCTCTTACCATTCTCTGGGGGGTAACCAGGGGAGCAGTTATGGCCCCATATTTTATATATAAGAAAACTGAAGCTTGTTGAGATGTAGTGACCTCCCCAACATTGCACAGCTAGTAAATGGCTTTGCCAAGATTAGAATGGGATCTTGGAACTCCAAAATCTCTACCAAGTAGCTTCAATCTTAGGACGCATTAGAAGGGGTATAGGGCTCATAATAAAGAAGGGTAAAATTCTGCTGTCTGTACAGTGCTAACATTCCAACGCAGCAATATACTCCCTCATTGAGCACTGCACCTGAAGAGGAGTTTTGAGAAGGAAATTGTCAACTAGAAAAGCAAAGGAGATTTTTAAATCTTGTCATAATGGGAATGACAGAAACTAGAAATGTTGAATCTGGAGAACACGCAGAAGGCTGATAAAAGCTATCTTCATGCAACTGAAGGAAATCCACAGGAAAAAGAAGACACACTTGTTCTGTATGACCACAAAGGAATTATAAAAAGGCAAATTTCAACTTGATATGAGCAAATCTGTAACGTGCAGTGCTAAAGGGCTCTGGAATCAAACTGACTAGGTTCAAAACCAGCTCTACTACTTGCAAACTGAGTGACTTGGGTCACATTTGGAATTTCTGATCCCCAGGCTACTCGCCTGTACAGAAGAAATGATGTTGGTATCACCAAAAAAACTAATGCAAGCAAAGCCGTCAACACTTAACAAATACTCAATGTATCCTAGTTACAATCCTATCTTTGTTTTCTAGACCAAGAAAAGAGCTTTACATTCACTTAACCCAGAAGATCTAATAAGTAGATTTTGGTCCTTCATATAGTTGAAGAATAGTTCCAAAATACAGAACAGGAGGGGAAAGCAACAAGTAATTCTGTCCAGCCATAAGAGACCCTTGCAAACAGTTAGCAGGGCATTAATTCCTTTCACTCTAGTTTCTGAGACCAAATCAGTAAATAAGTCATGTTGGTTTGACGAACACATGCCTTAAGCTGGAAAGACCCTGGCTGTACACATGACCACTTTTGTACAACACTGTATTCATCCTGGATACTGTAATAAAACAAGGAGCTTAAGACCCTCAGAATAGGAAAAATAAATGTATAAACTTTTTAAACCCTATAAACTTCTTAAATTAATAAGCAAATTTTCCCCCCAATTTTTATTTAAATGCCAGTTAGTTAACAAACAGTGCCATATTGGATTCAGGAGTAGAATTCAGTGATCCATCACTTCCATACAACACCTGGTGTGCATCACAAGTGCCCTCCTTAATCCCCATCACCTTAAGTGAAGATACACCCATCAGATACAAGGCTAATCTACAAAAATTAGTTCAATTTTCATTTATTAGTAACATTAGAACTTAGAAAAATAAAATTTCAAAGAGTATATCACTTAAAACACAATAAAAAATCCCACCAACTTCCTAGGAATCAATGTTATAAAAGATGTATAAACCTCTACACTAGAAACTACAAAAAATTACTGAGAAAAAAACAAAAAAAAAAGATCTAAGCAAATGGGGGAACATGCTCATGGAGCAGACATATCAGGATAATGTAAATATGTCCGTTCTCCCCAAATTGACCTACAAACTACGTAACCCCATTCAAAATCTCATAAGAATTTTAAATACCAACTGACTGCCTAATCCTAAAATTTATATGGGAATTTAAAGCACCATGGCCAGCCAAGGAAATCTTGAAAAAGAAAAATAAGGCTACAGACATATGCTACCATATTCCAAGACCTATTATAAAGTATGTGTGAATACACACACATACACACACATATATATACCTATACCACAATTTTGTTTTTCTTTTATCTTTTGTTTTAAAGTTTCTAGTGTAGATGGTTGTGTACTTTGCTACATTTATTCCCCAAAACTGGATGGATTTTGATGCTATCATAAATGATGTACTCTTTTAATATGTACATATTTATTTCCTTGCACAGTATTTATGCAAGAAAGTAGCCAACTAATTGAGTACAATGGTGACACTGCAGGTTAGTGTGCAAAGAATTTTTTTAATTAAAGAAAAAGTAGATCAACTGGATAGCCACAGAGGGAAAAAAATAAATCTTAATCCTTACTCATATAACACACACACACACACACACACACACACACACACACACACACACACACATCTCCAGATACAGCTAAGATTTAAATGTAGAAAAAAGAAACAATAAAGCTTAAAGAAGAAAATTTATAAGAACATCTTTATAATTTTACTGATGGCAAAGATTTCTTAAATAGGATTCATAAGGTGCTAACTATGGAGAAAAAATAATGAATTGGAATATAGTAAGTTTAGAAATCTCTGTTAATCAAGCAAAACTCTTAAATGAAAAAGCAGGGGCACCTGAGTGGCTCAGTCAGTTAAGCAATTTTGACTCAGGTTATGATCTCACCAGCCATGAGAATGAGCCCCACATTGGCCTCTGCACTAAGCTTGGAGCCTGCTTAAGAGTCTCTCTCTCTCTCTCTCTCTCTCTCTCTCTCTCTCTCTCTCTCTCTCTCTCTCTCTCTCTCCTTCTGCTCCTCCCCTGCTCATGCACATGCACATGCTCTCTTTCTCCCTCTCTCTTTCAAAAAAAAAAAAAGGAAAGGAAAGGAAAGGAAGGGCAGGGCAGGGCAGAGCAGAGAAGAGAAGAGAAGAGAAGAGAAGAGAAGAGAAGAGAAGAGAAGAGAAGAGAAGAGAAGAGAAAGCAATCCATAGAGTAAAAGATGATATTCACAGATACATATGTAACACAAGATTCATATACAGAATATAAAAGAACTTCTGCAAAAAACTAAAAATAGATGATTCAGTAGGAAAAAAGACAAAAGACTAAAACAAGCACAGCACAAAAGAGGATACCTGAATAGCCAAAAAAATTATAAAATGGTGCTCTACCTCTTAGTCATTAGGAAATACAAATTTAAACCACAATGAGATTCCACCATTACACCCATCAGAATTGCTAAGAAAAAAAAAAATCAGCATTAACAAAAATCCAAGTGTTGACAAGAATATTTACTAGCAATCAGAATTCTCAAACACTCCTGATAAGAGTACCTATTAATATGAATACATTGGGAAATGATTAGGTAGCATGTACCCTATGACTCAACAATGACATACTTAGGTATTGACTCAACAGAAGTGCATATATAGGTTAACCAGAAAACATGCAAAAGGGTGTTCATAGAAGCATTATTCATAATAGCTCTAAAGTGGAAACCCTAGATGCCTATCAACAATAGAATTAATAAGCTATGGTATAATATACAAAATGGAATTCAGCAATGTGACTAAGCAAACTTCAACTATATGCAATGACATGGTTGAATTTCATGAATGTAATTTGAGCAAAAGAAGCCAGATAAAAGGAATACTTAATTTTGTACTTATATTGAACCCACAGAGAGATAAAAGTGATTTATAATGTTAGAAATCAGGGTAAAAGAGAGCATGAAAAGGGCTTCTGGGGTATTGGTAATTGATGTTCTAGTCACAGAACATACATGCATGCCTCATTACAGAACATAGGTGTCTAGTTATAGAACATGGCTGTCAATCATAAGGCTACGTTGACATTTTAAAAATTCATCAAGCTATACACTTAGAATTGGGGTATTTATTCTATACACATGTAATAATTCAATAAGAAGCTCAAGACAACTAAATAATCATGAATTAGGTTCAGGGGAATAGAGGTAAATGAAACAAGAAGGGGTTGGGACCATATTGACAAGACTTCAAATGCCAGAAATAGATGTTTGGCACCTTTCTCTAGACTAGGATGTGGCAAACTCCTAAGCAAAGGACCAGATGGTAAGTATTTTAAATTTTGTAGGCCATAAGCTCTTTGCCACAAGCACTCAACACTGACATTGAGTCATAAAGGCAGCCATAGATAATATGTAAATGGATGAGTGTGGCTTTTCTGATAAAACTTTATTTACAAAAACAGAAGGTGGGTCAGATTGCCCACCCAAAAAGATTGCTCTTTTTCCTTTTGGTCTTTTGGGTGCCTCCATAGCTGCTGTCAACCTCTCAGGGATGAGTCAAGATGAAAGGTATGAACACATCTCCACTCCCCAACCCAACCCTCACGCAATACACAAAGAAGAGTCATGATCATTTGGTTGGTCGGAGTCCACAAAACTGATTGGGCTGCTTTTTCCTGGATTGGTGCTCTCCGAGAGACACAGAGGTGTCCCCACTTCCAGGGGGACCTTTGGTCAGTTACCTCCATTTCAGGATGTTCTCATTCCTCTGGCATAGTTGCCAGGACTTAGAGTTATCTAGCCTGGAATAGCTTGAGGAGATAAGGTGAGCAGGATGCCACCTTTCCATCTCTCATTTGCCTCCTCTTTGTTATCAGCAGGTGTAAGTTATTATAGTGGTGAACTGACAAGTTGTCCTTTAGACTGCCTCTGGCCTCCAAAAGGAAAAGCTTAACACCTTATCCCGCCTATCCTTACTTTCGGGTTTAAGGCCAAAGCCCACCCAATAACAGAGTTACTTCTGCATATATCTTTCTTTCAAAAGTTTATTTACCTATTTTGAGAGAGAGAGAGAGAGAGAGAGAGAGAGCGAGCGAGCGAGCGAGCAGGGAAGGGGTAGAGGTGAGGGGGAGAATCCCAAGCAGGCTCCATGCTGCCAGCACAGAGCCCACTGTGGGGCTTGATCCCATGAACCATGAGATCATGACCTGAGCCAAAATCAAGGGTCAGACACTTAACCAACTGAGCTACCCAGGAGCCTCTGCATGAATCTTTTTTAGGAAGGTCATGGGAAGAGGAATAGCTGGACCCAAGCAGGATTTGTGTATTCCTGGGTCCTCTGGCCAAATATAATCATAGCAACCCCCCTTAATGACACACCAGTATCCCCTAACAGTTATATTCCACTTGTCAGGCAAGCCAGCCCTACAGGTAAATAAAGGAAGAATGATCTGACCTAAACTTCCAGACAATGGGGAAATTGGAATAAGGAAATGCATTCCTCTATTTCTTCTTGCGTCTTTTCTTGTGTCCTTCTTGCTCCCTTCTTGCCTGCCCAACACCCCTCACCCCCCGCCCACACACACACACACACACACACACACACACACACACACACACACACGATTAAATAAGAGAGAGGTGAGATAACAAACCACTCCTGGCATCTGAGCTTACTTGAAATCCTCAGAGCTCCTGAAAATGAAGAAAGAAAGGCATGTGGCCTTCCATCCTAAGCCATTCTCCCACAGGCACTTCCTCTCCACCCTCCTTCCTTCGGGCAGATATATTCACCTTGTTAATCATTCTACCTGCATCAGAAAACATTACCTCCATGACCGCAAAATAGCAGCCTCATTACTGGAACCACAGCCTGAAGTCAGATGGATTTCCCCAAAGGCCCCCAAACCTTTCCCATTTTATTACCATGTCACTCCTCATTTTAACACATATTAATCACAAAGATACATTTTTCTTTGGCTATGGATTTAAGTGGCTCTTTCCAAGCACTTGGTAAAGGTTGGTTCAGGGGAGGAGGACAAAGGAACGATTAAATTTTCAAAGTCGTGTCTCTCTCCCAATTTGTATACACAGAAAGAAGGAACTATCGGGCTTGTTGCAGACTTCAAACATGTGTTAGGGACTCATTCCTCCTATGGGTAGGAGTCTGTAAAGCATGCTGAAGAAGAGTCTGGGGTTCAAACCATCCCGGTTTAAACCATGGTTCCACTACTTACTACCTATGTGACCTTGGACAAATGGACTACCCTTTCTGAGCCTGTTTTCTCATCTATAAAATAGGAATACCTCCTCCCCAGGAGGCTGTCAGGCTCAAATAATGCAATCCAGTCCCTGGCTCACAGAAAGTGCTCAGTGTACAGTAGCCAACCTTTTTCTTCTTTTCCCTGGGTTACAGGAGCCACACTAAGAACTTCACCTTGCTCCATGAGGACAAGGACTACCCGAGCTAGTTTCCTTCCTCTTTACTGCTGCCTACAAAGACAGACTGCTGTCTGTCTCTGTACTTCTATTTTGTGTTGTTTTGTTTTGTCTCAGAATTCTCTGAAATCTTTAGGGGAAAAGCAAACTGTGTTCCCTATTTCTTTTACAGTTCCATGAACTTCTCTCCTAGTTTCTGTTATTTCAGAAGCAGAACCCCTCCATCTTTCTAAGATAAAGAAGTTATTGATTAGGGTTGGAAAATCCATGGCAAAGAAGAACACCAAAGTGTACAACTCCTTCATGCAAAGCCAGTGCTTTGGTGGGGCTTGGGGTCTGTTGAGTGGTGGGTCTGGGTTGCAGGGATCCAGCCTCTCTCTCTCATGCCAACCCCAGCCCCTCTTCTCAACCAATAGCTTGGCAATGCCAGAGACCTGCTCAGGGGCACAGGTGTGGACAATGACACAAAGGACACAAGGGAAAGCCCACTAGCTTTTATGAGGATCAAAACTATTATTGTGGCCTTGCAAAGGCTGAGCTCAAAGCATTAAGTCCACAAACATTAGTCAAGGATGGTTCAAGGGGAGAGCCAGAGTAACAGTGGGCTCAATGTCAGGGACTCTGAATTCCATATTGAGCCACCAATTGACTTTGGAACAATGGCCAAGACACACTTCATCTCCTGCCCTCAAGTTTCTTGGATATTAAATGAGGACATCTGATAGAACTCCCTCTGAGGCAGCTTTTGGCCCAAAGATTGTGTGTCTATGCTAGTGGACCCAATACTTGTATGAAAGTCACTTGCTCTTCAAGGTGTGTTAATTAATAAATGTAGTCACATTATATTCAAAGTGGAGACCCCAATCCATGTTGGGGCATTTCTGTCAAATATCAGTTGGATGCTTTGCCAGCAACAGATACTATTCTAACTCTTGCACAGAAAAAAAGGAAGTTAAATATATCAGCACTGGGTAGTGTTCAGAATTAAAGGCAGATAGTGAATGTCATAAATGTCATAGTTTTGTGAAGTCAGGCAAGAAGGGGAGGGTCTAGAGTTTTCCATGGAAGGAATCTGTGGACTATCTTTCTCCCATGCAGCCTTAAGATGACTCAGCTCCGGCTTCTTGTCTTTCTTACATGTCTCCATCAAGATTTAAGCTCTGAGAAAGGAGAATCCGATTGGTCAGTCTTGGGCCACCTCTCTACTCTTGTAGGGAAGTAGAGGATCCTGTGACTGGCAACCCACCAAAGCCAAATGAGAGGAAAGGAGGGTAGTCCTCCTGAGGCTGACAAAAGGGAGTTCCTCTGTAGCCTGAGGTCTATTGGAGAAATTCAACTTCCACCACAAAGGCATGGCCACTGTGAGATTTTGTCTACCAGTTAATAGGGGGGAAGAAAAGGATTAGCGTTTGTCATCTCAAGCCTGAAATAGCTAGGTCATTACTGTCATGATATGAGCAGATTTGCCTGTACAGTTTTCCTTATAGAACATCTATCCTGAGCCAGCCCTCTGTTTGACCCTTGACTTTCCAATTTCTGAGAGAACATTATTAACCCCTTCTGCATAGGTGAAAGCCAGAATTCAAAGAGGCTAAGTGAGCCGTTCAAGGCCACAGAGTGAGTAAGAAGCAAAGCTGGGATTTGAACACACATTTGTTTGGCTCCAAAGTCTGACCCTATTCACTGTACTCTGTACTAACAGAATAAAGGACCAGGGAGCAAGGCCAAGAATCCTGAGGGCTTGGATGAAAACTTTTGCCTTGGTCTTCCCTGGCAGCACACCCCTTCCAGAGAGGAGAGCCTGGAGACCAAGAAGGACCCTCAGGGAGGCACAGGGGATATTGAGACTTCACCCTTTACTAAACACAGTTCATACCTCCGGTTGCTTTTATCAAGCATTGGAAGTTTATAGCTTTTGATAAATAAAAAGAAGGCAAATATGATTTTTCAACTCCAAAACTGAGGAGGGAGAGAGAACGCAATCATATTTCAATCCTCTCCAATGCTTCTACTCCTTAAGGTTTATTTGTGTTCCATAAAGGGACTGGGTTGAATAAGAAGAAAAAAATCTGAAACCCACCTTAAAAAGCTGGAAGTTATAGCTTTCCTTTTGAAAGGTGGTTTTTATTTCTGCTTCATTCCTATCAGGTGAGAATGAATAGCCTCAAGGTTCCCTTTTCTCAAATATTGAATCTTCTGTGTGCACTTTCGATTGAATCTGTGATTTGTCTCTCATTCATTTGAGCCGTAGAAAATTCCACTGCAGTGACAGGCCTTTGTGCTTTCCCAACTAGTAGACTAAAGGATCCAAATATCCCATTTCAGATAAGAAAACTTAAGACCAGAGTGTAGAGGTATTTTCTCAAAATTACTGTCAGGAGGACAGCACCTTATAATATAAAAACAGACACCCCTTCCCCCCAACAAAATGAGTGTGCATGTGGAGGTGTCTGGGTGGCTCAGTGGGTTGAGTGTCCGACTTCGGCTCAGGTCATGATCTCGCAGTTCATGAGTTCAAGCCCCGCATCAGGCTCTGTGCTGACAGCCCAGAGCCTGGAGCCTGCTTCGGATTCTGTGTCTCCCTCTCTCTCTGCCCCTCCCCTCCCCTGCTCTCTCTCTCTCTCTCTCTCTCTCTCTCTCTCTCTCTCTCTCTCTCAAAAACAAACATTTAAAAAAAATGAGTGTGCATGTGTACATGTGTGTTTCTCAGTTTAGAATCAAGATAACAAATAAGGGGGCACCTGGGTGACTCAGTCAGTTGAGTGTCTGACTCTTGATCTCGGTTCAGGTCACAGTCTCACAGTTCGCGAGATCAAGCCCCTCATCAGTGGGCTCTATGCTAACAGCATGGACCATGCTTGGGATTCTTTCTCACCACTTTCCCCCTCTGCCCCTCCCCCACTCACTCTCATTCTCTCAAATTAAATACATAAATATTTAAAAAAAAAAAATAGGGGCGCCTGGGTGGCGCAGTCAGTTAAGCGTCCGACTTCAGCCAGGTCACAATCTCGCGGTCCGTGAGTTCGAGCCCCGCATCGGGCTCTGGGCTGATGACTCGGAGCCTGGAGCCTGTTTCCGATTCTGTGTCTCCCTCTCTCTCTGCCCCTCCCCCGTTCATGCTCTGTCTCTCTCTGTCCCAAAAATAAATAAAAAACGTTGAAAAAAAATAAAAAAAAAATAACAAATAGGCATCTTCCTGCCAACTCTGACCCATTGGTGCAGTGCCTTCCCATATCACTGAGTAGTGACAGCTTATGTGTCCATATCCACGCCCAGCAGGAATAGCTCTTGTGTGATTCCCACTGTTTGCTGTGCTCATCGGAGTGATGGGATATTTTCTGAGTGTGTGTTGAGTAATACAGTGAGATTCTGGTTCAAAATAGATTAAGATCAGTGTCTCAGATCTATTAAGGGTCAAGGAGAGAGAAAATGACAGAAAAGTAGACTTGCATAGTTGACTGTCATCATTTTAAGAACAGTCATGGAGAGGTCATGACAGCTGGTTGACAGAATAAGCTGGACCCCAGCAACAGAAGGCTTCTCACCCCTCCTCTGTCCTTGGAATGTGCCTCTCAAGTGCCTTCCTTGTTCCCAGAAGCTGGGAACATAGCCTTAAGGACACTGATGTGGTATTGAGAGCATTTGGACAGTATACATGACTGAATCCAGTTGAAGCCTCTATATAAATTTTTAAGATTCTGGTAAGCAGGTGTGGAGATCTACTTTGTCTTGTGGCCACCCAAGACAAGCCTTGTAAGTAAGTTTCCCCCACTTATGAAACCTGCCACCTACCAATCTGGAGTAGTTTGCCTCTTTCCTGTTTCTCCCTGCTCTCTTCTTCAGGGACAGTTTCAGATTACACCGAGGAAGCTCCCAAGGAGGTTCCAAACTGACATACCAAACAATACACAGTAGCAACTCCCTTGCCCTACCACTCCCCCATTTCTGCTCTTATCCTTTGAACCACTTGGGCTCTGGGGAAGCTCTAAATTCTTGAGAGAAGTTATTGCTTTAGTTATTTCCCTGTTAGCTTCCCATTTGTTAGTTCATTCCTTAATTATCAGGTAGTATATTAAGTGTCAGTAACACAGTTGTCCTCAAACATGGCTGCACATTACAATCGTCTGGGGAGCTTTTAGAACTCTCAGTGCCCAGGCCACATGCCAAATATACCAGAATGACTGTGGAGTGCCCAGGTCACATGCCAAATACACCAGAACGACTGTAGATAGGAGGAAGTTATCACTAGTTTTAAAAGATCCTCAGGTGGGGTGCCTGGGGGACTCAGTTGGATGAGATCCAACTTCAGCTCAGGTCACAATCTTGTGGTTCGTGAGTTCAAGCCCCATGTCGGGCTCTGTGCTGACAGTGCAGAGCCTGCTTCAGATTCTGTGTCTCCCTCTCTCTCTGTCCCTCCCCTGCTTGTTCTCTCCTCCCACCCCCCCCTCTCAAAAATAAATTTAAAAATTAAAAATAAAATAAAATATCCTCATATGATTCCAATGTGCGTCAAAGTCTGGGGACTAGTGAACTAATGTCTAAGCAAGTGAGAACAGAGGTGATTCCAGAAGCCCAGAAGTAACAAATAGGGGTACTAGAACCAAAGTTCTGGCTTAAAACTCTGTGAGCATTCATATTCTGGCAAAGCAAATGAAGGGTCCCCATGTAAAGACCTCAAAAACTCTTTCAGGACGAACTAAAGGAAGTGGTACTTACAGCAGGAATTCACCAACTTCTAAGAGGTAGAAGAGACCTCAAATATAAATAGAATTATATGACTTTAGGTAGACCCATGAATGACAAGTAAACATGTTATCAGAATCATGGAATGTCAAAGCTAGGACAAGCAAAAGATATTACCATTATCATCTAATCCAACTTAAGGCTGGAGAACCTGGGACCCAGAGAGAGAAAAGAACTTACAGCCACTCAGTGAATTAATGGTGCTCCAGAACCTTATCTGAGGTCCTCAAACTCAGGTCCCTCTAATGGTCTCACTGTCCCTTACTGTTACTCTGCTCTTTCTTTGGGACCCAAGTTGTCCAAAATGGAACGAGTTATTCCTCTACTCCCACCCCTATCTCCCCCAACCCCCAGTGGCCTTATCCAAAACTATAGTGGTCACCTTTGATTTCTCCGTGCCTTTCCCTCTCTGTAGCTAACCCAGCAGCAAGTCCTTTAGAGTCTATCTCCAACTGTGTGTTCAACCTGTCCACATCTTGCCATCTTCCTTAACATCACTCCTATTCAGAGCCACTGGACTCTTCCTTGAGTCATTGTTTCTGTCTCCTGGCTTTTCTCTCTGGTCCATTCTCCACATGGCAGCTCAGTTGGCATTCTTAAAATGCAAATCACATCATGCAGTTGCCTTGCTTAGAAATGATTTCAAAGGGGGGCGCCTGGGTGGCTCAGTTGGTTGAGCCTCCGACTTCGACTCAGGTCATGATCTCACAGTTCGTGGGTCCGAGCCCCGTGTCAGGCTCTGTGCTGACCGCTTGCTCAGAGCCTGGAGCCTGCTTCAGATTCTGTGTCTCCTCTCTCTGCCCCTCCCCCACTCACGCTTTGTCTCACTCTGTTTCTCAAAAATAAATAAATGTAAAAAAAAAGAAGAAAGAAAGGATTTCAAAGGGTTCCTACTGCACTTAAAATTTCAAACTCCTGGGGCGCCTGGGTGGCGCAGTCGGTTAAGCGTCCGACTTCAGCCAGGTCACGATCTCGCGGTCTGTGAGTTCGAGCCCCGCGTCGGGCTCTGGGCTGATGGCTCAGAGCCTGGAGCCTGTTTCCGATTCTGTGTCTCCCTCTCTCTCTGCCCCTCCCCTGTTCATGCTCTGTTTCTCTCTGTCCCAAAAATAAAAATAAAAAATAAACGTTGAAAAAAAAATTAAAAAAAAAAATTCAAACTCCTTACCGAGAACCATAGGCTGTCAATGTTCTGGGCTCTGTTGCTCCCCAACCTCAGCTCGGGCCACTCTATACTTACTCACTAAGCTCTAGGCCGTGCTGGTTTCTTTAGGTTCCTAGAATACTCCAAATCCTCTCCAGCCCCAGAACTTCTGCCCATGATGTTTTCTACCTGAAATGCCCCACCCCACTCCTTTCACTTGGCTAACTCCTTGTGGGTCGTCAGTTCTCAGCTTAAAGAGCTCTTCCCTTTTTCCTCTAATCACCATACTCACAGGTCTCTCCCTGTTATGTCCAATCTTGGCCCCCTTTATTTCCTTTCTAACATTTAATACCACTTGTAATTATTTCATCTATGTATTGGCTTATTTTCTTTTTTTCTTTTTCTCCTCCACTAGAAAATGAGCTCCACAGGGAGGAAAATAAATACATTGGCTTGTTCGTTCTTGTATTTATCCCTGGCATCTAACTGAATAGCTGTTTATTAAAGAATTGTTGAATGAACTAATGAACGAATGAATGAATGAGTGAATGAGTGAATGAAAATAGATGACATTACCATGACGTTAAGCTGTCTTGGAGGCTTCAGGACAAGGTTGGGTTAATGACCAAGCCAGGACCAGAACTCAGGACTCCTGATTACAATGCTAATATTCGCTACTCAGATAACGTCACCTGGTGAAGGGATTCAGGGCCATGTAGGATACTCCCACAGAACCTCTTGGTGCCCCACAAAGACAGACCCCCAGTGAGACAAAATTCAACAACTTATGAAAGATGTTGTGAACACTTTCAATGACTCTGACTGCAGCTTTGGCTACAGAAAGGAACAAGCTGGAAGTGAACAAGTACTTTCTCTTGTTTTGAGTCTGGCTCTGCCATTTCTGGTAACATTCAGAGCCACTGATTTGAGCTGTGTCTCGATATCCTCGCCTGCTAAATGGGGATAATAAGTCTATGCTGAATATTCCTAGAATAATAGTGAGGAATAAAGGAGATAGTAGTGGAAGGTGGATTTCAAGACCTCACAGTACTGTCTGTATCCATCAGAGCAATATTGTTGTTGTTTCTATCAGCTTTAGGATTTACAATGTATTCTGTTTTACCAAGTCTTTCTTTTTGTCTCTCTCTCTCTTCCAGACCTAATTCTTTTGTTTAATAATAATGAGGAGGATGAGGAGAAGGAACTGGGAGGAAAAAAAAGGAGAAGAAAAGAAAGAGGAGGAGGACGATAAGACAAAAAAGAAGGGGAGAAGCAGCTAACAGTGATCATCTTCTGTAAGCCAGACTTTATAGATGTAATTCACCAACTTCCTCTGAGGAAACTTCCATTGTCATATCTGTATTATAGATGAGAAAACTGAGGCTCAGAGAGAAAGTAATGCTCTCATACAACACGGTAGTTAAATAGCAAGATGGAAGTCAGACAAGGGTCCACTTGACTCCAAAGCCCATGCTTTTTCTACCATGCCACACGATCTCCCTTGATTCATGGAAAAAGTATCTGAGCAAGAGTGAAGAGTAAAAGCCAGCCACACCAACACTCAGTCTGCGGGCACGTTTACAGCTGGATGTCATTGTTGTATTTGACTACCAAAGTGGCTGTAAGAAATCATGTTAGACACAGAGATGGGTGGGAGAACTGCACCTGTTGGCAAATACCCCACAAATCTGCCCTATACGTTTATGGACATGTTTCTTTTTTGTGGTAAAATACACAGGACACAAAATTTACCTTTTTAACCATGTTAAAATGTATAATTCTACGGCACTTAGTACACTCACAATGTTGTGCACCCATCACCCCTACCTAGTTCTAACACATTTCCATCACCCCCAAAGAAGACTCCACAGAACCCATTAAAGCAGTCACTCCCCAGGACCCTCCCCCTCCATCAATCTACTGTTAACTATCAGTCTACTTTGCGTCCCCATGGATTTATGCAAACTCTCCTAGTTCCCTCTTGCATAATGCACTTGGACAAGACCCTTGAAAGATGGCTCTTTCAGAAAACAGCAGCTCCCTGTCTACTCAAGGTTCTGCCACAGCATTTTCACCTGGCTCCCCGGGGAGCTGCCTGCTGATTACCTAATTGAAAAGCACAGGAGCCAGTGAACGGGCAGTTCCTTCCCCCCAGGGGAGCCGTTGCGCCAGCAAATGAGGACGTGTAAGAACATTAGTGCTCATTAGAAGATACCCAGATCTCTGGGGACAAGCCTGGCATTTCAAGAACAAAGGTGGGCAGGACTACAGGGTGACTGCAGTGGCACCAACAAAGGGTTTGGCATTGGACAGACCCAAATTGAATCCTGGCTCCTCCACCTTGATCCAGTCACTCTACCTTCCTGGGCCTCTGTTTTCAATTTTGTAAAATCGGGTTGGTAAAACCTATACCTTGCTAGGTTTAGGGGAGGTAAAAGGGATTCAATGAGACAGTCAATATATGTTTGCTATGTCTTTAATTTTTGGATCCCTGCCAACTTGGGACGATGCTACATCTACTGTTCATGATCTGAAAATTAAGAGAAATGATAAGGATCTATCTTCACCATGTGCAAAAATAGGCATTGTGTTGTCTCTGCTGAGGTGAAAAACAAATGCAGTAAATTTCGGGTCAAATCTTGGTTTCATTCCTATCTGGTATCTGGGCCAAGCATTTCCCTTTAAACAAATTAAAAGCCTCCATTTGCTTTCCTTTATACTGGTTGAAATTATATATATTACTGCTATTATAACAACTTGCAACCTACTTCTACGTACTTCAGTTGGTGGAGAAAATCAATTATCGAAACAAACCACAATCTAGTCACTGTGCCAGGTTTAGTTCAAAAGGTATTTTCTATATGCCAGACAGCATTCTGAGTAACGGTTAAAGATTAATGAGATAAGAATATTGTAATCAGACAGCCTGAACTTCAAATCCCAACTACGCTAACTACATGACTTCAAACAAGTTACTTTCATCAAGGCTCAACTTGCCCATCTATATAATAGAGATGACAATACTAACTCCGTAAGGTTACTTTGAGAATTAAATGAGATCATCTATACCAGGTATTCAGCACAGTATACCAAGTCGACTGTCAAGAAATGTTAGATAGAATTATGATTTTTAATAATAAGCAAACTCAGTGACATACAGAGATGAGTTTTATTGGACAAAAACTCTGGAAGCCTAAGAGTGCAATATTAATACTGTTTTCTGGAGGCAGACATGCCTTTTTTTTTTTTTTAAGTTTATTTTATTTTGGAGGAGAGAGAGAGAATGAGTGGGGAAGGGGCAGAGAGCGAGAATCCCAAGCCAGCTCTGCACTTTCAGCACAGAGCCCCATATCGAGCTTGAACTCATGAACCATAAGATCATGACCTGAGCCGAAATCAAGGGCCAGGTGCTTAATGGACTGAGCCACGCAGGTGCCCCAGAGGGAGTAACGTCTTAGAGGATAAGTATGAATTAGGCAGATGGTGAAAGCAAGTTCATTCCAAGAGGAGTGAACAGCATTAAGCAAAGGCAAAGAAGGCACGGAGCCAAGTGTATGATGGGAGCTGTAAGCGGCTCGCTGTGAGGGAGTGAGAGGTCAGAGAAGCAGATCCAGATGAGGAAAGACCCTGTGGGCCAGACCACCATTCAGCCTATATCCTGAGGGCAGTGAGGGCACCACTGGAAGGTTTTGAGAAGGGAAGTGACACTCTCTGCTCTGCATTCCAGAGGGTTCCCTCTGGCAGTTGCAGGTAGGATGAGTTTAAAAAGGAGAATTCAGGAAAAGAGGGAGACCAGTTAGGAAGCTGTTGGCATCATTCAGATGACGTAACTGAACTAAGGCAATGGCAGCAAAGACAAAGAGAAAAAACAGTTCAAAAAAAGTATAACAAAAATATTTAAAAGTAAATCCAAGAGATGTGGAGAATGATTGGGGTTGAAGGAGAGGTTGAACGGAGGTTTCTAGCTGGGTGTCTGCCGATAAGGTGGGGCCCTTTATGCTAACAAGAAACACTAGGGATGGACAAGTCTTCAGGGGAAGGATGAGGAGTTCCCTTTTATCACATAAAGGGCATTTCACGTGGAGGTTGGCTAACCCTGAGTGTCCTGCGTAGCTCCCCCTCCAAGGCCAGGACTATGGGTCCTTTTAGAGAATTGCCTCCGCTGAAGAGATGTGCCCTGCCTACACCAGTCACTGTTGGGAATAAAGGCTGCTTCAGGCCCATGCACAACAACTCTGGACAATCTTCTCAGCCACAAGCCCCCTGCAGGCTTCTGCCTTCCCTTGCCTGACCCACTTCCCTTCCTTCCTTTCATAGGTGTGGATCTGAGGGCACTTCATCTGGGACGTCCTGCCTGCTGACCACCTCAGAATCTGCCTCCCAAGGGGCATACTCTATATGTTTCTTCTACTCAGCACAACAGCTCTGGGAAAAGTGTAAGATAAGGATCATTCTCTCTGTGTAACAGATGAAGAGCCTGAGGACCAGACCTGAAGATGTGTGCAAGAGCGTTTGGTCATTAAAAATGAATCAGAATGAGACATCTTATATGCTCTACTCTATTTGGCAATCTGCTTTCTCTGCTTTGTTACTTGAGCAAAGTTCTCAAGCCTGCCTGTACATGAAAACCATCTAAGGGGATTTTATTTTAAATACCAATGTCTATAACCCAGTGCCGTGCCGGGGATTCTGATTCAGTGGGTCTGGGATGGGGCCCCTATAATCTATTAGAATCCCTTTGGTGGCAAGTGACAGAACCAACTTAACTCAGCCGTGGCAATAATAAAGTGAGTCAGGGGAATAATTTTTAAGAATACTGGCATGTCTCATAGGGCAAGCATAAAACATAGTTGAGCCTCAGAAATAAAGGATCAGAAGTCTCAAGTGCCATCAGAGGTCGTATTCTCTTCCTTTGCTCTTTTTTCCTGTGTGGTGCTTTTGTTCTGCCCACTCTTTCCTTGGAGTATCACAGCATTCGCGGCTAAAACCAAGAATGGCCACCAGCAGCTCTCAAGCCTTATGTCCTACCAGTATAGACACCCTAGGTTCTTTCTCTAGAATCAAACTCCCCATGAGACATTCTGATTATCTCAACTTCAGGCAGGTGCCTGTCTGCCCATGAATCAATCAACTGTGTCTTAGAGGTGAGATCATACTAGAATATAGTTAATCTTTCTGCAATGATTTTGCCCGGGGTAAGGAATAATTCCTTGCAAAGTGGTGCTGAGCAGACAGTTCCAACATTGTCCACCTCCTCAGGTCTCCTTCCTTCTGTTTCTAATCCTGACATGGACTGGATTTGAAATTGTTCCTATCAATGGTCCAACTTGTATGTGTTCTTGACCTTGTGGAGGCAAAAGGGGAGAGAAAGCCAACTGGATTCAAGGACATAAAATCAGAGAAGCCTCTAATCTTAGAGACAGACAGGAAGAGGCTTGTAGAGATCCTTTCCCTCAAACCCTGCCATTTTTTAATTTCATTCAGGGAAGGTGAGGAGTAAAAGGATCAAGGCTTTTCAAGATCACCCCATTTTCACAGACCCTTAGTCTAGTGTTCTTTCCTTCACATTAAAAAATAAGAAGAAAATAAAGAAGGGGACCCCTGGGTGGCTCAACTTTGGCTCAGGTTATGATCTTGCAGTTTGTGAGTTTGAGCCCCACACTGGGCTTGCTGCTGTCAGTGCAGAGCCCGCTCTGGATCCTCTGTCCCCTTCTCTGTGCCCCACCCTCACTCCAGTGCACTGTCTCTCCAAAATGAATAAACATTTGAAAAAAATTTTTAATAAAGAAAGAAAAGTCTTGGAGCAATTACCAACTGAAAAGAGTTCAAAAACTAAGATAAAACACCTCTGAGCTAAAGTAAATCAATAGAAAAATGGAATGTGATTTGTTCAAATTTGATTTACATGCTATTTCTCTCAACATTTACTCATTCTATAAATCAAGGACAACTCTCAGCAATCACACCATGTCTAATACCTATACAGTTCCAAGGCAGCTCCCATGACAAGTAATCATGAGGCAAATACATTATTTTCATCCTTGAAAGGAAGCAAGAGGAGGTTTAAAATTTGTCAAGCAGACCCCTAATTACCAGGTCAATTTCTGGGGGCTTTAAGAAGGATTATCAGAGGAGGATTACGGAAGCAGTACAGACAGGTAGAAAGCACACTGACTAGGAAGGAGGCGACCTGGGTTTCCAGTCCAACTCCATCCCTATTTCTGAGCCTGTCATTTCCACCCTCCGGGCCCCATTCGCCCTATCTGTTAATGAGGAGTGTGAACTAGAAACGCCTTTCCCCAGCTTTAGCTATGCCATCTTGTCTTACACCTCCAGGCTAAACGATCTCTAGGGCTCCAGCTCCAACTCACTACCACTCTTATAAGTGGGCAGAAGTCAGGTGATGCAGAAGCCAGGGGTCTCACACATACCAGAATCTTCTGAAGACCCCAACTCTTGGTTGTGGGTTCTAGTTCTCCACTGTGTTCACCTTCCCACCACTGCCCTTCCGAAGGTGCAGGGCAGAGCCAGCCCAGGTTTGCCTATTTATCTTTTCATGGGCACCTCCCTCCAAACCCTGCTGTCAGGTGGCTTCTGAGAAGGACTGACAAATAGCAGCTTCCTATTTTGTCCCAGCTCAGTAAATTCTGGATTTTAATAGAAGGCAATGCTTACACACACACACACACACACACACACACACACACACACACACACACACACTTTCTAATTCCAATGTTGGAACTTCAAGCAGCTCTAGTGAAAGGTATGGAAGAAACCATGGGCAGGACACTTCTCAGATTTTATCTATGTCTCTCATTCTATTGCCTACCATACCCACTTTTATTCTTCTTGCTCTCCCTCCCTCCTTTCCTACTAACTTCTTTCTCTTTGCACTCCTTTCTTTCTTTGTATTTCTTTCTCTCCAATCTGTTTTTCTCCCCTGTCTAACTCTTTTTAATCTTTATATCCCTCCACCTTATTTTTTCTCTTCCAACTTCCTTCAACATTGACTTGGCAAATATTTATTTGGTGCCTTCTCAGTAAGAGGCATTGCCGCTGGTCTTCCCCACTGCGTTTCCCTTACCTCTTTCCACCACTTATTCATCTATCTCTGTGGGAGCACCCAGTCTACGCCACCATTCACCCTTGCAACACTTACTCAGCACCTACTTCTTTTCTACCCCCCTCTTCTGGCCCTGTCAACTGCTGGCTGATTAGGCACAAAATCTCTCAAAGAAGCTAAAGTAAGGACAAGAGTGTGGAGTCCAGAAAAACTTATGACAAATGTTCCAGATTGGTCTGGAGCTCAAGAAAGTATCCAGGACTGTAACAAGGACCACAGAGCCAGACTCCCAATGCCAGCCTCCAGTGGCAGCACGGGAGTTGCCAGCTTCGATACTAGGAGCTGGTATCTGACTGACAGGAAATAGAGACATTAGCTCCTTTCCCTAGGCAGTGGCAGGGGGACAATGCAGATCCCAGACATCTCACCCCTGCCTCCAGATCTTGCAGGGGTGAAAGTAGACTGAGGACAGAATCCAGTAGTGGAGTCATTGACTAGGAGAGCCAGAAGGTTCAGCCAGTATTACTCCATCCACTTACAGGAGAAAGAAATGAGGTGGGGAGAAAGAGCTTTATGTACCCCTGGTCACAGAGAAGTCACTGTCCAAGGTGAACCAGAACCCAGGTTATCTGACAACTGACGTCCACACCTCTCTCACTGAAGCTGTCCTACCTTCCCTTTTACCTAGCTACCTAAAAGCCCCTTTGGATGAATTAAATGGTGT
Source organism: Felis catus (assembly GCF_018350175.1). Lineage (NCBI taxonomy): Eukaryota > Metazoa > Chordata > Mammalia > Carnivora > Felidae > Felis > Felis catus. The sequence continues at coordinate 194,585,294 of NC_058368.1, forward strand.
TTTCACTGGCTGCAAAGAGAGAGTCTTATTGCAGCTCCATTCTCCTTACTGCCTGAGCCAGATGCCCTATAAAGTCAGTATAATAATCACAAGAAAAAAAAACCCATGATGATTTATTGAATGTTTATCATGTTAAGTACTTTACTAGCACTTCCCATGAATGATCTCATTTAAACCTCACAGCAATCCTCTGGCGTAGGTATTAATATTATCCCAATTTACAGATGAAGAAATGAGGCTTGTAGAGTTGTCAAGGATGTACAGTTAGCAATCGTCAAAACGCAAATAGCAGCTCACATTCTTTACAACAGTGAGCAGACGGCACACCCCAAGCACAGGGGCTTTAGAGGTGCTGGACCTTGTGCATACACCAGAAAGAGAGGTGGGGATCTGCAGAAACAACAAGTGCAGGTCGGTGAGACGCCAGCATCCTTGCTCCAGGCCCTGCACCCCTGGGGCTAAAGGAAAGGGCAGTGTCAAGGCAGAGCCTCACAGCTGCAGGGCCGCTCCCATGGCAGGTGATGTGAGCAGGCACTTAAAGCTGGATGCATCAAGAGGACTGGATGTGCAGGAGGGCCCTGCCAAGGGCTGACAGTGGCTGAAGCTGGGGTCCTGAGAAGACAGCAGTCTAGTAAGTAGGACTGAGGCACGAGATCACAGGGAGGACATGTGGTCTTAGAGACTTTGTCATGTGTATGGGCCAACCCTGGCTTCTCTGACTAGAGGCCAGTGGGCTCCAGGGGCCTGACGAAGGCTTAGCCTGGTGATGAGGACGGAACAGGTGGCCCTAATTGTGAAGAGAGAAAGTTGAGGCGCTAAAGTTGTGCCAGAAAATCAAAGATCACATATCTAACCCAAGTGGAACTAGGTCTATTATCCTCTTACCTAAAGACCTTCAATGCCCCCGCCCCCTCCAACCCTGCCCCACTGACGGAGGATAAAATCAAGGTCATTAGCAAGGCATACAGTGTATTTTCATATCCAAGTTGTGTAATCTCTTTGACTTCCCGTTCCTAGTTTTCTATTCTCAAGCCATTTCTCCAGGCCATAGCCTGGCTTGTGCTATCTCCTCAACCCTTCACCTGGATTATACCTCTACAGCCTTCAAATTTAAGGCACCACCTCCTCCAGGAAGCCTTCCCTGATACCCCTCTCCCACAGGCTACCTTGGGTATTCCTCTTCCCCTTTCATTTCCTGGCATATTTATATCATTGTACTAACCATATTATGTTTTAATTTACTATTTATGTGCCAATGCTGGTCTTTTCCACTACTATGTGTTTCTTGAAGCCAGGGGTTGATGTCTGGTATCTCTCAATGCCCAAGGTAGGCTCGGCACACAGCAGCTACTCAAGGAACGTCTGCTGAATGAATGAATGTGTAAATGGTTTTGTGGTTATGACCTACATGATTCCCCCATGACTCAGTTTACCTAGCTAAAAAAAAAAAAAGAAAGACTCCCTATCCTGCCTCCCCGGCAGGATTGCTGACAGGATGAAATTAGGTGATATAAATGAAAAGATGTGGGAGCTCTATAGCCAGCAGGAATGTAAGGGATTCTTATTATCTCAGGCCTCCCTTGGGCCGCCTGAGTGGCTGTACTATCTTCTGCTTCCTTGTTGGTCTTCAGAGGAAGTTTTCCTCTCAAAGAAACCAATTCAAGTTTGCTCCAGATAAATGATGATAAAGATCATACTGATACTCCTCCTCCTCCTACTCCCCGTCCTATTTTCATGAAAACGGGCTGCCCCAGAGGAGAGGAGGAAGAGCAGAAACGTGACATGCATGTTCTCCCTGGTAATATCTCCGCGTGCTGCAGCAGGGCCACAGAAGTCCTGGTGCAGCAGGGAGGGGCTTGGGGGTGGGGGGCAGGGATAACGATTTGAGATATTCAGGTCAACAAGAAGCCGATGGGACGAATGCTGTTTTCCCAATGACATTTTAGATTTGTATTTTGACTGAAGAACACGTGGTTGAGTGGAAATGCAGCGTACTGGGCACCTGACACGTGGGCTTTGCCCCCAGTTCAGGTTCTAAGCAACTGTACGAGCCCAGCTAAGTCCCTTTTTTCTTTCTGCACCCCACACTTCTTCATTTGTGAAAGCAGACAGTTATGATATAATAAGCAGCTGCATCCCCGGATGGCCTCAGCTAGGTGCTTTGAAGAGGTTTCTTCCTTTGATCCCACCCCATCCCCCCCCCCCCAACCATTTCAGCTGCACAGAGGACAGGACTGAAACTCTGAGTGGCTAAGTGACAGGCCTGCAGTCACAGAGCAGGCCAGTGGCATGCCTGAGCTGAAAGCCCTCACTCCTACTCCATTTCCCAGTCCAAACGTGTGTCCTCATGGAAACCCATAGAACGAATGTTGGCGGGGGGGGGGGGGGGTGGGGGTCGGGAATTAAAATTCCACATGATTTGAAAATGTAGTTTACCCTCGATGGCATATTAGCCTTTAGGAGGTGATGCTTTTTAGAAAGCTGAAAGGAAGGGTGAGAAAGAAAAGAAACTAGATATTTTGTTTAATTTGAGCTCTTGCCCAAGACACTTATCCTTTATAGACATACAGCCAGGGATACTAAGCAAGCCTCAATTTTTTGCCCAAATAGTTGATAGGTCCAAGAACAGGTGAAAGAAGCGTTCTTTTAAGGAGCCTAGACTCTCAAATGTGTCATTGTCAGTTTGACCTTAGACATGATGCTTAATATAGCGACAAGATACAGAGACTTAAAAACTGAACAGGCAAGGACTAGACCCCCAGCTCTGGGGCTTATAAGACTACTAGTATTTATCTTTCTTCATTTGAATAAAAGGTGATGGAGCCTGAGGGTGACGATCTAACCATGATTTAGTGTGTATTCCATATGCCTGAAACCTGTGCACTGATGATTAACCAGCCGGGCATCAGATAATTTATAGCCGGATGACTATGGCCCAGGGTGCTGTAGAAAATGCTGGAGAGGCTTTCAGTCTGCACCCCCGGGGCCCAAGTCCCAATTTTGGTCTGCCTCAAGGGGAGTGAACAACTTACTAACCTTTCTCAAGCCACAGTTCTTTCTCATCGATGAAAATATATTCCTATGATGGAGTCAGCCCTGCCCACGTCACAGGATTGACATGAAAGCCTACCTACAAATGACTTCAGTACTCCACATCCTCCCCTGATAGAGATCCAGGGAATGTCCAATCCCCCTTTAGACCTCAATGTGGTCACCTCTGTGGGGAGGCCCTTCCGGAATCCCTACCCTGGATCAAGTCTCCACAATAACACATTCATGAAACCATGGGGTCAGCCTTCATAGGAAATTTCACCATCCACAATAGGACATTTAGTGATTATTTGATTAATGTGGTTCTCCCTAAAGGACCAGAAGGTTCAGAAAGGTGAGAACTATGTCAGTTTTGCTCATTGGTATATTCCTAGTATCAGTGCAATGCATGGGAAGTTGTAGCTACTGAATAGATATTGGTTGATTGAGTGAGTAAACAAATGAATACAAGGAATGAAAAATGGAAGGGAGGTGGGAAGGGAAGAGGGCAAAATCCAGGTAGCCAATCACGGAGGTTCATTCAATTTTCTGACACCTTTCAGGTGTACCTTCTACACTCCCAGTGCTATGGAAAATGTGGGAGACTGACAAGATGGTACAGGATATACATTTCAGGTAAATGAAATTTCAGAGAACCACACAGACCCTCTCTGACCCTAACTCAATCTAAATTGGAACCATTGTTATTCTCTCTCTCAGGGCTTCTCTTGTCCCTCCTAGCACTGGTCACAATTTATTTGGAAGGGTATTTTCTGGGTATCTATGGTCCACACTATGACCCCAGCTCCTGGTGGGTTCTAAATGAATTCAGTCACCGATCCAGTGGCAGGAGGGCTACAGGGCTACAGAGACAAAATGGACAAGACACATTAATCCAGTGAGAAGCACAAGAAAGATAATGAATGTGAAACACCTTGGTAAATGCTGTATGGATATAAATGACTGTTGAGTTCCTTCTTCTCAACATAATATGCTGAAGCTTCTGATAGCTAGAAATTTCTGAGTTGATAAGCCTAAAAGTCAGGCACTTTAGGGACTAATTCTCTTCTAAAAGACCATTCGTTCATCCAACAAATACTTACTGAGTACCTACTATGTGACATGTAATGTGTTAGTAAGGAGAGAGCAGTAAGCAGGATGGGTTGGATCCCAGCTGTTGTGGAGCTGGAACCTCCCAGAAATAGCAACTCTCTCTTCCTTCTTTCTCATTCTTGGTACCTTACTTGCCTGCAAACAAAAGGCCTGCTGTCATATACCGCAGGATCGCTATTCCAGACTTATTAAAAAAAAAAAAAAAAGGCATTTAGGCAGAAGAAACTAGTCTGCCAGGCATCCAGAAGCTGCTCATGGATTTACAACAGTTATACATCAGCCTGTCTTGCATTTAAATTTAACTCTGTCCCAGCTTCCCACCCCTATTCTCCCTACAGTCCTAGCCACATGCCCTCACCCACACAACTTTCATTTCTCCCACACAGGCCCCCACCCCAGCTTCCCTATGGTCCGAAGGCATCTTAGTTTTCCATTTCCAAGAGAAAGAATCACCCCAACCACAAGACAAGAGAGTTCCAAAGGAGACCCAGGGACAGAGCAGGAGCCAAAGCCAACAGTCTGACCCAGGGTCATTTGGGGAGCAATTCAGACCACAGCTTGGAAGGGGAAGAAAGGACGCTTTGGCTTCTGGGGAGGCATGAAATAAATCGATCAAGATCCAAGGATACCTACAGTCCCTTCCAGTCAAACTGCTTGAGAAAGATTTGCCCAGAGAAAGGGACTTTAAAGACAGCTCAAAAATGACCACACTCAAAGGGCCACCATTCCCCACACTGACAATGTTCATTATCGCAAAATGTCATGATTCCTTGCAGAGGGAAAGCAGTTAAGCTTCTAGCCAGCATTCACCTGCCTCCTCCTGAGAGCGTGACAAGAGGAGGACACGCTGGGGAAGAGGGCTCCACAGCGGCAGATGTGAACTGCTCTCTTGCAGCCAGAGACAGCAAAGTTGAGGTTGCAAAATCCTTCCAACCTCAAAGAAAGGTAGTGAGTGGGAAGCAGAGTAGAGAATTCATTCGAGGACATGAATCAGAGGAACCACATTCCAGTGCTTTCGCTGCCACTAACTTGTTATGTCAGATAGGTGGGAGATGGTTCTCTTGGAGCCTCAGTTCCCCTATCTCATGAGTGAGGGCCTGGGCACCACTGGGTGACTATCTGGCTCTGTCATGCTCTGAGGGCCTGCATTTCACTTCTTGAATCTGTTGCCCTTGTTACCCCAGAGAGAATGAGTCAAGCCAGCCCATAATGTGCACTGAGAGGCCTGGTGCAGTGTGATTTACCACGAGGCAGCCCGGATACCCAGTGGTACCTTTGGAACTAGCTTGCCATCTACAATCTTGAGCGTCATCATTATTGGCCTTCTGGGAGAAGTTTGTTTCTTCCCTGCCCTTCGATTTTCAGCACAAGGTGAAAGACTCCTGCTACTTTCTCTGGGCTATGCAAGATCTACATCTCAGAACACAGGAACAAATCCATTTCAAGGGTTGACTTCAGGCAGAGGAGAAATGACCAGCCCCAGACACTGTATCACCAGGGTAATAGCATTCATTCCACAAATCTGTTTTGAGATCCTACTGTGTGATCCTTCTAAGTGCCCCCTTTCCACACACCCCCATCCATTCATTCTCCGCCAGTCTCCCTCTGCCAGTAATGTGCTGCACCCTTATAAAAACAAAACAAAACAAAAACCTCTAAAATATCTCTTATCATTCAGGTTCCCCTGCAGATAGCATACTCCCTGTGGAGTCTTTCCTGAACTGCCTACCAAACTAGCTGCTCCTGCCTGTCCCCTGGCCCAATGCTTGCTGATCCCTGAACTTCACACCCATTTCAACCTGCTCTGTTTTGTAATTAGTGACTTGTAATTAGTGACATAAAATCTCTCTTTCATCTGATGATTGCAAGTTCACTGAGCTGAAGGAAGATAGCATCTCTGTAATTGATCCCAACCGACATCTTATACCCTCACGGCCCTCTGGGTATGTTTTCTCAATTGAAGGAAGACAAAGGAAGAAAATTTGAATGGCACACTTACTAATCCAATGGCGGCTGTCAGCTAACATTTGTGAGAGGATTTGGGCTACAGCACGCTGTCAACCCCCTCTCTAGTCCTGTGGCCTTCAATACCATCCTAGGCTGATGATTCTGTTTGTATTTTTACCCCTGGCTTGTAGGCTGAGCTACAGCATCCTCTAGCCTCCTAGAGGTCTAAGACCCATCTCATGTGGAATACGTCCACAACAGAACTCTGGATTTTTCATCTCCAAATGTGTTTATCCCCAAACTTCCCTGGCTCAGTAAATGGTACCACCAGGCACCCAGCTGGCAAAGCCCAATACCTGGGTGTTTCCTTGACTTCTTACTTTGCTTCACCACCCCCTGCAACCGCTGGCAGTGTACCTCCAAAGTATTCCCTGAGCCTGTCTTCTTCTTTCCATCCCCACGGTTAAGATCCCAGGCCAAGCCACCGTTGTCTCCACCCTTGATGATTCCATCAGCCTAACTGACCTCCTGCTTCCACTCTTGACCAGTTCTTATCCATCTACCAGCCAAAGTAATCTTTGAAAAGTGTGCATCGTATAGTATCACTCCATTTCTTAAAGCCCTCCAATGTAACTCAAAGCAATTAGAAGAGACTCTAACCTCCTCTCCATGGCCTCCAGGTCTGCATACCAGGCTAACCTCATGCCCACAAAGCTCCCTGCAACCACTCTCCTCACTAACTCACCCGGCTGTCTCCTGTTTATTACGAAGACTTCCACTTAAATGCCCTGCCTTCTCTGACTGCTCAATCTAAACGTCTCTCTGACCCCCACACCGCATCTACCCTATTGCTCCGTTTTAATTTTGCCTAGCACGTACCACTCACTGAAATGATCATCTTCCTGTATTTACTTGGTTTGCTGTGTCTTCCATATAAGGTTGTAAATTTTTTGACATGACATAGCTTGTCCATCTATCTTGTTCATCTTTGTATCCTTAGGACCAAAAACAGTATCAGGCACATATTAGGTATTCAAAAATACCCACAACCAGCCAGCCAGGTGAAGTGAGAAGAGTCAGACAGGCTCTGAGAACGATCACCCGGCAGAACAGTAGGGGCTCCTCAGTCCAGAATGACAACTGGTAACAAAGGTCAGGTTGGAAACGAAGACTGCTGGGGCAGTCTACCTCCTTCACTGGTCAGCCAGTCTCCAAGTTCTGGCCTAGACCTTCATGCTTTAACAAGGGAAAAACAGAGACCCAATTGATCCATAATCTTGATGAGAAACAGTAGAAACAAACCCCTTAAAGAGCTGCTATATAAATCATTTCAGATGTGACTAATGTAAGGGCAGGCAATTTACTTTAAATATTAGAGACTTTCAAAGCTTAGTTCAACTGTATTTAAAGTCCTTTCTGGAACTAGAACTTCCTACTCTAGGAAGAAAGTAGTTCCCTGGCACCAGAGGTATTCAAGTTCAGACTGGCTGGTCACATGGCAGGGATGTTGGAAAGAAGATTAAGATATCAGACCAAGGTTGGGCTGGATATGCTCAAAGGACAACTCACTGGTTGATTTCAACTTGCCAGTAACAACAGCAACAATAATGATGAAGATGGTAATGATACTGCTTGGAAAGATGCTCTGCCCCCATAGCTCACAAGGATGGCTAACATTTACTAAGCTGTATCCTTCCTGATTATAAGCTGCTTCAAGTACTTAATTGCTTTATGTCAGTTACCTCAGTTAACCATCAAAACAAGCCTGTAAAGGTGGTATTTCTTACCTTTATTTAGCAAATGAGGAAATCTAGGTAAAGAGAGCTTTAAAGACTCACCCAAAGTCATGTAGCTAGTCAGGAAGCATCAAGGCAGCTATTTCAGTACAGCTCTATAGGACATACTCTTAACTATAACCCCAAGTGACCAATTTTCTGGTGTAACTGCAGAATGTGGTATATTCTCCTTGGGGTGCTGGGATAAATGAAGAAAAAAAATAGTTCTAGCAGACATCTTAAATACAGATATGCTGACTAGTCATGCATAAATGCATGCAGAATGATATCCATACTGGGGTGAACCAGAGCACCCAGCCATGATTCAGAAAATATTTATTCTGGTGTGAGATCGGTCACTGCCTTGCTGTGTGACCCAAGTATGTTCCTTCCCCTTTGTGTACAACCTCAGTGTAAAATGAAAAAAGGAAATGAGATGATCCCTAATGTCAGTTCCATAGTGTTTATGTACTCATATGAATACATACGAATCCAATCCTATTTATTCATCTATAAATCTCTATATAGAAGTGAATAGCAGTTGGGGCACCTGGGTGGCTCAGTCGGTTAAGCGTCCGACTGGATTTCAGCTCATGTCATGATCTCTTGGTTGGTGAGATGGAACCCTACGTTGGGCTCTGCACTGACAGTGTGAAGCCTACTTGGGATTCTCTCTCTTTACCCTTGCTCATGCTCTTCCTCTCTCTCTCTTTCAAAATAAATAAACTTAAAAAAAAAACTCTTAAAAAAAAGAAGTGAAGCAATTAAAGTATCTCCTCATGTGGATTAAGCAAAATGCAAATTCAAAACCCTCACTCACTCCTCAAAACACCAGGGATCTCAATCGAGAGGTCAAATGAGGAAATGCAGGGTGTTTCCCGAGTAAACAGGCTGGAGACTCAAGAAAGTATCAATTTCTTCTTGGAAAGCCCCCAGGAATAAAAGCAAAAATATGACTCCTAAAATTGCATGTCCATTACTTAGCGCAGTATGTACTCAGTTTCCTACTCAAAACTAGAGGTCTTATACACTAAGGCAAGTAGGTGTTCAGAGTATCACTATCACATTCGGCAGATAAGTACATTCCATCCTCCTCCTCAGGCCTCATAAGCAACCATTCCTTCTCGAAGTTCGCCATAAGCTATCTTCTAAATCAGAATCACGTCCACGCTTACTTTCTTCTAGATGTCAATAAATTTTTATTGAAATAAAAAAAAACTATCTTTCAAAAAAAAGTCACTATGCTGGTTTTCCAATGAATTGTATGGAAGCCCTAATTTCCCATGGGGGGTTCAAAACCATAAATCAGCTAGAGGATTGCTTCAATATGACTTTGATCTCCTTTAGGAAGCACAGCAAAAGCAGTGCCTAGTCTCTGCCACCTTCTAGCCATGTGACCTTGAGTGAGTTCCTTCATCCTTCCAAACTTAACTTGCCTCGTCAGGGGAATTTTAGTGGTAATGGTGGAAATCAGCCAGTTGAAAGTGAATCTGCTTAAATCCTAAAATGTCATGCTAAACAGAAGAAGAGAAACTATTGGGACTTCCACTGAAAAACAAGGCCAAAATATTTAAAGTAAATTATTTCTAGCTTATATTTAGGATATTATTGTAACTCCATGATCATTCAAAAAAGCGACAAAGACCAAATCAAGTATGGTAGGGTTTGGGGCACACTTTTTCAAAAACGTTGCAAAGCAAGATACAACCTCCTTTTCTTTCTTTGATGTTCACAGCTGACCGTTAACAGGGTCATGTTTTCAAAAATGTTTAAGAATAACAACAATTGTCCCAAAGGCCTTTCCCATCCTTCTATTAAACACGTCTTTGAAAAAGCTAATCACATTTGATCCTCAGTGATCCTCTCTTCTTCGGTTGCTAATTGTAAAAACTCAGATCCTATTTGCTTATTATAAAGCACTTTTCCAACATAACTTTCGACAGCTCCATAAGACATCTTTGCTACAAGTGGTAATTTTACTTTACCACTACTTTGAATTATTCTTGCTTGTACTATTTGGTGTTTATATCTGTTAATCATCAGCAACTTGCCAACATAAATATTGACATGATGGGTCAGGAAACAATTGCTAAGCAGAGAGGAATGCTTGAGTGGGGCTAATTTTGCAAGTAGTCAATTCATCAGTGAATATTTTCGCATTGAGATGATGTTTCCTCCTCAGTACAATCTCAGCATTGTGTGGTCTTGGATAACCTTTGCCCACCAACCTCTCTCCCTAATTTAGGTCTTCCCTCAAATGTCCCCTCCATGAAGACTTTGATGACAATCTTATTGAACACTGTAGTCCAATTCCAACCCATACACATTCACTCCATTTACCCTTTCTCTGTTTTCATTTCTTTATAGCACTGACCAACAGCTAACACACTGTACATGTTATTTATTAACCTGTTTATTGTCTACCTCTCCTCCCCTACTCCCACTAGAATGAAAGCTCAATGAGGGCAGGGACTTTCCGTTTGCTTTTTTTCGTGGCTTATAACCATTACCAAGAACTATGACTGGCAGGAGTAGGAGCTTTAAAAATATTTGTTGAATGAATAAATGAATGAATATTCAAACGAAAAGAACCATCAGTATCTCAAAGGATAGAGAGGGTTGCTGACAGGACAGGTATACGGGCTTTATACTTTCTGCTAGGAGAGACAAATGGATTCCATCACAGCTTTGTTAATGGCTCCCCGAAGCACCAAAATGAGTGATAAGGTTGACTAGCAATGTCTGCCCTTGGGCATCAGAAGTGCCCACAGGAATAATGGCATCACGCCAGGTATTCTTCTTTCCTGCCCTATATTACTGCATAATCGTCCCAAACTCCGTGCAGACTTTTCACTAGTGTTTACCATTGCGCACCCGCGCTCATGTACACACACACACACACACACACACACACACACACACACACACACGACAAAAGTGCAGTATGGCTCACATTGTTTTAAAAAGTAACAGGTATTTTTTAAGATCTCAGCTACCTTATTACCTACTTTACACTGTGTTTTAGCTGCCAGCTAATTGTTAATTGACGACGTGTTGCAAGTAGCCGTCAAATAACGTAGCATCTTTGGCAATCAGATTTTTCAGTTGGAAGAAGATTTAGAAATAATCTGATCCAAACTAATCATTTAACAGATGGAGAAACCAAGGCTTAAAGGATTAAGCGTTTGTTCTCAAATCTCACAGCTAAAATTATACAAATAAGAACTTCATATCACTAGCATTTATAAACAAAAGATAAACCAGAGACTTTGGGAAACTGAGAAAAAAAATTAAAAGGGAAGAAAAGAAGAAAAGAAACACATTTGGGCAGACACTGTGGAGGGCACTCACATACCCTGTGTTCCTCATCTCAGCAAAGTGAACAATCACTGACTCCCCATTTCTAAGAGGTCAGTATGTCTCTGATCAGTCTCTGAATCCAATCCTCCCTGTTCTTGCTTTTGTTTTGTGAGAACAGGAACACGGACCTAGTGTTAACTGATCACCAGTCTTCCACATAAATTCCTCAGATGAGAATTTGAAAGATGACTTCACTTAAAACAGAATTCTATTTCTCTGGCCGGGGGTGGCCCTTCCCTCAGACAAATGGTTGTTGTCCTTGTGGCTCTCTCAGAGAGCTGTTTCTTGCCACCGCCAGCGTCAGATGGCACCCGGGCAGCATTTTCAACTGATAGATAGGTGAAGCCCCTAGTCTCCTGAACCTGTTTGCTGGAAAATTCCAACAAAGCTTTCTTATGCAAATACTACTGCTTAAAGTTTATCAAAATTATAGAAATGAGCCAGCCAGTTCTTTAAAGCCTCCTGACCCCACTATTAATGAAGAACTGTAGCAACACTGTGTTCGGCACATTCATGGAACTTTCTGGAATATTCAGGTAACGTGGAAGGCAACAGCCAGGTGGGGGAGATCTGACAATTACATCATTTCTGGATTTCCCTCACTCTCCAATTCTAGTCAAGCCTCAAGCCTTACCAGGGAGGGCCTCCAGCTCCGCCAGGCTAGGAGAGACATATGTCTTTATTAGAAAAATCATCCCGGAGGCTGCCAAGCCCTGTGTAAACAGCAGAGATTGCTTGGCAAATGAAGGGGTCACCCAAGAGTCTGAGATAAATAGACACACGCTGAGGTTTCAGTGACCCAGAAAGCCCTGAAAAAATATGGTCTTACATAGGAAAAAGAAAAAGATATTTTCCATCTAAAACAGCTGATGGGTGTTTTTCCCCTTCCAAACGGACAAAATAATACCTTGAGGAACAGGAGAAAATGGGACTTTTTTGAATTCCCCAGTGAGAAGGAGCAGCTGGGATCAGAGATCAACTGCAGCAGATTTGGTGCCAAACAAGGACAGAGCATGGCCAGGTCTATTTTCAGTGGCACTTAGGTTTCCCGCTGACAATGTCCCTGACTGTAGGGGCTGTGTGCTCCATGAGGGCGAGCATTGGGCCCTGCTGGACCCAGTAAGAGCAGCTCTTTCTGGAGTCTGGCCCACCATGCATGCTCAGCAACTCCCTGGAGAAGGAGTTCATGAATCTTACCCCTGTTTCATATCCATATCTCACTCCTACCATGTTCTTACCCCTAAGACTGTGATACTGCATGCTGGAGGCCATCAATGAGTAATAGGAGTTTCCCAATATATTAATCTAGCTTTCAGTAAGGTTTGCATGCCAACACAGTGATAAAGGCTGTCTCTAATGTCGTATCGCTTAATCCTTGCAATGTATTAGTGAGCTAGTACTAGTATTTTTATCTCCCATTTTACAGATGTGGAAACTGAGGCTCAGAAGGGCTACGGAAACTTGCCCAAGGTCACAACACAGTTTAGACTCAAAATCAGGCTCAATTCTAAAAGCTGTGCCTTCATCCTTACCCCTAAGGTCTCATTAGTGGTTTGTACAGCAACTTGAATTCTCTCGAAGACAGTGCCTCTCGAGCTGTACTGCTCACACAAAGCATCTTGTTAAAATGTAAATTCTGATTCAGAAGATCTGGGCTAGCACCTGACTCCTGCATTTCTAACAAGCTGCCATGTGGTCTGCAGACTGCACTTTGGGTATCCAGCCTAAGAAAACTTCTTTCGGATGACCTCCATTTCTTTTAAACAATAAGTATTGTTTTCAACCTAAAAATGTTTGATTTCACTGTGTATTGGCAGCTAGTGAAATATTTAGCAGAAGCTTTCTGGTATAATGTATTCCTAGGGACTTTCTGCCTTGCAGCTTGGAAGGAAACATCGAAGGTTTGAGGGCAGAGATGTGACATGATATTATCTGCATTTTAGCTAGCTTGGAGCTGCTCACCCTTGCCTCCCTGGCTGCTTGTTTTAATCACACCACTAATGTGCAATAATTAGAACCAAAGGAGCTCAGAGGGAACTAGAGAAAACATTTAACCTAATCATGTAATTTTACAGGGAAAGGCTGAGGCTAAGAGAGAAATTTCCCAAGTCATACAATTTATGTGTCACGGAATTTTTCAAAGTACTTTCTATGGGATGCGAACAGGCATTGTGCAATAAAAATAAAAAGCTGAAAGAGATCTGAATGTGTTTTACCAAGCGTTTGATCAAACAGTTAAGCAGTTTTGTTTGCTGCAGGACTTCCCAGAGCCTCTAATAAGCTAACATTCCCTGTAAATCTTCCAGAGTGAGATGAACGTATTTCCCAAATGACCAGAGAATTTTTTTAGGATTTGTGTTTCATGAAAAACAGCTTGGGAAACTGGTGTCCAGTGTTCTTTCCCTGGATCACACTGCCTGTCATAGATATGCCCCACCTTGCGCATGTCTCGGAAAACCTCCTGAGAGCCTACATGGTTTCCTTTTCTTTTGTTTTTAATGTTTATTTATTTTAGGAGAGAGAAACCGAGTGTGAGTGGGGGGGCTGGCAGAGAGAGGGAGAGAGAGAAGCAGGCCCCACACTCAGCCTCCATGGAGCCCCACGTGGTGAGATCATGACCTGAGCCAAAATCAAGAGTCAGACACTTAACCGACTCTTGCCACCCGGGCACCCCTAACTCTTTCCCTTTAATTTTTCTTCTATCACATCCTGTAATCTAGGAAGTATGAATTAATTTGGTTGGTCTGTACTATCTGATCCCCTAGTGGGGAAAGGTATTTTCAAATCAAGGAGAGCAGAGTTATAATATTGAATGCAAACTCCAGCTTTGTTAATATCTTTTAATGTAATCATAAAATGTAACCCAACTGAGACTTAATTTTTTTTCTCATTTTTCAAATGATGTGGCATAACCAGATTATCTCTCCTTCCAGCTCAATGTGCATAATGTCATGGTGAAAGTGTCTTTGATCTCTCCTATAAGACAGGTTAGCAACTTAACTGAACTCAAACTTCTCCCACAGAATGCCCATGCTCCCCATCCTCCACTGCCTTGGGGACTCTGTGCACTGCCCCTGAGAGGTATGCCACACGGACATCTATCAAAACACACTGTCTGTGTCTCCTCATATCCAGATGCAGAATCAGAAACTGTCCTTCAGAGGCTGTGCTGCCATCTTTTCATGAATGACGATCTTCCCAGATAGCTGGCCTGCGTGGCTACGAGCCCTGAGTCACCCAGGACAGGTAGCCCAATTCTTGGCCCAGGACTCCGTCCTAGACACCACAACCTTTTTTTCTTTTTTCCGATTGTGCCAACCAACTCCTTACTCCCAGCTGCCGTGGCAATCACCAAAGCTACCACCCTTCAGAGAGAGACACAAATTCCTATCAGGTCCACACTCTGTCATCATGTGCCTCAGAGCTGACTGCCCAGGCTGCCATAGCCCTTCTAGCCACTTTGGTCCTGACAGAACAGCCTCAGGGAAAATCTCTGGCTCATTCAACCTTGCTCCAGCTGCAAGCAAAACCTGCCAGACCTCATTCTCCTCCTTTCTTCTTGCCCTCTCCCTTCTCCTGGCCCATTGGCTTTCAGTGAGGTTTCCCAGGGGAGCACTGTGTCTCTTGCGGCTGGGCTCTGTGTGCATATGAAAATACCATCTGCATAATTTATCACTCCCCATGCATTCTTCTTTCCTTGACTGAAAGGGTAAGGGTCTACATCTGTATCAGGACAGACAAAGAGTTTTACATATTGACTGTGTTTATGCATAACTATATGCTACCTGCCAGTCACTGAACTCCACGGATATTTTAACACTTCCACGTCAGTGCCCAACCTAGTCCCTTGCTTTGGAAAGACCTTCTTGGGGTGCCTGCGTGGCTCAGTCACTTAAGCATCTGAATCTTGATTTCAGCTCAGGTCATGATCTCATAGTTTGTAAGTTCGAGCCCCACCTGGGGCTTTGTGTTGACAGAGCAGAGCCTGCTTAGGATTCCCTGTCTCCCTGTCTCTTTGTACCTCCCTACTCACTCTCTCTCTCTCTCAAATAAACATTTAAATAAATAAATAAATAAATAAATAAATAAATAAATAAGGACCTTCTTTTCCTCTACTTTCTATTGATATCACACCTACCTCTGGAAGACTTCTATTTATCAGCCCTTTGGTAACAAAATTCCAATTTTCCCTTGAGAACTCACTCTTCCATTTGATTAAGTTCACATGGTTTGTGTGGGTGCGACCACATCCTCCAGCTGCGGGATGGATACATAATCCAACCTTGTCTAGTCGGAGCCCACAGTCACCTGGCCACCATGGTTAGTTAATAGATGTGCAGGTGATTCAAGGAAGGCCAAAGACAGTGCCGAACTTCTGCTAGGAATTATGAGAAAGACAGCATTTTGCAGTGAGATGCTGGAGTGGCAGGACGTGAGCCTAGACCAACATGCCTTTCTCTGCCACAATGTGAGTGTGAATGAGGCCAACAAAGAGGCAAAGTAGAGTCCAGAGAAGAATACATATTGTTGATAGTACTATCTGAGCTTCTGAATCCAGCCAGGCTTGAAACTAGGCCTATCCACTGTCTTTTCAGATCTGTGAGCCAGTAAGTGATGATAACGATGACGGCCATGATGATGGCTGCCTACATCAGCATAAGCAGGTAGAGTGGATGCTATCTTAAAAAAAAAAGGGGGGGGAGCGCCTGGGTGGCTCAGTCGGTTGGGTGGCTGACTATGGTTCAGGTCATGATCTCGCAATCTGTGAGTTCGAGCCCCGCATCGGGCTCTGTGCTGACAGCTCAGAGCCCTGGGGCCTGCTTCTGATTCTGTGCCTCCCTCTCTCTCTGCCCCTTCCGTGCTTGGTGTCTGTCTGTCTCTCTCTCTCTCTCTCTCTCTCTCTCTCTCTCTCTTTCTCTCTTTCTCTCTCAAAAATAATAAACATTAAAAAAAAATTAGAATGGATGCTATGGTGTGTTACACTGATCCTTTAGGACTGAGGCCTTCATTCTTTCAGTGGCCATGAGTGCTGCCTGCCTGATGGTCCAGCAGTTGCCCTTAGCTGAATGAAGCTTTCTGACCCAAGGCTATGTTCCCTCCCCAGAAACAGCTCACACCTGATGACCGATCAATGCCAGATACACAGGTGCCGAACCCTGTCTCAATTCGAGACAATTCTGAAATGTTATCGCAGCTCCAGAATTCCCTTGGAGACTGGCTGAGGCCTTTGTTGCAACTAAGCTGTGGTTCAGCACCTCGCTTTGCCTAATCCTGCTCCCCTCACTGCCTGACAGGTGCCATCCCCAAGAACAGTGCCCAGTAAACTCCCTGCATGCAAGGCTTCATCTCAGGATGTTTCCTGGGAGACTTTTTTTTTTTTTAACGTTTATTTATTTTTGAGACAGAGAGAGACAAAGCATGAACAGGAGAGGGGCAGAGAGAGAGGGAGACACAGAATTGGAAGCAGGCTCCAGGCTCTGAGCCATCAGCCCAGAGCCCGACGCGGGGCTCGAACTCACGGACCGCGAGATCGTGACCTGAGCTGAAGTCGGCCGCCCAACCGACTGAGCCACCCAGGCGCCCCAATGGGAGACTTTATCTAAGAGAGTGGACTTGTGCATTTGTAATCACAGGAGCCCTAATATACAATCCTACAGTAACCAACCCAAATTCCCCCTCTCCCACAAAATCTTCAACAGCATTATTTCTTTCTAAGCTCCCAGAGCTTACAACTTATACCTTCATGTAAACTTCTCCATTCCTCCTTGCATATAGTTCATGGTCTGTGTGTCTAGCTCCCTCTCCCCCACCCCCACCTTGGAATTGTAAGCTCTCCATTTTTGTTTTTGTTTTTGTTTTGTTTTGTTTTTATGTATTACTGAGCCATGATCACATAACTTGCACTCATCATAAACTGAGGGTCACCATGAGAAGTACCGTCCTGAAATTCCTCACTGGGATCTCTGCAGAAAATGTTGAAAGTTATATTAGTTATAGACTGCTGTGTAACAACATAGCCCAAAATTTCGCATCTTAAAACAAGAGACAAGTATTATCCTACCAGTGTCTGAGGGTTGGGAATCTGGAAGCAGCTGAGCTGGACGGGTCTGGTTCAGGGTCTCCAGGACTGTAGTCAAGACATCAGGCAGAGTTGCAGAGTTGCCTAACGGCAGCTGAGGGACCTGATTCCAAGATGGCTCACTCCCATGGCTGTTGGCAGGAGGCCCGAACCCCTCATCACGAGGACTTGTCTGCATGTACAGCTGCTCAAGTGTCTTCATAACATGCCAGCTGGCTCCCCCTAGAGTGAGCATCCCAGAGAGAGAGAGAAAGAGAGAGAGAGAGAGAGAGAGAGAGAGAGAGAGAGAGAGAGAGAGTGAGCCAATGCAAGACAAAGACCAGGAGGCCTTTTACATCCTTTTGTCAGAAGTCTCTTACTTAAGAAGAGTTAGCCACCACCCCCCACCCCTGGAAGAAAGGAGCCTCAAAAATCTTGTGAGCATATTTTAAAACCACCACAAGGATATTGTCCATTAAACTGCCTAGACACCAACTGAGTCATAAGAGCATCTCCTCCAATGCCACCAGGAAAAAATCCTAACACCTTTCATAAGCAGCTTGATTGTTTTTTATCTCCTGTTCCCTGTACACTGGGTAACTGATTTTGTTTCATCCTTTCTCCTCAGAAACTTAAACTAGATTTGTAGCCCACTTCCATCAGGGGTAAAATACTTCACAGCATGTATATTATATGCTATCTTTATTTCTAAGTTTTGATTTTCTCTTTCCTGGTTTTCCTTGAGCATCATTTTCCTTATTTTAAAATTTACTTTACCTTGCTATAGGCTCTGCATCTTAATAAGCTGCCTTAAATCCTTTTTAGGACAAGGCTGGGTATAAATAAATAAGTACAAGCATACAAATGTATACATACAAACCTAAAATAGGGCTCTTGATTTACTGGTATATATCCCTAGAGTCAGAGCACCAAATCATTTAAACAAATTCGGGTCATTTTATCTGACAGATCCTGTGGCAAGAATAAACAAGAGCATTTACAATAACTGCTAGCATTCATTGTGCATTTACCGGTGTGCCAGGCACTTACTGTGGGTAAGAATTTCACTCACTCCTTGATTTGACCTCCACAATATCCCTTGAAGGTAAATACTATCACGACCCCCACTTTCCCACGGTCACCTTTCTAGAAAGTGACAGGGCTAAGATTTGAATTCAAGGTCACTGGGTCCTAGGACCAAAGTTATATGCTACTTCGGGTTTTTTAGGGCAAATGGAAAATATGTTTTAACATTTTATCAAGGAGAAAACTGATGCCCACAGAGGTGATTTCAAAGTCATCAAGTAAGTATTCAACTCTCCTGGGTGTCTGATGTAGTGGTAAGAGATTCAGGGTATGCAAAGGAAGAGGAAAACATACAACCGAGGATTTCATAGTCGAAGCAGGAATGGGTAACTTACAAATGTAAAGCATTTTTTTTTAATTTATATTCAAGTTAGTTAACATACAGTGTAGTCTTGGCTTCAGGAGTAGAACCCAATGATTCATCCCTTACATATGACACCCAGTGCTTATCCCAAAAGTGCCCTCCTTAATGCTTGTCACCCATTTAACCCATCCACACCCCCTCCAGCAACCCTCAGTTCGTTCTCTGTATTTAGAAGTCTCTTATGGTTTGTCTCCCTCTCTGTTTTTCTTATTTTTCCTTCCCTTCCCCTATGTTCATCTGCCGAATTTCTCAAATTCCACATATAAGTGAAATCATACGTCTTTCTCTGAGTGACTTATTTAACTTAGCAGAATGCTCTCTAGTTCTATCCACATTCTTGCAAATGGCAAGATTTCATTCTTTTTCATCATGAAGTAGTATTCCATTTTGTGTGTGTGTGTGTGTGTGTGTGTGTGCGTGCACATGCACGCACCACATCTTTATTCATTCATCAGTTGATGGACATTTGGGCTCTTTCCATAATTTGGCTATTGTTGATAGCACTGCTATAAACATTGGGGTGC
This sequence comes from Felis catus, assembly GCF_018350175.1. Taxonomy (NCBI): domain Eukaryota; kingdom Metazoa; phylum Chordata; class Mammalia; order Carnivora; family Felidae; genus Felis; species Felis catus. The sequence goes on from NC_058368.1 coordinate 194,604,551, forward strand.
ATGTGCCCCTTCGAATTAGCATTTTTGTATCATTTGGATAAATTCCTAGTAGTGCAATTGCTGAGTCACAGGATCATTCTATTTTTAATTTTGTATAACAATTTTAAAATAGAATTTAAAAGAGTCAAAATGAACAGAATACATAGTAAATGCTACAGGTGGGCAAATAAGGCAAAAAAACAAAAACAAAAACAAAACACAAACACAAAAACAAAAACAACTCTCCATGATCTGAGAAGATTACAGAAATCTTCTAGAAAAAGATAAGACTTAGGCCAGACCTTGAAGGATGAGCTAACCTTAGATAAATAAAGAAGATACTGGAATAACGACACGGAAAGAAACACAAAGATGAAATTCTCCAGGCAACATGTAAATAATTCCGTAACCTTTGGCCCCTTAGGGACAACCTCTTAGATCAACCAGTTGAAGTGCCTGGTAACTTGTAGAGAGGAAATAGGTATACACATATACATATACATATGTAATATACATATACTTTTCAAATGTGGAAAGGAGTAAAGTTAAAAGCAAAAAGAAAAGGGCACCTGGGTGGTTCAGTCGGTTAAGCACCCAACTCTTGATTTCGGTCACGTCATGATCTCACAGTTTGTGAGTTCAACCCCGCGTTAGCTCCACATTGACAGTGAAGAGTCTGCTTAGAATTCTCTCTCTCTCTCTCTCTCTCTCTCTCTCTCTCTCTATCTCTCTCTCCCTCCCTCCCCCATTCATACTGTCTCTCTCAAAAATAAATAAACTTTTTTTCAAAAAAGCAGCAAGAAACATGCAGGCATTACAACAAAAAACTAGAAACCGTACAACAGAGGCTATCTCAAAAAAAAAAAAAAAGCAGGGACATACTGCATAGAAAGGAACTGTCGGGGCGCCTGGGTGGCGCAGTCGGTTAAGCGTCCGACTTCAGCCAGGTCACGATCTCGCGGTCCGGGAGTTCGAGCCCCGCATCAGGCTCTGGGCTGATGGCTCAGAGCCTGGAGCCTGTTTCCGATTCTGTGTCTCCCTCTCTCTCTGCCCCTCTCCTGTTCATGCTCTGTCTCTCTCTGTCCCAAATAAGTAAATAAACGTTGAAAAAAAAATTTAAAAAAAAAAAAGAAAGAAAGGAACTGTCAACGACAATCCTGTCATTTCTGATTTGTAAGATGAACCAACAAACATATTTAAACCTTGTAGGAAGAGTACTGTTTTGTGGGGTCATAAGCCATATATCATAGTTTTAACTTGTCCAGGGAGGACTGGGCTCCTAAGATCTGATTGCTCATCTGTAAAATGGGGATAGTGCAAATCTTTTCTTTATGAAGATAAAATCAGAAAATTTATGTAAAAATGCATTCCAGCCAATAAAACTGAATGATGATCCCTATAACGAATCATTATTAGATATAAATTTAACACAGCTATTGGAAATAGCCTAGTGCAAACATCTTAATGTTTGAATGCCCACCACAAACTCTGTGACTTCTGCTGGAACTTCTCCAGTGTCAACGAGCTTCCCTCCACAAAATACCATATAGACCATTTGGAGACCATTTAAAATGAACTAAGAGCTGCCTCTTGGCCTTTTCAGAGATTCTGATTTTATCTTCTGGGATGCACAGAAAAAAAAAACGTTCATTTTTACATATATTATCCCTTCAAATGTTTATAGCCAATAATTATTACCATTGCCTAACTTTCAACCAAAGCCCTAGACTCTTCCCCAAAATAGTTCCCGTTCCTTCAAAGGTTTTTCAGGTAACATGATGCCAAGACCTCATAGCAAATCAGTTATCTTCCATTATACACTCTATAGATTCCAGTGTGGTGTCTATCACGGGACACATTACTCTAGATGTAGTTGCATTTAGAAGTATGGTAGTGACTCTAAGTCTAAGTAGTCCTGCAGTCCATGTTTCTGGACCATCTTGGTTGACTGCAGGCACGGATCTAATTAAAGAGATTCATGCTGGATATTCCAATATTCTGTAAATGTACTTGAATAAATGAGCACACACATCCAGCGAGTGTACCATGTAAGCACCAATCCAAAAATAGATATTGAATAAGCCAAGGTAACTAGCATTTATTGAGTACATATTGTGTCCCCTTAGAATGTACTAGACAAGAAAAGCACTATTTATTTGTTACTTGTGTCTTGTTCATCTCCCCTATCTGAATACAAGCTCCACGAGAGAAGAGAATTTGTCTTATTTTTGTATTCCCAGCTCCAAACAGTGCCAGACAAATAGAAGGTGCTTAATAAATATTTAATTAACTAATTCATTAATGATACCGCCTTACAGATAGACTGAAAAGAAGAACTTAAAGGGCAAAAAAGAGACAATGCGTACTAAATGAAGGCTTCCCAGGAAAAAGGGACTTGTCTAAGCCCCTGGCACACCCACTGCCCCCTTCTCACTCCACCTTCAAGGCAATGGAACTTTGATCAGATTGGCCTGATGCTGGGACCCCAACTGGGCTGTTTGCATATAAAAAGGGTTGATATATTTTAAAAGGTTACCCCTTAGGTATAGTTTTCTCTTTTCTAGTCTGGGGTCAGAGTAAGTGAGATCTAGAGCATTATTGGCCAGATGTCATTTTTCCACCATTAAAATCTCTAAAACTCCAATAAGGGATGTGGCTTGAACCATAACTATAAGAGTTATTCAGGGGAAGAAGATCAATAGGACTGAAATTGGACAGTTTCAGAGAGGTCAAAAGGCTCGACCCAAGCTTTGGAGGATAAATGTAGACAAATGGAACGGAGAAGACATAAACAATGGGACCAGAATCCATTTTGACTGAAGTTGGGCTCAGTGGATGAAAAACTTAGAATGATTCATTGTGTTGTTCAGACCCAATTTTACAACCAATGGGGAACCACTGGAGGATGCCAAGCAGAGGGGTAACATGGTGATAGCATATTTTTAGAAAGAAGGTTCCTTAACTGGTCTTCTTGATGCCTTTAGGGAGAGCAAATCCTTTAAGGAGACTAGGTCAGGAGCACAGGACTATAAATTAAGCTCTACCATTAATTTGCAGATTTACCTTGGATAAAATGCTTCACTTTGATGGGTTTACTTTCCCCACATATCAAAAGAGAGGCATTGAGAGCAGTTAGTGTGTTTCATCACCAGTCCCAACTCCACACACTTAGCAGTAGATCCCTAAAGTACTATGTTTAGAAGGATTCAGAGATCCTATGTGGGCTCAAAAGAAAAGTGCTACCATCAGCTAGTAATGCCTGCCGTGAGTGCATAAAGGAGGGATGTAGACAGATGTGCCACATATTTGCCACTGATGGTGGATTAGAAAGGCAGATTTAACATTTTGCCCCTACTCTCACTGTCAATACTACCATCACTCTATTCTTGCCAGCCCCACCCATTTCCTAAATCCTATCTTTCTGGGAGTTGAGGATAGGAATTTTCACAGTTTTCTGTGTTACAATTAAGTAGAAACGCTTCATAAAGTGTCTCCCAGCCTGACATTCCTACCAGGGGTCATTTGGAAGCACATCTCAGTGACCTCTTGCTCACTCCCCAACTTGCCCTCTGCAGGACAAATCTGCCAGGGGAACAAAGTGAAGAAACCATTTATTTCCATACAAATGTCCCCTTGATGGGTAATGAGGCAAACCACAGCAGCTGGATCTGCTGTGTAAGGCTGAAATGTCTCTAAATAGAATATGGCTCCAAGTTTTCCATGGGGTACCTGCATCAGCAATTCTGTAAGTAAGTCACCAAGGGGAAGCAACTTTCTCTCGGGCATCCTTTGCCCCTAGCAAATCAGAGCTGTGCAAGGAGGAAAAGTAGGGTAAAGAGGAGGGGCCATAAGTTGGAAAGGGGCAGGAGGAAGAGAGTCAAGAAAAAGGAAGAAAGCAGGACACTGGCCTCATCTCTCACTACTCATTCTCAAAATCTTACCCACACTAAATGACTTGTTGGTTGTATTCAGGTCTTTGCACATGCTCTTCCTCCCCCCCTGGAATGTTCCACATCTTAACATGACTGCTTAACATGACTAACTCATACTCACCCTTAAGGTATGAGCTGGGTGTCACTTCCTCCAGAAAGGCTTCTGAAACCTGGATAAAGGCTTCCTATCCTTTCCTTTTCAAACCACTGATCACACTATATTCAAATTATCTTTTTACTTATCTTTCCTTAGCTGATAAAAAGAGCAGCCAATGTCATTTGAATGTTTAATATGTGGTAGGCACTGCATAAAGCATCTAACACATATGATTGCACTTAATAGCACAATAATTCTATAAGGTAATGAACTCATTTTAAAAATGTAGAAATAGGCTCAGAGAATTTAAGCATCTTGACCAAGGTAATACAGGTTATGCATCTAGCAAGTGGCAGAGCTATGATTAGAACCCGGATCTACCCATATGCTCTTAACCGCCATGCTATATCACATCCCCTTCTTCATGCTGGGCTCCATGGGGCGAAGACCATGTCTTACTCATATATGCCAGCACTGGTGTGTAAGCAAGTAGGTAATACTTAGTATATATTGGTCGATTGAAAAGACTGAATGTTTGTGTCCTCCCCCCTAAAATGTATATATTGAAATCCTAACCCCGGGGGTGATAATATTAGGAGGATGGGGCCTTTGACATGGGATTTGTACCCTTATAAAAGAGGCCTGAGACTGCTCCCTTGCCCTTTCTGTCATGTGAGGTTACAGAGAGAAGACAGCGGTTTGCAGCCCAGAAGGGGACCTTCACCAGAATACACGGGCAGTCCAATCTTAGACCTCTAGGCTCCAGAACTGTCAGAAATCAGTTTCTGTTGTTTATAAGCCACCCAGTCTATGGTACATTTTTTTATTAAAAAAAAATATTTTTAATGTTTATTAATTTTTGATAGAGAGACACAGAGCAGGGGAGGGGCAGAGAGAGAGGGAGACACAGAACCTGAAGCAGGCTCCAGGCTCTGAACTGACAGCACAGAGCCCGACACGGGGCTAGAACTCACAGACCATGAGATCACGACCTGAGCCGAAGTCGGACGTTAACCAACTGAGCCACCCAGGCGCCCCTGTGGTACTTTCTTATAGCAGCCCAAATGGACCAAGATGGAATGAATGACTACAGGAATGAATGAACAGAATCATCACACATGAGAAATAAAAGATTCTATTGGGTCAATTCCTATTTGAAGAGACAGGGCTAATTGACGGGAATTACCCTCATGAGAGTATGTGCTGCTGAGGGCAGCCAGGAAAGAATAAACAAAACCAAGCCAAACAACAACAACAACAATAACAACATAAAACCAGAACTCATCCTAGTCAATGAGAGAAGCCAAAAGTTAGAACCAGAGAAGTGCCAAGGGCCAGGCCCAGGGAAGAATGGGAGATGAGGTCAGAGGTCAGGAGCTGTAGAGACTAGGAATAGGTCTGGAGGCACAGTGCCAGAAAGATCAAGAAGAAAAAATACCCAAGATGACAAATGAAGGAGGTGCTAGGCCCACAGTGTAGGGTGGGGGGTGGGGTGAGTTGGTAGCCTTAAAGTCATGGATAGATACATAAAGATATATAATCCATAAGGATTCATATGGCTTGGGCCAGAACTGGTCCCCAAACCTACACCTTTGCTATTACTCCTCTAAGCAATGTCTGACCCTCACAGCATTTCTCTTCCTTTATTTGTAAAAACACAGATTCTGTGGACTATCCCCTTTTTCCTATAACTGTTGTCACAGTAGAAGTTTCAAATGTTCCAGTCCAAGATACAAATAAGCTAAGAAATGAGAGCAGAAATAACCTCTGCAAAGTTTGGGGTGTGTGGAGAGGGGCTCATTTATAAGTTATCTTCTTTAGTGCTGGGCCCATCAAGCTCCATTCCTGCAAATCCATTTATGATCCATAACTGCTGAAAATGGTTTAAATTCTATAAATGCCTATTTGGTGCCCTTTGTGTGTCAGGCACTAACCTAGAAGATATAGAGAGGAGTAACACAAGCTTACTTTCTATAAGCCTAGCAAAGGATTCTATGTTCCATGCAGGAAATCCAGAACAGTTTAAAATCAGAAAACCTCAGTTCAAGGCAAAGTCCAATCGCAGGTCTTCTGGGGTAACTAGTGAGCAAGCAGTCACTTACTGTGATCTTGGGCAGGTTAAATAACCTCACTGTGGTCTCGTTTCCTCACCTGCAGAATGTAGAATTATGACCCTCGCCTCACAGGGTTGTCACAGGAATTAAATGAGGTAGCATATGGGGAAGCGTTTTATGAAAGTGTAAAGCACTCAGCATATTCGATTCTTGTTACTAGAAATTCGTCTACTGCTCTACAGTGCCACCCTATTTAATATGCAGATTTAGCCCGATGCCTGGAATAGAGATTTAAATCCCATGAACACAAATAAAAGAAACAAATAAAAGACAAAAGGAACTGCAGTTGAGTCCAACTGATCTAATGTGCATTAAGGACCTGTGGCATTTCAGCACAAAACTGTAATTAAGCCTTATAACAGCTGTGTGAGCTAGCTATTGTTTCCCTATTTTAAAGAGACTCAGGGAAAGTAACTTGCCTGAGTCACTCGACAAATAGAGCTGGTGTTTATACACAGGTCGGCCAGTCTCGCCTATACCATGCTCCCATGTTCCTTTTTTTTTTTTGGCAAATACTTTATTCTGCCTATAAATGCTGCCCTCCATCCCCTGAATCAGTAACCCCCGGACAGTGCATCACAATGGATCTCCACACTCCCAACCCAGTGATAACTTTTCTCCTCATTTCACAATTCCATTATTTGGCAAGAAATCCACAAGGGACAAGCATATCAGCAATGAAAGGAAAGGCGTATATAAGCCAGTTTCTTTATCAGCCTCTCCCATGCTTGTGATTTCAGGCCGTGAAGGAGGAACGGGAGCTGTAAGTAATGCTAATAGCATCATCCAAGGAGCGGCAGATAACAGCTCCCCCCGGTCCTGGAGAGGAATTGCTTTTGTGCCAGATGGGTTTTCTTGTTACCATCCTGGCTGTGAGATGAGATGCAGAGAAATCATATGTGATGGGTTTAGAAACCCCACTCCCTCATAGCTGACCCACAGCCTCCCAGAAGAGTTACAGGAGCAAAGAATGGGTTCAGCCATAGATTGCCTGGGCAGAAGCTTAGCACTCCCTCACAAGGAAAGGAAGATAAATAATATGCCCGTGGAGAACCTGGTCCTATTCACCTGGGAGGAGAGAAGGGTCAGAAGGAAGACTTTGTCACTGCTGATGGGCTTCCATAGGGCACAGAGAGCAGGTGGAAACTGAACTTTTGGGGGAGAATCTATAGGAAAGCGGACAGCATCTCAATATGAAGGGGGAAGTTAACATCCCATAATGGAGTGGGCCCTCTGGAGAGGAAGTGGGCACTCTGCCCCAGAACGCTCAAGAAAAGTTAGAGAACCTCAGATGAAAGAGCCTATCTCTGCATCTGTTGGTGGTGAGATCAGATGGCAGTATATTCTGTTCCAAAGCTGGACTTCTTATTGGCTTTAAAATCACAAAGTCAGAATTCCAGCTTTCCAACTTAACAGTGATGTAACCCTGTACCAGTTACTTAACCTCTCTGGGCTTTCATTTCTTCTATGAAATGTAAATATATAATAGTAGTGATCTTACTGCATTGTAGTGAGAATACAATGAGCTAATGCCTACGTGGTACATAAGGGAGCGTTTGCCACATGGGAAGAACGCTATAGACATGTAGTAAGCACCTATCAGGTGCCACACACTTCTTTAAGCTACAGGAGCAGGCAATCGTATACAACACAGATAGATCCATACTCTCATTAATAAACAAATACATTATGATTTCAGGTGCTGGAAAGAGCTACAAAGAAAATAATAGAATGTAATACAATAGAGTATATTTGAGGAAGTGGTAAAAGGGACATTAACTGGAGCAGGTGGGGCGGGTCTCTCTGGGATGAGTTCTACCCAATCAAGAGAAGAAACCAGCCATGTGGAGTTAGGGCATCCAGGAAGAGGGCATAACAAACACAAAGGCCCTGAGGCAGATCAAAGTTTAGTATGTTAAGAAAGGGGGGTGGGAGGCGTGAGAGGTGGGAAGGATGGGAGATGAGATCAAAGACGCAGATAGGGTCCAACCATGTAGAGCCTTGTAGGCCACAGTGAGGAGTTTGGAATTTATTCTAAGGCAAGTGGGAAGCCACTGAAGGTTTCAGGCAGGGTAAGACACCATACAGTTTACATTTTAAAGAGATCACTGACTTGACTTATTAAAACCTCCCATGCATGATCCTTTCTGTTCTTTCCCTAGTCGCGGAAGTCCCCGAAGCCCTAGAAGGGCTCAGCGTTACAAGATAGAAGGTATCTGGGTCACTCGATACTCTCATAGGTATCCAGGACCAGGATCCCTAATGTTGGATTGTTATGGAGTAAAAAGAAACGATATGTATGAAGCCAGGGAGGGAGGGAGGAGGAGAGGGAGAGAAGAGAAAGGAGGGGGAGGTGCTGTTCCTCATGCTGCTACATGAGGAATGCAAATGTGGAGTCAGAAAATGAGCAGTGGAAGCAGGAGACTTCTGGTCTATTTCCCTCACAGTGTTTTGAATAGAGTTAGGTAATTTCTTTTAAGTAAATCAGTGGGCACGGTCAAGGACCAGGTAAACTATGGTATGAACCCATAACCAACCATCTTCTTTGCAGATGTTGGCTCTACTGAAAAGTAGGAGAAATAAAAGTAGCAGACCAGGTTATAATGCCTGAGACAATGTCCTCTAGGTATCCTCTCTCCGTTTTCAGAAGCCAGGTTTAAAAGAAATAACTTGTTTTTCTCCATCAGACCAGATTACCTTTTTCAGTCCTTGCAGGAAGACAACATTTGCTTTCATAATTATAAATGACAAAAATTACAAGGCACAGGTAGTTGAGTTTGAGGCAATAATCCGCACTTGCTAGTCCTACGCATCCTCTGTTAGAAATAGCCACTACCCAAGAACTACAGATATATTAGATGCATATCTGTGCACATATTCACTCATTCAACAAGCATTTACCGAAAACTTACTTTGTACAGGGCACTGGTCTAAGTATAGGGGATACAGTAGTGAACCAAACAAATAAAACTCTTTTCTTGCTAAAATGGTCAGGAACTGTATGCAGACACACAAGCTTCCTGTTCTCATAAATAAACAGAATTTCAGAAGCTGATAAGGGCTATGATGACAATAATAGCATATAATACAATAGAGTATATTTGAAGAAGAACATTAACTAGGGCAGACACGGAAGTTGACACTCCGGGAGGGAGGAAAGAGATGGTAAGCAAAGAAGGAGAATGGGCATCAAGTGGTAAGAAGCACCATAGTGAAAAATACAGCATGAAAGCGTGGGGAGCAGTGGTGGGAAGGATGTTAGAAGGTGGGTTCGTATAAGAAATTTCTAGTCAGGCCTTGTGATGCTTTAGTTATGGGGATAAGGAAAAGGAAGGAGTCAAGGACACCTCCTCTCTTTCTGGTTTACGCAGTGGATGGAGGTGTCATTTACCAGTATAGGGGGCAGTATAGGAAAACCAAGTTTGCGGGGAGAAGATCCTATGTTTGGGTCTGAACATTCATTTCTCTGTGCTGTTCAAATAGTAATATCAGGGCACCTGGGTGGCTCAGTCAGTCAAGCGTCCAACTCCTGATTTCAGCTTAGGTCATGATCTCATGATTTGTGAGGTTCGTGAGTTTGAGCTCTAAGTCGGGCTATGCGCTGACAGTGGGGAGACTTCTTGGGATTCTCTCTCTCTCTCTCTCTCTCTCTCTCTCTCTCTCTCTCTCTCTGTCTCTGTCTCTCTCTCTGTCCTTCCCCTGTTCATGTGCTCATTCTATCTCAAAATAAATAAATAAACTTTAAAAAGTGTAACAAATAGTAATAACAAGTAGATGATGGACATCAACAACATATAAATGGTAACTAAAATTTGGGCCATTGTTCTAGACTATGTACACCCCCAAAATTTATATGTTGAAATCCCAACCCCCCATGTGATAGCATTAGGAGGTAGAGCTTTGGGGAGGTAATTAGGTCATGAGGATGGGCCCTCACTACTGGGATTAGTGCCCTTGTAAAAGACATCCCAGACTCCCTTGCCCCTCCCACTGGGTGAGGATGCAGTGAGAAGACCACCGTCTGCCGATCAGGAAGCAGGCCCTCAATAGGGCACCTCAATCTTGGACTTCCTAGCCTCAAGAACTGGGAGAAATAAATGTTTAACCCACTCAGTCTATGGTGTTTTTGTTATAGTAGACCTAGTGAAGTAAGACAGAAACCAATGCGAATTCACAAAAATACGAAGGCCTGCAGTCCAGGGTTGGTATGGCAGCTTTCTGAATTTGTCCATGACCCACACTCCTTCCACCCTTCCACTGCACCATCCTTAGTGGAGCCCATCACATGGTCCAAGACGGCTGCAGGTACTCCAGCCATTAAGTCTAGCCAGACAGCTCTGCTATTAGTTTGCTCTGAAACCCTGGGAAACTCATCTCTCCTCCCTGGATCTGTTTTCTCCTCTGATCTGTCAAGTTCCTTGTTGCTCTAACATGTCCTGACTCTGTCGGAATAGGGCTGAGCAACTTCATCCAAAGCAGGGAGTCTGGGACACAACCATACAAATACAGTATTGATTTGACTAAGAAACTGACCTTTAAATATTCCATGTTCTTATTGGTGCTTTGGATAAGAACTCTCCAGGGAACTCTGAGGGTAATTGCTTTTGCCTCTGCTTTAGAAGGGGCTGACTTTGATGCAATGCTGTTCTCATCTGCAGGTTTAATTTAGCTCTTTTGTCTGCATTAAACTCACTGGGAACTATCCTTTGTGTGCTGCCAAGCATATCACATGGCCAGTCATTTCTAGCTGAATTTAGACTTGCCCTTTCAGGTAAGGATCCCAGGGTGCTCTGACTGCCAGGTTGGGCAAGCTGACTTCCATCTCCCTCCCTAGGGATCCTCTTTCTGGGAGCTGTGGGTGAGCTGGACCAGCCACTGGGTGTCAGCATTGCTTTGTCCAATTATAAGGGAAAAAAAAAGATATTTTTGTGGTTTGGGAGTTGTTTATTCAGTAAGTTTGGGCTCTAACGTGAGCGCAGCCACAGTTCACATTTTTACAGCACTTAACATGAATCTAAGAAGTGCTCCTGTTTTACATCCGGACTCTCCCTATTCATTCAGCCCCTTCGTGTCCCTCCTCTATATTACTGCCCAATTCTCATTTCCACTTGTGTGTCCCTCAAGTCTATCTTCATCCGGTTACAATCAGGTCTATAACAGCCTCAACTGTAGAATAATGAGCCCTCTGTCTCTGAAGGTTTCCAAACAGAAACTGCAAACCACAGAACCACCTGGTAGGAATTATTGTAGAGAAGAAAAAAATGTGTACATATTTACATACTTGTGTATCATATAAATATAATTAGGAGATAGAAAAAGAAATATATATATTTATATATAAATATATAATAAATATAATATATATGTGATATATATATATATATATATATATATATATATATATATATATCTTTTCCCTGACCTTCACTGACCCGCCTCATCCATAACAGGGTAAATTCTAAACTGTCTAACTTTGCAGACCTGTCTATAACCTGGCTGTCCCCAACCCCTCTGTCTCATCTCCTGTCTCCAACATCACACTTCAATGAGAATGAACTTTTCCAAGGAGAATTTCACACTCTCCAGGCCTTTGTTCACCCTTCTTACCAGGAGAACCTCTACTCATTCTTCCAGATGCTCCTCTGAGGGGCTTGCTGGGAGCCCCAGTGGGCATTCTCCAGTGCCCACTCCCAGCCTAAGCCTAGCATCCTTTCTGGGGGCACCCAGGGTGCATCAACTAAATATACAATTTACCCTAGTGAGTCCAAGTTATCTGTGATGCATCTCTCACCCACTAGATTATAAACTGTGACTTTAAAGTTTTAAACAAAGACTTTGAGTTTTTCATCTTTATATTTCTGGTACCTGCCACTGTGTCAGGCAGCTTGCTGACATTTATAACGTATGTTTATTTAACTGAACTCAGCTGAACCCATGTGGTTATTAACTTTATTCTGCTGAGTCTGCAACGTCTTTTGCATGCAACCTCTGTTCAGAGTTTCAACTGCAATCATCCTGCTTCAGTTTTCGAAGCATGCCCCTTCCTTTGATGTTGTTTGCCTACCTGTGTACCATAGGGGTTACTTTTTCTAAAATACTCTTTTTTTTTTATTAATTTTTTTTTCAACGTTTATTTATTTTTGGGACAGAGAGAGACAGAGCATGAGCGGGGGAGGGGCAGAGAGAGAGGGAGACACAGAATCGGAAACAGGCTCCAGGCTCCGAGCCATCAGCCCAGAGCCCAACGCGGGGCTCGAACTCACGGACCGCGAGATCGTGACCTGGCTGAAGTCGGACGCTTAACCGACTGCGCCACCCAGGTGCCCCTAAAATACTCTTTTTATATCCACTTATATTTTTCTCAAATAAATTTTTTAGAAGAAAATTTTATATTACTACCATAGTTGAAAACTTACACCTGCCACAAAAAGATAGTTTTTAAAAATAATAGGGAAAAATACGCTACTAAATTCTAGCTGGATAGTCTTGCCTGCTATACTAGATACACTTAGACCATTAATGATTCCTTCATGTCTTCCTGTCTGCATGTCCCTCTTTGCCAAAGGACTGAGTTCCTCTCACTAAGAAGTCAGAGTACATTTCTCCATTCCTTGATTTTGCATCCAACCATAGAACTCACCCTGGCCAAAGCTGCATTAGTATCCTTGACACAGACAGAGGTAGGAAAAGCTCTTGTATGACTGGGGTCACTCCTCTACAATGACAATGTGCCCAGATTACACTGATGGGAAAATGCAGGAAATATATAAAGCAGAGTCCAGGTACCTTAGCTAAAAGACAGCTGAGAAGCTAACCACTAAAGTTGACAGCAACTCCAGTCCGAGACCAAAGGAACCATTGACCTTCATGATTGGTTTGCAGGCTCCTGAGCTAAATAAAAGTTTATCACTAGAAGGCACAGAGGTTTTCTGAATGTTTGCTACCTATATTAATATGGCAGTAGATAACTAATACACCTGCCAAGGCTCTGAGCCTCCAGTGTGTTTTCTGTTTGTTAAAAAGTAGGATTAGAAAGCATTGGGTTTCTGAGTGCTAGCACCTAATTGAAACTGTCTCCTTGAAGTAATTGGAGGGATTGAAATGGAACAGGAAAGGGAATAATTGTTTCACTTCATAATTTTATATAATTCATCACAGTTTACGCTTAAAATTATCTCTGTACTTTCCCCCACTTTGAGATACAGTTCTTGCCCTTTTTTACCTGTTTTGCAGACAATGGATACGGCTACCAAAATGGTCTTGGGCTCATTGCCTTAACACTAAAGCCCAAACTTGATTCAAATTCCAGGTGCTCCATGATCTGGTCCCAGCCCTGCTCCTCCAGTCCTGCTCCTACTGCTTCCCCTCTTTAGATAACCAATACGACAACCCAACTTCTACAGTGTTTATTGCACTCAGTATAGACGTTCAGTCATAGCCAGGCGCCTAGCTAGGAGGTGAGGGGCAGGGGGAGGTGATGATTAAGATGCAGCCCTCATTTTCATCAAGTCCTCAGCTCCTAAGAAACCACATAAGAACCACATAACTCTAATATGTGAAGAGTAAGTCGGAGCACTGTAGATACCTATCGGATTGGTACCTAATGCCAACAGTAAGGAGCAAAAGAAGCTAGAATCAGAGAAACATCCCAAGGGGAAGTGATGCCCTTGGATCCAATGAAACCTTTCCTGATTCTCCCACCACAACCTACAAGAGGTGTTTCATTTTCCCCATCCCATTCTGTATCTCATCACATATCATTTAAACTTATTTCATCCATTCTCTCAGACTATCAACTCTTTTTTTTTTAATTTTTTGGATTGTTTATTTATTTTTGAGAGAGAGACAGAGTGTGAGCAGGGGAGGGGCAGAGAGAGGGAGACACAGAATCCGAAGCAGGCTCCTGGCTCTGAGCTGTCAGCACAGAGCCTGATGTGGGGCATGAACTCATGAACCAAGAGATCATGACCTGAGCTGAAGTTGGATGCTCAACCGACTGAGCCACCCAGGTGCCCTGAGACTACCAACTCTTTAGGAACATCGATCTTTTATTATTGTACTAATCACAGCAGTAGCAGGTCATGAGGCAAACATTGAGCACTAACAGTGGATAAGTAGACAGAGGGATGAACAGATGTATAAATGGAAGGTCATGAAATACATCATATTAAAAGAAAATCTTTAGGCTCTCCTTAAGTCACTCCATTCAGATGGCTGCCTAATCCCAAGGTTCCTAAATCTGGTAGCCCAAAAGGTATAGCTAGGGAGATTTAAAACATATATATTTCTAGGATGTGCTTCCTTATTATATTCAGATTCAACAGATATAAGATGGGATCCAGTAATCCACATTTTAATGAGTTTCCCTAGGATCCTCTGAGGATGCCTAAACACCTTCGTGGGAATTATAAATCTAACTCACCTGAGTGTCATATTGACTTCATATTCTCAGATGTCCTATTTGTGAGACACCAAACCTCTCTTTTCACTGATGGCTCAGCCTATTCAAATAACCTACAAAAGAAAAATACTCCTATAACTTGGAAAATTCCACAAGGAGCTGTAACAATATACTAATAATTTACTGACATATATTAAGTATTTAACAAGTATAAGGCATTTTGCTAAGTGCTTTTATGAATATGTGCTCATTGAAACCTATCAGCAACCCTAATAACTCTAAGAATATTGTGGGGTTTTTTTCCTGTTTTTATTTTTGGGGGGTGGGGGTGGGGAGAGGAGAGCCAGACGGAGAGAGAGAGAATCTTAAGCAGGCTCCATGACCAGTGTGGAGCCCAACCCGGGGCTCAATCCCATGACTCTGGGATCATGACCTGAGCCAAAATTAAGAGTTGGATGCTTAACTGACAGAGCCACCCAGGTGCCCTAAGAGTTTTGTTTAAAAAAACAACATTTTATTGAGGTATGACTCACATACAACAAGCTGTACATATTTATATAACATTGAATTTGGAGATAATTATACACCTACAGAGCCATCATCACAACCATGCCATAAATATATCCATCAGCTCCAAAAGTTTCCTCCCACTCTCTTAATAACAAATTATTTTTTGTGATAAAAATACTTATATATGATCTACTCTCTTAGCAAATTTTTAAGTATACAACACAATATTGAACTGCTCTTTGGTCTGAATGTTTGTGTGCCCCTCAAATTCATATGTTGAAATCCTAACCCCCAAAAGTAATGGGATTAGTGCCCTTAGGAAATAAAAAGTGATCCCTAGTCCTTCATGTCATGTGAGGATACAACAAGAAGTCTGTGACCTAGAAAAGGACCCTCACCTGACCATGTTGGCCACCTGATCTCAGAAATGTAGCCTCCGGAATTATGACCTATAAATTTCCGCTGCTTATAAGCTAGCCAGTCTGTGGTGCTTTGTTAGAACAGCCTGAAGGGAGTAAGTCAGGCCCTATGCTATACAGCAGACCTCTAGGACTTATTCATCCCATGTAAATGAAACTTTGTACCTTTGACTAATACCTCCCATTAATACCTTCTGTCGGCCTGTGGCAACCACCTTTCTACTCTCTGCTTCTATGAGCTTGACTTTTTTAGATTGTATCATCAAAATGGTAACATGTAGTATTTGTCCTTCTGTGACTGGCTTACTTCACTTAGCATGATGTCTTCAAGGTTCATCCATATTATTACTAATGGCAAGATTTCTATCTTTTTTAAGGCTGAATAACATTCCATTGTATATACTGCATTTTTAAAAAATCCACTTATCTGTTGATAGACATTTAGGTTGCTTTCATATCTTGGCTATTGTGAATAATTCTGTGATGAACACCTGAGCACAGATATCATTTCAAGGTATTAATTTCGTTTCCTTTGGGAATATACCCAGAAGAAGGATTAATGGATCATGGAGTGCTTCTGTTTTAATTTTTTGAGGACCCTCCATGCTGTTTTCTAAGTTTGTTGTAAATTGTGTCTGTACCAGTTTGCATTCCCACCAACAGTGATATTCCTTTTCTCCACTATATATTATATATTATATTAATATTATTTTATATTATATTTATATTACATTATATTAATATATATCATATTGCTATAATAAATATTATATTATGTTAATAAACATTATATTATAATAAATATTATATAATTATTATACTATATTAATATAAGAATTATATATATTAATTATACATATATAACTGCCATCCTAACAGGCTTGAGGTGATATCTCATTCTAGTTTTCATTTGCATTTCCCTGATGATTACTAATGTTGATTACTCATTTTCACGTACCTGTGGGCCATTTGTGCATCTTCTTGAAGAAATGTCTATTCAATTCCTTTGCTCATTTTTAAATTGGACTATTTTGTTTTTTTGCTATTGAGTTGTAGATATATTTTATATAATAATCCTTATATATTTTAGATAATAATCTCTTGTCCGATATACAGTTTGCAAATATTTTTCTCCCATTCTGCAGGTTGCCTTTTTATTTTGTTGATTATTTCCTTTGCTGTGCATAAGCTTTGGTACATACTCCTTTTTAACCCTAGTCTGCAAACAAACAGAGGTACAGGGAAACCAACTAACTATATGGGGTTAAAGTTGGAATTCAATCACAGGTCCACATGATCTCAGAGTCCCACGATTATAATGTGTAAAGGTAATATCCAGAAGAATTACATATACATCCAGACTGAAAATGGAATAAGAGGGCATGGGTCAAACTAAAGCAGGATGAACCTCAACTAGACATAAAGAAGATTTTGGTGAGAAAGAATTTAGGGAAATAAAAAGAGGACTAGTCAAGGACTCAATCCCCAGTGTTGTCAACAACAACAAGAATAGTAAATACTTACACATAATTTACCATGAGCCAGTCTCTATTTTAAGGGCTTTATATAAATTAACTCACTTACCACCACTTTACAGATGAGTTAGCTGAGGCATAAAGAGGTTACACACCTAGGAAGCAATATCCTGGAATTCAAACCCAAGCCATTTGGCTCCAGAATCTACACTCTTGGCCACCATGACAATAGTTATTCAAGTAAACTTTGGCAATTCCCATCCTTTCCCTTGGTCTCTGTCTCAAATACAAAATGGAGGAGTTGGTTTCAATGATCTTCATAGTTTCTTCCAACTCTGATCTTTTTTTTAGTCTAATTTTATTTAAAGTATAGATTTCCCCTTTTCTGCAAGAATATTTTAAAATTAGATGCCTTCTTGAGGAAAGATTAGACACAGTCTTGCCTGAACCTGGAAGTGACGTAGATACCCTCTCAAAGTCAAGAAATAATGAGTGATAACTCAACTCATAGGGAATTCCTGGGGGTGAGGATATGTGCCTCAGTCACTTCAGGCTGCAATAGCCAAAATACCACAGACTGAGTCTCTTAAGCCATAAACTTTTATTTTTCATAGATCTAGAATCTGGAAAGTCCAAGATAAAGGCACCAGAAAATTCGAGGTCTGGTGAGAAGCTACCTCCTAGTTCATAGATGATTGTCACCTTGCTGTAATCTCAAACAGCAGAAGAAGGGAGAGCTCAGGGTTTCTCTTATAAGGGCACTAAGCCCATTTGTGAGGGCTCCATCTCTGTGAGCTAATCACCTCACAAAGGCCCTATCCCTCCCAATACCATCATCACATCAAGGGTTGGGAGTACAACAAATGAATGGGGGGAGGGGGGGCACATACAAACATTCAATTCACTGCAACATGTCATAGTCAAGGCCCTTCAAAAAAATCACTGCTCATATCTAAACATCTGAGAGGTCCAATCCTCCCTTAAAAGAAGATAATGATCTCAAGTGTACAAGTCAAAAGAAAAAACAAAACAGACTTTTCATAGCTCTGCAACTGCTTTAAGAGACACAGGCTGTGACTGTTTCCAATTTTGTGTCTCCCTCTCTCTCTGCCCCTCCCCTGTTCATGCTCTGTCTCTCTCTGTCCCAAAAATAAATAAACGTTGAAAAAAAATTAAAAAAAAAAAGAGACACAGGCTGTGATAAATCAAGTCAAGCAAATAAGAATTCCAAAAGAGCCTACATAGTTGGTTTAAATTGTACTTCTGCCACACATAAGCTATGTGACGCTGAGCAAGTTACCTAACCTCTGTAAGCCTTAATTTCCTCATCAGTAATATGGGATAATCATATCTTTCTCAAAAGGTCATCATGAGATTTAAGCAAGATAATACAAGTAGGTACAGGTGGAAATGATATTACTAATAACAAGAGTATAAACAAAGCCATTACACACTAATGTGGTGTCAGGTACTGTTCTAGGCAATTTACAATCTCCCAACCAATAAAAACAAATCTATAACATTCCTGAGAAATGATCTCCACCCTCTTATTGGACCCCCAGAAATGGGTAACTCATTAACTTCCAGGCCATCTCTCTGAATGTAATATTTGCTGCAGTAGAAATCATCCCTTTTCTTTTATTGTTGTAGTCCTAGCACCTGGATAATCTTTTCTCAGACAGACTTTTTTTTGTTGTTCCGAATCATGCAACATTTTATTTTTTTTAATATAATATATTATCAAGTTGGCTAACATACAGTGCACACAGTGTGCTCTTGGTTTTGGGGGCAGATTCCCATGATTCATCACTTCCATACAACACTCCTCCGTGCTCAGATTTTTAAGAATTGTATCAATGAGACACATGAAGGATTAACCATTCTGTAGGTTTGTTATTGTTACTGATGAAAAACAGTTAACATGGACCGAGCATAATATTAATAGTTAATAATAATAATAGCTAACATTAATTGAGCATATGTAACATATTACTGTATATGAATGATGTCATCTAAGCCTCATGGTAACCCAGTGAGTTATGTACTATTTTATTATCACTCCTGTTTTATAGAAATATACACCATGGCATGAAAAAGCCTAAGTAACCTGCCCAAATCCTCAAACTCTGTGCAGAGTGGAGCAGGGATTTCAACCAGGCTGTCTGACTGTGACACTCGTGCTCTCACAATACCATGTTGTTTCTGTTGGGTGTGACACTAGAGGGACCCCAACAGTTAGCATCTCTCATTTTGCAAGAGCCTGCTTTTCATCAAAATCTTTTCACTTTATCCAGAGTGAAGTAGGCACAGCCAGAACTTTAAGGACATTACTGTTCTGGTGCCCATCATATACTTTCACTGAGCTTTCCAGATTCCAGCTTACACAATGGATGATGCCCTGCAGTTTAGGCTCTGCACAAAGTTGCAGATGATGGGTTGCTGGTTAGCATGTCAGCTGAAGGACAATAAATTTTAATGCAAATGCAATGAGCCGGAACGACAGTATTTTCTCCAAGAGCCTTAACTAGGTTAGCATGACCTCCGAGAGGGGCCAGAATTCTAACAGCAAAATTAGAATAGAAAGGCTTATGGAGATTTCTATGCTAATCAGCCATGTTTTACTGGAACGATTATGTTCAGCACAATGGCCATTTGCCAGCTTCAGCCAGGGCATCGTGTGGTCAGGTGACCAACAGAAAAGGATGACTCAGAAAGTGCTGGGGAGGCCACATTAAGGCAGCAGCACCCTAAAAATGGTGGCAGAGGTGGGATAAAAGTGCCAGGACCCACAAAGAAAGAAGATTTTCTTATAGGAATTCTAGCACACACCTTACCAGCTTTGCGGTTTGTGCTGCAGTAAAAATCCTTTGTTTGAGAGTTGATAGGAACAATATACCTCTGGGACCTGAAAACAGGGATAAAAAGGAGAGAAAAACAAGAAAATGTCTCTGTTCAGATTAAGGATTTTTACTCACACCTAATCTTTGCTCTTGGGATAGAGACTTTGTGTTCTGCTCAAGTAAAGAAGAGATGCTGTTTTCTTTGACCTGTGCCCCCCTCAACCAAGAAACCTCATCATCTCTCACATCTGTTTTGTTTTGAAATTGGGGGAATTTACAGAATTGAGCTGGTTAAACACAGAACTTTATATAGACAAAACCTAAAAACAAACAAACAAGCAAACAAACAAACAAAACAATCAAACCTAACTGTCTCTAGTCTACCCACACATGTGTAAGAGTCAACAACAATCAAAGAAGGAAGCAAACAACTAAAGATGTACCATAGCACCTCTTGGTACTTACAATGCCTTCTGAACAGCTTTTTAATGGTTTTCAAAAGATACCTTGGCCCGCCCCCAGAAATACTGAATCATAATCACAAGGAGAAACAGAGGAGAAATAATCTATATTTTTAAATAAGCTGTCCAGATGGTTCTGATGCAGGACCAAGTTTGGGAATCTCTGCTCCGGACCACACCTCCTTACATCATCACACAGAGGAAAAGCACTGATGCTATTCTGGGTCCATCTTGCCTAGCATTCAGGCTCTAAATGCAGAACCAAGAGCTGCGATCCAAAGAACATAGTTGTTATGTTTCCTGACATTGACCCCAAACAACATTAAAGTAATTAATATTCACCTAGCACTTAATATGTGCCAGGAACTTTTACATATATTATCTTGTTCCAGTCAAAGGTTAATGCCACTTAAATATTTAAAAATACAGTATGTAGCTATGCTACTCTTAGTCAGAAATGTTGAACAACAGTAACACTGTATATAACTGGATCACACAATTTTGTTCATACTTCAACCTAGATAAAGACAGAAAATTCATTTATTTTGTCTGTAACTGAGGTTTCCATCGTCTATAACTTCCACTTGACAGTCGGTAGAAAAATGAACTAAATGATCAATCTAGTTTAAATTCTGTCTTTTCTTATTATCAAAACACTGACTTTAGGTAGTGTCAGTCTCCCTAGAATAAAAATTTCTAAATCTCTGAAATCACTTCTCCCTGCTTTTCCATCAAGCTAAATTCTGGGTGTAAGGCAAGTGTGGAGAAAGAGAGAGATATGTGATTTCCAAGTATTCATGGTGACATGTCAAGTAACGGGATGGCCTTCTGCTCATTCTTGTCCAGGGATCACATCCTATGTCCACCTGCTTTCTGCTTGCCCCTCTGGCCTGCTCAGCAGAAATGGAAGCTGGCATGACTCTTAATCTCATATATTCTCCTGCCTCAACCAGAACACAGACTGGGGGACCCTGCCTGCCTGAGCCTCTCCTTACCTGCAGCTAGCAGCAAAGATTTTTCTAAGGTTTGGCTGGAACTCCCTCTTCCCACCTGGCAGGTCTGACCTGCTATCTTAATTACAGGGCCAGCTTACCCCAACCACCATAACCTCAGGGACAGGATCCCAAACACTCTCAGGTAATTATGGGGCCAACCTGCACCCCACAGGACAAGCAGGTCCATCTTGTGTCCTAAGCTGGCCACAAAGCAAACCTACTCTCAGTGTGGATCCAATGTATCTAATCAGCCTCCTGCCCTCTGTGCCAAAGCTAGCACAGGACCCTGTCTCTTCACCCTCCTCTCCCATGCCCTTCTCTCTCCTGTATCCCACTATCTTTGAAGACAAAAAGGGGCAGTCTCTTCCACAAGGCCTTCCGGAGGAGACCTCCCATAGATAGAGCATGCCCTTGATATGTGTAACAGGAGCTAAAGCAATTTAGGCAATTCCCTTTAAAGCCTACAGCCTGATTTGGTGTGGATGCTCCTTTTGGTCAGCATCCCTCCTCTGGTAGCCCTAACCTTCCCCTTCCCTTCTCTGGGTAACTAGGGCAAAGCTCATGTCATTGGGAAGACAGAAGATAAAAATATGAATAATTTGGGGCACCTGGGTGGCTCAGTCGGTGAAGCATCTGACTCTTGATTTTGTCTCAGGTCATGACCTCACGGTTCGGTTCATGAGATCAAGCCCCATGTTGAAGTCTGTGCTGACAGCACAGAACCTGCTTGGGATTCTCTCTCTCCCTCTCTTTCTGCCCCTCCCCTGCTCATACTTGCATCCTCACTCTCTAAATAAATAAATATACAAGCAATTTTAAAAATTCTTTAAAAATGAATAATTTAAAATATTTCCCCACTGTATATGTATACTTTATAATTTCCAAAATGAGTTTACATTGTAAGGAAGGGAAAATGGGAATTACTAGTCACATCTTACAAAGGAAGACACTGGGGCACAAATTGCCATATGATTAGTTAGTGGTCTGGAATAGTGTCCTTTGTATGTCTGTCTTCTTTGTATGATACATATTTCTTTGCTTTGCTTAGTGGTATTTTTTTTTTAATTTTTTTAATGTTTACTTATTTTTGAGACAGAGCATGAACAGGGGAGGGTCAGAGAGAGAGGGAGACACAGAATCCGAAGCAGGCTCCAGGCTCCGAGCTGTCAGCACGGGGCTCAAACTCACGGACCAGGAGATCATGACCTGAGCCGAAGTCTGACGCTCAACCGACTAAGCAACCCAGGCACCCCTGCTTAGTGGTATTTTTTAACCAACACTTTCTTGAGTAATGAGTCCCATTAGGCAAGGCCAAGTGCCACACAGATGGTCCTACTATTTTACCTGTCTATTCAAATCTGACTGCCCTAAAAGGCCCAAGTCACACATCACCTCTCTCATATCCCTTCCGCTACCTTGCTATCTTTTGAATACTTTTTGTTAACCTGTAGTCCAGACAGCATCATGTGACACATAATTTAATATAACAATGTCTTGTGTTTGCTTTCTAATTTGTCTCTCTGTGCAACTCTAGCCTCTCAGCTAGTCTGTAAGCTATTCTGCGAGCTGTATGAAGGCAGGAATTATGCTTCTAAAGTCCTGTTCTTGTGGTTGGGACCATAGATTGTGAATTCGAATGAACAGGTTCGAATAATGGTTCTGCTTATGAGATCCTGGGAAGACCACCTAACCTTCCTGAGCCTCTGTTCCCCCTACCCTCTGCCTACAAAGCAGAGATAGTAATATGCCTGCTCACAGGTTTGCTGTGAACATTAAATAAATGAACGTATTCAAAGTATTTAAAATAATACTAGATACATAGTAAGCACTACATGTGCTTGGCATTGTTATTTTTATGCCCCTTAGCACATGAGACTGAGTACAAAGCTGATACTTGTTAATGCTTCTGAGTGGAGTTATTTGAATTAGCAGAAGACTTTTATTTAAGTCTTTTATTTTAAATAATAAATTTCTGAGATGCAAAGCTAAACTTATCGAGATTGAAATTCTTCAGACAAATGAGTCTAGGCAAGCCTAAGAAACAATTTATCACAAAAATAAAACTGCCCACAACACCACATCGCACACAAAATAACAGCTCTCATCATTCTTCTGCATTTCTACATTATACAAAGAAAGCATTTCCTTGATTTTACCCCCTTTAAGCACCACAACACCGGAGAGGTTAGCAAGTCAAGGATGAGGGCTCTTACTTTATAGATGACAACACTGAGGTACTGGAAGTCAAGAGGTTGGACCACATCATTGAGAAAGTTTTTATGGGAGGCAGGAACAGAACTCAGCAATCCTGCTCCTGGATGAACACCTGTGCTCGGGGCTAGCCAGTCACAACACACTGCAACGACCATGATCTCCCTTGGCCCTCATAGCGACTTGCTGAGCTTCTCAGAAAAGGCATCACAATCCCTATTTTGCAGGTGAGAACACCATAACTGGGGAGGGGGGGGGTGGCTAAGAAGTGACAGAGGCTGGGCCAAAGCCCAAACCCCCTGATCATAACACTGCGTTCCTCCACTTCCCCACAGCACCCAACCACAGTGTTCAGTAATGAGAAGGAGGTGCTGCAGCATGGTGCTTACGAGGTGGGTTCTGGCCTCATACCAACCTCAGTCTGGATCCCATCTCACCACATTCCCCGATCTTTTTTCATCTATAAGATGAAGATGATACCAGGTACTTTTCTCATAAGGTTGAAAGACAATTAAACTAGACAGGCTATGCAGATACTTGGAACAGTACCTGGCAAATATTAAGGACTCAGCCAATATGGATGGGGGAAACACTTCTCACTCATCATGACTCCATGGGCAGGGACTTCAGCTACACCACCGTTCCTGGCCTCTCTTCCCACTCTCACTTACCCTTCCCAAGAGAAAGGAGAGTTTTATCAGGGTGTATTCGGAAGAGTCCTTTGGGTCTGCTCTCGGCCATGCATGAGGCTCTGAAAAGAAGACTCCCATTCTGTTTAAGGGGAGGCCTGTGATTGCACAAACACACTGGTCTGAGAACATTCTCTTCAGGGGTGCAGAATTAAGATTTCCATTGTTGTCTCATTCCTAAGCCAAATCCCTCAACCTAACTTTCATCAATAATAGATAGGACATTTTGATATCCATTTTTTTCTGATTCTTACATCTATCTCTTAATTGGTTCAGACTTAGGGGAAGAAGGTAGGTACTATCCACTGACCCCATAAAATGCCAACAAATATTAGCTGCTGCCATGATTATCGGTATCATGTAAAAACTGTTTCTAAGCAGGAGTTCTAGAGATCTGCAGTTTCCCTGTATCCCATCCAATGGCTGGCAAAGTTCTACAGGGTTTGGCTGCTACATTCAGCAGTGATGACCAACAGCCTCAGCACCAAGAAGCCAGAGATGAAACTGACCAGAGTCTCCAACCCTTCCCAAAGTCAGATCTCAGGAATGCATTGAGGACAAAGCTGACTCAAGACATTTTCTCAGGACTTTCTTGTGCAAGTGGCCCACTAAGACTAGGAATCAAAGCCCAGCAAAATCTCTGCCACTTTCCCAATGTTCTGCTGGATGAGTTTCACCTTGGGTGTCTCCAAAACTTTGTCAGAGCATATGGGGAATACTAGGAGGGTGACTGGACATCCAGTCTATTTTGGTTCTCTAATTCTCCAGCAGCCTGGTGTCTGAGCTAAGAGAAATGTGACGGTGTCAGAGTACAAGAGAGCGCCAGTGGCAAGGGCTTCTACATGTCTATTTCTGGCTGTCCCCTGATGCTGTGTCATTGGAGGAGCTGTGACATCACAGCCTCTGCCTTTTTACAAGGGCCTGGCACTACAAGTGACTCATAGAGAATGTCAACTGTGGCTGCCAGCCTGGATCAATACACAGACTCGGGGAGTCACACAGAGTGACTTGTGCCGGGGTTGGGTAGGGTCAGGAAGACAATCATAGACTATTAGGCCTAGAAGTGACCTTAATTGTCCTCTAGTAAAAACCCCATCTAAAGTCTCAGGCCCTGCCACAATATCCGTGATAAATGGGCCTCCAGATTCTGCTTACATATCTCCAAGGACATTGAGCTCATTATCTTCCAAGGCAGCTATATTAGGATGATTTGAGCCACAAGTAACAGCATATTTAAGCAATACAAATTTTAACATCTCACTTAACAAGAAATCTGAAGGAAAGTGGCAGGATGGTTGGTTAGTGGCTCAGTAGAGTCACCAAGGTCCAAGGCCTTTTCCATCTTACAGGAAATCAGTGATGGTTTTCTTCACTGGCTCAATTATCTTTTTTTCATCTGATACTATCAAAGCAAAGAGAAACGTGGCACACACCAGAGGCTTTATACCTCATGTGTTTCTCTCTTTTCATCAAAGTGGAAAACCTTCCCCAGGCCCCAGAAGACTTCCCGAGCCTCTCATAGGTCAGAAAAGGATTGCAGACCCACTCCTAAACCGATCACTGGCAGAAGGGTATAGGATTGACAAACTGGCCTTGAACAGTTACGGACCATACCTTGGACTTGGACCCACTGCTACTAAACAAAGGATAGTTTTATAAGCAAAGAAAAAGGGAAAATGGCTATTAGGCACAGGCATTCAATTATATCTGCTAGAGTAGCCTGACCTGTGTTGAATTATTTCAAAGTATTATAGAGTATTGAGTTTGAAACTGCCTAACACCACATTTCCTCAGCCATTGGGTCTAGATCTACTCTGATGCCTCATAGAATAAACACGTTTCCAAATGGTAACTAACCTAAAACATATGTGAAAATTGACTGTTCTAGAAAGTCTTCAGTTTTCTGAACTCTTCACTGGGAGACAGCATAGTACAGAGTTCTAAAGCCAGACAGCCTGGGTTCAACTCCCAGCTGTCCTACTTAATAGCTGGATGATCCCAGGAAAGTAACTTTAACCTCTTTGTACCCAGTCCCTCATTGGACAATGAATACAATAACAGTGTTTACCTCATAGGGTCATAGGGTTTCTGTAGAGATTAGTGAGTATACATAAACACTTAGAACAGTGCCTGGCACATAGTTGGTACATTCAAGTGTCTATTATTGTAGGGTCAGTTTTAATTTTTTGATCGCTTTATTTTGTCAGCAATCTGTTTATCTGCACCTCAGTTAAAAAGTCAAAGCAAGGACTCAAGTCTAGATTTCTCAGTATACGCCCCGATATTCTCTCCATGGCTGCCTCAGAGAAAGTTGAATAACAACAATGATCTTTAATTCACGGTTGCTAAACCATGTCTTCAATATGTGCAGTTGAGTTTTTTGAACTTGGATAAAAGGCTTACATTTAATTTGATCTCACTTCACGCAAACACTGGAGGACTCAAAGTGTGTCTATGACTCTAAGAAGGGGAAATAAAGAGTACAAAAACCTTAAACTCACCAGGCAAGATTGTTCTCCCATCCCTAGGACCACCTTCCTGAGACTCTCCAATTCCACCACTAGGATTTACCCATTACCGAGCCTGGTCTCTCAGCCCCCTATCAACCCTGTGGGCCTAGAGCAGTGTCGTGAGATGAATTATGTCCCCTCAAAATTCACAAGGTCTAACCCCTGTACTTCAGAATGAAACTCTTTGGAGACAGGTCTTTCTGGGACTTCCAGGCTATCAGAAATAAATGTCTACTATGTAAGCCATTCGCTCTGTGATATTTTGTTATAGAAGCTCTGGCAAACGAATACAGGCAGCCTGACTGGTTTCTGGCCTTGTTATTAAAAACCCTGCTTAGGATGCACCACGGACACGTCGTCCTCCACTTTCACCACACCTACTACAACCTTCTTCATCCTCTCCTTGTCCATCTCTTCTTTAATCATCTAGAGCAACTTCAACAGCCATTTGTCTGCCTGGCTGTGCCTGCTTTCCTCATCGGGGTGCCCTCATGTGCTGAGTAATTGTGAGAAAGTCACTCTAACCTATTTGTACCAACAAAGAGATCCACACCAGCGCAGATGTGCTCCTCAAATAATCTACAACAGAATCACTAGGTGTATTCCTGGGCCCTACAGATCTAGCAAAAGAAAATATATTAGCAAGCTTCCCAGGTGATTCTTATCGACCTTCCCAAACACTTATCTGTTACTAACAATTTGTTACTTTCCTGACTGGCTTTGAAAATCACAAATTGGAATAAGGAAAGAAACTTGCTACGGGGA
This sequence comes from Felis catus, assembly GCF_018350175.1. Lineage (NCBI taxonomy): Eukaryota > Metazoa > Chordata > Mammalia > Carnivora > Felidae > Felis > Felis catus. Next base: position 194,631,949 of record NC_058368.1, read on the forward strand.
CTTGGAAAAGTCATGTTCCTCTTCTGGACCTCAGTTTGCTCTTCCTATGCATCAAGGAAGGTGAAGCCCAAGTTCCCTTCTTGGTCTGTTACTTCTCTAACTGGAAGCAGGTTTGGGTTAGAAATAGAATATTAGGGGCGCCTGGGTGGCGCAGTCGGTTGAGCGTCCGACTTCAGCCAGGTCACGATCTCGTGGTCCGGGAGTTCGAGCCCCGCGTCAGGCTCTGGGCTGATGGCTCAGAGCCTGGAGCCTGTTTCCGATTCTGTGTCTCCCTCTCTCTCTGCCCCTCGCCCGTTCATGCTCTGTCTCTCTCTGTCCCAAAAATAAATAAATGTTGAAAAAAAAATTTTTTTTTTAAAAATTAAAAAAAAAAGAAATAGAATATTATATCAGCCTGATATTAACCAACTTTCAAATCCCAATGGTTAAACTAAGACAACACACTTTGATGTGAGGACTAGTGCTACCACATAATTTAGAAGGGCAACAATCAAAACCAGACAGAGGAATTTATTGGCCCACGATCCAAACAAGAGGACAAAATTTGGCCAACAGTCAGACAGTCCTTCAGAAACTATCTAAACACCTCTAAGGCCTGCTATTCCAGGAAGCCCACCTGGACTAAGTAATGCAGCAGGATGATCTTCCTGTTCCCACCCTAGTGACCTAGGAGTGACCAAAACAGCAGAAGAGTGTCACCAGGCTATATGGCTGCCTTTGACCATAAACATTTGGGGATAGGGAAGGAGAGAGAGACTTGACTGTAGGTCCTAAAAAAGATTCCTCCGATTCGATCAGTTGGACCAGCGTTGGCTCTAACACCTGGTGTTCAACACCCAGGCAACCCCCAGTGGCAGAGAGTGTAGCCAAGCTCTGGCAATCAGTCCTCCTGGCCTTTATGTGAAAATCGGCCAAGGGTCTGTCTAACTGGGTGGGAGAGGAGTGGGAAACAGAGGACAGTAAGGAGTGAAAGACAGTAGATAGAACAGGGGTGGGGATGGGGGATTTTATAAAGTATAGGGAAAAAAAATCTTTGGGACCTGCCAGCTTCCCTGGGTCAGTCAGCTGTGCTGTCAGACCCTGTCACCAGCTTTGGACCAGCTTGGTCTTGTTCCAGTCCTGAATATACTGTATAATTTTAAATCACTTTTTATTTGTCAGCCTAAAAGCAAGGGACCTTTTGCCTTTGCACACAAAATGAATGAAAAATGCATTTGTGCCACCATTAAATTTAAAATATCTTACAAGATATAAAATATGGAGGGACAGCCTGCTCCAAGGGAGGACTATTACTCCGAAATATTAAAACTCAGGCTCTATTTCTAGCTTGTTTATTAATTTATCATTAATATATTCATCTATTTCTTCATTCAGCCAACATACATTTATTAAGAGCTCTCTGTGTTCTAGGCATCATGTTAAATGCAAAGGATAGTACAGTAAACAAGACCAACACAGTTCATCCCCTCAAGGAGCTCCTCATCCAGTGGAAGGGAAAGATGATAAGCAAAATGTGAATAAATGATTACGGAGTTTCAATTTTTATAAGTGCTGTGGAGGAGACATACGAGCTGCCATGAAAATGTTTGACTTGTACTTTCTCTGTGCAGAATCGGGCAAGGTTTCCCTGAGGTCTGAACTGGCTCTGCCACTGGATCATATGTATGACTATTCTACTGGGCAAGTTCCTTCAGACTTATTAGGCCTCAGTTTACCTATCTGTAAAATAGTAAGGCTGCACTCATGAACGTGACTATCTCTTCATTACATCATGATCCTTGTATGTTTACCACACTGATGCTTGTACCTGTGAGTATATACAAATAAAGTGTGGGTATATATAATCCATTATAAAATGGATTTAAGAAAACTGCCACAGAAAACAAGGTGACCTTTCTCAGTACAGAGACCACTGAGGCAATAGCTCTCCCCAGAGAACAATTTCTCTCCCTGGAACCTGGTCAAATGCATCACTCCAGCTCCCGACAGGGCCATCTCTGGGTTGGCGGCTTGCAAATTTTCTTCCCCCAGCCAAAAGCATATTTCACCGGCATGCAGGCAGGAGTGACAGAATGGGGTTAGGACGTGGAGAAGAGTGACATGGTTTTTTTCATCTGAGGCACTGCAGGGGAGGAGACGGCAAGGAGCCAACGTTGGTAGCTCTCTGGCATGAGGCAAACAAGGATGCCTATGTGAAGGGCGACACTGGGGTTCGTCGGGAGGAGAGGGGTTCAGAGTCTGGAAAGGGACTGACTCAGGAAACTCACACGTGAGATCCAGCCTTGCAATGAAATTTCTATGTAATTTTAATCAAGACATGGACTTTCTCTGGGCCTCGGGTACCTCTTAAATAATTAACCATTTCCTCTAACTACCTGGATGACATTAACATGAGGATACGAGTTATATGATAAACACGTTAGAGAGATAAACAATGACTTTAGACAGCCATCTCTCTTTCCCTTTAGCAAAGATACAGCCAAAGTTTTGCTACATGGGCCACCTTCAGTAAAGAGCCATACAGTAGGGAAAAATCAACGTCTCTCAAGACAGCTATGATAAAGCATACTAAGGCGTTTCGTAAACTGTAAAGCACCATGTTCGTGTAAGTTACTATTACTTCTTAACTGGGCAGTTGGATGCATAGATGAGTAATTGAGGAGGTGGATGATACGGCGATACAAAAGTCACAAACAAGCACATTCTCCATCGTCTAACAGAGTGTATGAAAAGACCTCTGTAACTCTTGCTATGGAGAAATCTAAAATAAACTGGCTCTCTATAAACCCAAGTGACACATGAGTTGGGATGTGATCAAGGATTCTTTTTTTTTAAGTTTGGTTTATTTATTTGGGGGTGGGGAGGGAGGGCAGTGAGAGAGGGAGAGAGAGAATTCCAAGCAGGCTCCACTCTGTCAGCGCAGAGCCCAATACAGGGCTTGAACTCACCAACCGTGAGATCATGACCTGAGCTGAAACCAAGGGTCGGATGTTCAACTGACTGAGCCACCCAAGTGCCCCTATGATAATGGTATTTAAATGCCAATAATTTGAGTGAATGGTGCAGAGCATTTTAATACATATCAAACCATGTGGTACTCACAAGATAACAAATCAGCTCAGAATGGTGTTATTATTCCTTTTTGCAGATGTGAAGACTGAGCCAACAAACATTAATGGTTTGACTACTAATCACAAGGTTTTAGAGAAAGAAGGAAGAAAAGAGTAGATCTTCTTGCTTCAAAACCAGGGCTCCCTCAAAGGCAATCCATGGAATGGGAGAAAATGTTTGCAAATCTTATCTCTAGTAAGCAGTTAATATTCAAAATATCTAAGAAACACCTACAACTCAATAGTGAAAAAACAAATAACCCAATTTAAAAATGGGCAAAGGGGGCACCTGGGTGATGCAGTTGGTTAAGCGTCCGACGTCAGCCAGGTCACGATCTCACGGTCCGTGGGTTCGAGCCCCGCATCGGGCTCTGGGCTGATGGCCCAGAGCCTGGAGCCTGTTTCCGATTCTGTGTCTCCCTCTCTCTCTGCCCCTCGCCCGTTCATGCTCTGTCTCGCTCTGTCCCAAAAAACGTTGAAAAAAAAAAATTTAAAAATGGGCAAAGGCCATTTCCCAAAGGCCATAGGTGTATGAAGAAGGTCAACACTAATCATCAGGGAAATGCAAGGCAAAACCATAATAAGATATCACTTCATACATGTTATAATAGCCATTAACAGAAAAACAAAAGTAACGAGTGTTTTTAAGGATGGGGAGAAAAGGAAATCCTTGTGCATGATTGGTAGGAATATAAAATGGTACAGCTACTATTAAAAACAGTATGGAGATTCTTCAGAAAATTAAAAATAGATCTACCATAAGATCCAACAATCCCAATTCTGGGTATTTATCCAAAAGAACTGAACACGGGTCTTGAGATATTTGCACTCTCATGTTCATAACAATAGCCAAGAACTAGAAACAACTCAAATGTCCATCAAGAAATGAGTGGATGAAGAAAATGTGGTAAATACATGTAATGAAATAGTATTCAGCCATAAAGGAAAGAAATCTTGTCATACACTGCAGCACAGATGAACTTCGAGGACATTATGCTAAGTGAAATAAGCCAGTCTCCAGAAGGACAAATACCACATGATTCCACTTTATGAGGTATATAAAGAAGTCAAACTCACTGAGGCAGAAAGTAGAATGGTGACTGCCAGTGGCTGGGAGGAAGGAGAAATGGGGAGATGATGTTCAGTGCATATAAAGTTTCAGTTATGCAAGATGCAAAGTTACAAAGATCTGTACAACATTGTATTTGTAGCTAACAATACCTTAATGTTCACTCTAAAATTTAAGAGAGTAGATATCATGTGCTTTTTACCACACTTAAAAAAACAGCAACAAGGGGCACCTGGGTGGCTCAGTCGGTTGAGCGGCCGACTTTGGCTCAGGTCATGATCTCGCGGTCCGTGGGTTCGAGCCCCGCGTCAGGCTCTGTGCTGACAGCTCAGAGCCTGGAGCCTGTTTCAGATTCTGTGTCTCCCTCTCTCTGACCCTCCCCCATTCACGCTCTGTCTCTCTCTGTCTCAAAAGTAAATAAAACAAAACAAAACAAAACAAAACAAAAAAACAGCAACAAAACAAACAACCAAGAGGCACCTGGGTGGCTTAGTTAGTTAAGCATCTGACTTCAGCTCAGGTCATGATCTCATATTTCATGAGTTTGAGCCCCATATTGGGCTCTGTGCTGACAGCTCAGAGCCTGGAGCCTGCTTCAGATTCTCTCTCTCTCTCTCTCTCTCTCTCTCTCTCTCTCTCTCTCTCTCCCCCTCCTCTGTTCCTCCTCTGCTCATGCTCTCTCTCTCTCTCAAGAATAAACATTAAACAAAATAAAAACAAACAAAATAAAACAAGGTTCTCTCCACTGCTGTTCTCATTGTTGCGATCAATTACCCACATTTGGTTAGGTCTTGTGTTAACGTACAATGCCTATCTTGGCAAGCAACAACAACAATAACAAAAGCTATCTTTCTGAGAATTCTAGAGCCAAAAATTGCAAGTTTCCATGCTTTCAGAAATGCAATCATAACCCACCAACACTAGAAAAAACTTAGAGACAGGCTAATTTCCCATGTGACCAGTGAGAAACCTGAGAACCAAAGCTGGCAGGACTTGAAAAAGGCCCGATAACAAATTGGTAAGTTAAATAATAACTGAGCTTTCATTCCTAGACCAATATTTTGCCTAGGGAAGTTGTTTAGAACCTAGTTACATTTCAAGACCACTTGGGAAAATAGATTATAAATGCCTGGATCCTAGCAGAGCTACTGAATCCAAAATCTCTAGGGGTGGGCCAAGAACTAATATTTAAAAAGCTTCCCTGGTGATTCTGATCTAGGCAGTCTTCCAACTGTTGTTCATCATTCTGGTCAACCCAAACCCTTGGTTTATATCTAGTATGTTCTATCTAATGGAAAACAAAAGGCACTTTAGTCTAGCTGATGTAAATCAATCTTGAGATGGCCTACCTAAAAGGACAGGGAAGGATTCTCTCACATCAACATCAGTTCTGTTTTGAAAATAATTGGATAGTCATGAGTTCATCAATGGTTGAATATTCCTTCTCTGTGAAATAACTATGAATGATTTTTCTGTGAGGGTATCCTCTATCTGTACAGCTCCAAAATGACATTTCTCAAGTTGAGCTCCAAACTTCAGGCTTTTTGGAATGGAAGATTCATCATTTTCACTCCATTTGCCTCAACGAATTAGGATCGTGAGCAGCTCGCTGGCAAAAAAAAAAAACAACAGAGGCCTCAGAAGGGCCCACGGCAGTGAAAGGCGAGGCCCACAGGTTGTTTCCACTAATGCCATGAGAGTACGAGGGAAGGGAATACCAAAGCCTGTTAGGGTCACTCGGTGATCAAAAATTAATTAAGAAGAAAAATCTCCATTTGTTTACTCTGGGCTCTGTCCACATGTTATACCCCTCATTCCCTCAGTGTGTCATTTCCTATAATGTGTCTTCACATAATTCCCTCAGTGTGTCTTCCTATAATGTGTTTTCTAGTTATGCACATGGCCCCAGCCATAGCGGCCTGTAAGTGATGAAGCTGTAATCCAACCACAGGTCCCTGTGACCACAAAGCTTGGGTTCCCTTAACCACTATGCTATGACGGGTCCCAGTAGGAAATGCCTGTATCTCAGGTATTGCCTCTGTCCCCAAAGAACTAAGAGTTCAGGTGGGAGACAAGGCACGGACACAGAAAAAGTATCCTGTTTGAAAGGTTGCTAAAATATAAAGAACATGTATTTTATCATTCATATAATATTAATCACTGCTCTTCCTTGACTTTTGTGCTTTTTTATATTTTGCTTGAAGTGTTAGTAAAATTAGTGTAGTTGTTATGAATTCAGACTCTGGTATCTAATAGTCTGATTTGAAATATGGCTCTTTTACCATGAACTACAGATCTAAATTCTTTCTGCAAAAGCCTTTAGGGGCAAAAAGCAACATTAGCTTGACTCCAGGATCCTGTAAGTCTTCTTTAATATATGAAAATCCTTTTTGGAAACTTCCTTTATCTCAACCCACCTTCCTCCCCAACTTAAAACTACATAATCAATCGTTCCTCACAATCCCAGTTCAGCTCTCTCTGCCCACAGGTGGGCTTTAATAAAAAGCTATGCTTTAATAATAATAATAATAATAATAATAATAATAATAATAATAAACCACCTATTTGCACCAGAAAAAAAATGCCTTTAGGGGCAGATGTATTTCTAAATATCAGATATGTGCGGCTGGAGGGGCACAGGGTTAGGAAAGTAATATACAAATATAACACCTCCCTAACCCTAGCAAGGTCTAGAGGAGTACTCAAACATTAAACAAAAATATTTCTGCAGCAAAACATATGAATATTAACAATAAGTAAAATAAATAATTATAGTCTAATGTCAGGTCAGATCAAGCTTTGCCACAAAATCAGTACGTGTCAGATCAGGCTTTGCTGACAAATTTAAGAAAAAAATAACTTTTCATTTCAAATCCATTTCAATTTAACTAACTGAACCTATAGCTGTTAACAATGACAAATTTAACTAATTTCTTTCTATTTATGTTTCCATTTGTAAATGAAAATAATATATGTGCATACTTCACAAGGCTTTGGATTGAATGAATTAATGCAAGTAAGTCACTTAATCATTCATAGAAAATACTCGTAAATACTAACTATTGTCATTTTTATTATCCCTTATGTCTCTTCTGTTTCTGGTATTCATGAGTCTAAATAATCAAACAATATTTAAATAAAGTTCAAGTTCACTGCAGAAGAGATTTCATGATGCATGGTCTTACGGAGTAACTGCCATAAGAATTTATAGAACTAAATTTCTGTGGCACCTCGTAATAGAAAGTTGAACACCATAAAATGGGATAGCCAAAAGAAGGTTTCATAGAAGAATCAAGATTTACAGTAACCTCAAAGGCAAGTGGGGTTTTGATAGCTAATAAGGAAGGGAATGCCATTAGTTAAAAAGTGGCAAGAGAGGGGCACCTGGGTGGCTCAATCCATTAAGTGTCCAACTTCGGCTCAGGTCATGTTCTCACGGTTTGTGGGTTCGAGCCCCATGTTGGGCCCTGTGCTGACAACTCAGAGCCTGGAGCCTGCCTCAGATTCTGTGTGTGTCTCTCTCTCTCTCTGCCCCTCCCCTGCTTGTACTCTGTCTCTCTTTCTCAAAAAAATAAATGTTAAAAAAAAAATTTAAAAAACATAAATAAAAAGTGTCAAGAGAATACTTATAGTATTAGACTTGGCTTTGCATATCACTTGAGCATATTCATATGTGTGAGATGAGACGAGCCTTTTAACCTCCCTGAGCCTTATTTTCTCCTCTTTAAAGAAAGGAGGGTAAAGATATCTATCGTTCAAAACTATTCAGAGGCTTGGAAATTATGAACGTAAAACAACAGAACAATGGCTAGTAAGTCTTCCATAACACTAGGCATTAGAGGAAAACAAACAGATTTCAAGTCAAAGTAAAGAAGACCTTTCTTACAGCCAGAGCTTCTCAACAAGTGTGGAGACTTCCATAGCCGCAGGTGTTTGAGAACCAACATCTCACATGTTTGAGTAGGGATTACGGTTTGGGGACATGACAAGACAGGTGCCGTCCACTCTCATCCTTTCCAGTGCTGAAACTTTATCATTAGAGATTATGATGAGTTATTCTGGAGTTCATCTTAATTCAGGTTTTCCTTGTAAAATGGGGAACTCTAGGCCCTGGAGTTGGTAGTCCAACTCAGTCAAGATGGACAACAAAAGAGAGTTACATAGGTTGGATGAAACTTGAATGCCAGGATGAGGATTTGGCTCCCAATGGAAATAAGGGTAACATACTATCGAGGTCTCTCTTCCTCTGCAGGTTGCCTGTACCATCAATCAAAAACATATTCTGCCTCCGTGTAGCAATGAAATTAGAGTTCTTTTACTGTTTCTCTCTTTGCTGCTCCTCTCCTCAGTGTTCTCCTTCCTTTCTCTTCCTCTGTTCTTCATCTGCATTCCCACTGTCATTTTCTTCAATGTACATCTCAACATGATCATCAACCCCAGGTGGTCTGCAGGAGGCCAAGAGCTGTAAGTAACGAGGGGCAACATGGAAGCTCATCCTTCCTTGTGCATCTGAACGTCCTCTCAACTCCTTGGAGGAAAGGTCCCAAACAAACCCAAGCTATTATTACCACCAACTGCCATACAGTAGGGAGCATATAATTGGTGCCAAATAAATAATTCCCCTTGGCAAGTCAATAGAGCGAGAGTGTGACTAGCCAGCAGCCTGGCTGGGACACAGGTTACACTGAGACAGAGCTTTAGAAGGAACCATATATCAAAGTAATGGCCTAGGATGTCAATGAGGGACTCATGTCCTTTCAAGTAGGTGGTTTTAAATAATTCAAAATTCATCGAAGCTTTGCCAGGAACGAAAATCCACTCTCTGACTTAAAGAGTCAGATTTGTACCTGCTAAGAAATATTTGTGTTTAATTATTGAGTACTGCTCCAGACCTTGCTAGGGATAGAGGGTGCTGTATAATATTTGTATGTTACTTTTCTAACAAGGCTCACCATTATCAATATTTACTGTGATGGTAGCCTTTGCTTACTTAGCTCTTGTCATCATCCACTAATGGGAAACTTGTGATAGTTTGAAAGTGGGAAGCCAATATCTGAAATGTCTGATATTAGTATTAATAAATATAATATTAGTATTCACTGAGCACTGTTTCACACCTATGTGAGAGGCAGTGCACTAAACACTTCACACGTATTGCCTAATTAAAATCTCGCAACAATCCTATAAAGTCAGTAAAATACTTAAAATACTACAGCTGGTATTATTACGCCAATTTTACTATTGAAAAAATGGAGGCTCCACAATATTGGTAAAATTTCCTAGGGCTAAATAGCTGGTAATTGTTGGAACAAGATCATTCTGACTCTAATTCAGCTGAAGTCATAAGCTAAAATGCCTCCTGTATACAAGCAAAGTTTATTAAACAAAACAGTATTAGGACATATTCAGAGGAAATGTTTAAAAAACCTTAAAGAAAATTATTTTTCACACATTCTCACACAAATTAGGTGCACTGACCTTATACTTTTAATTATACGTTAACTCCATAACATTCCCATCTGTTACTTCAATGAGTTTAACTAAGGATATCCACTTATTTAGACTGGTTTTAGTAGGTAATAGAAAATTGCAAGTCTCTGTGTTTCCTAATTCGGGCTAGTCTTCTCATTTAGTGTGAAATTGCTCTAAAAATCTCTTTTAGAAGAGGGAGAGTCCTGAAATTAAGTATATGATGTTAACTGCCTTAGAAAACTCTTTCTTCACAGGTCCGTGGAATGTATCCAATTTGAATTAGCTACCTCCAGATTCATGGGTCTCAACTGCTTCTTACTCTGATGTTCCTAAATCCACCAGACATAAACAAAGGTGATTTCCTGTTAACTCTCCAAGCTTCTATGAAGCCAATGATGGGGACCTATAAAATGGCTTTTTGGGTTTTTTTTGTTGTTGTTGTTAAAGTAGTGCTGGTATGTCCTTGTTCTGTGATTAGGAAAATGGCTACATCATGATGAAACCATGCATTAAACAAAGGGGCATTTCTTGCTAGTGTAAGCATTGAGAGAGGAAACCAGAATTAAGATCTGCCACCAAATGGCTAACTTCAGGCAAGTCTCTTTGCTTTCTCTAGGCCTGGATTTTTCCATACAAACAGGTGACATGTTTGACAGACACTTTGTGAATGAATGCTGGGATGAATGGACACATAAAGAATAAAGGTAGCTAATCTCCAATGTGCTATCAGCTCCTTATCTCAGGAAAACCAGGTTTCTTCCTCTGGCTGGAATAGTTTTTTCAGGACCATGGCTGCGGAAGAACCATGGTTGGCATTCAAAGAATGCGGAATGGATTTATTAGCCTGTGCCTGACTTTAACTTGGAGAAGGGTCTACAATTCCAAGGACTCCTATTCAGAGATTAAGAATTGTAATATCCTAGAATATCAGCATTGACACAGACAGTAGATCATTTAACCTAGCTTCATCATAACATTAGCATCTCCAAGGGGATCTTTGATGCTTTAAATCAAGGAAGAAATGGGCATTTCAAGGTTCCTGGCATGGCCACAGGCAGTCAATAGGATCTTTTTACTCCTAGTGAGATGATACAACCTACAAACCACTTTATTTCTATGTGGAAGGCTAGACTCATTCCCCTCCTAGGGCAAATGCCTGAGAAAGTTGCTTCAGCTTTGCTTTTGATCTGGCCCAGTTTAGAAGATGAATCAGCAGCTTTCCAAAGGCTATGGAAAAGCAGCTCCAATTTAAATCTTCCTCCACACCAGTCCCTGTTGGATGAGTCTCACTCCCCAGGCTGAGGAGTCTTTGCAGAAAGTCTGACTTGATGGAACTTGCAGCTCGAATTTCCAGTCTCGATGACTTAGCCCTCATTTCTCAATGAGCAATCAATTTGAGTCAATTACAACTGGCCTCTGCCCAGAAGCTAGGCTTCTGGGAGGATCAGGCCTCAATAGGATAAAAAGCAAATGGAAAATGAAGTTCACAGAATCTACCTTGGTGAAATAAAACTGCCACTGTTTGAGGCTTTTAAATCACTCCTGAACAGTCATGGGTTAGTTGGCTTTAATACAAATATCATGTTGCTCTGGTATTATTAAAATTCAGCTATAAAGAGGAAAAGCAGACAAAAAATACATATCAAATACAAACACAGGACTTGTAAATTTTAAGTAGGAAAAGGAAAACCTTTAAGATAATTTGTCACTACTTACATTCTTGTATACATGCATGTGTGCGTTCACTCATCCATTCCATATATACTCACACCAAATACTGTGCTAAGACCAAGGGATATTTAAAGAAAGTTTCTGCCCTCAGGAAGCTTACAGTCTATAGAGTTGGATGAGTAAACATATTAAAATACAATGACAGCAATTCCCTTAACCCCCTTTCCCCTTAAGGGGGAAAAGGGAATTGCTGTCATTGTATTTTACTTTTCCATTAAAGGTGACATATGCCTTTAATTATTCTTCTCTCTACCTCCACAACTAATTCCCCAGTGCAACCTCTCTCATCTTTTGTCTGGATCACTGAAATACTTCCCTGGGTTTGCTATCATTTCAATCCTAATAATCCATTGTGCACAAATAGCCAGAATAAGCATCTGATCCTTTAAAAATATGTATGAAACCGTATTACTTTGCTGCTTAAAATGAGTAGGTTCCTGACGCACTTAGAATTGACAGCCTTCAATGTTCTAGAAGGTTTTAACCTTAATCAATTTCATCCTGTCCTACACAGTCACTTGCCCGTAAGGCACCGACTACACTGCCCTCGTTCTGTTTTTTCATTGTCCTAAATCTTTGCATGACTTGCTCCTTCTTGTCATGCAAGTTTGGGCTTAAATGTCACATGCTCAGAGGTGGTCTTTTTTTTTTTAATGTTTGTTTATTTTTGAGAAAGAAAGACAGAGCACAAGTGGGGTAGGGGCAGAGAGAGAGGGAGACACAGAATCCAAAGCAGGCTTCAGGCTCTGAGCTGTCAGCACAGAACCCAATGCAAGGCTTGAACTCATGAACCGTGAGATCATGACCTGAGCTGAAGCCAGGTGCTTAACTGACTGAGCCACCCAGGTGCCCCTTTTTTTGTCTGTTTTAATGTTAGAGGTGGTCTTTCTTGACCATAATATTGATAGTTGCCCTCTTCATCATCATGTTTGATTCTCTTTATGAAACCTACCTAATATACTTTTATTTGTGGATTGTCTGTCTCTAGGAGAACAGGAACCTTGTCTCTCTTGCTCACCATTCCATTTACAGTGATTAGAAAAGCACCTGGCAAATAGAATGGGAAAGGTAAGCTTAATAAAGGCAGAGAGTATGTCTATCTTGCTGTAGCTAATCCCCAACGGCAATACTGTAGGTGGTCCAAAAGTATTAGCTGAATGAAGTTTCTGAGAAAGATTCTTCATCCAAGATGATGGGTCACAAGCATGAAAGGCTTTCTGTGTGGCATGGACCCCTCATCCAAGATGGCTGACCAATAAGCATGGACAAACATTTTGCTCATAATAGATTCAAAGAGAATAAAGACAGAGCAGAATCAAACATGTCTGTATTTCTTTGTAGTAATTTCTCGCCAAAAAAAAAAAAAATGTGTCTCATTAAGAATCATGTACTCTCATGGAAACATCATACCACCCTGAACGCACCCTATCTTGTCTGAAAGATCAAATATTCTATCCTCAAATTATTCCCTCCAACATGTATGAGTTTGCATTGTGTTTGCATGCATATAGACATAATGAATAAATCTGTTTGTGTTCAACCAAAAGAGGGATTATCTACACATGTAGGCAAAAAATCAGTTTCTGATCAAAATAACTGAGAAGTACCCATTATCCCAGCCAAATACAGGTATATATCTCCCTGTCCTCTCTTGGTGCCGTAATACCCATATTTCTTCATGACTCCAAATTATCACATTGAAATCTCTCTTCTATGATGAAAAAAAAATTATACAGGAAGATCCATAAAACTGATTCTTACCTTTGCATGGAACTTTTCAATTTATGAAGCGTTGACAAATGTATCACCTCTTTTTATCCTTAGGCAGACTATCATTTCCATTCCACAAATGAGGAAACTGAGGTCTAGAGAGATTAAATGGCTTTTACAAAGTATAACAGTTGATTTATAAAAAAATCCAAGATCAAAACCTGGGTATTTTGGCTCAAAGGGGAGATCAAAGTATAGGACCCTAAACTGGTAAGTTTTGATCATAAAACAGTAACAGGACCTGGAAGCTGAGATGCTGTAGATGGTACAGCAGTGAGAGAGAAGTTTCTGTATATCCAAGCAATGGCCTTGTTGGAGAGAGAATTTGCCCAGACCTGGGTGAAAGGCTTCCAGTGGTCATTTCCTTTCCAGGGCATCTGGCCTCCCAGCTATTCCTTCTCCACTGGGATTAATCCATCACCAGACTCAGAGCCATTTTCCAAGTTATTAATCATTTGGGAGCAGTGCTGCCTCAGCAAGAACCCAGCAAGGTGACTGCTAAAAACCAAGAGAGGACAAAAGAAAACTAGAGATGGGCAGTGAGACAGCCAGCCAGAGGAACTCAAGACCAACACAGCAGCAGTCAGAGAGACACCGCAATAGAGGTGCCAGGGACTGACGTTTAAATAGAACAGAGAGCAAGTGAGCGCATAGGACCACTGAACAATTTAAAATCATAATTCATCAACTCCTTCCCTACCCAACCATCACTATAGTAAAATCCCTATTCTGGGTCTTGAAATTAGGCTATTCATTTCCAAACTGTGAAGTAAAGCCTTCGGTAGCTGATGAAGTTGGAAATCTCCTTACCTAAAAATGAGCTGAAAACTATCTTTGAAGTCCATGCAGAAGGTGGTATAAATGTTCTACAGTCCATCTGCTGCCCTAGGTTGCAATCACATAGTATGTTCTGGCAGATTTGTCCAATGTTAAACTTCCCATTACCAATGGATAGCTAATGCTGAGATTCAGCACTCAATGACAAGGAGCCTGAGATCAAGAATTGGATCCCATTTGAGCCAGTCTGCCTCCTCTGTCCCTTGATGGGGTACTGCCTCCCAACCCTAGTCTCCCACTCAGCCTGTGAGTGTGACCACAAGCTATGCCTTGCTCCCACTAACAGACTAAAACCTAATCTCAGCTACAAATGACCAGACTTATCCCTGAAATTAGCCACAGATTTCCATCTAACCCTGGACACAGAATTAGCCTTAACCCCAACCAATTATGAGCCTTCATCGGCCACAGAGTGAGACCATTCATTAATTCTTATTCAACAACTATTAAAGTGCCTACTGCGTTCCAGGCTGTCTTCTGGGCAATGGGGATACGGCAATTAATGAAATATTCATGCAAGATAAACAGAGAAAAAAGTTGATTAATTACAATTTTTGTTATGTATTTACTGTGATGATTTAACTCCAGCATAAATTGTCTTCAGACCTCAGTCACAGATTGACTCATAACCCCCAGGCACAAACTGAGCCTTAATTCCAGCCACAGACTGAGCCAGAGCTGAGACGAGTATCTATGCCAACTAAAAATTTGGAGGAATTATAGAAAGAGCTTCTTAGAACCACTTCAGGCAATACTCGGATTAGATGCCCAATAAAGACCTGACAAGCTACAAAAGTAATCATTCAGTGTGTGGTGATGTGCAGAAAAGCCAATAAAGTTTCACAATGATATTGAAACAGACAGAGACAGACACACATGGAAACACACCCTAGTAGCATTGGCCAGGAGTGGGTGATAAAGTCTGCTGCGTGCACACTAATTATTACAGAGAATGACATGGAGGCAGAGGATACAGAAAACTAGGGGAGGCCAAGTAATGCCTGAAAAACTATCTAGAAAGGCGATGGGATTTGAAGGGCCAAAATAGGGAACAAAAAGAGGGATTTCATACAGAGATATCAGCATGTCAAGCTGTAGAGTGTAAAATGCTCACACTCTGTATAAAAGACAAGATAGACATGTCTTTGACATCCTTTGGATTAGAGGATAGACATCCTTTGGATTAGAGGATACTATGGGATCAGGTGCATATGGAAGAGTGAGTGGGGTCATTTTATGGCCAGACTTACATGCCAGGCAGAGGCTCTCAACAGCAAGAGACTATGCTTATACATTCGGTTCAGTTTAGAAAACATTTATTAAGGATAAGCTATGAGCTTTTTATTTCTTTTTGTATGCCCAGAACTTAATCTTTCAGCAATACACAATTGATATGGAAGGGACATGAACAAGAGGGGGCCAAGGAAGAGAAAAGGGCAAGAGAAGAAGATGAGAAGGTTCTGCTGACAATTCTTCATCAATGATGCCATGACAGTATGACCAAGAACTTGGAAAGCTCTCTAGAAATAGATCTCATTGACTGAACAACCTTGAGTTGTTTATGAGTGAACAGCAATTCTATAGCCTCCACATTGGAACTATCTGGAGTAGGCCTCCAACCCTACCCTGAATGTTCAGGAACACTAAAACAGTAGTTGAGCCTACAAGGTTGAGGGATAGAGGTTGAGAAATAAGTCTTACTCACTACTGAATTGAATCCAGTAGGGTGTAAAAACCAGGGAAAGGTCACTTACTAAGCTCCTTCCCCAGATTTCCTTTAACTCCAAGAAACTCAAATTGAGTATTGTACCCACTGTCCCATTTGGCTCTGCCAAAGAGTCAAGTTATAGAGAAAAGAAGGAAAGGGATAAAAAAAGAGAAACTAATTCACTGCGATTGGGATTAATCCCACTCGAAGCCTCAATCCATGTTAGCAGGTAATCCAGTTAGTACAGTTTTCATGGGGAGCTTGGATAAATCCTTTAGCCTCTTTCTGGAACCACAGGCCCCTGAACAAATCAGCATTCATGAGGATATCCATCAATAACGCAGGAGATCTGGCACTTTTCAGGCTTATCAACATGTTAGCCCAAATCAAGACCCCACTCAGGGTCGGAGCCTTCCCAGACATCACTAGCCCTTGCTGAATCTCATCTTGATAGTTTTAGATTACCCAACCCAGCTCTTACACTTTTAATCTTGTACTTCTCAAAAGCAATTTTATGTGTACTTAAACTATTGTTCCCAACCAGAAATCCTTGAGATTAGGAATTGTGCTTTAGATATCTACAGACAGTCCACAGAAACACCCAGAATAGAGCTTGACACAGAGTAGGAGCTCAAAAAAAATATCCGCTAAAATGGGTTATTAATAACACTACCCTCTTAGAAACTAAGTTCAATACATATACCAATAACATGGAGTTTGGGTACTGGCCTCACCCTTCTCTCTAGGTTACCATAATATGCTCTGCCACTATCTTGGGACTCATAATTTCACCTTGTAAATGGGAATGCAAATTTGTGTATAATTCTATACTGTTCTGGGCAAAATCATGCAGATAAAATTCAACTCTAATATTTCCAATCTATGTTTAAATTTTTTTATTGTGGTAAATGTATATACCATAAAATTTAGCATTTTAACTTTTTTTAAGTTTATTTATTTATATTCAGACAGAGACATAAAGAGTGAGTGAGGGAGAAGCAGAGAGAGAGGGGGAGAGAGAGAATCCCAAGCAGGCTCCACGCTGTTAGCACAGAACCTAATATGGGGCTCAGTCCCACAAACAGTGAGATCATGACCTGAGCTGAAATACAGAGTCAGACACTTAACAGACTGAGCCTCCCAGGAGCACAACATCTTAACTGTCTTTAAGTGCATAATCCAGTGCCTTACCATTATCTGTTTCCAAACTTCTTCATGATCCCAAACAGAAACTCTGTACCCATTAAACAATAATTCTTCATTCTTCTCTCCCCCCAGCCCTGGTAACTTCTTATTTCTGTGTCTATGAATTTGCCTATTCTAGGTACCTCATAACAGTGGAATCACAATATCTGTCTTTTGTATCTGGCCTATTTCACTTAGCATAATGTGTCAAAATTCATGAGGTTGGGAAAAATAAATCCCATGTCGTAGCATGTATCTGAATTTCATTCCTTTTCTGGCCAAATGATTCTCTATTGTATGTATGTACAATACGTGTACATTTTATTTACTGATCGATCTGTTGATAAAGATTTGGGTTGTTTCTCTCGTTTGGCTATTGTGAATCAAGCTACTATGAACATGGGTCTGTAAGTGTCTATTTAAGTCCCTAATTTTAATTATTTTGGGAATATACCTAGGAGTGAAATTGCTGGATCATGTGATAATTCTATGTTTACCTTTTTGAGGAACTGATTTGCTTGCCACAGTAGCTGAACCATTTTACATTCTTACCAGCAATGCACAAGTGTTCCACATCCTCTCCAACACTTGTTCATTTCTGGGTCTTTTGTTGTTGTTGTTTTGTTTTGTTTTGTTTTTTATAATAGCCATCTTCATGGATGTGAAGTGCTATCTCATTATGGTTCTTATTTTTATTCTCTAATGATGAGTGATGTTGAACATCTTTTTCTGTACTTTTTGGTCATTCACACATCTTCTTTGGAGAAATATCCATTCAAATTTGTTGCCCATTTTTAATTGGGTTTTTTTGTTTTTGTTGTTACGTTGTAGAAGTTCTTTATATTTTCTAGGTGTTAACCTTTTATCAGATATATGATTAGCAAATATTTTCTTCCATTCTGGTTGTCTTTCTAATCTGTTTTTTATGCCTCTTTCTCTTCTTTGTATATGGCCCTCTTTTCCCCTTACAGATCACATATTCTCAATGTATTTATACTGGTCCGTGAATACCCAAGAGGCCCCAGAGAGCCTTCCCAATAGCATCAGTGCACCCTAATTCAGCTACTATTCTCTTTCATCCTCATCATGATCATCATGATTAACTATTATCAGCTATCTCTTATTGTGAGTTACAATGTATCTGATACTCTAATATGAAGGTTAGGTACAATTTCTCTTTATAGCAACTAAGAGAGTCATGCTACCATTATTCCCATTGACAGATAAGAAAACAGATTCAAGTTAATGACACAACGAAGAGAACACATGTAGTGGAAGGTTTTCAAATTAATGTTAATCCATAGAAGCTCTCATATCAAAAGAGATTATATCAACTAATTTACACTAAAATGCTAAATGACTTACCTCTAACCAGGCCATCACTATTAAAGGCCATGTATTTATCCAGTGGAATTCCTTTCATGGTGGACATTTCAGGGACAAAGTCAGGGATATTTTAGAATAGTTGGTACATGCCAAATTATTATGGATAGGTAATTGCTTGTTCTGCTCATAAGCAAGGACAATTCTTACACAAGTCTCCTGATTACCTAACAGTTAAGGGAAAAAGTCCTCCTCCTTGACAAACTCAGTCAATGAACTATCCTCTGGTGAAAAAGCATTGAGCAATATAGAGTGTCTGAGAAGCTCTCAGATCTGCTTCTAACTGTGTGGCTTTAGTCATTTCAGATATTACACGGAAATTAGTGTTTAGCTGAATTTTTTTCCCCAACATCCATATGCTGAAGCCCCAGCCACCAATGTGATGGTATTTGGAGATGGATCTTTGAAAGTAAATTAGGGTTAGATGAGTTCATGAGGGTCAGGCCCTGGTCATGGGATTGATATCTCTCTTTTAAGAAGGAGAGATGCCAGAATTCTTTCTCTCCACATGCATGCATCAGGGAAAGGCCATATGAGGACATAGCAAGAGGGCAATCATCGCCAAGCCAGTAAGAGATCTTACCAGAAATTCAATTGGCTAGAACCTTGATCTTGGACTTCTAGTCTCCCAAAAGGTGAGAAAATAAATTTCTCTTGTATAAGGCAACTGGTCTATGGTATTTTGTTATGGCAGCCCATGCTGATTAGTACATTAGCTATAGAATCTTCAATGTCTTTTACTAGGACTTATTTTTCTGTTAGATGACTATACAATGCCATTCCATCTATGGGTCACCTAATGTTACCTCATTTGCCTAGTAAGCAGTCCTACATTTGACAGAAGGATCAATGATTTAACACAGCCTAGTAAGCGAAGTCAGGAAGACACCATGTCTGCAAGCTGTGCGTATGTTTTATCAACAGTGACATGAGTAAAATACCTGGGTCATTGCAATAACTTCCTTCTTTGGCTGTTGTATGGACCAAACAAGCATAGAATGTGCCTACCACCAATGCACTGAGTTTTCCCCTGAAGTCATATGATTTTTTTTTCCTTCTTTACCCTAAATTCCTATCATACGCAGTGCTGCAGATTTGCAACTAAAACCAAAGGGTTCAAAGTCAGACTGTACGACTTGCAAGCTGGATAAGTTTGAGAAAGTCAATTATTCTCTCTTAGCCTTATTTTACTCATCAGGAAAACAGTGGTAACAATAACTGCTCTTTGTTATTCTATTATGAGGGAAAACATAACAATTCACAGAGTAAAGAGAAGTTCCAATTCCATCAATAATAGATTAGCTTGTATTGAACTAACCCAGCTACAAATAATAATAATAAGTTGTGAATGAGATACTTTTTAAAAAACAAAACTATCTTAAGGTACTTAGAGTGATCAAAAGCAGGCAGTAACTGGAGTGTATTCTTTTTTTTTAAGTTTATTTATTTATTTTGAGAGAGAGAGAGAGAGAGAGAAAGAGACAGAGAGCTAGAGAGAGGCAGACAGAGGCAGAGACAGAATCTCAAGCAGGCTCCATGCTGTCAGCACAGAGCCCAACATGGGGCTTGAACTCATGAACCATGAGATCATGACCTGAGCAGAAATCTAGAGTTGAGACTAATAACCAACTCAACCACTCAACACTCCTGGAGTATATTCTATCCATGAAAGCAGGAAGCCACAGGCTTAAGATCCATGTTTATTTTTTCCTGAGGACATCTCTGGTCCACATGGTGCAGACTACATTGTATTCATCCAGAAAGCTGCAGTCTTGTTGGCTAAAAGCATCAGAAGATTTCATTGCTACCACAGTTGCTCAAAACTGATGAAAAAGATACAGGAAACCTATAGAGTGGGAAGCACAAAAACCTGAGTGTAAACATTTCTCAAATCTTTGGCCCACTCCAGAATAGAGTGAAGACAGGTTCAGTGAGTTCAGCTGAAATCAACAGTGGAAGGCAACAGACCTAACGTGACATTTTAGCCACTGCCCCGTTCAGAGGAGACAGTTTTGGGGGGTTTAACCACGTTAGAAATGCTTGATAAACGCCTTGGGCTTTCCCTTAATGCTCCAGAAAAGCTGTAACACAGGGGAAAGATTCTGTCTCAGAATTAAGGGATTCTCATAAGGATTAAGAGCAAATGAGAAACATACATACTCTAAAGATGTATCAAATCAATCCTTCACAAGTTCAACATGATGACTCAGTAGCTTCCTAAGAGAGGGACAAGTTTTTTAAACATAAAGTATCTACAATGGGGTGCCTGGGTGGCTCAGTCAGTAGAGCGTCCAACTTTGACTCAGGTCATGATCTCATGGTCTGTGAGTTTGAGCACTGTGTCAGGCTCTGTGCTGACAGCTCGGAGCCTGGAGCCTGGTTCAGATTCTGTGTCTCCCTCTCTCTCTGCCCCTCCCCTACTCATTCTCTCTCTCTTTCTCTCTCTCTCTCTGTCAAAAATAAACATTAAAAGAAAATTTTAAAAAAAGTATCTACAATGCATCATCCACAATATCCAATATTACTGTATGTGAGAAGAAAAGAAAAACACAACCAAAATCAAGGGAGAAGGCAAGTCATAGAAATAGACCTCCAGAGGGTCATAGATGTAATTATCAGCCATATTAGGAATGTAATTATCAGCCATATTAGGAATGGGTTCAAAAAGTTAAATGAAAAAATATAGTTATAATGAATAAAGAGAGGGAATTAGCAAAAGGGAAATTTAAGTTATAAGAAAGAACCAAGTGGTAATTCTAGCAATAACACATGTAATGTTAGATATGAAATATTCATCAAATGGAATTAACAGCAGAATGAAAACTACAGGCAAAGGGGTTAGCAAACTTGGAAGGAGATCAATAGAAATTACCCAATTTTAAGAAGAGAGGGAAAAGTACTTGGAAAAAATGTGAACAGAGTTTCAATGACCTAAGCATCCTAACGTGTGTAATTAGAGACTCATAGGGATATGAAAGAGAAAAATGAATAAAATGTAATTAAAGAAATAATGGCTGAAAACTTTCCAAATACTGTGAAAAAGATCAAATCAGAGATAAAAATCACAGAAAACACCAAGTACAATTAATATAAAGAAAATCCTATATCAGAAATTCCTACAAGTGAAAGATAAAGAGAAAGATCTTAAAAGCAACCAGAGACAAAAGGCTTATTAAATACAGAAGATAAAAATATTATGATGACTGATTTCTCCTCAAAGAGAACAGAAGCACTATAAGCCAATGCAATAGTGTATTTAAAGTTGAAAAAAATAAAATTGTTAATGTATAAATCTATATCCACTGAAAATATCCTTCAAAACTGAAGGTAAAATAAAACACATTATTCAGATAAATAGATGTTGGGAGAATGAATTACTAGTACATCTGTACATACAAGTGGTAAAGGAAGTTTTTCAGGCTGAAAACAGAGGAAATGAAGACTGAATGAAACTTTAGATTTATAGAAATTTCAAACACCAGAACTGATAAATAGGTAGGTTAAAATGAAATTTAGATATCTATTTTCTTCTAATTTCTTTAAAAGATAAATGATGAATTACATTTTACATAATAAACTACAATATAGAAAACAATCTTTGCAACTTGAGCTAGGCAAAGATTTCTTAGATGCAACATGAAAAAGATGATTTATAAAAGAAAAAAATTGACAAACTGGAGTGCATCAAAATTCAAAACATCTACTCTACAAAAGACACTGGTAAGAGAATGAAAAGAGGGCAGACAGGAGAAATATTTGCAAAACACATGTCTGGCAGTAGACTTTTATCCAGAATATATAAAGAACCTTCAAAGCACAATAAAAGTAAACAAGCCAATTTTTTTTTTAAGTTGGGAAAAGGATTTGAATAGACATTTCAATAAAGAAGACATGTGGATGACAACTAAGCACATGAAAACAGGCTCAACATCATTAGCCATTAAGAAAATGCAAATTAAAACCACACTAAGATTCTACTATACATCTATTAGAATGATACCCACCTTTCCACAAAAAAGAAAAAGAGGCACATGCTGGAGAGAATGGGGAATATATTAATTTCCCAGGACTGCCATAATAAATCACCACATACTTGGTGGTTTAAAACACAGAAATCTGTTCTCTCACAGTCTGGAGGCTAGAAATCCAAAATCAAGGTGTCAGCACAGACATGCCCCCTCTGAAATCCTCTCAGGAAGAATCCTTCCCTGTCCCTCCCTAATTTCTGGTTGTTGCTGGTAATTCCTGGTGTTCTTGGCTTATTACTACATGACTACAATTTCTACCTCTATCTTCACATGACTGTTTTCCCTCTATTTGTGTGTCTCGAAATCTCTCCTTAAAAGGACACCAGTCATTGGATTTAGGGCCCTCTCTATTTCAGTCTGACCTCACCTTACCTTGATTATATCTGCCAAGACACTATTTCCAAATAAGGTCACGTTCACCAGTACCAGGGTTTCAAAAGTCAACATATCTTTTGGGGGACACAATGCATCCACAATACAGAACAACTACAACTCTCAGAGTTACTGGTAGAAATGCAAAATGTTACAACCATTTTCCAACAGAATTTGGCAGTTTATTATAAAGCTAGGTATACACTTAACCATGTGACTCTAACAACCCCACTCTTAAGTCATCCAAGACAATGAATATTTCTGTGGACACAAAACCACTATAGAAAAGCTTATAGTAACTTTATTTATAATAAGAAAAACTCTTGGGGCACCTCAGTGGCTCATTTGGTTAAGTGTCTAACTTTTGATTTTGGCTTAGGTCATGATCTCACAGTTTGTAAGTTTGTGCCCCAGGTCAGGTTCTGCACTGACAGCATGGAGCCTGCTTGGGATTCTGTCTCTCCCTCTCTGTCTGTCCCTCTCTCATTCGTGTGCACACGCATGTGCATGTGTTCTCTCTCTCTCAAAAACAAATCAGCAAACGTTAAAAAAAAAGAAAAAAGAAAAAGGAAAACTCTTAATAGACGCAATAATATGGACGAATCTCAAGGTATTTTCCTACATGAAGCTCTCATGTACTGTTGGTGGGAATATAAAATGGTCCAAACACTCTGGAAAATATTCAATGGTTTCTTAAAAAGTTGAAAATCGTCCCACCTCAAGACCCAACAGGAAAGAAAACCCATATGAACCAAAAAATCTTCAAAGCCACTTTATTTGGAATACCTCAAAACTGGAAATAACTATCAATAGGTGAGTGGTTAACCAAAACATGGCATATTCCTTCAGTGGAATACTACTCATCAATAAGGGAAAAAAGCTAATAAAACCTAAAATAGTATGGATGAATCTTAAAAACATGCTGATTTAAGGAAGCCAAACTCAAATTCTAATGCTGTGCGATTTCACATATATTTAGTCTTTGAACAGGCAGAACCATTACATGCTATTAGGGAAGCAGGGGTTTCCTTTGAGAAAATGGGGACTGGCCTGTGGCATATAGGCACTTACTGGGGTATTGGAAATGTTGTGAATTTCTTGACTGGGATCGTGCTTTCATGGGTATATATACAGATATATTTACTAAAACTTACCAAGTTGTACACATAAGATTTGGAGATTTCACGGTATGTATGTTTTATTTCCATACCATTTATATAATATGTACCCAGTAGAGTCTCCAGCAACCGTGCCTTGGACACAGTTTGCACTCAGTTTATGCTAGTTGCTTCATTGGAATTGTCTACCCCTGCCAACTTCACAGCTGAGAAATGGGATCTCCTGCGGATAGTGGCATGGTCTCTACATTTGTATCCACATCCAGTGTCTAGCATAGTGCTGACACTCAAAGATATTTGTTGAATAAAAGAATGAATGGGTTCAATGCATGCAATACCAGAATTACAAGTGAAGGTTTTCCATTCTAACCTCTCATTCAATGCTTAAACCCCCCTCCACTTTTAGCTTCCTTTTATGAGGTCACCTAATCTGGGTTGTACTTTAACCTGGCAGGACAATCGTCATTTCACAAGGCAAACTATTTCATTGTTGTCCAGCTTACATTGAGCAAAAAAAAAAAAAAATCTCTTTCTCCAATATTTACTTTTAGGACTAGCCGGGGACCTCACAGTGTAATTACAATCGCCTTCCTCACGGCAGGGGTAGGATTGGCCTCTGTGGAACAGGAAACAGGGCTAGGACTAGGGCCAAGTAGGTGAGGCACCAGCCTCAGGGGCAAAACTTAAGGAGGAGGCAAAAACACAGTAAGCAAGATAAACAGTATCTTCACAAAATATTTTAAGAAATCAAATAAGCAAACTGGAGCCCACAGAGCAAACCACAGCCCACCAGGGCAAACCTCAAAAAGCTTAATGAAGCTTTTCTCTTCGGGCTGAAGCACAGGATTACATTTCAAGCTTCACCAAACCATTGCCTATTTTTTTAAGGGATATTTTTGTTTGTTCTTTAATAACCCCCCGAAGCTAAGGCCTCCTACGCCGAATAACAAATGAATCCACCTCCCAGCATGCCCTGAAGGCTGCTTTTCCATCAAGCAAACTTGGAGTCAGTCTTCTAGTGATAAAGCAGCCTCAAGGATTATAGTCTGCCTTTTCGGAAAGTGACAAAACAGACCTCCTGGAGCAAGTATGTACATAACCAGCTGTGATGTTGCCCAGGCCACTTCAGGAGAAACAAAAGAGGAGGTGGGAGGTTCAAATCAAGACAGCATTTGCTCCTTTATTGCCCTCCCCCTTTTCTTTCATTCATAACGACCTAAAGCATGGCGATCCTCAGAGCTATCTTCCTTCAGCACCTACCCAGTGCTAGACACTGGGCTTGGTACCTGTCATGCTTATTTCTTAATCTTCAAAACAGCCTTGCAAATGAAGCACTGTTGTTTGCCTCTGACTCTCTAAGACTCAGAGATGTGAAGTATCGAGCCCAGGATTGCACAGCTGACTTTGGTGGTAGGACTAGGAGTCAAATCTGTATCCACTGACGTCAAAATGGTGCACTCTTCAACCTGCCCCGGATAAGAGCCTTGGACCTAGTTCCTGGGCAGTAATTCTCCAACTTCACTCATTTATTCTCATCTTGATTTTGCCAGATCTGTGTACAAGTACCATAATCTGCACTATGATATACATAAGATTCTTTTTTATAAGTCAACTCATTTTTGCTTAAATAAATTTTAAATAGAACAGAAGTAAAATTTTAAAGAAACTTTAGATCAATTCATGAGTTGAAAATGAATATCATTTGTCATATGTGCAAAATATATACAAGGCAAGCAACACAAAGTCATTAAATTCTGCCCAGGCACTCTTGCCTACCTAATGCTGTGACCCGGAGACCTGTACATTCTGCTAAAAAAGGGACATAAGCAAGGGCTTGAGAGGTGTTAAAGTCAAATTAGAACCCAATAGAGACTTTGCCTTTAACGGAATACCTACTTCCATGTCTAGGTGACACCAAAATTCACCTTGAGCACCCCCTGTGGCTGGGGTTCCTCACACACTCAAGTACTGCAGAATCTTTCAGACAGTCATGCAGTGTCTTATCCACAACACATTCCATCCCAATCACCATGACTGAAGTCTTTAGAGTGACAGGAAGTTGGGAGACCCATATTCTTGTATGGACTCTACCACGCACCAGCTATAGGATCTGAGGCAACTTACATCAACTTTCTACACTTCAGTTTCTTCCTTTTTTTTTTTTTTTTAAGTTATCTCTATGCCCACTGTGGGGCTTGACCTTACCACCCTGAGACTAAGAGCTGCAGGCTCCACTGAAGAAGTCAGTCAGGTGCCCCTGAACCTGTTTCCTTATCTATGAAGAAGAGAAAGATTATTCTATAATCTCTTCCAGATCTAAAATTCTCTAAATTTAATCTCATCTTGCCATTTATAGGATTTTCCCCAAATTCTGTTATTTAAATTTTATTCCTATGAATTATAGCTCTATGGCCCTCATATTTGCCTTTGGATAGGACAAATATAACGTAACTTATCATGGTAAGATTTGAAAACCTTAATAGGGATCAGTCTATCCAACTGCTTTAGATGATTACTTAAATAGAAGGTCCTTGAGTATAAATGCATTATTTGATTCAAGTGTCACACAGAGCCAGACAAATGAATTCTAGAACTGGGTCTGCCCCTTATATGTTTGGGGGACCTTGGGCAAGTATCTTACTCTCAATGACCCTGTGCCCTTATATAAGCCTGGGTGAATAATTCCTATCCTCTCCTACTTTATAGAGTTGTTATGGGGATGAAACGATCTCACTGATGAGAAAATACTTGAAAAAAAGAAACCCAAGTTCAACATATTATAGGATTATTCTTACTGTCAGATGAGATAAGAGATGGCAGAGCACTTTGATAGCCTTATATAAATTGTCACTTGACCTTGTACAAGTCAGTCAGTCTCTCTTGGCCTGCTTTCTCATTTAAGTAATAAACCCACTTAGGCCCCTTTTATCACTAAAATTCTATAGTTCAAGGATTGATTTATTGTCAAATATGATTACTGTTACCCCACAGCATATCACAGTCAGAATCGCAGCAAAATAGATAATAAAGGAGGACCAGTACCTGAAATGGAAGGAGAGCTAGGATGAGAGGCAAAAGTTCTGGGTTTGAACTTCAGCTTTGCCACTCCCTAGGTTTGTGGCCTTTGGCAGGTCGTAAAACCAAAAGTTGGGCTGAATTGTTGTGGAACAGATCTTTGCCATTTATGCCTCTCTAGCATCTATGCCTCTTCTTGCTGTGCTGACTCCCCACTGATCTTCTGGGGAACTAGCCCTACCCTAAGCCTCATCCATATGGTCCGTGTGGCACTGACCCCAGTCCCTGAAGCTCCATGATCCTGGAACACATGATTAGGGCCAGACCAATGCTGTTTCCATTTTCCTGGTCATAGTGATGGACTCAGGGATAGGCACTCACCCAAAATGGTTCATTGAATCCATATCCCAGGGTCTACTGGAATGCTTAGGGAGAAGTTCTTTTCCTAATGTGATTGTGAGCTATAGGGATCGTAAAAACCTGGAGTCTTCCTGGTCTCCCACATGGGAAGAAGCTTCTGTGAATGACACCAATCCAGCCCTGCCTGAGGACAAACACCCAAAGTTGTGTAAGCCCCTAAGTTATCTTTTCAGCTAAAGCTAGATCGAGTGTGTGTCACATGTAACTGAAGGAATTCTGACTGATACAATGAAGTTTCCAGACTTGCCCAGTAGAGTCCTGGAAGTTCCCTAGTGGTGCCTTGGGGTCACTGAGGCAAGGCTTAGGCAGGCCAAACTAACTGACAGGATGTAGGGCAGGCCCATGTGCCCCATTTAAAAAGACCACCTTCTCCTTTATTGCTTTTATACAGTGGACACCAGGTGGGATTTGTTTTGAGGACAGGTTCCAAGAATACTTGGCTGGACGCTTTCCTGCAGAGCTCTCTTTCTGGAACCCAAAATATGAACCTGTAAGAGGCAGGGGTTCTTGATCTTAACCCTCCTAGAGTAAGGGACAAAACTCAAAGGCTAAAAGTAGGGAGAAGGAAGGGCTGTCCACAGCTAGAAAGCCTTTTCCCTGTTAAAACAAAAAAACAGCCCAGCTCAGCCCAGCTGAGAGCCACCATGGCAGCCCAAGAGTGCCAGACGTTTTGGCTTTTTAAGAGGAGATGGAGACCTGGATTTTTACGTGGAAATCTTTCTGATTTTAGCTCTTGGCAACTAAGGGGATAGAATTTTCAGTCACCTTTAAGCCAAGCAAGATACATCTGCAAACTGAATTCAAAATGTACATCACGACACTTCCTTCCTGAGTTCAGAAAAACTCTTCAGTGGGTCTCAGAGTTCCATGACATCATATGACAAACTCAATAGGCATGTCCACTTAGGTGCTACCCTGAGGAGAGCTCCAGAGTTTCCAATTAGACTCCTCTAAGGGTCTCCATAATCTAGAAAAGTTTAAAAACCCCCGATCTACCAGAAGATTACCCTAGAAGTGTTGCCAACTGTGTGAGTATGCATGCGTGATGGCACACTGTCTCCCCAATATTCTTTTCTTTCAGAGCGAAAAGGCCAATCCCTCCTCTCTTCTTTCCCTCACTCTCCCCTCAATGAGAAAGAACATTATACTACCATCAATAGTTACTGTGCCCAGCTAGCAGGGAAATAAAAGTTCATGGGCTGTTGATCCAGCTTTAACCCTTGGCAAAATTTACCTCTGCCTACCCTGGCACAAGGCAGATCACAGAGAAGCACATTTGTTCTTGGTTGGGAGGTGGGGCCATTGCGGGTCTGGTGCCCACCAGCTGGTGTTAGGGAGCAGGTCATATCTGCTTCTCTCCCATGAGCAACTGACACCAGAGGAGACTCATTTGTTGGCTCACTCCTTTGTTCATTCATTCATTCATTCATTCATTCATTTACCAAGTAAGCCACATTGAAGGCTTCCTGTAGACAGAACTGTACTAGAGTTCAGGAATATAGAGACTCTGTCCCTGTTCTCAAATTCACAGCTAAATAATTATTTATTTTCATAATACACTTTTCAGTTGACTCTGCAAACTCACTCCTACTATTATCTTCACAATTGCCCTTGCAACCAGCAAGGAAGGAGAAATTATTCCCATTTTAGATGAAACCAAATCTACAGAGGGTTAAATTAGAGCCAAAGTAAAGGTTCAAACAGGTCTAATGTTGCCGTTAGCCTAAATCAAAAAGCTGAAAACTCCATAATAAGAAGAGATGTTATTTCTGCCCAATGTGTCAGTATTATTAAGGTATCAGAACTCACTCTACCAGCTTTGGAACAGAAATTTTACAAGAAATATGCCCTGATTGAGTATGAGAGCACTGGCCATTGTGGGAGGTAAGGAAACAGGGAACAAGGGCCTCATAGATTTCATCTCTGTTACTATGAAAGAAGTTATTACTGTGGTTCCTATTAATAACTACTACTACTAATTAAACCTTTCCTTGCTCTAGGATAACCCATTGTTCCAGATTTCCCAGTACTAGGGAGGTTCAGAGATACAAGACTTTTACTGCCAAAACCAAGACAGTCGTGGACAAAGTGGGAAGGTTGGTCACGCTGCCTGTGTCAGACACAGGGCTAGAGCCTTATGTGTGTTCTGTGGCTCCTTCTTCCTGAACCCCAAAGCAGAGGTCCAATTAGCCTCACTTAACAGACAACAAAACTGATTTCCCAAGAAGGTGAAGTACCTGACTTAAGCAGCAGAGCCAGGTTTAAACCAGGTTCATCTCACCCAAACACCTGCCCTTACCAACATCTTAAATGAAAATGCTAGCTCCTTGGGGATAGAAATTGATCCTCCTCTGTTGAGACAGAAAGAGAGAGAGAGAGAGAGAATCTCAAATCACCTGCTGACATTTAAAATAAAAAAAGAGTTGTGTATGATATCCTGACCACAAGTCTAACAGTGCGCCCACTGATGATGGAGTTCTCTGCACAGCATTGCAGAGAGACCAGACTCTCAGCAGCAACAGGGGTGGGTGGGCAGGAAAAGAGCAACATTCTGTGTTATACTCACTCTGTTCCCACCATGCAGCATACTGCCCCTCAAGCAGTCTTCACTCACTAAAAATATCTCGCCAAAAGCCTGTTGAAATCCTGAATGAATGTTAAGATTCTTTGGGCTGTGGAGAAATGTTTTGGCCACCTTTAATTCAGTAGTGCACAAGCTCTACTCATTCAAGGCCTAACTTGAATAAATATATATATATATATATATATATATATATATATATATATATATATATATGCATTTATGTGTTTCCTGCTAGCATCTAAATTATTCTTTGAACTGAATACATTTCCATTCCTACCCCCATCAAATCAACTTCCAGGGCATGGGTTGCATTAATCTCACAAACAGTGTCCCTTTCCCCACTTCCCCAAACACACGTAGGCACCAGTTCCCGTTTTATTTTTATCATGGCAATTATGGAAGGAGGGAGGAAGGCAGGAAGGGAGGAAAGAAGGAAGGGAGGGAGGAATATTTTAGCTCTTGGCAACTAATTGGAAGGAAGGGAAAGAGGGAGGGAGAAAGGGAGGGAGGGAAGAAGGGAGGAGGGAGAAAGGAAGAAGGGGGTAAGGAAACAGACATACAGATATGTATAATTTTTATTTTATTTTATTGCCTTACTATTTCACAGGGCAAATAGTCAGATTCAATTGAAATCATAGCTAAAATGTCTTTCATGAAACTAATAATAAGTTTTATACATGTTAAGAGATGCTTAATATGAGACCCTAATTACTGAAAAACAAAACATCCTGCAGTTCACGATGCTTTCTCTCATTCATTAGCACAGGTAACCTAGTTGCAGGGAAAAGACTTGTACTTTACAGATGAATAAACCCAAATTCCATGTCAAGTCCTTCTTTTTGCTAAAGCACTAAGACTAGAGTAATATTCTTGCCCAGTCCCCTAAAGGCCATCCTTATTAAATATTCATAGTGTTTCTTAACAGGGGTAGAGGTATTGTTGTCATTTGGGATGGAACCTTGTGTTGTTGTTGTTGTTGTTGTTGCGTAGGGCAGGATTATTCTGTATATCACAGGAAAAGGGCATCCCTGACCTCCTGTCTACTAAATGTCAGCAACGTCCCCCTCCATTGTGACCAACCCAATGGCCCCAACAATTCCAAATGCCCCCTGAGGGGAGGGACACTATTGCTCCAGTAAAAAACCTTGCCAGGAAAGCAGTCATAATAGTCAACAAGCCATTCGAGATCTTCACACTGCCCCTGTGCATTTGAATAGCCTTATCCCATCACACCCCATGTCCTACTCTACCTTGTCAACTCCACAAACACTCTCTGAGCAGTCATCCTGTTCCAGGCACTATTCTAAGTGCTAAAGATACAGACAGCAGTGGACAGAAAAGATGAGGTTCCCACTCTTGTGGACATTCTAATGTGTCAGTAAAGGCAGGCAAAGAAAAAGTGAACTCATATTATTTCAGGCAGTGCTGTGTGTTAGCAGGAAAAGTAAAAGAAGGAAGGAAGGAAGGAAGGAAGGAAGGAAGGAAGGAAGGAAGGAAGGAAAGAAGAAAAGAAAAGAAAAGAAAAGAAAAGAAAAGAAAAGAAAAGAAAAGAAAAGAAAAGAAAAGAAAAGAAAAGAAAGATGCCAGCAGCTGAGGGAAGGGAAGCAATTATAATTGGCAGGGTGCTCAGGGGAGGCCCCTTGGTTGGAGGTGACATTTGCATCAGGAGAAGAGTCATGCAAAGAACTGGGGAAGAGAGTTCTAGGAAGGAAAAGCAAACACAGAATACCTGAAGCAAGAAAAGTCTGGCATAACAGGACAAGCAAGGACAGTGTGGGTAGAGCAGAATCAGCAAGGCAGAAGCAAGGAGATGCGGTCAGAAGGGTTGGCAGGAGCCAACCTTGGCAGGAGCCAAACCAGGATCTCCTGGTTTCTCAGGTTATTTCACACCTCCACGTCTTTGCTCTAGGTGTCCCAATGCCTGAAATGTCCTTCCCATTCCTTCCACCTAGAAAACTTGATTTTGTAATTCCCTTTGTAAACCTTCCCCTGACTTCCCTAGGTTTTAACTAATGACCGTCTTCTTTCTTGCTTCTATACTTTACACACATTGTACTTGATGAGCCAAATCACCTGCAGTCAGAGTAGTTCTGTATCCTTGGGCAAGATACCCAACCTCTCTGGGCATTGGTTTACTCCTTTTCAAAACCAGAGAAAACTTTAGTCCCCTTGAGTACTATTGAGTTAGGGTGAGGATTAGAGTTAATTTAAGTGCTTTGAACATTGCCTTAAACACAGTAAGTTCTCATCCAATGTTGTTATAAAACACTGTATTACACTCCTACAGGTCCATGTCTCTCCAAATAAATTCTAACGTCCCTTGAAGGCATGACGTGGGTCAAGTGTCTTCCACATGTGTCCTCCATAACTAATATTGTGCCTGAAACATAGCAGATGCCCATAAAGATGGTAGAAGGGAGGGAGAAGAGGAAGGCAGGCAGGCAAAGGATTAGAAAGCAAGAGAAGAGAGACCTTACCCTCTTCAGATTGCTTTCACATCACTTTGCGTATTGCATTTTCACAGCAACCCAGTGAGCTGGCAGAGAAAGATCTGCTTGTCTCATTTCACATATAGGACGACAGAGTCCCAGAGAGGTGATTGACTTGCTCTTCACAGTGAATGACTGAGTCCAGAGGGCTCATACCACACATGGCTACATCTAAAGCATAGGACATCCTCATTGGCCTAAAAATAATCACTAGAATCCTTCTGTTTGCAGAGGACTTTGTGACATATTTAAACACTTTTGCAACATTCCACTGGGGTGATCAAAGTTGACTCTTTCTACTTTCCAGAAAAGGAGGTTGGGGTCCAGAAAGCTTAGGACTTGCATTCACTGGCATTAGGACTGGATCTAAAACCCAGGATTTCTGGCCCACATCCCAGTGCTCCCTCCACTCTAGCATGGCTTTCCCGCAGCCAAGGGACCAGAGACCCAGCCAGATGTTCCTGGGTTTTGTTTAGACTTGTCTTCCCTGTTTGGTCCGGTTTCCTCATGGAGGAAAAATACCCATTTTTTTTAATAATAAAAAAGGAAAAATATTTATTGTCTAACAAATATCTGGGTCATACTCAAAAATGGTCAGAACTGCTTTCCTGAGCCAATTGCTATTCTAGGCACAGTCAGTGACTCACTGGCGACCTTGGACAAAAAAGAGGTAACCTTTATTCCTCTGACAAGTTCCTATTTCTCAGAACCCAGAGTCACAAGCAACACAGTTTCTGACAAGATCTCCCCATTGTCCAAAGCCTATATGAGCCCTCCAGAGACAACAGACCCAGGCCCTCCAGCATTTGACAGATTTTGACAAACCCATTTTAGGCTGAAGCCACCAAATAGAAATACAACCTGGAACTGATCAGTCTATTAAGCTAAAATTTAAGTGGCTTTCCCAAGATCTTTTAGCTAATGAGTAGTGCAGGTATGACCAGGATGCACCTCATGATTCCCAGTGTGATGATAATGGCAGACTCACCTGACATCTTCTTTGTTAGGTATGCCCAGAAGAAAGTGCACAGAATCTTCTAGAGCTTCCAAATACTAAGGGATCACAAGACTTAGAGCCCAGTATCGGTGCAGTAGGAACAATGTCCAGGTAAAAAAAGGATTAAATGGACTTGACTTGTTCCTTTCTCAGTACGTAAAATAACTACCCCAAAATTAAATGCTACCTGGAGAACATTTCTTTAGTTGTTCAACCAATATGTATTTATTGAGTGTGTACTGAATCAAGTATGATGTTAAGTGCCAGGCAAACATCTTTGAACAAAAGCTTCTCTTGGGGCTTATAGTCTAGTCAAAAAGGCTGATGTCAAATAGACAATCACACAAATAATTATTGAACTAGATGATGGAAAATATAAGAGCTAAGGGAGTATATAACAGGAGACCTGATCAAGTCTGGAGGATAAAAGTGGGCTTCTCTGAGGAAGTAATATTTAAGCTGAGCCAGATAAGCCAGAAGGAAGAAAGAGCTTTCTAGGCAGAAGGAACAACATGTACGGAGACCCTGAGGCATGAAGAAGCATAGAAAACTTAAGAAATTGGAAGCATACTTTTATGGATAGAAAACAGGGTAGACGTGTGGAGAGATGAGATGACAATTAGGCAGAACACAGAGTTTCAAAGACTGAGTGGTTAACAGTAAAGAATTTAGGCTTTAATCATGACTGCGTCTTCCCAAGGAGCATTAGGCCTCCCATCCCATATGGAAATACTTAGAGGAGCCAGGCCCTGAGCCCATGTCAGGTGCACTCCCCAGGGAGTGGTCAGAAGGCACTGTAGTTAATGTGCTCAAGGACTGAATATAAAAGAAATAATCTCTCAGGAAAGAAATAATTTCTCAGTATCCCTTCACTATCTTTCTTCAAGCCAAAGAAAACCAATGTCCAATGTGATGGCTTGACCTAGCAAGAGCCTTTAAATACACTTAACTCAGTGATGCAAAGTCCAAATGTTCCACAAGTAACAAAACCAAAGTCAAGTAGATCTGTCTTGGTACTTCTGCTTTCAGTTCCTAATCCCCAAAGATACAGATATTTTACCTCTACCGGACTTTTTTTATTTTTTTTAATGTTTATTTTTATTTTTGAGACAGAGGGAGACAGAGCATGAGTGGGGGAGGGGCAGAGAGAGAAGGAGACACAGAATCTGAAACAGGCTCCAGGCTCCAATCTGTCAGCACAGAGCTCAATGCGGGGCTCGAACCCACAAACCGTGAGATCATGACCTTAGCCGTGATCTACCTTAGCCGAAGTCGGACGCCTAACCGACTGAGCCACCCAGGCACCCCAACCTCCACCTGACTTTTAATGACAATTACAGATGATCAGAGTAGAAAAGAATCTTAAATGCTTGATGATGATGATTTTATAGACCAGCATGTTATACATGTACACAATGTACACACATATTCATATTTTCACAGCGTGGAACCTGCTTGAGATTCTCCCTCTCTCTCTCTGCCCCTCCCCCACTCTCACTCTTTCCATCTCTATCAAAATAAATAAACTTAAAAAAAAAAAAAGAATAATCTCTCCTCTGAAAGTAGAAATGATACATTCACACCAACATTTTCACTGTAAACAGACAGACCAGCCCTGGAAACCAGTGACCTAGTCCCTGCTGTCCAATACTGTAGCCACTGGCTATGTGCGGCTATTGAGCAGTTGAAATGTGGTGAGTTGAAATTAAGATGTGCCATAAGATACATGAGACTGCAAAGATTCAGTAAGAAAAAAAGATTTAATATCACACTAATTAGCATACACTGATTGCAGGCTGAAATAATATTTTGGATATACCGGGTTAAACAATTTTTTTTTTAATGTTTGTTTATTTTTGAGAGACAGAGTGCACACAAGGTGTTGGGCGGGGCGTGGGCAGAGAGAGAGAGGGACACAGAATCGGAAGCAGGCTCCAAGCTCTGTGCTGACAGCAGAGAGCCCAAGGCGGGGCTCGAACTCATGACCTGAGCTGAAGGGAGATCACGACCTGAGCCAAAGTTGGATGCTTAATCGACTGAGCCACCCAGGCACTCCTGGGTTAAATAGATTATTAAAATTAACTTCACCTATTTTACCTTTTTAATACAGTCACTAGGAAATTTCAAATCACTGATGAGGCTCACACTGCCTCTGTGGCAGACTGTGCTGCCTATTCTCCCATTGTACAGATGGAGAAGTTCAAGAGAGAATCTTTGGACAAAGTAAACAACAAAATATAAAAGACAGTGCTGGCAGTGGGATATGGACACGGCGGGAAGAGCATCGAGCGGCATTTAGGAAACAGGGGCTCTGATTTTGGCTCCGTTTCACACGCACCAGGTGAGCTAAGTGAGGGGTTCTGCCTGGCTGTGGTGTGGGTTCCACGCTAAAGTGACCACCTCGGGTGC
The DNA here is from genome assembly GCF_018350175.1 of Felis catus. Classification (NCBI taxonomy): domain Eukaryota; kingdom Metazoa; phylum Chordata; class Mammalia; order Carnivora; family Felidae; genus Felis; species Felis catus. Next base: position 194,667,646 of record NC_058368.1, read on the forward strand.
GTTGGGTGGGGTGGAGCTGAGGTCTCTGACAGCTCTGATGATCTGAGCCTCTCACCCTCCCACCCCCGGGGCAGGCCATCACTTACACTGCCCGAGATTGGAGGCTAAATTTCCATCTTTATAAGAATCCCCAGAGAAGGAGACCTGGAGAACCCCGTGGCTGACACATGTCGAGTGTCACAATATTGATGATGTTCCCTGAGAACACAGAGGCCGCCTGCCTCCGGAGCTGAATGTGTAATTGTGTAATGCAAGCAATTGCAGAGTCAAAGCTGTCAGTCTTTTTCCTCAGCACCGAGCTCTCCTTTGACAGAAGAGGCTCCTCGGTGAGAAGGAAAAAAAATACATCTATTGAGGATTTACTCTGTACCCAAAACTGACGAAGCACTTTGTTATGGGCTGAATTGTGCCCTCCTGAAAAAGATACCTTGAAGTCCTAAATCCCAGTGCTTCGGAATGTGATCTCATTTGGAAATAGGATCCTTAGCGAGGTGATCAAGTTAAAACAATGTAATTAGGGTGGGCCCTAATTTGGTATGACTGATGCCCTTATAAAAAGTGGAATTCGGACACAGAGACAGACATACACAAAGGGGAGATGATATACAGACACACAGGGAGAAGACACTATGTGACATCTATAAGCCAAGGAACAGCAAGCGTTGCTGGCAACATCAACAGTTACAAGAGGCAAAAACAGATTTTGCCCTCCAGTTGTCAGAAAGGGCATGTCTCTGCTAACACCTCGGTTTGGACTTCTAGCCTCCAGGATTGTGAGACAATAAATGTCTCTTGTCTTAAGCCGCCTTTCGAGTGGCACTTTGTTACAGTAGCCTCAGGAACCTAATACAGGCTGCAAGTCCATTACCATACTTAATCCTCACAACAGCCCTATGGGTGGGTGCTACTGTTTTGCAGGCGGGTAGAAAAGGGTAGGTAACTTGTCCAGATAATAGAGTAGGAGCCAAAATTAAAACCAGTCATGCTGGCTCTTTGCTATTCTGTTCTAGTGCCCCTGGCTGAGCGGAAAGAAGAGGAAGGAAGAGGACCGGAGACCAGCCCGGGCTCTTCATTGTGTGGCCCTGGGAAAGTCATGTCACCTGTTGAGCCAAAAGAAATGCTGACGCGGGTTCCAACTAGGATGAGGGCTATGAGACTCAAAATAAGTTAATAAAATAAAATTGATAGATGTTGAAATGGGTTAAATGTGATAAGCAAGAGGGAGAACTAAAAATCAGACCGTCTGTATTCTGCCTAACCAGGAGATGATTAATGATTATCGCCGACCACAAGGACCACTGCCGTCACCAGTGCGACCACTTGCATCTTGTCTGCAACGTCATGACCACAACCACAAGTGCCACTCTTGCTACCAGGGCATCAACCTTCTCTTCCCAACCCCCACGCCACCACACATCCCGTTTACTGATGGTTTACTATGTACCAAGTACCGTCACTATCCCCATCTTACAGATGAAGAAACTGAGGCTTGGGGAGGCTAAAAAAAAAAAAAAAAAAAAAAAAAAAAAAAAAAAAAAAAAAACAGGTTACACAGCTAATAAAAAATGGATTTCTAGGGGCGCCTGGGTGGCACAGTCAGTTAAGCGTCCGACTTCAGCTCAGGTCACGATCTCGCGGTCCATGAGTTCGAGCCCCGCGTCAGGCTCTGCGCTGATGGCTCAGAGCCTGGAGCCTGTTTCCGATTCTGTGTCTCCCTCTCTCTCTGCCCCTCCCCCGTTCATGCTCTGTCTCTCTCTGTCCCAAAAATAAATAAACGTTAAAAAAAAAATGGATTTCTAAAAGAAGGAATTCAAAGCCTCTTGCAATTCCTCCCATAACCTCTTCCTTTTTCTCTCATAGACTTAAGATTGGGAACAAGCTGGCCCATCCCCAAAGAGGAGGCATGCTGGTCTGGACTGCTCAGTTCCAGGACATTGCATGGTGCTCCAGGGTGAACTTTCAAAATGATATGATACTCTGCAATATAAATAAATATACTCTTTCTCCATCTGTCTCATGCCACACAGCCAGAGTCTGGCTAATCCTCTTTTACCCAGGTGCCTATAGAAAGAAATATCTACCGAAGACTATTCTAGAAGAAAATGCAGACTTCTTATTTTTTTCTTCCTCTGTCTCTAGAGCCTCTGGGACCTAGCCTATCAGAGCCTGGGTACGTGACGACAAATTTTTACCCACCCTCTCTAGTTCTTTGTGTTCGCCTATATATGGTTTGTCATATGACAGCAGGGATTCCAGTTTGGCCTTTGGGTTACAAGTAGACCAGGGCCCCTGGGTGACTCAGTTGGTTGAGTGTCCAACTTCGGTTCAGGTCATGATCTCACAGTTCATGAGCTCAACCCCTGCATTGGGCTCTCTGCTGTCAGTGCAGAAGCCCACTTAGGATCCTATGTCCCTCTCTCTTCCCCCTCCCCCACTCATGCTCTCTCTCTCTCTCTCTCTCTCTCTCTCTCTAGAAAAATAAACATTAAAAAAAATAGAAATAGAACAAATCTTTCAAGCTACCTTGTTTCAAGACCACTTACATTCATCAGATGGAGAAACAAATCCTCTGCAAGTCCACCTTGATTCACTTTCAGTTCTAGACCAGGTGTGGGGTCCAAAACCACAGCTAATAACCAGATTATTCCCTTTGCTTTGCATAAATCTCCTTTGCAGATCTTGCAGGGACTGGTGGCCAACTAAGGATAGGATTATTCTTTACTCACATAATCAAACACCATCACCTTATTATCTCAATCTCACCATGACTTCTGCTAGTGGTATTATCCATGAAGATAGGAAATGCAAAATGGGCAATTCTGGTAATGAGTGGTAATGGGAGTGGAGGCTAAATTTCCTTTTGAGATGCCAGTGGACATCTATCAGGCAGCTGAATCAACAGGAGCTCAAGGAGAATTCTAGGCTGGAAAGACAGATTTGGTCATAAGTGTATAGATGGTGACTGACATCATAGAAGACACGATTTTGTAGGGACAATATATAAAATGAGAAGACAGAGCTTTAAGAACATAACCCCAAGGAACACCTACCTTGTGGGGAATAAGCTTAGGAATTCCCTAAGCCTGCACTGATGGGTTAACAAGGCATAAAGAATTAGAAAGCACCCAAGTTTGGGTAAACAAGATTAAGTAAATTAGAATAGGCAAAGTGGGGCAAAGGCCCCCAGTATAGGACAAAGATATAGGAAGAGGGAATTTCACGATGAAAACATCGGAAGATGAGGTAAACAAGATTAGGTATTCAGGGCAGAAGTGCCCCTGCAACTCAGTACTATAGCAGAAAGCTGCTGTCACAGGAAGGAAGGACCAAAATAGGTAAATAGGGCTATAGACTGCTTCAGAACAAAGTTGCCCAAAGCAGAGCTAATTAGCAAAAGAAAGGTGCCTTTTTGACCCTGAGGTAGCATGCTCTGTCTTTCTTGTCCCCTAGGCCAGATTAGGTAAACAGAGGTAGGGCCTCTGTAAACAACCTTCAGCCCAGCCCAGCCAGGATTTTGTTTTGTATCAACCCAAACCCCTAACCTGGCACATCTCAAAACCCCCTTTCCCTCACACCCATGAGTTAATGTTCACGATTTCATCGTCTCTGTGTGCACACCCAAATACCATATTTGTAAACCTTCTGATCCTAATAAAAATGGAACAAGGACCCTTAATTGGGGCTCTTGTCATCTCCTGGACATTAGTCTCTGTCGCATTTTTAATCCTGCAGCCTGCTTTCTTGCTAGACAAGAACTCCAGACCCAGAGTCTACAACAGTCCTTAACCTTTTAGAGCCTCATTTTTCTTGTCTGTAAAACAAGGATTAAAAACAGTTTGGTGATGAGGAGTGAATGAGCTAATGCATGCAGACATCCAGTAGTTTCTGGTGTATAATACACGCTAAATAAAGGTCAATGGCTAATTTTGATACTTCTCTGAGAGGGCAGGGAATGAGATAGGGGGAGAAGCTGGTAAGAAGCACAGGTCGCGAGAGACATCACCAGAGATGGCTTCTATTTTTTCTGTGAAGTAGAAGGCAAAGCTGCCTTTCAAAAGTGAAGACAAGGTGGTGAGATCGGAGGCTTGGAGATGGGGATCAAGAATGGTAAAAACTTCCGAGCTGCTCTGCAGTCCACAATTCTGGGTTAGGATATAAAATTGTGAGCACACTGTACCAGTGCTTTGACTTAGAATCCCGGGGGTAACTTCTATTTCCAACCTATACTCAGCACTTCCTTTGACCCCACCCACCCTGATTAATTTCCCTGTTTCTTCCACATGGGACTGTGAGGTCCCTGGAAGTGGGATAGCGCCCAAAGCACACACTATACGTAATGTACACCGGTTAGAACATGATTTCTGGTACCAGACTGCTTACACCCAAACCCCAACTCCATCATTCACAATCTGTGGAACGTTGGCTAAATTCTTTAAGGCTGCTAAGCCTCAGTTTCCAAATTTCTAGAACAGGGATCCAACAAGAGAGAAGTTGTAGTTAGAGAAGATTTAGATAAAGTAATCCATGCAAAATGCTTAGCACAGCACCTGGTCATAACAAAAATCTCAGCAACTATTATTTATAATAATAAATGCAATGATTTAAACCAGCATGCAGCAGGTTTGGGGTGTTGGATAGGGATCAGTTCTAACCCAGAAGGGAATGTAGTAATACAAAGTTAGTGGTGAAGTTGAAAAAGACATGAAAAAACATGAGGGGCTTTACAAGCTGGAGGCAGCTCTCCCCACTGAGCACTGTCTGAGAAAAGGCTGTTTGCCAGGGCCTCTGAGCCCAGACATCTTCTCCAAAATAATTGAGAAATATGTTCCTCATGCATTCCTAATTGGAATATAGCAGATGGCAGAGGCCCTTGTTTAATGAAATATGTCCATTCGATTAAGCTGGGCCATTGGGGATTTAGGAACTTCAATGCAATCTCATTGCTATCTTTCCTCTTTGGAGACCAGGGAAGTTTCGGGGATTTTTACAAACTTGGATTAAAGGTCGGAGAGGGAACGATGCCAGTGGAGGAGTCTCGAAACCAAAGAGTCAATCTTTTATGTTTCTGGCTCGATCTACATTTTCATCTGTGGCAAAGAACCATTGTGTGGAGTGTCTCCTATGTGAGCTCTGGGCACGGGTGGAGCACAGAGCTGATCAACCAACCTATTTATGAGCCAAGCAAACTGAACTGATTGGGATTCTCGACACTCAGGCTACAAGTTTCTTCCTCTGTACCCTACTAATGCTAGTCCCTCTGGCTAAGATACCTTTCCTGCCTATTACCATATGCTCAAGACCCTGCTTTTGTGTGTGTGTGTGTGTGTGTGTGTGTGTGTGTGTGTGCGCGCGCACACACATGGGTACGCATGAGCACACACACAAGTATAACCTCCTCTATGAAGACATCCTTAATTTCCATACCAAAAAGACAATACAAAACCCCCAAGGAACTTCATCTAAAGCTCTTCAATGACACATTACTTTTCACTTTGAATTATTTTTGTTCATGTCTGTACAAGACTTTCTTGAGATTATGTTGATCTTCTTCCTAAAGGTGAGGGCCACAGAGGTGGCTTACTCTTTTTTTTTATTTTTTGTAATGTTTCTTTATTTTTGAGACAACGTGAGAGACAGAGTGCAAGCAGCAGAGGGGCAGACAGAAGGAGACACAGAATCTGAAGCGGGCTTCAGGCTCTGAGCTGTCAGCCCAGAGCCCGACGCGGGGCTCGAACTCACGAGCTGCGAGATCATGACCTGAGCCAAAACCAAGTCAGACTCTTAACCATCTGAGCCATCTAGGTGCCCCTGATTTGTAGGGTTTTGAAACATTTTCTTCCCTTGGTTTCTGGGATACTACGTGTTCCTTGGTTTCTTCCATATTCACTTGCTGTTCTAAGTCTCCTTTGATAATCTTTCCTCTCTTCCAAGTTTCTAAATGTACTGCTTTAAGATTCAGTCCTTAGACCTCTTTTTGTTTCTTCCTATTCTCACTCCTCACATGGTCTCATCCAGTACCAGGGCAATTTATTTTGAAGATGTGTTTTTCTTTTATTTATTATTTATTTATTTTTAAAGTTTCTCTTTTAATTCCTGTTAGTTAACATACAGTATTAGTTTTAGGTGTATAATATAGTGCTTTAACACTTCCATCCATCACCCGGTCCCAGGACTTTAAACACTATCTGGTGTTCTAAAACACCCGAATCTACAGCTCTGGTTCTTCTGACTATTCCCTTGTGATCCAGACTTAACTATCTAACTACCTACTCCACATGCACATGAAGAAGTCAATGACATCTCACATTTAACATGGATAAAACAGAACTATGGATTTTGCTGCCCTGCCCCATATTTCTATCCATTAATTTCTTAGGTCAATAAGCTAGGAGTCATCCTTTTTTCCTCTGACCCCATTCATTATCAAGCTTCATCAGTGATACCTCTGGAATCTCTCCTGAACCCCAACCCCTCTTACCACCTCCCATGCTAATAACCTGGCCCAGATCACCATCATCTCTTGCCTGAGAAATTACAACCTCTTCCTTAGGTTGTAATAGGTCTCTATCTCTCCACTCTTAGCCCCCTATTGTTTATCCTTCACAAAACAGCATAAACCAGCATATCCCCCCATTAGAACTTGCCTATGGCTTCCTATCACCTATAGGACAAAATCTAAATTCCTGGAATGACCAGTAGAACCCCTACATGACCCAATCTGCCAATCTCTGACAGCAAGTCCCGACACTCTCCCTGCCATTTACTGCAACTCAACTGTGCTGGCTTCTTGTCACTGAAACCAACCGAACTCAGCTCTGAAGTAGAATATTTGCACTTCTTGTTTGTTTGTGTTGGCATACTCTTTCCCCAGTTCCTGGCACGGGCACCACCTTCCTATCCCTGAGGTTCAACATTATCTTCTCTGAGAGAGGCCTTCCCTTACTACCTTAGCTCAAGTAGCCCCTCTCCATATTATTTATTGCTGCTATTTTCTTCAAAACCCATAACAGTATCAAAAATGTCTCACTCATTTTATATGCTTATATTTTAAAATTTCTGCTCACTGGAATGTAAACTTCTTGAGGACAGGGCCTCTGACTATTTTGTTCACTGCTGCATCCACAGGGCTTGCACAAAGCAGACAAATAAGTCTTATGTGTTGATTGAAGTGCCTTTGTTTAGATAATATGGAAAAGGGAAGATCTTGGACTATATAATCCAATAATCTGCCCTCTTAACGTGTTTACCTCCTTAACTGCAATGAATTTCACCTCCCCTCCTTCAGCAACATACTGTGGTTGGCCATGCCAGGACTGCCTCCGTCTCCTATAACTGCTTCACCAGTGATATCAAATTCAGTCATTCCTTGCTAAGTCTGGATTCCCCCTAGTTCCCTATGGCCCCCCTCTGTACCTATTTTTCCTCCTTCTGAAATGTCTGGCCCCTGGAATCCCCTTTGCCAGTCTCTTCATATATATATATATATATATATATATATATATATATATATATATATATATAATTCTCCTCTATACATACCCAGTGAAGACTTTGATTCATCACTTAAACCTTTATTTGCATCCAAGATTCTAAATTATCTTTGCTCATCCCAAATATCCAATGGTTGGCCTTCTTTTCTCCTACATCCAGGAAGCTCTACCAATTGGAAAAAATTCTAGTTTAGAATCACTACAAGCCACTGTCCCTAGTGCTGCCTGGCAATCCTTCTATGTTTCCTTGTTCAATGTTCTTTCCCATTTATTTACATTTTTTAATGTTTATTGATTTGTTTTGAGGGCAGGGGCAGAGAGAGGGAGAGAGAATCCCAAGCAGGCTCCACACTGTCAGCTCAGATCTCAGAAACTGTGAGATCATGACCTGCCCAGAAACCAATAGTTGGACACTTAACTAACTGAACCACCCAGGTGCTGTTCTTTCCCATTCAATACAGGTGATGTTCTAAACCTTCTTTGACCTCACAAACCACCTACCCCTGACTCTTGCTCAAAGTAGACAACTGTATCACCTATCACAGAGACAATGAGAGCCTCTGGATTCCATCCTTTATATATTCCTATTGATCAACCCCTCTCTTTCTTCTGTATTATCACCTCCAGTCTCCTAGATCCATTCCAGCAGCATTTAGACATGTAAAGATCTTTCCAATCTTATTTTAAAAACAAACAAAAATGTATGTACCCTCCCATTACAAACATCTTACTTCTCCCCTCTCTTTTGGAGTCAAGGATTTGTCTACACTATCTATCTTCACTCTTCCACCTCCAATTCTCCCATCCACTCTTCATCATCTTGTAATATGGTCTTCTCTCCTATTACTCCATTAAAACTACCCGTGTCAAGGGTACAAATGCCTGTGTCACTAAATCCAAGTGGCAAATTTTAGACCATTTCTAAGATAAGCCCTTAATATCTGTGCAACATTGACTATTTGTTCATCCTTGAAATGGCTTTTTTAAAGATCTATGACATTATAATTCCCTTGTTTTCCTCATACCCATCCAGATATTTATTCTAAATCTCCCTCAAAGTCTCTTCTTCTTCTGCCCACATAGTGAATTTTTATGTCCCTTAGTGTTTTACCCTTTGCCTCTTCTCTCCTTGCTGTACATTCCTTTAAGAAACCTCATTCAACCACTTGACTTCAATTATCACATATGTGCTGGTGACCACCAAAATCTGTGTTCCCCAGTGGGAAACTCACTCTCTCTATAAATAGGTAGATACATAGATACATAGAAAGATAGATAGATAACCTACAAATATCTAAATTTTAAAATGCCCAAAGGTGAATTAATTACCTTTTCCTTTTTCAAGTTTGATCTACACCTAGCATTCATTCTCTTCATGAACAACACGTTCAACTATGTAGCCACCCAAATACAAACTAGAATCTTCCTCAACATCTTCCACTTCCTCACCTCCTATATTTAATTTGTCATGAAGCCTTTCTAGTTCTACCTTTTCCTAAATTCATCTACTTAGGTCAAATCTACTCTTATAAAATTACCTGCATTGCTGACCTTCTTACCTCCAGACTTCTCCTCCTAAGCAAGTGTCCTCACTACAGCCAAACTGACTTTGCAAAGCACAAATTTATTCATGGCATGTCCATGCTTGAAACTTTTATGGCTCCATATTACCTTTAAAATAAACTCCAGGGCGCCTGGGTGGCGCAGTCGGTTAAGCGTCCGACTTCAGCCAGGTCACGATCTCACGGTCCGTGAGTTCGAGCCCCGCGTCAGGCTCTGGGCTGATGGCTCAGAGCCTGGAGCCTGTTTCCGATTCTGTGTCTCCCTCTCTCTCTGCCCCTCCCCCGTTCATGCTCTGTCTCTCTCTGTCCCAAAAAAAAATAAATAAACGTTGAAAAAAAATTTTTTTAAATAAACTCCAAATTCTTCTTCACGGTATAGAAGATCATAATGTTCAACTCCTGCTTATGTCTCCAGTCTCAATTCTTGCCACTCCCCCTCATAAGCTGAGCTTTAGCAAAGTTAAACAAATAAAAATAAATACAAATAAAAACTAAGTACTCTTACAGTACATAGACCACACATGCTCTCACTCACCTTCAGACATTTATGTATGTTCTTTTTGTTGCTCAGTTCAATCCCCCTCTCCTTGGCCAGGTAGCCCTCATTCATTCTTTAGGTCTCTGTTTAGATAGCACTTCTAAAGTGATAGGCCCTTTGTCTCTTTGAATTTGGGTGCCTCTTAAGAGAGTTCCCATAGTACCCTGAATTTATGTCTATTAAGTCACAGTCACTCTATGCTTCAATTTGGCTCTTTTTTTTTTCTTGGAAAATTTCATTTAAATCCCTTAGTTAACATACAGTGTAATATTTGTTTCAAATGTATAGTACAGTGATTCAACACTGTGATAAAACACCCTGTGTTCATCACAACAAGCCCACTCCTTAATCCCCATCACCTATTTCACCCATCCCCCACCCACCTCCCCTCTGCTAACCATCAGTGTGTTCTCTGTGGTTAAGAGTCTGTTTTTTGGTTTGAAATCTCTTTCCAAACAGATTTATTGAGCTATAACTTACACATGGTAAAATTCACTCATTCTAAGTGTACAATGTAATGAATTTTGGTGTATTTACAGAGTTGGAGTATAATCCTCACAATCTAATTTTAAGGTAGTTCTATCACCCTTCTTCCTAGGAGATGAACAACTTGAGGGAGGTGCCATGTTTTGTTGATCTTTAGACCCTCAAGTCATAGCATAGCATCTGTCACCAAGTAAGTACTTGTCGAACAAATAAAAAATAAGTGAAAGGAAAAAATTAATGTCAAAACTATGACATGTTTCATTTCTCTTTATCAGATATGGCAACCTAATTTTGAAGCCCTCAATTTCATACACATTCCTCACCCTCTCTTTGACATTTCACCAACTTCCCCACATGGTAGTCACTTGATCAATTTGCTCTGACAGAGAAAATAAGACTTTAAAACATCCAAGGGGCCAAGAGATCCAGCACTGTGCATTTATGGGTGATTGAAGCATGCCTAGAAACTCATATTTGCCCCAAATGATGTTAGGTGCATTCCCCAAACATTTGAGATTTCATCCAGTAAAAATCGCCAGTATGGGTTAATGTAAAATGTCTTCTACTTGGGTCTTATTCTCTTTATTTTTCCTGCCCTTCTAAAACCTTCAAGCGAGAGTCAAGGGACCTATGTTCTGGACATAATTATGTCAGCAATCCACCAAGCAACTTGAGATACATCACTTCACATTTTTGTACCTGAGCTTCCTTAGAATATTCACCTTATCTCTCCTGATTCTGATTTGGTGAGGATGAAGCCACGCTAGAAAGCAAAACAAAGCACGTTGAAAAGTGAAAAGCACTGTGTAAATGTAATAGATTTTAATTGGCCACTCTCCTCTCTGGTTTACAGAAACCACTTTATTTGTTTAAAGATACTTTTGTGGCGACCTGAATTATTAAAACTATCTAGAACTGATATTCAGACATACAAAATCCTTCATGCATAAAGCTGATGTACTCTGCTAACAGAAGAGGACTTCTGCTCTTTCTTAGAGATGGCTCTCATTTCACGAACAATTCTAATGAATATGGTTATATTGCTTCCCAAACAATAGCAGATTGGAAACAGAAATGAAAAGACGCAGAGGAGCTACTAAAAGCAAACACCCTGCAAACAGGAAGGTTGGCAGCTGACAATAGAATAAAACAGAAACATTATAAAAGTGGATATTAGAAGTTAGAAAATTATAACCAGGGGATGTTCAAAGGAGGGGCCTGTGGTCCTTCCCACTGAATGAGTCCTACAGAGCAAAAGAGCAACGCTCATCATAATTCTGAGTCATCAGAAGACTCCACTGCTTGAGCGTCAATTCTAAAGAGAGAACATGTAATTTTCTAAAAAACAAATTAACTTCTTCCGTTCTTTAAGTCTTAATACAGCAATGTAAACAGAAATTATTTTGATCTCTAAAATGTTAAATTATTGTTTTGGGTAGCCAGATGACATTGTCTTCTCATGTTCTACCCAAGACTGCTTGCATATAGAAATCACTCACTGCATATGTAGTATTTTGACATGAATTAATGTCATGGGAAGTGACAGCATATTTGCAGTATGATATTGTAGATGTAGTATGTAGTATGTAGATGTAGTATGATATTGTAGAAAGAGTTATCATCTTAATTCCTTCACTGTCCAATGAAGAAAATCCTGTAAAGTAGTAAACCCGGAAAGGTCAGCACACTATTTTATTATTACAGGGGATCATGGTAAAGAGAAACAAAATAATGCACCGTATGTTTTGCCTACTGAAAGATGGACTCTGTATTCATTCCCACGTGTTCTCTACTATTCCATACATGTGAAGAAACTGATGTGACATAGGCCTGAAAATTTCAAGTAGGTGTGGGAAAGTTTTGTTTGTAGATATTCAAAGAGACAAAGGAGACAATGCATTGCTAACAAGGGAGGAAAAGTGAGGTGAGTGTACGATTTCTTCCTAGAACTCTCTCTGCCTCTGGGCACATGGTCCACTAGCAAAATTGTTTACAAGACATTTTCAAAGTCCCTGGAGATGCTTTTGGCTCAATTAAAACCTGATTATTTCATCCCTAAAATCTGAAGTGAGCTATGAAATTAAGAGACTTGACTATGTTAGGTTTCACATTTCCTCCCTTCCCAGACCCAAGAAATTAACTCCTCATCAGACTGATAAATAGACATTGCATCTTGCTTATCATCATTATAAATTTGTGCTCCCCATAACTGACCTTCTTAATGAGCCTGGGTTGTTTGAGATAATAGTCAATAATGTCGACAATTGTTTATCTAGTACAGTGACTGTTAAATGGTTTTTACTCATTTGTAGGAGGAAGGATGATAGAAGGACAGATGACTAATCATATTTATAATCGTAATCATGTAGTAGAAGTTATAAATATTGCTAAGACCCTAATGAGTGATAGATCATCTATAGTAGCAGCCTTAACAGTCTGCATGCAACTAGCATTATGAACTAAATAACCTGATATCCATATGCAAAACAAACTTCTCAACCCATAAAAAGAATTTACTCAAAATGAATCATAAGTCTAAAAGTTAAACTTAAAACTATAAAACATCCAGAAGGAAACAAAGGACAAAACCTCTGTGATTTTAGAAAAGGTGAAGATTTCTTAGGCACAATATCTAAAGCATGATCTACATAAGAAAACTTGATGAAAATAAATTAAAAGCTTCTACTTTACAAAAGACACTGTTTAGAGAATGAAAGGATAAACTGTGACTGGGATGAATATTAGAAAAACAATTATCTGACAGAATATCAGAATATATAAAAAATTCTCAAACTCAATACTAAGTAGCCAGATTACCCAATATAAAAAACCAAGCAAAAGACTTGAAAAGCAATTCCACCAAAGATATACTGACAGAAAAACGGCACATGAAAAGATGCTCAAGAACATTAGTCCTTAAGGAAATTCAAATTACAACTACAGGGGCTCCTGGGTGGCTCAGTCCATTAAGCATCCGACTTCGGCTCAGGTCATGGTCTCGTGGTTTTTTAGTTCAAGCCCTGCGTCAGTCTCTGTGCTGACAGCTCAGAGCCTGGAGCCTGCTTCGGATTCTGTGTCTCCCTCTCTCTCTCTGCCCTTCCCTTGCTCATGCTCTGTCTCTATCTCTCAAAAATAAATAAATGTTAAAAAATTTTTTTTTAATTACAACTACAATGAGATAACATGGCACACCTATTAAAATGGTTAAAACTAAAAAGACTGACCATACCAAGTGCTGGGGAGGAAGTGAAGAAGCTGAAGTCCTCATATCGCACAGATAGGATTGTAAAATGTTAACAGTTGCTTTGGAAAACAATTTGACAATGTCTTATAAACATACATTTCTCATATGACATAAAAATCACACTTCTAGGTATTTTCCCAAAAGAAATGACAGCCTATATTTACCTAGAACCTTGTACACGAATGTTTACAGAATCATTATTCATAATTGCTCTGTACACACTGCAAACAACACACACATCCTTCAGCTGATGGATAAACCATTTGTGGTACATCTCTACACTGGAATACTATTTGGCAACAAAAAGAAAGAAACCTTGAGGTATAGATATATCTAGATATTTGTACATCTATCTATATATATCTATATCACATCATGGATGAATCCCATGAATTATGCTAAGAAAAAGAAGATAGTCTCAAAAATTATATACCATATGATTCCATTTAAATGACATTCTGAAAAAGACAAAATTACAGGAACAGAAAACAGATCCATTTTTTCCAGATCTAGATGCAGGTACAGGGGTTGACTCGAAAGGGAAAAAGTTGAGAATTTCTTGAATGATGGACTGGTTTCATATCTTGACTGTGGTGGTAGTTATGTGACTGCATGAATTTACCAAAACCCAGAGAACTATATGCAAAACAATAATAATAATAATAATAATAATAATAATAATAATAAAGAAAAGAAAAAAAATGTATTGCCTGTAAATTTTTTAAGTGGATATATGTTGCATTCTAAGAAAAGCCACAAAAGCATGCACATAGCTAAAAATCTCTTTAAAATCTTTCAAAATAATAATGACTGCTAACATGTGTTGAGTCCTTACTATGTGGCAGACACTGTGCTAAGGGCTTTTTTACTTGATCTCATTTAACCCTCACAAATGCCTTTTGAGGTAGGAACCACTGTGATTCCCATTGTCAGATAAGAAAAGGAGGGTCCTAGAAGTCAAGTATCTACACTCTGACTTCAGTTCACAGCCCAGGTAACACATCTCCGGATGCTGCATTGTGGTCCATCAACCTGCACAGCATCCCCCTAAAACTGAACTGGAACCTGGAGCCCAGTCTCAACCCTGGTTTGCTACCAACACACTGTGCGAGCATCGACAAGTATTTGACCTTCTTGTGCTTTCTTATTTCAAACTCCAAGGCACTAGAAAAATGAGGTCTGTTTCCATTTATTCTTAATAAGTGGAAATAAGCCTATGACTAGGATTTAGTTACTTGCTGCCTGCAAAGACTGACATTTTCTGACTTATCTGGGTTCTTGCTCTCCTGCTACCCTGTTGGGTGCTAGTGTGTAAAGTTCCACTATTAGTTCTTTATTCCTTAAGATAAAAGCGCAGTGGCCTGAGAATGGTACTATGTGCTTGGTATAACCCCTGGAGTCCAGGAGTAGGTGCAGGGATTGTCCAGGTTGCTCACAAGTTGTTTCAGGTTGTTTATAGTCTAGCAGATGAGACAGAAAAATGAATAACAGTGACCCAGGATATTGTGCTGTGTCTTGAGTTCTTTGCTGGGAAGCAGCGGTAGGCAAAACTATGGGCTATGGAGACAGGGAGAGCTGGCTTTAAGGCTTCTCTTTATGCTCAGCTTTTTCATCTACAAAATGGAAGAATAACAAGATGTATGGGGTGACTGTGTGCCTCACTGAGGCACTGTACGTAAAGTGTAGAGAACCCTGCATAGTATAATGATTAGGGTTTCTCACAACTGTTACTGTGGTATTAAGAAACTGGACAAATTGAACATCTTTCTTGAACCAAAGAAGAAAGGAAGAAACAAACCCTCAGAGAGGGTAAATAAGTTGTTCAAGGTCAAATAGCTGGTAGAATTCAAAATATTATACAGAGCAGTGTAGCACTTGAATGGGAGATTTGGCTAAATGTTTTAATATCACGAAATTCTGTATGTCTCTGACCTTGTAGAGTACGCTGTACCCTTCATTTTCCCTTGAGATCCCCTTTCTATCACCATCTCTAACTAGAAGTTGGCAAGAACTATAAATCCCTACTCTCCTGTGCCATGGTAGAAGGGTTCTTCGATGAGATTGATCTCTCCATCCTTCTTTAGGGTAACACATTGTTCCCACAGGAAAGATGGCTGCCCAGAAATGATGCTGTATTTGGCAACATCTTCACTCATGTATTATCTTCTGTTCCTCACTGGAGACACCTCTGGCACTCTCTGCAATTCCACTTATGTGACAGTTTCTTCTTCTTCTTCTTCTTCTTCTTCTTCTTCTTCTTCTTCTTCTTCTTCTTTTTTGCACCCTCGCAAAGTGGTTATATAATTAACAATGCCTGATGTCAATATATGACTCTATATCAGTGGTTCTCAAACCAGGGTTGATTTCCTCCCCAGGGGACATTTGACAACATCTGGGAACATTTTTAGTTATCACGACTGGGGAGGAGAGATTGCTGGCATCCAGTAAGTAGGGCTAAGGATGCTGCTCAATATCCCACAACACACAGGACAGCCTCTGACAAAGAATTATCTGGCCCAAAATGACAATAATGCCAAGGTTGAAAAACCCTGCTGTATACTGGTAAAAGCACCTACACATCTGTTTTACACATTGGATTCTTATAGCACCCTTGGGATAAAACCAGGCCAATATCCACATTCACCTCCAAATATTTCCTTATAATGAGGTGGATGTAGACAGACACACCCATTGTTAAGTTGAGAAAACTGAGACCCAAGGAAATAAAGCGAATGGCCCAAGGCCACAAAATAAAGTGGTGGCAAAGTCAAGATTTGGCTTTTTTTTTTTTTTTTTTTACTTCCAATGCTGCCTCACTTTTGGCCATTCTTAAGAAATGTGATAAACATTTCTCTCCTCTAGCAGGTAAGAGTGGCACGAGTCAGAAAACCTTAAAGTGGAAAGCAAATACATTTTCTTAAGCGATCATAAAATATTAGCTTGGGAAAGATCTTTCGATCATTTTACAGATGGGGAAAAAATAGTGGCCAATGTCATGAAGTAAATGCATTTGGGGGCACCTGGGTGGTTCAGTTCGTTAAGTATCCTATTGTTGACTTTGGCTCAGGTCACGATCTCACAGTTCGTGGGTTCGGGCCCTGCACTGAGCTCTGCGCTGACGGCACAGGGCCTGTTTAGGATTCTCTCTTTCCCTCCCTCTCTTCCCCTCCCCTGCTCACTAGCTCTCTCTACAAAATAAATAAATAAACATTTGAAACACAAAAAACCAAAGTAGATGCATTTGTAGAACGGAGTATGCCAGACTATTTCCCTTCTATTCACCCATAAAGTGGCGTATTGGCCATTGCGCTAGAGAAAATACTTGAAACCTCAATGGTCTGCAGGTGCAATTACATGGAAAAGCTCCAGAGGGAGCTACAGAGAAGCAAGCTCAGGCATCAGATGAAGGCAGATAGGCTAGCCAACTGAGGCTACAGAGGGTTGGAGGAACAGAGGGTCCAAGAGAGAGAAAGTAGGTTAGGTGGAAATGAGGGCTTCTTCTAAGGAGAGGTGAGGACTAAAAGAAGTGGAGAAAAGAGAAAGAGAAATTATACATTTTTTTTAAGTTCAGGGATTCCCCTGTACATTGAGTCTCTCAAGAAATCAGGGGGAAAAGTTTATATTTTATAGAAACTAAACTTAAACCATACTTTACTTATTTTTTATTATTTATTTTTACAGAGAGAGAGAGAGAGAGAGAGAGAGAGAGAGAGAGAGAGAGAGAGAGAATAAGCAGGGAGGGGCAGAGAGAGAGGGAGAGAGAAAATCCATTCTGTCAGCACAGAGCCCAATGCAAGGTTCGATTCTACAAACCGCGAGATCATGACCTGAGCTGAAATCAAGAGTC
The DNA here is from genome assembly GCF_018350175.1 of Felis catus. NCBI lineage: Eukaryota > Metazoa > Chordata > Mammalia > Carnivora > Felidae > Felis > Felis catus. The sequence goes on from NC_058368.1 coordinate 194,684,813, forward strand.
AGACACTTAACCAACTGAGCCATCTACGCACCCCAACTTAAACCATACTTTAAAAATATCCTTATTTTTAAATAAGATGTAGATGACATATAGATAACATGTGATAACTATATATAGATAACTATATAGATCACATGTGGTTAGTTTTAAAATGAGCATTATAGCTCATGGATTGGAAAAATAAATATTGTTAAAATGTCCATACTACCCAAAGCAATCTACACATTCAATGCAATCCCAATCAAAATTGCACCAGCATTCTTCTCAAAGCTAGAACAAACAATCCTAAAATTTGTATGGAACCACAAAAGACCCTGAACAGCCAAAGTAATATTGAAGAAGAAAACCAAAACAGGAGGCATCACAATCCCAGACTTTAGCCTCTACTACAAAGCTGTACTCATCAAGACAGTATGGTATTGACACAAAAAAAGACACATAGAATAGAATAGAGAACTCAGAATTGGACTTACAAGTGTATGGCCAACTAAACTCTGACACAGCTGGAAAGAGTATCCAATGAAAAAAAGACCATCTTTTTAGCAAATGGTGCTGGGAGAACTGGACAGTAACATGCAGGAGAATGAAACTAGACCACTTTCTTACACCATTCACAAAAATAAACTCAAAATGGAGGAAAGATCTAAATGTGAGACAGGAAACCATAAAAACCCTAGAGGATAAAGCAGGCAACAACCTATTTGACCTCAGCCACAGCAATTTCTTGCCTGACACATCTCCAAAGGCAAGGGAATTAAAAGCAAAAATGAACTATTGGGGCCTCATCAAGATAAAAAGCTTCTGCACTACAAAGGAAACAATCAACAAAATTAAAAGGCAACCGATGGGATGGGAAAAGATATTTGCAAATGATGTATCAGATAGAGGGTTAGTATCCAAAATCTATAAAGAACTTACCAAACTCAACATCCAAAAAAAAAATAATCCAGTGAAGAAATGGGCAGAAGACATGAATAGACACTTTTCCAAAGACAACATCCAGATGGCCAACAGACACATGAAAAGATGCTTGACATCACTCATCATCAGGGGAATACAAATCAAAGCCACAATGAGATACCACCTCACACTGGTCAGAGTGGCTAAAATCAACAACTCAGGAAACAACAGATGTTGGCGAGGATGTGGAGAAACGGAAACCCTCTTGCACTGTTGGTGGGAATGCAAACTGGTAGTGCGCCCTGGAAAACACTGTAGAGGTTCCTCAAAATATTAAAAATACCCTACCCTATGACCCAGCAATAGCACTACTAGGAATATATCCAAGGGATACAGTAGCACTGATGCATAGGGGCACGATGTACCCCAATGTTTATAGCAGCACTACCAACAATGGCCAAATTATGAAAAGAGCCTAAATGTCCATCAACTGATGAATGGATAAAGAAGATGTGGTTTATATATACAATGGAATACTACTTGGCAATGAGAAAGAATGAAATCATGTCATTTGCAGCAATATCGATGGAACTGGAAGGTATTATGCTACGTGAAATAAGTTAGTCAGAGAAGAACAGATATCATATGTTTTCACTCATATGTGGATCTTGAGAAACCTAACAGAAGACCATGGGGGAAGGGAAGGAGGAAAAATAGTTACAGAGAGGGAGGGAGGCAAACCATAAGAGACACTTAAATACAGAGAACAAACTGAGGGTGGATGGGGATGGGGATCAGGGAGAGGAGAAAATAGGTGATGGGCATTGAGGAGGGCACCTGTTGGGATGAGAACCGGGTGTTGTATGTAAGCAATAAAACACGGGAATCTATCCCCAAAACCAAGAGCATACTTTACACACTGTATGTTAGCCAATTTGACAATAAATGAGATAAATAAATAAATAAATAAATAAATAAATAAAATGAGCATTATAGAAAAATGTAATGTAGAGCATGAGATTTTTCCTAATTTTCCACCTTCTGAGATAAACACTACTAGCAGCTTAATCCATATTCTAAGTCTGTATTTTCATCTATATTCTATATTATAAACTATTAAGTGCTTTATGTAAAAATGGTATACACAAAATGTACGGTGTCTTGATTTTTCTGTTGGAATATATAATGAACATATTGTCGCATAGAGATATTTCATTTTTCTTCCTGTCTACTTAGCCTTGTCTTATGGGGATATATAATTCATTATTTATAAATATGTATTTTTGTTCTTACATGAATACTTCCATGTAATAATACCTACAAGTGGCATTGTATGGAACTCCATGGGATCATGCAGTAGATTATATACATTTTAAATCTGATAGTCAAATTGCCCTCAAAACTTCAATCAATGCTAACTTCTCCCACATGGACATTTTAAATTAGAAGCCACCTTCTCCTTGAAGCAATCCCTGATTTCTGCAGCTAGAAAGAAGCTCTCTCCCTCAAAACATTTCTACTTCTCAATATCCTCTCTTCTTTCTCCTCAGTGGTAGCTCCATATATTTTTTTTAAGTTTATTTATTTATTTGGAGAGAGACAGAGACAACATGAGTGGAGAAGGGGCACAGAAAGAAAGAGAGAGAATCCCAAGCAGGCTCTGTGATGGAAATGCAGAGCCCAATGTAGGGCTCAAACACACAAAACCGTGAGATCATGACCTGAGCCGAAACCAAGAATCTGATGCTTAACCACTGAGCCACCCAGGCACCCCACAGCTCCACATTTGAGTTAACTTCTATTATTCTCCTGGTGTCAGCACCTGGAACAGGAAGGTTGGGGGAGAAGAAAAAGAGTGTGAAATGAGGAACCTAGCATTTCATTAGCTGATTCCAGCTCCTTCCTTTTATCTGTTGATCTCACCTGAACAGGTTCGGCCAAACATGCATCTTGGATGGTTGTGCCAACCATTGAAAAATGAATTAAGAAGGACAGTTAATTACAAAACCAAACCACCCATTGAAATGAGTAACTCAGACCTTCCGGAGATGTTCCACTGCTCCAAATGTCCTAAATAAAAAAAATCATGGGCCTTCCAGGGATGGCCTTTTGCACCTTGTCCTGCAAATCAAAGCAAAATGTCAATATTCTCTCTTAAGGTGAAAGCTCTGAACTGAAACCCCAGTAAAGAATCAGGCCTGGAATAAGAGGTCATCTGTCTCCAGGGGCTTACCCTGGATAGAAGGGCCCTAGGCCAAACTTCCTGAAAACCTGTTCCCTGAAACCCAAGCCCATGATGTGCTTTGGGGAATAAAAGTCTGGTTCAAATAAGTTGGCAAATATCACATACTTTATTCCCTTGTTAGGTATTCACAAGCAAGAGTCTCTGAAAAGGCTTTATGAACCCCCTGCTGTTAAGAAATCTGTTTAACATATTAACATTCCATATTACTCACTTTGGGAAACATGGCCATGGCTAAGTTTTGCCTCCATCCTCCCTGCCCTACCTTCTCAAGATTCTGCACAAGAAATGGGTACTGTTTGAAAATCATATAAAGCCATTTCATGGGATGTAAAGCATGATACTGATAATCAGGGCTGTTACGGCAGGTATATCAATAACAAAAATGTTAAGTCAATACTCAAGAACTATTTATTTAGTGCTTACTAGGTTAGGGGTCCAGCAATAGGAACCTAACAGCAAGCAACAAGGTCTCTTTTCTCTGGTCTAACTCTTGAAATAGTCTAACCTTCACACCTATCCCCACTCCTACCCCCACCAAAACATCCTCCGTGGCTCAAGATGCTGGGAAGGAGCTCTTTGCTGAGGAAAGAATAGCACTACTAATCATCCTAAAGGACAAAAATGTCACCAGTAAGAGGGGTCTCCTGTGCTGAGTTAGGATTCAAGAGAAAATCCAGTGAAATATAACACTAGCTCTATTGACATTTCAATGTAAACAAGATGCAGAAGCTGTGAGGACTTTGCCAAATTCTTCTTATCTATGGAATTATGTGAACATGCAAAGCTTGAAAGCCTCATTATTTGTTTCATTGTTGAAACCACCATCCCTATATGGGATGTTTATGAAATTTGTCCTGGGATCCTAACCAATGTATGGAGGTTGAATCTATCGTGTCCACCTCTGGAAGTTGGAGTATAAAACTAAGAGTTGAGACAAACTCTTAATGGGTTGTGTACAAAAAAGACTGAGTTCTCATATTATCAACGGGACTGTAACTCTCATGTATTATTAGTATAAACTCTTCATAGAGCAATTTGCCAATATCTATCAAATGTTAAATGCTCACACCGTCTGACCCAGCAGTTCATTCATTAACTCATTCAACAAATATTTATTGAATACTACTGGAGGTGCTGGAGATACAGCAGTGAAGAAAACAAAGTTTCATCCCTCATGGTACTTACATTCTATTGGTAGAAAGACATATAACAAGTACATATAATGTTTTAGGGGATGATAAATGGCATGCTGAAAAATAAATCTGGTTAAAGGGAAGGGAGAATACCAAGGTGGGATGATGTTACTTATGGAAGGCCATTCTGATCAAGTGAAAACTAAGCAGATGCCTGAAGGGAATGAGGGAGTGAGCTATGTAGATACCTGAGAAAAGAATGTTCTAGGCATGAGGACAGCCTGTGCTCTGAGGTCAGAGTGCACGTGGCATTTTAAGGAGCAGAAATTAGGCCAGTGTGGCTAGAGCAAAGTGAGATAAGTCGGAGAGGTGGCAGGACCCAAACCATGCAGTTACAAATCAGATTATATAGTTTCTCCAGGTCAGAGTAAGGACTTTGATTTTAATCTATAGGAGATGGGAAGTCAGTGGGAACCTCTGAACTGAAGAGTATATAATGTAATGTTTTAAACAACCACTAAGACTTCTTTTTTTTTCCACTGTGACTTCTTATGTGCAGAATAAGTTGTAGGGGAGTAATACAGAAGGAGAGAGGCCAGTTAGAAGGCCACTGTAATAATCCAGGGAAGACAGGCAGGTGGTCTGGACCAAAGTAGTAAGCCAAGGAGTACCAAGAATTGATCATAGTTTGAACAGAATTTGCTGATCAGATTTGCTGACAGTTTGGATGTCAGAGAAAGAGAGACAGCAAGGATGAATACAAGGTTTGTGGCCTGAATGATCAGAATGTTGGAATGCCATTTACTAAAATAAGGAAAGTGTCAAAGTAACAGGTTTTAAGAGATAGATATAGGCAAGTTAGTAGTTCGGTTTTAGACTTCTTAACTTTGTGAAGCATTTTAGACATCCAGATGGAGATAATTAAGTGGGCAAATGAATACACAAATCTGGATTCACAACAGACATCAGGCTGGAAACATATATTTTGGAGTTGTCCTTGTAATGGTATTTAAAACCACAATACCAAGCAAGATCTTGGGAGTAGGTCTTGATATAATGGAAAAGAGGGTCATATTTTAAGAATTTATTCTACCTATACATTCACAAATATGTAAAAAGATGTATATATATACATATGTATGTGTATATATATACATATATATATATGTATACACACACACACACACACACACACACACACACACACATTCACAGGAACATTATTAACCAAATGATTGATAGCAATAAAAATCCACTGATAACTAAGTGTAGAAGTAACTATAGCACAATCTTACAGTGGAATATTATTCAGTAATCTGTTAACAGAATGAAGCTACATGCTGCTAAGATAATTCTTAAAGGTTAAAAACTGAATAGGGCATCTGTGTGGCTCAGTCAGTTATGTATCTGACTTTGGCTCAGGTCATGATTTCATGGTTCCTTAGTTTGAGTCCCACATTGGGTGAGCTCATGCCCTGCTTTGAGTGAGCTCACTCAAGCCCCACTTTGGGCTCTTCTCTCCCCCCTATCTCTTCCTCCCCCTTCCTCCCTCCTTCTCTCTCTCTCTCTCTGCCCCTCTTAGGATTCTCTCTCTCTCTCTCTCTCTCTCTCTCTCTCTCTCTCTGCCATCGCTTACTTGAGCCCTCTCTCGAAAGAAAGAAAGAAAGAAAGAAAGAGAAAAACTGAATATTTCCCCCCTAAGATCAGAAACAAGGCATGGATGTCTACTCTCATCATTCTTATTCAACACAGTACTGGAATTACTAGCTACTGCCATAAGGCAAGAAAAAGAAATAAAAGCCATACAGTAAGAAAAGAAGAAAGGAAACTATCCCTATTTCCAGATGACCTGATTATCTAACGTAGAAAATCCCAGGGAATTTATTAAAAATAAATTCTAGAATTTTTTAAGCACTAGTGAGTTCATTAAGTTTGCAGAATATAAGATCAAAATGCGCATGCGCGCGTGCGCACACACACACCACAACATATTTCTCTTATGCTAACAGTGAACCTGTGGAAATTGAAATTAAAAACACAATACGATTGGGACACCTGGGTGGCTCAGTCAGTTAAGTGCCAGACTTTGGCTCAGATCATGATCTCATGGTTCATAGTTTCGAGCCCCACGTCAGGATCTGTGCTGACAGCTCAGAGCCTGGAGCATGCTTCAGTTTCTGTGTCTCCCCCTCTCTCTCTCTACCCTTCCCCTGCTTGTGCTGTCTCTCTCTCTCAAAAATAAACAAACATTAAAAAATATTTTAAAACACAATACCATTATATTAATCACTTCACTATATATATATATTAAACCATCATGTTGTACATATTTTAAAAATCATCTTGTATAACCTAAATATATACAATTTAAATTTTCAATCATCCCCAATAAAACCGGGGGGGGGGGCAGAAAGCCAAAATATCATTTACAACCACTTCAAAAAAAATAAAACATGGGTGCCTGGGTGGCTCAGTTGGTTGAGCGGCTGACTTCGGCTTGGGTCATGATCTCGCGGTCCATGAGTTCGAGCCCCGCGTCGGGCTGTGTGCTGACAGCTCAGAGCCTGGAGCCTGTTTCAGATTCTGTGTCTCCCTCTGTCTGACCCTCCCCTGTTCATGCTCTGTCTCTCCCTGTCTCAAAATAAACGTTATAAATAAATAAATAAATAATAAAACACTTAGATAAAAACATGTACAGAATATCTATCGGCTGAAAATTACACTATGCTGATGAGATAAATCAATGAATGGAGAGCACAGAAAATACTAAACACAGTAAAGATATCACTTCTACCTAAATTAATCTGCAGGTATAATGTAATTATAGCTGTAAATGTATTATGTATTTTCTCTTCCTTATGATTTTTTTTAAGTTTATTGATCCTGAAAGAGAGAGAGTGCACAGGGGAGGGGCAGAGAGAAAGAGGGAAAGAGAGAAACCCAAGCATGCTCCGTGCTATTAGCACAGAGCTCAACACAGAGCACAATCTCATGAACCATGAGATCATGACCTGAGCCAGAATCAAAAGTAGGACACTTAACTGACTGAGCCACCTGGGAAGCCCTTCCTTATGATTTTCTTAATAACATTTTATTTTCTCTACTTACTTTATTGTAAGAATGAAGTATATAATACATATAATATATAAAATGTATGTTAATCAACTGTGTTGTAAGGGTTCTGGCCAATAATAGGCTATTAGTAGCTAATTGGGGGAGTCAAAGTAATAGACAGATTTTTACATGTTCAAGGATCAATTGTACTATCAAAACCCCAACAAAGATTCTGTGTATATAGACAAGCTTATTCTGAAATTAATGTGGAACGGTACAATCCCTAGAATACCTAAATACTATTGACAAAGAAGAATAAAGTGGAAAGAATCAGTCTGCTTGATTTCATGCCTCATTATATATTACAATCATTGAGGCAATGAGATATTGGTAGATGGATAGACACAAAGATCAATGGCACAGAAGGCACATAATTAGACCCCACACAAATATGTGCAATTGATTTTTAATAAAGGTGCAAAAGCAATTTGCTGGAAGGCGGATAGCATCTTCAAGTGATGTTGGAGTAATTGGATACCAATAGGCAAAAAAAAAAAAAAAAGAGCCTCAACCTAAACCTCACATCTTATACAACAATTAACTTGAAATAGGCCTTGGGCTTCAATGTAGAATGTAAAACTTAAAAGTTTTAGAAAAAACATAGGAGACAATTTTTGAGATCTAGGGCTAGACAAAGAGTTCTGGCCTCCAAAAGCACAATTCATAAAAAGAAAGAGTGATCAATTGTATCTCATCAAAATTAAAAAGTCTCATTCTGTAGACGTCCATGGGAAGAAAATGAAAAGACAAGCTACAGTCTGCAAGAAAATATTTCTAAGCCGCAGAGTCAACAAAGGACTGGTATCTAAAATGTATTTTTAAACTCGCAAAACTCAACAATAAAAAATAAAACAATCCAATTAGAAAATGGGCAATGAACAGACATTTCAACAAAGAGGATATGCATATGACAGAGGCACATGAAGAGATGTTCAACATCACTAGCCATCAGGGAAATGCAAATTAAAATCATAATGAGATATCATTACACACCAAACAGAATGGCTAAAATAAATAATGGTGATATCACCAGACACTGGCATGGATCCAGAGACACTGGATCATTTATACATTGCTGATAGAAATGTAAAATGGTACAGCCACTGTGGAAAAGTATGGCAGTTTCTTATAAAACCAAACATGCAATTACCATACAAACCAGAAATCACACACTTGGGCATTTATCACAGAAAATTGAAAACTTATGCTCACAGGAAAATCTGTATATAAATATTCATAGAAGCTTTATTCATAATAATAAAAAACTGGAAACAGCCCAGATGTCCTTCAACAGATAAACAGTGAAAAAAAAACTGGTGCATATCCACACAGCCAATAACAATGTTCAGGATGAAAAAGCCAATCCCAAAAGGTAACATACTGTATGATTCCACTTACATAACGTTTTTTAAAATGACAAATATTTAGAAGTGAAGAAAAGATTAGTGAATGACAAGAGCTAGGGGCAGAGAAGTGGGAGGGAGGGAAGTGTGATTATAATGGACCCTGTGGTGGTAGAAATATTCAGTGTCTTGACTGTGGTAGGGCACACATGAAACTATACATAATGAAATTGACTAGAACTGAATACCTACACTCTCTCTCAGACACAAATGAACGCATGTAAAATAGGAAATCTGAATAAGATTAGTAGACTGAATCAATGCCGATATCCTGAATGTGATATTAGCCTAAAAGTTTTGCAAAATGCTACCATTAATGGAAAGTGGATAAAGAGTACATGTGATTTTCTCTAAACTATTTCTTACAACTATATGCAAATCTATAATGATCTCTGTAACACTTTCAATTAAAAAAAGTGATTGTTTAAATAAACCATAAAATATTTTTTAAAAAGGAAGAAAGAGACTGCTCTTTTACACTGATAAGGAAGATATCAGATATTTATCTGATTTCATTTATCCATGACATTATAAATAACAACACAAGGTACATAAGAGAGACCTACCATTATAAGGAAAAGGTGGATATATAGACCAGCCATGGATAGGACAATCAAGGAACTAGCAATAGCAGTTGTCTCTGGGGGAGGGAACCAGGAAACGGAGATGGGAGGGAAAACCCACTTTTCATTTCACCTTTTGAATTTTGAGCCATATGCATGTATTGCCCATGCTCCCAAAGAAATAAATTAATTTAATTTAAAATAAAAGTAAGTTGTTCTAGAATGAAAATGGGTATGCCTGAACAATAAAATAATAACACAGAGAACAATCAACCAACACATATTTTTTTAACTGTCCCCCAAGAGAGATGCACAGATAGGAGCTATGAGTCAGAATGATGTGCAAAAGGTATTACCAATATCAAGTCAGGGGGAAAATAATTTACAAATAGGGAGAAATAGATAATATTATATGGTAACTGTTCTAAGTGCCAACAGAGTGGCCCAAGCAGGGAGGACTATGGAAAGTTAGTGACAGTGGAGATTTTGGAGAGGTGGGGCAGAAGGAAGTTCTCCTACAACAGGTGGTACAACTTTGACCTTGAAGTTCAGAAAGAATTTGAACAGGTAAAGAGGGAACCAATTTGAAGATATGCAGGTGAATTAATAACAGAGGTGATCTCTTATATTTTCATAATGCTCTAGAGATAACCAAGCATTTTCAAATTATTAGAAGACTAACAAAAGCCCTCTGAAATGGGTATTAATATTTTGCTCATGTGCAAACTGAAGACTGGAAAAATTAAATGGAGTTCCCAAGGTCCCAAGTCTCATAAGCTAAAGGGAATAGAATAGAACCAGGGGCCCTGACTGCTAAGGATTCACTCATTCCACTCTTTATGGGACAACAAATATTCAGATGGCCAATATATTAAAGATGTATAGGCTGTATGTGCAATCCAGACAAAAAGGGCACTACCACCAGAGAGAAAAATTTATACCCAGAAAATAGATGATTGTCAAAATTGTGTCTGTTTTTAAATGTATCAATAAGAAGGAAGGATGAAAAATAAGTTCTGTTGAACCCTCACCATGTGCCAGCCATTATGCTGAGTGTTTTTCATAAGCCTGTTTATTTTATCCTCACCATAACCTTGTAATTTAAATATATTTAATCCTGATTTTGCAGACAAGGAACTTGGGAACCATGGAAATACACAACATGACTCAAGTCACAAAGCTATTATGGGACAGAGTTAGAATGTAAATCCAGCCTGGTCTTCCTCTACATCCAATGCTCTTTCCACATCACTGGTATCATGTTTTGCTATAATTACCAATATACTCTACCAGGCTATTGTCAGGGAAATGAAAAGAGTCTGGCCTGAAATGTTAAGAATGGTTATAAAAATAGTAATTATTATTTCACACAATAATTTAATATTTTCTATTTCCTCTTTTGATCTTTATAACCACTTTATAGTTGAAAGAAACAAAACTAATATGGTCTGTCCATGAATCAGAATCTGCTTTGTCCTCATATACTCGCAGATACGTAAATATCAAAGCTGGGAGGATCCTAAGATATAAACCATATTGTCGAGTCTGGTCATTTTATAGATGAGGAGGCAGAGACCTAGAGAAGTAGAGGGACTTCCTTGGGGGTCCCAGAGCTGATCAGTTAAAGATATAGGACCAGCATTTGCGTCCCTGCCTGGTTCTGAATTCTATGAGAGAAATTACTGTTAGCAATATGCAAGAGTAAATCACATCAAACCCTGAAATATATGGACTCCACAGACTGGGCTGTTAAGGAAGATAAAAAATGAAAGGATGGAGGAAACTATTTAAATAGGAACCTCAACAATAATTGGGCTTTACAGATCACAAGAGGCAAAAATCAGTCTTTATTCACGATCTAAAACCGAATCAGATATCGCAAAGGGACACACCTAAACACACACACCACCATCTGTGAAAACAAACACCAAAAAATAAATTCTCTTTTATGAATTTGGATCCTGGGAAATGCATTACTCCACTGGCATGGTGACTTTGATTTGGATTTGGTTTTGAATACAACTTTTAAAAGTGGCCATCTGCCAGACTAAGACATGAAAGCATACAGCCTTACAGACAGCAGGCTATACAAACTTCATTCATCCCATTCCTTCAATTGGCAGATAAAGAAACTAGGACTCAGAACAGAACAAGGACTCAGAATAGAACCAGATAGCCCCAAGTTGATCACATTCTATTGAGTACAGGAGTAAAAGTCGGGTTAGCTAATGCCTGGTCAATGAGAACATGGAGTTTAGAGGCAAATCTGTGTTCCAGTACTGGCTTCACCACTACTGTCTGCCTGACTATAGTAGAGACATTTGTAGGTAACATACGTTTATTGCAATGCCTACCTCCCTTGCCTGCCTCCTCTGTAAGGCCAGAGAAAGACTCGGTTTCCCAGCAGCTAAGGGTAGTCATGTGACATAACTCCGGCCAATGAGATGTAAGTGGAAATCAGCTAGGGGCTTTGAGAAGAATGTTTCCTTTTATGATTAAAGAAACACACATGGCTGGTGTGGCCCCCGTTCACTTGCTTCTTCCTTTAACACAGCAAGCACTTCAGATCATAACCATCCTGTGCCCAGCATAAAGAAGAAAAGTCAACACAGTGGACACAGCAGGAGAAGAGCAGAAGCTTAGAAAGAACTTGGGTCCTTTCTATTCTGTTCTGAGTCCTAGTTTCTTTATCTGCAAGTGGAAGGAATGGCTAATGAAGTCTGTATATACTGCTGTCTGTAAGGCTGTATATTATTGAAGTGGAATCAGTATCAACAGCACCATCAGAATTCTTGTTTGAGGGGGGAAAAAATGCAACAACTCCCATTTGCTTAAATAAGCATTAGCTGGTTTTATATTAATGGCAGCCAAGGAAAACTGATTTGGTTACCTTGGATAAATTAGACTCTCTAAGCCTCAACTGTTGTATCTATTAAATGAAAAACAAGCATACTTACTTCATCAGTCTCCTGTCATTATTAATTTAGCATATATTAACTGAGCACCTGCTAACTATGTGAAAGACACTATTCTGGGAGTTGACAATATAGCAGTAAATTAAAGGGTCTTTCAACTATGGGTCACACTTTCTAGTCTTGAGAGATAGACATAAAAAAATAAATATAAGAAATGTCAGGTAGTGAGTGGACTAAAGTTAAAAATGCGTGTGAAGGACCCAACACAGAGCTAGGCACAGAGTAGGGCTCTAAACAGCAGCTGCTACTATGATTTTTGTGGTCATTCAATAAATACTGCTGAAATTCTTAGGACTTCCCCAAACCTACATATATATGAATTATTAGAAATGAGGAGATCTCAAGCCAACCCATATTGTCACAGGAAATCCCTGCACTCTGACCTGATTAACTTTCTCTCCTCAAGCTGGAAACATTTGCTTTTAAATCTCGAGGCTCCAAGGTTCACACGCCTTTAGATCTTTTCAGTGCTAGGACTTGTTCTGAATGATCAAGCCAGAAAGGCTAACATGGCTGGAAACAAAGAGGCTGGAGAGGAGTGGAGATTTGCTACAGATGACTGACTTCCTCTCTGTGACTAGTCACCTGCAGCTAGTAAAGTCACTAGCTTTACCTGGAGCAATTAACCCATGCAAATGCACGCCAATGACCACTTCTCTTAGGAGATGGCCAGGAGACATGTAACTGGGACTGGACAATAGAGTCCAAAATGCCTTTCTTTTTCAGGTATCATTTTAATGAAGAACTGATTTCATGAGTGAGAATCATAAGGTGGTGATCTATGGAGTTAGACTTAAAACAACAACAACAAAAACAACAACAACAAAAACCTTGCAAATACCATTGGATAAATCCAGGCAGGCTCTCATCTTGGATCTACCCATGGTTTTCTGTGTGATCCTAAGCAATCCCTTCCCTTCTCTGGACCTCAGTTTTCCCATCAGTACAGTGATGGAGCTGGGCTAGACCGAGTCTAAGGGACCTTTCAGCTCTGACATCCTGTCATTCTACTTTTCTCAAATCATCTGCTCTGGTAAGCCTCCCTCCTCCTAGCAGCCATGGAACGGGGTGCCTCTCTCAGCATATTTGCTAATGCCCAGACGCCAGGGGGAAAAACTGCTGACGGACGCTCTGGCTGCCTCCGTGTTGTTAAACACCTACTTACAGCTCTAATCGGCTGGTTTTCACACCCAGGAGATGAGGATTGATTGCTGACATTGACCTGGCAAGGAGAGGATCCTGCAATCACCAGCCAAAGTGACTTAGGCTTGCGGGCTGGAATTTGGCAAGTGGCACTATGGAGGGGAAAGCAAATATGGAAAACAAGAGTGCGAAGCGTTTTAGTGCAGTGGTTAAGAACACTGGTTGCAGAGTCAGGCACACCTGGGTTTTATTCTTTCCTCTGCCACTTTCTAGCTGTGTGAACTTGGTCATGTCACTTCACATCTCCGAACGCATTTCTCAATAGCAGCGGATCCTGTCCCCACTATCCCATGGAGGGCATCTTGATGGGTCTCCATTGCATGGTCTTCTCTGTTTGCCAGTGACTGCATGCGTAAATGGCATGTGACCCAATCATGGCCATTGAGAACTAAGAAGAATTTTTCTGGGTCCTTCTTGAAGTTTTCCTTGCTAAAAAATACCACACAACAATGGTACCTACAAACCTCTTGATCATTAAAGTTCTTATGCTAATTTAAGCCATCCTGGGTATATGAATGTCCATGAATGTCCACTACCTGCTGATAGACCTAGTACAGCAGAGCAAAAAGAAAAAGTCTGGGGTTAGTAATGATGCTATTAAGCCACCAATTCTTCACAACCCTGGATCTGCCCTATACGCTGACTGCTTGCTCTACAGGATGAGAAAATAAGTCACTATTAATAAAACAACTTATAGTGGGGTTTCTGTTCAATGTACCCAAAGGCCTTCTAAGAGCAACAGTCACATTGATCAGAACTGAGTCACGTGTTACGCAGAGAAGAGTTAACCTAGCAGGTCACCGGCTGCTACCTTTTAGAAGAGTCTACTGGCAAGGTTGACCCAAGACTGACATCTGGAAACTTAGTATTTGACCCATTCCTTTAGTTGTTATCATTGCTAAGATTCTGTACTGTCCAGAGCAGTATAAAAAGCACCTTACACCTGTTTCCTTACTATTAAAATAGAGATATGCCTCTGAAAATCATAAGGATTTGAAAAGTCATAAGGATCTATATGAACTTAAAGGAACATTGTTAGTACCACTCTGCCATTGGTAGTCCCTGATATATAAGGAAAACACCCTGCTAAGGGTCAGAAGAACTGGTCCTTCACTGTGGCTCTGACACTAATTTCCTTGGTGACATTAGACAAGTCCCTTCCCTTCTCTAGATCTTTGTTTCACTATCTGTAAAATTAGGGTCTCGGACTAGTTTAATCTAAGGTCATTCTTGGAATTGATATTCTATGAATCAAAATGATACCTTTTTATTTTATACACAGAAAAAAACTTGTTGGCAGAGATGGCCAAAAATTGAGTGGAAAACCCATGTGGACATCTTATAAGTGCTGAGCACTGTGCTTAGTGCTGGTGCACTGCCATTAGCTATTGCACACACTCCCCACTTGTGCAAGATCCCACCTCACTCTCCTCCCAACATGAGACCATCTACTGCACCCCACCTTCACCTCTAGCTCTCCTGTTGGACAATATCCCCGGGATCTCAATCAACAAAGAAAACACTACCTGCAAGTTGTCAGTTTGTTTTTGTTTTTTTCTCACAAAGAACCAGCTATTTAAAACACTAAAAATAAAGACTGTCAAAATGAAATTATTTTGGCTTGATGCAGAATCATTTACTAAAGCAGACTAAAACTCCTTATACAAATAAATCCACTGCAGACACAACACCAGATGGAGTGGAAGCAGGTGCCACTTTACCTGTTTCCAAGTAGACAAAGCAAGTTTGCCTTGTGCCTTGTTCATGTAGACTGACAGAGAACCTTCCCAGATATATAGCATTCAGTCCTTTAAATGCCCTGTTTATGACATAATAATTCAGAGCTGGGCTTCAGAATAAATAATATTTGAAGCCAAAATATGGTTCTGTTCAGTTCATTCTTCTTCCCTCTTTCTCTCAAAATGTGCATACTTTCTATTCTAGGCTTTAACATCACTCTCTGACATACATACATATATATATATATATATATATATATATATATATATGTATGTATGTGTGTATATGTATATATGTGTGTATATGTGTATATATGTATATATATGTATGTATATGTATACATATGTATATACATATATAGAGATGATATACATATATATACACATATATACATAGACATACACATATATACATATATATATGTATATATATATATGTATATATGTATACATATATACATATATATTCTCCCTCCCAATGGATCCCAAAACTTCAAATATGTGTTCAGGTGCAGGGGGTGGGGGAGTGTAGGTCCCTTCCCAGGCCAGAACAGTAAATTGTGCTGATTCACACTAGTCACTGTAATCCGTCTCTTTCCTCTCTGATTGTTAGGTGTGCCCCAGCCAGCATGTATTCCAGGGGTCTCGAAGACCACGCAAACATTTGATGATATGCTAGAAGCTCTCATGGCTAAACCTTATTACTGCAAAAAGATACACAATAGGATTAGCCACAGAAAAAGACACAAAGTGGAATCTAGAGAAATCCATGCATAAGCTATGCTCTGCTATCTCTCTCTGGTGAGAGGATACATGAGTGTGTTCCCTTCACCAGCAATTAAAAAAAATTTTTTTTCAGTGACATCTACTGTGTTTCCACCTCAGGAAGCCCATTTGAACCCAGAATCCAAGGTTTGTACCAGGGGCTGTTCATATCAGCACTCTTTGCCCAGCACATACCAAAATTCCATACTCTAAGAAGAAAACCAAGTGTTAAACAATAATTGCACTGTTGGTACAAACATTGTTGGAGCCATAAGCCACCCATATTGATTAGGGAATGGGTTAAATACTAAGTTCCCAGATGCCAGTCCTGGGCCAACTTTGCCAGCAGACTCTTCTAAAGGTAGCAGCCGGTGACCTGCTAGGTTAACTCTTCTCTGCATAACACATGACTCAGTTCTGATGAATGTGACATCAAGAGAAGTCTGCTGGAAACCTTCTTTTGGGGAAAATAATAGATCTGCATGAGGAAAAAATCCCTTTATTCTATTACTTCCTGCTTACTGGGGTGTTGATTAAAAATATAATATCCGGAGTGGAGCCATCAATCTTTCAACAGTGATGAAATAAGCATGAGGATGAAAACACAACCCGTTGAATATGGCCAAAAAACAGGAGACATATGCCTGGGTCCTTGAGAGTATGAGCAGCTAAGCTAACATCTGAGGGAAACAAGTCCAAGCAAGTTCAAGCCACAGCCAGGAACCAGCCACTGCACCATTACTTGTAGGCAAATTCACTCCTGATACTTTGATACAAAAATCAAGCAAAAACAACCACAACTCTTTTTCATGAAGCCAATCTTTTTTTTAAATATAACTTATTGTCAAATTGGCTTCCATACAACACCCAGTGCTCATCCCAACAAGTGCCCTCCTCCCTGCCCATCACCCACTTTCCCCTCTCCGCCACCCCCCATCAACCCTTGGTTTGTTCTCAGTATTTAAGAGTCTCTTAAATACTTATGAGTATCTCATGGTTTGCCTCCCTCCCTCTCTGTCTGTAAGGGTTTTTTTTTTCCCCTTTCCCTTCCCCCATGGTCTTCTGTTAAGTTTCTCAAGATCCACATATAATGGGAATGCAAGCTGGTGCAGCCACTCAACAGTATGGAGGTTCCTCAAAAACTAAAAATAGAACTACCTTATGACCCAGCAATTGCACTACTAGGTATTTATTGAAGGGATACAGGTGAGCTGTTTCAAAGGGACACATGCACCCTCATGTTTATAGCAGCACTGTCAAAAATAGCCAAAGAATGGAAACGGCCCAAATGTCCATCGATGGATGAATGGATAAAGAAGATGTGGTATATATATATACAATGGAGTATTACTTGGCAATGAAAAAGAATGAAATCTTGCCATTTGCAACTATGTGGATGGAACTGGAGGGTATCATGCTAAGTGAAATTAGTCAGTCAGAGAGAGACAAATATCATATGACTTCACTCATATGAAGATTTTAAGAGGCAAAACAGATGAACGTAAAGGAAGGGAAACAAAAATAATATAAAAACAGGGACGGGGACAAAGCAGAAGAGATTCATAAATATGGAGAACAAACTGAGGGTTGCTGTAGGGGTTGTGGGAGGGGGGGGATGGGCTAAATGGGTAAGGGGCACTAAGGAATCTACTCCTGAAATCATTGTTGCATTATATGCTAATTTGGATGTAAATTTAAAAAAATTTTAAAATAAAATAAATAATAATAATCTTTTAAATAAAAAAAAATCCACATATGAGTGAAAACATATAGTATCTATCTTTCTCTGACTGACTTATTTCACTTAGTATAATACCCTCCAGTTGCATTTCATGAAACCAGTCTAGTGGGGAAGACAGACGACCAAACAATTATACCAATGAGTGTGTAATTGCAAACAGACAAGTGTTCTGAAGAAAAGGAATTTGGTCCTTTTCTTCTAAGGTCCCATAAGAACATAGAATGAGGAAACTGACCTAGGTTGGTTATAAAAGGGGGAGGAAGCACCCATGGAAAACTTTGTTAAAGTTCTTTATTTCCACATGATAAATGGCCCCAAAAGGTAATAGCTTAAGACAATCATCTTATTTTGGTCGTGATTTGTGCATTCGATATTCTGTAAAGGCTTAGCTGGGAATTGTCTCCTGGAATATCTAATGGGGTTTCAATCACATATCAACTAAGCCTCCAGTCATCTGAAGATCTGACTGAGTTTGGTATTTAAGAGGGGTTACTCACAAGACAGGTAGTTGATGCTGGCTGTCATTTGGGAGCTCAGCTGGCTGCTGACCAGAGCACCAAGCTTTGCCAGCACAGAGTCTCAGGAAAGTCATAGTTCTTGTGAGGTGGTTCAGGGCTCCATGTACAACTGTTCCAACGAACAAGGTAGAAACCGCATGGTATCTTACCACCCAGCCTCAGAAGTTACATAGCATCGTTTGCATCTTGCTCCTGGTCAGAGCAGCCATAAAACTGCCGAGATCCATGAGCAGGGATACAGACTTCTTTTCTCAATGGAAAAGATGTCAAAAAATGTATGGGTCTATTTTTAAACCTCCGTAGCCTTCCTTAGGAGATGAGAGATAAACTAGTATCTGGAGACTGAGTAGGAAGTTTTAAGCAGGTAGAAGAGGAAGGGAGATGTGACATCCACAGAAAATAACCTGTTCAAAGAAAATCCCAGTGGTAGAAGAAAGCACGGCATGTTGGAGAATAAAGAGAAGGGTAGTGTGGCTGGAGCACAAAAAGTGTGGTATGGGGGTCAGGGTGGAGGAGCAGTGGGTGAAAGGAAAATCATGCTGGGCCTTGGAGGTGGTGGTAAGGATTTGAATCTTTATTCTAAGAGTTAGCACCTGGGAAATCTTGAATAAGTCACTTAACACTAGTGTCACTCTATCTGTTAAATGAAGAGAGATACTGACCGTCCATACCTTATAGATCTGTCATAAGGTTTAGTAAATTAATATGTGCATGGTAACTGATCAAAAAGTGGTAATTGTGGCTGTTATTGTGGTTATCATCATATTTTTATTATATTACTAGATAGGGCATCCACCTTGCAGACAGGAAACTGAGGTACCGAGTTTAAGAGGCTCAGAATACTCAAAAAACAAGTAGCTGAGCAAGGATCGAACCCAAGGCTCTTAGCCCCCTCGTCAGTGTCCTTCCTTCCTCCCCACCCCCAAGTGCAAAGTCTTAGGGATAGGCATAGCATAGGGGTTGAGATGAAGGCTGATAAAGGAAGAGGATATGAGAGCTGAGCAGTGCACCCACAAACTGACACTTTCTATATTTCTAGATGACATCTGCTAGAAGCAACAGATTTCAAGAATGCCATCAGTAAACTGAGGTCATCTCTACTGCAAGCTGAAGGATGAGAGAGTCTTATCCACATGTAAGTAACATAGAAAGTGATGTAACAAGGGGCAAGTTTGTTGACTTTGTCACAGAGAGAATCCCTGCTCAACACTTACTGGCTCTGTAACCTTGAGCCAGTGACTAAACCCCACTGAGCCTCAGTTACCCCATCTCTAAAATGGGAATAACACCTACCTCATTGGGTTGTGTTAAGAATAAGGGAGAAAAGGTATGTGAAATACTTGGAGACCCAACAGTACCAAATAAATGTCTTCTTTCTCACTCAAAAGTCAACCCTGAAAACAGTGAAATAACACTGACTCATTCAACCAGCTCTTCTCATTGCTGATGACAATATAAAGCCGAATCAAACACTGACTGGTCTCTAAATCCACTTGTGCTGGTCCGTAAATCCACCTAGCAGTTTTCAGGTTCAGAATCTTGCCCTTTTGCTCTTCCTGTGTCTAGAACCTCTCTCTTCAGATTCTTGTATAGATTGCTCTGCAGTTGATTCAGGTTTCTGCTCAGATAAAGGGGATGAGAAAAGCCTTCAGGAGCTAGGATCTCATAATCACTGGGATTTGATAATACAGAAATCAGGGCAGAGGGTGCATCAAGTGAAAAGAACAGCATGAATTAAAGCACATGGCAGGAGGGGCGCCTGGGTGGCGCAGTCGGTTAAGCGTCCGACTTCAGCCAGGTCACGATCTCGCGGTCCGGGAGTTCGAGCCCCGCGTCAGGCTCTGGGCTGATGGCTCAGAGCCTGGAGCCTGTTTCCGATTCTGTGTCTCCCTCTCTCTCTGCCCCTCCCCCGTTCATGCTCTGTCTCTCTCTGTCCCAAAAATAAATAAACGTTGAAAAAAAAAATTTTTTAAAAAGCACATGGCAGGAAAAGTGAAGACGCTATTTGGGACCATGGTGGACATTCATGAACTATAGTAAGAGGAAACATGGGAAGATACGATAGGAATGGTACACTAACACCAGTGAGGCCTGAAAGTTGTTTTAAATATTGATGAGTAGTAACACAACAGGGCCCAAGGCCCTGACCTATTATTAATCCAACAATCAACTGACATATATCTATCCATTTATATCCTACATCTTTCTTTCTTTCTCCTCACCCCACATCACCTGTGTGCTTGTGCTCTCTTACACACACACACACACACACACACACACACACACACACACACACACAAAGGACCACCTGCCCATTTAGTTCTAAGTCTGAGGACTCACTTGCTAATGAGGAGCTAAGAGAGAAGCCCATCCCTGATGGAAATCAGAGCTAGCAGACAAGTTATGGAAACATAGTGGGGCCACAGGGTTGAGTAAATAAGACGCCTACTGATTGACTCAGACACAAAGGAGTAAGAGGAGAAGAAAGGGAGGAAGAAAGGGAAGAGGAAGGGGAGGGAAACATGGAGAGAGGAGGAGGAAAATGGAAAAAAACTCTAAAGTTCCCACTCTCCCTGAGGTAAGAAAGTGGCTGCCAAAATCATTCTTCCTGAGTCACCGTTGTGGGTAGGTAGAGCAGAGAACACCCGTGTTAGCTAATATTCAGGGACCTATCCCTTATAGCCTATAAATATCTCTCCTGCCCCTGGTTCTGTCTAACCACCTAAAATTTTTCCAGTTAGGACTGCAGGCATCTTTGGAGTCCAGTGTTAAAATGTAAACAGCTCTAGGAGGAATCTAACATTAAGCCATTATCAACAATTAGCATTTCTATAGGGATAAGAATCACAGGAGAGGTTCTCAAGATAGGAAGGGATTTTTAAATGTTAGTTTATGAGATAATTTACTCACATCTGGGACATCAGAACGATATCCTCAAGACAGAAAAGTGCAGCCCACGCTCTATATCTGTCTCATCCATCTACCTTCATTTCCTCCTCTTCCCTAAGACACACTCATTCATTCATTCATTCATTCTACAACTATTTCTTGAGTACTGTCCTAGGCATTAGTGATACACTATAACGAAACAAGGTCTTGACATTCTAGTGGAAAAGTTAGGCAGTTATAAAGAAACTCTTTTTTCTTTGATTACCCCATCCTTAATCTTCTCCAGACATTCTTGTGGTACATGCTAAACCATACCTCCCACGGCTATCTCCCTTTTGGGAGTGGCTACTGCATTATGCAAAGTCTCCTACAGTTTAATTCCTAATTGTGCTCTCACTTTTTTGTGTGTGCCCATTCTGCTTTCGAATCCAGACTGTAAGTTCTTGAAGGGCAGAGGCATTGTTTTGCTTCTCTGACAAAGCCAAGCCCAGGAGAAGCACTCTACAGGAATTTAAGGATTTAACAATCCCCATGAATCACAGCTTTTGTTTCTAACCACTAAACTCCTGGTATTTAGTAGAAACTCTGCTGGCAGTTTTTAAATACATAAACACTAGTTGGGGTGCCTGGGTGGCTCAGTCGGTTAAGCATCGACTTTGGCTCAGGTCATGGTCTCACGGTTCGTGAGTTCAAGCCCTGCATTGGGCTCCTGTCAGCTCAGAGCCTGGAGTCTCCTTCAGATTCTGTGTGTCTCTTTCTCTCTGCCCTTCCCCCACTCACACTCTGTCACTCTCTCTCTCTCAAAAATAAATAAAACATTAAAAAAATGTTTTAATAAATAAATAAATACTAGTTGATTGATACGCAGAAAAGATATTCTGGGTAGAGTATCCTGAGGAAAGGGCAGGGCACAGGATGGGCAGCGTTGATATTCTAGATATTTAAGGCTGGTACCTGGGACAGGAAAGAGTATATACTAAAAGGGAACAGGAGGGTATAGAGAAACTCTGACCTTATAATTTTGTTAATGCTTATTCCCACGTATGAGGTAGACTAAAATGCCTTTTAACTTGGCACTTAGGGACTGAAGGATAGATTATTTAATTGATCTGACTTATTGACTGATTTATTGCAACCCTCAACATATACACTGAGTATCTATTAAATGCCATGCATTCTGCTAGGCTCTGGAGAGGACAGAATCTGTATCTGAGCAGATTGTGTGAGACCACCGTGTTATGATTCTGAAGGTCTCTTCTCTGGGTGTCCAGAGGGCAGGCAGCAGATGAATATTTGCAGTTATGAATAGCAATGACCTTCAATCCTTTTGTCACAGACTGGAAATATCCAGTGCTGCAGGGCAAGACAGAAGTGCTCTTGGTGAGGTTGTCAGATGGGGCTTCCTAATCTCCTTACTGCACTGGACCTGCCTGGTCAGTTAAATCCCACCTTCGTGTCCTCATTTATTCTACAACTGGATCTGAAATACCCTTTGTCTAGCAGGTTCTGGAAGTAGACAACCAGGATTCTATTCCTGGTTCCTCCTCTACTTAGTGGTGATGTGAACCTAGCCAGCTTATGGAATGACAGCCTTAGTTTTCTCATCTATGAAGTGGGGATGATAATAGAACCTACAACTGAGAATGAACACTTCACTGTTTCTGACACATGGCGCATGTCTAATAGCGCTTGGCTGCACATACAATTTGTGCTGGAAGATACACCTGTCGTCCCCACATTCGCTGCCTCGAGAGGGATACTAGCTGTTCCAACGCAGTGAGAGAGGCGCTGTTGTGGGATAAAGTCGAGGGAATGAGAGGGCACAGGAGGGGCCGGGTGCCCTCAATCAGGGAGTCAGGGAGAGTTTCTAGGAGAATGTGAGGGCTGTCATGAGATGTGACAGAGCTGCCCATCAAAGATGTTAGGAAATAAAGCTCCAGGTGGAACACAACTGCCATCTCAGATGTCAGAGGGGGTGTGATCTGGGCGAGGAAATTGAAACTTCAGTGTGGCACAGAGACCAGATGAAGAGACGGCAACAAGAAAAACCTAGGAAAGTGCAAAGAAACACAAAAACTGCAGTGGCAAAACTAAGATAGCAGAATTCTAAGGTGCTTATGCAAGGAAGCAAAAACCAGAAAGCAACCCAGGTGATACTAAAGGAATTCCAAAATGTTCAGGGATTCGTGGTGCCAGGACCTCTGGAAGAAGAGGAAAGGCAGAACCAAATCAAGGGGGGTGGGCTGTAAGTATGTCTGAAGTATTGAAATTGGAAAAATACTGGGAAGTATTGAAGGTGGGTGTTGGAAAGATGGGTGTTATACTCTTCCCTCCATTTTGGTTTATGTTGGAAACCTTCCATTATAGAAGGTTTAAAAAACAGTGAGGCTTCCATATGTTCTCCTAAATATGCATAGCTGAGAAACTACCCCTAACTGATCCTGACAGAAAACTACAAATTTACTGTGAAGAATGAATAAAATCAAGATCTCTGAATATGCAGGCACTGAGAAGAATTGAGGAGAAGGGGATTATACTTGGGGCAAGGGTACTGACCAAATAGTTATAACCTCCATGCTGAGACTTCCTGCTTTCATTCTTCACTTAGATTATCAAAACAATGACAGTCAGATTGTCCACTCAAGATATTGGAAGAATCTTACATGAGAAATCTAACTAGCTAAAGAATAAAGACTTCAAAAAAACAACAACACCAGGACTTCTCATAAAGTAGCCCAACCTGATTTATCCACGGGATACAGGTGTGCTGTTTCAAAGGGGCACATGCACCCCCAATGTTTATAGCAGCACTATCGACAATAGTCAAAGTATGGAAAGAGCCCAAATGTCCATTGGTGGATGAATGGATAAAGAAGATGTGGTATATACATCTACAATGGAGTATTACTTGGCAATCAAAAAGAATGAAATCTTGCCATTTGCAACTATGTGGATAGAACTAGAGGGTATTACGCTAAGGAAAATAAGTCAGAGAAAGACAAATATATGATTTTACTCATATGAGGACTTTAAGATACAAAACAGATGAACATAAGGGAAGGGAAGCAAAAATAATATATAAACAGGGAGGGGGATAAAAACATAAGAGACTCTTAAATATGGAGAATAAACAGGGTTGCTGGAGGGGTTGTGGGAAGGCGGATGGGCTAAATGGCTAAGGGGCATTAAGGAATCTACTCCTGAAATCACTGTTGCACTACATGCTAACTAACTTGGATGTAAATTAAAAAAATAAATTAAATAATTTTTTTAAAGTAGCCCAACCTGTAACGTTAAAATGCAAGTAGGTACACACATACAAGGCTTTCGTTCATTTTTTGTTTCTCATTCTTACATGTGAGTAGATAGCCAAAGATGACTGGGTACCTAAATAAAGCCTTTAAAATGAATGACAGACAACAAGACAGCAAACGAAGGAAAAAAGTAACTTGGTGAAACAGAGAACGTTCAGGAAAACAAAAACCTCAAATAATAACTGCCAACACCTGCCATTAATATCCTGAGAGAGAAGAGGGAAGATATTGCATCCATAAAGTAAAATTACAATGTTATTAAAGGTATAATTAGAAAACATGAAAGAACTCCTAGAAATTCAAAGTGTGATAAGAGAAATGAAAAGCTAAAGAAAGGACTGACAGATGAAGCAGAATGGGGTGTCTGGGTGGTTCAGTTACTTGGGCATCTGACTTGATTTCGGCTCAGGTCATGATCCCAGGGTCATGAGATTGAGCCCCATGTCAGGGGGGTTAAGATTCTCTCTCTCTCCCTCTGCCCCTCCCCCTTGCTTGCTTGCTTGCTTGCTTGCTTTCTTTCTTTCTTTCTTTCTATCTATCTATCGAAAAAAATAAAAAATTTTATCTAACTTATTTCACTTAGCATAATAGCCTCCAGTTCCATCGACATTCCTGCAAATGACATGATTTCATTCTTTCTTGTTGCCAAGTAGCATTCCATTGTATATATAAACCACATCTTCTTTATCCATCCATCAGTTGATGGACATTTGGGCTCTTTCCATAATTTGGCTATTGTTGAAAGCGTTGCTATAAACACTGGGGTACATGTGCCCCTTCGAAACAGCACTCCTGTATCCTTTGGATAAATTCCTAATAGTGCTATTGCTGGGTTGCAGGGTAGTTCTATTTTTAATTTTTTGAGGAACCTCCACACTGTTTTCCAGAACGGCTGCACCAGTTTGCATTCCCACCAATAGTGCAAGAGGGTTCCTGTTTCTCCACATCCTTAACAGTAAAAAGAGTGTTTAAAATTTTTTTTTAATGTTTATTTATTTTTGAGAGAGACAGAGACAGAATGCGAGTGGGTTAGGGGCAGAGAGACAGGGAGACACAGAATCCGAGGCAGGTTCCAGGCAAGCTGTCAGCACAGAGCCCAATGCAGGGCTCGAACTCACAGACCTTGAGATCATGACCTGAGCCGAAGTCAGATGCTCAACCAACTGAGCCACCCGGGTGCCCCAAAAAAGTGTTTTAAAAAGAAATAAAGATGAAGCTGAAGACATCTCCCAAACAGAAGAGCAAAAAGACAAAAAGAGAAATAGGGAGGAATATATAAGAAAAATAGAGAATCCTTCCAGAAGATGCAGTATCTATACAATAGGGGTTCCAAGAACAGAGGAAACAGGAAGTGGTGGAGAGAAAATCATTGAAGAATAAGTTCACTATGACTTCCCATGACCAAAACACCTGAGTTTCCAGACTGGAAGACTCACTAAAAAGCCCACCATAAGAGGTGAAAACATAGCTAAGCCAAGAAACATCAATAAAAAAATTCAGAATGTTGAGAATAAAAATCTAAGAGATTCCACAGAAAAAAGAAGAAAAAAACAGGTTATATACTAGGAATCAACAAGCAGATAGGTTTCAGATTTATCAACAGCAATCCTAGAAACTTAAAGAAAGTGAAACAATGTCTTCAAAATCATAAGGAAAAATAATTTCCAAGCCAGAATTCTATACTGAAACAAAATGTCAAGTAAGTATAGAGATGAATTAGAAGTATTTTCAGACATGCAAATGACTTTAATTTCCATCCTGTGCATCCTTTATAAGAAAACTACTTGAATGAAGTGCTTCACCGAAATAAGGACGTAAAACAAGAAAGAGGAAAACACAGGGTTCAATGCAAGAAAGAGGGAAAGGACAACTCAGGATGAAGACCCCAGAGTCAGAGTAATATAGCAGACTCAGAGAACACCATCCAGGCTAAAGCAAGCCCGAAGTTTCTAAGAGTGATGTCTCTAAGAATATTTAATTAAGAAGAATACCTAGTATGGGTAAATGTAATAAGGAGAGATTATGACAAGACAGGTGGCACCTGGGGACAAATTTTGGAAAAAATTACATTTTACAAAACTAAACAAATCAGAGAAAGACATTCACTAGCTAAAAAAAAAAAAAAAAAAAAAAAAAAAAAAAAAACAGCAAGAAACCCAGAAAATTAGAAAAGGCAAAGTCATCACAGTATTCTACATGGCTCAGCAGTGAATAACATTTACATAATGTAAACATGGACCATTCATGCAACTAACTATTAACTACGCCATAACTGCATTATGGGCCAGAGGGACCGAAAATGTGCTTGTGTGCATGGAGGGTGGTGCTTTTGGGTGGAAGGTAACTTTATATCTTGCATCGTGGATATAAAAAGATAGTGTTAAACTGAAAACAAAACACAAAGGGACCCCATATGCATATTACATTGAGACAATTTTTAAAAAATACGTAAAGTTATTAGGCACAGTAGTATGTCTTTCATTATAACTTCGATAGGATTATTTGACTCTAAATTTTGGTATAAAAAAAAAACTATATTAAAAATAAAATTAAAAACAGAAAAGTCATGGTATGGTCCATTGGTGGGTCACGTATACCACTTCAATAATGCAGCTGATCTAGTCTTATCTCTAACTCTGTTTTACAGGTAATGTTATCTGAGACCCATAGGCGTGAAGAGACATGCCCCAGGATCACTTGGGGTGGGTTGGCATCAGTGGCATTGACAGAACCAAGAGTCAGATCCTTGACCAGTTTACAAACGCAGAGTTTTTGTCAATCGCACCCTGCTAATATACCATGTCCGCCCAAAGAGTCTCTGGGCTTTGATAATTTCTGAATGAGTTCTATAAGGACAAGCACCACAGGAGGCTTGAGCGTTGCTTCTAGGAGCTTACTACGGTCAGAGGACGAAGACTTGCACATGCCAAACCCCTGTTGAATAATTAAGCGCCCTAGGAACCCGCCCTTGATGAGAACTCTCGACACTCTGGTACCAAGCCCTCTCTTTTGCCCTCACACATTCGGGCTATAACCCCTTTGGCTAACTGAGAAGTTTACATACGTGGACTTGCCTTTTTTTCTTACCTTGTTAGACAAATTTTAGAAAATAAAGAAATCTTTGTTATTACAAATATGAACAATTATGTTTTCTCTAGCCTCCTATGTAATAAAGAAAACAAACCAAAGGTCAGTAGAGCATATATAACAGCTCAGAAGGCAACAACAAGTTTAGACGGGGATTTCTGAGGTAACATAGTTCTACCTGAGGTAGAGTTCTACCTCCACCAAAAAAATGATCAAGAAAAAGGGAAGTTGTGGGGCATCTGGGTGGTTCAGTCAGTTAAGCGTCCGACTTTGGCTCAGGTCATGACCTCATGGTTCGCGAGTTCAAGTCGTGCCTTGGGGTCTGTGCTGACATCTCAGAGCCTGGAGCCTGCTTCAGATTCTGTGTCTCCCTCTCTCTCTGCCCCTCCCCTGCTCATGCTCTATTTCTCTCTCTTGGTTTGTCCCTGTCTCTCTCTCTCAAAAATAAACATTAAAAAAAATTTTAAAGAAAGAAAAATGGAAGTTGTGAAAAAACAGGTCTCAAATACCATAGGTTGGGATGTTAATCAAGGCAAACTTTGAAAGAGAATATAGCAATAGCTCTCAAAAATTAAAATTCACTTACCTCTTGACTCAGCCATTTCTTTGCTAGGAATTTACTCAAAAGTATGCCAAGATATATGTACAAGGAAATTCATTGCAGCATTGTGTATGAGGCAGCAAGGAGAGAAAAAAATAAAACAAGTATCTATAAATAGCAAACTGGTCAAATCATTAATTGTATATCCCTGCAAGGTAATAATAAATAACCTTTAGAAACAATGAGTTAGATCGATCTTGCTGACATGGAAAGGTTTCCAAGATCTAATGTTTAGTTAAAACAGCAAGGCTCAGCATACTATATTCCCATTTGTTTTATACACACACACACACACACACACACACACACACACACACAAATTGTCTTCCAGAAAAAGAGTTGTCATCTTTGGAGAGAAGAGTTAGAATTCAAAAGGAGAGATGAGGAAGAGTTTTGCTTGGTTTTATACCTTTTAGAAAGTTTACATTCCAATCATAGGCAAGTATAACTCTTTTTAACAGTGAATTTTAAAAATAGATAATTCATGAACAGCAGTGGGTGGTGAACTCACATTCAGAGAAGGGAAATTATTTTCCTAACTTCGCTCGAATGATAACATCAGTCCTGGAACTAAAATGTAAGGCTCTTGCCTACTGCACTGGTGTGCTTTCTGTAGCTTTGCCTCTCGGTTCCCTAATCTGTCAAATGGGAACATTTCTTCACTCTCCTGTAGATGTCAGAAAAAGATGCGTGGCACCTGGTAGTTGGGTCTTGGTCTGTTCAGTGAATAAGTGAACATGGGCACTAAGGGACATAATGCAGGTGAAAGGCTCTGCTGGGAGAAAGGATTACTACTTTAAAAGGGTTAATGCACTCTGCCCACCTGGGACTTGACTGTCCGACCCCTGAGTCTCCATTTAGAAAGAAGGTGATTGTCCCAGTGACTACTATGTGTGGCATGATGGATGAGAGAACCATGAAGGAAGCAGTCACCAATGGCTTGGCAGTAGCTCCTGTTGGCTTTCTGATCACATCGCTGCTGGCTGTCAAGTCCACGGCCCAGCAATTTATGGCGTCCCTGGGCAGGAGCAGCCTGTACAAGGCTCCTGCTGCTGCAGCCCAAGGACAGGAGCCAAGCTCTCGTTCTCCTTGAGGCTGGAACCTTCTCTCCTATGGACCAGGAGCTCTCCCTGCATCAAAGCAGAAAGAACGTACCCTGGTACTTCCCCCAACCCCCACCAATGGCTTTTGTACCAGGACACAACAGTTGTCAGAGCAGTGACTCTGTGGTCAAGCGGACTGGTTCAAGGAAGGCATCTTTGCTAGACCCAGCTTCCCAAACCAGTGACAGTGAGAAAAAGGCACTCACTACCTCTATCTGCACCTCAGACATATACCTGACTCCTGCTGCATACAGGGATGAGCTGAGCAGAGAGCTTCCTAGAATCCCTTCAACCAACTCTAAGGCGGAATGCTGCAGGCAGCAAGAGTAGTCAGGAAGGAATACAGGCAAAGAGTGTGCACTCTGGACTTCAAAAGCCCTGTGTCTAAACGCTGGCTTTGCAGCTTCTCAGCAGTGTGACCTTGGACAAGTTACTTAACCTCTTTGCACCTTAATTTCCTCAGCTATAAAAGGACAACCCTCATAATAATACCTAGCTCATAGGTCTGTGGTGACAATTAAATGAGATAATCAATTTGAACGGGACTTCAAGCATGACATTTGGGTCGGCTCTTCGGCAAAGAATGGACCCCGCGTAGAGTAGAGGGCAGAAACATCACACCTAGTTGGAGGAATCATTAGAGTCTTTTCCAGTGTTGGTGACGAAGAAGGGGAATTCTAAAAATACGAAACACTACAAAGGAATGCGTGGGGGAAGGAAAACAGGGAACAACCTTAGGGTTGACGCACAGCTTGGCAAGGCTGGGATGTGGGACGGTATGGGGAGCAACAGGAGATGACCTGGAAAGGAAAACTAGCTGTATGGACTCTGAGTGCCAGGCCGAGGAGGTGGAACACAACTTGGAAGTCGGTGGGGAGCCACCTGAGCCGTGTGAGCTACTTTAGAGGAGGCACTTGGCAATGTCTCCCTTGGCATCAATGAGGAAAGCTGCAGAGGAGCTAAGCCATGGAGACAGCGTGTCATGGCATGCTCCCTCCCAGACGTCCACTCTTCTGGAGACAACAGGCTGCCTACAGAGGCTCTGCAGAAGGGCAAGTTTATTCAGTGGCTGTGCTTCTAAAATGCCCCAGGTAATCCTTCAAGTCTCCTTTATTGTAACATAGGAAGCCTGGGGCTACAGCTATCTCTTTCCCTCCCACAGGAGCAGGTGCCACAACCAGACCTGTTCATGAGGAGCACTGTCCCAGTTGGTTCCAAGGGCCACCAAGGCATTTCCACCTGAGCTCTGGTTCTGATCTAGTCAATAACAAGTTTGAATTAGATGAATATCACTCAGCCTTCCGTCAATCCCTGAGCATTTCCATAATGTTTTGCCACCTCTACGTACGCTGTTTACTATTATTTATTTACTTTTTTCTCCCATGACCTCACTGGTTTTTGGTCTATGCTTAAATACGTGTATTTGGAAAGAAGGAATCTTTCCACCACAGCCATGAAGAGAAAAGTTCTAATACAAGGTAACTATTGTAAACAGTAAAGAAAAAATGCCACAAAGGCAAAGCATCATGGTGACAGATGTTAACTAGACTTACTGTGATCATTTCACATAAAATACAAATATAGAATCATGTTGTACACCTGAAACTAATATAATATTATATGTCAATTATACCTCTTTTTAAAAAATCATGAAAATCTAGCTATAGTCTCTCATTCTTTCTTTTTTGGGAAGGGAGATTGGCAAGTGTTAATGAGGTAACATACGGCACCGAATTGAAATTCTCATCCTCGAACTAACTGCAGTGAATAAAAGAGGATTGAAGAGGAAACAACCTTCTCACAAAGGATTCACTGTTATTTAACAGGATACCACCTAAAATCTTCTTTGCGCACCAGGCTTACATGGTCTCACAACTGGGAAAACCCTGAACTCAATGATCTCTAAGAATCCTTCCGTTTCATTTTTCTTTCTTTTGACAAATATTTTTTTGAGTACTTTCATGTAGCGGATGCTTCACTAAACTCGGGAGATCAAAAAGATGAATAAGAAATGTCCCCTGCTGCTATCAAAGAGTTTACAAGGACGCTTTGTCAGCCCAGGTCAGCTGAGACCTTTTCAGTGTCACTGGGCAACTTCCTCACCAAGTCACACTCAGGCTTTGTTTTGTCTACCTCTGAAATACTGAGGTTGAACCACATGATTGCTGCGCGCTCTTCCAGATCTGACTTGTTATAACTCACTGAAGCCAAGGTGAAAGAATTTGGAGTTAGGGCAAGGGTTAATGCAGAAAGTAGGGCAGGAATGAGTTCAGATAGCTACACAGGCAGGTTGATCTGGGGGAGGGTCTAAGGTAGGTGCTAAGGTTGTCTGGCCTAAAAATCAGGGGAGTTGGGGGGCGCCTGGGTGGCTCAGTCGGTTGAGCATCTGACTTCGGCTCAGGTCATGATCTCACAGCTCGTGAGTTCGAGTCCCGCGTCAGGCTGTGTACTGACAGAGCTCCAGCTCAGAGCCTGGAGCCTGCTTCAGATTCTGTGTCTCCCTCTCTCTCTGCCCCTCCCCCACTCACATTCTGTCTGTCGGTCTGTCTGTCTCTCTCTCTCAAAAGTAAAAATTAAAAAAAACATTAAAAATTTTTTTAAAAATCAGGGGGGTTGGATGCAACCACTTTAGAAAACATTTTGGCAGTATTTGCTAAATCTAAGCATATGTGTGTGAAATGATCCAACAGTTCCATTGCTTATGGAAAATTAGTGTTCAGATCCAGCAAAAGACACATATAATAAGGTTCATGACAAGTTTTTTCACAGTTGCCTGAAGCTGGAAACACTCCAGATGATCTGCAGCAGGAAAATGGATAAATAAAACGTAGTGGATTGAAGTAATGGAACACTATGCAGCCATGAAAAAAGAAACACCTGTCACACTTAACAACATAATGACTTCATAGACATTATGTTGAACAAGAGGCTAGATATAAAAGAATATATATATATTATATATAAGAATATATTATATATAAGAATATGTATATATATATATATATATATATATATATATATATATATGACTCTATTTATATGCTATGAAAGAACTGACAAAATAAATGGTCAGAACAGTGCATGCCTGCAGGAAAAACGTTTATGTTAACTGGAAAGGGGCCATGAGGGAAACTTCTGGGCTGCTGTAAATGTGTTATACCTTGATCTGGATAGTGGTCACATAGATACATACATATATAAAAATCTATCAGGCTCTACATTTATAATTTATATATTTTAGTCTGTATAAGTGGTACTTCAACAAAAAAGTAAATTAAAAAATAACCAAGGATACCAAAGGTTGATGAAGATATTAGGCTGACCCAAAGATAGAAGAGGAAAGATTCCTCCAGAAGAAAAGGGTTACTGTGACCTACACCACTAACCATAGCCACTTCTCTGCAGCTACAGATTCCCACAATGTTAGAGCGACCAGGTAGATCAATTAATGTAATGACACCAGGTATTAGAAAGTTAAATAATAGAAATGGATTCCAATGTAGGGTAAAACCCTCAAAGGAGATAGAGTGGGAGAGAGGAGGCATGGTCAGATATCACAGACCAATGGTACCAATGTACTATATTTCTGGAGCCACCCATGTCCTTAAACCTCCACCAAACATTCCACTCAAGTTCTAAACCCAAAGCCAGGACAATGAAGAAGTGCAGTGGGTGTAGGAAATGTACAAGATCAAGTGTTTGGATATATTGGTCCAAATTGTGACCCCCCTCACTAACTTACACTTTGACCTTGGACATCTTATAAACACTTCCTCAGCCTTAGTTTCTTCATCTATAAAGAATGGTAAGTAGGGGCGCCTGGGTGGCTCGCTCAATTAAGGGTCCGACTTCGGCTCAGGTCGCGATCTCACAGTTCATGAGTTCGAGCCCCACGTAGGGCTCTGTTCTGATAGCTCAGAGCATGGCGTCTGCTTCAGATTCTGTGTCTCCCTTTCTCTCTGTCCCTCCCCTGCTCGCATTCATTCTCTCTCCCTCTCTCTCTCTCAAAAATAAATAAACACTTAAAAAAATGGGGAAAAAAAAAAGAATGATAAGTAGATTAGACCACTGGCCTTGAATTTTAGGAGATCATGAAGCATTTTGAGACTCTAAAGCAACCCATGGAAAATGCCCACACACAGTGAGTTTTGCATGATTTCAAGGGCTGAAAATTAAGAGCGCACAGATTATGGAATTTCTAAAGTTCATTCTAAGGATGATTTGTTTACATTTTTTTTTTGTATTGCTGCAACTCATTCTCTTCCTCCATTCTCTCCCTACTTCCAACTCCACTGGCTGCCAAGACCACTAACTTTGAGCTGCCACGTTCAGATTAAGTTGGGGACCAAAGGGGATTATGATGGACACACACAGCTGGTCCCGGCCAAGCATTCCCCCTGCCCATCAGACTCATCCGAGTCTTAGGGGATGTGTGTTTGCTGGAGAGGCAGAAAATCAATTAATTGCTGGGTAGCTAGAAATCCCTTCTTCTGGTTGTAACTGTTCAGTAGCAATTAAAATGAGGGAGGGAGGCAGAATAACAGTCTTTTTCTCTTTCCACCTTCCTATCCATCCCCTACCGCATGGCTGAAAAAGGGATCCAGAAGCCTAGGGGTCAAGACTTCTCTTGATGAACCTAATTGCTTAGGGGCTGCATTTTGTGAGAGAGAAGACCACAGGTCTAATTTCCTAACAGTTAGGTTTTTCTTGTCAAATGCAGGCATCAGATATTCAGAGAAAATACGGAAGTCACAGAGCAGGGAGAGGGCAAGGGCTGAAAGAGTAGCGTGCGTGATTTCTTCTCTTAGAGTATTAGCCAAACCAACGAAACAGGTTTGGAAGACATTGGACGAAATGCCTGTCCTCGTTTTGGCAGGGGTTTCCCTAAAGACCCAAGCAGGTCCTTCTCACAACTACACATCTGCTCCAAGTCACTTCCTATTAGAATCCAGCTGTGCTGAAAAATTGCTAGATCTTTGGTTTCATACCCAAGGTATGAACAGTAACTTGAAAAAAAAAGAGACACCCCAAACTTCAAACCAGTAATTCATGGTGAGAATTGTGGGTAGTATGGATAATGAGAGTGGGGGTGGAAGGGAGGATCTTTTCTTGCCATTACATCACCACCACCACCCCCATGGAAATCTACTTTGCAATTAGAGGAACATAAATTCAAGGCCAGACATTTCCCTTCACTGGCTGTGAGGTATTAGACAAGTTAGTTTTCTTTTATAAACTTTAAGTTTCTGGGACACATGGGTGGCTCAGTTGGTTAAGCACCCAACCTCAGTTCAGACCATGATCTCAAAGTTCATGGGTTCAAGCCCCCCATTGGGCTCTCTGCCGTCAGCGTGGAGCTGCTTTGATCCTCTGTCACCCTCTCTCTCTGCCCCTACCCTACACGTACTCTCCCCCTCTCTCTCTCCTCCCAAAAATAAAACATTTTAAGAAAATTAAAATATATATACAAGCTTTAAGGTCCTTGTCTCCAAAATCTGGATATTACCAACTACTCCAAAGAGCCATTGGAAAAGGGATCACAGGTGGAGACTTGCCCAGTGGATGCCTAATACACATGAGTTCCTCCTCTGCCCTTGCCTGACCATCCTTGTTTCCTCATGGGCTGTGCTGTGACAGCTCCACTGCTCTGAGCCCCTAGGAGAGAACAGAACACAGTCAGTCACACAGCTGGAGCAGTGGTGAGGGAGGGTATCATTCCTGACCAGACACCCAGAACAGGCGGGGCTGTGAGCTCCAAGGACAGACAGACCCTGAGATTAATGTGCTCGTGTCTTATTACATGTGACAGTACAATCACGTGCATTCATGTCTCATACCCCAACAAGATCATATAATTCTTAAGCAAGAATTCATTGCTATTTCATCCATCCCTGAGGCTGATTGAAACATTCATTCATTTGTATTGCACCTAAGCCATATTGCAGAGACTTCGGTGCCAGACTGCTGGGTATGGGTCCCGATTCTACCTCTTTCTAGCTGGGGCACCCACAACAAGCAAGGTTGTGAGTCTGAGTCTCAGTCTCCCCATGAGTAAAATGAAGTAAAAATAGCTCCTGTTTTAAAGGACTGACTTCTCATTGAGGTCCAAGAAATGAAATACTAAGCAAATAGCACAGAAAGGGATCTTTAAATATTCGTTGTAATTATTGCTATTGTCAGGGCTGGGGACATGAAAGTGAGCAAGACTTAGTCTCCACTCTTAAGAACCTCACAGTGTAATAAGGGACACAGACAAGAAGAGAATTGATAACAAAAAGTAAAAGTGATGCCAAGCGAATACCCAAATACAAGCAATGGAGGGCCATTGATCCAGACAGGAGAAAGGAAAGGTTTCCAGGCCAAGTGACATCCAAGATTAGAAAAACTGAAAAATGAATAAGAAACAGCGCAAAGTCCTGGAGATGGGAAGAAAGACACTGGCTTCTTGGGGAACAGATCATCTGAATGGAACAGAGAGCCTGGGTTGGAGAGGACATCAGGGGTCAGATCACAGCTCTTAACACCATGCCTTGAATTTGGTCATGGCTCATGTAAGTACCTGTTCATGCTACAAAGGAATCTGCCCGTTCTATGAATGAGACAAAGGAAGCTAGAAAAGGTCACAGCTTGCTGAGCCAGAACAGAGGTAAGGGCTTTTTCTGAAAGTAGGCATTTTGGAGAGGCTAACATCTAGCTCTCTTGAGTTGTGCTAATAATCACCCTCTTCGGGCTGGGAGACAAGGAAGTGGATGCCATCACCTCCCTCCCACCTTAACTGTATAACATTCTCTGAACTTAGACAGTGGGACAGAAATATTCAAGGAAATAATTCCTCCATCTGAAATACCAGTACCAGAAATAAAGATTGGACAGATGAGGAAAAAGAGAAACCACACCAAGGAACTATCACTGGAGTCCTTATTCATTTTGCTTTGCAGGAGTCTCTGCTTCATGAGGGAAGACAACAGATATAAAAACAAACAAAGTCCCACATTTGGGGAATGATTTAATAGGGAGTAGTGACCCTTGGGAAGTATTAGAAGGAAAAAAATAAAAGTGGTCACTGAAATACAATTTAGCTGAGCCACAGGAAAAGAAAAGACTGGAGAGAAAAGAAATGAGAGTTGTGTTGGTTTCTGAGATTTTTCGAGCAATGGCCAAAATCTGGAACATAATGCTGAAGCAAAGGCAAACCAGAGAAGGAAGAAATTGAGGGCAATTTGACTTTGAAATGAGAGAGAAAGTGAAATTACACTCTTTAAGTCTGTGGGGAAATGTGCAAATAGAATCAAAACCCTTTGTTCCTTGACATGGTTGCCCATTTGCCTCAAAGGAAGGCAATGGAATAAAGGATCTTCACGGCATTTCAGATTTCAAAACTTGAAGGTTCTTCTGTGGAACAATAAGAAGGGACCCCTTTCAAAAACCTTTACATTGATAGAACAGACACTCAAGAACACCAAGGCTATTGTGAGAATGAGATGTATGGGTGGGTCAGGGACGGGGATATTTTCAGAGAAGAGTGTGTTATGTTGTAGATGAAAGAAGGGTGTGCTTCAGAGACAGCACAGAGATGGGGCATCAAAAAAAGGAATGTATTTCAAGAAGAAACTCTAAATTCTCCCTTTTTTGGTATCAAAGAGCAATCACGGTCTCTGCTGTGTGCTTTTCCATTTCATCACACATTGCCTTGGGTTCCCAATAATTTTATGTAATCTTCACTAGTAAACATCAGTTCCATTACCATTAATTAACTCTACTTGAGAACTAGGCGAAAAGCAACAAAGTAGAGTACAGAAACCATCCGAAGAGGAGTTTAAATCTAGCTTGGAGGCAAAAATTCATGTAGAAAAAGTCAATGACAAGACAGGACAATGAAGTGTCAAAACTAATAATAATTATACATATAATTAATTATAATATATTATTATTATTATTATTATTATTATATTATCATCATCATCACTGTAGAGGCAACAAGTGCTGTAGAAGTTGAGAGAGCAAAAATTTCTGCTGGTCTTGTCACCCAAGCAAGGCTGGATGCTTCACACAGGTAAGAGTCCTGTTTTCTGTTTCTCTGTATATGCTCGGACCACCAGGCTGAGGGAAAAAAGAAGTTCACTATAGACTCGTCTTTAAGCAGAAGGAGTAATATCAAATGCAATCCAAGCATAGAGTCATGTATTTGCCGACTAGATGTTGGGAGTGAAACAGCAATTGTGGTTAATATTCATATGCTACTTGCTCTGTAGACAGAATAGTACCGTTCAGAATATGGCACCTGCCTGGGCACCTGGGTGGCTCAGTCGGTTAAGCATCCGACTTCAGCTCAGGTCATGATCTCACGGTTCTTGAGTTCGAGTCCCACATCAGGTTCTGTGCTAACACCTCAGAGCCTGAAGCCTGCTTCAGATTTTGTCTCCCTCTCCTTCTCCTCCTCCCCCACTTGCAATCTGTCTGTCTCTCTCTCGAAAATAAATAAACATAAAAAAAAAAAGAATGTGGCACCTGCCATTAACATGCCTAAATTTGAAACTCAGGTGGTTTTATTTTGTTTTTTTATAAGCTTATAATGTGTAAACCTGGATTACTTGCATAAGCTCTGTATGCCTCAGTTCTCTCATTTTGAAGGGGAGGATAAGAACAATATCCAACTATGGAAGCCATCCTCCAAGATATTTCTCTAATATCTCTTCTCTGAATTGAATGTTTGTGTCCTCCTAAAATTCTTATGTTGAGGCTTAATCTCCAATAGGATGGACCTTTGGATGGTGATTAGACCATGAGGGGTGGAACCTTCCTGAACAGGATTAATGCCCTTATGAAGGAGATCCCAGAGAGTTCCCATGCCCTTTGGTCATGTGAGGATATATAGCAAGACGACTATGACCAGGAAGTAGTTTCTCACCAAACACCAAACCTGTTAGAGCCTTGATCTTAGACTTCCTAGCCTCCAGACCTAAGAAATAAATGTTGTTTCAGCCACCCAGTCTATGGCATTTTTGTTATAGCAGCCCACACAGACTAAAATAACCTTCCTCCGCTATTTACACTCTTGTAGAGTCCCCTAACATGTTGTACTGGTGCTGGTCAGTGCTACCATTAACATACGGCAGAAAGGATGGGATATCATGTCAGAGATTTGGCTATAAAAGACTGTGGCTTCCATCTTGGACACACTATCTTGTCTCTTCTCTCTCAGATCTCTTGCTCTGGATGAAGGCAATTGCCACCTTGTGAGCAGGCGTATAGAAAGGCCTTGCTGGCAAGAAACCAAAGCCTCCTGTCATCAAGCCAGTGAAGATCCACACCTACCAAAACCACATGAGCAACTTTGGAGGTAGCTTTTCCAGCCCCGGCTGAGCCTTGAGATGACTATGGGTCAAGTCAACAGCTTGCCTACTACCTTATGAGAGGCCCTAAGCCAGGACTACCCAGCTAAGCCCTCCGGATTTCCCAACCCCTCGAAACTGTGAGAAGTAAAAGTTTGCCATTTAAAGATTCTAAATTGTGGGGTAATTTGTTACAGTAATAAATAACTAATTCCCTCAGCTCATTAAATGTTGTTGTCAAAAGTAAAGGAGATAATATACCTGAAGCATTTAGTGCCTGGCACTTAACAGTCAAGGGTGGTTGCTAACATCATGGGTAAGACACCGTGCAAAGTATTTCACATGTACAATCTCATTTATCTCTCATACATGAGTTCAGTATAGGACAGCCCAATTGTATACATATTTGAAATACTGTGATAAAAAGATAAAATCTCACTTTATGCATAAAAGGTAATATAATGCCAGTCTCCACTCCTCCCCATGTTGGTCAAACACCATGCAATTTTAAAGTTTGTGTCCTAACAGATTTATAAATTAGGTTTATGTGCTTTCCTAATCTTAAAATGATAGTGGTGCCAGTTCAGCTCAAAGACTATCTTTTAGCTTCTGAGCACCCATTCCATTGCGTGTGCTGGGGGAGCTTCCCACATAACGCCAAACAATTCTCAGACACCAGCAAGACGTCTGAGAAGTCAACTCAATTCGGTCACTGTCTACCAGGAAAGCATCAGATTCCAGGTTAAGGACTCAATCCTACCAGACTCCCATCCTCTTCAGATCAGTTGCAAGCCTAGGCTCTCACCTGAGCTTCTGACCAAAAGCTACAAATTGAGGTTCAAACAACCCCCTCCGATTCAGGATGCCAAGCCAAGTTCAGGTTGTTACCTGTAGTTCTGACCAACAGGCTATAAATCAGAGATTTCCAAGAATCTCTCTTCAAATTCGATTAATTGGCTAGAGTGGCTCGCAGCACTCAAACATTTTACTTCCTAGATCACTGGCTTATTACAAAAGGATACAAACACAGGAACAGCTAGATGGAAGGTATGTTTAGAGAAAGGTATGGTGAAGGGGTATAGAGCTTCTATGCCCTCCCAGAGCACCCCGTTCTCCAAACATTGTTGCTATACACGAGCCTGGAAGCTCTATGAACCCAGTCTTTTTGAGGTTTTTATGGAGGCTCCATTACATTGGCACATTTGATTAAACCATTGGCCATTGGTGACTGCTTCATCCTCCAGTCCCTCTCACCTCTCTAGAGGTTGGGGGTGAGACCGAAAACTCCAACCCCCTAATCACATGGTTGCCTCCATTGGCAACCAGCCCCCATCCATAGGTGGGTTCACAAGTCGCCTCACTAACAACAAAATATACCTTTATAACTCTCATCACTGAAGGAATTCCAAAGGTTTTAGGAGCTAGGTGTCAGAAACAAGACCAAATGTATATTTCTTATTGTAAATCACAATATCACAGACAGAAATACCTTCCTCTTCCTTTGGTAGTCTTATGGGAAAAGTGATTCTGAAATCTGTGAGTTTGGAAATACACATGGTCTTCAGGAATGCATCCCTTAGATAAAAACTATTTTCTTCCACAATCTGCAGTTAAGGAAACTGGGACAACTGGCCTTGAGAAACGCGGGGTAACTTGTCCAGAGTCACAGTAGCAAATGGCAGGAGATGGCTTTTGACCTCAGATAGTTGGACTCCAGAGCCATGCTCTGAACCGGTACGCAGCTTCTGGAGAAAAGAAAGGCCAGCTATACAGTGTCCTCTGAGCTGCATTGGGGTGAGTCCAAGATTAACATCTTTCAACTATTGAACACCAAAAGCCATCTTACTTCCTCTATTATTGGTGCATTTTAATTAATGTCAAGGTTAATCAGCAACCTCAACATTATCCTCTTTTGGACTTTAGCCACAATGCAAATACTTATATGTATACAATATATGCCAGTGGTGTTTAATGCAAATTTATACACCAGTAATCTTTTCTTCACTTCTTAATTACACTATGCTTCCATTTACAGTTATCAAGTCAAATACAATTTATTCAGAAACACAATGCCTGAGAAATGAGCAGTGGCACTGATGTCACTGTGAGGCATTTGCTGCAGCTTTCAGATGAACCCAACCCTCCCATCTACAGCAAATTTTCCTGTTATGTCAAATAGAGTTTTTCCTTCAAGGAATGGGTTATTCTTTGGACATAAATCGTGTGACTCATGGAAAGGAGAAAGGATGCCAACATTGTGGGTGCTAGATTATGCACTCATTGCTTCACAGAGTTATCTCACTTAATCCTCAAAACAAACCTTCAAGGTAAAAACGTTTGTCATGTATGCATTTATATGTGTACACACGCACACACACACACACACACACACACACACATAACAGAAAAAGTGGTACAGTAGAATTCAAAACCTGTTCAGTCTGACTCCAGACCCCAACAGTGAAAACACAATCCCAGATTTATTCACAAGAGAGTTTTGCTCCCGGAAGCATTGCCTGGCTTGGCCGAGTTACAGCACAAATGTCTACGGCAATCTTAAAAGTAGACAATGGTGTACCTTCCCTGTCAGAGGTGGGAACACCTTCTCTATCCCACCTGAAAGCAATGATTCAGAATCAATAGATGTGGGAGAACAGAGCTCCTCAAATTTAATGTGCACAAAGGTCACCTGGTACCTTGTGAACAAGCAGATTCCGATTCTGTAGGACTGGAGTGAGGCCTGAGCCTCCTGATTTCTTTTCTTTTTTTTTTTTCAACGTTTTTTTAATTTATTTTTGGGACAGAGAGAGACAGAGCATGAACGGGGGAGGGGCAGAGAGAGAGGGAGAGACAGAATCGGAAACAGGCTCCAGGCTCTGAGCCATCAGCCCAGAGCCCGACGCAGGGCTCGAACTCACGGACCGCGAGAGCGTGACCTGGCTGAAGTCGGACGCTTAACCGACTGCGCCACCCAGGCGCCCCCTGAGCCTCCTGATTTCTAACCAACTCTCGGGGGATGCCCACGCGGCTGGTCTGTAGCCCACCATTTGAGTAACAAAGTTGTAGGGGACTATATCAAGAGTGCAATACCAATGGCATTCAGACTTATGTACTGGTAAAGGAAGGTTTAAAAAACAGTTAAAAATGAAAAGTCCTGCCTTTAGACTAGAATGTTCAATTATATGTGTAAGAGATGATTATCTTGATAATGAAGGTAACATTTACTGAAAGCTTACCATGCATCAGGCACTGTTCTAAGTGCTTCGTGTGTATTAAATCCCGTCATCCTCACAATTCTTTGTAGATGACAACTATCACCATCCCATTTTACAGAGGAGAAAACTGAGGAACAGAGAGGAAGGTAACTTGCTCATAAACATCATTTAATATAGAGTCAGGATTTGAAGCCCAATAAGCTGGCTCCAAAAATGAGCTTGACACCCCACGCCATAAAAGCGACCTGACAATTTTAGTTAAACCCAGGCTGAGCCAACAACAATGTGTGCCATTGGCTAACACCATATGCAATGACCTTGGCAACCATGCCAGGCCTGACAATTTGAGAAATCAATAAGAACAACAACAAACACAGAGCACACGTGAGTAAAGTTAGCAGTAGGCAACAAGATAGTTGAGGGTCACTGCAGGAAACAGAATCCACAGCGTTGGAACCTTAATGAAGGCAGACACAGACAGAAGCGTGGACAGGGTCAAGTGACAAGTGAGGGATGCTGAGGCACTTGGAGTCTAGCAACAGGGGAAAGCCATGAATTCCATACGGCTGAAAGGGCAAGGGTAGGGAGTGGTGTTTTCAGATTCCAGTGAGAATCAGATCGGTGCTGGAGGGACCATCAGCAAAAGCTTCAGAGATGGAGGGATGTAGTCACAACCAGAGTCAGGCTGAGGCAGGGAAAGCCTGCAGGAAAATACCTCATCCTCTCTCTACTCCTGTTTTCCAAGCACATCATCTGCTTCTTATTGGCTCACCCCAATATGTCACAAGCCAGCAAAGGAGCCCCGGTGAAGTGCCCAGACGGGCCTATCTCCCAAGGCAGGGAACAGAACAGAAAATAGCAAAAATGGGTACAGAGAGGAGAGACAAATGCTTGTAATCACAAGCATGGCTGGTGAGGACTCTGGGAACTCTTGTACACGGGACAGTTTAGGCAAATGTGGATATTTACAAGCAAGGAGGGAAAACCTGGAGGTAACATATTGACCACAATACAACTTTCAGGGTTGATGTATATGGCAGGGAGAAGACAGTGTTCCAGTGGGGGGGGGGGGGACAATGAAGAGTGGACCAAACATATACGTAGACTTGACCTGATATAAAGAAACTTTTAACAAATATGGAAAGGATGGTTTTATTCAGGTACTGAGCTTTCATCACAGGAAATCTTCCAGCATAGATTAGAAACTGCCTGTTTGGGGTTTTATAGAAAAGATGCCAGCA
The DNA here is from genome assembly GCF_018350175.1 of Felis catus. Classification (NCBI taxonomy): domain Eukaryota; kingdom Metazoa; phylum Chordata; class Mammalia; order Carnivora; family Felidae; genus Felis; species Felis catus. The sequence goes on from NC_058368.1 coordinate 194,727,894, forward strand.
TAAAAATGGGTCCAGATGACCTCTATAGTTTCTTCCAACCTCAGATCCTATAAATGTGTGAAGTTATGACAAGCCAAGCCAGTCCCATCTCTCGAGAGATCGCTGAGTCAAACTATGCCAGGAGCACAGCCTCAGGACTCTGCGAATGATTCCCAGCCTGGTGATCCCTTCACCTCTCCCTGACATTGGGAGGGATATTACTACAATGCCATATCTGGCCTGACAGCCGGAAGCTCCTTTCTCATCACGAGACCCTCTGACTTATCCGGATGGTTCCCATTGCTCCTCAGTGAGTGCATTACTAACAGCACCACATTTGATGATCTGTGTACTCAGAAGGTCTCATGCTTAAAGCATGTGAAATAGGCATCCATTTGGGGTGAAAAATTAATCCTTCTAAAGTTCACATATCAGTGTTACTTAATGAGACAAGTCTTCGGCCCCGTGTGAGACTCTCAAGGTTAAGGACAGGGGGGTTGATGTGCGACAGACTTGAGCTCAAATCTTGGCTTTGCTACTCAGTATATGCGTAGCCACAGACAAATTACTTGGCTCCCTTGACCTTCTGTCCTCTCTTCTACAAAATAGGGATATTAATACCAATAGCTCAAAAGAATTAAGTGATAGAAAGTGACTAAGATATATGAAATCCTCACTGAATAAGAGCTATTGTTATTAACATCATCACCATCCAAAAAGTGACTAGAACACCTGGAGTCCAGGAGAAATGGTAAAGTAATAAACCAGGAGTTGAGACCTGTTTTCAAGTTGCACCAATGCTCTCCATCTCTTTGTGGGCTCAAATAGCAATCTCTCTGACTCACTATTTCCTCTTCAGTTGAAAGGGTATAGTAACTTTTATCCTACTTAGTAAACTCATGCAGCACAAAAAGATGCTAAGGAAATTACCTGTTCAGGGTGTCACAAACTCCAGCGCTGACAAGATCCAGACAGCAAACCTCAATGAGCCAAGTGGGTGGGTGGAAACCAAGTTTATTGGGAGTGGGAAGCCCTAGAAAATGCAGGCTTCATCTAAATGAGGGAGTTTGATACTCAGCCCCAACTACCTATTGCCAGCTGGCTATTTTCCAAAAGAACTGGCTATCTGGAGTTTTCTATGAAATCTCTGAAATTTTAAGTGTTGATAACTAAACCAGAATTTTAAAACCGCTATAAGCCAAAACAAAACCCATCCGCGGGTACCAATTTGGGACCTCCAATAAAATGTGATAGTCTCTCTCTCTCTCTTTGAGCACACGAGGAAGCAGGAGCACAGAGAAGACTAGCAAGCCACCCAAAGTCACATGACCAGTTAATATTGTTGGCTAACCATGAAATGGTATCATTCTTTCCCTTCTCAGAAGCCCTTTGCTACCCTCCTTTGGGCAGCTCCAAGGTGACTTTTACTGTTGTTTTAGCCACATGTGCGCGTATTCTCCCTCCGAGTAAATTCTTTGAGAGCCACTGCCCATGTCTTGCTCTGCCCAGCACTGATCGAGTGTGCCTGCCTGCACCGATCACACTCAGTGTGAGAAGTGCAGGCTTAGTTACCACATGGCCAGTGAATGATGAGCACAGAGTGACAGCACATCTGTGTCCTCAAGGCAGGGCTTTAAAACACCCAGTTATGAGTGATAACCTTCTATGGGCACTACACTTCTGAATCACAAAACAAATAGATACCCTTATTGGTATCTTACCTTATCCTGCCTTACTGGTTATAAAAGAGTCTTATTTGGGGGGAAAACACTTTTAAGTAGATATAATAAAGTTTATTGAGTCCTGCCACATGCCAGGCCTAGACCAAAGACTTTACAGGACTTACTTAATCCTTACAACAATCCAGTGATGTAAATAAAAATGATCACTATTCCCATTTTGCAGATCAGGAAACTGAGGCACAGGGAAATTAAACTAAATTGCTGAGGGTCACAATGCAAGAGAGAAATAGAGCCAGGATGTGAGCCAGGCAGCTAGATCCCGAATGCCATGCTCTGACCTGTGCAATGCACAGCTCCCTTGGATGAGCTAAGGTCATCTTCAATGACTTGATGAGCCAGACCTGCCATTTCCATTGGTACCTGGGTAAGCTGTCACGAAGGGAGGAAAGTGCCTTACTCAGGGCTCCACAGCCAGCACGTTGTCAAGTTAGGACTACCGCCTTTCCCATGAAAACTCTGGCAGGGAGGAGTACCGGGACAGCACATCTCTAAGCTGTTCTCTTGATCCTTAATAGTTTCTCACCCATCCTGTCCCAGAGACTGGCTCCAAAAGCCACGCCTGGGTCCCCAGGTAAGGCGACGGATACTACTAGCTCACTGATACTACTAGAATGTGAACTCCACAAGTTAGGAACCATGTCTGTTTGCTCTCTCTTATATGCCTAAAATCTGGCACAGATCATCAACAAATACTTGCTGAATGAAGGAATGGGGTGAATGCACAGTGAGAGCCTTCAAACTCTCCAGTTATGTTCCAAACACATCTCTAACATACCAAAGAGAAGGAAAATTTTAACCTGAAATATATCTGAAATATATAATATAAATAGATTAATATATATTATAATATATTATTAAATATATGTTAATAAATTAATTAAATATATATTAAATATATAATATAATTATATAATATATAATATATAAAATATAAATAGACATAAGTATAAAATTATATATTATATATAAATATATTATATATAAAATATTTATATAGTATATATAAATTTATAAATATATATTTATATGTAAATACATATATATTATATAAATATTGTGTGTGCGTGTGTATATATATATATATATATATATATATATATATATAAGCAGAAAGCCAGAAGGCCAATAGCAGAGTTTGGCTGAATAAATCTTTTCAATGTTAACAAAGCCATCATTAAAGAGAAAGAACAAGAGAGCAATCTGTTGGGAACCTGCAGTCTGGTCATTCAGGTGCCCAAGTAGAGTAAAGGGATGTCAGAAGGAAAGAGAACAAAGAAACGCGGCAGGAGCAGCTCTGCAGGGAGAGGGAAGCAGGGACAACGAAGAATCGGGGAAGCCTCACCCTGAAACTCTATCTCTACATCAGCACCTCTGCCGTCCCTTGTCCAGCATGTCTCCCTCAAGTCTACTCCTGTCCCACAGCGTTGGATTAAAAATACACAGAGCCAAGAAAGAAACTGCTATTCCTACTGCCTCCCAGAGACACCATGAGAATGGCTGGGATCCCTCACTTAGGTTGTAATGTCTGAAGGCTCCCTTAGTTTTCATCATGTCCTCAATTGATCCTCATGAGGCCCCTAGAAGATAGGTTGCCTGGGCATGATTATGTCCTGGGGAAAGACCTGACCACAGAAACCGTGAGTTCAGCCCCGTGGTTCATACAGCCAGGATATTCAGCCAAAGAGTCTGGCTTGAATTCTAGTGCTTCTCCTCTCCTTCGGCAACTTCCTAAGACCTGAGATCTCCTGAAGGGTGTAGCAGACACAATGGCCGTGCATTTCTTTGGTGGCAAGCAGAGTCTCCTTATCCCTCCCTCCATTCTCAAAACCTATACCACTCTTACACCAGAGCAACTTATCAAGGAGTAACGACCTCATCCGAGCTTACCAATAATAATTCCCCATCACATTGACCATCAGGTTTGGCCTGGGAGGTAGACAATATGACCCAAGACAAGTCAATGCAAATCCTTTTCTGCAATTTTTCTACAGCTAACTTGAGGAATAAGCACTCTATAATAGATAGGATGGCAGATTTCCCAACATCCATGGAACCTCAGGTAATTTTTATAAGCCAATGATAGTAATCGCATCCCTCTTATCAGTAATTGAGTCAATAACTGGTATGTGAGACAATTCTGGCCAATGAGGGGAAGTGTGTTTGGGGTGTGCCCAGGAAAGTTTCCTCTCTCCTGAGGAGAAGCCCCAGACTGTTTTGGGGTCTGGATGTGACACTGGGAACTTGTTCAATCATCCTACAACAGGTTGAAGATGAGGCCAGCACTGAGAATAAAATCATGAAATAGAAAGACCTAGGGTCCATGAGGACTCATCAAGCCATTAACCATGTTGATTAGAGTCTGCCCTACCTCTTGGACTTCCAGTTATGTGACATAAAAAGGTTTCCTTTTATATTTAAATTACTTTGTGCCTGGATCTTCTGTTATTGCAGCCAAAGCCTTCTTTGCGATTCGTGCTTCTTTCCTTTCTTTCCTGCAGAGGCTACAAACTGATCCTAGAGATGCTGGCAGTCAACCTGAGCTGCCCTTGATCTTGGAAAACAGTTGGTCTAGAGGAGGAGCAAGAGTGACTACAAAAAAGCAGAAATAAGAGGCAGGAAGGAAGAGATCCGAGAGCATTCAAGTTCCTGGTTTCTGCAACCTTGCTCTGTGGTTCAAAACTTGAGTCTTTCCTAGTCCATGTCCCAAAACAAGTTCCACGCAAGGCCTTAGCCAGGGACAGGGTCTGCACTACAGTGAAAAGAGCCGTGGTCAAGCACTGGGAAAGCAATTTCTAGTCCTGATCCTGCCACTGGCTCGCTGGGAGATATTGGACTCTTCTTTTCACTGGATTTCTTGAACTATCTATAAAATGAGGAGGCTGGGTCAATATCTGCTATGACTTAAAAATGTCATAGCAAATGCACTCCCATGAATTCATCTGCCAGACAAACCCAACAGACACTGGAAGATGCAGGACAGAGACGATCCTAGTATTGTTTATAGTAGCAACTTGACTGTCCACCCAGGAGACTCGGTAAATGAGCTACCACCATGGACCAAACGTGGCCTGTTTTTGTATGGCTTCTGAGCTAAGAATGGTCTTCATATTTTTAAAGCAATGTTAAAAGAACAAGAAGTAGTAGTAGGTCATACAGAGACCCTAGGACCCACGAGACCTAAAATACTGGCTCTTTACAGAACAAGTTTGTTGACCTGTATAATCTTCCTATGAAATAGCATCCGTTGAAAATGGGGGGAAAATGAGATCTATATGTGCTGCCATGAAAAGAGACCTACTACATATTGTTAAATAAAAATGTGAGTATCAAAACAGCATGGGTAGTCTGATCACATTTGTGTCAAAATATAGGATGCAAGTTATTTACGACGCATATGTGAATAAAATTTCTGGAAGGAGGCACAAGAAAATTAACAGCGGTTGCCTCGGGGTAAATGAGACTATATGGAGGTGGTGATAGAGAAAAAGCCTTTTACATTTTATTTTATTTCTTTCTCTGCTCTTTGTTTTTTACCACAAGTACATGTCATAGCTTTAATCATAAAAATAAGCCAGTTGGACAAGATCTCTTCAGACACCTGCAGCTCTGAGCCTCTCTAGAATAACAACTTGTAATGTTGAGTGGCAATCTTTTGCCACTGTGACCACTACAATGCTAGGCACATCCTATGCTTTATTCCTTTTAATTTTGACAACCACCTCCGGAGGTTATAACAACCCCTCTGCCAGATCAGGAGATTCAGGCTTAGACCTTGTGAGCCTGAACTACAGCTGAGGATTCTAGAACTCTGGCTCCACTTCTTAGCTCTCAGTGGTGATACAGTTTGGTGTACCTGAGCCTGAGGAGCAGAGTGGGGCTGCCTGTAGGAGTCCAAATAAGCAGCGAAGATACATGGTGAAACCTCGGAGTGTGAATAACTTGTTCTGCAAGCATCCCGCAAGACGAGCAAACATTTCTAATAAATTTTAACTTGACAAATGAGCGATGTCTTGCCATACGAGTAGTTCGTAATGCCAAAGGTCACATGATCACAACTGAGCCAATGGTTCTTGAAATTCACTTTGACATATGAGTACTTTGGATTACAAGCGTGTTTCCAGAACGAATTATGCTCACAAACCAAGGTTTTACTGTATATAAGATATGATCTGAAGGAGACCAGAAATGTAATATGGACAGATTTCTCTTTCTGGGAACCACTGCAGATTGTTATGGAGCGGATGCCAGGGGTGGGAAGTTAATTTTCCACTGGGAAATGAGGGGAAAAAAATTAAGGCTTTTCTACCACTTTGCAAATCCCATCTGGAAATGGCACCTACTCTCTCCATGGGGAACATCGTGTGACCTTGGGTAAATCACAGGCCCTCTCTGAACCTCAGTGCTCTTACTTTCAAGATGAAGAGGTCAGCCCAGATCAGGGGTCACAAACTAATGTTGAGAGGGCCAGGCAGGGGGCGCCTGGGTGGCGCAGTCGGTTAAACGTCCAACTTCAGCCAGGTCACGATCTCGCGGTCCGTGAGTTCGAGCCCCGCGTCGGGCTCTGGGCTGATGGCTCAGAGCCTGGAGCCTGTTTCCGATTCTGTGTCTCCCTCTCTCTGCCCCTCCCCCATTCATGCTCTGTCTCTCTCTGTCCCAAAAATAAATAAACATTGAGAGGGCCAGGCAGGTCAAACTAAAAGGTCAGGGACCAGGTGGGAACCGTGGGGAACTTGAGAGCCCTACTTAAAGCAGAACAGAGTCTGCCTGTTCCTCACAGGTTGCTGCCAAGGGTGCAGTGAGACCGGTGCCGTGAAATGGTCTGGTTTTCAAGAGAAGCCAGAATTCATATTTTTATATCAAAAAAATAATCCAATTTTAAAATCTTGCCATCTCATCCTAACATTGGGGAAAAACAAAACAAAACAAAACAAAATAAAACAAAACAAAACAGGCACCAAATCAAATGTACTTGCAAGCAGCCTACAAGCCTGCCGGTCTGTCGCCTCTAGCTGATAGGGTCACCAGACACATGTGCAGCTCCATACTGTTGAGTCCCTGACGGGGGTTCCCGGGGCTGTGTCACCCACAAGCCAAACTCCACTGAGCTTTCAGCTGCAACATCCATCAGAATTGTACCTGTTTCCTTTCTCTCGGCCACCTCTCCTGCTCACTGAGCAAATCAGAATTGGCATCATGCAGGAACTAGAGTGCCAAGCAAAGAAGGGGGGAGGCATGGACTTGGGCGATCCGCAGCAACAGGCGGTGAAGTGCACCTGAAGAGTGGGAGGCAGCCTTTGCTGAAACGACTGACCACCCTTTTCAGGGGGACAGCCCCTAAGGCAGTTGCAAGAAGGGCTCTCTCTCTCCTCTCTCCGAAGGCAAGCGGCCTCTCGCCCCCTTTCTTTCCCCTCTGCCAGTACCTCCAGCACCTTTGCACCCACACCAGAGATCTCCATACAAGGAAACAGGCACTCAATCTAGAAGCGACAAGCCCCCGCCAGCGGCCGACCGTGACGGCCCAGCTCGTTCTTCATTCTGACGTGGCCGCAAGCGACAGTAGGCTCCTTGGCGACAACCTCAAGGTGATTGGAATGCTGAATACACACAGCGGGTGTGTTCATGTGCATGTGTGCACGTGCACACGTGATGGGGGCAGCAGTCAGTCAGGCTCCTGACAGCCCACACATCACAGGAGCCGGAAAAACAAGTCATACGAGAGAAATGGAAAACCGCCCGACTCAAGAATCTGCCATGGCTCCCCATCACTTGCACAATAAAGCCAAGCTCCCGGCACCTATGTCCAGCCTCACCTTCAACTGTACTATTCCTTCAAGGAACACCAGTCGCATGTTTTCCCTCAACTCTCCCAGTTTGCGCAGTCTGCCTAGAATGGTCCTCCACTTGGAGGGAGGCATGTTTTCATGTTTAATGCAAAAAAAAAAAAAACACAATTTAGGTAATGAATCCCTTGATATCTGTTCTAGCAGTTCTATTATATAACCACTGAGAATGTCTTCTGACCTGTACTACCATGCAATCATAGAAGCAATGGAAAACATCATTTACTGAACACCTATTGTGTACCAAGCACTATACTGAAGGCTTTACCTGCTTTCAATTATTCAACCCTCACAACCTCCATGTCAGATGAGAACACTAAGCCACAAAGAGGTCATGTGCCCTATCCAATGTCACACAGCCAATACAGGTACAGCAAGGATTCAAACGCAGGACTCCTGTCTTCAGAGCCCATACCCTCACCACCAGGAGATGCCCCCTTCCTCTGAGGCTCCATGCAAGTGAAAATCTCAGTCACCCACCACACCTTGGGGGCCAGGGTGGGGGGCGGCATATCAAGGACATGGGGATGGGAAGGCAGTCAGGCAATCTTGTCACTGATGTGCTGGGGCACTTTGAACAGGTTACTTCACCTCTCCAAGCCTCTACTTCCCTCTTCTCTAAAATGAGTGTTTAAATTAGATGAGCCAGCTCGATGCAGTTCATGACACCCTATATAAGTCGTTTTATCTAGATTTATTACCAGACAGACAAAAGAAAACAGAGCTGTGTGCCACAATTAAAGTGATATGTAGGTCTTAGTGACCATAATGGAAATAGGGCAGCAAAGGAGGGAGATGTGCATAAACCAAGGCACAGAATGATCTGGAAATCAATTTTCTTTGGGGCAAATTGGTAGGCTCTAGTGTGACTAATGAGTCCCTGGGAATTCTACCCAGAATGTTCACCTCCAGAGGGAGAGGCTCTGGCCCCCTGGGCGATTGCCCAGATAGGCATCGTTGTAGATCCTCCAGTGTCCAGCAGAGGGCGCCCACATCCACGTACTTGGCTGCTCCCAGGGACTTCGCAATCTGCTTCACACAGCCCGCACCCCGCACCACCCCCCCCACCCCCCGCCTCCGCGCGAGGTCCTTGTCTGTCCTGCTTTGTCTTCCCTGCTCTGTTCTGCCAGTGGTAATTGGAATGAAGCAAGACATGGGATAGGCAATTTAGACACTTAAGTGTGTTGTTATAGGCCTCTGGATTTCCAACCAACCTTTTTAAAAGATGAAGAGGCCGTGGAGTGGCCCCATTCCTCTCTGCCGTGCCTCCTCTTTGTTTCCGGGAGAACGTGGGGGCCGCCCTCTGGCTGCGCCTTCTCTTGCTACTCTCAGGGGACCTCTGATTTGGTTGAGAAGGGTTTCTCCTTATCAAATCACAAGCCTCCTTAGAAATGGCCCAAGAGACCATCACTGCCTGCCGGGTGCTGAAATATGTTATCATTAGGCTCAACGTGTGATTTAGTTAATTAAATGTCATGCTTTTGATGGCATTAATTAGACCCGCTGCTGACTCCCCAGAAAACAAAACTAAACAAAAATGAAAACATCACTCCTAACCCGAGGAGGCTCCATGGAACCAAAGTGAGATCTTTCTAAATCCCTTTCCCCTCCTAGGACAAAATTAGTCCAAACAGATCTCTGAACAGTTCAGTGAGCTTTATGATGTCATTTTTCCTTTGAGGGATGATGCTACTAATGTCCCTGGTATTTCAGAGCATTTAATGTTTTTATTAATAATGACATAATTGTTCCTTACATGAATATATTTTGGAGGTTATAACCCACTTTCACATTCATCACCTCTTTTGTGTTTCAAAATAACCTGGAGGGGTTGGTGGGGATTGAGGACAGAGGCTCCCTTGCTCGAGGAGGTCACTCGACCGGCCAGTCCGGGTGCTAGAGCTCAAGCCCAGGCCTTTCCATGGACCCACACCCCACATTTGTAAAACACTTCCCCATATGTTTTCTCCTATGTGAAACTTCCTAACAAAACCCCTGGCAGGTAGAAAAAGGAAGAATTATCCACACTTCTTGACAAGTGTCGACACAGAGGCCCCAAGATGTCAAATGAGTTTGTTAAACGGCTTCCACTCATTAGTGAGGTTTTAGTTAATGATAGTAATAGCCGACAACACGAAGACCCAAATCTCAGCATTCTAGCCTAACTGCTTACGGATACGTCTGAGAGAATCATGAGACACCATGGTTCTTCCAGCGTAATCAGCAACAATAATCTGAGTGTCCACCCATTATTGAACACCAACATGTGCGAAGCACTGTCCCTGCGTATCCTGCTGCAGCACGTCTAAGCGCTCACAAAACTTCCCAACCAGGTATTGTTTTCCAACTCAGACTCGACTGAAGAAACTTAGAGAGCTTAGAATCTTAGAGAGCTCCTCATCGTTGGAAAAGGGGAGAGGCTAGGATCTGCCACCGAGGCTTGCAGAACCCAAAGCCCATCGTCTTTTTACTTTAGTACAATGCCTTCAAGAAGGCTATCGCAGTGTCAGTATTTATTGGATGTGCTCTGCGTCCTCGTCCTTATGACACACGTATGGAGGTAAGAGAGACACTTTGGACACGACTTCAGGCACCAGGGGCTTACCACACTGAGAAAAACCAGCTCTTCTTCCATTAACAGAAATGCAAGAGAAGAATGCAGACAGCAATATGGTACACAAGGCACTCAGGAAGCATTCCTTGAGCAAGGTGACTGTCGTCTCAGCCATTAACTCAACCCTCGAAAGTGCTCTGGGCCCCGAATGGTTTAAATGTGTCTTATTACCTATCTTGTAGGGTAGATTTATGCAGTATACATGTTTAATATACATTCATTCATTGGCATGCACTTGGCAGAGAAAGAGAAATAATTTAAATAGTTGAGAGGTGCCCCTGCATGAGCATGAGGGGAGAGTCATTAGCCTACTGGTCCCCAAGGTATTATCTGCCCCTGCAGCTCTCTCTGGGCATGGACATCTTGGTAAGATGACCATGATTGTTTTGTTTAGAGACATGAGATTACTTTGGATATTAATAGGTTTCTAGACACAAGGCAACCATCTCATGTGGGGCTCAACAAAGAGCCATCTGTTCCAATGCTCAAGGACAAACCAGCTGTGTCAAACATAGGACAAGATGGAATCATTTTTGCACTTTATAGACAATTTAAAGTATTTTCTAGGGTAACTTTTATTATGCAGAGTTCTCTGCTTACATGTTGACTTTAGAACTTAACCACACATACGGTGTGACTATGGTGTAATTTACATGCATCTAGTTATCACATTACCTACTTACCAAAATAGCTGAGTCTATTGGCATTGCTTCTAGAATAGCTGCTGTGTATGAACAGGTAGCCACAGGTCCGGAAATCTAGGAATTGCAATGATGACCAAGGGTCACAGTGACACAGTAGCCAGATGGTCCTTTCCAAAAACCTGAGGCAGGCTCCAGATTAGATAGAAGTCATCGAGATCCAAGGTACAAACATACATAGCAGGATCTAGCAGAAAGAGGGCTAAACATGCGATGGTAGGCCTATCCCTTATCACTGGTGATCTTGAGCAAGTCACTTAGCATCTGAGCCTCAGTTTTCTCAGTTATAATTAAAAAGAATAGGGGTGCCTGGGTGGCTCAGTCAGTTGAGCATCTGACTTCAGCTCAGGTCGTGAGTTCGAGCCCCGTGTCGGGCTCTGTGCTGACAGCTCGGAGACTGGAGCCTGCTTCAGATTCTGTGCCTCCCTCTCTCTCTACCTCTCTCCGACTGTGCTCTGTCTCTCAAAACTAAATAAATGTATTAAAAAAATTTAAAAAGAATAGACAAGGTGATCCCTAAAAGATTAACCTCCAAATTCTGATGCCAGTTGTTAAAAAGAACAGAGACAGATTTCTGGGTGTCTGGACTACTAAGAGTTTCGCAAAGCAGAACCAGGGTGCAGATGGGCACAGTTGCATTAGATGGGCTTGTAGGAGGGGAACCATTTAATGGGGGACATTTTGGAGTCTGTAAGCCGAGGGAATAACACTTAGGCAAGCACAATATTCTTATGCCAGAACCATCTCAGCAAACCAGCTCCCATGGCCTCTGGCTTGCAGGGGATGAAGGTCTCAGAACTTGGAGAATACCTTGTGGCCTGCAGTTCCCCTCTGCCCGGGTCTGTCTCATCAGCACTGTTCTGCTTAGCTGACTGCTCTTGGCTTGCCTTGGCCTGTGTCTTAGGGCAGAAGTCTACTTGGAGCCAGGCTGGGAGGTTTTAGAAGAGTCTAAATCCTTAGTAAACGCATTTTCGTTAAACAAGAGGAACAGTCAGATTCAGCAGCTGGAGGCTAAGGCATCCAGAAGTGTAGCAACATATTGGGGAGGGGGGGCAGTATATTTAATCGAGACCCAGGAAGTCTGAGTTATAACACTAGATATATCTCGGACTTTCTGCAGAATTTGGGAAAGTCACTTAACTTCTCAGAGCTTCCATTTTGTCTCCTACAAAATCAAGGGGGAAAGTTTGGTTCTCTCTGACACTGTCAGCCCTAACATCAGATCATTTTATGGTTCTTGTAAACATGGGACTGTACCGTGGCACTCTGATTTGGGATTTTCAGCTTCTCCTTTACAGTATAAAACATCTAAAATCTCTAACCATATCCATTTCACTAGCTCTTGACATGGTGAGTGTCCGGTGAATGCCATCCGTTAGGAATGACAATGGCCACACCGCAGGTATTCACAGAAGAGTTGCCAACACCCTAATAGTTCATGTCTACTGCAGCATTTTTTATTCTGCCTGGATGATCAAGGGTAAGATTACATTTGCATTACTCATCAGTCCTAATCATATCATTAAGCATCTGGATCTAGCCATGCCTGAAGCCAACAATTGCCAGATTTTCCAGTTAGGTGAATCAGTCAACTTTGTTCTTTATCACCTACGTGGGTTGGAAAGCTCCTTGACTCAATTAATCCTACCACATTCCATTTCTATCACTTGTAACTGAGAGACCTGAGAATACACAATCCATTTAGAAAGTGAGATTACTACATATAGTATATAAGGCTAGATTTTGATGTCTCTCCATGTTTTCTTTTCTATAGGTCAAGAGTCAGAAGGGGGGAAATTGTAGAGTCAAGATCATGCCAAAGTCAAGAATCTGCCAGACTGGGTTGCAGAACTGTTGGCTGAAATGCCTTTTTGCCGGGTCATGCTGAGCATTTTGAACAGACTGCATTTTGCTCCTGAGAAATTTCACTGCCTAAAGAGAAGTTGCTACCTCTTGTGACACCACGGTATTAATGAAATAGACAAATACTCCAAAGAGATGTGCTGATAGGTTCTACATGACGTGTGCCTGAGGAGAGGTGACAGCTACTTACTGAAGACCTACTGTGTGCCAGGAGTGTCCTGGTACACTGATGTCCATTCTAACAACAGTCCTAGATAGTCAGTACACTCATCTTTCTTTTATTTACACTGAGGTTAAAGGTTAGAGAGGTTAATAACTTTTCCAAGGTATCAACAGTTAGTACGCAATAGAACCTACATTCAAAGTTTGGTCTCCTGCTTCAAGTTCAGTGTTCCTTCCACCATGCTATAGTAGCTCTCCCTGCACAGAATGGAGGGAGCTCACTAAGGCAATGAGAGCACAAAATGAGGTAGGAATAAGAACAGACCTGGACGTGTGGTGGGCCAGTGGTTATGGGGAAACACCTGATTCTGCAGGGCAGGGATGATGGTGAAGACAGGCAGGTGCTTTCCTGGGGTCATCGTCCTTTACTCTTCTTCCTCCATGCAACCCTGAAGATCAGGTTCAAGGTCACAGTGCTGGTAAACAGCAGAGGCAGGATTTGAACCCATGCCTGTCTTGTTCCAGGAGGCCCAGCTCCTTACAAACACTTCAGGGATTCCCAAATGTCATCAGTCTCATATCACATTCTGGATTTTTTTAGACCCTTACGTACACTACCTGCATTGTTCTTTACTTAGCATATTAATTTTAAATGGCTAGTTTCCATTTACATTTATTTTAACGTCTATTTATTTTTGAGAGAGAGAGTGTGAGCGGGGTAGGGGCAAATAGAGAGGGAGACTCAGAATCCGAAGCAGGCTCCAGGCTCTGAGCTGTCAGCACAGAGCCAGACGCGGGGCTCGAACTCACGAACCATGAGATCATGACCCAAGCTGAAGTTGGACGCTTACCGACTGAGCCACCCAGGTGCCCCACCACTTAAATTTATTTTAAAAGGAAACTTCACATCACTACATAAGTGGAAAAAGTATATTGTTTGCCATAAGTAGAAGGAAATTTCAAAAAAAATACAAGAAGAACAGATAAAGTCATTAAATTTAAGACATGCCGTCACTAGGTGATGCTTCTGAGGCTAACATGCTTTTCCTTTGTTTAAAACAAAGAAGATAGGGTGTTATCCAAGATCTTAAAACCATATTAACACAAACACAAGTCTTTCTCCCTCGGATGATCAGGTGGATTGAAGGAGAACTGAAAAGGAAATACCTTTCTCACAGTGCAGGTGCACACTATTGAATACGGAGTCCCTGAGCCACAAAAAATCATGGTGGAAATGCCAGCAAGGGAACCCAACCCATGCTTTGGAACATCTGCCTTGGCGTACATCCTGGCTCAGGCAGTCCTGCCACATCCCTATTTCTGTACCCGTGAGGATGCCACCATCCATCCCTTTCTTCTAGCCAGCCCCATTTCTCCTTCCTGGAGCCTTCTAGAAATGTTTACTCCTAAAGTTCTGTCTTGCCTCTGGACCCAACATTTACACAGGAGGCATTTAGTGTTCTGAGCGGTAATGGAACCATCTTGTGTGTAGATTTCGTCTCACTTGGATGAGCCTGATACCCAAACAGGCAAAGTGTTCCAATCAACCTGTCTCCCTGTCTGCAAAGTAAACTGTGTAACATCTAACATCCAGGCCAGTCCCGGCAGTGGCTTCATTTCTTTTAGAACTGGAAGATATCTTAATGATCATCTGATCTATCACCTTATTTTGTAGATGAGAAAGCTTAGGCCTAGCTTTTAAAATGACTTTTTTGAGGCGCCTGGGTAGCTCAGTCGGTTAAGCATCTGACTTTGTCTCAGGTCACGATCTCATGGTTCATGAGTTCAAGCCCTGCGTCGGGCTCTGTGCTGACAGCTTGGAGCGTGGAGCCTACTGTCTCCTTGTCTCTCAGCCCCTCCCCTGCTTGTGTGCTTGCTTGCTCGCTTGCTCTCTCTTTCTCTCCCCCTCTCTCTCAAAAATAAATAAAAACATTAGAAAAAAAATAAAATAAGACCTTTTCAAGTTTAAACCCCCAGAAGGTGATGGCATAGCTGGGGTCTCAACCTAGGGCTTCTTGGTAGTCAGAGATCTTTTGCTCTTCCTATAGTTTTCTCGATGATAAGAATATAAAAGTACTTAATAAATACAACCCAGATTTGAAATACTTAAGAACAAACAGCTGTACCCCTGGTTCAATTGATGCAAAATTCTGGTGGATACAGAATCTTCCAAAATTCCAAGGAAGATTTTCATCTTGCAAACCAGGGTTCACTGATCTTGTAGGGATTTGTAAATGAGGACCAGTAGGGGTGAAGGGGCAGGTCAAAGGGATCAGGGAGGCGTGATTCTGCCAGTGATGACATTGTAGAAATGATAAATGTCTCCTTAGGGAAGGGCGCTTTTTTTTTTTTAACTGTTATTATTAGGCCTCTCAAACATAACCATGTAAAGTGCGCCTGCCAAATTGCACCTACCTCTGTGGCTGCTCAGATGATTCTGATAAGCTTTAGATAAATATCCCCCCCCACCCCCACCCTGATCCATGGCACTGATCCAACAGGAGCTGGAACTTCCAACACTTTGAGGTTTGCCCAGCACTAAGTAATTATCCCTGGAAATATTTACTGTTTATCTACCTTCAAATTTTAATGACAGAGATTCTACTGTGCCATTGTGATTCAAGGCACGAACAAAAGCTCCCCTGGACTCTCCCTAATACAGCACAGAGTAGTGCTTAAATTTTTATAAGTCTGCAAAGTCAGTTCCTCATGTTCACCCTATCACCCCTTTCCAGCTTTTTGTGTGGACAGCAAGAAGTGCTTCTTAATTTGTTCTAAAAGAAAAAAAAAAAAAAAGACTGTCCTATCTAGGTTACTGGTTCTATGAATCACCTTTGTTTTAAGACTTATTTCTTTGTCTTTGCTCTGCTGGGAACGAGCTCCATTTCTCCTAACGGAGGTATGTTCGTCTGTAGCACATACTCCCTAGATTCCAGGAGTGTTTTTGTAACCTTTCCTATTCATGATTGCCCAAATCAATGTTACCTTCTCTTTTCAGGGTCACCCTAAAGACCATGTTCTTGGGGTGGGAGAAGGGAAGGTATGAGAGTCAAGAGATGCCTCTGAGCCTCAGTTTCCTCATCACAAGAGGATCGGAGTGAGGCTAGACCAGGCCAAGGGTTTCTTGCCTCTCTAATCGACCGTGGATCAGCTTGTGATGAACATCCAGTGACTGTTACTATCAGAGAACTAACTAGCTCTCTGTTTAATCAACTGCAAAAGATGCTGATGGTCAGGAATGTTACACTTGAGGAAAATTATCTGTCCATCTTGCTATTAGGGACACACAGCGAAGAAGGACTGACTCTGAGCCAGGCAGTCTCCATCTCCCAGGGTAGGCACAGACCCAGGAAAGGCCATACTTCTCTCTTCCTGCAGAATGTGATGAAATCATCCTCCTTCCCCTGCTCCTAAACAACCCAGGATGTCAGCAGATTTGCCCCCAGGGTGGTTTTGTCACCTGCCCCAACCCGATCTCTAACAGGCAAGTAGGACAGAGTAAGGGTTTGACTTTCTCAAGAGTCTGACTGTAACCCATGGGCAGGGCTGAAGCAGCCAGCTCTGGAGCAGGATTTTAGGGACGTTTGGAAAGCCATATCTCCCACAACACGTGTCCATACTTACTGTCACACACACTGTGTGTGTGTTTCTTTTGTTAATTTGTAGGTAGAATCAAAATAAATATTTGATAGCTTTAGTTTACATAAAGTAAAATTCTTGATTAGATTTTAGTGTCTGATCTAGGTAATAAACAACTTCCCCTCTAGTATATAATTGCCAATTCATGAGGCACGTAATGCCAAAATCGGACTTCTCGAGAAGTGAAACGTTCCTAGCACAACCTCTCTGGCTTAAAATCAGAAGACCGAGATTCTAGTCCAAGCACTTTCTCACTAACTTGTTATGCAGCCTTGAGCAAACCTCCTCACCTCTCTGAACTCCAGGAGAATCCAAATCCATATAACCCAACTTTTATCGAATGTCTATTTAAAAGACACTAATAAGCAAGATAAAGTTGTGCAAAGAGCATAATGATATCTTTGCCCTCAACCGAAGGTAAGACAAACATTGATGATTACGGTACAAGATCAAATAAGAAAAGAATCATGGGAAAATTATAGTTTGGGTCAGGGTGGAAATTGAGAAGCTACCTTAGAAAAGTTAGTATTGAGGCATGGATGAGAAGGTGAATGAGTTTCAAGGGAAGACATGAAAAGTGAAATGAATATTTCAGGGAAAGGAAACATGAACCAAGATTTGAAAAGATAGAAAAATGACAGACTGTGATTGCCTGGGGTGGTTTGGCTTGGTTAGAGGACAGAGTGCTAAAAGAGGAGTAGTAAAAGTTGAGGACTAGAGACAGAGCGTGAAGCCTGACTTTAGAAAGCAGTTATTTTGTCTAAAGAATTTATCATTCATTCTGGCAATGGGGAGCCATTAGATACTTTGGAGTGAGGGAGTGCCACGATCAAAGCTGGGCTTTGGGGATGGGAGTCTGGCAACTGTGTAGGATATGAATGAAGGGTGGAGAAAGACTGGAGGCAAGAAAGCAGTCAGGAGGCTACTGCATTACCTCTCCCAGGGAGCTATAACAAGGCACTGATTTAAGGCAGTGTATAGCTCCCGTGGATGTGAGAAAAAAGAAAAGAAAGAAAGTAGATGTGAGAGCATTTTAAATTCTTTACTTTTATAAGAAATAGGTCATCGAGAACTGGGAAGGGTATGAGCTCCTATGAGATAATAATTCAGCCTGCCACAATTTCAAGATGCTGACAGAAGACGTGAGACTCATGGGTCTGAAACAATGGAGTTTATTACTCAAAGTACAGCAGGCGGCATGAGCTTCATGTTCGCTTGCATTTCCCTGGTCCTGCACGTCTTGTGGGGCAACAATACAGAGATGCGCCCAGGGGGGTGCAGCCACCACAGTGTATTTGTGATGTAGCTGAAGAACCCACACCTCAGGAAAGCTCCAATCTTATTAAGGGGGGTAACCAACAAACCTGTCCAATCTTTCCCCCAGAGTGAGATGCTATCTTCATTCCTCTGATCAGGAAAGAAATCTTCCCTGGGCCCTAGAGAGGGATGCTATCTTGATCTTCCAAGGCTGCTTTTTGTACAAATATCCTTGAAAAGGCAGCCCTGAACAAAGCTGTCAATGTCTCTCACTCAAAGATAGGCAGAACTGCAGGAGACCCACAGAGAGCTGTATCCTAACAGTCTTCATCGACGGAAATGAGTGTTTCATGCTTCTGTACATGACTGGAGAGCTTCCCTATGAAAACAACCAGGTAGGTAGACGTTAGCAGGGCCACATAAGTGCCGAATAAAAAAAGAAGGCTGTGTCTCCTTTGGTTTACTGTGAACCACCAAGACACAAACATTCCTTCTGTTGATGAAGATGAAAGTAGGGTTTACCAGTTACCCACCCCGGGGAACCATATAGTGGGCAGGACCTTTATCTCAACACTTCATACCCAGCTTGATGGTTATTACCGCGCATATTTTTATCCTCCTGAAAGGTTCTGGTGTTGAAGAAGATGGTTTTGCATAGCTGTGTAAACATCGCTTCTGCTTCCCGGGATGACAGAGAAGGGGGAGACTCATAACAGCGTTAGCATTTTCACTTACTGAGCACCTTTTACCTGAAGAACCCAATTAATGCTCTGCCTAGGATGTATTCATTTATACTCCATGATGCCCCTGAGAGGCAAGGTAAGTATTATTACATTCACCCAGCAGTTCTACAATGGGGGTCATGAAATTGAATGTCAGGTCAGATCAGAAAGGTTCAGAAGGACACTAGCAAGACGAGTTGCTCGAATAGATGCCACCATTTCCTCTGTCGTGCTTTCTAGAGAATAACTACATATATCAGACGCTATCTTCTGGCAAGATACTTAGCTAGGTTATTCTTGTATTTCTAGAACACTGAAGTCATACATGTGTGTCTTTGAATAGTACCAAGGTAGAGAAAACTTGAACAGGGAGGTATTATCTTTGCTCACAACTTATCTGCACACAAGATTGACAACCTTCAAACCTCCAGTGCACAAAACCTTCACTATTGAAAAATAATAATAATCCCTTACATTTCCATAGCCTCTTTCACACCCTTTATTTTAGGTGATCTTCCTCAGAAGGTACTCTGTATTATCTCTACTTTAGAGATGAGGAAAGTGAGGCGGGGGAAGAAATGACCTGAGTTGCCCAAGGATAGATCACTAACTAGAGATATGCCAGGATGGGATCACTGGTAACTGATTCTAAATCTAGGGCTCCCCTCTTCACTTTTAGTGAAAACAAACAATCTACCAGTCTGTCATTGAAAATTATACTTAAGACTTACTGCTAATTAAATAAGCATGTATTTAGTGCCTTCTTTGTAGTTCAACACCACGTATGGAAGAAGAAATTGAGTAAGCATGGTCTCTGTTCCTAATGAGTTCACAGTATGGCTGGGAGACCATAAAGTCAGCAACTACAGTGATTTGTGTGTTGTAATCATAGTGTATATCTGAGTGGGGTGCACACTTAGAGGAGAAGGATCTCAATTAGCTATGGGGAGCAGAGAGCTTGAGGTAGCAAGAGGAGTGGAGAGGGAAAGAGGGACACCAGCAAAATGGCACAATAGGAAGCCCTCCTTTCCCCATCCCCCACAAACATACCAATTCGGCAACAATTCCTGGGCAAATTTCCTTTGCGAGGAATCAGACGCTAATTAAAAAACTCCCACACCCCAAGCGAGTGTGAAACAAGACACTAAAGCCAGCAGGGAGATTCAAGACAACCTCTTGCTGTTGACACTGCTCCTAGCACAGCACCGTACAATCAGGAAGAGATCCCTAGCTCTCCTAACTTTCAGTCAGGAGGGGGAACAAATCATCATGTTGTACACCTTAAACATATACAATGCTGTATGTCAATTTTATCTCAATAAAGCAGGGAGGGGGATAGAAAATGGGTCAATATCTCTGATGAATATAAATGCAAAAATCTTCAACGAAATACCAACAAACTGAGTCCAATAGCATCTTAAAAGGATCTTACACCATGAACAAATGGGATTTACCCTTGGGATGCACGATTGTTCAATATGTGAAGTCAGTTAATGTCATACACCACGTTAAGAGAATAAAGAATAAAATGGCATAAGTACTTCAAGAGAATAGAAAAAGCATTTGACATAATCCTACACCCATTCTTGATAAAAGCTCTCAACAAACTAGGTATAGAAGAAACACACCTCAACATAATAAAGGACACATGTGACAAGCCCACAGCTAACATCATGGTCAACAGTGAAAACCTGAAAGCCTTCCCTCTAAGATCAGTCACACAGCAAAGACACCCATTCTTGCCACTTCTTTTGTTTTAATTTTTTTAAATTTTTATTTATTTTTGAGAGACAGAGACAGAAGGTGAATGGGTTAAGGGCAGAGAGAGAGACACACACACAGAATCTGAAGCAGGCTCCAGGCTCCAAGCTGTCAGCGCAGAGCCCGACGCGGGGCTCGAACTTACGAGCTGTGAGATCATGACCTGAGCCGAAGTCAGATGCTGAACTGACTGAGCCACCCAGGTGCACCCCCATTCTTGCCACTTCTATTTACAGAGGCCTCAAAGTCCTAGCCAGAGCAATTAGGCAAGATAAGTAAAGGCATCCAAATCAGAAAGGAAAAAGTAAAATCGTCCCTGCTTGCAAATGACATAATCTTATACAAAGAAAACTACAAAGACTCCATTTTAATTTTTTTTTTTCAACGTTTATTTATTTTTGGGACAGAGAGAGACAGAGCATGAACGGGGGAGGGGCAGAGAGAGAGAGGGAGACACAGAATCGGAAACAGGCTCCAGGCTCTGAGCCATCATCAGCCCAGAGCCCGATGCGGGGCTCGAACTCCCGGACCGCGAGATCGTGACCTGGCTGAAGTCGGACGCTTAACCGACTGCGCCACCCAAGCGCCCCTCCATTTTAAAAAAACTATTAGAATAAATAAATTCAGTGAAGTTGCAAGATACAAAACCAACATACAATCTCATACGAACTAGGCATCTACATACTAACAAACTATCTTTGACAAGGGTGCCAGGAATACACAATGGAGAAAAGACAGTCTTTTCAGCAAATGGCACTGGGAACATTGGATACACACCAGAGGGAGAGAGGGAGAGGGAAGGGTGGGAGAAGGCAGGAGGAAGGAAGGAAAGAAGGGAAGAAGGGAGGGAGGGAGGGGAGGAATTGACTTTAATCTTACATCACACACGAAAATCAACTCCAAATAGGTTGAAGACTTAAACTAAGACAAACTGGAAAGGAAAATGGGAAGTCCTAGAAGAAAACACTGGGGACACTCTTCATGACAGTCTTTGCAATAATTTCATAAATATGGCACCAAAAGCACAGGCAATAAAAACAAAAATAAACAAGTAGGACTACGGCAAACTAAAAAGCTTCTGCATAGCAAAGGAAACAATCAACAGATTATAGGCAACCTATAGGATGGGAGACAATGTTTGCAAACAGTATATCTGATAAGCAGTTAACTTCCCAAATACATAAGGAACTTTAAATTCATACAATTTTATATGTCAATTATGTCTCAATAAGTTTTTTAAATAAAATTTAAGTAAAAATAAAACTTACTCTTTAAATTTTAAATAATGTTTTTAAATAAAAGTAGAGTGAACAGACACCCCAAGGAATGAGTAGGCAGTGGTTAAGTAGACAAAGTGCTTGGAATAAATGCTGGGTGGAAAAAACTATAGGGCCAGATACCAATCATGGATGACCTTGTCTAACAAATAAGAAATTCAAAATTCGTTCTGACAGATTAAAGCCATGGTGGGGGTAAAGGGGAGGAGGTACCTTGAAAATCTTTAAACAGGGAGAAGCATAAACAAATTTGAATATTACATTAATCACTCTAGTCATTGAGGGTAGGCAGGAGGATGACAGTATACTTTGAAATAGGGAGACCCTTGGGAAGCTCCTACCTAATTGAAATCTAGGAATTATGGGCCTGAATTAAATTTAGAATAAGATGTTAAATCATAAGATATCAAAGAAGAACGAAGGAATTTCTTGAATAACTACATTGGGATAGAACATATGAGGGAGAGAATCTAAAACGACTCCCAGATACTGAGTGAATGATGATACCATTCAGGGAGACAAGAATGTTCAGAGAAAAGATGATGAACTTATTTGGAATGCTGCATTTGAATTTGTTGTATGAGGTATGGTTTGGAGTTTTGTTTTCAGAGCCATCAGATTATAATTGATAGTTCCTACAATAGGCTTAGAAAAGGTCACTCACAGGGAGAATATGTAGGATTTGAAAATAAAGGGATCGGAGTGAGGAGAGAAGACAAAAGGAACTGAAAAAAGTAGAGATGATGCCATTCTTTTCTCAGGCATGGAAAAAATTAAACTCAAATGCTCTAAGGCATCCATTTTATCTAATTATTTAACTTCTCTCCTATGCACCTAGAATGGTACTAGTCATGTACTTTCCATGGGAGAATTGAGCAAATAGTCCCTAAAACCATAATTTGCTTTTTGTATCTCAGGTGAGGATCCCTGATTAAGAAAGGCTCTTGGGTAGGGGCACCTGGGTGGCTTGGTTGGTTAAGTGTCGACTTTGGCTGAGGGCATGATCTCACAGTTCGTGGGTTCGAGCCCTGCCTTGGGCTCTGTGCTGACAGCTCGGAGCTAGGAGCCTGCTTCAGATTCTGTGTCTCCCTCTCTCTCTGCCCCTCCCCTGCTCACTCACTCTATCTCAAAAATGAATAAACATTTAAAAAAGAAAAAAGAAACATTTAAAAAAAGAAAAAAGAAAGGCTCTTGGGCAGAGAGGAAGAAAATCATAGAAAACAAGAGAGATGGTCGATGGAAAATGCCACAAAGAAGCTGAGAAGGAAAAGGACTTGGAAAATAGGGGTTATTACCAGTTATCCAGAGCAATTTTAATGTGTAGCAGAAGACAGGGCATTACATTGGTAGAGGAGTAAATGGGTCCTGATAAACTGGCTGAAAACTAGTGTTTACTTTTGAGGAAAGTTGACCATTAAGAACAGAAAAGAAATTAGACCACGGCTCCTGGGGAACGTGGAATTGCTCATGTTTATATACTGAAGAGAAAGAACAAGTATTACGAGGTGGCATTTGAAGGTAAGACCACAAAGTGGAAGATGGGCAGAACAAGGTTCGCAAGCGAGTGGAGGATGGGATTGAAAGACAAAGATACTATACCGTGGACCAGGGGAAAGAATTTATCTTCCTCTGAGATAGGGAGGAAGTTGGAAAGTTATTGGAAGGAGATAAGCTGGGAGATGTCATGAGAGGCAATTTCTGGAGCTAGAATGATGGAATCCACCTTCTCAGTGAAGCATTTAAGGTCAGCCACTGAGTGACAAAAGAAACATGACAGAACTGGGCACCTTCAGGAAGGGTTAAAATCATGCAAGAATCTTGGAGGGAAACCAGGAAGGGATGTGATTTAGAACCTGTGGAAGATAGCCAAGCTGCATGGAGAAGCCAAATGAGATTGAAAACCCCTAGAAACATGTAATGCCTTATATTCTAGATTGTCCCCAGTGGAGCATTTGCAATCATTGCTACTCCCTCGAAGCCCATCCTTTAGGAACCAAAGACATGCACTCGCCAGAGAAAGGGACAGGTTTGAGGCAACCATACTTGGCTAGGAAAGAAGCGTGTCTAAGAAATTTTAATGGACACTAAACCCTCTAACAGTTCTTTGTCCTCCTTAGCTAACAAGCTCAGGAAAACTGGTTCCTCTCCGGGATTGTATTCTCAAATGCATATTATTTGCCTTTGTGTCAGTCAGCCACACAAACCCAAATGCACTGATGTATTATCTACATTGCTACCAAATGCAATAGGGCCCTTGAGTTCAGAAGATTCAGCAGCTATTCAAGCACATCTCTACATCACTCTTTCACTTGGCCCTTAATTAGTCTTAAGATGAAGTTGATGTTCCAGGTCAAAGACTAAAATGCAATGGCAAGTATGTCTCTTACTTCTGGTATTGGAGGTACTGGTCGGTGGATTTCTGTCCTTGATTTCAAGAGAGTTAGCACATTGTGACTTAAATGGAGAGGTCTGGTTTCCAGTCAACCAATATGTCAATTCAGTGAACCTGTTATCTGTCTACAACCTGCCAAACACTATGCTCAGGCTGCACCTGTATGTCAAACAGAGACAGCCCCTGCTATTGTGAACCTTACAAGTGTAGTGTGAAGAAAGGCCATCTTATCAATGGTAAGGTCACCAATGAAGGGGTGAATAGGAGAAAAAGAGGGTGTCCATTGGAAAGTTGATGTGGAAAAAAAAAAGGAAACTTGGATTGTGAGCTAGAGTGGAAAGCCTAAAATCCATTAGCCCCATTTTTTGAGGGTAAAATTGATGCTATTAGGGGGTTTCCTGGCCATGCAGGGTTTCTTCATCACTCTCATCTCCGTGTATCAAGCTTAAAGAGGAAGTCTAATCCATGAGTTTGGATGATATGTCCTTACATACATATAGTGAGAACAGTATGTAAGAAACTAAGAAACATAGACTTCTATGGGCTCCTGGGTGGCTCAGTCGGTTAAGCATCCGACTCTTGATTTCGGCTCAGGTCACGATCTCACAGTTTGTGAGTCTAAGCTCCGCGTCAGGCTCTGTACTGACAGTGCAGAACCTGCTCGAGATTCTCTCTCCCCCCCCCTCTCTCTGCCCTTCTCCTGCTCGCTCTCTCTCTCTCTAAATAAACAAACTTTTAAAAATTGCTTCTTTATATTTGAATGGAATTCTCTCTTCCTGTCATTTCTGCCCACTTAATGCCCTAATTTTAAAAGAGATTTGAAAAAATAAAACCAAATAAAATAATCTTTAGCTATACAAGACAAGCTAACAGGATTTACATGTAGGTAACGTCATGTATTAAAATTATTGACACAGCTCTTGATCTTGGGCTAATTTATACACGTTTCCAAAAGCTAAGCGCGTGCATTCCCACCGCCACCGCTGGGGAAGGAAGGAACGTGTCATGTGTGTATATGCTGAGAAATCAGTCACTTTTTGAGGCAAGTCTGGAATTAGAGACAGTCCAATAGAAAAGAAGCAGAGGTTCTCATCAGTCTGACCAGACAACAGGCTTGTTCTGTCTTGAGCTCTCTCCATCTCTGCCTCTCGCTCACTCGCTTAGTTCACTGGTGTCCTACACTGGAGTAAACAATTCCTGTTTTCCATCCACCCTAGTCCCCCGTAAGCTGTATTCCTGTGTCCCCTAAGCAAATTTTATACGAGAACATTCCAAATTTGATGTTCTCCCTGAGCCAAATCCTTCATTTATCGGAAAGGAGAGTACTTTTGAGTCCGGTACAGTATCTCAGACTGCAATTTGTCCTCAGCTTGGCTTCTCCCAGGTTATGTGTAGAAGGGAAACAAA
The DNA here is from genome assembly GCF_018350175.1 of Felis catus. Lineage (NCBI taxonomy): Eukaryota > Metazoa > Chordata > Mammalia > Carnivora > Felidae > Felis > Felis catus. The sequence goes on from NC_058368.1 coordinate 194,753,250, forward strand.
CAGAAAGAGCTGTCACTGGCAACTCCAGAAGCGGTTGGGCAGAGAGCTACAGACACCCCAGCAGGGAGCTAAAGGAAACTGGGTACATTCTTCTCCACTTTGCCCCAGAGCCCCACACAGGAATGGCCCTTGGGACCCGAGTGCATCCACTGCGCTGGCAGAAGAATCAGAAACTGACAGAGTGAGAACTGATTCCTATAGTGGCCCTGGGGTCTGGTTAGGCATGGCGGGGGCAGTGGCACCGCAGAACTCAGGGTTCTGGAGGGAAACCAGGAAGGGATGGAGGCCCTCAGGGTCTAGGGAAGTGGTGGAGCCTGTCAGCAGGTGGCTTGCCTCTGGACACCAGAGAAAGCAACAGCCCTTGGCCAATGAACACTGCAAAACATCAGCTATGAGCTTCATAGCGGGCGTCTAGAAGGGGGAAATGGCAGATGCCAGGTAATAGCTGACCAGATTTATTTGTTAGCACATATGCAACTCTCCCTGGGGACCCCCTGAAATAGTTTGAAGCGCCTTGCCGGGGGGCTGAAGGCACTGCATTAGCAGGTGCAGATGAAAGGCACAGCAATATGGGCTTTTACCAATAATGCTTCACTCTAAAGAGAGACTGAGGGGGTTGGGGGGAAACCAAAATGATGAATTCAACAGAATCACAGAATGAGTACGAAATATGCATTGTTTGAATGGGCAAACTAAAACCCAGAAAGGGACAGGGACAATGGCAAGGCCACACAGCTGGGGAAATAGCAGAACAAGGACTAAGGTTCCTGTCTAGCACATCCCCCTCCCCCACTGTGGGTCCCACATCTCCAATTAGACTGTCACTGGCATTGCTCTTGTGATAACCATGCTGGCCCTTGAATTTGTAGATTCAGACTAAATATGTGTGGATTGATGATTTAGACAGCAAAACTGACTATTTCTCTGTCTGCATTTTTTATCAGACCTTCAGAGGGAAGAGAAAAAGGAGACCAAAGGTCAGGGAGAGGCTGAGCTGGGGATGGGGGGCTGCTGAAATGCAATCTTTCTCCCCCACCTCCCAGGGCCCACTCCTGTGTTCTCTAGAGAGGCAGGGGGAGGGGCAGTGAGGTAGAGAAGCAGGCGGGTCACAAGGGTTATGTGAGTGCATGCATATGGAGCATGTGTCGTAGGTTTTCTGTATTTCTGCCGATGGCTGTGTGTTTCTGGCAGAGCCGGGAAGAAGGGAGGGAGACTTTGGGCGGAGGGCACAAGCTCTAAAGAGAGAATGGAATACAGGTAATAAAAAAGCAAGTGATAATGCCTTCCACAAACAGCAACTAGCAAGCCTGAGCCACCACAACCATAAAACACCGGCACCTGCCACAACCCATAACCAGCTTGATACGACTCGCCCGCCCAGCCTGCCTCCTGCACCGCTCTGTGCCAGGCTGCCGCAGAGGCGCATCACCGGCTCCCCGGAGACTGCTGCCTGGTCCCACGCCAGAACCTGATTACCTTCCTCTTCCTCACCACCAGGAGCACAGAGCACCTGCTGAGATAGATGGAAGGAGGAAGGTTCGGCTGCAATGATCTGTCATCTTTACAGGGTTTCCAGGACAACACCATGGAGATGGTGACCACAGAGTTCCTCACCATTCATCTCCCAGGGCCTCCCCCATTCACACCCTCACCCAGGCCCTGGTCTCTGCTTGTCTAGGTCTGCTCCCCCACCGGCCTGTGCTTGGATCCTTTTTCACTCTCCTCCAATAGGGAGCCACAGAATCTGAACTACTCACATTACTAGGTTTTCTTTAACATCTACAATGGGCCATGTGCTTTGCTAAAGGTTTTCCCTGCACTGCCTTATTTAATTTTCACAGCAATCTTATGACACAGGTACTATTGTTACGATACTTGCTTTGCAAATCAGAAAAACATGGCCTAAATGTCACAGAGCTAGAAAGAGTGTGAGCCAAGGGTAAAACCATGGGCCAGAGCCCCTGCTTCTAAGCACTTGATTCTAAGTTTGCATTTTAACCAAACCTCCTATGTTCAAGCTAGCAGGGACATATTGCCCTAACAGGCTTTTCTAGCCCATGGAACCATCTGCTTGAATTATCTCAGCCACCTGAATTTTCTACTCCACTTCAAGTCAAGGCCATACTCCCCATCACCCTACAAAGGTGCTCGACCGGGACCCATTTCCTTCCATGGAAACAATTCTCTTCCCTTAATGGCAACCTTGCCAGTGTGTGCATACCACTTGGCACTCTTCTTGTATATTCTGCCACTCAGTCCTCAGACTGCCCCTGGGATGTTAGCCTAATCTTCGAGGGGTGGGGGGGAAGGCGAGCTCACCAGGGTGAAGGTGAACAGAGTCACAGAACCCATGAGCAACACGGCCAGGGCTAGAAGTTGAGTTTTCAAAGTTCTTACCAGCACTTCTCTCCATCACATCCAGGTTGGAACAATCAAAGATGTCCCACAAGCCAGTCACCACACAAACCAATTTCAACCAGGAACCACTTGCACCAGTCAACGAAGGCCTTCCTTCTCTTCCCCAAATCCTGGTGAATCAATCAGGCACGGATGCAGTGATGTCCTCCTGCTTCATTTGCCTCAGCCTCCACCCAGGGAGGGAGAGCACAGAAAGAAGCACAGGATGCTCTTCTCACAAAGAGAGAGCATTTTACATGATGCTCTCAGAGGGAGGGAACAACCACAATGCCTTCATTAAAAAGAAGATGTAAACAGCTGTCTAGCCTTTTGAAAACACTCCCCATTGGGAGCAGAGATGGCAAAGAAAAAATGCAGCAAAAGGAAAGAACATTTAAAGAACAGGAGGCAGCTGCCCCAGGACAAGGCACGAGGGTGTCAGTTAAGAGTTCTAGATCCTCTGGTGGCTTTCTTATGCCTAAAAAATAAATCCAGGTGCTTCCCTGGTTTCTGTTCACCATTAGCTGCCTTTCTAGTTTTGTTTCCCACTATTCTCCTGGACCTTTTTATTTAAGTTTCTTTATTTTGAGAGAGAGAGAGAGAGAGAGAGAGAGAGAGAGAGAGAGAGAGAATGAGAGGGGGAGGGGCATATAGAGAGGGAGAGGGAGAATCCCAAGCAGGCTCTGTGCTGTCAACATGGAGCCCAATGTGGGGCTTGAACTCATGAACCATGAGATCATGACCTGAGCTGAAACCAAAAGTCAGACCCTTAACCGCCTGAGTCACCCAGGTGCCCTCTCCTGGATCTTCTCTAGGCCTTTACCCAAATGGGCTATGCCCTGTACATACTCTACAACAAGGGGTTCCTATTCAGATGCCTAAAAGGTCCAGCCAGCAAAGTGATAAAGTATACCCAGATGGATGGAAGTAAAACAATATGCAGGTATATTTTTGACGACTAAAGACCCTCAGAAAAACAAGAGAGAATGAGAAGGCTAAGAAAAACTGGAACATTTGTGCCCCCATCTAAAGGGGGGTAGAAATGACCCACCTCCAGTCAGTCACAGCCCAACTTACATGACCTAATTTTACACTTCAAGGAACTAGAAACAAAAGAACAAATTAAGCCCAAAGTTAGCAGAAGGAAGGAAATAACAAAGATCAGGGAAGAAATAAGTAAAATAAAGACTAAAAAGATAATAGAAAAGATCAATGAAGCAAACACCTTTTTTTAAAAGATAAACAAAATAAACAAATATTTAGCCACACTGACCAAAGGAAAAAAAGAGTGAGGGCTCAGATAAATAAAACTGGGAAGAGGAGACATTACAACCGATACCACACAAAGTATCAAAGAGACTACTATGAACAATTATACACCAAAATATTGGACAACCCAGAAGAAATGGATAAAGTCCTGGAAACATACAACCCACCAAGACTGAATCACGAAGAATACAAAATCTGAACAGAATAATTACCAGTAGGGAGATTAATAGAGCAGTCAGAAACCTCCCAACAAAGAAAAGCCTATGACCAAATGAGACACTAGTAAATTATACCCAATGTTTTAAAGAGAATTAACAACAATTCTCTCAAACTCTTCCAAAAAAAAAAAAAAATAGAGGAGCAAAGATCTCATTTTTACAAGGCCAGCATTACCCTGATACCAAAACCAAAGACACCAGAAGAAAGTAAGATTGCGCGTAAATATTCCTGATGAACATAGATGCAAAACTACACAAGAAAATACTGCCAAGCTGACTTGAAAAGTACATTAAAGAGACCATACATGGTGATCAAGTGGATTTATTCCTGGGATGCAAAAGCGACTCGACATCTGCAAAGAAATCACGTGATAGAAGCACCTTAACAAAATAAAGGATAAAAATCGTATGATCGTCTTAATAGAGACAGAGAAAGCATTTGACAAAATTCAACATCCTTTCAAAGATAAAAACTCTCAACAAAGTGGATACCGAGGGAACATAACTCAACATAAAATCCATATATGAAAAGCCCACAGCTAACATCCTGCTCCATGGAAAAAGCCGGAAGAGTTTCCTCTAAGATCAGGAGCAAGGCAAGGTGCCCACTCTCACCACTCTTATTCAATATATTATTGAAAGTCCTACCCAGAGCCACTGAGCAAGAAAAAGAAATAAAAATTATCCAGAGCAGAAAAAATAAATTGTCTCTATTTGCAGATGACATGATATTATATATAGAAAACCCTAAAGTCTCTACCCAAAAACTGTTAGAATTCAGTAAAGTTACCAGACACAAAATCAATCTACAAAAATCAGTTATATTTCTATATGCTAACAACAAAATTATTAGCAAGAGAAATTAAGAAAACAATCCCATTTACAATAGCATCAAAAAAAAATACTTAGGAAAAAATTTAACCAAGGAGGTGAAAGATATGTACACTGAAAACTATAAGACATTAATCAAAGAAATGAAAGAATCCACAAATAAATGGAAAGATATTTTGTGTTTATGGATTGGAAGAATTACTATTGTTAAAATGTCCATAGTGTCCAAAGATATCTACAAAGTCAAATGCAATCCTACTCAAAATTCCAATGGCTATTGTAGATAAGGTTGCTGTAAACATGGGGGTACATGTATCCTTTTGAATCAGTATGTTTGTATTCTTTGGGTAAATACCAAGTAGTGAAATTGCTGGATAGTAAGGTAGTTTTATACCCACGTATGCTGTTGGTGGGAATGTAAATTGCCACAGCCTCTTTGGAAAATAGTATGGAGATTCCTCAAAAAATTAAAAATAGAACTACTATATGATCCAGCAATCCCGCTTCTAGATGTATATCCAAAGAAAATGAAAACAGGATCTGGAAGAGTTATGTGCATTCCCATGATCATTGCAGCATTATTCACAACAGCCAGCGCATGGAAACAACATAAATGTCTGTTAACGGATGAATGCATAATGAAGATATGCACAATGGAATATTATTCCACCACGAGAAAGAACATCCTGTTGTTTATGACAACATGGATGGACCTGGAGGGTGTTACGCTAAGTGAAACAAGTCAGAGAAAGGTAAATATTGTATGATACCACTGACATGTGGAATCTTAAAAAGCCAAACTCGGGTGCCTGGCTGGCTCAGTTGGTACAGCATGTGACTCTTGATCTTGGAATTATAAGTTTGAGCCCCACATTGGCTGTAGAGATTACTTAAAAATAAAACATTAAAAAAATAATAAAATAAATTAAAAAGCCAAACTCACAGAAACAGACTAGAATTGTAGTTAACAGGGCATTGGAGGTGAGGGAAAAGGGGGAGATGTTGGTCACAGAGTACAAACTTCCAGTTATGAGATGCATAAGTTCCAGGGATCTAATGCCCAGCATAGTGACTACAGTTAATAATATGCTACTATATACAGTTGATTTTGAATAACACTGGTTTGAACTGCATGGGTCCAATTATACATGGATAATACAGTACTTAGTACATATAACATACAAAATATGTGTTAATGGCTGTTTATGTTATTAGTAAGGCTTCCTGTCAACAGTAGGCTATTAGTAATTAAGCTTTGGGGGAATCAAAAGTTATAACAAGATTTTCCACTATGCCGGGGGTCAGCACCCCTCGTCCCCATTTTGTTCAAAGGTCAACTGTACCTGAAAGTTGCTAAGAGAATAGACCTTAACTATTACCACGACTGAAAAGAGCTGTGTGACATGATACAGGTATTACCTGATGCTATGGTGGTAATCATTCTCCAATCATCATTTGTATACCTTAAACTTACACAATGTTATATGTTAATTATATATTAATAAAGCTGGAAAAAATCATGGCCCAGAGTGAAGGCAGGCTAAGGGTTGATGGAGTTCCTGATCAAAGAGAACTTTGCAATGCAGATATCTGTATGAGATATCCTGATGTAGGTGATAACTTTTTAAACATACACCAGGCTAAACAACATATTTCTGTTGGGCCAAAGCTACCCTGACATTGGCCAATTTGAAGCCAATGTCTAATGAGTGATGGGTATTAAGGAGGGCACGTGTGACGAGTACCAGGTGTCATATGTAAGTGACAAATCACTAAATTCTACTCCTGAAACCAACATTGCACTGTGTTAACTAATGAGAATTTAAATAAAAACTTGAAAAAAACAAAAACACAAAAACAAAAAAAATTTTTTATATGAAGCCAATGTCTAATTTCTTGCAGCACAGCCTCACTTCTACCTTGAAACACTACTGTCCCTTCTCTGATGCCTATTAAAAGCCCACCATTCATAAACTAAGAAAGTAGTTCAATGCCAAAAACAATGTCTTATGGTTGCATTTTTTTTAATGGTATGTTAGGGAAAAGTGGTATAAAACTTAAAAACCAAGTCTAGTGAATATCGTAGTCTCTGTCAGGTTAACACTGTGAAAAGATGAATGGTCACTAATGTGCTGGGGAGGGGGGCACAGCAAGACACAGGGTAGGATGTCAAAGGGCCTTGGGACCCCGCGTCAGAAGGCTCTGTCACTTGCTAGCCATGGTATCCTAAGTGGATTACAGAGCGGGGCTGAGAATTATACTTCTTCCTCTGAAAAATGAGAAATCACGGCATGCACCTTTCTGCCTCCAGAGTTGCTCTGAGAATCAAATGATCAAATGTATGTAAGCATGCTTTCACAACTGTAAGATGATACAAATATGTTAGGAATTATCGCTGATGTAATATCTCAGGTTAATAAAAATTTGAGTAACACAACTTTATAAATGCCTTTTTCAAGCGTATGCTCACTATTCATTTCCAGAACTTAGAAATAATTTTTTTTTATTTTAAGTATATGCCCCCTTGGCCCCAAAATTCCACTACTAAGAAATTAGCATGAAGAAATAGTCATGTGATGGCATTACTTAGCTACAACTATGTTTAATGTAGTATTGTTTGTAATGGGCAAAAACTAAAGAAACCAGAAGGCAACAAGGAAATACCTTATGTGTCCAGCTATAGAAGCTTGGCTAAATGTACCACGGAATCTCCAAGAGTCAAATACAAAGCAATAGTCACAAAATCTAAGATCGTGTATTGTACATTTTAATCTTTTACGTTTATTTATTTATTTGGGAGAGAGAAAGATGAAGCACACAACTGAGAGAGGGAGAGAAAGAGAGAATCTCAAGCAGGCTCTACACTGCCAGCACAGAGCCCAACGCAGGGCTCAAACCCACGAACCGTGAGATCACGACCCGAGCCAAAACCAGGAGTCAGACACTTAACCGACTGAGCCGCCCAGACTCCCCAAGTATTGTAAAGTTTAAAATGTGCGTTCCTGCTGCCTCAACATCTCTGTGAACAGGCATGAGCACCCTGAGCAGGCAAACAGGTGCACCAATGAAAAGGTGGACAGACCTCGGCCACCGCCCCCTTCTTGCCTTCCCCTGTTATGTAGTGACAACCGCACCAGCGAAATGCCCTCATGCCTTTTGCTTGTGGGCTCCATCGTGACCCCCAATAAAGGCATTTGCCCACCGGAGGGACCTGGCTCTTTCCCAACTCCCCACCTGACTAAATGAGCCCCCTCTCCTGGCATTTCCCGTGTGTCCCCCTCATGGTGTGTGGTGACTCTCCTCTAGGACCTATGAGTGCAATAAACTGTTTTCCTGCCTCTCTCATGTCCTCTCTTGTGGCAGCACCTGAGTGACCAACTCCCAAAAGAACACAAAATGGAACACTTGATGGAATAAACGATGTTTTAAAATTTGTTTAAAGAGGGGCGCCTGAGTGGCGCAGTCGGTTAAGCGTCCGACTTCAGCCAGGTCACGATCTCGCGGTCCGTGAGTTCGAGCCCCGCGTCGGGCTCTGGGCTGATGGCTCAGAGCCTGGAGCCTGTTTCCGATTCTGTGTCTCCCTCTCTCTCTGCCCCTCCCCCGTTCATGCTCTGTCTCTCTCTGTCCCAAAAATAAATAAATGTTGAAAAAAAAATTAAAATAAATAAATAAATAAAATTTGTTTAAAATTAGAAAGAAGAAATTGACTATAGAATAGTACAATCTCATTTGTAGAACCACGTGTGTACATACTTGCAGAGTAAAATCTTTTAAAATTATACAACCCAATGGTAACTAGTTATCTCAGCGGGTGTGATTGCGGGGGGGGGGGTTTGATTTTCTTCCTTTGGCTTGCTGGGGTTTTTTTCTAAATTTTCTAAATAGATCAGGTATAACTTTTACAATAAAAAAGAAAGTATCCAAAATGGTACCTATCCTATATCTTCAAAAGAATGAAAATCTACCCATCCTGCAAAGCACATTTCCAGAGCCATCTTCATCATAAGACTTTCAAAATTCCACCAGTTCGACGGTACAAGTCTGTCACTGAACCTCCATTTTACTTAGCATCTCTCCTAGGAACTTGATGTCTACACATTCTTATTATTATTTATAAACTTATCTTACACTCTCCTTTTAAACCCCTTGAGGACATGAACTGTGCCTGGGACAGACACTTGCTTGTGCATAACAGACACTCAATACATTTTATTGAACTGATTAATTAAAAGTGAAATTAAGTAACTATTCTGAAAGGACTTATGCTTTGAAGTTTCCGGTCCCCTTAAGGACATAGTCTGTCTTTGGTTAAGTAGGCTGACATTATCATCATCACTATCCTCATTCTAATAACCAACATTTCTTGTATACTTGCTATATGCCAGACATGTATTGCTTTTAATAAAATAATGCTATCTGAAGCGTCATTGTTACAACCATTTTTAGTTGAAGAAACTGAGGGAGGCTTCAAGAGGTAAAATAACTTGCTAAGGTGAAAGATCTTGAACAGCAGTGAATCTGCAGTTTGAACCTGTATCTGTCTGACTCTGCAGCCGTAAATCTTACAACCACCACATTATCCTGCCTTGAACACAATGGTGAACCTATCTACCATGGTCATCCATGTGGTAAGGTTATAAGTTGATGATGTTAGTTACCGGATTTTCCTTTACCCTTTATTACCTTCTATGAAAGACTTACAATAAGACCACAAAACATCTGACATTCCCATTGAAGACAAAATGTGAATTATTAAATCCCTGCGAAAAGGAAAGCATCTGCTTAAATGTAATGTGGTACGGTGGCAAGTATATTGCCCTACAAATCATTAAACCAGTGTTCAAGTCCTGGCTTATCCATCGACTCCTGGGGGGTTTGGGGCTACGGGTTCAGCTCCATCTGAACCATGTGGGCAAACGTTGGACTCTGGTTATTAGATTCTTTCTCTCTCAGGATAGCCTCCTAATTGCCTCAGCTTCCATTCTGGCCTTCTCCAATCTATTGTCCATCCACCAGCCAAAAACCAGATCATGTCATGCTCCTGCTTAAAATATTTCCATGGATGCCTTCGCAACTTGAATAAACATGAAGATGCTTAAGATGTTGTCACCGCAATCGGGTGTCTGCCCACCTCTCCAACCTCCTGTGCCCTCACCCGTTCAATAGAAGCCACATCACCTTCTTTCAGGAGCTAAGGTGCAGGTCAGCTTTTGTGCCTGTTACTCATTCCACTTGGAAGTGCCTCCTGCTCCAAACACGAAACCCAAATTGCATACCAGGTGAACTCCCACTCATCCATGACACCTCCAAACAAGCAATGCTTCCTCAGAGAAGACTTACCAATTCCTCTGGTCTAAAACCAAATGTCTCAGGGCACCTGGGTGGCTCTGTCGGTTAAGCGTCTGACTTCGGCTCAGGTCATGATCTCACGGTTCGTGAGTTTGAGCCCCGCGTCGGGCTCTGTGCTGACAGCTCAGAGCCCGGAGCCTGCTTCGGATTCTGTATCTCCCTCTCGCTCTCTCTGCCCCTCCCCTGTTCACGCTCTGTTTCTGTCTCTCTCAAAAATAAACAAAACATTTAAAAAGTTTTAATAAAAATTTTAAAAATCTCTTTTAGTACTCTATATTTCTCTCTATAGTGTATCCTAATTTATGATTAAAGAGTTCCTTATGTGATCGCTTAAAGACTATCCCTCACTAACAGACTCCATGGACAGTGGGGTCCTCTCTGTTTTGTCTACCATATATCCCCAGCATGTGCCTGCCTGACTTATACCAGGTTCTCAAGGCTCAGTAAGTAGTTAATTAAAGACTATAATAATGGTGTAATCATTGTGATTTCCCAGAACAGATAGGAGGGAACATGCCAGAGATGGGAAATCGAATATATGACTGGTTTAGCGGACAAACAAGCGGTTCTGGCATGTAGTGTCTTGGCTTAAGTAGTGAGAATAACAAGAGCAAGGCAAGAACACGAAAAGGTCCAAGAGGAGGCATTTTGCAAAGCCGGGCCAGTGCGCTTGACACAGCACCTTGGTTGGACGGGGCGGGTGTGTATTAGGAGAGGAAGGTGGACGCAGCTCTGCTCTGGCAAAGCTGGGTCCTTCCTCCTGCTCCTGGCACCGCATGCGTCTCAGATCGGCGTCTGCACCTCTGGAACGCAGTCCGCGCTGGCGGGTGGCGCCTCACCACTGCACGTCAGTCCCGCTGGGCCGCACTGCAGCCGCCGCGGTCTACCGCACTGAGCCGTGACAGGGCAAAGCCATCTCGCTCCTGATGGCTCTCTGCCGCGCCAGTTTTCACCCTGAGACGGGACCCTCCAAACAACAGCCGCCTGTTCTCGCCGTCACTCCAAGCCTCCTCGCGGTAACAACACTATTTCAGTACAGCGAGCAATGTCTAGGAGGTACTGATCCATCCCAGACAGCCTCTCCTGCAAGTGCGGGCACCGGGCAGCTGCAAGGAGAGACCACGGTCTTACTCCTTTACCCGGACGGCAGGCGGCCAACACCTACAGTGAGGTCAACGGGGAGTATTTGCTCCAAACGTTATTCTTACTTGAAAAGTCACTTTTTTCATGACATTTTTATTGCCTCTTACGAAAGTTCTGCCTAAATGTGCAATATACAAACGGCTATATATGCGTTACTTACCAATTGTGTGTGCTGTCCCCTGGCTTGCAGGTGAGTTTACATAGCACAGCTACATCCTTTCCCCTAGGAGCTCCAGGGCAACCCTCTGGAGCCTGGGGGACGGCATATTCATTTCCTGGGGCTGTTGCAACAAATTACCACCAACTTGGTGACTTAAAATCGACTTATTTTCTCACAATTCTGGAAGCCAGCAGTCTGAAATCTGGCAGGACCATGCTGTCTTTGGGGGCTCTAGGAAAGGCTGTCCCCTGCCTCTTCGAGCTGCTGGGAGCTGGCATTTTCTGGCGGGTGTCTGCTCACTGCAGGCTCTACTTGCCTTCCTCTGACTTCCTAAGTTCGAGAGAACTTAGTTACCTCAAACACCCTTCTTCTAAGCAAGCTAACCTTCATAGGTTCCAGAAATTTCCAGTGGACATCTTCAGGTGAGGGGGTGTTTTTTCAAACTACCACGGACATGAACGACTGTGGCCATTTTGCAGATACGCAGACTAAGGTTGGAGGACTTGCCCATGGTCACCCAGAGACAAGGTGGAAACCAAATCTAACACTAAATCCAGGACACTTCTGCACAGGGAAAGGGTTACCGTTAGGCTGGTTAGCAGGGAGAGTTAAAGGATCTTCAGGGAGGCAGACTGTAGCGGCAAGTGGGAGGCTGAAGAAGCAGCAAGGTTTGGGGGGAAGGGGGATAAACTATTCCAGACCCGCTTGGGCTGGGTACCACGCATGGAGTCTCACCAACTTTCTGATAAGGTCCCAGTAAAAAGTCAGGGACAGAAATCCTCGTTGGCTACCCAGTCGGGACCCCTCTCACTCTTGAGAGCTTTGTACTTTCCCTCAATAAACTCTATCCCTTTGCTCACTCTCTGTTGTCCCCAAGATTGATTCTTGGGCTCTGTGAGACAAGGACACCAGCATGTCTCCCACCTTCCTGTGACACTTCAACTCCATCACATGGCCTCCCTCTGAAAGGGAGAGAGGAAAAGCACAAACAAAAACCTCTCCTCAGCTCTCAAGGAGACCTCAGTCTACGTGAGGGAAGTTCTGGAATATTCCAGATGGACTCAAAGTCAAGTGGCTTGCCTCAGGTTACTTAACCAGTTCATGACTGAGCCACCATGGGAGCCAAGCCCTGGAAGCAGACCGGCTGGAGAAGCTTCCTGTTCTGAGGTTTCTGCGTTCAGTCCGTTCTCAGGGCCACCCAGCCACAGCCCTCCAACCGGCTTTCCTGCACCCATTCAAAGACAGTAGGTGCAACCAACGAAGACCCTGGAAGCAGCAAACTGTAAGCCAAACCCACTGGGAACAGAGATCTGTGAAGTAGCAGAGAGAAAAGGAGAATGTCTGAAGGAGGCAGAAACATATGTCCTGGGCAGGAAACAGGATCAGACTTCCCGGACTAGAAACTTCCCTGAAGGTTCTGTAGGGAAAACGTGCACTTCCGTGGAAAACTATGCATTGTCTACAGCACACCCTCTGTCTTATCTGATTCTGACGATGGGAACTATTCAACTCTGTTAACTTGTAGATTAATGATAGCAATGCACAATAATTCTTATCTAGAGACATGCAAATGAATTCTGTCCAATGTTGGGGAACAACCCTCCCCATCCCGTGGAAAAAATGAGTTTTGTCTCCATTTGCAAATTTATTTCAATGTCCCTGATTTCTAAATGTTCCTGTTCTTTGGATTCTCCTTTGAACCGGTTGAAACATCACAGCCGTTTCCTCATTAAATAAGTTCAGAAAAATCTTGACTATGAATCGTGTTCATTTTTACATCTGTATGAGAATCAGGATTTTGTCTTTCATCTTTAATTTTCTTTTAACAATCTGTAGGAGAGTGAGTTCTGCATTGTCAGAGCAGAAACTACATTCGAGCTCACCTAGTTCAATATGCTTTAATTTTTTTTAATGTTTATTTTTGAGAGAGAGAGAGAGAGAGAGGGAGAACAAGCAGGGGAGGGACAGAGAGAGAGGGAGAGCCAAAATCCAAAGTAGGCTCCAGCCTCTGAGCTGTCAGCACAGAGCCTGAAGCAGGGCTTGAACCTATGAACCGTGAGATCATGACCGGAGTCACCCAGGGGCCCCTATTTTATTTTTTTTTAAGTTTACTTATTTTTGAGAGAGAGAGAAAGTGTGGGGTAGGGGCAGAGAGTGAGAGGTAAACTGAGGATCTGAAGCAGGCTCTGCACTGACAACAGAGAACCTGATGTAGGGCTCGAATTCACCAGCCCTTAGATCATGACCTGAGCCGAAGTCAGATGCTTAACCAACTGAGCCACCCAGGCAGCCCCAATATGTTTTATTGATGAGGAAGGTGCATGCCAGAGAGGGGTTAAGACTTGTCTGAGGACTGGGGTGGGGTGGCAGAGCCTGGGCCAGTGTATGGCACTGGGGTATTAGTCCCACACACGTGAACTCCTATCCCAGCTTGTCCCCAGTAGGCAAAGGACTCAGGCAAGTCACTTACCTCAAAAAGTTGGTTTCTTTTGTAACAACATGGTTGGTGCTTGAAGATACTATGCCAAGTGAAATAAATCAAAGACAAATACCCATATGATCTCACTCATATGTGGAATCTAAGAAAAAGAAAACCACCACAACAAAAAACCGAGCTCATAGATAGAATAAATTGGTGGTTTTCAGAGGCTGGGGGTGGGAAGTGGGCAAAATGAGTGAAGGGAGTCAAAAGGCACAAACTTCCAGTTATAAAATAGATAAGTCATGGGAATATAACGTACACCGTGGTGACCATAGTTGATAAACACCATGTTGTGTATTTGAAAGTTGCTAAGAGAGATCTTACAAGTTCTCATCGTAAGAAAAAAAAAAATCTTTAACCACGTGTGCTGGCAGGTGTTCACCAGGCTTATTACAGTGATCACTTCACAATATATACAAATATCAAATCATTATGCTGTACAACTAAATTAATAGAAAATATCACTCCAATAGATATAAATATTGAACCATTATGTTGTATAACTGAAACTAATAACAACTGATATAATATGTCAAATACACCTCAACTTTTTAAAAAAAGCTTCGGACTCTCCATCAGAGGACATATTTCGTATCACGCACCTACACTGGGTTGCCTCGAGGGTCAAAAGAGATCCATGCTGGTACAGCGGTGAGAAAGAATTTAATGAGAAATGCTCCGCAAAGATGTGCTGTTATGATTTCTGTGACGTGGTCCTGAGGAGGCAGGAGGAAAAAAGAGCTGTGGCAGAGCTGATCCTGTGAGGTGATTGAATTTCACATTTATCTGGCAGTGGATTGCCATGTTGCTGCTTCACGATGTATCTATGCCCCCAAGAGAAAGAGGAATTTATTGAGGGCGTGGATCATCAGGTTCTCTTGGATAAACTCTCCACGTGTTTGACCTGGGTCATCTCGTTGAATCGTCCCCAAACCGAAGTGGATAAGTAATGTTATTTGGCTCCTGTGGCAAAGACTGCTGGTTACCTAGTCGATATCCATTATCCCTTTCTTCCTTACTAAGTAAACTCCAGTCTTATTAGGAGGTGCAGAGTAGCCAGACAAAATGTTTTCTCTCTCAACATCTCTTACAGGTAAGGAGGGTCACATGGCCAAGTTCTGACCATAAGATGTAAAAAGTTGATGAGCCGCCTGAGAAACAGTGTTTTAAAAAGGACTGACTCCCATTTGCAGGTGACTTTTTTCCCTTCCAAATTTCCTCTGTATTCCTAAAAAAATTTGAATGAATGAATGAATGAATGAATGAGTAAATAAATAAATAAATAAATAAATAAATAAATAAATAAATAAATTGGATATGATGGTTGGAGCAGAACAGCCATGTTTGACCATGCATTAAGAATGAAGAAAGGAGCCATGTGCTAAGGATGGCAAAAAAGAAAAGTAGTAAGAGCCCGAGCCACTGGGAGACTACAACTGGCATACAAGCCTTGATCTGTTCCCTTCTTTGAGTGTGCCTGGGGGGTGGGGAGACTAATATGTTCAAGTCACTCTTTGAGAGACTTTTTTCTTCCTACCAGCTGAATGTAATTTCTAACCACACCCCCATTCTCCAATTGGAACAATTTAACCTCAGAGAACTAGCAAGTACCTAAGGTCACACAGTCAGTAAATGTAAAACTGGGGAATGTTAACAAGATATTCCCAACCAGGTGGTTACACTGCTTCCCTCCCTGACCTCAGGGCCATGTATCCAACTCACAGGGCCATGTTGGATACTTTGTCTCTGACACACTCCTATTCATTAAATGTCACTTTGGCTGTTGTAAAGCTGGCCAAAGTTCATCATCCTCCCACTTTCTTGCATTTTCCCATCTAAAGCAGAATGCTTTGGGGATCTTAGCATTAAAGATAACATTATCAGGATCTGGACCAGGAAGTAGGACCTCAGTTTCTCCCTGTGTGTAAGGAAGTACTCAGACTAAGTTATCTCTACAGCCTGAATGTGTGGCATATGAGCTCCAACATTCTACAATGCTAATGTCATATCAGAACGCAGTTTCATAAGTCACCAGGCAGGGAAATGCTCATAAGTCCCAGAGCCTTACACCAGCTCACTCAACACATGAATCTCCTCTACAGCATCCCATGACTCATTGCCCCCCCTTTACTTACATTCTTACAGGTTTTTTAACCCATTCTGAATCCTCAGCATCTAGGGTGGTATCTGGTGATACATTCCATACATGTGTTAAAGGAATGAATTAACGAATGAACGACAAACGATCAAATCAGAGGACAGCTCTAAGCTAAGGAAGTTCTGCTGTGGGACCCAAGGAATTTAACAAAAATTCCCTACCCCTGGACAAGCAGAGCAAGACTAACTCCATTTTGTGCTACACCCACCATCTCATTATACCCCCCACATGACCTGCTTATTGCTTAAGACACTCCCCCACCCTAGTCAAGCCGCTGAGCACACCCTTACTGGAAACCGGCTCATATAGGAATGCGGAACCCCTAACCGCCAAAGAATGTAAACCCCGCCTTTTGCCCGCCAAACTTGCGCACCAGTTCTGACCAGAGTGATAGGCTAGTTCAGTTACTATAGGGTAAATTGTAATTCAATTGGCCGCCTGCGTGTGGACTGACATGACTATGCAACTTTCTGTGTGGGTTACAATCTCATTGGCCACTGGCCCCCATAAAACTGCTACGCCTCTTAACCTAGGGGTCCAAGTCCCTGCTCCGCTGTGTCGGGCATCCTTGGGCCCAAGCTCGAGCTTGCAAATAAACCCTCGTGCGTTTGCATCGGTATCGGCTCCTTGGTGGTCTCTCGGATTTGAAATCGGGGGCATTACACTACATCATAAAAACTCACATTTAAAATAATTGCATCAGTACAGCCATGATCACTTATCCAGTGATTATTCGCTCCCCAGCACGATACTAATGCCTTAGCGTGCATTCCGTTGTTGAGCTGCAACCAGTTTCAACACACTGGTCCCACTTCTACCCCAACAGCTGCCGTCTGAGGCCTTGCTGTGTGCCTGCCACTATGCTGCCCGCTTCACACAGCCTCTCGCATTTAATACTATCAACAAACTTAAGAAGTAGATATCGTCATCTCTGCTTACCAATGAAGATTAGGGACGTCAATAACCAGCCCAAGAAGACAATGCGTAGAAGTGTCTGGATTATACGCCAGGACTGCCAATGCAAAACCCCACGTGGTAAACCACAGGCAGCACCCAATCCCAATGACTAAGAAGCCTTAGCTGTCTCGGTGGAGAGATCCAACCGATGACAGAAACTAAAGCATACAAAACGCATGTGTTCTGAAATACTCCAGGTAGAAAAGGGAAACCAGAAAGGCAGTGAGAGCAAGACTTCACAGCTGTCCCCTCCAGGCCTGGAGGTGGTATCCACGAATTACAGTGGCTCCTCCCCAGAGTGGCCCCGCCCTCCAGGGCTCTGCACAACACAGGACAGGGGCAGAGGATCCTGCCTGGGGCCAAACAGAACACTGCCACGCCCTGATGCGTGTAAACCTACCAAATCCCCAGCAAGGAAAGGCCAGAGACAAGGAGCCTGGCTCTCCTCTCACCTGGAAGCAGCAAAGGCAACACACACTGGAGCCTAAAATATCCCTTCACCTCTCCCTGACCCTGGTTGCACTTTACTGTTGCATGAGATCAACAGATCATTAACCTTTCCGACTCAGGACTGTATTACACCTCCCTAAAATCATGGAAGATCCCAAAGAATGTTGGTTATATCTGTCTGTATTTATTATATTAGAAATTAAAATTGGGTCGCCTGGGTGGCTCAGTCGGTGAAGCGGCCGACTTCAGCTCAGGTCATGATCTCGCGGTCTGTGAGTTCGAGCCCCGCATCAGGCTCTGTGCTGGCAGCTCAGAGCCTGGAGGGAGCCTGCTTCAGATTCTGTGTCTCCCTCTCTGTCTGCCCCTCCTCTGCTTGCTCTCTGTCTCTGTCTCTCTCTCTCTCTCTCTCTCTCTCTCTCTCAAAAATAACAAACATTAAAAAAAATTTTTTTAAGAAATTAAAATTGAAAAACACTTTAAATTATTTTAACACAATCCACAATAA
Source organism: Felis catus (assembly GCF_018350175.1). NCBI lineage: Eukaryota > Metazoa > Chordata > Mammalia > Carnivora > Felidae > Felis > Felis catus. The sequence goes on from NC_058368.1 coordinate 194,771,169, forward strand.
ATCCATTCATAAAAATAACATATTGTTACATAAAATTACTGTTTCTCAAAGCAAACACACACACACACAAAATTCCTGGGAAGCATGGTATTGTTTTACTTTTTTGCAAATTTCTTTAACGTTTGGCTTAATAAAAGACAGCTGGGTACTCTGCCTCTGTGTTCAGTCTGCTGCAATATCCTAAGTCATATTGCCTCTAGAAAATTCAACTGCACCCTCTTGAGAGGATGAGAGTGAAAAAGGCAAATAATGAAAATAGTTTTGACTTCACACATCAAGTGTCCCCAGACCATACTTTGAGAACTTCTGCCCTAAGCCAATCACAGAACACATATGCTGGGAGCATCTGTGCTGCCCCCTTGGGCGTCTCCCGCTGTAGCCAGTCCCTTGTCTACCGTCACCTCCTCCGTGAAGCACTCTCTGATTGTGCATCCCCTATACACAGGCTGGGGAGATTCTCTGCCTCTTTGAACTCTGGAAGTCCTTTGTTTTTCCTCCTTGTGTGTTATGCATCACTTTCTGGTTGGCAAGAGAGTCATCTGTGGTCACCTTTGACCCTCCTGCTCTCGTGTCAGCTCTTTAAAACAGGACCTGCATCTCACTCAAGGTCACACCTCTCGTTTAGATGACATACAGAGGTGGTATCCACAGGAAACATTTATTTGATTCATCTCATGCCAAGTCCAGCCTGTAAGACAGAGGGTGGCAATAAACACACAGACTTCCAGTCAGATAGCCCTGGGTTCAGTTCTTTGCTCAGCCACTTCCTACCGAGGTGACTTGACGCCAGTTTCTTAATCTTTCTGAGCCTTAGTTTCTGCAACTAGAAAATGGGGATCGGTAAGAGATGTCTTCCATACTTCGGATGTGAAAATTTAGGCATTGAGCACAATGTTGGACACAGCGCTCAATGACGGCCTTAATTATTTCCTTAGAGCCAATCCATCCCTGACTCCGGAGTGACACCTGACACAGGAGGTCACTGAGGACAGGAGACAGTGTAAACCTCGCTGTGAGGGGATTCCACCCTGGCTTTTCTACGGCTCAGCCTCCAGCATCCTTTCTCAAGTGCAAGTCTTTTCCTTGTGTCTCCTTTCAATTCTTCCCTAACGGTGCCCTTCTGAAGACTCTCTATGAGCTGTCACCACTGCTTCATTTCTTACAGTCCACCTGCCAGTCCATCTGCAGAGCCGCTCATCTCCACGTCTCTCCACTTTCACCATCCCGCCATTTCAAGCCACCATACTTTTCTCATGCTCGGCTACACAGCCCTTGATCTGTCTCTACTTCTCCCTGGAGAACCTTTTAATCTATTCTTCACTGAGCAGCCAGAATGACCTTTATCAATGGTCTTTGTCAATCTGCTGCTCAAAGCCCTTTAATGACTTCCTGTTGCTCATAGAATAAACACCTAACTCCTTACCATGACCTACAAAGTCCTCCATGATCTGGGCCCTCCCCAACTCCCCAGCCTATTTCAAAGCATTCTCCCCACGCTGCCCTTGCTTGCCATCCTGTCTTTCCATCCCTACAACCTGCCAATCTCTCCTCCACCTCAAGGCTCTTGTGTTGGTTGGTCTCCTGCCAGAAGTATTCTCCTGATAACTCCTACGTGTCTTGCTCATTTTCATCCTTCAAATCTCAGCTCGAATGTATGTCCTCATGGCCAACACAGCCTCACTGGCAACCCACTCACTCATCACCCTGTTTCTTTCATGTCACTTCCGATGAGTTATACTTATTTATTTGTTGGGTTTTTGTGTGTCTTTTTTTATTAATACATAACCTCCAAGAGGCAGAAATTTTGTATGTTTTTTTTCATATTATTCACCAAAACTGCATATGGCACTCAGTGCTTGTAGGTACTTAATAAATATGAAATATGTATTTAATAAATGACTTATTGGTCCAATAGTTGGTAGGTGGTAGGAGACAAGTTTCCAAACCTAGCCTGTTGCAGTTATCAAGGGAAAGGAAAGGGAAGAGAAGGGAAGGGAAGGGAAGGGAAGGGAAGGGAAGGGAAGGGAAGGGAAGGGAAGGGAAGGGAAGGGAAGGGAAGGGAAGAGAAGGGAAGGGAAGGAAAGGGACACTGACTCCACCCTGGAACCTCTACAGCTCAAACTCAAGGATCTTTCTCCAGTGCAAACCAGTTCCTCGTGTATTCCTCCAGCCTTTCCCCGATGGTCCTCTATCAGTAACTATCACCATTTCCCTAATTCACCCTTTCCTTAATTCCTTGCTACTTCTCCAGTTTTTCCTATTGGAGAGGGAAAAAAAGGAGCCCAGAAGACTTTCCCCCTAAGGATTCACTGCTAGTTGCTATGTGGACACATTCAGGATTTAACAGAATTTATAAGAAGTCCAGAATATTACAAAAATTCGTGATGATCGCCCTTGCTCCATAGTTTCTGACTCTCTCTTGGGATCTTAATCTGGTGCTTCTTTCTGCTATGAGAATTGGACCAACCTTCCTTCCTAAAACAGCCACACATCTCAGTCTGAAAAGGCCATCCTGGTCTCACTTCTGTAGGGTAAAGCCCTCAGTGCTCAGGGCTCTGCTCTCCTCTCCTCCACTGCCTGCCACTCATGGCTGGTAGGCAAGGATGGCTCTTTACAACCAGCGGGAAGGTGACCACTGATACAGTGGCAACCAGCCAACATACCAAAATCATCATCCTCTGTGCCCTTTTTGGCCCAGATTCCAGCATGTGCCTGCCCCCTCCCAGGCACTACACAGATCCTCGCCAGTGAACTGATCAAATCGTGGAAAGCTATGCTCAGTTGGTCTTTATGGTTATAATACTCTCAAAGCTTGAAAACATCCTTGAGGTTACAGTACAGTGGATGATGTTATATGCATGAAGACTGGGAGACACAGCTTCTTGCCATTTAAATGCTTAGCACATCCTCAAGAAATCCCATTCTGCCTCCTCTTACCACGCAAGTTCCAGGGAGCTGGAAGGGAGAACAGAATTACCTCCCCATGTCCACCATCAGTATCCCATCTTTATTGTCATTGTTTAGCTGAAAGCTATTTAGCAAGCCGTTTTGAAAGCCCCCGGGTTGTTAAATTCAAGGAACTCATGCAAGAAGCCAAGAGAAAAACAAGCACAGCAACAACAACAACAACAAACAAAAAACCATAGACTTACCCTGGACATTACAGAAAATTTCCCTCCTCTTCTCCATCCCTGACCAAGACATTGCCCCCTGCCTGGAACAAGTGAGAGACCTGGACTTTGTTGATGAAGTCCTGTGATGTGCTGTGCCTGCAGGACTCTGTTAGTATCACTCATGACCTGTCTGCCAGGCTGGAGCTGCAGAGCAGAGGCTTGAAGAGCAGAGAGACGGTGGTCTACCCATGCATGAGAACAGACACCGGAAGAAGGCTTAGGGTTTTCAGAGTCCATCCATACACATTGTACTTGGTGATTTTTTTTAATGTTTATTTATTTATTTATTTTTGAGAGGGAGAAAACAGGGGAGGGACAGAGAGAGAGAGGGAGGGAGAAAGAGAATCCCAAACAAGCTCTGGGCTGTCACAAACCATGAAATCAAGAGCTGAGCTGAAACCAAGAGTCAGATGCTTAACCAGATGAGCCATGCAGGCACCCCTTGGGTGATTCTTGCACCCCTTGGGTGAGCCCTGCAAGGATATCTCTCCTTAAAAGGACAAGAAGCAGAATAAGAAAGGTTCAGTGATTGTCCAAGATCATACAGCAAGTAAAGTGCCAGTTCTCAAGCCTAAGGATGCTGACTTCTGATGCAAGCCTCTTTCATTAACAAGAACAATCCCTGTTTGCAACATATATCACAGTCAAAGGCTAATATCACTGTTAGATACATAGATACCTGCCCAATATCTATCTCCAACTTTTGTGTTATACATGGAGTGTCAGTTCTATCCAGGACAATAAGAAGCCCAGACGCAGACAACAAATAATTGGGTGAGCCAGTAGTTCTCAAAATTGAGCATCTCAGAATCACCCAGAAAGTTCATGAAAACACATATGACTAGCCCTACTCCAAGGGTTTCTGATTCAGTAGGTCTAGGGTAGAGCCCAATAATTTGCATGTCCAGCAAGTTCCCAGGTGATGGGGCAGATGCTGGTGTGGAGACCTCCCTTAGAGAATCACCTGCTGAAACTTATCACGACGACCCTGATCTCCAGCTTCCCTGATGCCAGATGTGGCTGTGAATCTCAGCAGTTTGACCAGTAAGATGTTAGGAGAAGGCTGCTGGGTCTTCGAGGAAGGTTTCACTCCCTTAATATAAAGAACAGTATGCTTTGTGTTATCCCATCCCTTTTGTTCTGCTCTGGACAGAGAGGTGATGCCTGGGACTGCTGGACTCATCCTACACCCATGAGGCACCAAGACAACACCATAGGGAGAAGGAGAGGAGGACAAAAAAGAAAAGTCTGGATCATTCATGACATATCTGAGCCCCCACAGGAGTGCTGGACCAACTACCTCTGAATGTCTTATCTTAGGAAGTTAGACAACCAAATGTCTTCATTACATAAGCATCATTAGTCAGGTCGATTGTTATTCACAGTTAAAAGCAACTGTAACCTATACAAAAGGTTTCTGCAAAACAATTTAAAAAACAACAACACTGGAAACTGGTGCCTTCCAGTATGCAAAAGGTACCTTCACATTCATTAGTACACTCAGTCCGGGGACAACTATGATGTTGGATTGAAAAGTTATTGAGGCACCAGGGTGGCTCAGTTGGTTGAACGACCAACTTTGGCTCAGGTCACGATCTTGCTACTCATGGGTTCAAGTTCCACATAGGGTTCTGTGCTGATAGCTCAGAACCCGGGGACTGCTTTAGGTTCTGCATCTCACTCTCTCTCTGCCCCTCCCCTGCTCACGCATTGTCTCTCTCTCGCACTCTCAAAAATTGATAAACATTAAAAAATTTTTTTCAGTTATTTTTTTCTAGTCTGACTTATTTCACTTAGCATAATACCCTCTAGGTCCATCCATATTGTCACAAATGGCACAATCTCATTCTTTTTTATGGCAGCATAATATGCCATTGTGCGTGTGTGTGTGTGTGTGTGTGTGTGTGTGTGTACACATTTTCTTTATCCATTTGTCTATCTAATGGACACTTTGGCTGCTTCCCTCTTGACTACTGTAAATAATGCTGCAATAAACATAGGGGTGCATATATCTTTTTGAACTAGTGTTTTTGTTTTCTTAGGGTAAATACCCAATAGTGAAATTATTGGCTCATATCTGATAAGGGGTTAATATCCAAAACATACAAAGAACTCACACAATTCAATATCAAAGAAAACAACCATCCAATAAAAAATGGGCAGAAGATATGAATAGACATTTCTCCAAAGAAGACATCCAGATGGCTAACACACACGAAAAGATGCTCAACATCACTCATCATCAGGGAAATGCAAATCAAAACCACAATGAGATATCCTCTCACAACTGTCAGAATGGCTAGTATCAAAGAGACAAAACATAGCAAGTGTTAGCAAGACTGTGCAGAAAAGGGAAGCTTTGTGCATTGTTGCTGGGAATGCAAATTTGTGCAGCCACTAGGGAAAACAGTATAGAAGTTCCTTAAAAAATTAAAAATAGAACTCCTATATGATCCAGCAATTCCACTTCTAGGTATTTATCCAAACAAAATAAAAACACTAATTTAAAAAGATATGTACTTCCCTATGTTCAAAGCAGCATTATTTACAAAAACCAAGAAATAGAAGCAACCTAAGTATCCATTCATTGATAGACATACCACACACACACACACACACACACACACACACACACACACACCAGAATATTACTCAACCATAAAAAATGAAATAAAAAAGAATGAAATCTTGTCATTGATGACAACATGGATGGACCTAGGGGATATTATGCTGAGTGAAATCAGTCAGACAGAGAAATACAAGTACTATATGATTTCACTCATATATGAAGCTTAAAAAATAACGAAACAAATGAACAAACAAAACAAAACAGAAACAGACCTGTCGACACAGAGAACAAACTGGTGGTTTCCAGAGAGGAGGGGATCTGGGGAAATGGATGAAATAGACGAGGGGGATTAAAAGGTCCAAACTTCCGCTTATAAAATAAAGTCATGGGGATTTGCTATACAGCATAGGTAACAAAGTCAATAATATTATAACCACTTTGTATGGTGACAGATGGTAACTATACTTCAGTGATGAGAACTGAGAAATGTATAGAATTATTGAATCACTAGGCTATATACGTGAAACTAATATAATATTGTCTGTCAACTACACTTCAGCCAAAAATAGTTTGATGATTTTTAGTTTAAAAAAAAAAAAAGGTTTTTATCTACTAGCCATGCTTTATCAAAAATGTTTGGAGTTCATTGCCATGAAAAATGTTTGGATTTCAGTGCCATGAAGTATGCTTTGAGAAACAATATTCTAGGTATTAAATACATGTGTTTTTAAAATTAATACTGGGGCACCTGGGTGGCACAGTCGGTTAAGCGTCCGACTTCAGCCAGGTCACGATCTCGTGGTCCGTGAGTTCGAGCCCTGCGTCAGGCTCTGGGCTGATGGCTCGGAGCCTGGAGCCTGTTTCCGATTCTGTGTCTCCCTCTCTCTCTACCCCTCCCCCGTTCATGCTCTGTCTCTCTCTGTCCCAAAATAAATAAAAAACATTGAAAAAAAATAAATAAAATTAATACTAAATGAAAGACATGGACCAGAAAAAAAAAAACTATCTAAAGTTGTAGGCTTAATTTCAAACTTGTCTTTACAGATCCACCATGCCAGATAAGCAATAACTGTCCCCCAAAGACTGGAGTCAGTAAGCAAAATCAAACTTGACCTTCAGCACACATTTGTTGCAAGATTAGAGAAATCACCTACTACTGAGTATTGAGAAATATGTTCCAAAGAACAAGTTCTATAAAATGTTCCACCACCAAAAAATGTTTCGGAAATGATGCATATTCTATCTGACTCCTTGGAGGTACAAAACGAATGTTGACATTGGGGTGCCTGGGTGCCTCAGTTGGTTAAGCATCTGACTTTGGCTCACGTCATGATGTCACAGTTCATGGGTTTGAGCCCCGCATCAGGCTCTGTGCTGACAGCTTGGAGCCTGGAGCCTGCTTCAGATTCTGTGTCCTCCCTCTCTCTGCCTTTTCCCACTCACACTCTGTCTCTCTCTCTCTCTCTCTCAAAAATAAACATTAAAAAAAATTTTTTAATGCATGTTGATATTAAAGGCTTAAAGAGGTCCTGCAGTAGAAAAATCTATTATATTCTGTTTATTGAAGACTTGCTCAAATTTACTTGGTTCACAGAACATTTTCCTCCATGAGATCTATGACCCTTTCCAAACATTTGGTGGCCAAGACTGACTCAACCTTGCGGCATATGCTGAGCATGGTGGGAAAGCTGTAAGCTCTAATGTTGATCAGCCTGTGTTCAAATCTCAGCTCTGTCAGGTACAGCCATCGATTCCAAAATGTATTTTTTCACATTTATCATTTCTTAAAGTCAGTTACATGTCTTGGTTTAATTGGTAGTATTTTTTTCCTTAGTACCAATAAAATAATGGTGCATCTTACAATTATCACACCATTAATTACTTACCAAGATTGGTAAAGCATTGTGTATGACTTTTAGCTGGTCACATAATAATGGTGTGTCTCAATTTTCTCACTGGCAAAATGGGGACATTATCTACCCCCCAGAGTAGACGTAAGGACAAAATAGTGCCTAGCACAAGGTAAGCACTCAGTACATTAGCCATCCTAACAACTGTTCCAGGAACACTAAAAAGGCCCCCAGCTCCTCAAATCCCTTCCTCACCTCTTTATCGATTCTTCCTTTCACCGTGAGTATTTTCCCAAAGAGATACAAGTCTTAAAATGCAAGTCCATCAGGGAGAGGGGACCACAGGCTGGCACTCATACTCAGGGATAAAGACGAATAAAAGATGTTCTCCTGGAGGCAAATGTTGACAGAGGGAGGGGGAGGGGTCACAAGACACAAACAGTGTGTGAAGGTGGGGAAGAAGCTGGGCTGCGTCTAGTGGGGAAAGGACAGGGGTGAGGCTGGAGAGGTATCTTCCACTTTCTGCAGTTTTTCTCAGGGTTGAACCCAGGCTCGTTTCCCCTGAGGGCCTCACAGTACTCTTTGCTTAGAAACTGAGCATCTCCAGGAAGCTGCAGCCCTTCAGATGGGATCAGGCTTCCATCTAGGAGGACTGAGGCTAGCTGCTGTCTCTTAACTGCTGAGAAGTCAAGCTAAGAGGACCAGACTCCGGGCCCACCCCAACAACAACAGGACCACTGAGAATTCTTAAAACTTACAAACTACTTTATTTTTTTTTAATGTTTATGTATTTATTTTGAGAGAGAGAGAGAGGGAGGGAGGGGTCGAAAGGGAGGGAGAGAGGGAATCCCAAGCAGGCTCTGCACTGTCAGTACAGAGACCCCGATACGGGGCTCGAACCCACGAACTGTGAGATCGTGACCTGTGCTGAGATCAAGAGTCGGACGCTTAACTGACTGAGCCCCCCAGTCACTCCAAACTTACAAACTATTTTAAAAACCCAACCCCTTCATGGGGGAGGGGAAGGAAAAAAAAAAAAAAGAGGTTAGAGTGGGAGAGAGCCAAAGCATAAGAGACTCTTAAAAACTGAGAACAAACTGAGGGTTGATGGGGGGTGGGTGATGGGTATTGAGGAGGGCACCTTTTGGGATGAGCACTGGGTGTTGTATGGAAACCAATTTGACAATAAATTTCATATATTGAAAAAAAAAAAAACCCAACCCCAGGGGTGCCTGGGTGACTCAGTCAGTTAAGCATCTGACTTCAGCTCAGGCCATGATCTCACGGTTAGTAAGTTCGAGATCTATGCTGACAGTGTAGAGCCTGCTTGGGATTCTCTCTCTGCCCTTCCCCTGCTTGTATTTTCCCTCTCTCAATAAATAAATAAGTAAGTAAGTAAATAAATAAATACATTAAAAAAAACAAACATCAAATTGTGAGGAAATGTCTCTCGTTTCTTTGAGAAATATTTCATTGCGCACCAGTGTTGTCGTCATCATTATCATCGTCCTCTTTAAATAAGTTTGGCATTTTTGTGATGGCCTTTCTTTTCCTAGGGGGTTTTCAAAAATAAATAGGTAGATATGAAGATATGAAGATAAATAGGTAGATAGGTAGATAGGTAGATAGATAACCCAAAAGAAGCAGAGGAGAAACATTTAATGTGTCAAGCACATGTGTCAAGGGCACAAGAGCTCTAAGAACAGGCTCAGCCATTTGCTGGCTGTGACCTTGAACAAGTCATTCAATCTACTAAGGATCACCGGCAAAATGGAGGGAATGCCCTTCACCTTGCCCACTGCACAAAGGTGTCACAAGTATCAAGGTAAAGGGGCTCAACAAAAACTAAATAATTAAAGGAAGCAAAGGAAGCTATTGAAAATTAAAACTTATATTTCCTCTGTCCCAATAATCCCATTTGGGGGGACTCTGTTCTACAAAAATATAAGCATCTGTATGAAGGGAATTATGAACGAGGTTATGTCTTACAGTTCAGTTGGTATAGGAACAGGAAAGGGAAGGAGGGAATGAACATAAGAGGGAAGGAAAAGAGAACAAATCTGAACAGTATTTGACTGTCTTTAAATAGAGGATTAGTCAAATAAGTTAATGGTATTTCCATACAATGGAATATTATAAAGCTATTATTATTTGTGTTAGACTTATATATCCTAACCTAGAATCTTTTTCTTGACGTATCACTAAGTCAGAAAAACAAGTAATATACAGAGTTTTGGTTTATTCTTTTATTAAAAAAAAAAAAAAGGAAGGGGCACCTGGGTGGCTCAGTCCGTTGAGTGTCCAACTTTTGGTTTCAGCTCAGCTCCCAGTTGGTGGAATAGAGCCCTGCATCCAGCTCTGTGCTGACAGCACACAGCCTGCTTGGGATTCTCTCTCTGTCTCTCTCTGTTCCTCCCCTACTAGCACTCTCTCTCTCTCTCTCTCAAAGTAAATAAACATTTTTTTAAAAAAAAGAAAGTAAAAGGGGAAGAAATTTTTATACTTCTAGGAGCATTCTTTAAGTGTGGAAAAGAGCAAACAACATTGGTTATGTGGGGAGGGGAGGGTTAAGCATGGATAGAGGGAGATTATAAATGTTTTTTTCCTGCACCTCTGAATTGTTTGACAAAGAAAAATAAATACATATTACTTTCATAATGTGAAAAATCTAATAGACTTGAGGGAAGGGAAGCAGAGAGGGAGGAAGCCAAGAGAGAGTAGGAGGAAAAGGGAAAAGAGAGAGAGAGAGAGAAAAAAGAAAGAGATTTAAGATCCTTGATCAAAGTAGAGCGAAACACCTTATTGGTCTACAGGGTTTCCAGGATCTTTCCTGGTCCTTTATGGATATTTGGACTTTTAGACATGGCATTGACCAAATAAATCATGACTCTTTGAAACCACCTAGTCCTTCTTCAGAGTCTGCCAAGCTCCAGGGGTCCAGAGAGAAACATTTCTTTGTTGTTCCAATTCAGTGTGGGTTTTTATTTTCTGAGCTGAATGTTTAGGCGACTCCTCTGAATCTCAGCTGTGAAACTTCCTCTGGTTATCATCTTGACTATTCTCTACTTGATATGGGAGTTTCTCATCCCCCTGGAGCTTTTTGGAGATTTCCCTGGAGGAAGAGACACGGAGAGATCCTGTATTTCTGAGTCCTTGGCCAGCATGACACCAGAGTGCACACGCATTGTCTCCCTGCCTTTCCTCAGCTCAGCTCCCGGGTTCCACACCAGCCGAGTGTGGACGTTTTAGTAGACACCACGGCAGCTACTGAACTTGTACCAGGTGGAAATTGGGACAGCTTCAAGAGTCCTTGGAGGTAGAAATGATGCAGTAGAAAGCACTCGGGGCTCAGACACTTTTTAAAATGATAAAAAAGAAAAAAAAGGGTACTGGTCAAAATGCAGAGAGAAGAGCACGCTCAGACCGTGCTGGTGTGAGGAAATCTCTGAATAGCAGTTTGGTAGCATGTCTAAAGAGTCTGAAAAATGCTCACGCCTGTTAAGCAATATTGTTTCTAAGAAATAATCAAGAAATATCAAATAGGTATGTAAGTATTCCACATGGTTATTGTGGGAATTAATAAGTTAATTCATGTAAGGTGCTTAAAATAGTTCCAGGTACCTAAACAGCCCTGGATAACTATGAGCTAATACTAATAAGTGTTATTATTTCCCTATGTAAATTTCCCTAGATTTTTAAACCTTCTACGGGGCGCCTGCGTGGCTCAGTCGGTCAAGTGTCCGAGTTTGGCTCAGGTCATGATCTCACAGTTCATGGGTTCGAGCCCCGTGTCAGGCTCTGTGCTGACTGTTCAGAGCCTGGAGCCTGCTTCAGATTCTGTATCTTCCTCTCCTCTCTCTCTCCCTTTCCCCTACTTGTATTCTCTCTCTCAAAAATAAATAAATAAACATTAAAGATATATATATATATATATATATATATACACACATACATACACAAATATATATGTGTGTGTGTGTACATATATATATATATATATATATATATATATGTGTGTATGCATGTGTGTGTATGTATATGTGTGTGTGTGTGTATATGTGTGTGTGTGTATATATCTATCTATCTATCTATCTATCTATCTATATATAGATAGATAGATATATATATCTTTGCATTATATTTATAACCAGAAAAAACTCAGGGCACCTGGGCAGCTCAGTCACTTAAGCGTCTAACTTCAGTTCAGGTAATGATCAGGCTCTCTGCTGTCAGCACAGAGCCTCCTTCCAATCCTGTCCCCCCCTCTCTCTGCCCCTCCCCAGCTTGTTTGTTCATTTCTCTCTCTTTCTCGCTCTCTTTCTCTCCAAATAAATAAACTTTAAAATAACCAGAAAAGATATTTTAATATAGATGTCAATCCTAAAGAAATAATCCAAAATTTTTAAAAAGTGCCTTATGCCCAAGATGTTCATACCATCATTTAGAAGAGTGACAACTTGGAAATAATTTCAATGTACAACAATAAGTGGTTGATTAGGTAATAGGATGCCCCCATGTGATTGAGTACTTTGCAGAAATTAAATATGATGATCCTGAGGAATTTTAATAGCTTTTGGAAATGCTAATGTTCCTAAGTTAGGAGGGAGAAAGCCTACAAGATTATATACACATACTTTCAACCGTGGTCAAAAAGCAATAGGGATGTGGAGGAGCCCGGAAGAGAATCTAACCAAGGGTTAGCTAATACCTCCTTCCTGCACCTAAATCTCAAAGGGGTTCAATGAATTCCAAGGTACACACACTCAGGGAATGAGCCTGTGATAGTTTCCTAGAACAGGGGGCCCAGAATAGCCCTCTGTCCAGAGGAGTCATGGAAGGTTAAGGTGGGAAGAAGCATGAACAGCGATGGGGGAGGAGCAAGAGTTCAAGCGTAGGACCAGCCAGGTTCAAGTCCGGATTGCACTCGCACTCCTTGGGTGGCCCCATGCAGGTGATTTGGCCTAAGTAAGTTGGTGGTAACCACAGTGGCTACACCATACGTGACACGAAGCAATGGAATGGCAGCACCTGACACGTTCTCAGCAGCTGTGAAAAGCGTCAGCAGTGGTGAGGACAGTGGCCTCCCCAGAGTCTCCATCGCGCCGTGAGTCATCTGTGGTCTTAAGAGATGAAGACTCGTACAAGTCACACGCCAGAACAACCAAAACCGACCCCAAACCTCCAAATTTCCTTTCTCTGGCCCGGAACAGCCTCCCCAGAGTCTTGTCTCTTCTTGGTTCGTGCCCTCCAACCCTGACTTCCTCTTCGCAAACAGCTGAAATTATCACTTTGATATTTAAAAACGAAAGCCGCTGTCAAGTGCCCAAAGTAATAAATGTTTTAGAGTTTCAATGAAATTAAATGTAGGAAAGCCGGATCCCATTCCTCTGTCTAATGAGTCACACAGACCCATCACCCCACCATCCATTAATTCTAACAAGGTCAGCTCATTAGTGCAGTCTCCTTGTGACTGGGTAATGAACCTGCACAGGAGTGTGTGGGGAGCAGACCCACAGAGAAACCTGCAGCTAGGGCCTCTGGAGTTTCTGTGCCATTTCTCCTGCCCATCAAAACTCAGGCCTCAGAGCTGAGGGAGGTTCAGCCACACGAAGGCCACAGGTCCCAAGGGAAACTTCTGAAATCTGCACATCTAGCCTAGAAGCCACCAAGTCCCCACACTGGTTTCTCCTGATGCTGGAGAACAGCATTCTTCCATAGTTGTTTCCTACCTGCTGTGTCTCTCCCAAGCCAGAATCTCAAGTTCTTAAGGAAAGACACCTTAATACATATTGATTGTCTACTGCGTCAGGCACAATGCTAGATGCCATTTCATCACCATCTTAAAGACGAGGAAAATGAGTCTCAGCCTCAGAATGGTTGAGTAGCTTTCCCAAGGACACACAGCTTATAAGTAGCTGTGGGATTGAATTTGAGCCCTGCCTGACTCCCAACCCCATTGTATTAACTACACAGTTTTCATCTCTTTTTTGGTAAGCATTCCAAACGAGTTAAAAACAGAGATCTCAGGACAAGAACCACCTGCTGTATCTCCAGCATATTTTCTATGGCTGATGTGAGGATTAAGTGAGATAATGGAGTAAAAGCACTTGACATAATACAGAGTTTACTGGTCCTAAAACAGAGGTAAATACAATTATAATGTGGGGAACTTCTTGGTGATCAATACACATTCAGAATGATAAAACTTTATATCTGGAGAGACTTCAGAAAACATCTGTCATAACGGTCTCATTTTATGGAGAAAAAAATAACTTGGCTAAGAGGACAAAACTAATTAAAAACAAAAGTGGGGTTGACTTCAAGTCTGGCTCTCCCTTCTCTTCAACTGTGGTTTTTACACCCTGTTTCCTATAGTGCTGGAGTTTTGCAGAGTTTCGGGGAGGTTCCTACAGAACATAGAAGGAAAGAAAGAGATGGGGTGTCTGTGTGGCTCAGTCATTTAAGCATCCACCTTCGGCTCAGGTCACGATCTCAGGGTTCATGAGTTCGAGCCCCACCTCAGGCTCTCTCCACTGTCAGTGCAGAGCCCTCTTTGGGTCCTCTGTCCCCCTCTCTCTCTGCCCCACCCCTGGTCCCCCCCCCCTCACAAATAAACTTTTTAAAAAAAAAAAAAGAAGGGGGGCGCCTGGGTGGCTCGGTCAGTTAAGCGTCCGACTTCGGCTCAGGTCATGATCTCACGGTCCGTGGGTTCAAGCCCCGCGTCGGGCTCTGTGCTGACAGCTCAGAGCCTGGAGCCTGTTTCAGATTCTGTGTCTCCCTCTCTCTCTCTGCCCCTCCCCCGTTCATGCTCTGTCTCTCTCTGTCGCAAAAATAAATAAACGTTAAAAAAAAGTTTTTTTAATAAAAAAATAAAAAAATAAATAAAAAAAGAAGGAAAGTAAAAGGGGCCATAATCCCCCCCCCAAGATGTCGTCCTGCTAACCAGAATAGCTCTGCTTTTATCCATGTTTAAAGTGGGCTTCTGCACAAGAGTTTACGTGATAACCAGATTCTGCTGCTTAAAAAAAATAAAGTTTGAAAAGTAGACGTTCTATTTCGTTGTCGAATCATGCAGAACAATGTAGAAACTGATGGGGCAAATGAACAGAAAATGAAGACAAAGATTTTCCTGATATGATTAATATGCTAGAGCTAGTAGAATATATGAAACTTTACACCCACCAGATGAAGATCATCAATGCTTTTCATGCACTCATGGAACTCTTACAAAAATAAAGGACACAAAGGAAGGCTCCAAATATCCCGAAGAACCACTCTCTTACAGACCATGTCTTCTGACCACAGCAGAATAAAATTAATAATATTTATTACAGCTTTAAAATTCCACGGGTCTGAAAACTAAAACAATAATACTGTTACTGCATAATTCTTGGGTTAAATTCTTGAGTGAAATGGCAAAACGCTTGTAATTAAAAAGCAATGAAATCAATATAGATGTTGACATTTGTAGATAATGCCAAAAGCAGTACAAAAAAGAAAAAATGATAGCTTTAAACATAATGAATGGAAAACAATAAAAATTAAAAGTAATCAAGCTAAGTGTTCAACTCAAGACTATAAAAGAGTATCAGATATAGCAAAAGACAATAGGATGAATTAAATAAAAAATAAAGAAACCAATGAATAAAGAAATTTTAAATTACAAAAATTTAAAGCCCCCAAAAGCAAGTCTTTGAAAAGAACAATAATGTAGACAGACCTCTGGAATGACTGACTTAAAAATTAAAAAGATAGCAGTAAGTGATGTTTAGAATTGCTGAATCATTATATTAGGCACCTAAAACAAATCTAACACTATGTTAACTATTCTTCAGTAAAAAAAGAAAAAAAATTAAAAGATAGAATGCCAATTTTTAAAACCATACATTGATAACAGATAAATAATTTTTATTTAAAAATTAAGAATTGGAGTGCCTGGGCCACTCAGTCAGTGGGTGTCCAGCTCTCGATTTCAGTTGAGGTTATGAACTTACGGTCTGTGGGACCAAGCCCTGCATTGGGCTCTGCACTGACAGCACGGGGCCTGTTTAGGATTCTCTCTCTCCCTCTCTGTCTCTGTTCCTCCCCCACTTGTGTGTGCATGTGCTTTCTCTCCCTCTTCCTCAAAATAAATAAGTAAACTTTTAAAAAAATTAAAAATTAAAATTCAAAATTATATGTCAAAAATCAAAAATCTAAATATGTAAATTTCTTAATATATAATTACCAAAATTGGTGCAAAAAAAGAAATATAATATTTAAATAATCTCACTAGTTATTAAAGAAATTAAGATGATAATAAAAGTCCTTCCATCCCTCCAATAAAGGCCTGGGGCTCAGGTAATTCTACAGAAGAGTTCTAACAAACTTTCAAGAAAAAGATAATGATCCCTCTTTTATACACAATGTTTTAAAGAAAGAGAAGGAAGGAAGGAAGGAACGGAGGGAGGAAGAGAGGGAGGGAGGAAGGAAGAGGGAAAGATTTCCAATTTTTATGAAGCTTATATAAATTTTACCAAAAAACTAGACAAGAACATCACAAGTAAAGGAACATTATCTGCCTATTCATTCAAACACATATATGAAAAGTATGAGTAAAATGTTAGCTTTTTTCCCCAAAACCATCTATCATAATCAAGTAGGATTTATTCAAGACAGCTAAGTATGGTTTAACATGAGAAGCAACTATCAATGCAATTCTCTACAATCAAGGGCAAGAGGAGAAAATTTGCATTGTTATCTTGATAGTTACAGAAAAGGCATCTTATAAAATATTATACTAATTGTGAAACTCCCAGGAAACTGGGAGTTGAAGAATTTCCTTAACTTGATAAAAAACTATATTCCATAAATCTATATCCAATATTCAACCTAATGAAAACCTTTTAGATATATTACCTTGATATCTTCAAATCAAGGATAAGCTAGGGCACCTGAGTGGCTCAGTCAGCTAAGTGTCTCTCGATTTCCGCTCAGGTCACGATCTCATGGTTTCAGAGATGGATCCCTGCCTCAGGCCTGGCCCTGATCATGGAGCCTGCTTAAGGTTCTCTCTCTTCCTCTCTCTCTGCCCCTTCCCCATTCGAACGCATGCACTCTCAAAAATAAAGAAAGAAAATCTTTTCTAAACATCAAGGATAAGCTGGCATCTCACCTATCACCAGTACCTTTCAAAATAATAGTGGAAACTGCCCCATTGAAGAAGACAAGAAAAAAATAAAAGCCTAATATAAGAAGGGAAGAAACAAAACTATCAATGTTAGCAGATGACAGAATCGTCTATACATAAAATAACCACAGCATCAAGAAACAAATCAATAGAACTAACCAGAATTTGGTAAGATTGCCAGATTTAAGATAAATTTATAAAACGCAACAGCAAGTGTGCACGAGCAATAACCAATAGAAAACAGAAATTTGTTTGTAATAGCAACAAAAATAATAAAATGGCTAGGAACAATAAAGGAAAAATGTACAATACCATTATTTTAAAATACAATAATAGCAACAAGGAAGACATGAAAAAATAGAGATTAATGTTCACAGATATAATAATTCACATTTGTAATTATCTCGATTTTCCCATGTTTATCTATTAACTCTGTGCAATTCTAATTAAAATTCCAGTAGAATTTCCTGAGAAATTTGACAAATCACACCCTTCAAATAAGTCCTCTTCCCTTCCTAAAACTAAGCAAGTCAGTTTAAATGTCTTATAAATGAAAGAAAGAAAAATGTAACATGCGTGACTAGAATTTAAGAAAGGAGACCAGGGGCGCCTGGGTGGCTCAGTCGGTTGAGCAACCAACTTTGGCTCAGGTCATGATCTCACAGTTTGTGAGTTCGAGCCCCACGTCGGGCTCTGTGCTGACAGCTCAGAGCCTGGAGCCTGCTTCTGATTCTGTGTCTCTCTCTCTGCCCCTCCCCTGCTCATGTTCTGTCTCTCTCTGTCTCATAAATAAATAAACATAAAAAAATTTTAAAAAAGAAAGAAAGAAAGAAAGAGAAAGAAAGAAAGAAAGAAAGAAAGAAAGAAAGAAAGAAAGAAAGAAAGAGAAAGAAAGAGAGAGAGAGAGAGAGAGAGAGAGAGAGAGAGAGAAAGAAAGAAAGAAAGAAAGAAAGAAAGAAAGAAAGAAAGAAAGAAAGAAAGAAAGACCAGAGGGGTGCCTGGGTGGCTCAGTGGATTAAGCATCTGACTCTTGGTTTTGGCTCACGTCATGATCTCTCAGTTTGTGAGATCAAGCCCCGCACCCAGCTCTGTGCTGACAGTGCAAAGCCTGCTTGGAATCTTCTCTCTGTCTTTCTCTGCTCCTCCCCTGTGAGTGTGCTCTCTCTCTCAAAATAAATAAATAAACATTTTTAAAAGAGAGAGAGAAAGAAGGCCTAGAGACCAGGACAATGATGACGAGACTCTTCAAGACTTAATTTTTATAGCATCCACGTCTGTCATTGTTATGATTCCCCATTCTCTACGACCTCAGTTTCTCAATCTGCAAAGAGATCTCCAGCCATGTTTTCCAAAGCATTGTCTATTTCAAAGCACCAACTAGGGTTAGTGTTGGGAAGTCAGAATCCTATCCTGCCCAGGCCTTCTGGAGTGAGTATATTCTGCTTCTGGTCTTCCTTGCTTCTGCATTCTTTTTTTAATGAAACTATCCCTTTCCTACACCCAAGTGATTCTGGTGATGCTATACTCAAGTGACCCAATTTCCTCTACCATTCAGGGCGCCAACATATATACCCCATCTCTTTGAACACCTCTGTTGTGGGCATGTGACCCAAGCAAAGCTAATCAGAGTCCATTTTAGGGGTTGATATGAAACATAAAGAAAGAATGTGGCATTCCTTCCTGTGGATGAATATCTGTGATCAATAGCCTGTATCAACTATACAAGCCTAGAGTTCCCATACATATTTTTACCACCATGTCAAGAAAGCACTACCAAAAACAAAGCCAATATATACATAAGAACTTTTACAAAGAGAGAGAAGGAGCTTTGATAATATTTTAACCACCATGCCTGAAGCCACCCCACCCCTCGATTCCCAAGTAGGAGAGCCATTAACGGTTGTTTTGTTTTTGCTTATGCCGGTTTGAGTTGGACTTCTATCACTTGTAACAGAAAGAGCCTTAACTACTCTGTGCAAGCTCCCTGGGAGAATCTGATGCATAACAAAGTTGGAGAATTAAAGTATTACTTCCTTAGGATCTAAATGGCAAAAAGGGAAAGAGAGCAGGATACTGGATTTAAACAAAACGAGCATACAACTCATGATCTAGCCCTTGTCTGCCCCCCAGCTTAGATTCATGCCATTTTGTACCTCTCCCACATTGAGCTCTTTTTACTTCCTCCAACAGGACGTTGCTCACCTCAGGACATTTGCATGTGTTTGTCCCATCATTCTTCAACACAGCTGGCTGATTCTGTTTCCAGTTCCCAGATTAACTCTCAAAGGGTCCTTCCCTGACTGGACTATGGAAAGGAGGTCATCTCTGTCATTATCCACAACCTTAATCACCTTGTCTTTAATCCATAGCTTTCACCAAATGTTTACTTAGTAGCAAACTTGCTTCTGTCTGCTTCCCCTTTTAGAATATAAGCTCCAAGAGAGAAAGGACTGAGTCTGCCTTGGTCACCATTGTCTTCCCCATGCCTGCCACAGAGCCCGACACCAGCAGGGTTCTCAATAAATACATTTGAGTATGTAAACAGATCACCACAATCTAGGCACTCACCTGCTAGCCCCCTTTTCCTCGGGAAAAGCAAGGAAGGGAAGTCAGCATCAGTTTTTACTTCTTTTGGTTGAGTCAACCAACAAGGAAGGAAGAGAAGGGGCTAGGAAAGGAAATGGAGAATTTGTCTGCACGAGAATTTGCAGAGGCTTGTACCATGCCAACCCTGTGCATGCTCCTAAAAGGAAAACCGCAGGTAACCCACAGCAAGATGTGGTCCCTGTCTCCAAAGCGCTTCTTGTCTGGCTGCAGAAACAGTTAAAACGAGGAGCCGGGGGTGGGAGGCACAGAAGGAAAAACCCAAACACCACCAACTTCAAAAGTACGCTTCATCTTTACAGACACTATTAGCATCTTATGGCAAAATCATTTGTGAACCTAATAGAAAACACAGAGAGGAAAAGAACAGACGCATCTCTACCCCACCAAGGGGAAAAAGCTGCAATTAAACTGACATCCCTTATTCAACAGCCTGCAGGCTCTACGGCTGGGCTCAGGGTTGGTGCTGCGTCTCTCCCTTCCTCCGTAACCTAGTCTCATTTTCTCCTTCTGGCGTCTTATTGCAGTAATAGGTTTGTTATTATAGCTCTGAAGTCAGGCGACACGCAAGAGCAGGGGAAATGAGAGGAAGAGAAAAGAAAGCCGAACGTGAACAGACGGCCTCTTGCCTGAGAGCTCTGGCTACATTAAGATACAGAGGGAGGGACAAGTCCTCCTGCCCGTATTTGCCTTTCTCCTTCTGTGGCACTGTCTGAAATGAGCTGCAGGGCAACACAAGAGGCTTTCTTTGGGGATGCGTCTGTTCGGGTCCCTGAAAGAATTACATTATATTCAAGAGACACATACTTAGTTCCCCATCAGGTGGGGGAAGAGGGAGGAGGCTTACAGTCAATGTCCGTCCTCTGCCAGGCTCTGCTCTGGGTGCTGATAAAAAACACTGATAAAGAAGAAAGCCAGTGCCCCGGCTCTCACGCTGCATCTATACTCACAGGGAGAGAGACAAATAAATTAGATAGATAAGAAAGTAAAAAGACAAAACAAATAAAAATACAAGACCACAGAAATAGATGCAGGCAAGCCTAAAATTCCATCCTGCCTAGAACATGTTCTACAGGGAAAACTGACCCTGCAGAAAACCATCCGCACCTGCAGACCAGTAAACAGGAGTCTGGAAGGTGGAAAACCCCCGAGAATGGATGAGCGGCACTCTCAGAAGACAGAGGGGATCCTCACTTCAATCTGCTGACTTACCAGCCACCAGGACTTGCGGGCTGGGGCTTCCAATGAGAAAAAAATGCCACCCTGTCCCCTGCTTTGTGTAGCTGGCTTCGTGCACTGAAACTCTTCATTCTTTTAATTACACTAAAGAAACGTGTGTCCTTTGCCTGGGTCTGTTAGTATCTCTTCATCAGTCACAGTCACCCTTGAGACAACCATACACAGATAATTTCAGAGAGTGACAGAAGTCTAAGAAGAAAACAAAACCAAAGAATGTGACATTGAGTGCCTGGGAAGAGGACGGCAATATTAACTAGGATGCACAGGGAAGGCCTCTCTGAGGAGGGAATGAAATGAGGCAACCAGGCCATGATCAGAAAGTGCAGCAAAGGCAAAAAACCTGGAAGTAGGAGCAAGAGGAGCAGTGGAGGAGCAGAGCGAAGGTCACGTGCTAACGTGTGGTTAGCCAGACCAGCAACGTCAGCATCCTGCGGGAACTCACCAGAAATCAGCACCCCTGGGTCTCACACAAGCCTCAGAAACTCTGGGTGTGGACCCCAGCCATGTGCATTTAACAAGCCCTCTGGGCAGTTCTGAGGCATGCTCCAGTGTGACAACCACTAGGCTAGAACAAAGAGAAGAGTGGATTTATACAAGAGTTGAGGCAATGCATCCTTTAGAAGTGAATTGCCAGTGTGCCTGGGTGGCTCAGTAGGTTAAGCATCCGGACTCTTGACTTTGGCTCAGGTCATGATCTCATGGTTTGTGGATTCAAGACCGGCATCAGGCTCTGCACTGACAGAGCGGAACCTGCTTGGGATTCTCTCTTTCTCTCTCTCTCTCTCTCTCTCTCTCTCTCTCTCTCTCTCTCTGCCTCTCCCCCACTTGTTCTGTATCTCTCTCTCAAAATAAATAAAAATAAACTTAAAAGAAATTTAGAAGTGAATTGCCAGATTGTGAAAATGAGAAAGTCAATTCATCTTTAGCCTTCACCATTGTACCCCACCCACTCCCCATGTTGCCTACCACAGAGTAGATTTTCAACACTTATTTACTAAACAAATAAAATAGTGTAAATCTAAATACGGAGCTTCTACTTTGAATGATCTGATACCAGTTCCTCCACAAAGATCTGCATCAACAGTGGCTCATGATTTACAAATAGTGATACGAGAGAAATTAAAAGAAAAAAAGGAGACCACCAGAGTCAGACACGTGGCTATCATCAAGAAAATGAGAGGCAAAGATATCTTGAAGCAAGGAAGGTCAGAAAAACTAAAAAGCAGGCAGAACCCAATAAACACGAAGCTTTCAGCATTGGTTTGGGGGCAAACAGTGTAGTTCATTAACCACCTAGGGAATTACTATATTACTGGCATAGAACAACTGTCATCCACTTGTTGTCTCTAAGTAAATGAGAAATGTTAGGTTATATTGATTCAATCTGTCTAAAAAAAAAATTACTAAGAGTCTCTACCTAAATGGAAAAATTCTCAGCTTTATGGAAAATTCCACTATCTGAATTGCTTCATTTCCTGAGGCATTTTAGATAGCCAGGATTTTTACTGTATTGCTATTATTTTTATTACCGAAGAGTTCTCGCAACCAACAGTAGGTGATATTGGTGCTAACCAGGTCAATCTGGAACCCCGTCCGAGGCCTTCTCTGAGCACCTTCTGAGCAAATGCAAGCACGGGAGACCCAGGGCAGCCCCTCTCGCTGTCAAGAAGTCAGATAGGGCATGAGTCATTGCAAGACGGCGACCTCTCTCTTGAACCTCTCCTTAACAGAGTAGAATGTAATAAACCCTTCCTCTCCTTCGTTTCTTCCCTTTCTACAATGCGTAAGTTGCTGGGATAAAAGTACATACCACATTTCTTCAATTCACTTCTGTCTCCACACTAGAAAGCCTGGCACACGGAAGGAAGACCTGTGAATGACCAAGAAAAGCCTCGATTTCCTCTGATCATGTCACGGGCAGAAAGTGCTTGACTGTGTAATCTGAATCCTTCCGCGGCGTGAAGTCCATTCACTCTGGTTGAATTTAGAAGTTCCCTCCACTAAGAAGGGAGGCGGAAAAAAAGGAAGTACTAGCTCACTTTGGATGTAGTTGTTCTCAATCAATTTTACTTCTTCATCTGCATTTCCAAACCTTGAATATTTATCTTACTATTTTTTCTCTCACTGTTTTAGCAAGAACTCACCTCTTATATTAGTGCAAATACTAAAGAAATAGCCTTGGGTTGTTAATTATTTTCGGTGTGTTTAGCACACACACATACACACATACGAGAAGATATTAATAAATACAATCGGACTCCACCCATCGGAATTAGGCTGCCTAGAGAATAGGGCATTCCCTGTAATCAGAAGGTAAGATTACTTCTGGTCAGTAGTTCAAGACATACACAAAGTATTGGACTAGATGTCTCCAAACGTCCTTCTTTGCTGATGTTCTGTGATACAGTGAGACTCCAAGCTTAAATGTGAATTTGGAAAGAAGCTAGAAGGAGGGAGGGGAGCAGCCTAGTTGTGCTGGGCTTATCTGATGCCAAAAGTTATGCTTGGGGTATTCAGAGTGCCCATGATTTGCAGTGCAACACATCGGTGACGGCATCATCATCGTCATCGCAAACCTGCATTTGGTACCTATAGTGCACCAGCTACTCTGTGTATTACTTCAGTCCACCTCACAACAGACCTATCAGATAATGACTATTATTATACCCATGTGTCTCAGGAGAAAAACGAGGAACACACAAGTTGGATAATTATCACAAAACTGGTAAGTAACAGATTCGAGACTCGAACCCAGGCTGTCTGGCTCCAGAGCTAGTACTCTTAACTGGCTCCGTCATGCTGCCTCCCAAAAGTAACCCCTTGCATTTGTAACATTTTATATGTTAAAAAAAAAAAAAAAAGACCATGGTCTCTTTTCATTCTTCTAGAAGTCTCCTGAGGCCAGGAAGTTCTCCCTAAATGACAAATTAGGGATAGATGGTCAGGGAGGGGGATGACTTATCCATGGTCACCTAACAGTGAGAGGCAGAGCCTCTTGGTACTCTGCCCACATGTCCCTTTTCTGTCCCCACACTGCCCTAGCTCTCCTGCAGCTCCTAGCCCAGTTGCCCGGGGAAGAAAAGTAGCACATGGTTAATCCCCTGCTCGCAAACTGGCCTCTCAGCCATGCGCCCTGAGTCCCAGACGCTTCACTTACAGCCACAAACTCCCTAGAGGAAGAAATAGCCAGAGGAAGAAGATTAAGAAAGAGACACAACGCTTGTGCTGCAAATCTAACAGACATCTCTGTTGCAATCCTTTCCTTTAGCCCCTAAGCCTACCAGTCTTCAAGCCCTAGAGGTAATAATAATAATAGAGTCCCGTTTCACGTAAGAGAGAATGAAATTTGAGTGGTCTCCTCACTGTCCTGCCTCCTCTGTCACCTCTTCTTCTCTCCTACTGTGATAACCTCTTCACTGGCATCTTTCTTTTCTTCTCTTGCTCCTTCAATCCTGTCTGCACAAGATACAGGGCTATGCTCCCTGGATCACGGTTCCGATCATGACCTTCTCATCATCAAGAACTTTCAATAGCTCCCACAACTCACAACACTAAATCCCAACTCCCTAGCCTGCTCTTCAGTCCCTCCAGGACTTGGCTACAACGTTTACTTTGAGCCTTATCTTTGCTACGGACACCTAAGCTCTGGTCACAGCCGTACCCAAGAAAAGAACCAAAGAAAATCCTATGCACCCACTCCTTATGATGATTTCTCCACTGGAATCCTTTGCCTACTTAAGGCTGTACTCAAATGCCACCCATGATGAAAATGTCCCTCATTCACCTCTCAGTATAAATTGCTCTATGCTTTGCCCACCCCCCGTGAGTATTATATTCAGTACTGTGTGTGTAAAAATGCCCATCCCATGGTCTCTTACAGGGCTAAACATACTCTTACCATATGATCAAGCATCACATTCCTTGGTATTTACCCAAAGAAGCTAAAAAGTTATGCCCACACAAAAAATCTGCACAATCATGTTTAGAGCAGCATTATCTATAATTGTCAAAACTTGGAAGCAACCAAGATGTCCCTCAGTAGGTGGACGGATAAATAAACTGTGGTGCAGCCAGACAACAGAGTATTATTCAGTGCTAAAAAGAAATGAGATATCAAGCCATGAAAATATATGGAGGAACCTTGAATGTATATTGCTAAGTGAAAGAAGCCAGTATTAGAGGGCTATATACTATGTGATTTCAACTACGCGACACTCTGGAAAAGTCAAAACTATGGACACAGTGCAGATGGGTGGTTGCCAGGGGCTGCAGGGGAGGGATGAATATGCAGAGCACAGAAGATGCTCAGGACAGTGAAGCCATTTTGTATGTTACCATAATAGATAGACAATATCTTAGACACTTAATATCTTAGACACTTAATAATAATAATAGACATTTGTCATTGCACATTTGTCCAAAGCCGTAGGATGTGCAATACCAAGCGTGAACCCTAACGTAAACTGTGGACTTTGGGTGATGATGATGTGTCAACCGATGTAGCTTTATCACCTGTAACCTATGGACCACTCTGGTGGGGGATGTTGATACTGGGGGAGGCTGTGCATGTGTGGGGGCGGGGGTTATATAGGAAATCTTCATACCTCCCACCAATTTTGCTGTGAACCTAAAACTGTTCTAAAAAATAAACTCTATTTTTTTAAATGTCTGCCTTGTGTGTCATAAAGCCCTTAAGAGAATGAAACGTGGCTTCTGCTCCTGTATACCCCTTATATCTTATCCCCCCCACCACAGCAGGTGCTAATAAATGTTTGTTGAATTGAATTAAATTGAGAGGTCATCTGGGGGATAAGAGCTAGAACTTTATCATAATTTGGACTCTGAGACGACGGGGAAGTTGAAGGACCAGTGACCTCTCTCTTCAGAACTCAATTATATGCATAAGAACAAATGTCTCAGATATCTAGCTATTAATTTGCTCACAACCAGCTCAGCCTCCAAAGTTCACAAATGTCCCTTTCAATTTCTCAGCCACATCATTCACAGGAAATGCGATTCTCTTCTCATTCACTGAGTCGCAGTGGCCCTGGTACCGTCTCCTTTCCCTACCTGGCCTCCCAAATCTCCTCACGCATTCTTATTCTTTTTCACTTGCCACCATCAACTACCTGGGCATCAAAATACCCATCACCACAACTTTTATGGGACCCATGGTTTCCAGCTCAGCATCATAAATCCATAGCTGAGGACCACAGGTTTTATCGGCAGCCTGAGTCAAAGAATCTATTCTAATTAATCCTCTATAAAAAAAAAAAATGATGGCCTTCTGCCATCTCTCAGGAAGGAGCCAGCAAACCCAGAGTGAAAGAAAACCACAGGCCTGGCTTCCTATGAAATCAATACAACCTCATTCTGAGCTCTGTTCTGGGTCACACAGAAGGAGCAGCCTGTGTGGCCGAGATCATAGGAGAGGTCTCTGGCAAGGAGTCTGACGGCTGGGGTGACAGGAGCTAAAGAGCCCCTTCTGCACCATAGACCCCATAAGGCCCAGTGCCTTTAAAGACCCTTAACCCTTTGAGACACATTCATTCATTAATAACAGGGGTTAACAAAATTCAGATGTGGCTGTGCGCTTGGCATGATAGGGCCTCAATCTTGAGCATGCAGGAAATGGAGAAATCCGGGACAACAGAAGAGAAAATTCACATCATTATTGATGCTGATGCTGTTCGGCCACAGGGCAGTTGGACGGTCCAATGTTCAGTGACCAGCACATCCCACAATTTCAGGGATGGCTCAGCCAGTCCCCAGGGGGCAGTGAGGTGGGACACGTGGCAGGTCATGGCCAAAGCAGGCTCAAGAGAGTGGCAATGCCTGCAGTCAGGGGGATCAGATGCTGTGCTTCAGATGACAAACTGCGGAGTAGAGATGTAGTGAGGTATGGGCTGGAGCCAGACACACCTGGCTTTAAGTCCACTTCTTTCTACCTGGAGGGCCTTAAGCAAGTTACTTAGGTTCTCTGAGTTTGTTTCCTCTTCTGGAAAATGGGATAAACAGTAACAGTACTCAGTTAACCAGCTTGTTGTGAAACTGTCTTCACGGGGGGATGGTGTGTGAGATATTGAGTGTTGTGTTTTTCCCCTTCCTTCCCCTGAGTCCAGGACCCCCTCACCCACTGAGTGGATCACAACATCTGAGGCCAAGACTGTCCCAAGCATGAGAAGTATCATAAATGAACTCAAGGAAAGAGACAGCAAAATTTTTCCCTTTTAGCCATGTTTCAAGTGTAATACAGGAAAGGGAAGAATGTCGCTACACACACAAACACACAGTTCTCTGAGTCTCAGGAAGTGAACAGTGAAGGAAAGGAAGAAATCTCGGACACTAATGACAGGCCCTGTGCTCCACACCTGACCATCCTCTTCCCCTTTTCCAACTTTTCTCTGAGGTTCTGGGAGGATAGCAAACCCCTCCAATCAAACCCTAAGCCATTGGAGAGAAGTAGAAATGGGAGGGCCACATAGGGTAGAGGACAGAAAGGACTGAGTGACGGCCCAGTGCACTGCCATCAGCTGGACAACATGGACAAATGTTCCTCTCTGAGCCTCTCTGCAGCATCAACTCCAATGGAAAGGAAGGACACAGGGAAATCCTGAGTTTTCCTGTGCTTAAATCCATAAGACCCAAATAATTGAAATGGCTCAGTTCTCCTGGAAGTGACTAGAATATACGTTCTGGCTTCTGGTGGACTGGAGCTCAAAAGAGAGAGTTGATTCTGTTTTAGGAAAATAGGGAAAGTTATGTTTTGGTAACTGTAGTTCATGGCATATATGCCTATATATTTACACACACACATAAATAGTAAAAGGATTGATAATGATAATGATAACCAAAATAATATAGCAACTAAACATATTGAGTGCTTCCCGTGTGCCAGGTACTGTTCTCACAGCTTTATATAAATTACATCATTTCTTTCTCACAGTAATAGGCCTATGGACTCAGTATTATTACCATCCCTTTTAGGGGATGGCTAAACTGAGCATAGAAAGGTCCGACAAGTTTGTCCAAGGTTACATCATAGAAGAGTAGGGCCCAGAATTTAAACTCAGGCTACCTGATTGCAGGGCCCACATTCTCAATCACTTCTGCCATCTTGCTTCCACGTTGAGCTTTCAACATACTACAGCACATTTACTTATAATTTAATGAGTGTAGACTCTGACTTGGACACTATGCTAATAGCTTGACTCGTATCATAGCCATACTCTTCATAATAATCCCAGGAGAAATGTTTCACTATCATCACCTTTTTAAAATTGAGGAAACTGGGACTCTGAACCTGAATCTACCTGGCTCTAAAAAGTATGCTCCCAACCCCATCCTATACAACCTCCATGGAATCACAGATAGGAGGCTTGGCTCCCTGCCAGCTTTAGAGCAAGGGCTCCACTCATGTAGCTGCCCATATGTAGGTCATGATGGTGAGGTTGGGATATGGGTTCCTGGCAGCCCCAAGTCCAGAGGTGGGGGCTTGGGAGGGAGAACCATGTAGGAATCAGGTCGAATCTCACAAAGGAAAGGCCTGGCAAATACTAGGGGGGCATCCAGTCACAAGAGAGGCCCAAGGAAAGACTCAGGTCCCAGCAGACAGCTAGAGTGTTTGGCAGATGGAATGAGTCTTGGGTGAAGAGGGAGTACTGGATTCAGAGGCCACAAGGGTCTTTAGGAAATGAGACCTGACTCTTGGAACAGGGGCATAGCCTGGTCCCAGCACAACCCAGTTGTGCTCATCTTGAACTCAGTTCAAGATGGTGGTCATACTGAATCTAAAAGAAGACATAATTGTGCTTCATGCTATAGATAAGGAAATTGAGGTCCAGAGAGTGTAAGTAATGAACATGGTCACACAGCTGGCAAGTGGCAGAACCAGGGACACAGCTGGTTCTCTCTGATTCCAAACTCCATGCTTTTTCTCACCATGGCTTTTATCCCAAGCACTTGTGGCCTGACTCAAAGGAAAGAAAGGCGAGCAATGATACACTCTGCCAGTCTCCTGTGGTTCAGATGGCCCTGACCTGTAATCAACAAGTATGTTCAATTGTCTAGGCTTGCCTGCCACTTCTCGTCCAGAGCAAGCTGACGTCAGACCCCAGACCTCTCCCAGGCAAGGTATTAAAGAAATAAAGTCCCATTTCACAAGCAGCTAAATCCTATTTGACCAGCTTTGCCAGGGATTTCCTGGGCTTAATCGCCTGCTAGCTCTGGACAGTGAGGAAGTTGCTGGGCTATGACTTTGTTTTTGTCTGTCCTTCTCCCCTGATGTGATTCCACTCCTAGGGACACCACTCAGTGTTTACACAAGAAAATTTACTGAAGTGGGGCTCATGGTGGCAAAAAGAGAACAGAAAAAAAGAAAAATCCACCAATAGGAAATAAAGACAACACTATAACAGTTAAAATGAATATTCTAGAGGTACACATGCCAATGTTTATAAATCTCTAATGTTCAGTGAAAAGAGAAAACTGAAAAAGGATATGTATAATATGACAATATTTCTATGAAGTTTAAAAACATGATTGCATAGTGACTCCAACATGCAGAAAATTCACAAAGTCGTGCATGAAAATGCTAACCACTATATTTAAGATGGTGGTAAACTCCAAAAGGAATAACATTAAGAAGAGGTCTCTGGGGACGCCTGGGTGGTTCAGTGGGTTAAGCATCTGGCTCTTGATTTCAACTCAACTCAGTTTGTGAGTCTGAGCCCCACACTGGGCTCTGTGCTGACAGTGCAGAGCCTGCTTGGGATATTCTCTCTCTCTCTCTCTCTCTCTCTCTCTCTCTCTCTCTCTCTCTCTCTCTCCTTCTGCCCTTCCCCATATGTGCTCTCTCTCTCTGTCTCTCATAAATAAATAAACTTGAAAAAAAAAGAAGAGGTTTCTGAAGCGGTAAAGGTTTGTAATCCTTTACTTCTTTTTTTAAAAAATCAAAAGCAAAGAAGGCAAAAGTTAAGATCTGTCAAAGCCGGGTTATGGGCACATACATGTTTATAATATATTATTATCTTCAGGTTTGAAAATCTAAATTTTTATTAAAAATATTTTAAAAAACTAATGGTTGTACCTTAAGTATTATAGTAAGATGTGGGACTTTAGTCTGAAAGCAAGTAAGATTTCTACACAACGAGAGACACAATCAGACATCCTGGTGGAGAAAGAGAAATGATCATCACATGGAGTTAGGAAGGCCGGGTCAAGTTCAATAGCACACTACGAACCGAAAGAGGCAACAGATGAGAAACCAAGTATTGCTGAGATTAGTCTTCTCCATCCCTCATCCCTGCCTCTGAGAATTCCACCCTCCGCCTCATATCATTCCCACCATGTACTCCACTGACGGATGCCAATCATAGTTTCCTCCCCAAGGGTGTGCATGGGACCCAAGCTGGGCCAACAATGGTACCCCACCAAGGCCTATACTGATTGGTCCAAGAATGGGCAATAACCCAGAGCTCGGCCAATCATAGCCAATCTTTTTCCTAGGCTATCTTCCTGAATGGGAACCAGAAGAAAAGGGTAGGGGATGGAAGACATGAGTACACAGCTCTCTGTGGCCACAATCCCTGAGCAAGAGAAAAAAAGCTAGTCTGGGGTTGGAGAGAATGAAGCTACTCTGGAGAGAGCAGCAGTACCAAAAGATTTCTAGGCCATGATGAGTTTCCAGTCCCATGTGCACCCTGCGATACCCCTGCCCTGTGTATGAGTAGCAGTGGCTACCAAGGATGCCTTCTGAACCAATTCTGCCGGGTGATTTTGGACATTGATCCTGGCTGCCCAGCGTCCTGGTTCTCTAGTGTTCTGGAACATTCTGAGAACTACCCAATGCTGTTTAATAATTCTTCTTACTACCTAAATGAGCAAGCTTTGTTCTCTGTTATTTGCAACCAAGAACCTGATGTCAACAGGTAGTACAACCACTGTTTTCTCTGGAGACCCCAGGAAGAGGACATCTCAAATGGCACTGCATGTACATGAGGACTAAGCCAGTCAGGGCTCGGAGTAATCAGGATCTCACTGTTTCCATGCTGGGCTCATTCTCTGAGAACAAGGTGCCTCTTCCAAAACATGATCTTAACAAAGCTGACCCTTCATAGAACATCTAGCATCCTGTTGCTATTCTTGCAGATAGCACCTAACATTGCAAAATCCACACAAGCCCATCACATCATTCCACTCCCAGAGTAGCCCCAGGTGGTGAACGAGGGGAGCCTGAGACTGCTAGCCTCATTCAATTGGGGGGGAATCTGAATTTTGGAGAAATGATGTAGCCAAGTCACATGGCAACTTGACAACTGTTGCCTAGAACAGAGTCCAGGCCCTCTGATGCCAGTCCAACACACCGAAAAGGAACTAAGGCTAAAGAGCCAGGGAACACGACGCTAACAAACACTCCCATGGTGCTAATTATATACCAGACACTGTTCTAAGTGCATTAACTCACTTAATCCTTCTTACAACCCTATGACGTTAGCTCTAGAGTGGCCCTCGTTTTATAGATGAGGGAACAGAGGCACAGAAAGGTTAAGGTATTTGTCTGAGGTCACACAGCAGCCAAGTGGCAGAGCTGGGATTCAAACCAGAATAGAGTCCACGCTCTTAGCCACCATGTTAAGTAGGGTGGGAGGAGTAGTCTTCCCGGGATGCAGGTTTCTTGACCCCTACCTTCCTTGGAATGAGAGGAAATTCTAGAAGGCCTGGTTGTGAAGGGGTCCTGAGAGCCTCCCCACCCCCCCCCCACTCCCCATCCCCTGCAATTGAGGCTGGTCTACATGCAGGTGTCTTGTGCTAAAAGCCTGGAAGGGAAGTGTGCTAAGAGAGCAGGTGCTGAATTGCAGAAAAGTTAAATATGGAATGGGAGCACCGAAGGCTGCAATAAGAGCAAGGAGGGTAAAAACCAATTTCAAAACAGAGCCCCAGGCAACGATTTGGAGAGAAAAACCAATATATATGGTATAACATAATAACTGTAGCGACGCCTTCCATTTACCTCACCCTTTCCTTTGGAGGAGGCCAAAGAAGTCCATAATTGTTATTACAGTTTTTCCTTCTTGAGGCCTGGGACCTGCTTAAGGTGGCCGAGGGCTTTGTCATTATGTGCAGGGGAGAGGGAAGCACCGAGAGGTCAACGCGGAAATCACAGAGCAGCGAGGTATCACTCAAAGCCAACTGTCCAGGCTCAAAAGCCGATAGGCAAGAGCCCATGCACTGAAAATCAATTCAGCAAAGGATTGATTTACACACAGCTGTCAGACAAATACTGACACTCGCTCCAGGAGAATTGGCCACTGCCGTTTTACCTCCAGGGCGTGGACAGAAGGAGCAGACACAAGCGGACAGGCAGGGGCGGGTCATGGGGCAGAGGATAAGGAACCAGAATGGGGAATAAGGGACAAAACTGAAAGAGACAGTACAGTTCTCATCAGAGAAAGCCCACCACTCACAGAGCCACAGCAAGCCAAGAGAAAATGTCCTCAGTGAATCAAGGAATTGGCCATCTGGCAAACCAATCATGCAGCAAAGGGCTCTCATCTAGCTGGTCTGGGCATCCTGCAAGGGTGCCCTCTGCAGTACAGTGGGCAGCAGGGAATTGTGTCTCTAACCACCCCTCCTCCATCCTCCACCCACTTCACCCCAGGAACACAGGTCTCTCCCCACCACACTGGCTCTCTGGAAATGATTCCATCATTGTCATCATTTCTTTCTGGGGTTCTGTCCCCTTTTTACTCATTTTGTACTCAGGTGGGGCTATCCACTCTTCCCCCATACAACCTCTACATCCTCACCCCCCACCTTTACCTATTCCTTGCACCTGGAGTGACCTCTCCATCCTCTTAGGGGATCCATTCATGTCTGTGTATACACAAGGAAGAAAGAACAAGAGAATAAAGGAATCATTTAGTCTAAAACATGAAGGTCATTCCCACTGTTCCCTTTCCAAGATTCATGGAGTCAGGGGACATAATCCTATCGTACACACTGAAGTACAGGGTGACATCACTGATCACATAAGAGGGAACTGCCCGGGCATCAGATGATCTGGTCAAGTGTCCAGTTTGCCGCCATCTCCAAGTGTGACCTCATCCATGTCATTTCCACTCTGAGCCCCCATGGACCCATCTGTGAATGGGCACTAACACCCTGCTGTGCTGCTCTACTCTGTGATTTTGACAATCACTCTATCTGATGAAAGTGGGAGGCTATATGACAGAACTGTCTTATGAGAACTTTTAAGGGATACAGGGAAACAAAAATGTTCTTAAAATACCTCCAGATGATACTTGATGGCCAAAAGACACAGCTTCATATAAAACAAACTTTTTACAAAGTTAGAGTTCCTCATACCTTACTCCTGAAATGAAAGTAAGACCCAAATCCCACTTGGGTATAAAATTTTATTTTATTTTTTATTTTATTTTATTTTATTTTATTTTATTTTATTTTATTTTATTTTATTTTATTTTGTTTTGTTTTATTGTTTATTTATTTTGAGAGAGAGAGAGAATGAGCATGTATGTGTGCAAGCAGAGAGAAAGGGAGAGAGGGAATCCAAAGCAGGCTCCGCTCTCAGCACAGAGCCTAACATGGGGCTCGAGCCCATGACCATGAGATCACGACCTGAGCTGAAATCAAGAGTCAATGCCCAACTGACTAAGCCACTCAGACGCCCTTTGCACATAAATTTTAAAAATAAAATGGGTTTGTGTCAGAAAGAACTGGTTTCAATCCAGGCCCCAAGATGTATTAACTTTAAGACTTTCTTATATTACAAATTATTTTTCCTAACCTACAAAGTGGGCATAATAACAATGACCTTACTGAGATGAATCCGATTGGTGGTGTTTACAAAGCATCCAGCACAATCCCTTGCACAAAGCAAAGCCCAGAATCATGACAGGAAGTGTTCTGTATTCTCTTTCCTCCTTCCCCAGAAACTGGAATTATAACAAGCATGAAGTGAATGAAATAGGCAGAAGCACTCCTAACTTTTGCCCCATCACAGTTCTCCCTGATCTGGATCTTCCACGCCTTGTAGACAGACTTCAGTTCTCTACACGTTTCTCGAACTCGTGTGGCTATTCGAAAGTTCTACTTGAATCCAAAATAGATGAGTGAAACAGATGCGTGGATTTTTCACTTATCAAACATTTACTACACATCAAATTCACCAAAAATCTGTTGAGTATCTATTCCTGTATGTCCCGACTGGTACTGGGAACCAGGCTAGGGACATTTAGCATGTGCGACTTTGCCTTACAACAATCCCTTTAAGACTCAGTCTCATGGAATGCATCATAACTTAAAAGCAAGAATCACCATCCCTACATGCTCCGCTGGGTTACCCTTGAAGATACAGATTCATAGAACCAAGCCATGAAACTGGATTATTCAAGTGTTTCACAGGGAAAAGGAGAACTACTCATTTTAATGTTTCATTCAACTACACAAAAGAAAAGCACTAGGGGCCATGAGAGACTCAGCTGGTTAAGCATCTGATTCTTGATTGTGGCTCAGGTCATGATCTCACGTTCAGTTCATGGAATCAAGCCCCAGGTCAGGCTCTGTGCTGAAAGCATGACACCTGCTTAGGATTCTCTCCTTCCCTCTCGCTCTGCTCCTTCCCCACTCATTCTCTCCCTCTCTCTTGCTCAAAATAAATAAACTTTTAAAAAGAAAAAGAAAAGAAAAGTACTAGCTTAGTCTAGAATTCTGGGCGCTCATCTTGGAATAATAATAAGTGTGTAATAATAGCCGTGTGTAATAGTAAGTCTCTTCCCCTCTCTGGGTCTCGAATTTCTCATCTGCAAAATAAGAAGTTTGACTGGGATCTGAATAGCAATAGGTCCTGTACTAAGTTGAACAGCCCCACAAAAAAATTTTTAAAAAACCATGCTCACTTGGAACCTGCAAATGTGACTTTCTTGGGAAATGGGGTCTTTGCAGATGTAATCAAGTTAAGATGGCATCAGGATGAGGGTGGCTTGATATCCCACCTAATCTCATGGTTCATATCCTTACAAAAGGGGACAGACACACAGGAAGGAGGAGGCTATACACAGAGATAAAGACAGAGACTGGAGTGATTCATCTACAAGCCAAGGAACACCAAGGACTGCCAAAAACCACCAGAAGCTGGAAGAGGCAAGGAAGGATTCTTCCCTAGAACTATCAGAGAGAGCAAGGCTCTACCAACACCTGGATTTCAGAGCTATCGTCTCCAGAACTGTGAAAGAAGAGTTCTGTTGCTCAAGCCACCAGTTTGTGGTACTTTGTTATGGCGCCACTGGGGGACTAGCACAGGCCTCCTCAAACCCAGTTTATTGGTAGGATCTGCTTGGAGCATTGTGCTGAGGATTTTGAGGCTGCAAGAATACAGGGATTAATTCATGACCCTGCCCTACAGAGAGAAGGGAGTCATGGCCTTGTCTTTGCAATGCCTGAATCATCATGATATCTTTCTGCTCTGATCACATATGACTCTATCATCCAGAATCCACAGGCCCCACCAGGAGTAAAAGCACTAGAACCGGGGAAGTGTGGGCAGAGGCCCATGCCCTCCCCCCAACCAATCCCTCCAACTCCTCCCAGATAGGACCAGTCCCCCTCTGCTCTGGAGATGGCCTGTGATTCTGTCACCCTCTCAGCTTTGCTGTCACCAGATCTGATCTGAGATCAAACTGGCAAGGACCCGAACTGGTTTCCCAGCTTCCACAACCTGAGGATTGTGACCAGAAGTGAACTTGATTTATAGCAATGACATGATTGATAAATGAAAACTCCTGAGTGGGGTGGAAGCCACAGAAGGGCCGAGGTTTCACTGAGGAAGGCTCAAGGAACCCAGTCTCCCGGAGCCTGGGTCAGGATCAGGGCAGTGGCATTCAGATGTAGCCAGGGTTTCTGCCTGTCCTCTGCCCAGAATTCTGTTTGGAACACAGCTAAAGAGCGCCTCGGATCCAAACTAAGGATCTCAGTGAGGGTTCTTTGTAGGCACAGCTGGAGTGGGATGCCCCCTTCACCCAGGGTACCCTCCCTGGGTCAGGGAGAGAATGAAGGCCCTTCTCTCTGGGACACTTAGGTCCCCTTGTACCCCTAGCAATGACACTTCCTACTACCAACTCACCAAACTCTCCCCAAGCAAAGCCCTCTGTGTTCTTTGCCTGCCTTGACAAAATCCCTGCCAACAAATCTCCCTCAGCTTCAAGTGCTGCCCAATATTCCACATCCATCCTCAGGACCGTCACCCCCTGAACCCCTGGGTCAGCCCCCTGCTGCCTCCCGGCCCCTCCTCTCCAGGCTCCTGCCACAGCCACAGGCTTCCTTTCAACGCTTGGTATCTGATTTTGTCTTGCTCCTCTGCAAAATCATTCAGGGGCTTTTCAGATAGAAACCAAAATCCCGCAGCGAATGAGATCCCTCCTCACCTGAATCCATTGGAAAAAAAAATGTTTTAAATACATAAATAAGAACTGCTTGAAAAATAAATTAAAAAGACATTCAAACTACAAGATTCAACGGACATAAAATAACCATTAGATTACAGTAAAAGCTGACTCCCCATTCTGTGTCTGTCTCATCACAGATCCGTGGGTACAGACCACTCTTGGCGTAGCACTGGGCATCTAGGACTGGGCTGATCTCCCTCTCCCGACCGCCAGCCCCTCCAGATTCATTGCATGGGATTCTCCCCCTCCCTGCCTTCACAGCCATGGTACTCACCTTCCTCTGTTTCCCGCTGCTGGCTTTCTACTCCTCACAGCTTTTCCCCATGCTCTTCTCTCTGTCCGGAGCTCTCTCCCTTTTCCTTATACCCCATCCCTGTAGTTAGCACCAACTGGCCCTTCAAAGTTTAGCTCATAGATTATTTCCTCAGGAAAGCCTGATCTGCACCTGTGCCTCCATCTGTCCCCCACACATACCCACACATGTGCACACACATGAATGTGCACCTACCCCTCCAACCACCCCCCACACGTATGTACATGCATGAGCCTACCTACTTCTCCCCCCTCATACACACACATGCACCAGCCTACCTACCCCTCGCCCCCCCCACACACACATACGCACATGCACAAACACCTACCCCCCACCCCACAAACACAAACATACACCTACCCCTCCATCTCCCACATACACAAAAACCTATCCTTCCACCCCCCACACACACATGCACTTACCTTCCATCTCTTCCACACAAACACACACACACACACACACACACCTACCCATCCATCTCTCTCTCTCTCTCACACACACACACACACACACACATGCACACACACCTACCCTTCTCTCACACACACACGTGCATACACTTACCTCTCCCATCACCCATCCACACACATACACGCACACCCACCTACCCCTCCATCTCCCCTAACACACACACACACACACACACACACACACACACACACACCCCTACCCCTCCATCTCACACACACAGAAGCACACAAACCTACCCCTCCATCCCTCCCCCACACAGTTTGGGTAAGTTTCCCTTATTACTTGCTTTCCCAGGACCTGATTGACTCTTCATTGCAAATCTTAGTTTATATTTACTCATTCATTACAGTAATTATTTGCTTAATACCTGTCTCTCACTTTGCTCCACAAGCACTAAGAGGGATCAGCCCTCTCCTGCTCTCCCCACAGCCCCAGCAGTTAGCACAAGGCTTGGGGGCCTTGTAACAGTCAACAACAATCTGGAGAATATAAAAATGAAGTGACTGAGTTGTCACTGATTCATCAAAGCCCTCCCTTTCTCCACACAGAGCAACTCCTTCAACTTGAAGCAACACGTTTGCAACAGACATTTCCCTTGGTTCTTTGTGTCCATTTGGCACCCCCTCTTCACCCCACCAAGTTCGTGTACCCTGGGCCTCCTCCCTCCCCACCCGTGACCGCTCCTGTGTGCTGCTGTCTTTACAGTGTTAGCATTCTCCAAACATTCACATTAATATTAATTCTGTACTCCAAGCAGCACATCACTTAGACACAGGTTTTGCCAAATGAGATTTTGGCTACATCTCCCACCCATACATGCCTTCTCAAACAGACAGTTGTAGAGGGCAAAACTGAATACAATGTGATGAATCCATAATGGCAGCATTCCAGGCGTTAATGGTGGGCCACTGGACAGATATACCCAAGGGTAGGTCTTCAGCTTGCCTTGAGTCCTAATGCAGAGGCAATGACCTATACCTTTAGACACTGCTCCCCCTTCCCCCTTTTTTTAAATTTAAATTTTAGTTAACATACAGTGCAGTATTGGTTTCAAGAGTAGAATTCAGTGATTCATCACTCACATACAACACCCAGTGCTCATCCCAACAAGCGCCCTCCTTAATACCCATCACCCATCTAGCCCAACTCTCACCCACCTCCCTCCAGTAACCCTTAATTTTATTCTCCATCATTAAGAGTCTCTCATGGCTTCTTTCCCTCTCTTCTATTTTCTTCTCCTTCCCATATGTTCATCTGTTTTGTTTCTTAAATTCCACATATGAGTGAAATCATATGGTATTTGTCTTTCTCTGACTTATTTTGCTTAGCATAATACCCTCTAGCTCTATCCACGTCATTGCAAATAGCAAGATTTCATTCTTTTTGATGACTAATATTCCATTGTTTGTTTTGTGTGGGTGTATGTGCATGTGTATACATATACACATCTTTTTAAAAAAAATTTTTTAATGTTTGTTTATTTCTGAGACAGAAAGAGACAGAGCATGAGTGGGGGAGGGGCAGAGACAGAGGAAGACACGGAATCTGAAGTAGGCTCCAGGCTCTGAACTGTCAGCACAGAACCCTATGTGGGGCTCAAACTCACAAACCGTGAGATCATGACCTGAGCTGAAGTCGGTCGCTCAACTGACTAAGCCACCCAGGCGCCCCTCCACCACATCTTCTTTCTCCATTCATCAGGCTATGGACATTTGGGCTCTTTCTATATTTTGGCTATTGCTGATAATGCTACTATAAACATTGGGGTGGATGTGTCCCTTCAAATCTGTATTTTTGTATCCTTTGGGTAAATACCTGATAGTGCAATTGCTGGACTGTAGGGTAGTTCTATTTTTAGTTTCTTGAGAAACTTCCATATTGTTCTCCAGAGCAGCTGCACCAATGTGCATTCCCACCAATGGTGTAAGAGCATTCCCCTTTCTCTGCACCCTCATCAGCACCTGTCATTTCTTGTGTTGTTCATTTTAGCCACTCTGATGAATGTGAGGTGGGATCTCATTGTGGTCTTGATTTGTATTTCCCTGATGATGAGTGACGTTGAACATCTTTTCATGTGTCTGTTAGCCATCTGGATGTCTACTTTGGAAAGTGTCTATTCATGTCTTCTGTTCATTTCTTCACTGGGTTATTTGCTTTTTGGTTGTCAAGTTTGATATGTTCTTTAGATTTTGGATACTAACCCTTTATCAGATATGTCATTTGCAAAAATCTTCTCCCATTCCATAGGCTGCCTTTTAGTTTTGTTGATTGCTTCCTTTGCTGTGTAGAAGCTTTTTATCTTGATGAAGTCCCAATATTTCATGTTTGCTTTCATTCCCCTTGCCTTTGGCGACATGACTAGTAAGAAGTTGCCCAGCTGAGGTCAAAGAGGTTGCTGCCTGTGTTCTCCTGCAGGATTTTGATGGATTTCTGCCTCACATTTAGGTCTTTCATCCATTTTGAATTTATTTTTGTGGATGGTGTAAGAAAGTGGTCCAGGTTCATTCTTCTGCATGAGGAGACACTGCTTCTAATAGCTCATCTGGCTTCAGACAAAACAGCCGTAACTATAGGAAAAAGAGCCCAAACCAAGAGAACAATGACCTGGACTTGGCTAGTGACTTGCTGTGTTGCTTGGCTAAGTCACCTCCCTTCTCTGGGTCTTGTCATAGAGGAGGTTGATTTCATGGTCTCTAAGCCCCCACTGAGACAAGTCACAAATCTGCAGAATACAATACTCTTACTTTCATATACTAGACTTCAGTGTCATCTCTAATCATTGTATTGATTCATTCAATAGGTGTTTACTGAGCATCTATTAAGACATATGCAGGCTGAGGTTAGACAGACAAAGCAGATGGACGTATTTCCTGTCCTACTGACGCAGGAGAAGCAGATGCTAAACAGATACCTAATTAATCATCACCATTACAGCTCTAAAGGAAAAGGGCAGGATCTCCTGAGAGCCTAGAGAATGAGTTCCAGGGGAATGAGGTAAATGAAGGAAAGCTGTCTTGAGGAAGGGACATTTGAGCTGCAAAACAGTTTTTGCATGTGTCTGAAGCCAAAAATTTCCCGAATCATCTCATTTTGCTACACGATACCTGCAAGGTGAGGAAGGGAAGTCATTGGCCCCCATTTGAATTGTCAGGACAAAGACTCTGTTTGGTGGCCTACATGGCCTGCTCTGCCTCAAGCCCCAGCCCCAGCACCCCCACCACACCACGCCTCTCTCAGGACAGCTAAACTCATTTCACTGCATTTGTCACCAGCTTCATTTTCATGTCTGCATTTCCCTCACCCCAGTAAGCCCTGTGAAGCGAGGGACCATCTCCACTTTGCACATCACAGTATTTCTAGCTCAAGCATGATGACTGGTACATATCAGGTATTAAGAGAGTGGCTAAACAGGGGCACCTGGATGGCTCAGTTGGTAAAGTATGCGGCACTTGATCTCAGGGCTGTGAGTTCAAGACTCACATTGGATCTGGAGCCTAACTTATTAAAAAAAAAAAATAGTGTGTGACTGAATGAATGAATGAATGAATGAATGAATCCCCACCTTACATGTGAGGAATCTGAGGTCAAGTGAGAGGGAAATATTTTCCCCAAGTCCTAAGTTAGCATATATCAAAGATGGGTCTCAAATCCAAGTCTAAGCTTGGGAAGGGAGGTAGAATCTGGGAGTCCAGAGTTGGAATTTGCCTTCCTTCGCTCAGAACAGAGTCATTTTGTCTGTTGTACATTTTGATTCACATACAGAATCCAGAATGTCACATACAGAATCCAGGCTCTATGGGAGTTGCCCCCACAAAGAAAGATTCTGCACTGAGTTAGTTTTCATCAATAGATGAGGAGGAGGCCCAGGCACATGAGCGATGGGCCTGAGCTGGACAACAGAACAATGTGTGTGTTTTGCCTAATCAAGAAGGCCAGCACTTCTGGCATCCACGTGGTGCTCCCCATCCTGGAGAATGACAGCTACAAAGTCAGTGTGAGATGCTTAGTAAAAATCCCAGGCATCAAACAGATCCTTCAACTGGGGAATGTTGGCTGAGGTCTGACATCAGTCTGGGGGTTCTTGGCATAACTAGTGAACCAGTCTTTCATGGGAAACTTTTATGAGCCCAGCCATGTTGGGGGTGATATCGGGAGTGACATGGGGAGGTGTCAGGGAACAAAAGGCTGCTGCCAGGCTGGGAGAAACCCAGGAAGAGGCAGGAAAGCCTGAGAAGGATCCAGGCACAGGGCACCCAGCACTCTCAGTTCTCAGAACCAAATCTCTAGAGCATGTGAGAGGATGGGGGAGTCACACTACTTTGGGGCCTGGGCTGCTCTCATACCCAATCCTGACAGTGGGCTTGGCCCTGAGGATGGGGGTGGCACTGAGATTGAAGAGATCTTTCAAGGATGAGGGCAGGGCCATCGTGACTCACTTCTAACATCTGACACAATACCTGGCTAATATCTGTAGAACGATTGAAAGAAAGAAAAAAAAAAAGAACAATTGAAAGAAAAAGATGGAAAGAAGCAGGTGCTGGTAGCCAATCCAGTAATTAATCTTTTTAATAGTCTTGGCCATATTAACTGAGCATTTACTAAGTGCCAACACTGTGCTAAGTAATTCACACCCAGAATAACTCTGAGAGGAAGGCGTTATAATTCTCATCTGACCTTTGAGCAAATACTATGCATAGCAAAGTGAATAATTTGCATAAAGACACCAAGCCAGGAATTGGGTGGAGCTGGGATTTGCCTCCAATTCTGTCTGATTTGAGTACCTCAGCTCTAAAGTTTGCTGTTTTAGCCTAACAAGTTGTTACTATAGGAATGGTATATTTTGAATAGGGAGAGACAAAAATATTTTTTCCTACAAGGAAGAAAATGGGAGTGAACAAAGGGAATGATTTCAGACTAAACAGCAACATTTCCCCCAAAGAGTCTTCCATGTTTCTCCTAAATGAAGGTCCCTTCCAACACGCTTTAAGCACCTCTCCCTCCATTCAAGCACTTGTTACCATTTTCATTAAACAAGTGATGGTGAATGGGGTTATTTAAATGTCTGTCACCACTCTGGGAAACAGTATGGAGGTTCCTCAAAAAGTTAAAAATAGAACTACCCTATGACCCAGCAATTGCACTGCTAGGTATTTATCCAAAGGACATAAAAATGCTGATTTGAAGGGGCACGCGCACCCCAATGTTTAGAGCAGCACTACCAACAATAGCCCAATTATGAAGATATCTCAAATGTCCATCGATGGATGAATGGATGAAGAAGATGTGGTGTATATATAATGGAATATTACTCACCCATGAAAAAAGAACAAAATCTTGCAATTTGCAATGATGTGGATGCAACTAGAATGTATTATGTGAAGCGAAATAAGTCAAAGACAAATACCAAATGATTTCACTCATATGTAAACTTGAAGAAACATAACAGATGAACATAGGGGAAGGGAAAAAGAGCAGTAGAGAGGGAAATAAACCACAGGAGACTTGTAATGATAGAGAACAAACTGAGGTTGATAGAGGGAGGTGGGTGGGGAATGGGCTAAATGGGTGATGGGTATTAAGGAGGGCACTTGTTATGATGAGCACTGGGTATTATATGTAAGCAAGGAATCACTAACTTCCACCCTGAAAGCAATATTGCATTGCATTGCAGTTAACTAACTAGAATTTAAATAAAAATTTGAGAAAAAATTTTAAAATGTCTGTCTATCCTGCTGCCACACTCCAGTGTATGGGACAGTGCCTAGCACATCGCAGAGACTAGATAAGTATTTTTTTAATATGTGCATTAAATAGTAGATGGACGATGGGAAAAAAAGCATCCTGATGGCACATGATAAGGAGTATTAGGAAAGCTAACAAATGGAACCATATCAAGAAGCTCCTTGAAGACCAAGAAGAAGAGCTTCACGCTGGGAAGCCACCATAGTTTCTTGAGCTCATCTGCACAGGGAGGCCTACATTAGAGTAATAGACCAGCTGAGGGAGAGCCTGATGCTCTAACCCAAATATTATCAACATTCAAATCAGGACCAACACTTGAAGTGACAAGGATCGTATGATGACAGCAGTGAGGATGCAGTAGAAAAGATACCATCAAGGAAACATATAATGCAGGTTCCGCCCAGGGCATTTCTCATCAAAACTTAATAAGCAGATAGGGACATAAATCTAGGTTGGTGGATGGAATAGATCAGACTATGCCTCACTCTATAAATTCTACTTCCTCCCAACACAGAAGATAAGATTTCACTGAAACTCAGGTGATGTCAACCAAGAGTAGAAAATATATTCCTTATCATTCCATTTGTTTCCAAGTCCTATGCATGACCAGCCAGGAGTAAAAAGAATATGGTTGCTAAGGTTTTCAGGAGGCTCTGAGTCATTTTCAAATGAATCATTTACTCATCCACATTTCTAAACCTACAGTTCTAGATCATTGACTTTGGAGCACAACTGTTCCCAGGGCAAGACCTCTATCCCTTTTTGAACAGAATTCAAGAGAGAGCCCTGTGAGCAAGTCGGACTCACAAAACTGTTTATTTTCCTACAGAAGACCTGGATTCAAAACCCAGCTTTGACACTTACTAGCAAGGACAAATTACCTAATGACATATAAACTGCTGCTTAGCGATCCATGAACTAGAACGATGGTTCTGGATCCATGATTCAGAAACATGAATCCTTCTTGAGGATTCTCATTCAAGGGACAAAATCATTGACCACCTTCTGTGTGCCAGCCACTGTGCTGAGTGCTCGAAAATGGTGACAAACAAGGCAGATGAAGATGTAGTCTAGTCTGGGCAGACAACAAAAATCACACAAGCAAACGCATAATTGCAACTATGCAAGTGTTATGAATGAGAGATTCGGGGTAACAGGAAGCCTACAAAAAGGAGTTTTGAACTAGTTCAGAGGTTAGGGAAAGCGTCATCTGAGACGGAAGGAGAAGTAGGTTCAGTTTGGGTGAAAATGGGATGGAAAAATGCTCCCAGCCGAAGGATAACCGTGGTCAAAACACCTGTGGTAGAAACACAGTGAATGGGAAGTATCACCAGGCAGTTGGTAAGTCTCAGCAGAGAAAACTCAAGAGATAATATGATGGAAAGTTAGCCTGAAAGATGTGTAGGAGCCAGACTGTGATGGACCTCAGAGGTCATGTCCCTGAGCACGTTATCAATGGGAAACCACCAAAGAGGTGTTTGGAGTTTGGGGGGGGGGTGGGGACGGGGGGGATGGAGGACAACGCAGGAACATTGCCATCCAAAGAAATCACTCTGAATGGCCTGGAAGAGCCTGAAGTACACACAGGGCAGCCAACTGGAGGCTACTGTAGCCGTCCAGGCAAGAGATGATGGTACATTTGACTTGAAAGGTGCTGGGGATCGCAAGAAATGGGCAGATTCAAAGTTTATGGAAAAAGCAGCACAGACAGGACTTGCTGATGAACTAGATCAGAGAGTGTGTTTCAAGGACAGCTCTGGGCCTCTGGCCTGCAAAACTGGCCAGGTGGCCATTTACTGGGAAAGAAAAACACCCAAAGAAGATCAGGTTTGGAGTAGATTATGAGTTCTGTTTTAGACATACTGAATTTGTAGCACATCTGAAGCCTCTGAGAAGAGATGTTAATCAGGTAACTGTATATGCTCAAAATATACATTTGGACGTTATCAATGCAAAGTGAGTAATTGAATCTGAGGGCAATACCAAGATCATACAAGAAGTGGGATGGGGCTTGCAGAATTTAACACTTTCGTATTCACCTCTGTGCGTCAGGGCTCTCCTTTTTAAAACAACAAAGCC
This sequence comes from Felis catus, assembly GCF_018350175.1. Taxonomy (NCBI): domain Eukaryota; kingdom Metazoa; phylum Chordata; class Mammalia; order Carnivora; family Felidae; genus Felis; species Felis catus. The sequence continues at coordinate 194,815,842 of NC_058368.1, forward strand.
GGGGCACCTGAGTGGCTCAGTTGGTTAAGTGTCCGACTTCGGCTCAGGTCACGATCTCACAGTTTGTGAGTTCGAGCCCCTGTCGGGCTCTGTGCTGACAGCTCAGACCCTGGAGCCTGCTTCCAATTCTGTGTCTCCCTCTCTCTCTGCCCCTCCCCTGCTCATGCTCTGTCTCTCTCTCTCTCTCTCTCTCTCAAAAATAAACATTTAAATAAATAAATAAATAAATAAATAAATAAATAAAACAAAGCCAGTGATGACGGTAAGCTGCACTTGTCCAGCCTGATGATTTCCTAGGCACTTTATGTAAATCAGTTAATTTAACTGACTCTTCCCCACAATGCAGATGAGAAGGCCCAGGCATTCTTGTCTTCATTTTATAGATGCAGAGATGGAGGTTTAGGAGATATCTTAGTTGCCTAAAGTCACATAGGTGGCAAATGGTTGGTTCCATGCCTAGATAGCTCAGATTTCAGAAATACTTCTCATAGTGTGGAATCTCCCTGTGTCCATCAGAGTCGCAACCCAGAGGTACAATTTGTAGGGAACCCCATTAATACAAGGCAGAGAGGTTAACCAGTGGAAGGACCCTTGAGGTAAGAGGTCGAAGATGCCCACTCTAGTCCTCCAGCTGACAGTCCAGCCTGAATGCTCAGCCTCTGGCAAACATCAGTGTCTCTGCTATGCCCTGTTTGCTCCCCACATTCCTCCCCAGGCCAATATGAGGAATGGAGGTAATGACTTCACCCCCATGCTGCCCCATTATAAGAAACAATTTACACCAAACCCCGTGAGGGCCCCTGCGATGCAGCCGAACAAATTTCGATATGCAGATCAAACACTTGCTTCTCTGTGGCACGAGACAAGTTACTTAACTCCTGGCTGACACCATCCTTGAAAAACAGGGACAGTAATAGGCTTCCACCCTGGGTTATTTTGAGGATTAAATGAGAGCATGTTTGAGAAAGTGCCCTGCAAACTGACAACGATGATGAAATCAAACTCCTATGTGGCAAATCTTGTCTCCGTAATGGATGACTTTTGGCCTCTCAGATCTATTTCCAGCACCAAAACAGATTAGTGAAGAGGAAATGATTGGGAACAGCAGGTAACGAATGTGATCTATGAGAAAAGTTAAAAAAAAAAAATGACATGAATTGACCTTAAAAAGAGGGATGAGAAGAAGTTGACCTAATAAATTATTTCTCCTGCCAGAAAAAAAAATAGGATGATGAATGCGAATAAGGCTTGGCCTTTTTAAAAAGACAGGAAGTGTATCTTGGTGGCCCCAGACATCCGTTATCATTCTCGTCCTTATCACTATTCCTGTGCCAGGTGCTTGATAATAATTCCAGGAGTGGTCGTAAGAGTAATCTTGGTGGCTAACATTTTATTGATTAGTTACCATGTGCCAACCACTGTGGGCTAAGTGCTTTATGTGCATCATTTCATTGAGTCCTGGTTGAGCAAGAGGTATTGATCAGAGGAACAATCTATGGCATTGATGGAGCGAAAGGTATCAAAGTTAGTCAGTAATTTCAGGGAATCATGTACAAGTCACCAAAACTAAGTGATCCATAAAGGGGTGTGCTAGAAGAAACTGCAGAATATCTACATTTGGGGGACTCCAAAGAGAGGTATACCAAGTGGGATTTGGGCCAAGGGGAGTTCATCTTTCAGTGAGTCCAGACTGCCCATGCTTCACTCTGAATGGCCACATACATACCTTGAGTTGTACAGTATTTGAAGCTCTCATCCAGCATTACCTGGAATCACAAAATTAATAGTAACATGACCAGCTCACATATACACTGAGTGCTTAGAATCTCCTAGGCAATGAACTGAGGACTCTTGTGCATTAATTCCATTGAATCCTCTCAGCCTGATGAGGTAGGCTTGCACGAATTTGCTCATTCTAAATAAAGAAACTGAGGCTCAGCACAATTTAGTAATTTGGTCATGCTCACACAACTTACGTTCCAGCCTGGATTTGCATGCAAGGCTATTTGAGTCCAGCATTCAGAATCTTTATCAGGACACTTATTCAGGCTCCTCCTCCAGCCTGGCAAGTCCTCAATCATGAGCCATATTGAGTGGACACTTCATAGGAAGACATTCCTAGACATTTCCATATATAAATGAATTCTGGGGGCCCAAAGAGTCAGGCAGGGACTGGGTCTGTCGCTGAACCAAGAGGGCTGTCCGTGGCCCAATGGTCTTTGGGCACAGGGTGCCTCAAGTGTGTCTTGGGCCACCTACCCATCATCTTCCAAAGAACCCTTGTCTCTCAGAGGGATTTTTAAACTCAAGAATTAGAAAACCAAGTGAAATCTGGGCCAAGACTTTTCCCACGGGAAACTAAACAGATGCCCTTTATAGGCAAAGAGAGGAGACAGTTCATGTGTGAAGCACATTCGGCAAGGGAAGCAACAAGAAACTCAGTACACTATTCGCAGAAATAAAACCACAAAGCCTGGATTTGAGATCTTTCTCTCGATACAGTGCCCCAGGCCTCAGTATTCTTAGCTGAATAGAGACCCAGTTTGGACTGAAAGATGTCTAAGTTGCCTTCCAGATTGGACAGTCTATGATACTGTGATAAAATGCTTTCTGAGGAAGCTGGTGAACACTGGGAAGAATTTTTAAATGCCCGCATCGGGAAAGAGCTGAGTAAAACTGTCTCAGTGCCATCCACTACTACCTGCTCCCACACCCACCAAAAAAGGTGGGCTACCGCACTCGATTCCAACGGTTCCCATACCTGGCTTGATTTCCATAGCATCACCCTACCTTTCCTGCAGGTTTGAACCCACAAGGTACAATGAACAGCACTGCTTCTGTCTTCTGAGAGTTTTAAGGCTGTATGCTTCCCCACTCGGACCATCCCCAAGGAAAGCAACAGATGAATGGAGATACAAGGGCTGACCTCTTCAACAGGTAAGATTCTGACGTGGAGTTAGTGGGGACTCATTGAGTCTGCTGTTTTTGCCTTCCCAGCATGCATTATATATTCCAGCAAGAGCAGCCTGGTTTTCCTTTGGGAATTGCCCACTTTCACTCCATATGGTTTAGGTGGGGGTGACTCCACTCACCAGCTGGACAGTAGTCCATCCACCTTCTGGTCGCTGAGCTTGTTTCAGGGATGAACAGGCAATCCAAACCCGGTCGAAGAGAACCTATTGCCCGGACGTGCGATAACTACCATCAAACAGATGCTTTCTTTCTATTGCAGGTGCTAGGATATAAACGTGGAAGGAGGGGTTGAAATCTTTTCTGCTACTGTAGGAAAACTGACCAAAGAAAGCAGCCAACACAAAGGAAGGCAGATCCTGTATTCAGAGAAAATCAGATGACTACTAACGAGACATGAGCACCTAGATCTCACCATGCCTGAAGTTCAGTTCCACTCACATCTTTTCATTATGTAACCAATAATTTTCCTTGTTGCTTGGGTGAGCTCAAGCTACATGTCTTTCATTTGTAACCCAAAAAAATCTTGAATAATATATACTGTAGTCAGAAAACAAGTCTTTATTCATTTCCATTAACTAGGAATTGTGGGTGTAAGCAGAAGCAATACATATCAGTCATTTTTCCTGGCTAATTTCTGGTATTGGTATTTTTAAATTGTATTTTATTAAAAAAATTAATGTTTATTTTATGTTTTTACTATTTTTTAAGTGTAACTTATTGGCAAGTTAGCTAACATACAGTGTATACAGTGTGCTCTTGGCTTCAGGAGTAGATTCCCATGATTCATTGCTTACATACAACACCCAGTGCTCATCCCAACAAGTGCCCTCCTCAGTGCCCATTACCCATTTTCCCCTTCCCCCTCCCCCGCCATCAACCCTCAGTTTGATCTGTGTATTTAAGAGTCCCTTATGGTTTGCCTCCCTCTCTGTTTGAAACTATTTTTCCCCTTTCCATCCCCCATGGTCTTCTGTTAAGTTTCTCAAATTCCACATATGAGTGAAAACAAATGTATGGCCAACTAATCTTTGACAAAGCAGGAAAGAGTATCCAATGGAAAAAGGACCATCTCTTTAGCAAATGGTGCTGGGAGAACTGGACAGCAACATGCAGAAGGAAACTGGACCACTTTCTTACACCATACACAAAAATAAACTCAAAATGGATAAAAGATCTAAATATGAGGCAGGAAACCATCAAAACCGTAGAGGAGAAAACAGGCAACAACCTCTTTGACCTCAGCCGCAGCAACTTCTTACTCCACATGTCTCTGAAGGCAAAGGAAATAAAATACTATTGGCATTTTAAGTTTCAGGTAGTGACATTTTGTGATGCTTGGCAGAGGGAGCGATTCACTGCATGCCACAGACACCTGAACCATTTCCCCATCTTTCCTTCACTGTCCCCTGGCCTTATCTTGCCAAGGTCTTCAGTCTCGGTGTCTTCTGCCATGCCTCAACCAAACCTCAGGTGCAGAGAACATAAGACCCTCTCCCAAGACCACACAACTAATACATTGCCCATGCCAGACGTCAGGGAAACAACCTTAATTTTCTTCCCCTTGCCCCCACAGCCCAGTTTCTCTTGAAACCTTCTGTCCCACCATTTCTATTCGAGCATCGTAGGCCAGGCCATCATCATCTCTGCCTGGACCACTGGGATGGCCTCCCTCCTTTCAGTGCTGCTCTCGGAGTAAACTATCACATGGACTGAACTTGCTAACATGTAATTATCACTCCCTTGTAAGCAATTCCTTGCCTTCCCAACTATACTTAGAATAAAGTCCAAACGCCCTAGTTTGCCCTAAAGCCCCCAGATGGTCTGACCTCCTTCTTCCTTGCCCTCCATCTCCTCACTGCCCCCACCACCACCTCTGCTCTCTGGACTCCAGGGCCTTTGGTTTCTGCCAGTTCTCAAATATAGCAAACCACCTCCTGCCTCAAAGCCTCTGCATGTATTGTAATGCCCAGTCCTCACCAGGCGGGTTTCTTCTTTTCCTCTAAGATGCAGCTGAAATGTCATTTTCTCAAAAACTCTGTGCCCCTCACCACTGCCACCATCAGTTAGTCGTATTCCCATAACCCTGGTGTCTTATGCCATTGTCCTTATTGCAACTTGGAGTTACCTTGTTTATTGATTTACTTATTCACAGGAGTCAACCCAACTAGAATATAGGCTCCATGGAAGCTGAGACTTGGTGTGTTTTGTGTATTCTCAGCATCCAGTAGCTACGGTGCCCAGCTCATGGAAGATGTTCAATCAATATTTGCTGGATGAATAAATGGATGGAAGCGGAGATAGGGAAATTCTAAACTTCTGAATAAATATCACCTGTGAGAAAATTCTCAATTCTTTTCTTGGCTGTGTTACGTGAGAGGCATCACCTCACCTGTTGTACTCTGTAAAGTGGGATTCCCGTGGCGTACAGAGAGGCTGAATGGGGAAATTGGTGCAGCACACCCGAAACATCCAGAGAGAAAATAGAAAGTTCTGTCCCCCATACCAGGTATTATAACTTATTATGCACAGATATAGAGAACCCCCAGCTGGCTGCAATCTTCGACGAATTTTGACTGCAATACAAACAAAATGGACTTTCTAACCTTTTGTTTTTAATAAAAAATATATACATTGAGGAAAAATGATGAATGCTAAGGCAATCGCAGAAGACGTATTACCTTCTATTGCTGTCTGCTCAGATCTATAGCTGTTTCAGAAAGAGACCTGGTTACAAGGTAAATTTCATTTGTTTTGGATAAAGAACAATGTGACACTTTTGACAATGTACTGTAAAATATGCCACATTTTTTAAACAAAGTGAGATATAATAAAAATGAAATATAAGATTTCAGGGGAAAGCTATGATTAGAAAAGAGCTCATAGCCCTTCTTGGACTACCCATAACACTTAGAAAGGAAACAGGCCCCCATACCCTCACATGCAAATGTAAATTAGGTAACGGCAAGTGCAATTAAATCATCATTTCGTGGCTTATGTGGCATCTGTCCTCCAGTAGGAGTATAAGCTCCAAGAAGGCAGGGACTGTGTCTGTCTATGACTTCAGTGCCCAGAAGAGATACAATAAATGCTCAATGAATACAAACAATGCTGAATGAATGGAATAATCACGTGTTACGTAAGCCTTTCAGGTTCTTTAGAGAGAGAAATAATGTTTTGTAAAATAGATACATCTCAAAAACCTGATGAAACACAGTTTAGCACTAAAACAGTAGAGACCATCCACGGACAAACCATGAGGGCAGCCAGGTGCCACTTCAGGACACGTGCCTGGGTAATCCCTGGATGTGGCCTGGGAACCTTCGAGTCAAAGACGGAGATAGGGGACGTAGCCCAGCCAGACCCCTTAGTGCACAGAGGGACCAGTCTGCCTTGAAGGCAGCACCAATGGTAGGGTCCTGGGATCCACCTGTGCCCTTCAACCTAGGTGATCTTCAACAATCCACTCATCCTGCTTGGAGCTTCAATCTCTCTAGCCTCAGATGAGAGACAAATCTGATGCAAGATCAGACTCAAAGGCCCCCCTGAACAGTAATGATTTGTGGTTGTACACTGTGGCAGAGACAGGGAAGACCTGAAACTCAGCCAAACCCCGCCTTCAGCAGAGTCTCATACACCCTTCCTATAAGGCCAGGACCAGTAACAGACCGCACGGGACATGGCCAGCTGTGAACAGAGACACAAAGTCTAGGGGAGGATAGCAACTCAAGCCTCCAACTCTCCTCCGCGTCAGTTGAAAAATGGCGCCTGGAGCCAGGCAAGCTGGGTTCAAATTCTGCGACCACTCGTTACCTTGTGTGACCTTGAGCAGGCTGCAGTTTCTTCGTCTGTAAAGTAGGGATAAATATTAGATTCTTCCTCGTGGTGACATAAGGACAACCACCAGGTGTAGCAGGTAATAAGCCTCAGTAAATGTGTGCTGCCACCATCACCACGGCCCCCACCGGGCCACGGCCTTCTCCTCTTCGTCCAACACAGAAACTTTCTCTACTACAGACTCAGCTCCTCCAGAATAGCAGGAGCCAGAGCACAGCTTGCTCTGACATAAATCAAAGGCAGATGATCTCCTTTCACTGACTCGTCCCCATAAATCAAAGCAGCTCCCCGAACAGAGACAAATTCAGATTCCAAATGTGCTTTCCAGTCTCCCTCTCCCTGGTGAAAGATGACTTTTCAAACCAGAGTTTGGAGCAGAAAAAAAAAAAAATGTTAGTGATGACCCAGCCCAGTCCCCTTAATTTACAGTTAGAAAAACTGAGGCCCCAAAAGCAAATGAAAGTTACCACCCCATTGGAAAATGAGAATCGCCAGTTACAGACAGCAACAAGACTAGCACCGGGAAACGCTAACTCCCGACCCAGTGTGGTTTTTACTCAGTGGTGTAACAGGGCCCAGACGGTGGGAGCAATCCGTGTGCGGGGTGTGGCCCCCAGGACGTGCATTGTCTGCAGAGAATTTAAAACAGTAATTTTTCAAGTCATCAGAAATCATTCTGCCTTTTATCATCACCATGTGCCTGAAATTCCAAACAACGTTAGTGATAAAATATACACCCCTTTCCCAGAAAAAGAAAATATCTCTGGTCGGTCTAAGTTCTGAACAGTTGCTGACGTTATTGCCGAATTTTGATAATATGTAAGTCTGAAATGTGGGCTCGGCCTCACACACTGCTTTCAAGCCTAAGTTTGTGACTACAAATCATGTGAGCTCACTGCAGGCACAGTTGAGGTCTCCAAGCCCTGCTGTGTTACAGTCTCCTGCATTTAAAAGTAGATCAGAGGGGCGCCTGGGTGGCTCAGTCGGTTGACTGTCTGACTTCAGCTCAGGTCATGATCTCGCAGGCGTTTGAGCCCTACATGGGGCTCCCTGCTGTCAGCATGGAGCCCTCCCACCCCCACTTCAGCTCCTCTGTCTCCCTCTCTCTCTGCCCCTCCCCTGCATGTGCTCTCTCTGACAAAAGTAAAGAAACATTTAAACAGTAGATCAGAAATAAACAATGATAGCACAAAGATTACCTCGAAGGAGAAATAGAGCTTGGGCTAATTCAGTTCTGTCATTCTATGTGACCACTGAAGCTTCCATTTGGGTTTAAATAAATATAAATAAATGACAAATTGGTTTCCATACAACACCCAGTGCTCATCCCAACAAGTGCCCTCTTCAACTTTTTTTTTCCCTTCCCCTTCCACTTTCCCATGGTCTGCTGTTATGTTTCTCAAGATCCACATATGAGTGAAAACATGGTATCTGTCTTTCTCTGGCTTATTTCACTTAGCATAATACCCTCCAGTTCCATTGACGTTGCTGCAATTGACATGATTTCATTCTTTCTCATTGCCAAGTAGTATTCCATTGTATATATAAGCCACATCTTCTTTATCCATTGGTCAGTTGATGGACATTTATGCTCTTTCTATAATTTGGCTATTGTTCTATTTGGGTTTAAAACAGCGCAACAGTAAAAAAGGCGAAGTGTAATATTTTTGTCTGGGAAGTGAAAAGTTTGGTTCAGATGTGAAATATTTATTGAGTTTGAATAATGCCATTGAAAATAAAATTCTGAGGGGCACCTGAGTGGCTCAGTTGGTTAAGTGTCCGACTTTGCCTCAGGTCACAATCTCACGGTTCGTGAGTTCGAGCCCCATGTCGGGCTCTGTGCTGACAGCTCAGAGCCTGGAGCCCGTTTCAGATTCTGTGTCTCCCTCTCTGTCTCTGCCCCTCCCCCACTCGTGCTCTGTCTCTCTCTCTCTCTCTCTCTCTCTCTCTCTCTCTCTCTCTCTCTCTCTCTCAAAAATAAACATTTAAAGGGGCGCCTGGGTGGTGCAGTCGGTTAAGCATCCAACTTCAGCCAGGTCACGATCTCGCGGTCCGTGAGTTCGAGCCCCACGTCAGGCTCTGGGCTGATGGCTCAGAGGCTGGAGCCTGTTTCCGATTCTGTGTCTCCCTCTCTCTCTGCCCCTCCCCCGTTCATGCTCTGTCTCTCTCTGTCCCCCCAAAAAATAAATAAACGTTGAAAAAAAATAAAAAATAAATAAATAAATAAAAATAAACATTTAAAAAAAATTCTTCTGTTTTCTCAATTGTTTGAAAACTGAAGATTGAATCGAGAAAATAATGATTATTTCTGATCATTACGTAGCTATTACTGAAAATAAGTCTGTTGTCTAAGCATGGGGGCCATGTTACCCAATCTTCTCCGAGCATCAAATATGCCAGGCATACCACTGTTTCTGTTACCTGCTGAAGGTTGGGGAAACCCTTCTTGTCCACTCCTGATACTCCTTCCATTTGGAGCAGCCTCCATTGTTGTAAAATCCCAAGCCTTCCCCATCCCCTCTCCCCAGTCCTAATCCCCACCTCCAGCAGGGGGAGTGGTCTATGTTGAGTAATTATTTGGGTGTAAGGTATACAGAGCTCTAGCTTTTCTCTCTTCCTTGCTGAGAGCCAGGTGACCTGTAGGGAGTTCACATCCATGTTCTTGGCAGTGAATCATACAGAAGGAGTCTCCCCAAAGATGCTTGTCCTGGCCAGGGTGGGGTAGTAGGGTTCTATAATCCTCTATAGTCCATGCAAACCTCATCCTCCAAGGTGACATTTTGGTCTTCCCTTAGATTTGCTCCTTTATCTTGTTTCCTTTTGTTTGTTTTTCCATGAATGGGGGAGAGTGGGGGTTCTTTTTTAATATTTTTATTTAAGTAGAGTTGACCCCCAATTCCCAATGCTGTACCTTTTATTCTCACCCCCTTATCTTATTTCTTACCTGATTCGGAACTCAAGCAGGAAACAGAATCGCTCCTTATTGGACCTCCTCATACACCAACAGTCATGACAATGACAATGATACCAACAATAGCAATTTTTTAAAGCTATCATGTTTGGAGTATTTGCTGTGTCAGGCACTGGGATGAATTTAAATACATTCATTATCTTACTGAATCTTCCAGACACATCTGTGAGGCAGGTTCTATTGTTATCTCTACATGGCAGAGGAGAAAACGGAGATTTAGCAAGTAATAAACATGCCCACCGTCACGCAATTAGCAAATGATGGTAAAGGACTTGAACCTCAGTCAGTGAGTTAGGGCCCAAACACTTCACCACTATGCCACTTTGCTTAATGGTGGGAGAAAATCCTTTTATGGACCCTCCTTATTAGATTAAACTCAGAGCTAATGCACTGTTCCCAGGATTACAGGGCCTGTAGCTATCCAGGATGGAAAAATGGTCATGTTCTCTCACCTCTGTTCTGTTGATTTGCTCTCCTTCACCTCTCCCCAGGTGACAATACCAGGAGATTTAATTTGGAGATAGGCTCTGTTCAGCAAACACAAAGCACAGCAGCCTGGCTGTTTCCAGCTCCACGGCCCCACCTTTGCCAGTCATCTCATCTTAAGTCTTGCCTTCCGACTTGGCCGGTCACTTCCCTGCCCTGGCACGGCCAGCTACACAGTATCCAGGCTGAGAGGGGCCAAGAATGCACTCATTGCTACAAGGTGACAAACTCAGCCCATGCCAAGTGAGCTGAGATCAGGAGTCTGGGATCAAGACCTGAGCTGAGATCAGGAGTCAGGACACTTAACCAACTGAGCCACCTAGGCACCCTCCCTTTAACTTTGAAAGCATCATCCCCCTTTAAAAAAGGAAAACATTCAATGACGAGTAACACACTCAGCCTTAGTTTCTCTGCACAGAGTGGTGGTGTGTAAAACATCTTCTTCAAAACGTTGGCATGAGAACCAAGAGAAAACGTGTAGTAAACTTCTCAGAGCACCTCGTACAAAATATGTGCTCAATAAATATTAACAGTTACCCCATCAGCATCACCATAGCTAAGTGTGGGTATGTTCATATTCATGATTTCTTTGCTCAAGGGCTTAGGGATGGAACCTAGGACTGGAAGCAGAAAATTTGAATTCTGACCCTGACTTGGCCGTTAACTCACTATGTTCTGGAAATGTCACTGATATTCTCTGGGCCTTCTTAATTGTCCTTGTCATTCTCATTATCATTATGAATACCTGTTATTTCTACAGCGTGTTTTGGTTCACAGAGCTTTTTGGCATTCTCTCTGTGCCTTATTTAAGCTTCTCAGTACCCAAGAATTGGGCAGGGGCAAATGTGGAATTTGAGGCTTTAGGTGTGCTAAGTGACTTCCCCGAGGTCACAGAGCTAGCTAATAACAGAACCAATGTGACTTCCAAAAGGCGTCATCATCCAGTCTCTGGTCCAAGAGGGTTTGCCAGCATTAAAGCTAGAGGATGTCACAGCTGAAAGAGCCTTCAGAGGTAGCCTCTTTGGTGATGGCTAATCCCTAGTCCTCAGGACCCAATTCTCCATACCCACCCATGGCAGATATCACTGATTGACCATAACGTATAAATACTTCTCAACAGGGGCTCCGATTAATTCTCAATCAAAGCCGCACACGGAATAAACTCACTGTTTCCTCCCACCCAGACCAGAAGCTCCTGTCATCTCGACATCTGTGCGTCTCAAACTTTAATATGCCTATGAGTCAACTTTGGCGTCTTGCTAAAATGCAGATTCTCATCAGTAGATCCATGTTGGGGCCCAAGACGCCACATATCTACCAAGCTCTAGGTGTCACTGCCGCCTTTGGTCCAGGGACCACACTTTGGAGAACAAATTCCTAGACGATGTGATGGAGATGTCCCACCTCTGTGTGTGTGGTGGGGGGAGCGGGGAGCCTCTCTCCTTAGGAGTATCTATCCTGTCCCCAGGCTGCCACCAATGCCTCCTCTATGCTGTGTTCCTTGAACACACATGTACTAGAAGGGAGAGCAGGAGAGAGCACACAACATACTCTTCCCCCACTCCTGTGCCAGTACCCCCCTTACATACACACACACACACACACACACACACACACACACACACACACTCAGTTCTTCAGAAGTTTCCTGGGACATCTGCAAGGCACACCACCTGAGAACTTGGACGCCTTGCCTCTGCAACTTTCCTCTGTAGGATCTTAGTCAAACCGCCCCGGATTGTCTGCATCCTCCCGAAAGGACCCTGCTGAGAAGCGAGCACAGTCCTAAAGCCAGCTTGGCACCCGGCCCCAAGACATGCTTTCTTCCCTGGGATGTTTGGGAACACAAAGTGAGAAGGTGTGGCTGTGGGTACTTATCAATTTTGCACCAGGTTTGCAGTGGGAAGTGACAGGTGAGCTGTAAGACAAACCGAATGTCAGGGCATAAAGGACCTCAGCACCCAGCCCGTCCAACCTCATCATCCAGCATCACGTTCCTCCTTGTTTGCTTATTCATCATGTTTAAAACAAACAAAAGAAACCCAAACACCTTGGCCCTAGAACCCTGGAGCAAACTTAGCAATCAAGAGATACTTAAAAAACTGCGAGAGAGCCTACAAACCAAAGCAGCATTTTAATGACCCTGAAGTAAAACCCTGTTTAGGAAAAAAAAAAAATTTTTTTTAAACCTTTTACCTTCTAACCTGAGAGCACCCTCACCCCAAGGGCACTGTCCTTACTGCGAAGGGAGACAAATTGATGCTGTTCAATGGGCTGGAGCAGGCAGAGCTGGCTGCAAGTCAAGAGACACGGGACCCCGGCCAGCTCCCGCAGCCTTGAGCAGGTCACTTTCAGAAGCTGATTCTCAATTTCCTCATCCATCAAATGGGGATAATAGTAATAGCAAATGTGAACTGAGTACTTGATATATGCCAGGCACTATTACTTGTATTGTCATTAATCCTCGCCAAAGCCCCAAGCAATACTACTATTACATCTAATTTACAGATGAGAAAAACAAAGCTTGGAGAGGCTTAATACCGTGAAAGTCTCCCCTGACAAGTTGGTCCTCTTGACCGCAAACTTGGGCTCATGTCCCCCGCACCAGACCATCTTCCCTTGTCCTGCACCCCTCACCCCTCCCTCACAGAGCTCCTGTGAGTTTCAAATAAGAAAATCACTTCGTCATCTGAAATGTTGCATACACACTGCTGCAGCTCTTGAAGTAAAGCAACAAACGTCAAGTGGATACAATGCAGACACCACAGCAGGTGGAAGCACGCAGGGAGGAACTGGGGTTCTTCTCAAAGCATCTGGGGACGTCACTGGTTCTTGACTCCACTTCCCTGGAATCTGACTGTAATGCCCATCTCTTTTTTTTTTTTTTTCAGACATTACACCACTCAAATGAAACATACGCCCTGTGCCTGATTAAAGTCCTCACTTAGAAATTCCCTGGGGTCGGGGCACCCGGGGGTGGGGGTGGGGGCTCAATCAGTTAGGGGTCCAACTCTGGATTTCAGCTCAGGTCATGATCTCACAACTCATGGGTTGAAGCCCCACATTGGGCTCTGCGCTGACAGCTCGGAGCCTGCTTAGGAGTCTCTCTCTCTCTCTCTCTCTGCCCCCTCCCCTGCTTACTCACTTGCTCTCTCACTCTCTCTCTCTCTCTCTCTCTCTCTCCCAAAATAAATAAACATTTAAAAATTTATTTAAAAACAAAATAAATAAACTAAAAAAAAAAAAAAGAAATTCCCTGGGGTCACTCCAGAATGATCTTCTCCCACACACTTTCACCCTTGGTTTGGGTTCTTTTTCTCATGGGTGGGTAGTCAAAAGTGGAAGGGAAGAGGGAGGAGGGAGTTAGAGTTTCCCCCTACGCAAAGCAAGCTGCATTTTCACCCAATTCTCCTGCCACCCATTCTCTCATTATAATTATGGATTTGGACAGCCTCTTGCCATGTAACACAATCTTCTGATTAAATTCTGCCAGCCAGCCAACTCCAGTTTCAGAACGTGAATGAATAAATACACTGCCGCACTAAACCAAATGAGGAGACACAAACCTTGGGTACAAGGAGAGTTCTCTGAAAACTAAAACAATCAGGATCATATTAAAAGAAATATAGAGGCCTCAATAAAGGAGGCGAGAGAGGAATGGCTTTATTTTAGCTGGACTACATTTAAGAAATAAACACTAATAAAAGTAGAATGTGCCTGAACTTGGAAGGAGAACAGATGATTAAATGTGGGACACTGGTCAAGTTCTTCCCTTTTTGAGACTCAGTTTTCTTAGCCTTCAAATGGCGTGATCATATTAACCAGTAATTATTAAGCACTTAGCATGAGCCAGGCACTGTGCCAAGCACTTTAACAATTAACATGCCATATGTAGATTACTTGAAAGAACTGAAGATGTTTAAGCCCAAGGAAAGGCAGCTTGGAAAGGTAAAGTAAACTGAAATTTAAATACACCCTATAATGTGAACGAAATACTAAGCTTATTTGTGTTTCTTTGGGCTTTTCAGTTGAAAGAGCACAATGTTTCACATAGACTTCAGGGTGGGTAAGGGATCTGCCAGTGCCTCACTCTCTGACACTGGAGGATTTATTAGGTCTCTCAGCCTCTGTTTTCTGGCCTGTGAAATGGGAATAATGCCACCAATCCCATTAAATTAATGTAGGGTTAAATTAATGGAAGTAAAGAGTATTTACTGCATAATACACACTAAGGGTCCAGTAAATGTTTGTTCCTTCTTTTATCCAAAGGATGAGAACAATTACTCTCCTTATAAGACTTGACTTAAGAGAAATCTGGATGACTCCAGGATTTTATCCCATTTGAGTGCAACCTTTATCCCGGCTACAATCATTGCATATCCACATGCATGTACGCAGAGAGAAATTTTGGACGTACCCCTAATTTAATCATCAGGATTCTCTAGCCTGGGAGAATGGGAGGATGGGAAGAAAATCCTTTCATTCTATCAAAATAAATGAGCAAGCCTTATTTTCCCTTATACCCTGATGGCTCTTAGAACTAGGAGGAAGCAGGAGAATTTATAGCCTGTAAATTCTCTAAGGGCAGGGATCGTGTCCATCTCATTCACCCCATGAACACCAGCCCTGGGCCCGGTGCATGGCATGTGATAGGTGTTCCCTAAGTAGGTGCCTGGTCTACCGACAGTACCTTTTCTCTGTCACTCGCTTTACTTTTCAGTTTTTACTCCCCCCTCTGCCCCAAGAATATGAACTCCTCTGGAGTATGGGATGACACACTCATCCACTTTCCATTATCTTTTTTTTTAAATTTTTTTTTAACGTTTATTTATTTTGGGGACAGAGAGAGACAGAGCATGAACGGGGGAGGGTCAGAGAGAGGGAGACACAGAATCTGAAACAGGCTCCAGGCTCCAAGCTGTCAGCACAGAGCCTGATGCCGGGCTCGAACTCACGGACCGTGAGATCATGACCCGAGCCGGAGTCAGCCGCTTAACCGACTGAGCCACGCAGGCGCCCCACTTTCCTTTATCTTAAACATGCCAATGTTCCCAAATTTCTATCTCCAGCCTGGATTGCACTCGTGGGCTCTAACTCCTGTATCTAACTGCCTAATCTGTGTTTTCATCTAGGTGTTCAATATAAATAAGTAGATAAATGAGCCTTGAATATGCTCCAAAAAGAACTCTTAATCCACCCTCAAGTAAGTGAATGATAAATAAAAGCCTGTGCTGCCTCCAGTATTTCTCATCTTGGGTAATGGTACCACCCTTATCCACCTGTTCAGGTTGAACATCTAAGAGTCGGCCTTGCTTCCTCGTTATCAATCTACATCCAGTCTGTCAGAAAGTCCTGTCAGCTCTTCCCAAATGTATTTCAAGTGTGCCCATTTCTCAGAGGTTCCCCCTGAAGCATCTTCCAATAAGCTGCCGTCCTCTCGTCCCTTAACGACTCCAGTAGCTGCTAACAGATGTCCTGGCTGCCTCTGTTCTCCCTCACACGCCGCTTGTCATACAACAGCCAGACAATGTTTGTAAAATACATCCTCTCACTCCCCTGCTTAAAGCTCTCTCATCCATCCAACAGTCAGCATTTTTGGTGTACGGTCTGAGCTGTTACGAAGATCGTCCTAGCGAACACACCGAACAAACATGTCTGCCCTTGGGCTTACATCCGACTGGGGGAGGCGGACGATAAGCAAGAAGGGGCAGTGCGGGCGTGGGGGTTGCAATTTTTATGTGGGCAGTTAGGAAGAGCCTCAAGGAGAAGGCAGCAGCATCTGAGCAGAAACTTGGGCAGGGGGTTGGGAATGAGCCATGTGGGTGTCTGGAGAAAGCTCTCCGGACTGAGGGAAACGCCAGGGCAAAGGTCTGGAAGCAGGAGCATGTGGGGCATGTTCAAAACCAGCGAGGAGAATCCAATGTGGCTGCAGCCGAGCGAGCAAGGAGGAGAGCAGCAGGAGAGGAGCTCAGGAAGGTGAGGGAAGACCAGGTCCCACAGGACCACGTCGGCCATTGTGAGGACTCTGGCCTTTATGTCAAGTGAGACGGGGAGAACCTGAAGGGTATTGATTTGAAAGTGAGGTGATCTGGCTTACACTCTGGTTGCTGTGTTGAGAATACATGAAGAAAGTTACAGCAGCAAGATCAGGTAAGAGCTTAGTGCAATAAAGCCAGGCAAGAGATGAACTACGGGGCTTGAACTAAGAAGAGCTATGAGCATGGTGATGAGCATCAGACCCTAGATAAAATTTGAAGGCAGAGCCATCAGAGTTTACCGACAGAGTACATGTCTGGGGGCCGGGTCATCAAGGACAACTCCAGGTATGTTGGCCCAAGAAACTGGACAGAGGATTCACCCTTCCCAGAGACAAGGGAGACTGGGTGAAGTAGGTCTGTGGGACAATAGGAGAAGATCAGGAATTCAGATTCACACGTTAAGTTTGAGTTTCCTTTAAGACATGAAAAGGAGGCATTGAGTAGGCAATTGCATATGCAAGTCTGGAATGCAGAGAAGTCTGTTCTTTTTTTTTTTTTTTAATTTTTTTTCAACGTTTTTTATTTATTTTTGGGACAGAGAGAGACAGAGCATGAACATGGGAGGGGCAGAAAGAGAGGGAGACACAGAATCGGAAACAGGCTCCAGGCTCTGAGCCATCAGCCCAGAGCCTGACGCGGGGCTCGAACTCACGGACCGCGAGATCGTGACCTGGCTGAAGTCGGACGCTTAACCGACTGCGCCACCTAGGCGCCCCGAGAAGTCTGTTCTTTAAAGTCAGAGGACTGAACAAGATGAGTTGGAAAGGAAGCCTGACTAGAAAAAAGGAGAGAGAGGCTCACAGACTGGGCTCTGGGTTACCTTGAAGTTAAGAGATGTTGATGAAAAGGAGAATCAATGAGAAAGAAGATGGATAACTTTCTACATAGTAGAAAACAACTCAACACCTTGTTTACAACGTTGATTACTTCGGTAATCTAACCCCATCTCTCTCTCCACCTTCATCCCCTGACTTCTTCCTTGCTCACTAAGCACCAGCCACAGTGGACTTCGTCTTGTCCCTAAAATAAGTGAAACTCATTCTCCATTCAACACTGTGGACTCGTCTGGGGAGATCTTCTTTCAGACTTTACAACTGACTTGTCCCTTAAGTGTCAGAGCTTTTACTTTTCTTCCACGGAGAGGTATTCCCTAACCTACTCCCTATCTGCCCACATTTTTCTTTATCTTGGTTGACTTACCTATCTAGAAAGATCATTATCTTAAACTTTATTACGTCTTTACATTTCTACTTTCTACTTCACCTATCCTCAAATCTGGCTAGGCAAACTCAATGAACATGGAACTGGGTCCCTCTCTCACATTGTGGTAACCCCATCACCAAGATTGAAATGTATCATGTAATAAGTGTTCAACAAATGTTTAGGGGATGAATATAAACCAAGATCCAGAGAAGCAGAGTAAGCTTCTCAAGCTCATCTAGAGAGTCAGTGACAGAAAAAAGGCTCAGGATGAGATTTCTTAACCATACACTGGTTAAAGGTGGTTGTTTGGGTCCAAGCGATTGCAGGCAGAGGGACACATAGGCTGAGCAAAACCACCTACGCTCATTTTGAAATTACTGATTGACGAATGTAACCCTCTTTTTCTTGGCCACTTGCCATACTTCATACACTTTAAGCATGAAACTTCAAGCTTGTAAAATCATTGACCAGCACAAGAAGGGAGCTTGTAGAAGACAAATCATAGTGTATTGGAGCTTAGCTTGGGAAGGGACCACAGTCATTTTTAATCTAACTTTCCCTGCTTCCCTTATAATCTCATGATCTTGAAATGTGTCTGGGCAGTGTCCAAGAAAAAGAACGAAACTGATCTACATCTCTACCAGTTACCTGGAACCTTTCAGATGTCCTCTGAAGAAAAGATTTTTTTTTCATTTGTTCATTCATTTGACAAATACATAATGAACCAACTCTTCTAGAAGCTGATGACCCAACAGTGAATAAAACAGATACAATGCTTGCTCTCAAATGCCTACATTCTGGTTAGAGAGGCAGATGACAAATCAGGGAATGAATAAATTAACAAAATAATGTCAGATTATGTTAGGTGATGAGAAGACAGCCAAATAGGACAATGTAGTACAGAGCATTTCAGATACCTGGTTCCCTGCTCTGGTTCTGACTTAATCTCAAATCTAGACAGACTTCATGGCTCTCCCTTTGGAATAGTGCTCAGTACCTCCTCGTGGGAATTCACCAGACTGCTTTAGCCCAATCTGACTCCTTATCATAGACAAGAAACCAAGCCGGAGGCCCAGATCCTCAGGCCATCATGTTCCCGACTCCATTTCATGCCAAATCCCATTACACAGGATGCAATACATCTGAGGGCTGAGACCACATGTTTGACCTTGCTAGGTTGCCCCATTGAGCTACTGACTTACTCTTTATATCCCTAACTGAACTGGAGGTTAGTCAGCCAAGTGTCTCTGGCAGCACACTTGGCTGTGACCCAGACCAACCAGGAGAACAGAAGGAAGCACTGATATCTCTGCAGTGTTTAACACTCACACACATGCTTCTGCCCCTCCATCCGCTTTGCCCAGAAAAGAAGGGTTGAAGTATACTGGGATAGAGCAGGATGAGCTCCAAGTAGAATAAACACAATAATGTTCCAGCCTAAACAGCTCAGGCAACCCCAATCCAGAGTCCTTCACACTTCTGTTAGACAAATCTTTTGGGGTAACTGTATTTACAAACAGGGATTTGGACATCATACAAGCCTAGGTGTGAAACCCAGCCCTGCCACTAACCAGCCATGTGACCTCAAGCAAGTTGTTTAACTCTTTAAACCCAGGTTCTTCACCCATACAATGGGAGTAATGCATATACCTAACCGGTCAAGTGTGTTGTGAGAATAAAGTAAAATAATACGTCTAAAGCACTTAAGAGTGTCAGGGCACACTTGTCACCCAAGAGCTTTAAACGTTTGGAGCTGGAAGGAAATTTACAGGATACTTATTCCTACATCTTCACTGAACAGATGGGGAAACTGAGGCCCAGAGATGGGAAAGGATTGCCCAGAGATAGACAAGGGGAGAGCCAGAAGAAAAACCCTCCACCCCTGGTTCCTACATGTCAGGTTGCCTTCCTAGAACTTCTCCAGAAAGAGAAAGCCCAGCCTTGCAGTGGATGGCTTCAGCATCACAGGCTAAACAAAGCAGAGTACATAAAGCACCAGCTGGTCTTGCTGTGTAACTTGAGACAGGCCAGGATGCTCCTCCACACCCAGGTCCTTTACCTCATACAGAAATGGCTAGGGACTATGGTGACACTGTCCCAAGACTGTGAGGTCTAGGTATACATGCTCTGTACATTCAATTCAACCACACCAGACTCCTCGGCAAACCGCCGAGATCGCTCTGATTCCTCCTCATCCAGGTGTTTATGTATCCACAGGATCAGAGCCAACCACACAGTGAATTGAATTCCCTCTATAGCAGGAGGCTTATTAAAGACAATCCCACACTTCCAGAATATAGCTCCAGATTTCTAAGACACTGAATGGCAACTTCCTTGGGCTGCTGAGTGCTTCATATTGACCCTGTGACTCAATTTCCAACCTTTGGGAGTTGTATATACACCACATCTACCCCAGTCAGAACATTCTCCAGAGAAGCAGACTAGAGAAGTTGCTCAAAGATGGTGAATCACATGGGTAGATGACATGATGTGACAGTGGCAGTGGCGAGACAGTATCTAACAGCTTAGGGACACATTTTCTGTTCCAGGCACAGCACCCAACACTAAGCATTCCCTCATTCAATCTTTACCATAATCCAATGATACATACAGTGTTAAAACTCCAGTTTTCCAGATGAGTAACTAGAGACCCAGACTGGTTAAAGTAACTGAACCAAGGTCATTAAGTGGTATAGCTAGGATCCAAACCCATTATGCCCTAAATCCAGACCCCATATTTATAACCGCCTCTCTACATTTCTAGAAAAGTCTCAGAGAACTTAGGTAGACCAACCTCATATAAAATTTCATTTTATAGAAATGACAACAGTACCCCAGAAAAGGGCATTCATTTATTCATTCATTCACCCATCAAATACTAACTGACCATCCCTGTATGCCAGGTACTACATAGGTGGCAGAAAAACATCTATAAGGAAAATGAAGTCCCTGCTCTCAAAGAGTGTATACACTGATCAACTTCACCACATTGGTTAATGGCAAAGCCAGGACAACTCCAATTTGCCAGTATCCTTCCACTTTGCTAGGCAAGAGCATCATTTAGGGTTATCCAGAGAACAAGGACCAATAAGGTGTGTGTGTGTGTGTGTGTGTGTGTGTGTGTGTGTGTGTGTGTGTATTTATGTATCTATGTATATCTGTATCTATATCTATATCTATGTCTCAAGATTTATTTTAAGGAATTGGCTTGTGCGATTATCGGGGCTGGCAGGTCCTAAATCTATAGGGCAATCTAACAGGCTGGAAACTCAGGCAGAAACTGAGTTGTAGTCTCAAGACTACAAGTCTTTTTCACGAGGAAAGAGTGTTTTCCTCTTCTGGAAACTTGTTTTGATCTTAAGACCTTCAACTGATTGGATAAGGCCCATCTACACTGTCAAAGTATCTTAAAGTCCATTGATTGTAGAGGTTAACCACACCTACAAAATACCTTCACAGCAACACCTAGATTGGCATTTGACTGATACTCGCCAATAGCTGAGTAGACATGCAAATTGAGCCTTGACACACAAAACTGTCACAGTGAGTCAGGCCACCATCCTCCCCATGATTAATTAATTGGTGAGAGCTATACCCAGACTACCCCCAACTTATCTCCTCCCTCTGTGGTCTGCTTCAGTTACAGAAAGAGAAAATTATTCTCCAGTTCCTTCTATCAAATGTCAACCTGACTTTCTACTTCCAAACTGACAAAACCTACAAATAGCAACACAAGTTTGGCAAACATTGGCTTTCTCTTTTTCAGAAGATCGCAATCATGCTTTTTAATTCAAGTATAATTAACATACAGTGTTAGTTTCAGGTGTACAATATAGTGATTCAACAATTCTAGACATTACTCAGTGCTCATTATGGTAAGTGTACTCTTAATACCCATTATTTATTTGACCCATCGCCCTACCCACCTTTCCTTTGGTAACCACCAGTTTGTTCTCTGTAGTTAAGAGTCTGTTCCTTGGTTTGTCTCCTTTTTTTCTTTGTTTTGTTTCTTAAATTCCACATATGAGTGAAATCATACACTATCATACTTTAATGCGTATCATGAACAAAACTTAACATCTCAATCTCTTGGGGCGCCTGGGTGGCTCAGTCATTTAAGCGTCCGACTTCAACTCAGGTCACGATCTCGCGGTCTGTGGGTTCGAGCCCCACGTCGGGCTCTGGGCTGATGGCTCAGAGCCTGGAGCCTGCTTCCGATTCTGTGTCTCCCTCTCTCTCTGCCCCTCCCCTGTTCATGCTCTGTCTCTCTCTGTCTCAAAAATAAATAAACGTTTAAAAAAAATTTTTTTTAATAAAAAATAAAAAAAAAAAACATCTCAATCTCTACAGAACAGCTGTGCGCCTAAATCTTAGCACCTGCTTTAAACATGGGAGGGGGAGAGGAATAAATATGGATCCTATCAAGTTTGATTGTACTTGAATTGAAACTTTCAAATAAGTAATTAATCAGTCTTTAAAGTGTGTGTGTGTGTGTGTGTGTGTGTGTGTGTGTGTAAAGAGAGAGAGAGAATTGAGGTACTCCAATCATAACTTTATAGATACACTGGAATTTGATCCTGAGAAACTATACCAGCAAATAAAGTCATTATCTACTACAAATAAGTACATAGAATTGACAGGGTTAATTGTGTGATGGTATGTCAGTGATTTAAAACTTGATTAATAAGAAAACAATGAAGTGATACAGGGAGTGATACGTGTTCTTTTCCTGGCGTGATTGCCTCATAGTGCCACATGACCCCTCACATCCTTGGTTTACTCCTGGTAAGAACAAGGAGTGTTACTGGAAGAGTGCCAACTCCAAATGTCAGTCATTCTACACCCTGTGAGATAGAAAAAAAGAGGTACAATCTCTGACAATGGGCCAGTAAGAAAGAGAAACCTACCAATCTCATAACGTTGCCAAAGGCCAGTTTACCTTCTTCAGCCCAGACAACAGAATACCTAGGCTGAACAATACTTATCAAGGTTAAGTTGTCTGGTCAGACCTTCGGTGCAAATAATTAATTTTAATCCTAATACCAGATCACAGCACTCTGCCTAGCATGACTTGCTTTTGTGTATTCGGTAAATTTTTTTCAGCTTTATTGAGGAATAATTGGCAAATACAATTATAGATATTCAAGCTATACAACATGATGATTTGATATACATATTCATTATATTATGAAATGACTACCTCAAGCAAGATAATTAACACATCCATCACCTCATACAGTTAATTCTGTGTGTGTGTGGTGAGGATACTTAAGATCTATTCTCTCAGCAACTTTCAAGTATACAAATGCCATATTATTAACTATAGTCTCCATGCTATATAGTGGATCCTCAGAACTTATTCTTTCTAAGACTGAAATTTTGTATCATGTGACCTGCGTCTCCCCATATCCCCTCCCCACCAGCCCCCAGCAACCACCATTCTTTCTCTATTTCTATGAAATCAGCTTTTTTTTTTTTTTTTAGATTGCACATGTAAGAGAAACCGTGCAGCATTTGTCTTCATGTGGCTGATTTAACTTAGCATAATTCCTTCCATGTTCATCCATATCTTTGCAAATGGCAGGATTTCTTTCTTTTTATGGCTGAATAATATTCCACTGAGTATATATACCACATTCATTTTATCTATTTATCTATCAACACTTAAGTCATTTCCACATCTAGGCTACTGTGAATAATACTGCAATGAACATGAGAGTACAGATGTATCTTTGGGATACTGATCTTGTTTCCTTGGGACATATATCTAGGAATAGAATTGCTGGATTATACGATAGTTCCATTTTAATTTTTTGAGGAATCTCCATACTGTTTTCCATAGTGGCTGCATCAATTTCTATTACCACCAACAGTTCCCTTTTCTCCACACTTCACCAACATTGGTCTCTTGTCTTTTTTGGTAACAGTCACTCGAACAGTATAAGATGATATGTCATTGTGGTTTTGATTTGCATTTCTCTGATGATTACTGAGTATCTTTTCATATACCTATTAGTCACTTGTATGTTTTCTTTGGAAAAATGTCCATTCAGGAATGGGAGAAGTTATTTGTCGACAATATATCTAATAAGCGAGTTAACATCTAAAATATACAAGGAACTCACAAAACTCAATAGAAAAAAATTCAAATTTAAAATAGGTAAAAGACTAATATTTGGTTATTTGTTTTCATATTTTTTATTTAAATTCTAATTAGTTAACATATAGTGTAATATTAGTCTCAGTTGTATGATATAGTGATTCAACACTTCCATACATCACCCGGTGCTCATCACAGCAAGTGCACTCCTTAATCCCCATCACCTATTTTACCCATCTCCCCACTCACCTCCATTCTGGTAACCATCAGTTTGTTCTCTATAGTTAAGAATCTGTTTCTTGGTTTTCCTCCCTTTCTTTTTCCTTAACTTGCTTGTTTCTTAAATTCCACATCTGAGTGCTATCACATGGTATTTGTCTTTCTCTGACTGACTTATTTTGCTTGGCATACTTCTCTCTAGCTCCACCCATGTCATTGCAAATGGGAAGATTACATTTTTTTATGGCTGAGCAATATTCCATTGCATATATATATCACATCTTCTTTATCCGTTCATCAGTCTATGGACACTTGGGCTGCCTCCGGATACACCTTTAATAATATCTTCTAATCATAGGAGCCCCCATCTCATTCCACTGTTTTCCCCCATCTGAGATAAGCATCATTCTAAATCTTGTGTTTATGTCACCTGCTTTCCTTTTTGCGTAGTGTTGCTATAGCTATATGAATTATTTTCAAGTTTTTTATTGTAGTTTTTATTTTATAAAATGATTATCAAGCTGAATGAAATGTTAGTACTTGCTTTTCAAATCCTATATATTAAGTTGCTAAGATTCATCCATGTTGTTGCACATCTCTGTCCTTCATTGCTCTGACTGCTGTATAAGATTCAATTGTGTGAATATGACACCATTTACTCAAACACACTCCCTGAAATGGGCATTTGAATAATTCCCAGGTTTTTGCCATTATGAACAGTTATGTTGAACATTTTTTTTACCTCTCTGCCTGGTATTATTCTATAGAATGGTCCGGGTGTTTGTCAGCCCTTTGTTATTTCATATATATTTTAGAATTAACTTAAGTTCTGTGGGAGCAAAAAAATGGCTGTAATTTTCATTGGAAATTCATTGAATCTATAGAACAAGTTTAGGAGAAGTGAATCTATGATATTAAGAATTCCTGGGGAGCCTGGTTGGCTCAGTCAGTTGAGCATCCGACTTTGGCTCGGGTCATGATCTTGCAGATTGTGGGTTCAAGCCCACAGCAGGCTTGCTTCTCTCGGTGCATAGCCTACTTCAGATCTTCTGTCCTGCTCTCTGTCCCTCCCTCACTTGTGCTGTCTCTCTCAAAAATAAGTAAAACATTTTAAAAAATGAATTCCTATCCATGAATGTTGTATATCTCCTAAATAAATATCTCATCACTCTTTACTATCTCCTTAATAAGTTTTATTTTAATAATATTTTTAATAATTATTTAATAATATTTTTCTCTTTATAATTCTTACACAATTTTGTTAGATTGGTTTCTAAGACCTTGGTATTCTCTAATACAATTATAAATGGTTTCTTCTCTTTATCAGTTTTTGTAACTTGTAACTTTTTTAAAAAATCTAAATCCATACCAATTATAATGACAGCTTTTAATACAAAGCTTGACTGCACTATAATCAGCAAAGGAAAATTTTAATTTTCAATATTGGGTAGAAAGATTCAGAACTGAGACTTTCTCAGACGGTGTAGTTCATCTTTTATGATTTTGGGCTCTAATCCTGAGTCTGCCATTTTTGGCCTTATGGTCTTAAGTCCTTGCCTTCTCTGAGCTTAATATTGCCTGTGATAGCTCACCTCAAACTGGCTGCCATTAATATCTTCCCTTCCTATATACACGGTATTTCCACAAAGAGAGGTGGAATTTATTCCTCCACTCCCTTGAATTTGGACTGGTATATTATTTCTTTGACAAATAGAAATTGTGAACTTAATATCATGTTAATTTCTAAAGATAGGTCATTAGAAGACTTGCAGCTTCTCTCAGGGTGTCTTGGGATGCTCACTCTAAGGGGAGCCAGTCACCATATAAGACTACCATTCTGTGAGGAAGCACAATCTAATCATGTGAAGGAGCCAGGTTAAAAGAGATATCCAGTCAACCCACAGTGTGTCCCACCATCATAGCTTAGGCAGGAAATATAATAATGGAAAAGCCTTTCAATGAGTCCAGCCACAGATGTCATCTGAATTCAACCTTATGAGAGTCCTCAAATAAGAACTAGTCAGCTGAACTTTGCCAACATACAAAAATATAAGAGATAATAATAAATTGTTGTCTGAAGCTACTAAACATTGCATAGCTTATGTACCCATCAGAAACAACAAAGCAATAGATAACTGAAATCAATATTTTTCAGACTGTGATTGGTAGAACTGTAGAATTCCCAGGAAAACCCCTACTGGGAAATAGATTGACTTGTAGTCTCTATGCTGTCTTCATCACCCCCTTCAGCCAGGAAAGCTCCTTTCTCACCTCTTATAATTGTAGTCCTACAAAGAAATTCTTTAAAAGGAAGAGGAGGGGTAAGACAGGGGGAGAAAGAAGATAAGAAAAGGCGTTCTAGTGGTATTTGTCTTATAAACCTCAGACCAGATGATCTCTAAGTTTTCTTCTATCATTATCTTTCTATGATGATATCACTAGATATATAAAAAAATAATACAATGTCAAATGAGAAATGGTAGTGAGAATTAGGAATGTTTGGTCCAAAGGAGGAATTATTATTATTGTTATTATTATTATTATTAATTTCTTCTATTTATATTAGACTACTTTTTCATATAAATAAATCTGGAGTTGATTTTTTCCCTAATACATTCCAAAATATATGCATAATTTTTAAAATGTTATTCAACTGTAGGCTAACTAAAATTACAAGTGTTTGTCAAAACACTGGACTAAATGACTCTTCCAATGCTAGTCAAATAGTCTTCAAAATATAGTAGCTTATTCCAAAGAAGACATCCAGATGGCTAAAAGACACATGAAAAGATGCTCAATATCACTTATCATCAGAGAAATACAAATCAAAACCAAAATGAGATACCACCTCACAGCTGTCAGAATGGCTAAAATGAACAACTCAGGCAACAACAGATATTGGCGAGGATGCACTGTTGGTGGGAAAGCAAACTGGTGTAGCCACTCTGGAAAACAGTATGGAGGTTCCCTGAAAAATTAAAAATAGAACTACCTTATGACCCAGCAATTGCACTACTAGGTATTTATCCAAAGGATACAAAAATGCTGATTCGAAGGGGCACATGCACCCCAATGTTTATAGCAGCGCTATCAACAATAGCCAAAGTATGGAAAGAGCCCAAATGTCCATCAACTGACGAATGGATAAAGAAGATATGGCATATATATACAATGAAATATTACTTGGCAATCAAAAAAACTTATCATTTGCAACAATGTGGATGGAACTA
Organism: Felis catus; assembly: GCF_018350175.1. NCBI lineage: Eukaryota > Metazoa > Chordata > Mammalia > Carnivora > Felidae > Felis > Felis catus. The sequence continues at coordinate 194,842,896 of NC_058368.1, forward strand.
GATGTATTATGCTAAGCGAAATAAGTCATTCAGAGCAAGACAAATATATGATTTCACTCATATGTGGAATTTAAGAAACAAAAACAGATGAACATAGAGGAAGGGAAGGAAAAATAAGATAAAAGCAGAGATGGAAACAAACCATAAGAGAGACTTTTTTTAAGTTTATTTATTTATTTTGAGAGAGACAGACACAGTGTAAGTGGGGGAGAAGCAAAAAGAGGGAGAGAGAGAATTCCAAGCAGGCTCCATGCTGCTAGCACAGAGCCCAATGTGGAGCTTGAACCCATGAAGCCATGAGATCATGACCTGAGCCAAAAACCAAGAGTCAGACACTTAACCGGCTGAGCCACCCAGGTGCCCCAAGAGCAACTTAAATACAGAGAACAAACTGAGGGTTGGCGGAGAGGAGGTGGGTAGAGGGATGGACTAAATGGGTGATGGCCATTGAGGTGGGCACTTGTTGGGATGAGCACTGGGTATTATATGTGAGTGATGAGTCACTGGGTTTTACTCGTAAAACTGATACTACACTGTATGTTAACTAACTTCAATTTAAATAAATTAATTAATTTAAAAAAATTTGCCTTCATTCCAGAAGCCTGAGTCAGCTTTCCTCATTTCTTTCAAGGTCTTGTAGATGTCATCATCTTCATCCCTTGAACTTTCTCTTATTCTCTTTATTGGCAAATTCCTATGGACAAAATACTCTTTGCCTTTTACAATAAAAAATAATAACATTTATTGAACACTAACTGTATGCCTGTCCCCACACAAATTGCTTTACATAAAGCCTAGATGCTACTTTTTTTTTAATTTTTTTTTTTAACATTTATTTTGAGACAGAGAGAGACAGAGCGTGAATAGGGGAGGGTCAGAGAGAGAGGGAGACACAGAATCTGAAATAGGCTCCAGGCTCTGAGCTGTTAGCACAGAGCCCGATGCGGGGCTCGAACTCATGGACCGTGAGATCATGACCTGAGCCGAAGTCGGAGGCTTAACCGACTGAGCCACCCAGGCGCCCCAGATGCTACTTTTTTTTTTAAGCAAAATATAAGGTAACATTTACATTAGCCTAGCTTCATGAGTTTCTTTACTTCCCATGCCAGGTACCTTTTAGCTTTTGGTCATATAATTACAAAGAATGATGTTTCTTTACTTAATGCTCTAAATGAGATGCCTGTGAAGAGCCCTATTTGGGAAAAATGTCAACCCTATCTCGCCAAAAGCTAGTCATATGGCAGCCTCATAACAAGAAAAGGAAAAAGTTCCCAGCTTAGCCTTTTCAGAATGAAATTAATTGTGAGAATTTCACTCTAAGTCTCTTGGGCACTCACGCCTTCCTCCTCCACTACCCTCCCCACCGCCACTGAGAGTTAGTTATAAATGATTTTGAATTTTCTGTGCTGAGTAATGTGGTCAGAAATTCACAGAATGGAGAGGGAAAAGAACATTGAAATATGGCTTCACCTTACTACCCCAGGTTCCAAAGACCCTTCAATGCTACAGGGATGGCTCTTCCTGCTCCAAAAATCATTAATATTCTCTGTGTCTGCCATTTCTTAGCCTTGACTACTCACCTGAGCTTAGCTTTGTTATTTTCCCATGCTGGTACCACTGAGAAGCTGTTAAAATAGCCTTTACAAGCATCTTCTCAAACAGGCCTGAAATCTTACCTGCCTCTCTCTTAAGCAATCCCTTCCCACATTCCAGCTAATAAGACATTAATTTTGCATTCATTCAACATTCATTCATTAATTCAGCACACATTTATCAGCTCCTGTTGTGCACCATACATCGTATGTGATTGCAGCAGGGATACGTCAGTGAATTAATACTCTAATTTCAATAGCTAAAATATATAGAGCCAAATAATTAAAATAGAGGATAGATCAGTCTTCCCCACCACCTCTAATCACAGAAGTACTAGTATCATGAAGGCAGAAATTGTGTTCATATATTATATTCCAACCACCTAAAAATGTGGCTGCCCCACGATAACAGTTAATAAAATATATTTTAAATAAATAGAGGCTGTGAATATTCAGTGGAAAGAAAAGCTATATTGGCTGAGGATATCAGAGAAGATCTCTTAGAAGTAGTAGCAATTGGAGGTGCCTGAGTGGCTCAGTCGCTGAAGAATCCTACTCTTGATTTCCACTCAGGTCATGATTTCATGGTTTGGGAGTTCAAGCCCTGCATCAGGCTCTGTGCTGACAGTGTGGAGCCTGCTTGGGATTCTCTCTCTCTCTCTCTCTCTCTCTCTCTCTCTCTGCCCCTCCCCTGCTTGCTCTCTCTCAAAATAAATAAATAAACTTAAAAATTTTTAAAAAGTGGCAATTAAAATAGACCTTCAGAGATAGAAAATAAAGAAATTTAAAAAGAGAAAATAAAATTATCTGGTGTTGTGGCAATTGTTTATTTATTATAATTATTTATTTTGTACTTCATTCTTGAAGTACCCTATTTTTATTTATTCACAATATAAAATCTAAGTATGAGCAACTCCCTTAGCCCCAGCTTCTAATCATCTGTCACGTCTAAGCCAATTCAATGTAGAAATATTGATCCAACACTACTCAAATAAGACAAATAGTTTGTAAAATTCACTCAAATTCCATCAAACAACCAGAAGACTAACTAGAACTCCTCACACTAAATGTAAGCAAAATTTAAAAAATAAAATAGAGCCGGACTTAAAGTTGTATTACAAAGCTGTAATCACCAAGACAGTATGGTACTGGCACAAGAACAGACACTCAGATCAATGGAACAGAATAGAGAACCCAGAAATGGACCCACAAATGTATGGCCAACTAATCTTTGACAAAGCAGGAAAGAATATCCAATGGAATAAAGACAGTCTCTTCAGCAAGTGGTGCTGGGAAAACTGGACAGCGACATGCAGAAGAATGAACCTGGACCACTTTCTTACACCATTCACAAAAATAAACTCAAAATGGATGAAAGACCTAAACGTAAGACAGGAAGCCATCAAAATCCTCAAGGAGAAAGCAGACAAAATTTCTTTGACCTTGGCTGCAGCAACTTCTTACTCAACACATCTCCAGAGGCAATGGAAACAAAAACAAAAATGAACTACTGGGACCTCATCAAAATAAAAAGCTTCTGCTCAGTGAAGGAAACAATCAGCAAAACTAAAAGTCAACCGACATAATGGGACAAGATATTTGCAAATGACATATCACATAAAGGGTTAATATCCAAAATCTATAAAGAACTTATCAAACTCAACACACAAAAAAACAAATAATCCAGTGAAGAAATGGGCAAAAGGCATGAATAGACACTTCTCCAAAGAAGACATCCAGATGGCCAACCGACACATGAAAAAATGCTCAACATCACTCATCATCATGGAAGTACAAAACCACAATTTCCATTGTGGAACTCAAAACCACAATGAGACACCACCTCACACCTGTCAGAATGGCTAACAATAACAACTCAGGCAACAACAGATGTTGGCAGGGATGCAGAGAAAGAGGATCTCTTTTGCTCTGCTGGTGGGAAAGCAAACTGGTGCAGCCACTCTGGAAAACAGTATGGAGGCTTTTCAAAAAAGTAAAAATAGAGCTACACTATGACCCAGCAATTGCACTACTAGGTATTTATCAAGGGATACAGGTATGCTGTTTCAAAGGGGCACATGCACCCCGATGTTTATAGCAGCATTATCAACAATAGCCAAAGTATAGAAAGAGCCCAAACGTCCATTGATGGATGAATGGATAAAGAAGATATGGTATGTATATATATACCATACACACACACACACACACACACACACACACACACACACACACAATGAAGTATTATTTGGCAATCAAAAAGAATGAAGTCTTGCCCTTTGCAACTACGTGGATGGAACTAGAGGGTATTATGCTAAGCAAAATTAGAGAAAGACAAATATCATATGATTTCACTCATATGAGGACTTTAAGATACAAAACAGATGAACATAAAGGAAGGGAAGCAAAAATAATAAAAAAAACAGGCAGGGGGACAAAATATAAGACATTCTTAAATATGGAGAATAAACAGAGGGTTACTGGAGGAGTTGTGGGAGGGGGCATGGGCTAAATGGGTAAGGGGAAGTATGGAATCTACTCCTGAAATCATTGTTGCACTATATGCTAACTAACTTGGATGTAAATTTAAAAAATAAATTTAAATAAATAAATAAATAAATAAAATAGAGCATGGCAAGTGTGCAAACATGCCCCAGTAAAATATTAAAAGAGTAGAAGGTGGTATGCGAAAAGAGTTGAAGAACCCCATCTGGAAGAAAAGCTGCTCTATGAAACAAAGGAAAATTCCCTACAAATGGTCCCCTTATTTAAAATTTTAATAAGAAAAAACAAGAACTCAGATGCCAAACAATGAGAGTAAATGGCTAATTGTATAGCTATGGAAACAAGTTAAGAGCCAGGATTCCATTATTATAAAACTCAGTAAGTTACATATAAAAGAAATCAGATAGGGATAACTATAAAATGAATTACTGACATGAAACACAGGCTTAATATAAATGTAGTGAAAAAATAAAGAACAAAATCAGGGGCACCTGGGTAGCTCAGCCAGTTAAGCATCCAACTTTGGTTCAGGTCATGATCTCAAAGTTCATGAGTTCGAGCCCCAAATCAGGCTCTCTGCTGTCAGCGCAGAGCCTGCTTTGAATTCTCTGTCTCCCTTTATCTTCTGCGCCTCCCCCACTCTCTCTCTCTCTCTCTTTCTCAAAAACATTAAAAAAAAAAAAAAAAAAAAAAAAAGAACAGGGCACCTGAGTAACTCAGTTGGTTAAGCATCCAACTTCGGCTCAGGTCATGATCTTGTGGTTTGTAGGTTCAAGCCCTGTATTGGGGTCTGTGCTGACATCTCAGAGCCTACAGCCTGCTTTGAATTCTGTCTCCCTCTCTCTCTCTTCCCCTCCCCCGCTGATGCTCTGTCTCTATCCCTCAAAAATAAACATTAAAAAAAATTTTTTTAAAGAACAAAATCAAAACAATTACAAGATAACCAGTATTGAAGACAAAGATGATCTAACTTAAAGATAACTGGTACCCCTACAAAATATTCAACTATAAAAACACAGTAAAAACAGAAATTATCTCTAAAAATGAAGCAAGAACTATAACTGTATGATAAAAAAAAAACACCACAGTAAAATAAAAATTGATGCACAAGTATCAAAATCCAGGTGCTAATGTATATGTGTGTATGCATATATATAAATTATATAATATATAGCATATAACATTATGTAATACATATATTCTCTATATTTTTTCTTCTATAAGGCAAAAGGTCAAGCTGGTTTAATAGTGCTCCTCAGTAACATCCATGTACAAAGTTCTAGGGGAAACAAAATATGACCAAAGAATGCTATATCCTACTCCACTATTCCAACATATAATCATTAACATTAGATGAGCATAATTCCAGATATTTCAACTATATATGACTTTGTGTGTGTGCATAAAATGTCTGTAACAAAAATGATTATAATATAGATCTACCTTTAAAATTAAATGTAATAAGTATATTTATACTGAATTTAACAGAAAAAATAAGCAATTAAAACTATTAAACTATAAAAACAGGTTTTTTACTCCAGGAAATGAAAGGAAAAGTATGAAAGATCATTAAGAAGCTAGTCTTTTTTTTCCTGCCACGTTTAATTTTGGATAGTATCATCTGGGTTTCTAAAGAACTACTATATGACCCAGCAATTACACTACTAGGTACTTATCCAAACGATACAAAAATGCTGATTTGAAGGGGCACATGCACCCCCATGTTTATAGCAGCACTATCGACAATAGCCAAAGTATGGAAAGAGCCCAAATGTCCATCGATGGATGAATGGATAAAGAAGATGTGGTATACTGGAATATAATGGAATATTACTCAGCAATCAAAAAGAAAGAAATCTTGCCATTTGCAACGGTGTGGATGGAACTAGAGCGTATTAAGTGAAATAAGTCAGAGAAAGACAAGTATCATGATTTCACTCATATATGGAATTTGAGAAACACAACAGATAAACATAAGGAAAAATAATATAAAAACAGAGAGAGAGACAAACCATAAGAGACTCTTAAATACAAAGAACAAACAAAGGGTTGCTGGAGGGGTGTTGGGTGGGGAGATGGTCTAAATGTGTGACGGGCATTAAAGAGGACACTTGTGATGAGCACTGGGTGTTATATGTAAGTGATGAATCAGTGGGTTCTACTCCTGAAACCAATAGTACACTGGATGCTAACTAACTTAGATTTAAATAAGAATTTTAATTTTTTTAAAAAAAATTAGAATTCATACGCTTCTATTTTATTCTCTCCTCCACATTCAAGTTTTTGTTGGTTTTATCACTTCATATTGTCAAGTACAATACTCTTATTCTAATTTGTAATCACAATATTTGGTTCCTTTGTGTTCTTTCTACATTTATGTTCACCACCTGTCCTTTTACCATCTATATAAACAATTTCATCATTTTGATTCATCATTTCATGGGCTACATTTTTTTTTCCAACAAACACCCACAAATCTTGTTTCCTTTCATTCTTACATACTTGAGATAATGAGATTGTTTGACTATATACCCAAAGAACAACCTGATTGGCTATTGATTTGCCTTAAACGAGTTGCCCTGCTATGACCTAAAAATCTGTCTTGTTCTCCTCTCCCTAAAATTTTTGTCCACAGGTTACCTTTTCACATATTAATTTCAGAATTTATCAAATGAGAATTTAATTCTCTGGATTTTGTCTTTAAGGCTTAAGAAGTATATTTGTATTGGAGACAGAGAAGGAGGGTATTTTAAGTTCTGGGAATATAGTAGTAACTGAGACAGACAAGGTCCCTTTTGTAGGAAAGTATGCACAGCAAATAAGAAAATGAAAAGGGCAAAAAAAAACCAAAACAGAGTATAGACTGGCAAGTTCTGTGATTGCAATGATGCATGGCTTTGTCTGAAGCAGGAATTAGGAGATCTGGCTTCTAGCATTAACTTACTGTTTGTCCACAAGAAACACTTGCTTTCTCTCGGCCTTGATTTATCACTAAATTGAACATATTAAACTAGGTTATATCAGAGATCATTTCACTATCCCCCAAATTTTCTCCCATAACTTATTCATGTGACTCTCTCTTTTCTGCCTATATATCCACCTCTTTCTACAGCAAGATTCGCCAAACCACTTAAGTTCATTGACAGCTTTCCATTCAGGGCACTATGTGATGTCAGTTCCATTCATTGTGCACTCGTCATGTACCATTTCTTCTCAACCAGACACAAGTTCCCAAAAGAAGAGGAAGAGATCAGGCCTTATGTTTTATATCCTGCATAATGCTGAGCATATTGTTGAGCACTTCCAATCAAATACAAATTAAAGTCATAGACACACTGCCTGAGGAGAGGTATAGACCAGCAAAGAACACTGGTGTGTCAGTCCTCGGTGAGAAAACGTAGCTTCTATTCCTGTTTTTATATCAGCTGTTATACCACTCTGTGACTCAGTTTCCTTCTACAAGGTGGGTTGCCATTACTGCTAGTGAATATTTAGATTGCAAATATTAGAAACATGAAAGTCATCAAATATTAAATATATTTTATAAGTTTTAGAGGTCCATAACTGATCCCTGGTCTTAACTCTTTGTGAACCTCGGAGTCCAGCTTCTTTCCCGGCAGAATGAGGACATAAGACTATAGATAGTCTCTAAAGTGCATGGTTCAAACTCAAATGCCTAGGTAGTACATATGGATGAAGTAGCCAAGTTTTATTGCAAATACATCATAAGTCATATTTTTTCCAATGTAAATTAAGTCTTTTCTCCGTGTTTCCACAAATAGTGTACATTCTCCCATTTTTCTTGAAAATTGAGGCCCTCCCAAGTCCATTATGCATTTCCCATCTTGGTAAAGAAATGCATGTGAGAAATATGCTGTTTTCTTTTTAACTTTAATACCCAAAAAAGCACATGCAAAATAATAAATGTCACTGCCACTTGGCCTCCATGTTGACAGGACCAAACTGAAGATGGAGGTGAATGGAGTCCCTACACAACACACCCAGAAGTTGAAACTGCTCTTTACTTCCAGTGACATGTTTCCTATTCTGATTTGTTTTTACAAGAGGCTAGAAATTGGTATTTTTGTATAGAATCTCCCAATTTTAATATTAGAAATCTGTATTTTTGTATCAAATGTACCAATCTTAAAACGTTATCAACTGCTTCAAATATTTTTAAATACTTTATAAAGATGCCTGGGTGGTTCAGTCAGTTAAGCATCCAACTTTGGCTCTGGTCATGATCTCCATGGCTTGTGAGTTCAAGCCTCACATCGTGAACTAAAAGACAACAAAATAAAATTAAAATTTCTGCATGAAAATAAATAACTACACAAACAAAATACCAGAAATGCCCATGAGTGTGTGGTCAACAGACTGCAAGATTATCATTTCTTTTCTAAAATGTCTCCAACTCTGACATGCAGCAAATTTCTTTACTCAAGGTTGAGGTAGAGGATGAGTACTATCCAGAGTTATTCTGAGATTTTCATTCTTGCCCAGCACTGTACTGTGCAAATGAGCCTGCGCCCTCACTGAAGAAATGTGCTGTGTGCAAAGCATCATGCTGGATGCAGTGGAGGGACTCAAAGATGACTCATGTGGTTTGTACCCCTCTCAGAAGATTGTGCCTTTGAGCTTTATTATGCAAGGAGGATACACTCAAATTTCTGATTTTTAATGATAACATATACCCTAGTGGTTTATTGCAAACAAATCACTTTTACATCCCTTGTCTCACAGGATGCTCATATCAACTGAGAATTACAGAAGCTGAAATTAGTATTCCCATCACACAGATACGCAAATAGTTCAGCAAATGAGAAGGCACGCATCTAAGGTCACAGAGCTAGTAAGTAGGAGAGATGAAACTCAAAATCATGTCTTCTGACTCATAATTCTTTGATTTGTTCTTTTTCTAATACACTGTATTGGGTCAACCTAACCCACTCAACTGAGATAGGCAGCTGGAGTCAGGGCCACAGTTCTGGAGAGAAAAAAGTGAGTATGTCAGATGGGACTTCAGTTCATAATCTTATTCCCTTATATCGCATACCCAAACCACCAAGTATACAGGCCTTTCATATCACAGTTCTAAATCTAAGATCTATGGCATCTTTTCAACATCCTTGTGCTATCAGTAAGTCTTTAATCCAGAATTATCACAATCTATTTTTTTTTTTTAAAGAAATCACCTTTCTTATGAGTCTGGATGCAGTCCCAAGGTCCTGGACCATGATAATCACTCAAGACATGATTATTACTGACCAAAAAGTGTTACCAATTTCTGCATTCATCCAAGATGGAGTAACAGAGTCTGGGTTTACTCTTCCACCTGAACTAAAACACTAGACAAAATACATAAAAAGAATGGTTTTCAAGACCTTAAACATTAGACAATGAAGAACAATGATCCTCAAGAAATGGGAAATAAACAACATTGGCCCTATTATTACCCCTGCTTATTGCTTTAAAGAATTTCTAGACCATGTCACAGGCAACGCAGGCAGAGCCCAGGATGCTGAGGAAACTTAGTGGAGAAATTGGCAGACCAGAGTTCACAGGTGAGAGAATTGGAAAGGAAAAAGCTAGAAAGAGGAAAATTCAGAGATTGACAGATGGTCTTCCTCAATTATTCAATAGAGTACTGATTAGCACATTTGTGTGACAAAACCATGGAAGGCCAGAGAACCACCTGAAAGCTTTCACCAAGAGTGGGAATAGGGCCATTCTCACCAGCCAGACTAGAAAAGCTCCTAATCTATGGGGCACTGTAGAGATAATTCAGAAGAGTTATGCCTGAGTAGTGGGAAACAATAAGCCCTAGATTAAAAGTTGCTCTGGTCTCACCTGACAAATCTTAATGGCAAGACCTGAAAGTACCAAACTGTTTCCAAGTAACTTTATTGCCTCCCAAAATAAAGTCACTTTGTGGCTGAGGTTGAAAACATGTTCATGGAAGAAAAATCCATTGGTTTGAGAATCTTTGAGACCATGAGATTCTCGATCTGTGCAGGGTATTAATGTCTAAGAGCTGCCTATTCCAGGATTTCTCTAAAGGATGGCAAGAGTCCTGAACCAGTTATCATTTCTGTCTTGCCGGTCTGACAGGGTTGGGAAGGTCTGAGCCTTGGGAAGTGGGACCCACTTTCCTTTCTTATCCCATGTTTTCCTGCCAGAACACCATGTGTTGTTAATTGCCTTAGGTTGGAAAATGGTTTGCATTTACAATTGTAAATTTATTCATCGTTTTAATTTATGTACGTTTTTTGTACACAATTCTCAATTCTTAGACGTCAAAAAATTTTGGTTTTCTACTGTCATGTGAGAACATTAGGCCCCAACAGCATGTCCTTGTGCAAGAAAAATAACGTGCTGCAATGCTAAAAAAAAAAAAATTGGAATACAAAAATATTCTGTGCTTAAAGTATAACTCACAGTGTCTATCATCCAATTAAAAATTACCAGATATAGAAATAAGCAGGAAACCATGACCCATAATGAGGAGAAAAATCAACCAATTGAAACCAACCCAATATTGACACAGAGGTCAGAATTAGCAGACCAGAACGTTGACACATTATAACTATAGTCTACACGTGCACAAAGCTAGAGCAAAACTTGAAGATGTTAATTAGTCATGTGGAAAAAAAAATTTTTAAGACTAAAAATTACACTTCTAGGAATGAAAACTACAATTATCTGAGATGAATGGCAGATTAGGCATTGCAGAAGAAAATATTAGTAAACTTGTATATTGATGGCAACAATTCAAAACGAAGCATAGAGAAAGGATTCAAAAACAAAACAAAACTTGAGGTGGCCTAACATCCATGTGCTGAGGGTTCTGGAAAGGGGTATGGGTTGGAGGAGACAGAAAATAATTTTGAAAAGTGGCCAAAGTATATTGATATTTTATTAAAACTCTAAACCCATTACATTAGTTTGCAAAGGCTGCCATAACAAAGTACCAAAACCTAGGTGGCTTAAACAAGAGAAATTTATTATCTCACAGATCTGAAGGCTAGATGTCTGAAATCAAATTGTTGGCAGGATTCATTCTTTCTGAGGGTTGTGAGGAAGAATCTGTTCCATGCCACTCTCCTAGTTTCTAGTATTTGTTGGCAATCTTTGCCATTCCTTGGCTTACAAAAACATCACCTCAGTTTCTGCCTTCATCGTCACATGACATCTTCCCTGTGTGTGTGTATCTAAATTTCCCCCAATTATAGGACATTAGTCATGTTATTAGGCCCGCCCTAATAATTTCCAAATAAGGTCATATTCTGAGGTACTGAGAGTTGGGACTTAACAAAATTAATTTAACAAATTTAATTAACCCATTAATTTTGGAGGTATACAATTCAACTCATAACATTCATAGCCCCCAGGAAGTTTAACAAACCCCAAGTATAAAAAGAAATTAAGAAAACTACACTAAGGCATATCAGAGTCAAATTGCTCAAAACAATGATAAAAAGAAAAGTCTTAAGGGCGCCTGGGTGGCTCAGTTGGTAAGCATCCAACTTCAGCTCAGGTCATGATCTCATGGGTTCATGAATTCAAGCCCTGCATGGGGCTCTGTGCTGACAGCTCAGAGCCTGGAATCTGCTTCAGATTCTGTTTTTCCCTCCCTCTCTGCCCCTCCCCGCTTTCACTTTGTCTTTCTCTCTCAAAAATAAACAAACATTAAAAAAAAATTTTTTTAATCTTAAATATCATATGATTTCACTCAAATGTGGAATTTAAGATACAAAACAGATGAACATAAGGGAAGGGAAGCAAAAATGATATAAAAACAAGGAGGGGGACAAAACATAAGAGACTCTTAAATACAGAGGACAAACTGAGGGTTGCTGGAGGGGCTGTGGATGGGGGGATGGGCTAAATGGGTAAGGGGCATTAAGGAAGACACTTGTTGGGATGAGCACTGCATGTTATATGCAGGGGATGAGTCACTGGATTCTACTCCTGAAATCATTATTGCACTATATGCTAATCACTTGGATGTAAATTAAACAATAAAAATAAAGTTAAAAAATTAAATTAATAAAAAAGTCTTAAAACCAGCCAAAGGAAAAAAGAAACATGACACACAGAGAAACAGAATAAGGATGACAGCAGATTTCTCATCCGAAGCAATGCAAGCAAGGCAACAGTGGATCAACAAGTTTAAAGTGATGGGGGGAAATGGCCAATCTGAAATTCTAATCCCAGCAAAAATATTGTTTAAAAAACGGAGATAAAATAAAGACTTTTCCAGACATATAAAACCTGAAAGAATTTATCATCAACAGACCTGCTCTACAAGACATAATAAAAGAAATCCTTCACACGAGGACAGTAATAGCAAACAGAAGAATGGATTAATACTAAAAAATAAAGAGCATTGGAAATAGTGATTGTGTGGATAAATATAGGTGATATTTTCTTATGGTTTAAATATCTTTAAAAGATAATTGACTTTTTAACTTTTTTTAAAATGTGTATTAATTTTTGAGAGAGAGAGAGGAGAGAACGAGCAGGAGGGGCAGAGAGAGGGAGACAGAATCCAAAGCAGTCTCCAGGCTCCAAGCTGTCAGCACAGAGCCCAATGTGGGGCTCAAACTCATGAACCACGGTATCATGAAGCTGAAGTCAGATGCTTAACCGACTGAGCCACACAGGTGCCCCTTAACTTTTCAAACAAAAATAATTATGGAGCTTCTAACAAGAATAAATAAAATAGGACAACATGAGCACAAAGCCTCAGAGGGGGGAAACAGAAGTATACTATTGTAAGGTTCTTATATGTGAAATAACACAATCTCACTGGAAGATAGACTATGATAAGTTTAAGATGTATACTATAATACCTAAGCAACCTGTAAAATAACAAAGAAGTATGGCTTAAAAACCAATAAAGATATCATAAAAAATAATTAACCCAAAAGAATACTTAAAAAAAAAAAAACAGGGAAAGGGGAACAAATAACATATAGGATAAATCAGATAACAGTCAGTAACAAAGTAGATTTAAACCTGATGATATCAATATTCATATTAATTATAAACAGTTTAAATTACCAATTAAAAGCCAGCAATTATCAGACTGGATAAAAAAAACATGACCTACTAAATGCTGCCTACAAAAAAAAAACCTTTTTCAATATAAAGACATAGAGGGTTTGAAAGTAAAAGGATTAGGTTGGGGGGGGGGGGGAGGGTGCCTGGGTGGCTCAGTTGGTTGAGTGTCCAACTCTTGATTTTGGCTCAGGTCATGGTATTGGGGCCATAGGAATTGAGCCCCACACTGGGCTCCACACTGAGTGTGGAGCCTACCTAAGTTTCCCTCTCTCTCTCTCTCTCTCTCTCATTCTCTCTCTCCCTCCCTCCCTCCCTTTGCCCCTCTCTCTGCTTGCACTCTCAATCTCTCTAAAATTAAAAAGTAAAAGGATGGATAAAGATATATCCCACCAACATGAATCAAAAGAAACCTGGAATGGTTCCTAATATCAGGCAAAATATATTCTAGAGCAAAGAATATTTGCAGGGATAAAGAAGATCGCTTCAAAATGATAAACGGGTAGATTCATTAAGAGAACATAACAACCCTAAATGTTTATGCACTTAGCAACAGAGCTTCAAGGTCATGAGGCAAAAATGGCTACAACTGCGGGGAGAAATAGATAAATACACAATTACAATCAGAGATTTCAGGATCCTTTGACAGACGTGTACATATACCAAAACATATCGAATTGTACACTTTAAATATGTACAGCTTCGTCAACGCCAGTTATACCTCAATAAAGAGATTTTAAACAGAAGTGTTACCACATCAAATCCATTTACAACCAGACTCCAGGAAGGGCCCATTTTAAGCAGGATCAAATATACATACAGAGATCATTCTGGAAACAAGCTACGAAAGCTTACAAAAGTCACGCATCAAGTCTGCACCTATACTGGGCTGAAAGACATCCAATCTATTCTCCCCGGCTGGCTTGGCCATTCGTTATTGCCAAGTCCCCTTTTTAACATCAAGGCTTCCCAAAGCCAGCTCTGCATCACACTAAGTCTGCAGGGGTTTAGTAAGTGTTACGGGGGGGGAAAAAAAAAAGTTCTGTGATCATAAATGATGGAAAACTTGAAACAAAAACTGTATTCTTTACTACCGAACTTTCCCAACCTTTTCACATGCCACTGTGCATTTTAACTCTGTAAAGCCGTGTATACAGCATTTTCGAAAAGTATTTGATCATGGAGTCCTAGTTTTCAAAGATCTTTTCCCAGGAGAAGTACCGCATGTAGCAATTCAGGGACATTTTGTGAGAGCATTTCGGGCTCCTCCCTGTCCTCCAGCTTCTGGCAGCATGGTGCTAACTGAGGGGAGATCAAAGGTAGACATAAAATACAGGGGATCATATGCATATAGGCTGTTCCCAATAGTTCACACAAAGCATGAGAATCCTGGGGCCAAAAATAAACTGCTTTTGCATTTTCCATTGTTTCGTTTTGCCGGGACACCAACATGAAAGATTTCTTCTCAGCATGATGACAACTCCCCTTCACGGAGACAGATAATCAATCAGTAGTTGACTATGCTCAAAACAAAGTGACAGACTCAGCAGAAGAACAAAGAATGCCCATCAGGGGAGCAAGAAAAAGGAGGGGACTTGGGAACCATGTCTGTTAAGAGAAGTGATCCCTACCACCAACAGCTACATTTCCAGGGGCGCCATTTATTACCATAACCCCCTACTTCAAACATGGAGTTCACAGTCCGGGTACCTCCATCCATCTTTCAGTTGACAAACAGCATCATACATCTTCCTTTCACCTCTCCAAAGAGCTACAGCTGAACTAGAGCACCCCTCCCCCAGTCTCTCCCCGCCTCCTGCCTCTTCAACCTGGGCACTATTCTTCTCTAGGAGTTAAACAAAACCAAGCTGTTCCACCCAGCAGTAATAGAGCCTGACCTTCTTCTCAAAGAGCTGGGGGCTCCAACCCAGGAGGCAAGCCAGCTGGGAAGACTGAACAATGCAGTAGGCAGAAGCAAGCACATGAATATTCAAGCATGTTCAGGGGCACTGAGAGTCACTTACCCCAAAGGGAAGCCCGACCACTCACTCGTACTCCATAAAGAGCTAAGAGGACCAGCCAGATAACACTGAGCCTTTCAGATTTCCAGCGTTGATCAGACAGAACTCTAGTGGCCAGACATTGCTCAGATTCCAGAATGGAGAGCAGGAACCATAACCAGCAGTCTCCCTCTGCTCCAATTCCTTCCCCCAGGGCTTTTCTGAAGATTAGCCCCTGAACTGCACTATCCACATCATCTTGGGTCACCCCATCCCCCATCCTGTAAATGGAAAACTCCATGCTTATGGAAGAGGCTTCCCCAAATAAACATAGCGGGTAACTAGTGAGAACCTAACCCTCACGTCACATCCATTATACATTCCACTAGATGGACTTAGAGGTATCCAACCTTAGGGACAGAGCACCCACTGAATTTCTAGGGAAAACTTCAGAGAGATACACATCCTTCCCAGAAAAGACTCCATGGTTTTCATGACGTGCTCAGGGGAGTAGATAATGAGTATTAAAAATCATTGCCTGCCACAGGGAGTAACTCAGGTCCCAAAGCAGAAGGAATGGCACAAAGAAGTTGGACTCAAACACCAGCTACTAGTTTTAGGGACAGAAAGAAAAACAAATAAATGAATCATAGGGGTTGGGGGAGTGGGGGGGTGGGCACTGGTTGGGCTGCCCTGAGGGAAACGAGGAGATAGGGGATATTGGTTTTGTATTCCCCCACCTAATCTGTTAGCTTGCTATCCTTAATCTCATATTCTTCATCCCTTTTTTCACTTATCCTCCATAATCAAAATCTATCTGCACCATATCCCACATCGCAGGCTTTGAGTTCTTTTGAAAATTTGTCCACACTAAAGTATTAATGACTTACTGAGGTTTTTCTGCACATGAGTCTTCACTGCCTTAAACAAGTCAATAATATAAGACACCATAGCAGTCTGGCTTAGGAGCCATTTGGGTAGCAAAATAAGCCTTTCAGGGATGCTCACAGATGGGAGCTAATTTCTGAAGTCAGAGCAAAGGGTAAAAACAATGCCTACTCAAACTTATCTTTGAAGAGCCCATAAACCTCTCATAAATAGAATATAGTGAACGAACGTGATCTTTTGTATCAACACTGGAAGGCAATATGTATAAGACAGCAACCATGCTATATGTCAAACTTCAAATCCTTAAACACTGACGTATCACTAGGTGTGGCAAAAAATTTTCCCAACACAAGATACCATACAAATCAAGACCAACTGAGCCCCTGTCTTTCATGTCTTCCCATCTCATGTTTACTCCAGAACTTTCCGTCATTGGAGGGAATGGTAGGTAGGACTGCCTTTGCTATTTAAATTGTTGCTTTCTCGTGCATGCCTGTAGTTATTGTTTTGGCTGCTCTGTCTCAGAAAGGCATGTTTCTGGGTAAGACATATCTCTGCTACAATTCCACACTGACAAAGTGGGTCATAGGTTTCTGCTCACATCACTGCTGGCTCGAAGACTCACTTGTTTTTAAAAAAAAAAAAAAAAATTTTAACGTTTTATTTTTGAGACAGAGAGAGACAGAGCATGAACGAGGGAGGGGCAGAGAGAGAGGGAGACACAGAATCAGAAGCAGGCTCCAGGCTCTGAGCCATCAGCCCAGAGCCCGATACGGAGCTCGAACTCACGGACCGGGAGATCGTGACCTGAGCCGAAGTCGGACGCCCAACCGACTGAGCCACCCAGGCGCCCCAAGACTCACTTGTTTTTAAAAGTCACCTTCGGGGCGCCTGGGTGGCGCAGTCGGTTAAGCGTCCGACTTCAGCCAGGTCACGATCTCGCGGTCCCTGAGTTTGAGCCCCGCGTCGGGCTCTGGGCTGATGGCTCAGAGCCTGGAGCCTGTTTCCGATTCTGTGTCTCCCTCTCTCTCTGCCCCTTCCCCGTTCATGCTCTGTCTCTCTCTGTCCCAAAAATAAATAAACGTTGAAAAAAAATAAAATAAAATAAAAGTCACCTTCGTGGCCTGTCTCAATTAGTCTTTAAAGGAGAGAATTTGTCCTCTTTTACTCTCTCGTTTCTTGGAAAGGTGAATGAGTGATGAAGTCACCGAATCTGGACCTATCTGAATTTGGAGAACCTAGTCTACGGCCATACCACCCTAAACATGCCTGATCTCATCCAGATTTGCAGAACCTCAGTAAAAGAAAGCGTAGTGGAGTCTTGAGGTCACATCCCAGTTATGCCTTGACTCACTGGAAAAACATGGGGCAGCCTCACCCTCTCTGCCTGTCAGCATCTCTATCTACACAAGGAGGAAATTAATGCTGAGGAACCCTGATTTTCTTTCTCGTTCTGAAATTTTGTGCTTCTGGCTCCGCTCTGCCACTGGCTGGCCAACCTTGGCCAACAGCTTCCCTTACCTGGGCTCCAATTCTGACTCTTCCACTTCTGGCTATGTGACCTCTGGTCCTATTTGACCTCTGTGATGACTCAAATTCCTCCAAGGTAATGGGGACAGAATAAAGGTCCAAGCTTCACGGAATTATGCAAGATTAATCCACGGAAAGAGCACAAGGAGCCCATGAACAAAGTAAGTGAATAACGGAAGCCACTGTTAGGAGAAAAGGAGACCGTTGGGCCAACGGACCCATCAGTCTCCAGCTCCATTCTTCCCTGGATCCACTGCCCGTTTTCTGGTCGGTCATGTTTGCCGATTGTGGATGAGCACCAAATGTCATTGAGAATCAATCGTGTGCTCAGCCTACTCTGTAAGGAAAATTCCTGATTGTGTCAGGGGCAGCAAAGACATGTTTGCCCTGGTGTAGAATACCTTACTCAATACCTTAGGGTGGCAATATTATCTAGCAGGTACAACCCCACCACCAAGAACAGGAAGTTTAGATTCTAGTCACTGCCCGTCACGAAGTATGACCTAGATTACTCATTCTGGCTCTGTCATTGCCTGTGTAAGCCCTCCCAGGCAATGCACCTGAGGGGCCCAGATGAATCCTAAGTTGGGGAGAAGTTTCTCCGACCCCAGCTCACATTAGGGCTCTCCACAAAGAGCAAGGTATGGGATTTCCCACATTCTGAGGTTATCACAAATCTCTGGGATGTGCTTTGCTTGATCCTTGTGTCAGCCCTGCAGGGGAAGCAGACACACCAGTATCCCCATCACAGATGGCCCAGGGATGTGGTCACACAGGTCACAGAGCAAATTAGTGCAGCGGCAAGAAGACAAACCCCATTCTCTCTACTCCAAATGTTCTTTTTTATTTTCCCAGCCACCAAACATAAAGGATCCTCCCCCCGCCCCCATCCTTCAGTCTAAAATACCTCAGGATCTCTATGGCGACTGGAAATTGCCCTAATAGCCCAAGCCATGGAGTCACCCATTGCTGACATCCTCAGCTCTTGCCTGATCCCTGACCTCTGCCTCATTCTGAATCATCCCAGATCTCTGGGAATAACGCTCTGGCCATCTCCAACCTGCCTTCTACCCCATAAAAGAAGACGGGTTGAGCGATCGCCCTTGCCGGCCAGTTGTCCAGCTCCTGAAAGGTCACCCACACCCTCTGTTCTACCTTCCTCCGCCCCAGCTCGAGAGCCCCGAGGACTGCCTCAGCCGCACTGCGTCGGTCCTCTCTCGCCTTCTCCCAATCCACGCATCACCGGGAACAACAGTGCCGAGCGCTCTCGGCTGCCCAGACCAAGGGCTACAGGGCTTCCAGGCAAGGCTGGGGGTGGCAGATGGGGGCGGAGGGGACTCGGCTGTGCACCCGGCCCCAACTGCAGCCCAGCGACCCCCATCTGCGGCATCCCCGCAGCCACCCAAGCCACGCGTCCCCTCCTGCGCACGTGCGCATCTGTCAGGGCACTGACACCCGGCTGCTCGCTAGCCCTCCGTGACCCTGATTGAGATCCAGCCCCTTCCCCCTTCCTGGATGGAAACTGGACTCTTGGCAATAAGGGTGGGTTGGAAATGCAGCTATGCTGCAAGAAACCCAAATTTACAGAGAGAAAATTGATTCAATGCAGAAAAGGTGTGCTTTAAACGAAGCCAGTTCCAGTTAAAATTGCGTAGCTGCAGGTTTGACGTCAACCCCCTCAGCCTCCGCCTTCCCTACGGTGCAAACTCTGCGCAATCCATCATGCCCTCTCCTCCCACCCCGGGACGTGATATCTTCACGCTATCCTCCTCTCCCTTTATCAAAGACTGCTTTCAGAAAAGACATCTCCTATCTGTCCTTTACGGCAGAGCAAGAATGTCAGTCACTGTGTCTTCTCTGCTATAAATATGTCCACGCCTCGCCTCCTGACTGTGGAACAGAAGGTTTCAGGGGCCACACAATGAGGTATGGGGGAATGACCAGGGACCCGAGAAGGAAGTATGGAGTCCTGTGCGACCTTGAAAAAGATACTTCACTTCTCTGGGCCTCAACTCTCTCATCTGACCAGTGGGCATGGTAAGATCAGAGAGAGCTATCTCGTGGGGCTGTTTCATCCGGGGAGAATTTGTTAACAAGATCCAGTGATGAGAAACCTGGGCTTAAGTCACTCAGGCCTGAGTTTAAATACTAACTCTAGCTGTGTGACCTATAGCAAATTACTTACTCCGTCTAAGGCCAGCTTGTCCATCTGTCATACTAGGGCAATTAAATTTTAAATGCTTCACAGGGTTGAGAGAACTAAAAAAAGACAATGGAGCCTGTATAATGGAGTAGTTAAAAGCACGGACTCTGTATTCAGATTATATGGGTCTAAGCCCAGCTCTGCTATTAACTAGCTGCACGACCTTGGGAAAGTCACTTAAGCACCTCTCTGTGCTTCAGTTTGTCATCTGTAAAGTGCTACAGCGTGTACGGCCATGGACAGCTATGGGAACTCAGTGATTTAACACATATGTAAAGTATTTACAACAGTACCTGGCCCTGGAACATGATAAGCATTAATAAGCATTAGCTATTATTAGCATTGTTGTTTAAGTAAAGCCCTTAGTACCATTCCTAGCACATGGCAAGGACTCCATAAATGATGGCCATTACTATAATGTCCAAATATAAAACGGTTTCATCCTGTATCATCCTGCGACTGCCCCTGCCACCCTGCCATGGGAGGACTCTCTGGTCCTTAAAAATCAAAGGGACAGGGTGGGACTGGGGCATACTTAAGACTCCAAGTGACTTGCAGGGCAGTGCTTAAGGAATGGTAGGTACACTCAGTCACGTGCCCAATACGCTGGTGGTAAAAGTAAGGCATAAGGAAGGAAGTTGAAAAGAGAGACACGGGGGCAAGAGAAGCAGCTCTGGTTTCCTCCGTGAATCCCACAGCCAGGTTGACCCTCCACTTGCATCCACAGACCAGTGTGGCAAAATTCGCAACAGCCCTGCTGAAGGTGATGACCAGAAGACTCACTTCTGTGCAACGAGAAGAAATGCCCCTCCACGTCCCTGAATCAGAATTTTGTGCCTTCTCTGGCCCGTCTCCTTACTTACCTATAAGGCGGTTGAGGCCCAGAGAGGGAAAGGAGCTTACCCAAGATCACACAGCTGAGTGGCAGTCAGAACTCGAACCAGGATTTCTAACCCCAAATCCAAGATATATCCACTAGGCCAGGTGCTTAGAAAGGGAAATTGTGGCACAGGGACGTGACCCACGGGCTCTAGAACAGGTCCTCTTAAGGGGGAAAGGCCCAGGAAAGTGGTGTTTGAAACAACCAGCTGTGCACTACCCCCTTTACATGGGTGAGACAGGTTTATCTGTCCTTCACCCTCCCTGCTACTGTTTCTCAGCTTCTGTGCCCCAGTGCTTTGCAGACATGCCCTAAAGATTGTCTTGCCCACTGAATTATATGTCTCTATGCCATGCTTCCCTAAGGGGCTCCAGATGTCCATGCCATTGGTATAATTGCTGCAAGGCTCACCCGGAAAGGGGGGCAGGGGAGGGGGGCTTCAGACACAGCTACAAGGCAAAGAAAAAGGTTATTCTGTGACTATCAAAAGATGATCTATCCCCACGTTTATGATATCTGCCTTGGCTGCTTCTTATTGGCCAGATGGTCCTGGAGTTAATATATTTCTATCCAACAAAATACAAAAGGGAAGCAGCTATAGCCACTGCTGCTGTTGGCGCTCATACGAGCTTTTCTGCAGATGATGTTGGGGAACGCAGCCTAAAACGTTCTGCAGCAATGACTGTCGAAATGTCCACACGAGACCCACAGGCAACACTGCCCCGACTATCTACACACCCAACTTTAGCGCCAAACCACTACCCCTCACTTCAGCACATTGTAAATTCCAGAGAGACAGATGTGGTCAATTCTCTCTGGTCCTTATGTTTTGAATGCAGATAAAATCTAATCATTGAACAAGTCGTCGCCAAACATCACTACAGAATTCCGTAAGGATTACAAAGACAAATAAAATACAGTTCCTCCTTCTGAGGAGCTTAGAGTTTCAGACACATAATAGGTACTTATTAGAAATCAAAAAAAAGGGGCGCCTGGGTGGCTCAGTCGGTTGAGCGACTGACTTCAGCTCAGGTCATGATCTCATGGTTTGTGAGTTCAAACCCCGTGTCGGACTCTGTGCTGACAGCTCAGAGCCTGGAGCCTGTTTCAGATTCTGTGTCTCCCTCTCTCTGACTCTCCCCCACTCATGCTCTGTCTCTCTCTGTCTCAGAAATAAATAAACGTTAAAAAACAATCAAACAAAACTCTAAAATGCATCTGTTTACTAGCCTCTGATGCAGCCTTTGTCAACTTTCCACTAAAATGTTCAGAGGACAGAGGAAAACACACAAATATTCATAATGAAAAAGGAAAGAAACAAACTCTGACAGAAACGTGTACTAAATTGTGAGGCAGCTGATGCTGCTAGAAAGAAATATACCAAAGCCTTGCCTCAAGATGCCCAGGTTTTTTTCTCATGAGACTCTAAAAAGTATCTCCCCACCATCTGCCCTGCTCAGAGACTCAAGCAAATCACCAGTCACCTGGCTACTACACGGACGCTGCCTTTTGAGGAGGCTGGCACACAGGGCTTAGTCCATGGTGCACAGTAATCAAATATCTGCAAAATGACAGTGAGTGAACAAACCGTTCCCCGATCCCCCCTTTCTCACACCGCTACTCCTCATGCCCCGAGTTCTATATCCTTTGAGAGACAGCAACTCTGAGGGCATGAAGCAGGGAGAGCCGGAAATGTTAAATTGCATCCTGGAACATGTCTTTCTTACACATAAAGTAATTCAATCTAGAAAAGAAAAAATATATATATTTCTGGTAGCAATATATGCTGAAAATTGGATTTTACCTGTATTCCCTTGATTCAGAGTATCAGGGAAGAAAAGGTAGAGGGACTAGGGTGAAATGCCACCTTTGCAGAACAGAGTGTCATTAATCTGAATTTCTCAGTTTGGGGCACTATTAACACCTGGAGCCACACCATTCTTTTTTGAGAGTTCCTTGTGCACTGGAGGACATGTAGCACTATCCCTGACCCCTACCCACTAGGCACCTGTAACACACACACCCCTCCAGACATTAACATCTGTCCCCTGGGAGACAAAACCACTGTCAATTGAGAAGCACTGTCCTAAATGAATGTTTAAGAAACTACAAATTGTATGGTGAGCTATTCATAGTACCTTGCCCCTGAGTTATAAAGCTGACCCATCACCACACAAATACCTCCAGACAAGAGCCAGTAGAATATTGACAAACAGAAGGTTCTAAGGTAGTTGGAAGGATAACAAAGCGTGGAAAAGAGTTACAAGCTTTAGGGGGGAAAAAACTAATGCAGAAAAAAAAAAAAAAAAACTAATGCAGAACAACAACAACAAAAAAAAAAAAAAAAAGGAGGAAGAGGAGGAGGAGGAAGAAGATCATCCCAAAGACCCCAGAAATGATCCACTGCAAGATATAGAAGAAAATTTCAGAAAATTGTTTTGTGTCCTCGACAGAGAGCACAAAGATCTGTTGTCCATGAAAGAAGCAGGAAACCATTAGGACAGAT
This sequence comes from Felis catus, assembly GCF_018350175.1. NCBI lineage: Eukaryota > Metazoa > Chordata > Mammalia > Carnivora > Felidae > Felis > Felis catus. Next base: position 194,866,063 of record NC_058368.1, read on the forward strand.
AGGCAATATGGAAAGATAACAAATACGATATGATCCATAAAAGGATAGAATGAAATTTAAATGGATGAGGTGTTTTTTTTAAGAGTTAGCAAAAACTAAAAATATCATCACAGAATTAAAATACACAGGTGAACAGAATTGATAAAGCAGAAAGCCACAACAGCAATATGAGATGCTATCCCAGACTGCCAAACGAAAGGGAAAAGACAAAACCCATGAGATAATTGGAAGGAAGGGGATAAAGGTTAATATGTAGGTAGTAAGCATTTCTAAAAATGGCACTAGAAAAAAGAAATAGAAGCAATAACCAAAGGTAAAATAAAAATTAAATGTGTTCACATGGAAAAGACTCATGAATATATATAGACTGGAAATGTCCACTGGTTTGCAGATCAACTCAATTAAAAGTCACCCTCATATAAAAGTGTAATCTTTTTAGGAATTACATGGATAGAGACAGCAGTGCTATGTGTATGTGGTAATTTTAAAAATAAAGAAAAAAATGGGGTTCTTACAAAGGAACAAAAATCAGGTAGTTCTCATATTTCTGCTCTGAAATGAATTATGACCAAAAATTACACTCCATTTATTCTTGGTAGGCAAGGGCTCAGAAAAAAAAACATGCTATCCATGTTCACTTCCTCTATTTTTTTTTATTTTGAAAGATTTTATTTTTAAGTCATCTCTACGCCTAAAATGGGGCTCGAACTTATAACCCCAAGATCAAGAGTGTCATGCTCCACCAACTGAGCCAACCAGGTGCTCCTGTTTCTACTTCTTTTAAAACATGGTGCTGATTCATAGAGCACGTGTACCCCAATGTTTATAGCAGCTCTTTCAACAATAGCCAAATTATGGAAAGAGCCTAATGTCCATCAACTGACGAATGGATAAAGAAGATGTGGTTTATATATACAATGGAATACTACTTGGCAATGAAAAAGAATGAAATCTGGCCATTTGTAGCCACATGGATGGAACTGGAGGGTATTACACTAAGGGAAATAAGTCAGGCAGAGAAAGACAGATACCATATATTTTCACTCATAGGTGGAACTTTAGAAGCTTAACAGAAGACATGAGGGGAAGGGAAGGGAAAAAATAGTTACAGAGAGGGAAGGAGGCAAACCATAAGAGATTCTTAAATACAGACAACAAACTGAGTGTTGATGGTGGGGGGAAGTGGGGGAGAGGGGAAAATGGGTGATGGGCACCGAGGAGGGCACTTGTTGGGATGAGAGCTGGGTGTTGTATGTAAACAATGAATCATGAGAATCTACCCCCAAAACTAAGAACACACTATCTACACTGTATGTTAGCCAACTTGACAATAAATTATATTTAAGAAATAAATAAAAATAAAGCTAATATAAAAGAAATAAAAAATTAAAATAAAATAAAATATCCCTTAAAGGTATACCCCAAAGAGAAAAGAAAAGACAAGACCTCAGAAATAGAGGCCTGATGGTATAAAAAGATGGACAGTAAACATTGAAACCAGGGAATGAGAGATGAACCTCAATGATTGTTAACTCTAGATAAAATAATGTGAAAAATTGTTATTGAATAGAATATAAAAATTACTAATATAGCATAAATAATCTAGATCTAAATCCCAAGGTTACATTAACAGAGATGTAATGTACGAGATCAGAGGTTTACTAAAAGCATACTGTTTTAAAGTTAATTTTGCTCTTAACAAAATTAGATAAATATAGAACCAACATTGCTCTCAAAAACATTTAAAATAATCATAAATGGGATATAATTAATATAACTGTTCAAAAACACCAGGAAAAAATAACAATATATACTCTAGGAAACACAGAAAGTAATAAAACAAGAAAGTATAAAGTAACAGAAAATAAAATTTTATAAGCATTAAAAAATAAATTCAAATGAGTTTAACAATTCTCTTAAAGACAAAAACTCTCAAAAATTTTGCCACATACAACTAAATTCCATGGTATTGAAAAGGGATGTCTCGGGGCGCCTGGGTGGCTCAGTCGGTTAAGTGGCCGACTTTGGCCCAGGTCATGATCTCACGGTCCGTGAGTTCGAGCCCCACGTCGGGCTCTGTGCTGACAGCTCAGAGCCTGGAGCCTGTTTCAGATTCTGTGTCTCCCTCTCTCTGACCCTCCCCCGTTCATGCTTTGTCTCTCTCTGTCTCAAAAATAAATAAATGCTAAAAAATAAAATAAAATAAAAATTAAAAAAAAAAAAAGGGATGTCTCTAAACCAAGTAACACATACCCCAGAAAAGTTTAAAAATGAAAGAAATGGAGAAATACCGGACAGGCAGCTTAAGAAAAAAATCAGGATCACAATATTGTTACCAGGAAAGTAGAGCTCAAAGTTCAAACAAGAAGCCTCAAAGAAGATAAAGCAAATCATGTTATAAAGGATAAAATGCATAATGAAAAATATTAGATTTCTATGCATCAAGAAATTTCTTTGAAACAAATTATGTTCTATAAATATTGAGGACAAAAATTAGTAGTGAGATAACTAAATACACTTAAATCTTTGACTAGGAAAGTGAACAAAAATTAGGACAAGAAGGATGTGAATAATATAAATTAATTACGTTGATTTAACAAACTGGGTATGGTACAATAAGGGAATATGGCTTCCTTCCAGCACTCAAGAAAGTCATAAAAATTGATCATTTATTAAGCCACAATGAATAGCTCAATAAGCTGCAAAACTAAATGTATAGAATGCATTCCAGATTGTAAAGCAATAAAACTAAAAACAAGAGTTTTAAGTTTTTAAAATACCAACCCCTGAGAAATTATTAACACTCTTACATGACTTGAAAAAGTGAAAGTCAAAATCATTACTACAAATCATTTCAAAAATAGTAAAATTTGATACTTCTATATATTAAAATACATGAGATGCAGCAACCAAAGCTATACACGTATTAAAATTTATCACTTCACATGTGTCATTGTTCAATAAGAAAAGGTGGAAATAAATAAAGCATTGAAGACAAGATGTTAGGAAAAAGAATAAACTAAGGTAAGAATAAATGTAAAAACAAAAACAATGGCACCACAAGGGTGGCTCAGTCAGTGAAGTGTCCCACTCTTGATTTCAGCTCAGGACGTGATTTCAGGTTTCATGGGATCGAGCCTCACATCAAGATCTATGCTGACAGGGCAGAGCCTGCTTGGCATCCTCTCTCCCCCTCATTCAGTCTGCCCCTCCCCCACTTTCTCTCTCTCTCTCTCAAAGTAATAAACATTTTTTTAAAAAGCAAAAACTAATGAATTTAATTGATAAATTGACTTGATAAATTATCCAAGGGTCCATTAAAATTTTTTAAAATACTTCTGGAAGTGTTATCTCCTTGTAGTTTTGATTTGCATTTCCCTGATGACAAGTGATGGTGAACATCTTGTCATGTGTCTGTTGGCCATCTGTATGTCTTCTTTGGAAAAATGTCTATCAGTGTCTTCCACCCATTTATCAACTGGATTGCAGCTACGTGGATGGAGCAAGACAGTATAATGCTAAGCGAAATAAGTCAGTCAGGGAATGGCAAATACCATATGATTTCACTCGTATTTGGAATTTAAGAAACAAACAAGTATGGGGGAAAACAGAGAAAGGCAAACCAAGAAATAGACTCTTAACTATAGAGAACTAACTGATGGTCCCAGAAAGGAGGTGGGTGGGGGATAGGTAAAATAGGTGATGGGGATTAAGGAGGGCACTTTGTGATGAGCACAGAGGGTTGTATGGAAGTGGTATAGTGAATCACTATATTATACAACTGAGACTAATATTACACTGTATGTTAAATAACTGGAACTTAAATAAAATTTTTTTTAATTTAATAAAAATACTTCTAGAAAATCTGAGACAAAAGTGAAAGCATTTTCAATGTAAAATATTAGAAATGAGATTTTCTTTTTCACTATAAACAACACTTTGCTTAATTCAAGCTAATAGATTTTTTAAATCTCATTGAAATGGATTATTTTCCAGGAAGAAAATAAATCAACAAAATTCATTCAAAAAGACATTTAAGGAAAAAAAGAAAAAAGCTTGACTATTCCAGTAGCAAAGGAAGAAACTAAAAGTTTGAACTTCATCTTGTATTGTATGCCAGAAATAATTTGCAATGGGTTTAAGAATGAAATTTGACATGTAATTCTTAAGTAGAAGAAAATGTTTTTTTTTTAATTTCAAATTGTATCAGTCCTCATACATATCAAAAAAAAATCGACACAGAGAAAACACATTCACATAAAGAAAAAAAATCTGCAGATTTGACTCTACTGAATAGGATTTCAGTATGAATAACATCTTTAAATATTAAGAGACAAATTTGTAACCTGGAAAAAGTAGTTTCAACACACATGACAGAAAGAGGTATAATACCCTCAATGTAAACAGAATAAGAAATAGATAATCATTAACAGAGATATAAACGGGGGACAACAAGAAAAACATGTTCACCCTCTTTAACATGCAACAAGCAAATTCAAATAACAATAAGATCTATTTGCTTCTACTGATATTTTAAATAATTCCCAGCTTTAACAGAGGTGAAGAGATTGATGCTATCTACAGAAAATGGATATTTTAACTTTTTTAAGTCCTTTCTACAAGGACAATTTGGCCATTGATATCCAAAGCCTGAAAATATACATATTCTTTGACCTAGTGATTCTACTTGTAGGAATTTATCCTAATGAAATGGGTATACAAGATAATTTATTTACAGAAATTGTTCATGTTACTATTTATCACATAAAATATTGTTTGTGCTGTAAATGGCCAATGATAATGAATAATGTGATATGTTTGAATGATCGAACATTATATAAGCACAAAGTATAGAATATTAAATGTCATTTTAAAAATGTTATTACAGCTTATGTTTTCAAAGCTCATATTTTTTTAAGAAAAGAGCATCACAATTCCAGATGCGCATCATAATCATCTCCAAACATGTTATACATTCAGACTCCCGGGCCTCCTGAATCAGCCCAGGTGTGGACCCAGGAATCTGTACTCTTAAAATGCTCCATATATAAAGATCTGTACATGAAGCCTGAAAGTATCTATGACATGTTTATTTTGGGATAGAAAGAATATAGATAATGTTTATTTGTGCTTTATGTGCCTGTTTTGCATTTTCTATAATGAATGCATGTATTGCATTTATCAATTTAAAAATTCTAAGTTTAACGTAAATTGACCATGCAAGGTGATCTGTGATCTGATAAAGAAGCCCTAAGGACCATGGTTCTGAGAGATTGTAGGAAAAAAAAAAAATTAAGGCAGAAAACATGAACTGGTGGCCCACAAGGTACATCTGAATCCTAGACCTCTTTAATCCACATGGTGTTTTAATATTTTAAAAGTGATTGTCCACATTGAAAAATAGGGAGATTCCCCATAATAAATACTGACTTCCATCTTCTCTTGAGAAGAATACTTGGCCATGCTGGGCCCAGATGGCAGGAACTGATTACAGTAGAGTGACTCCTCCCTAGGTGGGCAAGGGCCCTTAAGTTTACTACTGTCCCCACCGCTCCCTAATGTCCTCCTCATCCTGAGGTCAAAGCCAGGTACCTTTAAAAGCACACATTCTTTTTGAGGGAGGGAGCCAAAACATAAGAGACTCTTAAAAACAGAACAAACTGAGGGTTGATGGGGGATGGGAGGGAGGGGAAAGTGGGTGATGGGCATTGAGGAGGGTACCTATTGGGATGAGCACTGGGTGTTGTATGGAAACCAATTTGACAATAAATTTCATACTTAAAAAAAATAATAAATAAAAAAATAAAAGCACACATTCACTAGTTTGTTGTTGTTGTTTTTTAATCTCGAACCAAACTGTTTTTACATTACCTGCCTGATCCCTGTGTGTATTTGAGTCTAAGATCCTGTGATTAAGCAAATACCGAGTCAACATGTAAAAAGTGGGGGAGACAAGGTTGAGAGCCACTGTTTTAGGGGAAAGGGTGCTGGCAGGGAGAGCCCAGACACATCTGAGGGTGAGAAAGGAGACGATACTTGGTGGGTGCTGAGCCGTAGCAAGGAGTTTGGAGACACCCTGGATTCAAACTCCAGCCTTTCCACATCCTGTCTGTGCTCACTGAACTCACAAGAAGCATTTGCTTCTCTGGGCCTCTGTGTTCTCATCTGCAAAGCAAGAGTCATATTCCCTTCCCTAGAGGGCTGTTATGAGGGTTGCATGGGATGAGGCCTGTACCAGCTCCACACAGTGTTTGCTTTATAGTGAGTACTCCATAAATGCAAGCAATTTTGAGCATTATCACTAAGATCGTACCCAGTAAGTACAATGGAGGGATGAAGGAGGGAGAGGGGGACGAGAGTTGCTCGTGATAGTTGGGGTCTTCTATATACCTTATAACATGATCTCATTTTATCCTGAGAAACCTACCAGTAAAGTACCAGAAAGGGCTGGAGTGAGATGATGGAGACCAAAGCGTTTTCTGAGCCACAGAGAACTCTCCTGACACAAAATATTTGTAATGCCATCATTATTGGTCTCCTTTAACTAGCAGGCCTCATGAAGAGGGTTTTCCAATATTTGATCACTGATGTTTCCTGTCTCCCCTCTTCTGGCCTGACACTTCCCCTTGATCCATACCCATTCTTCACTCATCTAAAACAAAATGAATAGGCAAAATAAAAGTAAATGCTTCTTGACTTTCCCATCCCAATGACAGAGCAGAAGGCAAATACAATGGAAGAGCACACAGGGAAGCCCCAGGGTCGGGAGAGGGAGAGCCCATCACCCCCAAACAGATTGCCGCTGAAGGATCCGCCGTAAAATATCAGGGAGGTGGGCTTCCACCAGGAGAACGCCTAGGCCCTCCCTGCCTTTATCCTTTCCCAGCCCTCTGCTCACTCCAACCTCTGGCCTCAGGTTGGGTAAGCTAACTCCAGGCTTGAACCTTGAACTGTGTCAGCAGCACAGAGGAGACCTTACCCTGGGGAGGCCCCAGGCTCTACAGTCAGTGCTGCTTTCCTTTCCAGTCACTTCCTTTCCAGTGCCTTCCTCTGTTTCCTCATCTGTTCAGTGGGAGTAATAATCCCAGACCTCTCCACCTACCTCTTGTGGGTTTTACAAGGACTGTAGGTGAAGGGAAGAAAGTGCATGAAAATTCATATTTCAGGCCAAAGAAATTGAGGCCAAAGTCGTTAGTACCAGTGTCGTGCAGGCACCGTGTCCTTCTACAGCATGAATACATTCATGTGCCTGAATAGCAGTTTCCTTTGGACTTGTGTTTTCTGGGTAGAATGTCAGATATCTGAAGGTGTCAGAGAAAGCAGTTCGGTGTTGAGGGCCTTTGGGGGTCTGTGACATCCCTACCCATAACTTACCCACAATTTGTCCATGTCGGGGCAAGAGTTGTAATCCATCATCAACTTACTTCCCAGCTATAATCATCCGTATGAGTGCAGCTTACATTTTCCTAAGCCCTGTCCTCTTTAGGATCTTATTTGGTAGTTGCCAGACCCCACAGAGAAACACTAGGCATGGATCCTTGTCGCCTTCGACAGTGAAGGTGACAACACTTGGCAGGATTCTTCACGGGTTGAATGAAGTCAAATTAGGAAGCACTCAGCACAGGCATGACGCCATGACACCAGATAAGTAGTCCCTGAGTGGCAGTCAGGGTCTAGGTGGCCTGTAGCATCGTTAAACCCAGGCTCCGGGAGCACCCAGCCTACTGTGCTCAATCCAGAACATCTCTATCTTTTACCTGGGCAACTACAGCTTCTCCCTAAGTAGTGGCCCTGCCTTCAAAACATCCCATGAATGCCTTCTCCACACTAACGATCTTACTCCAGGCTGATTCTACCACTCCTCAGCTTAAAACCCATCATTAGCCCCACACTGGCCCACAATTAAGTCCAAACAACTTAAAGTGGCTTACTGGGTACTGGTGATGAGGCATCTGTCTCTCTCCCCATCCCCAAACTCCTTCTCTCCAAGCTCCCCATGTTCTAGCCACTACTGGTCTTCTCTCAGCTCTCCCAGAATCCTGTGTGCCCTCTGCTTCTGAGCTTTTGCATGTGCTGTGCCCTACCTGGAACACTCCCACCTCCCTGACTGTCCTGACCCACGCACACTGACCTCAACCTTTGACAACGCCCAATTTAACACTTATGCATCCCCCCCAGCTCTCAACTGAAACGTCACACCCTCCAGGAAACTTTCCTGACTCTAGGCAGGACAGAAACCTCTGCTACATGCTCCCAGAGCAACTTCTCTGTCCCTTCAGAACATACTGAAGGGACTAATCTGTTTTCTTCACTAGATGATGAAGTCATGTGTGGAGACGGAGGACGCTGAATCCCAAGAACCTAAGATAGCAGAGGGAAGGAAGGAGGGACAGAAGGAGACAAAGTGGGAAAGGAAAAAGAAACTGCCTTACCTATCCAAGACTTTCCTTATTCAGGCCCTTGCTTTGTCTTTATCTTTGGGTTTATTCTTCATCTGACCTCTGGGAAGAAATGAAGGGTAGGGAACCATCCCCAACAAACCGAAACAGAAGCATTATTTAAAAGAGAAGTTAAATAAAAGATTTAGTCTTTAAAAAATCAATATCCGTCAGGAACGTACCCATGGAAATTAAGAAAAATTCAGAACCAAGGATCAGAATATCCTCTAGGCCAAGGATTCCTTCTGAGAAAGCTCCTTTGCAACAGTCAATTCCTCACAGAGAGGGAAACAGAAGAGCCCAAAGTCCTGGCTGAGATACTAACAAATTATCTCAGGGATGGGAAGTACAATTACCCTCTTCTTCCTTTGTGTCCCATGGCAACTGATAGGGACTCCCACCTGTACTTAGGGCTTTATATGTCCATCTTGGCCTGCTAGACCACGAGCAACTGAAATCAGGACCCAGGCTGAACTGTGTCTGTCCCCCAGACTCAGTACACAGCCTGGCACATAGTAGATGCTCAAGAAATGTTTTCTGCATGAATGAATGAATGACCTTTACTCATACTCCTCTTTGAGTAAGCCACCTATGTCATGTAATCTTTCAGTGTGTATTTATTGTGTCCCTATACACATAACAAGACAAACGACTCCTCACCTGATTGAGTTTGCAATCTCTTGGAGAAGGCAGATATTGAGCACATAATTCCAAGTGTACTTGGAGTTAGGAAAGGGACATTCACTGTTGGCTGGAAGCTTCCACTATGGACGAGTTAAAGCTGAGCGATCAGAAAGCTGGATGGGATTTAGCCACGCAAAGGGACGAGAGGTGGGAGAGAAAGTTCAAAGAAACAGGAAAAGCATATGAGAAGGCCCCAGGTGGAAAAATGAGACCACAGAGGAGGACAGATTCTCCAAGCCTGAAAGCCAATGAGCGCAGTATGGTGTAGCCATTTCACACTCACCCTAGTAGGGGAGCTCTTTCTTCCAGTAAAATCCTCTGTGGAAGCCATTAACGTAAAACATAAAAGGAGAGCTACTCTGGTTGAAGCCACTCCTGTGTTTGCCAAGGAAGGCAAATATTTCAGCCCAGGGCTTCTCAACTTCAACATGCACACAAGTCAAACGGGGAATCTCATTAAAAGGCAGATTCAGCCTCAGGAGGCCTGGAGTGAGGCCTGAGATTCCGCATATCTACCAGTCCTCAGGTGATGCCAACCCTGCTGGCCCACCAGCATCCCCATGAACACCAGGATCCTAGCCAGTTATCAGGCAGTTAACTGGGACCCACGAGAATGCGGGGATGGCCAAACAATCTCTCCAGAATAGAGGCAGTCCTGTGTGGAATGTATTTCACCGCGCATGTGCGGGTCTGTAGGTCAAGTTGAGATGTTGTAAGCTGCGGGCCTGCAATGAGCTATTGTTACCGAGGTGGCTCATGTACACATGCTCACACCTACCTCCATGTGAGTGTGTGCGTTTCTTTGAACAGTGTGTATGTGCACGGGTGCACACACCTCAACAAATTCTCACAACAGAACAAGAACCATGGGCACTAAAAATAGCTCCTGGGACTTACAGCAGCATAATCCGGATTTAGGAGAAAATAAATTATTTGATCTGTCACTCTGATGTCAGCAGGTCACTTACAATCTACCCAAGTCTCGCCCTGTTTTTTTAGTGCCAGTGACAAAAGAGAGGAAGAGATCCTTGGAGCAGGGTTTCAGCTTTTTGGAAAGGAATGAGGTTAAAAAAAAAAAGGTCTCCCTACCCGAGTCTTGGTTCAAAGGCCTTGCTGTACTCCACGGACATCCCAAATGGCACATAATTGCAGTTGTCCGTGCCTGGGGAGCAAGGGGGCTAGTACTGCCTCGGGATTTCAGGACAATTTGAAAAGCACACCCCCCCCCCCCCCGCCACACACACACCTGTTACAATGCTTGAACCCACACTATTGGAATCTAATGTGCTCTTGTAATCTAATGATTTCCAGCCTAAAGGATTTTCAGTCTTCTGTAGGGGTTAATACTTTAAGCTTTTATCACGTAATTCTTCAGGGAGTTTGAAGAGCGGTAAGCGAAAGCAAGGCCTCTGAAATGCGACTCACTGTGAGCCGCTGGTTTTGTAAAACCACCTAAAGAGCAAATGTGACTCTTGGCTGTGCTAATAGGAGTAGAGGGTGCAGGGGCACCCGTGTGGCTCAGCTGGTTAAGCATCTGACCCTTGGTTTCAGTTTAGGTCATGATCTCATGGTTCGTGAGTTCAAGCTTCGTGTCGGGCTCTGCACTGACAGTGTGGAACCTGCTTGGGATTTTTCTCTCCCTCGCTTTCTGCCCCTCCCCTGTCTCTCTCTCTCTCAAACTAAATAAATAAACTTTGGGAAAAAAGAGTAGAGGGTAAGAAGGATGATGATCTCAAAGAATTCCATATATTCAGAGTCCACAGAGCAGCCAGAGTAATCTTAAAAGGCAAAGCCCTTTGGTGTGTGGCCATCGCTGTTAGAAGACCTGAGTCAGGTGTGCTTGAGTGGCTCAGTCGGATGAGCGTCCAACTCTTGATTTCTGCTCCAGTCATGATCCCATTCGTGGGATGGAGCCCTGTGTCAGGCTCCATGCTGGGTGTGGAGCCTGCCTGAGATTCTCTCTCTTCCTCCCTCTCCCCTCTCCCCTGCCCATGCACTCTCCCTAGTGACCTGAGAAGTCCTACACAACACAGCCCCAGTCACCCCTCCAGCCCCATAGCTCCTGAGGTTGTCTCCCTCACCAAGCTCCATCTACACTGGTTTGCAGTTCCTGCCATATGCCTAGCATACCCTCAGGACCTTTGCACATGCTGTTTCCTCTCGTCTCCCTTTTCACCTAGCCAGCCCTTGTTCATCCTACAAGCTTCAACTAAATGCTACTTCCTTACCAATGTTTCCATGACTCCACAATTCCTCAGGCTATGCACCTGAGTATCTTCTTCTGCTCCATTGTAGCAGCAGTAACAATAGCTAACATTTTCTCAGTGTTCAAAATGTGCCAAGCTTGACCCTAAGCCCTCTTCATTTGTTAGTTCCTAATAACAACCCTCATGAAGTCGTTACTATTATTATTTCCCCCCATTCAATAGATGGGAAAACTACAGACCAGAAAGGGGAAACAACTTGCCCAATGCCACCCAACGGTAAGTAATGGAGCTCAAGTTCAAAACGACCCAACCTAACTCCAGAATTCTTTGCTCAGCGTATGTTTTTCCCAGCAGACTCCAGAAGCCAGGAGCCAAGGTCCTTTGCATCCCTCCATCATCAGCACCCAGTACAATGGCTGGCACATGCAGGCGACTTAGTAAATATTTGTTGAACAAGTAATTGACTGAGTAGCTTAGAGTGGGGTCCAAGGAATGATGAGGAGTCTAGAAATTATATAAGAAAAGGGTGAGGTTGAAGAGTATGCTTAGCTGAGAAAAAGATGCATGGCCAACCTCAAAATTGGGAAAGAAATAGATTTCCTCTGAGTGGCTACAGAAGGCAGGGCCAGAAATGATTGGTAAAAAAAAAAAAAAAAAAAAAAAAAAAAAAATCACAGCAAGAAGATTTCAGCTTAGTAAAAAGACCATCATTCAGTGTTATGCCAAAATACAGAGTGCTTCCTTTAGGTAGTCAAGCAAAGGCTGGATCAGCATTTGAGAGGATGGTACTTTGGGAGACACGTGCTCCAGATGGGGATCCAAATGGGATGGTCCCTCTGTGTCCCTCCAACCCTTATATTCTCAGGACCCACCTACCTCTTCCTACCCCTCATTCCCAGAGGCTCCAAAAAGAGCATTTCAGCAGGAAAGCAAACTCACGATGGTTGCTCCTAAGAATAAAAGGATGGAGGATGGACTGGAGTTTTAACAAATACAATCCAAAAGGGAGACTCCATCCTCCCCTGTCACTGCCCCACCCTGTTCCCCACCCTCACCCCCTCCCCTGACATCCCAGGGAGGGAGGAAATCTTTTGAAACAAGGAAGCCCTCTCCTACCCTCTCTCCTCCCAGCCCTGCAGCCACTCAGGGCAAGCGCACTGCTCCCCACTGTCCTACTCCTCCCAGAATAAGTTCTGCTCTAAGGGATGGAAGGGGTGCCTGGGGTTCCTTGAAGGACTGGAGCAAAGTTTTCTTTTGCATTTAACTAAAAAGACAGAAGGGTACTTCTGCTACATGCCCTTTAAGAGCCTTCCACATTTACATTTTGATTTTAAGAATGGAATTAAATAGAGTAGTATGTTAGAACTAGGAGGGAACTTAAATACTATTCCATCCATTACCTTTGCTTTACCTTTATAGGGAAGGAAAGAAACGTTGTCACGGAGAGTGGAGGGAGCTTGTCCAAGGTTGCACAGTAAATTGGTACCAAATTGTAACTCAACTCACTGTCTCTGACATCTTATTTAACCTTTCTTTTTCTAAAATTCTCCAAGATTGTTTTCTCAGACCTGCTGCTTTCTGAGTTCAGGCAGGCCCTGTGTGTCCACCTTCTTTTGTGTCACCCCCACGGAGAGCCTTTAGCATGGTTCCACTTGGTAGAAATGCACTTGTGACTTGGAATTAACTTTGAACTCTTGAAAACCTTTTCATAAGGACCAGGTGATTTCTTTCCTGTCATTCAAGCCAGAGGCTCTGGAAATAAAAGCAGAGGAGAGACCAAAAGGGCATGTGCCTAAGTGACCTGCCTGTGACACTCTGACATTCTGATGTGTGTTTGGAGGCTGGGTCAGTGAACTGGCTCTCACTGTACCACTGGGGGAAAGGAAACCCTAGAATGAGTAGGCTAGACATAGCCTTAAAAATCTCCCAGTCCCATGATTCTCCAAAAACTAGTCCTTGAGTCTGCCATAAGGAAATGTTTAATGATGTGTGTGTGTGTGTGTAGACACCTTTCCTGACAAAGACTATCCTTTATTCTGAGACCATGTTCTTCTTTCTTTTCTAGTCACTACGTATCTCTTCTTTTATAAAGTGGTGGTGACAGTAGATGGTTTGGGGGTTTTGTTTTTAATATTCTTACCATCAAAATGAAAACTGATAACAAAGTTGACAACTCTGTGTTTGGTACCCCAATTTTTTGGAAATTTTAGAAAACCATGAAGTCTAGAAACCACTGACCTAAACCAGCCTTCTCTTTTTGACAGTTGTGGGACCAAAGGGCCATAGAAATATATAAATATTTCGTGTTCTGTGAAAGAAAATTCCTAGGGGTCCTGGGTGTCTCACTTGGTTGAGCATCTGACTCTTGATTTTGGTTCAAGTCTTGATCCTAGGGCTGTGGGATCCCAAACCTGGCCCCGAACCTGGCTCTGCACTGAGCACAGAGCCTGCTTAAGATTCTCTCTCTCTCTCTCTGTCTCTCTCTCTCTCTCTCTCTCTCTCCCCCGTCTGCCCCTCTCCCCTGCTCATGCTCTCTCTCTCTCTCCCTCTGCCCCTCTCCCCTGCTCATGCTCTCTCTGAAAGAAAGAAAGAAAGAAAGAAAGAAAGAAAGAAAGAAAGAAAGAAAGAAAGAGGAAAGGAAAGGAAAGAAAAGGAAAGGAAATTCCTAAAACGGAGTTAGACATGTTAAGGGGCCATAAAACAGAGCTGAGAGCCATTGGGAAAGTGAGCACATCCTCACCCAGATGGAACCTGAACCTATGGACTGTGCAAATATCATCCTAAAAAACATCCATGCACTTTGACCACAGGGCCAGAACCCCCCTCTCTTTTTTTATTTGAGAGAGAGCGCATGTGAGAAGGAGAGGGGCAGAGGGAGGGAGCAAGGGGGGGGGGGGTGAAGAGAGAGAGAGAGAGAGAGAGAATGAATCTTAAGCAGTATCCACACCCAGCATGGAGCCCAGCACAGCCCAACACAGGACTCCATCCCACCACCCTGGAATCATGACCTGAGCCGAAATCAAGAATTGGCCACTCAATTGACTAAGCCACCCAGGCGCCTCCTGGAAAAACTCTTCTGCAACCATTGCATCTCACTATCCAATTGCATTTTAACAGCTCAGCATTATTATAACACAGTCACATTTTGTTCAAAACAACTCGCATACATTTCTCCTCTTTCCTCTTTAAAAACTTAACCTCCTTTGTCTTTTCAGAGCACTCTTTGGATTTCGGTTTGCAATCTGTATCTCCTGGTTTGCAATCCCTGAGACCCCAGGTAAACACATACACTTATTTTTGGTTTTCCCACGGTCAACAGTTTTCATAGTCTCTTACAAACCAAATCCAATCTTGAGCATCCATTAAACTAGTCCTACCTCAGCACTGGAGCTGCTATATGGTCAAGAGGGCAAGTGGCTTAACTTTGGGCCTCTATTTCTCCATCTGGAAAATGGACACAAGTAATTCCTGTCCTGACTTCTTCACAGGTGGAGATCAACATATGTGAAAGTGTTTTGAATGTAAGGGGTTATTATAATGAGCTCTGTGCAAACAGCTACAAACTCCAATACCTGCAGTGCAGGCAGACAGTGGAAACAAGTGAAGGAGGACAAGTGTGAGTAAACAGATGACCGTTCCGTCTCGGTGTTGGGAATGCAATGAGGCATGGTGGGGAGTGGGGATAATTGGCAAGTCTGGCATCTGGAGTGGCCACCCCAGCTAATTGTTTCTATACAGCAATACAAGCTTAGATTAACCAGATATTCTCATTTTCAAGGACATTGGGACTTAAATGTTTATGCTCTATCTTTTGATTTTTAAATATTGACCACAAATTCAAACTTGGAAAATTGTGAGAGACAAACAAAATAATGTTATATGTGGGCTACTTCTATGTCAACCTCTGGTCTCAATGACTCCATTTCTCCCCTTTTCTGGAAGCCCTGTAGGCAGGTCGTATCAGAGAGTGCCCTTTATTGCCTAATGACAAGAACACAGCTCAAGACAACTTGAACAATACAAACGTGCAGCCAAGACTGGCCCCTGAGGATCTGTACACACATTTCAGAGTTGGGCAAGAGATAAAGCTGGCTAAGAAAACACCTCATGAATTAGGGTGACACTCTCTGTACAGGCTCTCCTCTCTAATGCTCTGAACCATTTCTCTGAACTCTCTCACCAACTTGAAACACAACTACCTTATCCCCAAAATGAAAGCAATTATAAGTGTCTTACCTGCCTAAATAAGATATTGGGCATAATGTGAGTAAAACAAAGAAATATACAGCAAGACTGTTTTGTCCCCAACAATGAAGATGATGTTGTTAATGAACAGCATGCCAGGCACTGTTGTATATTAGGTATATTAATTAATTTAGTCCCCATGACAATCCAATGAGGTAGGTGCTAGCAGTATTTTGTGAAACTGAAAACTAAGGCACAGAAAGGTTAAGTCATTGCCCAGTGCTACACAGCTGCATAGCGGCAGAAATGGGAGCCAACTGATTACAATCTTCCTTCCTGCTGAGATTCAGAATCCTTGTTGATAGAGTGACCCAAGAAAGCCTACCAACGGACCAAGCTGTCATGCAGATTTTTAAATTTTTTTTAATATTTGTTTATTTTTGAGAGAGAGAGAGCACGCGTACACACAAGCAGGGGAGGGGCAAAGAGAGAAAGAGGGAGGCACAGAATTGGAAGCAGTCTCCAGGCTCTAAGCTGTGAGCACAGAGCCCAACATAGGGCTCGAACCTACTAACAGCGAGATCATGACCTGAGCCGAAGTTGGACGTTTAACCTACTGAGCCACCCAGGCATCCCATGACATGCAGATTAAAATCTATTTTCCCTACTCTCACCTAACTCAATGCCTCGCACAAAAGAGGTCCCATTACCCTTATTATACATCCCTCCTCTTGGACTTCGCAAGTTGTTATGAAGATCAAATCATAGGATGGGTATCAGGAAGGGTATCTCAACCTCAGCGCTACTGACATTTTGGATCAGATAATTCTTTGTTGTGAGGAGCTGCTAGATGCCAGTGGCACACTCAACCACCCCCCTTTTGCCAGCTGCAACAGCAAAAAAATGTCCTCAGACATTGCCAAATGTCCCCTGGGGGACAAAACTGTCCCTTGTTGAGCTCTACGTGTGTCAACTATGATTAGTCAAATTCCTCTTCCTGGACCTCTGGTGATTCCCCCTGCTTCCCTGTTGCCTCTCACTTGCAGAGCCCCACCCTACGCTGGGAGGGGTCTCGGCTCCTGACTCTGGAATAAGAGACATCTCTCCAGGAGCTGCCTCTCCTCTGTTCTGAAACCCATCCCCAAGAACTTCTCATGTTAAGGGTTTCGTTGTTCATTCCTGCAGGAAACAGATGAAGTGTTAAAAGCAACAAACAAGACAGGAATGGGGAATAACAGAAGTTCCAGAGTTCTCCGGACAGTAGAGACATAGAGAAAAAGCTTAGATCACAAGTAACTTGCTCTGCGAGTGTTCCGCAAGACAAGCAAACGTTTCTAATAAATTTTAACTTGATAAACAAGCGATGTCTTGCAACACGAGTAGTACGTGATGCTGAATGTCACATGATCACAACTGAGCCAATGGTGGTGGTGGTGGTGGTGGTGGTGGTGGTGGTGGTTCTTCTTCTTCTTCTTCTTCTTCTTCTTCTTCTTCTTCTTCTCTCTCTCTCTCTCTCTCTCTCTCTCACTGTGGGATTGTGGGTGATTGTCTCCCATGCACAGATGCTGGGTCTCAGGCCACAATGTTTGGCAGAAATCAGTGATTTTTCAGAAGGTTGGAAGGTGCCCCCAACTGGCACTAGTGTGTTTTTTGTCCCTTCAAAGCACCTATGGACAGCCCTCCGCTGTTCCATACAAGAGTGAGCTTAGGAATGCTCTACTTCATTCTGGGTCCGGCTGCCTGCAGATCGAGACCCTTTGCTCAGCTGCCTTGTTGTCAGTTACATTAAATACAGTATATGACAAGAGTTTATTAATACTGTACTGTAGTCAACATCCATGCGAGTGTATACAATGGCCCCCATGCAGAAGAAGATTCCACTGAGCCAATAGAGAGTAGTGATTCCGTTAGTGATAGTGAAAGTCGCCCTACACAATAACGTTCCTCTCTCTTGTCTCCCTCACACCAGCCACGAAGGTTTTCAAAGGTAAGTGCAGGTTAATTTATTTGTCTTTATATTTTGTATTTTCTTTATTACTTTGTGTTATATTATAGTATTGTAATCATTTTTTTTCAACGTTTATTTATTTTTTTTTTGGGGGGGGACAGAGAGAGACAGAGCATGAACAGGGGAGGGGCAGAGAGAGAGGGAGACACAGAATCGGAAACAGGCTCCAGGCTCTGAGCCATCAGCCCAGAGCCTGACGCGGGGCTCGAACTCACGGACCGCGAGATCGTGACCTGGCTGAAGTCGGACGCTTAACCGACTGCGCCACCCAGGCGCCCCTGTAATCATTTTTATATGAATATTTTTGGGTTGTGAAATGAATCATCTGAGTTACCATCATTTCTTATGGAGAAATTTGCTTTGATACACAAGTGCTTTGAATTACAAGTGTGTTTCCAGAATGAACTATGCTCACAAACCAAGGTTTTACTGTATTACAATACCTACCTCATAGGATTGTCTGGGAGAACTAAGCAGGGCCTGCCCCACAGGAACCACTCAGATAAATAAATGATAAGCACATAGTAAGCACCTTACATGATTGGTCCTTCATTCCACAAATACTCTTTTATGCAGACCAGACACTGGCAAGTTTATTACAGCTTTGTGTACAGGATTCTACCCCTAAAACTTACAAGGAAGGAACTATCACCACACTGGAATTCATGGATCAAAACACTGAGCCTCAGTGCACTCAACAACCTTCCAAGGGCAGGCTAGCGGGTGGAGGGAACACGATCGAAGCCTTCTGCGGCATAGCAAACAAACACAGCTTGGTACAGCAGGAAGAGATTCAAGTCCCGGCGGCTCTGCCATTTACTCTGTGGCAGCCTGGAGTCCATAACTCAACCTCCCTGAGGCCCGATTTCCTCATCTGTAGGACGAGGGGTTGTCTAGCTCTAAAATTCCTTAACACTTACCCCTCTCAAACCCGCCTCCAAGACAAGGGATGGTAATTTGTCATTAAATTAGGATTAAGAAAAAAATGTTTGAGGGGGGAAAGAAAGAAGATTAACTCTCAAAGTGAGTGTTTCCCATTATAAAACCCCATTTTCTCGCTAAACACCGGATTAATGTTGCTGCAATTGTGTTGCTGGAATGAGTGGGGGAGGGGGAGCGGTAATGAACTTCTGCTGAGCAAAAATTTTCATCAGCGGGGGAAGAAGATCTAAATTAATGAGGAAGAAACGCTAAAAAAAAAAACAATCACGTCAGGCCAGCTTTCACTGGAATTACATTATTAACAAAATGCAATGAAACAACAATTGGTTCAAAGTGGAGGACAGAGAGGAAGCAGTGGCCTATTTATTCATAGAATCCCAGAATCGTGGAGCAGGAAGGAAGCCCTGGTGAGCACAACATTCTCCACAAGTAACCAAAATCATAGTAACAGCGACTGTTAAGGGCTTTATATATATATTATCTCATTTAATCCTCACAATCCAGGAATATAAGTATGATCTCCTTTTTTTTTTTCTTTTGCTAAGGAAACTATATCCAGAGAGTCTTATTTCCTTACCCAGCTAATAAATTGCAGAGCCACGATTTGAACGCGGATCTGATGCCAAATCTTGTTCTCGAAACTACATCATACAGCTTCACTCTGGCTGGCCTCTGCTGGAATGTGTCTGTTGCCTGGGTTCGTACCACCTCATAAGGGAGCCGTATTCCATGGCAGACGTCTCTCCACTACAAGGCATCTTCTTAAATTGAGCTGAATATACCTCCTTGTGACTTTGTCCATAAGACACCGACTCTGCCACCCCCCTCATTCCCAAGCTTGTGACCCGACGTCCCACAGAACCCAACATCTATCCCTTTTCTGCACAGTAGCCCTTCAGAGATTTAAAGTCCATGATCACCCTGACATTTCTCTAGGATAAAAATCCCCAGCTCTTTTCTTCGTACCCCACTTGGCAAGGTCTCCAGACCCCTCCGATCTCAACCACCTTGTGCAGGACAAACTCGAATATGACAAGAGTCTCTCGGAGGGCTGAACCCATATTTCTAAGTGTATCCTAAGTGTATCCAAGTTTATCTCCTCCCTCGTTCTAGGCGTGCTACTTCTGTTAATGTACTCCAGAGCCTATTATTTGTATTGGCAGCCAGATCACAGATTGGCTCATGATGGGCTTGCTCCCAAAGGGCTAAGATGTCTCTGCATCTTTTCCAAAATGGCCTTCTTTAGCCAGTGTATGACTCAGCGCCATAGTTCAACAATTAGTTGCTTCATAGGAGAATGCCCAAACAGATCCCACCAGAAAAAAACACCAAAAAAGCTCACGTCCCATTCAAAATCGCTTTTTCTTTGTGAGGAAACTAATTGGTATCAGTTGGTCCCACAGCAACAGATTATCCTGTTAACCAATAAAATAATCACCACCCCTCATATGCCCTTCAGTCTGTTTTATAAAACATTTCACCTCAATAACAAAAACTACCATTTTGAGCACTTAGGTGGGCACCAGGCAAGTTGAGTATCCTAACACAGGAGAATCTGGAAAGTTTGGCATGATTCTTTCCTTTTTCCAGATGGAGAGACTGGAGCACAGTTTTCAGTGACCTGCCCAAGGTTTTCACAATCACCTTACCACTTTCTCTCCTACAAGTGCCAGGACTGGTGTTCAAATCCAGTCTGCTGCTGGATCCATTTTTTTCCACCACAGCACAATGGCTTCCGAGTTCAAACTTCCTACCTGGTCCATCCCAAGAAGCAGAATTTGTCTACTTGTCTAACTTCTCAGTTAACCTTAGGATCCTAAGAAGGGAGAGACCAAGGGACTTACCTACATCCCAAAGACTGGTCTTCTTTCTGAGTCTTCAACAGCTAGTCTCTCTGTCCTGGATCCAGGCACAGAGGACGCCCCCTCCACCATCCCACCTTATTAATCCATGCTCTTCTTTCTAGCTGAGTCTCTCAGATCTCAGAGGACCTCTGCAGGTCAGAAAGTTGGAGAGGACAAAGTCACATCCCCTGCAGAGAAAACCAATCAATCCCGTCAACCCACCTGCTCTCAAAAAGAGCAGCTGATCAGCCACAGCTGATAAGAGAGAGGTAATTTAAAGGTCAAAGGAAGGCTGGATGTCTATCTGTGCTTCCTTCATGACAAATGTGTCTGAGATGTGAGCATAGTGAGATGGTGATATTTTAAGATGGGTAGCTTATCAAGAACACTGAATTTACCCAGACTGTGTCAGTCCCATTTTATAAAATGTCGTGCCTAGGGTTTCAAAAGGCAAAGCAATGGGCTGAAAGGAGCACTAGAATAGGGGCAGGGAGCCCAGAATACATATGGAGACTTGGCATCAGCTGCTGGTCTTTGGACCCATTGCTTGAACCCTTTGAGTTTCACTTTGTTCATTTTTAAAATGAGGAATTATCACATGTGGAATTTAAGAAGCAAAACAGATGAACCTATGGGAGAGAGGGGGGAAGAAAAAAGAGGGAAACAAACCATGAGAGACTCTTAGAGAACAAACGGGGGGTTGAGGGAGGGAGATGGGCGGGGGGATAGACTGGATGAATGATGGGTATGAAGGAGGGCACTTGGGATGAGCACTGAGTGATGAAATCACTGAATTCTACCCCTAAAACCAATATTGTACTGTATGTTAAGTAACTAAATTGAATTAAAATTTAAAAAGAAAAAAAATGAATAAAAAATATAAATGAATGAATGAAGGAAATGAGGAGTTTTGTGAGCCACAGTCATAACAACGCTGTAATAAGAATATGTAGCAGGGTGCCTGGGTGGCTCAGTCAGTTAAGCGTCTGACTCTCAGTTTCAGCTCAGGTCATGATCTCAGTTTCATGGGTTCAAGCCCCACATCAAGCTCTTCACTGATGGTGCAGACCCTGCTTGGGATTCTCTCTCTCTCTCTCTCTCTCTCTCTCTCTCTCTCCCTGGCTCCTCTCCCGCTCATGCTAGCTCTTTCAAAATAAACAAACTTAAAAAAAAAAAAAAGATGGAATTTCCCTTTACATTTCTAATCTCATGCTGCACAGGGCTAGAGCTCCAAGAACACTCAGAAAGCAATCAGTAACGCAAGTTAGAAGTAGTGGAACCCTCTCCTCAAAAGGAATCTTATGTGGAACCCCAATATGTCAGACTGATAAACTTTGGACTACTGCTCTGGTTGTTACTGAGTTTGGGGGCATGGAACCCCCACCCCCACCCACAGCAACCACTGGTACCTCTCTGAAACCTGGACACACTAGGGAACAATCCCAAGACCAGCCATCTAAGAGCCCATTTTACAAATGGGGAGACTGAGGCCCAGAGAAACCTCAGTGTGAGCTTAGGCCAGAATCTCAGCTGAATGCAGAAACCACAAGTTTCAATTGAGTGCAGTTTCTACAGTATGCTGGGATGTTCATTCTTTTGCCTCTGTGTAACCCTATGCGTATCATATTAAACACAATGTTCTAGAAGGTGACAGCTCTTACCTCTGCTTCAGTCAAAGCCCACCTTTGTCTCTGCTCTCTGTTAATAGCACCAGCTAGTATTTATTGAGCACTTCCTATGTGTCAGGTGCTATGCTAAGCATTTTTATATACATTATCTCATTTAATACTCCCAATGAACCCATAAGACAGCTGTTATTTTCATTTCCAGTTTAGACATGAGGAAACTGGGGATTAAAAAGATTAAGTGACTTGTCCAAATACATACAGCCAGCAAGAAGTAAAGCCAAAGTCAAATCCACAGGGCCTATACTGACAAGCCCTATGCTTTCCTACCCAAGTATAACTTCCTTTGAACAAAGGGACCCACAGTCTGAAGGACCCACAGTCTGAGACAGAGGAGCAGCTGACTTCTCTCCAAGCTTCTCGCCTGTGTCTTAGGTGAGTCAGTCAGCTAACAGGTCAACCACTATCTAGAATGAAACAAGGGGTCTTTTGCATGGCCACCAGTTGAGGGTCTCACCAAAACTATGCCCGCTAGGAGCCTGACCCAAGCTAGTGACCTCATGGGTCTTCCACTGCCACTGAAGCCATCACCAAGTCTGGTCAGAACCCCTGACAGCCTGAATCAAAAGGTGTTTCCCTTCCCTCCCCCATTTCACCCGTAGCTGGTTCATCTGCAGTGGTTCTACGAGGCACATGAGACATGCACGCGAATTCTCTGGGGTCATGCTGAGTTACTGGCAAGCCTAAACCCAACCTTCAGCTTTGGAACAACCTACTTTCTACCAACAAATTCTTCCAGCTTTTACTTGTCCCTGATCTTTCTTGCCTTGACCCCCAAAATGCCAGCTCTGCACGAGGCTGCTGAGACAAAGGCTATATATAAATGCCTGGACCCTGACATTCCTATTTCAGAAGTAGTCGATACATTCCTGCTTAAAGGTCCCACTCAACTCACCAAGCTTGCTGGGGACCTGAGTGACTGGGTCCCATTGGGAAGAACCCAAAAAGGAGATGGTAGGTAGACATCTTCTGACCTGAAACACCGGTTAGCAGGGACAGCTGGGCAGCAGATCCCAATGCCAGCTCTATCCATGCTATCCAGCTCTCCAAAAGGAACTCTGGTATCCACTGGCTCATTCTATAACCATATAACTAAATACAGCCCCCAAATATACTTAATGACAAGGAATGGTGCTCATGATTATTAAAAAAAAAGCACATTTCATTATTATACTGTCAAAGCATATATATTTGTGCATATGCAGATAAAATATACATATCTTTTAAAAATAAAAAATGGAGTGCTATTGTATGAACTTTTCTATCATGATTTTATTCACTTGAAGTAGCATAAACATCTTTCTGCACATGCATACACATCTGCGTGTGTGAACCTCTTCGATGTTAATTACCAGTGATTTTTGTTTTTTCTTGTTTCCATAGTTTTGGTGGGCAGCAGTTGGTTTAGCACACTCTCTTTCTCCTTTGGGGAACAATCCATCCTGCCCAAACGGTTGTGGCAGGGCAATCACAGTGCTCTTGTCCCCATGCTCATCACCACCACCCTACCCCCAAGACTGTCACATTAATTGGCTAGCCAAGCAGACCACTCTGTCCCCATGAGCATAGTGGATGGTTCAGAGAAAGCTCATGGCCCAGCCTGAGCCTCTAAGACTTAATATCTGAGCACTGTAAGAGAGGCTTACCTTTCCTCTGGAATTTCAGGCTGAAAAGATCATAATAAGCCAAGAATTGCTGGGAGACGGATTATCCTGCTTTCATGATACTTAAGGCAGAAACCATGTCTTAAAATGAAGGCAAGACAGAGCAGAAAGTAGACCCAGAAAACAGATAAAGAACACTTATGACATGCTTTGAGCTTCTGGATCCAATCATGCCTGAAGCTGGACTGATCCCTGAAATTCCTAGCTGTGTCATCTGATAGATCCTTTCTTAAATTAATGTAAACTGGATTTCTGTAATAGACCTAACATGTATGTTTTCTAATATGCAACCATATGTGTGGATATTACCTTTTGTGAACAAGGGTAAGTGAACCCAATCATTCTTGAAGTTATCAGTGTATTACTCAAAGCTCTCTTCTCTCATTTTATATCACCAATTTTGCATACCACATTCCCGTATTGTCAATTAGTTCATTTTTCATATGTTAATCTAATTAAAAAGTGGGCAGAGGAATGAAATACACATTTATCCAAAGAAGACATCCAAATGGCTATAGGTACATGAAAAGATGCTCAACATTGCTAATTATCAGGGAAATGCAAATCAAAACCACAATGAGATATCACCTCATACCTGTTCAAAAGGTTATCATCAAGGAGACAAAAGAGAAGTTTTGGTGAGGATGTGGAGAAAAGGGAAAACATGTACACAGCTGGTGGAAATGTGTATTAACCCAACCACAAGGGAAAACAATATGGAGGTTCCTCAAAAAATTAAAAATAGAACTGCCATATGGTCCAGCAATACTCAAAGGAAATGAAAACACAATATGGAGGAGATCCTGCATTCCTCCATGTTTACTGCAACATTATTCACAATAGTCAAGGTATGGAAACAACTTAAGTGCCTGCAAATGGATGAATGGATAAATAAGATAAATAAGTATGTATACAATGGGATATTATTTAGTCATGAGAAAGACAGACATCCTACCATTTGCAGTAACATGGATGGATTTTGTAGCCATTACGCTAAGTGCAGTTAAGTCAGAGGAAGACAAATACTATGATATCACTTACACGTGGAATCTAAAAAAGCCAAACTTATAAAAACAGGAAGCAAATTGGTAGTTAGCATGAGCTGAGGGATGGGGGAGTGAGGGGGAATTGAGGAGATGTTTAAGGGTATAAACCTGCAATGAATAATAAACAAATCCCAGAAATCTAATGCACTGTAGAGTGAATATAGACAATAATGTATTATAAGCATCAAATGTGCTAAAAGACTAGACCCTAATTATTCCAACCACAAAAAAAAAATGATAATCATGTGACATGGTAGAGGTTCTCATTACGCCTAAATGTCAACCATATTACCACACATAAATGTATCAAATCAACATGTTGTACACCTTACATTTTCACAGTATTATATGCCTAATATGTTTCAATCAAAAAAATAAAATGACCTCCCAAATAAAAGCTCCTCAAAAGAGGGAGCTATGTCTACCTCATTCCATGATGCCAAGCACCACATGTATTGTAGGAATTCAGAAAGCCCTGTCCCTCCCCCCCACCCCTCACCAGCTGAGGAGTGAGCACTGAGGGCATTATCACTCTCTCGTGAAGTTCATAAGAGCACTATCTGGGATTTAGGTCAGTGTTCATGTACAGAAGGATCAAATCCAGAATCCCTGAATGTCAGAGCACGAGGAAACCTCAGCCATCACTCAGTCCAGTGGTTTTCAAACTTGATCTACAAAGTCTAGAGCTGTGTGTGGAGGTTGGCAGGCAAGAGTCTGAAAGTCTAATGAGAGAATCAGTTGCTTATGCTGAGTGAACTAACCCGTTTCCACCATTTAACCCATGGTAATTTTGAGAGTACAAAAACAGTCTAGTGCTTTAAAAAAAATTAAATCACAGATCCAACCAACTCCTTTATTTTACACATGGGCAAGTTAGGCATGGGGAGAAGAAGTGCTTGGGATCACTCACTGACAGAGCTAGGTTAGGACATGGTCTTCTAACGTGCTCTAAATACATACATCTAAATACATGCTCTAAACTTCTCTCTGCTCTTCCAGATGCCTTTGAGTCTCCAGTCTCCAAAGTTTCTTGAGGCCCCTCAAGTCACTGCGATGACTCTCCAAGGTTTGTGAGCCTCAAACACCAAAGTCATCTGGGAGCTTATTAAAAATGCTAACTCCTGGGCTCCACCCCAGACTTACTAACACCTATTATCAGGTGTGAGATCCCAGGATGTGCTTTTTAACAAGCTGGCTCTAAAGTTTAGGCAGCACCATTTCTGGAGGACTCCCTCCAGAAACTTGCTATTCTTATCTGGAAATCCTCTCCATCCCTACCAGCTCCCTGCCTGGCTAACCTCTGCCCTCCCGGGGAGTAGTAATTGAATGTCACATGTTGAGCATAATCCTAGAAAATCCTCTGTCATCATGTCCAAGTCCCAGTAGCTCAGAGTAATTAGATCTAGACTGGGGAGAGGCACAAAGGAATCATATTAATGCGGTTTGAAGTTTCTGAGGTTCATGCAATGAGGGAG
Organism: Felis catus; assembly: GCF_018350175.1. Taxonomy (NCBI): domain Eukaryota; kingdom Metazoa; phylum Chordata; class Mammalia; order Carnivora; family Felidae; genus Felis; species Felis catus. The sequence continues at coordinate 194,892,241 of NC_058368.1, forward strand.
ACCAGGATCAGCAGAGGAAAACACAACCACAGATTTCAAGGGAGAGGAAGCATGGGAGAGCCACAGTACCTCTGGAACTTTCCCAATTCATGTTAGCTTCTCTTGCCCTTTCTGTTCCCAATCTGGTGTCCCATCAAACAAGGTCATGCATACATGGTGGCAAACTTCATCCTTTGTAATGTTAAGTGGTGGTGAATTTAAAGCTCCCCTTCCCTGGACTGGCTACACGTTAACAACTTGGTTTACACATCTCCAAAGGCAAGGGAATTAAAAGCAAAAACTATTGGGGCCTCATTAAGATAAAAAGCTTCTGCACTGCAAAGGAAACAATCAACAAAACTAAAAGGCAACCAACAGAATGGGAAAAGATATTTGCAAATGACATATCAGACAAAGGGCTAGTATCCAAAATCTATAAAGAACTTACCAAACTCCACACCTGAAATACATATAATCCAGTGAAGAAATGGGAAGAAGACATGAATAGACACTTCTCTAAAGAAGACATTCAGATGGCCAACAAACACATGAAAAGATGCTCAACGTCACTCCTCATCAGGGAAATACAAATCCAAACCACACTGAGATACCACCTCACACCAGTCAGAGTGGCTAAAATGAACAAATCAAGAGACTATAGATGCTGGAGAGGATGTGGAGAAATGGGAACCCTCTTGTACTGTTGGTGGGAATGGAAACTGGTGCAGCCACTCTGGAAAACAGTGTGGAGGTTCTTCAAAAAATTAAAAATAGATCTACCCTATGACCCAACAATAGCACTGCTAGGAATTTACCCAAGGGATACAGGAGTGCTGATGCATAGGGGCATTTGTACCCCAATGTTTATAGCAGTACTTTCAACAATAGCCAAATTATGGAAAGAGTGTAAATGTCCATCAACTGACGAATGGATAAAGAAGATGTGGTTTATATATACAATGGAGTACTACGTGGCAATGAGAAAGAATGAAATATGCCTTTTGTAACAACGTGGATGGAACTGGAGGCTATTATGCTAAGTGAAATAAGTCAGGCAGAGAAAGACAGATACCATATGTTTTCATTCATATGTCGATCCTGAAGAAACTTAACAGAGAATCATGGGGGAAGGGAAGAGGGGGGAAAAGGTTACAGAGAGGGAGGGAGGCAAACCATAAGAGACTCTTAAATACTGAGAACAAACTATGGGTAGATGGGGGTGGGAGAGAGGGGAAAGTGGGTGATGGGTATCAAAGAGGGCACCTGTTGGGATGAGCACTGGGTGTTGTATGGAAACCAATCTGACAATAAATTATAATTAATATTAAAAAAAAGACCTCTGGTCACCATGATAAGGATATTAAGGTTAGAACAGTAAATTGGGGATAGATTTTATTTTTTACTTTTTTTATGGAAAATATTTTTTTCATGTTACATTTGTCCCAACACAACATTCCACTAACATATCTGTATGGGTATGTGCATTTTACACAAGTGTATAAAAATGTATATTTACATTTTCTTATTTAAATTTTGGTTAGGGGCTGCCTGGGTGACTCAGTAGATTAAGCATCTGACCAGCTCAGGTCATGATCTCACCCTTCATGAGTTCGAGCCCCACGTCAGGCTCTGTGCTGACAGCTCAGAGCCTGGAGCCTACTTAAGATTCTGTGACTCCCTCTCTCTCCACCCTCCCCTGCTCACATTCTGTCTCTCTCTCAAAAATAAATAAACATTAAAATTTTTTTTAATTTTAGTTAGTTAACATACAGAGTAATATTAGTTTCAGCAATAGAATTCAGTGATTTGTCACTTCATACAACACCCAGTGATCATCCCAACACTTGGGGATAGATTTTAGAGGGGCCTTAAAGTTTGAATGTTGTACTGAAGGCCATTTGGAAACACTGAAATAAAAAGCTTAAACAATTAAAATAAATAAATAAATAAATAAATAAATAAATAAATAAATAAATAAATGTATATATAAATAAATAAATACTAAAACCTAAGAACACTTCCTTGTCTTTCTCCAGACCTTTGGAGTCAGAAACTACAGTAGTGGAACAATGGTATTGGCATCTTTATAAAGATCCCCATTGATTTTTACATAGCCAGCCCAACTCCAACCTATTAACTAAATTTGGGAACCCCACCCCCATCCATGTCCACATTTGAAGGTTGCTAGGTGCACTTGCAAAGATTAGAGTAGGGAAAGGATATAACAGAGGGTCTAGAAGGAATGAAAGAAGTAGAAAGTCACCATTTGCAACCACTAATGAAAAGATGGGGCTAGATAAGATGATCAGTGGATGCTAAACCCACTAGGTGAAAAGTTGATGGAGAATGTTGTCATGGTGTGACCAGGCTGACATCGTGGGGACTAGGACAGCCCGACATGACACACCCAGGATGTGGCAGAAAAGGAAGGACACTGTCACCATCCCTACAAGGTCATCTAGCCTAAAAAACTGAGCTGAGTATAATTATATTATCGACTTCATATCATTTTACAGGAAATACTAGGGATAAAAGAATAACGTGAACACCACCAAGAAGTAATCAACTGAATCCATAATGTGGGATAATCAACTAAAAACCCAATTGCTCTAGTAAATGATATTAAAAGTCAGGGAGAAGAGGACCCTATTAGAAAAGAAAAGAGACACAAGAGATGTAATTACCAAATACAAAGTGTGAGCCTTATTTAAATCCTGATTTCAATAAATCAACTATTAAAGGGCAATTTTTGAGACAATCTGTGAAATTTAAATATGATTTCCTATAGGTGATATTAAGGGGTTTTTATAAATGTTGCTAGGCACAATAATTAAGTCCTTATCAGTAAAAGCTGGTATGAAGTAATTTACAGCAAAAAAAGACATGATTCTGGTGTTTACTTTAAAATGTTCCAGTGTAGGGGCGCCTGGGTGGCTCAGTCAGTTGAGCGACTGACTTCGGCTCAGGTCATGATCTCATGGTCTGTGAGTTCGAGCCCTGCGTCAGGCTCCGTGCTGACAGCTCAGAGCCTGGAGCCTGTTTTGGAATCTGTGTCTCTCTCCCTCTCTGACCCTCCCCCATTCATGCTGTCTCTCCCTGTCTCAAAAATCAATCAATCAATCAATCAATCAATAAAAATAAAATGTTCCAGTGTAAAAAAAAAAAAAAAATGGAGGGATAGTTAAAACAAGATTACCAAAATATCACTAACTTCAGAACTGGGTAATGAGTTTATTATATCACTCTCTCCACTTTTTTTCTACTTTTAAACATCTCCATTACAAACAAACAAACGAAAAAAATTTCAATTCCTGGCAAGTACTATTTGTCCCTGATAGGAAATGAGTCCATGATTGGTCAGTGGGTGGGTAAAAGTGAAAAAGTGAACAAGCAAATAAAAATATAACTGATTAAAGCATAGAAGGCTAATGGCTAACTGAGTTCCTGCTCAGATTGCCCAATATAAATACAAAAACACCTCTTTAGACATTCACTCATTTCTGCATCATACTGTACTTCAGGCCTGGTATTGGGTTCTGTGAGGTAAGAAGTTCCTTGAAGAGATTAGAGTCTAGTAAAGCCATCAAAATTAAAGCAAAATAGAATGCCCAGAATATTAGTCTAGTAAAGCAACCAAAATTAAAGCAAAATAGAATGCCCAGAATAATAATTAAGCAAAGCTAGCTTGTTTACGCTCTTATTCTAGAAACTGTCCACTTAATAATACTTCACTGAATCCTCACAACCTTTAAAAGTAGCTGCTATTACCTCCATTTATAAAGAAACTGAGTCTCAATAAAGTCATGCAGATAGCAACTGGGGGAGTCAGGCAACCCAAGGGCCATCACAGGACACAGGGAGAATGTACTTGGGAAGATGGAACCATTTCTTGACTGTTCCTCTACAGGAATAAGTTTAATGATGGAGAAGTTAATGCCCTTGCTTTGAACAAATGGGCAGCCTGGAAGGCCCAGGCGCCATGAGATTATGTTGGTACCAGTTTTCTTTTATCTTTGGAATATGAAGGAAGCTTGAAACATTTAGGAAAGTACAAACCTCTGAACATGCTTAACCCATGAGAATCCTTCCTCCCTGGCCCTTCCTGGTCTTCAATTTCCAGAAAAGCCAAGTCTTTAAGGATTGAGGCCTTCGAGTCAAGTAGACGTGGCGTTCAGTCTTAGCCCTGCTACATACAAGCAGTGAGCTGTGGGGAAGGGGGAGGGGAGGGTTCTTAGACTCTCTTTGCCTTTGATCCACCTATAAAATGGGATGATAGTTTTCCCCACAGCGTGTTTCACAACATCCAGGTGATGAATTACTCTTAGTTGCCATTAGATGATGAGACTTTGTACCCTGCCGAGACTTTTCCTTCTTCCAGATCCCTGGAGCTCATTGACCAGAGAATTTCAACCATAATAAGCCAATGCCTGGCATGTAGTAGGCAGTCAGTAAACATTTACACTATGGAGTGATAGGCTACCTGGTGAGGTCTCTCCCACAGGCTTGTAACGTTAACTTTTATACATGCCTCTCAACCAGGATGTAAATGAAGGTCAGAAGTTGTCTTTCAACTCTGTATCCCCCCATTTCATGCAGTAGGAGATTACAGCCTCAACAAATGCTTGCTGCAATAGCTAAATGCACAGCCAAGTGTTGGCTGTGTGCATGGGACGGAGTGTCCAGGGCCCCAGGCATGTTCACAACCCAGCATCCAGTTGAGTCCATTCCTATAAGAAACGCTGCAAAACCTGACTCCTCTGGGGGGCCATTCAAGCCCCAAGTGACCCAAAGCAATTTCTCCCGGCTCTGCAACACCCACCTCTTCTCTCTGCTCTGCCAGGCCAGAGGGTGGACACGTCCCTCTCGGTGATTTGTGACGCCTCCATTGGGACAGAGGGAATGCAGCAGCCGCGACATTGTCTACGCGGGGACGCATGCAGCAGGCTGGCCTGCTGGAGAGACGCAGGCTGGCCAAGGAGCTGAGGGCTGACTCCCCTGGGCACAGCGCGCGGCCGCGGCTGACCACGGCAATTCATCATGTTTAAAAACCTGCCCGAGGGAGGGGCCCTGAAAGGAGGCAGGGGAGCCAAAGCCTCAGGTTCTCAGGGAAATTCAGGGCTTGTGATCATTTTTTTTCTTTTTTCACCAAGCCTAAAAGGCTGGTGAGAAACCTCCAATCTGCAGGAGTCTACCAGCATGATCCGCAAGGAACACCCATTCTAGCCTGAACGTCAAAAATAATCCAGGAAAAACTGACCTCACCTCTGTGACAACTTCCTCTTTTTCCTACAAAGCATCTCCTACTACCAAGAGCTTCGGACACCATTCTCTGTGCAACGAGTGGAGCTCAGATTTGAGACCCGAGTGACCTTGGGCAAGTTACCTCTGCCCTCTTAACCTCGGTTTCCTCACCTCTAAAAAGAAAACTATGAGCTAGATCAGGGTGCACGCATTGAATGGTGTGGTGTAGGGGAGGCACATACACACAGACAATGAGTGGGCAGATGGCAATGATGTTAAGCGGCTTATACTGTCACCTGACAAACTCTGGAAGGGAACAACAAAACACAGCAAAACAAAACTCTCACGTGTCCACCTGTTTGTGATCCACACTAAGGAGCCACTTCGGACCTTTCTAATTCTGCAGAATTCTCCTTCCACTGTTGCAGTGGGTATCTGCCACTTTCTCCCATGGCACCATCTTCTTGGCACCCGCCACAGCTGGCAACCAGATGTGCTCACGGGAGGTGCTGTAGCAGCAGTCCCGGAGATTTCCTTCTCCCAGAGAGAGAATGGGGTCGGGGGAGGGAAGAGATTTCTTCACTTAAGTCATTTCCCAATATCCCTACAAGTGAGAAAACAGAGACTCGAGGAGGTTAAATAATTCAGCTCGAAGTCCCTCTGCCAGCAAGAAGCAGAGCCAGGATTCAAACCCAGACCCGTGTGAATGAGAAGCCCTTGCCCTCTTCCTCCTCCACATCTCTCACAGTGAGGTCAGGGAGAACCTGGCCCTGACTGAGCAAAACAAAAAGTCACCCCCCACCCCAATACACACACACACACACACACACACACACACACACACACACAGGCTCCAGAAGCAGAGATACACTCAACAACTTAGCATTTCAGAACTAGATTTCCCTCTGGGGCTTCGTCCCCTCTCCACCACCGCCGCCATTTCCATTTTTTGGCATTTGGCCTCACCCTTGTCCTCACCCAGAATTGTCCTCTAGCCAGGCTCCAAGAACTGGTGACAGCCTCCCTCCTCCAGGAAGTCTTCCTAAATTCATCCCTCTCTGCCCCCACTTGCATCCAATCTATACATAGTCTGCACCTCCCCCCCACTAACAATAGAACTATGAATACAGCCTCAGCAATAATGGGTTTTATGGAATTTTTACTCTATGCCAGGCTCAGCTCTCAATGTTTCACTGACGTGACATGTCATCCTTACGACAGCCCTATGAGCACCAGAAGCACCTCCCTACAACAGCAAGGTCAGGCAACTCTTCCCAGGTCACACACTCAAGACACAAGGACAGGACCCAAACTCAGGCAGTCAGTCCCAGTCAGTGCCCCATCCCTCACAGCCCATTGCCCTGCCTTATGCTTGCATGCTGCTTTATGAACGGCCTGCTCACCTTCCAGCTCATGTTCAGACCCTCAAATGTAAAGGAGAAGTCTTACAAGAGAGCAACAAAGCTGTCAGTTAGGGGACTCACCAAAGCAACACACTGGGAATGCGATCACTCCAGCACCCATCTGACACTGGGGCATCTGGGTGGCTCAGTTGGCTAAGCGTCTGACTTTGGCTCAGATCGTTATCTCATGGCTTATGACTTCGAGGCCTACATCGGGCTGTCTGCTGTCAGTGTGGAGTCTGCTTCAGACCCTCTGTCCCCCTTTCTCTATGTCCCTCCCCTGTACGCTCACTCGCTCTCGCTCTCTCTCTCTCTCTCTCAAAAAAAAAAAAACATTTTGGAGCACCTGATTGGCTCAGTTCGTTGAGCATCCAACTTTGGCTCAGGTCATGACCTCACGGTTCATGAATTCAAGCCCCACATTGGGCTCGCTGCTGTTAGCTCAGAGCCCATTTCGGATCCTCTGTCCTCCTCTCTCTGCCCCTCCACGGCTTGCACTCTCTCTCTAAAATAAAAATAAACATTTGAAAATAAACAGTCATTTAGAAGAAGGAGGAGGGGGAGAAGAAAAGAAAGGACTCCAGTCTGACAGACCCCTCAGCCAGGTTTGTAAGAGAGTCTTACAACCAACACCAGGATGTCTCCCAGAGGTATGACCAGTACCAAAGAACTGTAGTTATGGGCCATTAGCAGGGATGAGGGAGGAGACTAGAGTGTGCCCGGGAAACTGAAGCCCAAAGTCAGGATCCAGGGAAGGGCAGGTGGCAGGTTCCAGGAGAGCAAATGCTGACAACTCTGTTCACCCCAGGGGAAGGCACGGGGTTGCTGTGCTTCGCTCAGAGCTGTACCTTCTAAGTACCTAATGAAAGACTCAGACTTAGTATGTGTGTTTCTCTTTTTCAGGATGCTACGGTCCCAAAGAGCCAGTACAGTCATCCCTTTCTTAGAGAAAATAAAACTAAGGTCCAGAAAAGGGAAGGTGTTGACCAAACAACAGGGTGAATTAGCACCAAAAAAACAAAAAACAAAAAACAAAACAAAACAAACCCCTAAGATCCTCCTGTTAGCCTTTCTTCAGCAGAAACATCTTCTGCAGCACCCAGCAGCCCTGGACAGGGGACCATCGCTCACTGGACAGGCAGCCTGGGAAATCCCAGCCATCTGGCCTCTGCTCCGGCTTGTCCCCAGCCTCTGCAGACAAACATGCCACATGCCACCATCTGCATGGAGCCGTGATGAGAGGACTGTGATTTCCTGGTGTCTTGGCCAAGCTGTTTGCCTGTCCCAGCAAGTGATCACCTCTGACCTAACCTAACATAGGCCGTTAGCCCCCGCATGGCCTAAATAAATCACCTTGGACTCCTCTCATCTGCTCTGTAATAAATAGCCTCCTTGGTCAGGGAAATACTTTTTTAAAATCCTGACAGCAAGAGAAGAATGAGAGAAATCCTGTAGGGTTTACAGGTTTGAAAGGAAAACACTCCTAGCTTGGTCTGCCTTTATATAAAATGAGATTCTAAAGTGCCCGGTCTCCTGGGATCCCTTTGCTACAGAAGTTATGGATGGTAGCCCCACTCTCAGGGTCTTTGATGAGATGTCCATGAAGAATAAGGTGTTTGAGGAAAGCAGAGAAGAGAGACTTCAGTGAAAGCCCACTAACAACTAATGTCCTTTGTCAGCAGAATGGTTTGACTGTACAGGACAAGGAGTCGGGGGGTGGGGGGGGGGGTGCTGAATCCATAGGGGACCCTGTAGCAGATCCTATGTGAGTAGAACATTAAACAAAGGCCTTAAAATCCCTTCCAAGTTGCAGGTTATTTTCCCGTGATTTGTGGAGGGCAGCAGTATAAACAGCAAAGATTTTAGAATCAGGACAGTGCAATTCAGTCCTGGCTTTTCTATTTAGAGGCTGGATGACCTTGGGTAAAGCATTCCTGATCGGTAACACAAGGCTAACCTTTCCTCTACCTCTTTGGGGTATCACTGCGTGCCCCCTGTGGGGCACATAAGTACTCAGCAAACATTAGTTCCCTCCCTCTCTCCCTCTAAGGGAATATGCAGAATTCCAAGATCCCAACATTCCTAAAAACATTAAAAGTCTGTGATTCCAACAGAAACAGGGCAAACGAAACACGGATGTGCAAACCTCCTCTCCCGCCATTCCGTAACACGAAGGCAAGCTTCTCTCCAACCTTTCAGAGAACGCCCACGTTGAGGTTTACTTTCCAACTTGCAATTTGACCCCCTGCTCTCGCCTTTTCCCATCTTTTTCTTCAAGTGACTTAGGCTGAGCTGTTGCTTGAGCCAAAAAGAAAAAGAAAAAACACCAAGCTGAAGTCTGCACCCTTCCCTCCAGAAGATAAATTATGTTGGTTTTTGCAGTGAGTGAATTGGGGCAGGAGAGAGATTTCACGAGAATAAAATGTTCTGGGCTGAAGTAGATCTGCTTTGTTTGCAGAGGCTCCCGGACCCCCTCGATTTGCAGGCTCCGGCCTCGGATTGCGGCTGTCCCCCAGGCCCTCCCACAGCGCCTGGGGTGAGCCTCTGAAGACCTGAAGCACAGGTGGCCCAGGATGGAAGGGCCCTGAACACTGGCAGCCTGCCCTCTACCCTCTTCCCTGCCTTGGGACAGAGCTGTATGTGGAGACAGGAAGAAATAGACCATCACGATTCTTTTCAGGAGGAAGAGAGCTTTTAGCAGAATCATCTAACATATCCCACTCGAGAAGAGAGAAGACCTGCTTCCTGATTCAGCATTTCCCAATCAGGGTAACACTGACTTCACACAGTGCAGGAGATGATTTTAGGTAAGACACAGACACAACATTCAATCACACTGACTCACGTAGTACGGAGGTCATTTCCTTCCCAACTCTCTTTAAATTCTTCTCATTATGAAGAAGAAAGCCTCAGTTTGGCACCAGTGGGTCTTTAACCCTGTTCTCCCACTCCTAATCTTCCTTTTCAACAAAAAGCAGGCCCTGCTTCGGGTCCTTCGGCCGACAACAGTACCTGCTAGGTAACTGCTTCTATTTCGGTTGTGTTTATTTTCACATCACCTGCTTTTTAAAGCAGATGGTAATAGATTCCCATTTATTGGAATAGTATTGAAAATTCCCTTTTAAAAAAAATACATGTATGATTTTTTAAGTGGGCTGATTTGTTTAAATATTAAGCAAATAATATTATGACTGGTACATGGGTATGGCAAAAATCACAAAGAGGGCATACAAAGGATTAAAATCGGGGGCGCCCGGAGGGCTCACATCATGATCTTGCGGTTCGTGGGTTCGAGCCCCACGTCAGGCTCTGTGCTGACAGCTCAGAGTCTGGAGCCTGCTTCGGATTCTGGGTCTCCCTCTCGCTGCCCCTCCCCGCTCACGTTCTGTCTCCATCTCGCTCTGTCTCCATCTTACTCTCAAAAAATGAATCAACTTTAAAAAATTTTTAAATTTTTAAAATTTTCAAATTAAAAAAAAAACACCAAAAGATTAAGATTGAAAAAGCTCTGGATTAACTGGAAAGAAATACATGACATGAAGACTTTTTCCTCCTTTCTCAAAGTAAATAATAATTAAACAATACATCTTGTCGCCTCATTTTTCCAACTGAAATGCAGACTTGGGCTCTCTCACTTCTTTTTTCCTTTCTTTTCCCAAGGCTTCCTTAGCGACTGCAGAATTTGCAGCTGGTGAGCCCTATGAGTATATCATTTTCCTTCCCCTGAAGTTCCAGGTGAATGCTTCGAGCTATAAAAATGCTCATTATACTCATGTATTCATTCATCCATTTAGTAACCATTCGGGGGACACCCGCTCTGTACCAGCCCTAAACCAGGTGCCATGATATAACAACGAGCAGGTCTCTGCCTCCCTCAGGCTCATAGGCTAGATGGGCAGACAGAGTACCCCACAGCCGACTGCAGTGTAGTGTCACAAGGACTGGAGGGGGACCACGTGACACTGGGAGCACCAATAGGAGCTCGGGGAGCGCTTGCCTGGCCTGCGTGGCAGCTCTAGTGTAGTTAGACGTGGAGACATCCCAGCACCACCTCTTTCCTGCTGGGAGACTTGGGCAAGTGACTTCAACCCTCAGCCTCATTTTCCCAGTCTATTAAGAAGGGATAATAACCTTATCTCCTGCTTAATATTATTGAGAGGATCGAGTGAGACAATAAGCGTAAAATGCTTCACCACGGTGCCCGGCACATAGTAAATGTTCAATAAGTGCCAAATAATTTTTTAGCCTCTTTCATCCAAGTCCTATTTCTCTCTCTCTCTCTCTCTCTCTCTCTCTCTCTCTCTCTCTCACACACACACACACACACACACACACACACACACACACACCTGAAATTTCATTCAAATATCCCTACCTGACCGGAGAAAATTCTATTTGAAAAGCCAAAGAGAAGTCAGCATGCCCTTACAGCACACAGCAGATCTAGGACAATACTGAATAGAAAAATATGTTCTTGCTTCTGATCTGATGGTATTTCCTTAAGTACAGTTTGTTCTGGAGGAAGAATCCTGGGGTTGCAGTGGAATCAATTATAGTGGCCAAGATGGGGAAGTTCAAAAGGAAAGGTGGGGAGGGAGGGGCTCCTGGGTGGCTCAGGAGGTTGAACATCTGACTGTTGATTTCGGCTCAGGTCGTGATCTTGCAATTCGTGACCTGAAGCCCCACGTCAGGCTCTGCACTATATAGCACAGAGCCCACTTGAGATTTTCTGTCTCCTTCTCTCTCTCCCTCTCTGCCCCTCCCCTGCTCATATTCTCTCACTCTCAAAATAAATATATATATATATATATATATATATATATATATATTAAAAGGAAGGAAGAGGAAGGAAGGAAGGAAAAGAAAAAAGTTGGGGGACAGAATGCTTCTTAGTAACCAGTGGGGGAGGAGTGGAAAGCAATGTGGAAAATAGCAAGATAATGAAAGTATGTTAGAAGCAGGAGAGAAAGGAGAGAATAGAAGAGGGGCACCTGGGTGGCTCAGTCAGTTGAGCATCTGACTCTTGATTTCTGCTCAAGTCATGAATCTCACAGTTCAGAAGTTCAAGCCCCACATCAGGTTCTGTGCTGACAGTGCGGAGCTTGCTTGGGATTCACTCTCTCTCTCTCTCTCTCAAAATAAACAAACTAAAAAAAAAATAGAAGAAATCTTCAGAATCTGTTAGAAAATACGAGGAACGGAGCTGGCATTTATGAGCCCACACTGTGTCTCACAAAACAAAGGTTAGAACTATTAAGGGAAATAAAAATATCTTGGTTTTCTAATGCTTGCACATTTATAAAGTGCATTCGCACATATCCAATCCTCACATCAGCCCTATGAGGTAGGTACTATTATTAGCTCCATTTTATAAATGGAGACCTGAAGCTTGGAGAGAAGACTTGACTTTGCCCAAGGTCACCCCATGACAGTCAAAAGTGCCAAGGGTGAAGCTCAGGTGTCCTGACTCCAGGTCCAAGGAGCCTCCAGAACAGAGGTCAGCAAGCTTATTTTGCAAAGGGATAACAGTAAACACTTTACTCTGTACGTCTCTGTCACAACCGGTCCACTCTGTCGTTGTGGCGTGAAAGTAGCCACAGACGATACGTAAACAATTGGGCATGGCGGTGTTTACAGAACTTTTTTGACAATGAAATTTGAGTTTCGTGTTCATGAAATATTATTCTTTTCATTTTGTTTTCAACCTTTTAAAAATATAAGACCCATTCCTGGGACGGGGGCGGGGCGGGTAGTGGGCACCCAGAAATAGGCAGTGGGCCAGATTTGGCTATGGATGTTAGTTTGCCAACTCCTGTTCCAGAATATCTCTAAGATGAAGGAAGCACAGCCCCTCCCCTCACACACTTGAGAGGAAAAAAAAGGCATAACCGACACTCTTCCTGGAGAATTTGTTTCAGCTCAATTTCAGTCACTACAGTACAACTTCAACAATACTGGCCATGTCTGTAAGGAAACTTATTTAATCCTTTTTTCCATCACCAACTCACTTTTTGACTTAAATAATTTTCTTTTTTAATGTTAAAATACTTTTATTAATGTGGGGTGCCTGGGTGGCTCAGTGGGTTAAGCATCTGACTCTTGATTTCAGCTCAGGTCATGAGCTTGTGATTCATGAGTTCGAGCCCCACATCCGGCTCTGCACTGACAACACAGGATGGAATCTGCTTGGGATTCTCTCTCCCTCTCTCTCTGCCCTTCCCCTGCTTGTGCTTTCCCTCTCTATATATCTCTCAAAAATAAAATAAACATTAAAAAAATACTTTTATTTGTGGAAAACCCATATTACTTACCAAAAATAGAAAGCAAACATAAACAAAAACAGTATAATTAAATGAACACTATTAATTCTAGCTACCTACAACCACTGTCAAAGACTCTGGGCCTGAGGACTGCTCTGCCCTCCGCCTTTATTTGAAAAAAAGAAAGTGAAAGGGGCAAAAAGGTGTGAAAGACATAGCGTCAGCAACATGAGAAGCTCTTCTTGATGAAGTCAGAAATACCAAAAGGAGAACAACTTCTATACCACATTCTTCAATCTCAGATCTCCGTCTCTGTGAGACATCCTCCGGGCTTGTGCTCCCATGCTCTGGGAGCTGCTGTAACACAAGCAAAGCGCTACAGGTTTGTACAAACAGGAGATAAACATGCAGGTGAAACACAGGAAAGGTGTTTCATGGTCTTTCAACTGGACTTTGAATAATGTCTGGGACTTCACTAGATCCAAATTCAGGAAGAGCAGTCCAGACTCACTGAATGAAGGAGTGAGTGGAGGAGGCACGTAGAAAAGACGTGGCTGCTACATTGTGAGTGGTCAGGAGAACCATGCTACGGGCTTTAGATACAACTTGCCTTGTTTCCTAAAATGTTCCCCAAGTCAACGATTGTATTTTTAGGCTCTTCTATGTGGGGGAGGTAAAGAGATGTTGACCAGACCTATGAGCATAGTGGGAATAAATTGGGACTGGTGGCTCTCGACTTTTGTACCCCGGAGGACCCATTTCACATTCACCCTCGTGCACTCCTGGCTTCAAAATATTCCCATCTCAACAGCATGATTTAAGTCCTGATCATTGTTCTTCTGCATCCTTCACCAAGTCTCCCTAGTTGCCATGAGACTGATATTGACCACACTGAGTTGTCCTATTCCAGCCAAAGTTAAGGAGGTCCTCTGACAGCAGGATTAACAGGCATGGTCTCCCTTGGGTGACTGTAGTGAAGAATCTCGCTGGTTCCACATCAAGTGCTTTCAACCCTGAACACCACTGCCCTGCTCTGATGCCACATACAGAATATCAATCAGGGCCACCAATTGTACTATATCACACAGAACTGGTTTGGGAACAGGAATGAGACAACCTTGATGGTAATTTTTTAAAAGAAAGAATGCTAAGTTTGCATCAAGATACAAAAGGGTAAAGATGTTTTCTAAACACACACATACCTAATGGAATATTACTCGGCCATAAAAAGGAATCTTGCCATTCACAACAACCTGGATGGGTCTAGAGGGTATCACACCAAGTGAAATAAGTCAGAGAAAGTCATACCATATGACTTCACTTCCATGTGGAATCTAAAAATAACAAACAAGCAAACACACACACACACACACACACACACACACACACAAATAGTTTCATAAATACATGATGGTCAGAGGGATGGGGGAATTGATGAAGTAGATGAAGGAAATTAAGAAGCACAATCTTCCAGTTATAAAATAAATAAGTCATGGGGATGAAAAGTACAACAATGGGAATGCGGTCAATAATATTGTAGTAACTTTGTATGGTAACTACGCCCATCGTGGTAAGCACTGTTTAATGTACACAATTGTCAAATTGCTAATTTGTCTACCTGAAACTAATATAACATCGTAGGTCAACTATACTTCAATTTTTTTAAATATTTAATAAGTAGAAAGAGACAAAGAAAGAAAATAGAGCATCATATGTTCAATTGCTTGCTTTTACATCCCTCTGGAAACCCATACATAAATATTGGAACTGTCCTTCCTTACAGATGGCACTGTAATCACTGGGAAGCAAATGTAGTTTGTGGGAGCGCCTCCCACCTGCAGTGCTCCCAGAGTGTTCAATAACTCGATAACCTCATGATTGGCCGGTGGAATAGCAGCATAAGGCAATGTGGCTGCATTGCAGCTGCAGAAAATGCCCAGCAGGGCCTCTCCCAGGAGCTCTGCTGGGGTGGCCAGACTGGCCTCTGGCAGAATCAGCAGAGAAGCAAGGCCATCCTCACACCTCCTCCTCCCCCGTGAACACAGCCCTTTGGGGCTGGCAAAAAGCTCACCTTATCTCATTGCACACTCGCAATTTCCTGGAGGACAAGTGGGCCAGCTGAGTCCCATTACCTGATGTGAGATGATCCCCAAACTCCCACTGCCTCCAATGATCTTTCTGGCCCTGCCCACCTACCTGGCATGGAAGATCATCTCATAAAAAAGAAAAGTGCTACAAATTTATCATAGCCTTCCCATGTTCTGGCAAATGCTTTCTAAGTGTGCAACCTCCCATAGGCCTAGGTCTGTGTTAATCTCTTTCTTTTTTTAAGTTTATTTACTTATTTTGAGAGAGGCAGAGAAAGCACGACAAAGGGAGGAGCAAGAGAGAAAGAGAAGCTCAAGCAGGCTCTGCAGGGTCATCACAGAGCCTGACATGGGGCTCAAACGCACAAAACCGTGAGATCATGACATGACCCCAAACCAAGAGTCAAATGCTTAACTGACTGAGCCACCCAGGCGCCCCAGGTCTGTGTGAATCTCTAAGGCAACATTGCCTACCTCATCTTCACCATCTTTAAATAGATCTACCCTATGACCCAGCAATAGCACTGCTAGGAATTTACCCAAGGGATAAAGGAGTGCTGATGCATAGGGGCACTTGTACCCCAATGTTTATAGCAGCACTTTCAACAATAGCCAAATTATGGAAAGAGCCTAAATGTCCATCAACTGATGAATGGATAAGGAAATTGTGGTTTGTATACACAATGGAATACTACGTGGCAATGAGAAAGAATGAAATATAGCCATTTGTAGCAACATGGATGGAACCGGAGAGAGTGTTATGCTAAGTGAAATAAGTCATACAGAGAAAGACAGATACCATATGTTTTCACTCTTATGTGGATCCTGAGAAACTTAACAGAAGACCATGGGGGAAGGGAAGGAAGAAAAAAAAAAAAGGTTAGAGATGGAGGGAGCCAAAACATAAGAGACTCTTAAAAACTGAGAATAAACTGAGGGTTGATGGGGGGTGGGAGGGTGGGTGATGGGCATTGAGGAGGGCACCTGTTGGGATGAGCACTGGGTGTTGTATGGAAACCAATTTGACAATAAACTTCATATTAAAAAAATAATAAAAATAAATAAATAAATAATAATAAAATAAAATAAAATAAAAATAAACTGTTCTTCAGTGCTTTCAATTTGGACTTGAGGGTTCTCATCAGCTTTATTCCCCACTGGTCACCTCCATCTGCTTGGCTGAGCCCATAGGCCATCTTCTTCTCCCACCCTTGTATCCCATTAAGCGTACTCTCTACAACACTCTCCTCTCATTGATCTACCATCGGCCTGCTCCCAAAGTTTGCCATCCACCTCCTTCAGGAGGCAACAAGTCCCTCTGGAGTGTGTCCACAATCCCTGCACGAGTGCCCTCCCCAGGACTCTTGTCCTCCCCTCCCCATGTCAGAGGGGTCTGTTTCCCAGATGATGAATTCCTCATGGGCAGGAACTATGCCGTCCTCCCCACTTCATTCCCAGCTCTAGATCCGGAACATCCCCCAGTGAAGATACTCAAAGAAGGCTGCCTGAATGAATAAATTACTCATCAAATGAGCAAGTAAACACAGGCTTGGGAGTCAAATATAACCCACCTCAAACTCTGACTCTACTAGTCTTTAGAATAACCCATACGACAGTGGGTGAGCCACTTAAACTCTCCAAGTCTCAACTTCATCATCTGTAACACCTGTAAGAGAGCCAGAACACCCTCCCCAGGAGTTGTTGGAAGGAATAAGTGAGGTGATACATGCCACACTCAGCACATGACTAGAGCAAGTAAACCATTCAATAGATGGTACCCACAGGTATAGACCTAGAACCTCGACATTATGCCAAGCCCTGAGATAGGCATTGGGGTTCTGCAGCCATTAAAATACACTCCCTGCTTTGTATTTTTTTTAATTCCTTTATTTATATGTTTTATCTACCCATTTATTCAGCACTTACTATACTAATAAAAGAGCACATCCTTTGTGCCAAACGGTTTATATTAATTGTATCCTGTGATCTTCACAAGAACCTTATAAATTAGGCTCATTTAACAGATTAGGAAACAAGGCTGAAAAGAGTTAATTAACTTGCCCTAAAGTCACATGGCTAATGAGGGACCAAACAGACCCTTGAACACACATTTTCGGACTGATCTCTCAATACCAAGCTCTCTCTTATCTCCAAGCGTTTATCATTGACCTTTTCCCACCCTCGCGCTGACCTCTGTTACACAAAAGTCACACTCAAGGCTACATAAACATCTATGAAATGCAATTTTGTTCATGAAGTCTGAGGTCCCTGGGGGGTAGGATAGGTACCAGTAAATGGGTTTGGGGAAGTGAGTGGTGAAGCAGGATGACCGGTTTTCAGGTAAGCTCTACCCTTGGCAACTACCTGATGTACAACGAGTGGACTGAATGCATGACTGGGAAGACGAGACTCAAAGCAACACCAGACTGGAGCCCCTGAGTGGTCAAGAGAAAGTTCACAACTCAGGGGATTGGGAAGACAGGCAGGAAAAAAACATGAAATGAAGGGGAACCAAAGCAGAGCTTCCTGTAAGTGTGAACGGCTGGTTCAAACCCATCTTGCTCCCTGGTGTCCTTGTTTGACATCAGGCAAACGTCCTGACCTCAGGCCCATCATTACTGAACCAGGGTACCTAAAGCCTGCCCTGCCAAGCTTGCTGAATCACTGAGGGACTCCAAAAGATTCCTTAATGTGCTTTGAAAAAAATGAAAGAAGGCATATTTGGAGCATGATGTTTTAAATGTATTTCTTGGGGCGCCTGGGTGGCGCAGTCAGTTAAGCGTCCGACTTCAGCCAGGTCACGATCTCGCGGTCCGTGAGTTCGAGCCCCGGTTCAGGCTCTGGGCTGATGGCTCAGAGCCTGGAGCCTGTTTCCGATTCTGTGTCTCCCTTTCTCTCTGCCCCTCCCCCGTTCATGCTCTGTCTCTCTCTGTCCCAAAAATAAATAAACGTTGAAAAAATAAATAAATAAATAAATAAATAAATAAATATAAAAAAAAAATAAATGTATTTCTTATAGGGCGACAACCGTGGCATGATGGAAGATACATCCCCCAACTGCTCAAGAAGAAGGGTTCACAGGCGCCTGGGTGGCTGAGTGGATTGAGCGTCCGACTTTGGCTCAGGCCATGATCTCACAGGTTGTAGGTTTGAGTGCCACAGTGGGCTCTGTGCTGACAGCTCAGAGTCTGGAGCTTGTTTCGGATTCTGTCTCTCTCTCTCTCTCTCTCTCTCTCTCTCTCTCTCTCTCTCTCTGCCCCTCCCCTGTTCGTGCTCTGTCTCTCAAAAATAAATAAATGTAAAAGGAGAAGGAGAAGAAGAAGGGTTCGCATCCTAGCTTTGCTTCCTTGGGCAGACCCCATAACTTCTTGGCACCTGTTTTTCCTATCTATAAATCAAGAATAGGAACATCAGGGGCACCTGGGTGGTTCAGCTGGTTGAGTGTCCGGCCTTGGCTCAGGTCATAATCTCCCAGTTCATGGGTTCAAGCCCCGCATCGGGCTCTGTGCTGACATCTCAGAGCCTGGAGCCTACTTCAGGTTCTGTGTCTCCCTCTTTCTCTCTCTGCCCCTTCCCCACTCGTGCTCTGTCTCTTTCTCTTTCTCTCTCTCTCTCTCTCTCTCTCTCTCTCTCTCTCTCTCTCTCAGAAACAAACATTAAAAAAAATGCTTAAATTTTTAAAAAAGAAAAAAGAATAGAAACATCAAACTCTTGGGGTTAGTCTCACTGCTTAATGTGAAGAAGTACACATCAGCTCGTTGTACATGTTTGTTATCTTGTCTGACAGTTCTACAACTCTTTTGTTATTTTGTTTAATTTATTATATAAACAATTAGCCCTTGCCTGGGGTCCTCCTAACCAAAGGCAGCATGGGTCACCATGAATGGCCCCAACTTTGGGGTCAAATAGATCTGCCTTAGTGTCTCAATTCTGTCCCTTATTAGCTAAGTGGGGGGGTGGGGGGTGGGGGGTGGGGAGCGGGAACATGCCTGTGTTTATTTTAAAGCAGAAGTGAAAACACTACCTCATTTCTCTTCCTTAAAATGGAGATGGTATTAAGTAGGTGAAACATACTCAAGTACCTGTGCGTGTAATAATTTCTTATCAAGGAGCTTATACAAAAGAAGAATGTATGTAAGTCTTTGAATCCAGTTTGTTCCACTTTAATTAAGTCTCAGAACTCGCAGGACAGAGAATTACTCTGGGAACAATTTTGCTCTCAACCAAGGGGTGGGCTGAGGACTTGAGATGTCCTCTTGCCATTCTCTAAAGGACCAAAGGACAAGAACAGATTTTCCATTCCCAGGGCACATATTTTGTTGATGCACTAATAACCCAGGCACTGGAAATTCAGGTCAGGGATTTGGGGGAAAACTGAAGAAACTGCCATCAATCTTTTGGGAACCCAGTGTTAGACTCTAAGCTTTTAAAACAAAAAAGGACCCCTTGCTTCTGAAATTCAGGAGAAAACTGCCTTTAATGAGTGCCGGCAGCCAGGGTCCCAGAAGAGGTTGGAGAGATGATACTGTGTTTTTAACTCGGATTGTTGGCTTTGGCAAGCGGCCGGAGGCCTCACAGGCTCAGCTCTCCGGTTTCACAATCAACTGTCAACTGACTGCTCAAGGGGCACAAACTCTGGGGTCCCTACAGGACCTGCTCAGCCCTCTTCTGCCTGAGACCTGAGATAGCACCAGGAGGGAAGGACTGAGACAGCCCTTGGCAAGTGCAAGTCACAGACCCAGCCTGGGGATCACCATGGGAGAGGGAGGTGGTGGTAACAGTCACAACCAGGAGAGATGGGCACTTTGCCTGTGCCAGGCTAAATGTACTTTGTGCGTTCCTACACAGCATCCCACTGAGGTAGGTCTGTGCCGTTACCGCCATTTTACAGGTAAGGAAACTGAGGTTCAGAGATGTTAAGTAGGTTTCGCCAGTGTCACACATTAGTAAGTAGGGGAGCCAGAATTTGAACCCTGGAGCCTACACTCTTAGTCACTGTCACTACTGCCTGTGTGTATAAAATGACTGAAGATCCAAGAGCATCCCACAGCCAACCATGCTGAAGATCTCTTGAATACTACTGAATGAATAGGGAGGGGGCCTTGAAGCCCAATCCCTCCTAAGATGCTAGGATCTGCTCTGCACTATCCTTGCCAAGTGATCACCCAATACTTGCTTTCATACCCTCAATGACAGACTTTAACTTACATGGTAGCCCTTTCACCTTTGAAGAGAGTTGGCTACAGGAAACCCTACATTGAGCTGAAATGTGTCTCACTGAAATGTCTACCCAACTGGTCTTATTTCTGCCCTTTGAGATGTTGCAGAACAAATTCCACCCTTTATCCCCCTAACAGCCCTCTGGGGTTGAAAACAATTCTGGGGGTGCCTGGGTGGCTCAGTTGGTTGAGTGACTGACTTCAGCTCAGGTCATGATCTCGCGGTCTGTGAGTTCGAGTCCCATGTCGGGCTCTGTGCTGACGGCTCAGAGCCTGGAGCCTGCTTCAGATTCTGTGTCTCCCCCTCTCTCTACCCCTCCCCTGCCCATGCTCTGTGTCTCAATAATAAATAAATGTGCTCTCTCTCTGTTCTCTCTCTGTCTCTCAATAATAAATAAATGTTCATGAAAACAATTCTGGTTCCTTCAGATATTCCACCCTCCTCTCTCCCTACCACGCAGGGGAAAAAAAAATTAAGGCGTTTATTTACTTGTTCACACTCAGTAAACACTGTTTGAATACCGACCACAGATCAAACACTCTGCTATTTATGTGCCGAGGGAACGACGGAGCTTAAGTTCTAAGAGAGAAGATAAAAATACACACAAATGATTACATTACCAGATAGAAAATTATGAAACTGTAAGAATACCTGAAGGAGTGCTGCACGGATCCAGAAGGGAGATCTCTTCCCATTGAGGATGTGAAGATGGCAAAAGGAGATACTGTTGGAGCCTGGTCTTGAAGAATGAGAAATGTTACTGACCATCTGCTGTTGCAAAGAACCGGGTGGCCTGAGAGTCCTGGGCTGGTGTGAGAGCGAAAACATTGGGCCGGGCATGGATCTGCTACGCTGCGCCTGTCTCTCTGCCCCTCATTCCAGCCAGAATCTGTAAAATGGAAATAACAGCCACCTGCCCTGACTATCCCCAAGCGGCCATGAGTATCAGGTGCAAGGGTTTTGAAAGAAGACACTAATGAGAAGAAAGTGCTCTGAGTAGGCAAGGAATTAGTAAACCCAATTTTCTCATTTGAAGATTACTCTGACACTTTCACAATTTGGTGAGAGCTGGAAGAATCGGAAGACACATGCTTTGGTGAAAGCCCAAAGCAGGGGCTTCGAATCCAGCACAAGCAGAAGGAGAAGAAAGAAAACTGAAATTCAGAGAGAAGAAACGTGGCCCAAGTGTGAGGCAAGGTAACCAAATAACAGCCTCAGCTCCTCGGTACCATCTCATTACAGAATAATCCTATAAGGCATGATCAAAGAAGGGATCAACAGCTCAAACATATTATCAGCCACCTAAGCCTTGAGAGGAGAAGGCCCACTGAGAGATTAAGACACTTAGGACATGTCTGAGAGGTTTTCCTGCAGTTAGAGCTTCACTAATTGATATCCAAGCCTCAGCACCACTCTGCCTGGCTTGTTATTACCACCACCTGAGAAAGGAGAGCCCGCCCTCACGAAGAGTCAAGGGGCCAAAGCAGAGAGAGGTGCATGGTGAGATTTTCTGCAAGGATCCATGAGAGGCCCTTTGCCTCTAATCAGGCTACACAGATACACACTTGGTTTGAGTACAAGTTGCAAAGGCACATGGTCAATCAAACATCAAGAGGCGTATATGGAGCACTATATAAATCAGGGCTCTTTCAGGTGCAAAGGAAAAAGAAATCCAACTATAACTGGCTTCAAGCACAAAATCAATTAATTGGTCCATTTAACTAAAAAAGCCAGAGGAGATCATGATTTGAGGCTGGCTGGATCAGGCGATCAAGCAATATCACTGGGAAACTGGCTCTCTCCTACTCTTGATTCTTATTTCCTCAGTATTGGCTTCATCCTTTTTGTTTTGTTTTGGTGAGGGGAAGAGAGTGTGGGCTCTCTTGTTTACATCATCAAAGCATCAAGACTAAATAGCTGTGATTGGATAAATTTGGGTCATACGTTTATTCCTGAGCAAGTCCACACTCAGGAACTGGAGTATATTGAGAATACAGTCCTGCCAGGCCCTCTCACCCCTGGATCTTTGGTTAACCCCACCCAAACTACCTGAACTGACAGTGGGTGAGGTAAGGGGTATTGGTATTCCTCAAGGAAAATCTAGGTGCTGTTACCAGAACAATGACAAATGGATGCCGGTTGGACAAAAACAAAAGACATCTATTCGTAAAACTCTTCTGGTGGAAATCCAAAAAGGAAATCCACAAAAATGCTGTATTTTTTCATCAAGGAAACCATTCTTTAGTTGAGGGAAAGTTGTCACAGGTAAAATTGATAGAAAACCTAGCTGATTATAACAAATAACCTAAAGTGCACACTATAGATCACAAGTCTGAAAAATGACATTAGCTGCTATCCTGAGCAAGACGCTTGATCTCTCTGTGCCTTAAACATCATTTCTCTGTAAAATGGGGACAATAATAGACTCTACTTCATAGAGTTATTGTGATAATTTAATAAGAGAGTTCTCAGGAGCATGAAGCACAATGCATGTCACATAGTAAATAAATCTTGTAGGACTTGATTCATTCATTAAATTTTACTATGTGCCAAGAACTACTATGGGTACTGGCAATACAGTGAAGAAGAAAGTTTTTACTATTGTGCTGCTTTAAATGAAATTTTAAAATGAAAAAGTAAATGTATACATGAACAAAAACTTTTAGATAAAGATAAATGCTACAAAGAAAAATAAAACAAAATGGATGATAGGGATGGGAAAGAGGTACCTCAGGGAGAATCGTCACACAAGGCTTTGTTGAAAAGCAGCATTTGAACTGAGATATGAATGACAAAAAGATCTGGGCTCAAAACCAAGTGAAAAAAAATTGGTAGCTTGGTGAGATAAGGGGGGGTGTGGCACAAGGTATGGTCACAGACGGGAGGTCAGGGCTGATCATCTAAGTCTGTGGCGAGGAATTGTATTGCATTCTAGGTACAAAGGGAATTCAGTGCAAAGTCTTAATATTTTAAATGTTTTTTTTTATTTTTATTTTTATTTTTGATAGAGAAAAGAGAGAGAATGAGCAGGAGAGGGGCAGAGAGAAAGGAAGAGAGGATCTGAACAGGGCTCTGTCCTGACAGCAAAGAACTCAATGTGGGGCTTGAACTCACAACCTGTGAGATCATGACCTGAGCTGAAGTCGGATGCCCAACCAACTGAGCCACACAGGTGCCCCTGAAAGTTTAATATTTTAAAGATTACTCTAACTCTTGAAGACAGAGAACAAACTGAAGGTTGATGGGGGCTGAGGGAGAGGGGAAAGTGGGTGATGGGCATTGAGGAGGACACTTGTTGGGATGAGCACTGGGTGTTGTATGGAAGCCAATTTGACAATAAATTATATTAAATAAATGAATTAAATAAATAAATAAATATTTATAAAATAAAATAAAAAAATAAAGATTACTCTGGCTACTGTGTAAAGAATGGACTATGGGTTGGGTGTAAAAGTAGAAGTGAGAGCTAGAGAAGAAAAAATGCTTGACGGAAGCATAGAAGTAAAAAAGTAACTTTCCCCAAGGAAAGCATAAGGTAAGACAGAGATAAAGAGGGTCCATAAATGAGCTAGCTGAGGGAGACATGAGCATAGTGCAGAGTAGTGGTGAGAACCCTTCAGTGGTTCCCTACTCTCTCCCTACTCCCTCATTTACTATGAAGAAGTAATTTGTGCCTGAAAACTATCCCACTGAGAAAAACTATAAAAACTGGGTCAAAAATAAAACTGAATGTTAAGTTGGAGCAACCAAGGTGGCCATGACTTGAAGGGCTGAATCAGTGCCTTCTCCACTCGGGGCATTTTCTGAATCTCACTGCAGAACAAAAAGGCAAAACAAAAAACAGTGGCTTAGCAGTTCCCATGGGGTACAAGGCCCCTCAAAAATAGTTACAGGCAGCCAGAAATTGAAGAGCCACAACTCTAGAGAAAAAGGAACCACAGAGAAGTGAGACCAACATCCCACATGCAATTTCTCATCAGTGCATTTGCCAAATTCTCAGATGCAGGTGTAGGTGGTGAGAGTGTAAGAAACCAAGCAAACATAGGGGATAACTTCCTCCAAGAGGTGGAGCTAATTTCCCTCTCCTTAAGTAAAAGCAGGACTTAAAAACACATGGAAAGAACACAGTGTGGGAAAGGAAAAATAGTAACTCTGCCATGGAGAAACCTGTTGGACACCACCTAAACTAAATGATCAAGGTCAACATCAACAGTGGTAAGTCAGGGAATATCATGTACCCACTGTTACCACATGACAAGGAGGGCACCTCACCTCCATGATACTCTTTCAAAAACTCATAACCCCAATCTAATCATTAAAAAAAAAATTAGACACACTAAAAGTGACTGGCATTCTCCAAAATACCTGACCAGCATTCCATGACTGCTCATGGTTAAGGTCATGAAGAACAAGGAAAGACTGAGGATCTGTCACAGTGCAGACGAGACTAAGGAGACGTGACGACTAAATGTCATGTGGTGTTCTGGATCGGAGTCCAGAACAGTAAAGGGACAAAAAAGGAAAAAGGGAG
The DNA here is from genome assembly GCF_018350175.1 of Felis catus. NCBI lineage: Eukaryota > Metazoa > Chordata > Mammalia > Carnivora > Felidae > Felis > Felis catus. The sequence continues at coordinate 194,916,962 of NC_058368.1, forward strand.
AGAAATTCAAATAAAATTTATAGTTTAACTAATAGTAATATGCTAATGTTGCTTCCTTACTTTTGGAAAATATATCATTTTATGTAAAATGTTAACATTAGGGAAAACTAGGTAAAGGGTATTTGGGAACTTTTTTGTAAATTCCAAAATAAAACAAAAGTAATGATAGTGATGAGGGTAGTGCTTCAGGGAGGATGGTCAGGGAGGGATTCACTACAAAACAGAATTTTAAAAGATGGTTTTTGAAAAAGCTGCTAAGAGGTGAAAATACTAAGTAAGGATTTGGGCAGCCCCAGAGACGTGTGAAAACAAAAACTGGAGTTCAGGACCCACCAAAAAGAATGTACTGGCCTTTCAGTTGAGACCTGATGGGCCATGCCGAAGGGGCAAGGCAAATCAGAAATAGACCCCCCTCCTTTGGTGACAGATAGTAACTAGCCCTTTGGTGGTGATTGCTTTATAGTGTATTCTGATGTCAACTACAATGTCGTACACTGAAATTTATACAATGTTACATATAATTTTATGCCCCAAAAAAAGTCACACTGAAAAAAAAGAGGGGGGTAGGAAATAGACACTCCTTACAAAGCCTGAAACAGAGCTTGAAATCATCTCAATACATGGTTGAATCAAGGTGATCTGTCCACACTCTGCCAGCCAGAAGGAAATTTAATCCTTTCTACAAGATAACATGATTCAGAGCCAGTGTAATTTTTCATATACAATTTAAAGTATTTACTGCAAAAAATACCAGGCATGATAGTAAACAGAAATGATCAAAATCCAATTTTTAAATATGAGGCAATAGAAAGATACCCATAGATAGCTCAGATTCTAGAATTATCAGGCAGGAATTTTAAGATAATTATGATGATTATGTTCCAGAAAATAAATGAAAAGATGGATAATTTCTCCGGGGACCTGCAATCTATTTTTTAAAGAAAAAAGGAGTGAAAATGCTAGCCTGGAAATTAAAACAATTGAAATTAATTCAGTATATAAGTGTAAAACCAAATTAAACTCAGTAGAAGAGATGATTATTGAAAAGAGTAGAAAAGATCCAGATAGATGCAGAGAAAGGGGGGGGGGGGGAGAATAGAAAATGCAGAAATAGGTATAAGTGACATAGAAACATCATGAAAAGGTCTTAGCATATGGATAATTGGGATTCTAGATGGAGAAGAGAAAATGAAGGAGCGATAATGGAGAAAATACTGACAACTGATGAAGTACATCAAGACACAAATTCGAGGGAGAGGGGGACAGAGGACCCAAAGAGTTCTGTGAGTCTGAGCAGGATATTCACAAAGAAAACCGAGTCTCACCAGCCACTGTGGACTGCTTGGGTGGAGGCCACGGTGGGCAAGAGGCACAGTCCACAGTCCGGGTGTTGCCAGGACCAGGCAGAGGGTGGCACAGGATGGACCGGGAAGAGAACCTGGCCGTATGTCTGCTTCCCTCCGAGTGTGTACTCCAGGAAGGAAAATCCCATCAACAGTGTTTGAAGGAAGGATACTCCAAGCTTTGAAATATTCATTCCTTGCATGTAAAATATCAATGTTGGATGCCAGATCAAGATTCAGAGGAAGAAAAGTTTATTGATACTATTGTGTTTTACCAAGGTGAAAACAACAGAGAATTTTCTCTGGTCATTACAACAGAGAACCAAAATGGAAAACCTATTTTCTACTAATACCTCTTTAGTTGAACCAGTTTCTTCCTCCATGGAACACTGGAGAAAATGGATGAGTTCTGTTTTTCAATACATATAAAGTAAATGATTCTCTTACTCCAAGTTATTTTTAGAAGAAACACTTAATTGAGCAATTATGGGCTGGGAGCAGAATAAATGTGTTTTGAGAATTGTTCTAAAAGCAAAAAGAATGGAAAGATTGTTATTTTTTAAACTTGACTCTTCAAGCAAATCACACAATTTGTACATCTTTTGTGAATGGTATGAAGGTGGCTAATGGGACTGGTATAATCCATAACACAGAGCTCAATGAGAAAATGTCTATCAGGAAAGTTCAGCTTACAACTTCATTCAATCTTTCCTATTTAGTTCTAAAATAGTGTTGGTTGGGGATGAAAGGCACAACACAGAGAATGTAGTTAATCGCATTGTAAGTGTTGTATAGTGACTGATGGTCGCTACACTTGTGAGCACAGCATAACATATGGACTTGTCGACTCACTGTGTTTTACACTTCAAACCAATGTAACATTGTGTGTCAACTATACTTCAATAATATATATATTGAACACACACACACACACACATACACGCAAAAAAATAATAATTTCTTAAATTGTGTTTGACTCTTTGGGGAAAAAAATCAAGCAAACGTTCATAGGCACATGATATAAATGGATAAAACCAAAGTCTGTAAAATATTAAAAACTACAGGAAAAAAATCCATTGCCTTTAAATGACAAAAACTAAGGCCTATAGCTGACTTTTCAAAGATATTATACTAGAAAGAAAAGAATAGAGTGATATAATTAACAGTACACTTCCAAATATCTCTAAGGATCAAAATCTAAAGCAGGGAAGATACTAGAAAGTATTTTGAACTGAATAATAATGAAACCATAACTTGTGGGATGCATCTCAACTAAAGCTCAGGACAAAAGACAAAGTCTTAAATATATATTAGAAAATAAGAAGGAGGGGCGCCTGGGTCGCTCCGTCAGTTAAGTGTCTGACTTCGGCTCAGGTCATGATCTCACGGTGCGTGAGTTCCAGCCCCGCATCAGGCTCTGTGCTGACAGCTCAGAGCCTGGAGCCCATTTCGGATTCTGTGTCTCCCTCTCTCTCTCTGCCCCTCTCCCGCTCGCACTGTCTCTGTCTCTCTCAAAAATAAATAAAACATTGAAAATTTTTAAATAAAAAAAAAAGAAAAGAAGAGGGTTAAAAGTCAATGAAGCATCCATTTCAAGAAGCCAGAAGAGGGCCAAGCTGGGGCAAGCAGAAGCTGCGTCCAGACATCGGGACTGCACTGATACCTATTCCAGAAAGCTGGGCCTGGGCACCTGACCCCCAGGAGCAGCCGCTGGCCCCTCAGGATCCCTGGCCTTGGCCCCGTGAGCCATCCCAGGCCTGGGCGAGGGTCCTGGCAGGCTAGCGCTGCCCTCCACTGGGACCCAAGAAATGGCATCCGAGCAATGCCCAGGTCCTCCCAGGCAGGAGTGTGAAGAGACTGCCCCATCTGCTACTTCGGAGGAGTAGGTAGCCTGGGACACCAAGGAGGTTTTCCGCAGCTATGTTTTTCACCATTAGCAGCAGGAGCAGGAGGCTGAGGGGGCAGCTGTGCCTACTGACCCAGAAATGGTCACCTTGCCCCTAGAACCTAGCAGCACCATGGGGCAGGTGGGTCGGCAACTCACCATCACTGGGGACAACATCAACCAGCGCTACGATTCAGAGTTCCAGGCCATGCTGCAGCGCCTGCAACCCACAGCAGAGAACGCCTATGATCTTTTCACCAAGATTGCCTCGAGTCGATTTGAGAGCGGCATCAACTGGGGCCGAGTGGTGGCTCTCCTGGGCTTTGGCTACCGCCTGGCCCTCGACATCTACCAGCACGGCCTGACTGGCTTTCTGGGCCGGGTGACCAAACTGGTGGTTGACGTCATGCTGCGTCACTGCATTGCCGGGTAGACTGCACAGAGGGGCAGCTGGGTGGCAGCCCTGAACTTGGGAAATGGCCCCATCCTGAACGTGCTGATAGTTCTGTCTGTGGTTCTGTTGGGCCAGTTCATGGTACGAAGATTCTTCAAATCATGACTCCCAGAGGGGCCCTTTGGGGTCCTAGCTGAGACCCTTGCCTGGGCTTCAGCCAAGCCTTCTCCCATCACCTCCCCCCTCCCTTACAGGGGTCCCCCTCAAGAATACAGAAGCTTTAGCAAGTGGGCACTCCAGCTTTGGGAGGGCCCTTGCCTGGGGGTCAGTCAGGCTGCCAGGGGTGCCCCAACATTGCACGGTGCTAATGGGCCCCCTCTCTGGGCCCCATCCTGTCAGAGAGGGGATATAGCCTTCTTCCTCAGCTCTCTGGGACACCCTCAGCCCTATCTATTGGGCACTGGGGAGATTCACAACTTGGGGAAGCAAGAGGCTGAGAGTCACTTCTCCCCTCAAAATTTTTAACGGTTATATCTTTATGTAATACCCTTGGAAGGACCCTCCCCCCACCCATTCCCACCGATCTGCCCAAGCCACGAAGTCTGGGGTGTGGGGGTTAGTAGACTACCCTGTGTTCCCCAGGATTCAGCTGTTCTAGAAGATCAGAGCTCGATTGCTAGGCCTGGAGCCCAGTCCTGGCCCTTCCTAAGCTCTCCTCCTGCTCCCACTCCCCCCCCACCCCCACCCCATATCACATTTGCAGTGGACTCGCAGGGATTCTGGGCCTCGGTATGGGGTAGAGATGAAGTTGGGGGCACGGACCAGGGCTGTCAGAACCTCATCAGCATCCCCCAAGCCCGCCTCCCAAGATCCTCAGTTCTCTCCCTTCCCCTCATCTATTACCACTTAAACCCAACCTATTCACTACAAGTGAAGCCCACCCTGCCCCCATCACTCCAAATAAGGAAGGAGGGGTCTTGGGTAAGTGGAGTGCTGAGGTTCCCTCCTTGCCCAGGTACAGAATTTGGTTTGTTATTGTCAGGGAAAGAGGGTAAGGAACTCATCTTGAGGTTTCTGAGAAAAGAGCTGTTAACGCCACTAGGAACCCCAAGGTTGGGATCTTCCCTCACGGCCCAGGTACAGTGTAATCTGGGGGTGTGGATGGGGAAACTGTGAGTACTTGAACTCTACCGCGACCCCCCACTCTCCACACTCTTCACCTGCCTAAGCCTCTCCTGTGGGTGGGGTGGGAATGCCTTGTCTATCTTGCACAGTCTAGAGGTTTGGGGGTAGATTAAGCCACATGCAGGGAGGGGATGCAGACAGAGCCCACTGGCCAGCCCCCACCTTCTGAGTGTGTCTGAAATAAACTGCAATCTCTGAAAAAAAAAAGCCAGAAAAAAAATTAAACAAAAAAATGCGAGTTGAGAGCAAAAAGAAAAGGAGGGAAAAGAAAGAATAGAAAACAAAGATACATAATATAGAAAATATTTTAAAGCTGGTTGTTTGAAGTGACCAAAAAAATGGCTGATCCCCTAGAAAGAACAATCAAGAAAAAAGAAGTACAAATTATTGTATGACAGACAAGAAGACATCACTACAGATTCTAGAGACTAACAATGTAGGAGGATTATGGCAATTTTATGCAAATAAATGTGAAAAATCATATTAAATGGACACGTGCCTAGGAAAAAAATGCAACTTACTAAAACCACCACAAGAAGTATCAATCTTAACAGCCCTATATCTATTAAATAAATTGAATCTGTAAATAAAAACTTTCCACTAAGAAACCTCCAGAAAAAAAAAAGAGAGAGGGGGAGAGCCAAACCATAAGAGACTCTTAAAAGCTGAGAATAAACTGAGGGTTGATGGGGAGTAGGAGGGAGGGAAGGGTGGGTGATGGGCATTGAGGAGGGCACCTGTTAGGATGAGCACTGGGTGTTGTATGGAAACCAATTTGACAATAAATTTCATATATATATAAAAAAGGAAACCTCCAGGCCCATATGGCTTCATCAATGAACACTTCCAAACATTTTAAAAAGAACTAACACCAAATCTTATATAGATGTTTCTAAGGAATAGAAAAGAGAAAACATTTGCAACTTGTGAAGAAGCTACCACAATCTTTATACCAAAACCTGAAAAAGACATTTTTAAAAAGGAAAGTTATAGGTTAATGCCCTCTCATGAACGAAGATGACCTCGTTTAGCCAAAAGCAAGCAAAATAAAAGTAATAGAAATTAGAACAGCAGCTACCTTTGGCATGCAATGACTGGGAGGGAATGTGAGGTAGGCTTCGAGGGTGCTGGTAACGTTCTGTATCATTATATCGATAGCATCCGTTTTATGAGTAACTTAACAAAACTTATGCACTAATACATGTGTATTTCCATTTTAAATGGTTTTTAAATATGTAATACAAGAATCGCCTTCAACCAACACTGATCATGACCCATTTGCCATAATTCCTAGCACAGAGAAGGTAGTTAATCAATATCTGTTAAAAACCAAATGAACAACTCTTTTAGTAGAGATGCAAAACCTCAGCACAGTGCCACACACACAGTTCGTGTGCAAAATATGTGTACTTTTTAAACGAATGAACCTCTGAGTGAAGGTATATCCTCTGCCAAGCCTTTTTCATGCCAAAACTCCTTGTGGAGGCAGTGAGAGACCCAACAAGAGGAACTAACTGGATAAACATGAAATAGGAGTTAAGGACAGACAGAGCAGAAAGTAGGAAAAAAGAGACTGAGAACGTTTGATGGAAAGATAGGAAAACAGCACAAGGAGATGATGAAAAGTCTCACGTGGATGTCAAGCTGCTGGAACCCAGGATATACATATAGACTTGGCTGCAAAACTAAATTGGGGAGTCTCTGGGCAGAAAGCCAGGGGCTGATCAGTCTTGATATGAGGCCTTTCTTCTTCACTGATCCTACCTCCTCTTCCTTTATTCTAGGTCTCCGAATGAAGGGGTTAGGAGCCAGGACGTGAGAGATGGGAGTCCTGAGTTCTAGATCCTGCTTTGTGGGGATACCTTAGGCCAGTCATTCCAATTTCCTGGCTTCTGTGTGACTAATCAGAAAAATGGAAGGAAAGGTCTCTCAATATTTTATGCATCCACTCCTTATGACTAAAAAATTCTCCCAGGGCCACTGAGATCTCCCAAGTACTTCTGAGGTCCCTTCTTTAAAGCACAGAAAACATACTGTTGCTTTGCAATTCAGAAGAAGAAGAAGAAGAAGAAGAAGAAGAAGAAGAAGAAGAAGGAGGAGGAGGAGAAGGGGAAGAGGAAGAGGAAGAGGAAGAAGAAGAAGAAGGTACCAAGTTCATTCTCCAAGTTGGGTTGGGAAAGGCTGGCAGTAGCCTCCAGCTCCTTGGAGGAAAGGCTTTTCCATAGTACTATTTGAAGACCCATATTCATCATAATACTTCAGCACAATTAGGCAAGCTGCTTAGTTGCTCCAAATATCTGTCTCTCTTTACAAAGTATCATTGAGGCCTGTCAAAGAAGTCTTGAGACGCCCAGACCTCTCCTCTGTGAATGTCATTATGGTCAGAGACTTGGCACTGTGTTAATTACATTAGCTGGTTCAGGCCTGCATAATCTCACCTGATTAACACTATTCCTTCCTCTTTCTCTCTTCAGACCCTCTGCCTAAATCTTTTTGTTCTTCTTTCACTTATTCACTTATTCATCCTGGCAAGAAATATCTACTGAGCTCCTCCTATGTGCCAGGCACTGTGCAGGTGCTAAACATATCATCAAGAAGCCAGGTAAAGTCCCTTCCTTGTAGATTTCCTTTACCTACCCTTCCCATGCCCTTCATCTTCGTGGGAGCAAAAAATGGTGGAAAGACCCTTCAGCTATAATTAGGTACCTGTATTCTTGTCCCAACTCTGCTACTGGTCTAGGGGGTGAGTCACTGAACCTCTCTGGATATAATTTTCCTCTTCTGTAAATAAAAGTGTTGAACAAGAACAGTCTCTAAGACTCTCTCACATGGACTTTTTTCAGTAGCTTCTAAGTAGTATCCTTGTTTTCATTTTGCCTCCTCCCTCCCTACACATTTTATTCTAAGCACAGTAGCCAGACTAATCTTGTTAAAATGTTAAGTCAGAACTTGTTACTCCTCTGCTCGAAACCCTCCAATGGGTCTCACTCAAAAGTGAACCCAAAGTCCTTACTATGCCCTGGAGGTAGTGTATGCCCCAGCCCCCGAGCCTTCTCTAACCTGGTCCTCTCAACTTCACTCACTCCACCCAGGCACAATGGCCTCCTTGCTATTTCTCGCACACTCTAAGCATATTTCCCTCTCAGACTCTTTACATTTGCTTTCTGCACTGCCTGGAAAGCTCTCCTTCCCCTCCCCCCTCCCCGAGGTTCACATGGCTCATTCCCTCACTTCCTTCAGTCACTTGTTCAAATGTTTTTCTTCTTTTCAGAAAGCACGCCCTGGTCTAACCACCCTATATAAAATAGTGCCTCTATATCACTCTCTGCCCTGAGACCACTTTCTTCTCTTTAATCCTTATGATTGCCTAATACATCATAAATTGCCTTTTCTTTTTTTTATCTTCTGTCTCCCTCCACCGGGAGATACACTCCATTAGAATGGGGATCTCTGGGGCGCCTGGGTGGCGCAGTCGGTTGAGCGTCCGACTTCAGCCAGGTCACGATCTTGCGGTCCGTGAGTTCGAGTCCCGCGTCGGGCTCTGGGCTGATGGCTCGGAGCCTGGAGCCTGTTTCCGATTCTGTGTCTCCCTCCCTCTCTGCCCCTCCCCCGTTCATGCTCCGTCTCTCTCTGTCCCACAAATAATTAAACGTTGAAAAAAAAATTAAAAAAAAAAAAAAGAATGGGGATCTCTACCTGTTTTGTTCCCTGCTATATCCCCATTCCCTAGCACAGTGACTAACACATAGTAAATGCTCAATAAATATTTTGTGTCATTAATGAAAGAATGAATTGACTCTAGTAATAAGTCTCAGTATAGGTCAAAATGTATTCATACTTGGAAGGGTTCAAATCTGGCTACCTATAACAGGCCACTCAAGTATTGGAATTAGGCTACACAGAATACTTATCATAAGAAATGCTGAAGCAAACTCATTCCATTCCATTGAGATTTCTGTTTCATAGCATGGTAGTCACAATAAGATTAGACCTGAATGCCATTTCTTCTATGCAGCTTCTTGTGATGAGATGAAGGGATGTTATTCTCCCTGTTTGACTTAGGCCCAAAGAGATTTGGTCATTTACCCAACATCACCCAGCCTTTTTGAGGCAGAGATAAAATAAAAACATAAATCTCTGACCTCCAAGCCTGCAGGTAGTTTCGATAGTGACCTACAACAAGAGAGAAAGATCCGGGTATACCGCTTATGGGAATAAGAAATACACGAGATATGGGGTAAAAAGTGTAGATTCGCAACCATGAGGAGGTTTTCCCACTGAACCTCCAAAGTGATTTCATGTTCAGAAGTTCAAAGCACTGTTTCTCTTACATATTGTCATATCCCCAAGGCCCAGCACACTCTTACTTCATGTATGCTGATTAAATAAAAGTAAGGGCCTACTAGAAAACAGGTGCCCCCAGGCAATAATTACTCTCATCTCCAGAACAGCCCAAAGCCTTGGAGCCAGTCACACACACTACAGCAGCAGCAGCAGCAGCAACAACAACAACACACACACACACACACACACACACACACACACACACACACACCACACCACATCCCTTCAAGGAAAAGAAAAAGTAACTTCTACATGCTGCATCCCACCTGCCCACACAATCGCTTCCTAGCCAGGTAAGGAACAAGCACAAAGTTGTGACATCACAGTTTGTTTCAGTACCTTCAGGGGTACAAAAATATCACAGATAGGTGCATACATATATGCCTTTGTGGACAGAGACCATTTACAAACACAAATGTGTAAATACACATATGCACCACACATTTGCTTCAGAATTAGGGTGGCTACGGATCACAAATCAATTTGTACACACAGAAATATACACGTTTGTCTTGCCCAAGCTACTCACAAATGTACACAAATGCATTCACAAGGATAATATTTACGTCAAGGTATTACTGTGAGAAGTAGATGACATTATGGGAAGTGCACACTAGTACCTGATACGTAAAAAGCATGCTAGTAAAGGTTAGTGATAGATATGGGTAGGTAGGTAGGTAGATAGATAGATAGATAATATAAATTTTTATCAGACTCCTATGAAAATCCACCTTTAAAGCAAAATTTCCTTTTCAGTCACTACTCAAACTCATGGAAATTCTAAGCAGCCCATTACTGTTCCAGTGTGTGGAAGCCAATAAAAGAGAGTAATGTGGGGTGTGTAACAGTGGTGTGGGGGGTGGGGGTGGGGGAAATCCCTGTTGGTAGGAGGCTGGAGAACAAAGTTTTCCAGGCTTCTTCAGGGAGAAAGCCTGGGCTTGGAGAGACCTGAACTGTTAAGAACTATTCTAGGGAAAATCAACCTCCAAAAACTCAAAAGAAGGCATTCCTAATGCTGCTGAGAAAGAGGGAAGGGTTGTCCCCACTTGGTAGGCTAGGAGGGAGAGACCCCAGAGTCCCAGCCAGTTCAAATCAGCCAGAAAATCCTGCAAGGCTATAAATCCACTAAATTCTGGGAGCTTGGAGAAAATCTGATTAACTCCACCTCCCCAGCTGGGCTCTAGAGTGAAATCTATAGCTAGCTGGTTTCTGAGACTCAAATAAAATGGAAAGAGAGAAGCAGGAGGAAGAGAAAAAAGGAAGCAGGAGTGGTTAAGTACTAGATACCTGTGTGTATAGCTTGGCTCAATCATTGTTTTGGAACAAGACACAGCTCTCTTAGGCTCTGTTGCTGTAGCTTGTGAAATGTAAATAAAACTGTCTCCTGTCCTGTTGGAAGACTGCATATCTTCCTTATCTCCCCTAAGGGCTCCAACAGTGAGGCCAGGACTACTCCCTCTTGACCCTGGGAAGTGCTCAAGGAATTTCTCCTGTATTTTCCCATTGCAGTGGCCCAGGGGAAGAGAAGCGGTCTTTTATGGACCAGACGTCTTTTTGAAACCTCTCCTTTACTTCTGTACCAAATATTAAAACTTCAGAGCTCTAAAGAAACTCAGGGATCCGGTTCAATTCTTCCCTTTTAAGATGGTATGCTGAGCCCAGAGGCAGGTCCGAACTGGGACCCGTGGTGTTTGTTTTCCTCACATACAACTACATTCTTTAAATATCAAGGCAATATTTTAAGAGAACTCAAGAGATTAACTCCATAATCTCCCCTACCCCACCGCCCGCTTGCAAAGGAAAGAAGAGTCGAGGATCTCGTCCAGCACTTTAAGCGTTAAACTCAACCTAGAGTCTAAAACGCGATTGGCCAAACACCGAGAAAAGATCTGGTTTTCGCAGCCGTGGGCCAATGAGCACCTCGAGTGGGAGGGTTTGAAGATACTAAGGAGTTTTTCCCCCCTTTTTTTCCTCTCCACCCCCTCCCATCGGCCTTCGCCCGCCCCCCTCCCAGCTCCCATGCCGCCAGTTTGTTAAATTAATGCAGTAAGAAAGTCTGAAGATCTGAGGGAGTCCTGGCCAAAGGAAGATGGGCGAGCTCAGAAAATCGAGATGCATCTGAAGCCCTGGGCTCCTCAGCCCCGCGGGGTCGCCATGGACCCTGACAGCCCCTGAAACTTGCCCTGAGCTCTCTCATGCCTGCAGCCCTGAGCAATGGGACACCTTTCCTGCAGCGATCATAACTTATTCGGCGGGGACCAGAGAACAGGGATCGCAAGGCGACAACAGACTCGCACGCAGGCAGGGAAACGAGATTACGGGACTCGGTCGCGATGCGCCAGCCTGGCACATTCTCCGGGATTTAACTGAAGGCAGCACCGTCAATCGCTTCCCCTGGCCCCTAGCCCCCTCAGGCCAGCCCAGGGGCATAAAGCCCTGCTCTCTCTACCCAAGATGCTCGCCCAATCTAACGGTCGGAGGCCAGCGCTCTGATCGCCACAGAAGATTTTTTTCCCTTGCATGGAGCTGGCCGTTTAAACAGAAAAACAGGGGTAAAAAAGAAAATATACCCACCCCCAAACGTGCCTCCCCAGCGCCGCAGGGAGCCAACAGACAAGCTGGAGTTTAACAAACAGCAATACTCTTCGCGCTCCTGAAAAGCAGGGCTGGACGCTCTCCGTGGTGCTGAAACGCTTCACGGCTGCCTCTGTCCGTGGTACCTACAGCCCCCTCGTTCCAATTTCCCCTGGGGCTCTCCCTCCGCGCCCCTGTTCTCCACCTCCCCTTAGCATCTGGATTATTTTTTCAATAGCGCTCGCTGGTTTTGTAAGTGCCAATTTGAAACATTTTTTACCCTCATAACTCGTGGACTACAAAGCACAAGGACCTGAAAAATGTACAGCTTCAATACTCTTCGACTCTACCTTTGGGAGACCATTGTATTCTTCAGGTATGCAATTTTCTACTGACCACATCGCTGTAATGGAAATGGGGGAAAGGAGCACTGAGGCTGACTCTGTCCGTTACCCCTTCATTTTGGGGGGAAGGGGCTGCTGTATACCGCTGTAATCGGGTCCTTCCATCCCCCGCTCCCCCACCCCACCCCTCCCGCAGGGTGTCTGGCTTGTGCGTGGAGGTCTGAGACAGTCGCTGCTCTAGCAGCTGTTTGCCTGTTTTTTTGTGATTTGTTTGTCCTTCCATCTGCTATACCCCCGCCCCATCACTGGCCCCCAGCCCCTCTGCATATTGGTTTTCACTGGGCTGAGGACTTTAAGGGGAAGCTTTTGGAGTTACTCAGTTTAATTAGGACTGCATTCTCTCTAACCGCAGTGCCGAAAACCTCAGCTCTCCCGTCTGGGAGCCAAGTGACAACTAGCGGTGACGGGGAAGGTTGCACTCGAGCTCACTGGACACAGAACATTTCATTTTCTCTCCTTTTTTGTTGTTGTTTTCTTTTTCTGCGTGGGGCGGGGGGGGGGGGGAGTAGGCTGAGGCTTAGTGCTTGGAAACAATAGTGTTATGACCTCAGGTTGTAAAGCCCTGAACTTGGGTGCAGAGTGGATCTACTTAGGAACAGATTCTGGGAAAGATTTCCCTTTAGAAACTTTGACTCCCTCCTCTCACCCACTCACCTTTCCAAACTCTTACTTTGTTAGCTGCAGATCCTGAACTGATGGACAATTCTTGTTTGTTTTGTTTAATTTATGTCCGTCCCTGAATCTGTAGCTGAGTTCCCTCATCCGTTATCTCTTCAGGTTAAAATTTTCTGCCTACAGGCTTAGCATTCTATGTTAGTACAAGTGAAAAGTGAAAAATCACCCTCTTCAGGAAGCATTGAAATAGATAGTTCTTTTGTAAGTGGGTGAATCAGCCATCGTCAGAGATGGTTATGATAAATTCCATTTATATGAATTGAAAAAAATTATTCTTCCTCCATGACCCGCAGGGATCATTAATCTTCCTCATTTTAGATACCTGCCTCTCATGTTTTACCATGGCACTGTATTAACAGCCATTTGAAAAGCCCACTCTAGGTTATTTTTAAAAATAAGTAACCACCAAATATTATTCTCTCCCATCATAAACCAGCAACTAATTATTGCTTTTCCTTTTAACATTGTGGAGAATACTGCATATGAATTGGTTTGACTAACCTGTCGGTTGGTTTATTAAATGAATGACTCCTCCCCCAACCCCGGATTATAAGGGTCTATATGTGAACCTCTCTTCATGTCTTTCTCTTGAGATGGAGAAAAGACCCCCTCCTTCCCTGAGATACCCAACGCTAAAGCTTCTAATCTCTAGTTCAAATAATTCTTTGATAGGCCATAGTCCTGCCCACAGCTCAGAATGCAAATGGTCAGGGAGTCAGATAGAATGAAAAAGTGCAACAATCCAGGGCCCTGTGAAATGTAGCTACTTTATGGAGGAAGGGGCAGGAAGTATCCTCTTAATATCAAATCCTTTCTCCCCTACATACATATAGAACTGTAAAATGCCGCGGAGGTGGGGTACTTGGTAACATTTGTATGCAAATTGATTCTCTGTTTGGCTTACCGAGACAGAACTGAACCAGAAAGATTAAAGAGCAAATTAATAGGACCAAGCACATCACCTCCCCCCATCCCGCCACCACACACACACACCCGACTCCTTTTTTATTGATGAACAGTACATTTGATTTTCTTCTCCCCGACATTGTCTTTCACAAAAGGGAGACACGGTCTAAAAGGTTTGCATTGTAATCATTTCGAGAAGGTGATGAATCCACTGTGCTAATTCTTTAAGTAAACTGGTGGTAGCCCATCAGGAAACATCACTCTACATCTCCTTCCCCTACATGTGTCAAGGCATATCTGAGCTACAATGTGTATGGGATTCTGTGTTTATAAGGAAAGAAAAGTCATGACTCTGGAGAGCTGGGAAGGGATTGGTACCACTGCACTTTCAAAATATAGGAATGACTACATCATCTGAGGAGTCAATGTTGTTTCAGAACTGTTCTGAAACGTAAAATAATGAAGCTAGGAATTGAACTCAGGAAATACCCTCAGCAATTTTTCAGAGAGATTGGAAAAAAAAGGTCAAAAGGAGGGAAAGTATTATCCTTGTGTCATTGGCACTTTCATTTCTAACTCTCTCATTTTTTAAATTTTAGGTGAAAATACAGAAGCATTAAAATCTGGGGACTCAATAGAATTGTATGTGGGGGTAAATGGAGACTGGCAGCCTAGCAGGTTCCATGTGAATAACCCTTTCTCCCCCAAGGGACAGGCACCGTATTGGAATGAGCCAATCCAATCATCTCAGGCACCCAGGTACTACTTAGATTAAATGATGCCAGCTGCTCACCTTGTTGGGGGAAATCTGGGGGCTAGAAAAGGAAAGGCCATCAATAACAGAAGTGCTGCTGCATTAGTACATAACCAGCGAAATGGCCATAATGACAGTAAACAGTAAAACAAAACAGCAGTCGAAGTGAGGCAGAAATCTCATATGGTGCCAACACAGAGAACGCATTGAGGCCTTCAAAAGAGCTGACGGGGAGAGAGACATAGGGTACTGGGACCCAAACAGCATTGCAGTGCTCATCAACTGTGACCCCATAAGTAAAATGAGGTGATTTGGCTGAAGTTCCTCCTTTGGTATTTTAAAAGCCTATGGTTCTAAAACCATGAGTGACATCCTAGGATTCGATAACCTAAATTTTGTCTCTTTGTTTGCAGTTGGAGATGGGGCTTCATAGCCAGACTGGCCAAAAATAATAGACAAAGATATGGTTTTTGGGGGGTTTTTTGATGGTAGAAGCACATTCCTTTCAACCTCCTTTGCAAGCCAAAGGGAACTTGCTTTGATTCACAGAACGCTTACCTTCTAGCTTATGGCTGGAAAGGCCCAGGAAGACCCCAACATTTTTTATCTTCTGGGTAATTCATAGCATATAACTGTGTTTCTCAGTCTCGGCACTGCTGACATTTTGAACTGGATAATCTTTATTAGGAGGGCTGTCCTGTGCATTGTAAGATGTTCAGCAGTACCGTGGCCTCGGTGACATCCCCTCCCCCCAGTCATGACTATCAAAAATGTCTCCAGACCCTGTCAAAAATCCCGGGGTAGGGAGTGCAAAAATTGTCTGCAGTTGAGAACCACTGGTATTGAATGACCAAATTCTTAATCTGCTGTTCCGATGTCCTAATTGCAATGGGGAGAAAAGTCTAGTTTCCTTGAGAACATGCCCCCCATGAACCACACAAATCACCCAATGAAGCAAAAAGGGACCTAGCTCATGCTTGCAAAGGGAATAAAGGGAGAGGAGATAAACCAAGTCTAACCCATGGATGGTTTTGCCATGCTTCCTTGCACAGGGCTTTGTGCTGAATATGACACTCATTTGTTAAGAAAGGTCACTAAAATCTTGAAGGAAAGATGTTTCTATTCACACAAGGGTCAAGAGAAACATGGCAGATAGATTGTTTGATATCTGGGTCCTGGAAACCCACCCAGTTGGAAGGTAAATGAGTTTTCTTTTGAGGTGCCCCCTCTGGATCTCTTCCTCCCGGTAGCATAGCTGTATTTTCCCTCAAATCTTACCCGCTGCGTTTTGGGCACTGCAGAAAGCATTTAAGAGCTTCTGAAATGGGCCAAGGACTTTTTTACCGAGGAAAGAAGTTCCTTGGGCAAGCTTGCACCAGGCCCAATCAAACTGTCAGTCTACCTTCTTCTGGGGGCTTAGGAACCTTGAGTAAGAGAAAAGAAAACATCACATCTTTTATTCCCAAAGGATAACTTAGATACGGCCCCTAGGCTGGTAAATAGAGTTATGAATTGGTGCATAACTTCTGTGTATTTGCAAAACTGGTGATGACCTATCAGGGGATATTTAGGGAATTTATCCCTGAGACCAACTTAACTATGAAAGAGGTTGCAAATGTGGTGCAGTGGAGAAAGCAGTTAGGCTAGGATTTGAAAGCCCCCTTTTCTAAAGTGAGCTCTGCTCCCATCCTGCAGCATGGCTTTCATAAGACTCTGCATCGTGGGGACTCAGTTTGCTTACCAATCAACTCAAATGACTGATTCCAACACCCCTATGTTGCCTCCAGCCTGGGATAAGATCTTTGTGAAAGACAGAGGCCCACACCCACAAAGGCTCAGAATGAACTTGCTTCAACACTGACGCTGCCCTCATTTCTTCACTAGGCATTTATTTACCATGTATTTATGTGTGCAGTCCCAAACTCTGCACTCTATGGGGGACACGGAGGTAACAGATGCCACAGTCCCTGTCCTTGCAGAAAGAGGAGACACTGCTCCCTTTAAAGCTACATTAAAAACCTCTTTCCTTCTTCAGAGGGCCCGCAGAGCTCCTCTCCCGACAGCCTGTGTACGCGTCCTGCGACAGCATCGCATTTATGTGGGCGTCATTAACTTTATTTCCTTCATCAGCTGGCAGAAGCCAGAATGATTTTTAAGACGGATGGCACTGTCTCCCGCCTGGCCATCTTGACGCTATTCTGCAGGTTTTCTGCTGCTTTACGCAAAGCGGACTTGGCCCAAAGGGCAGGAGACCTGGGATCCAGAATTTAGCTAGTGGCCTGACCTTGACAGGGCTCCATGACCTTTCTGGCCCTCAGTTTCCCCAGCTGTAAGATGAAGGGAATCAACACATCAATCTCTCTAAAATCATTTTTAACTGTGCCAGTTAAGAATTGTCCTCCTCCAATCTCCATGATAGAATGCTTTTGGTTAAAAATATTGCCTCATATTTCAATTGTTATATGAAGTAGTGACATTGCATTGTGTGCAGACTCAAAAGTCTGAAAGAACTGAGGACCTCATTAAGCAACTTCACTCTGGAGGGTTATCACATTCTAGATACGATTATTAACAAATCACATGGGTATGTCTCTCTCCCCCAGGAAGTGCTTTGGACGATGAGAAAACATGGTGTTTGATTACTGTCCCCATAGATCTGAAGAGGAGCATGAAAAGAGACCAAAAGTTTCTATACTTTTTTCAGGGATTCTTTTTCGGTTTTTTTCCTCGCCCATAAAGTCTACGCTTTTAAAATTTTGTTAACCAAATCCTATACACCATTAACTTATTTTCCCCATTTTTATTAATCGAAGGCATCCATAACTGCCTTTGATAATGTTCAGAAATACTAAACATTATGGTATGGACAGTGTCGCCACACTGAGTTGACCTAAGAAAAAAAACAAAAGCAAAGACACGTGATGCCTTTTAGTTAGTCCATAGAGCTTTGTCAGAAGTAAATATGCAATTTGTTAGAGTCTGAAATGTTTAAAATGGATTCTGAATCCTCATTACTATTTCATGAACCCTATAGGTATCCAGGGACCCCATTTGGGAAACATTAAAGTTGATTTATTCTATATAGCTCCAAGAGAAGAACTGGAGCAAATTAATGGGTAATTATTTTACTGTACACACACACAAATTCTAGCTCAATGTAATTTGGAACTTTCTGGCAGATTTGTCAAGTGGTGCAATGGGCTGCCTCAGTGGTAGTAAGGGTCCCTGTCACCGGAGGAATGAAGGCAGAGAAACCCACCTCCCATGAGAGATGTAGAAGAAATCCAAGCTGCTTTTGAGGATTGAGATTTGTAATTTACTGCAAAAAAGTAAATGAATGCAGGTCAGGGACAAATCTTTACGATATTTATATTCCCTCTTTTCCTGATCCCCAAATTACCCTCCGATCTTTGTAAGCTCTCTGGGTACACCCTAAACACACATTCACTCATAACTTTTCCTTCTTTAAAATGGACTGGTGACGAATAAATTGGGCAATGAATACACACACACGATGCAACAAAGGATTATTAAAAGAAACCACCTGGTTATGTAAGAGGCTGGTTTTAAGAAATGAGAAGAACCTCAGACTAAGAAAATGTCAGAGCCAAAAAAGACCCCTAGAAAATGCACTGGTCTACAGACAAGTCCACAGGCACGGCTCGTGTTCACAGGACCGATGGCCTGTATGGCTGAAGGCCTCTTGGCCCCGAACTCCCGCTGTCCTTTCTGAACCAACCCTCTGGTAAGCCCAACACACAACTGACCTCCCATAGGGCCAGCTAGCAAATGCATTCAGAAAGCACGTTAGAAGGGAACAATGCCCTGAGATGCTGAGGAGACGGACTTATCCGCACAGTGCCTATGCTTTGTAATGCAAGCTCTTATGAGGGGTGCTGAGGCCCCAAAGCCTTTGAAACTCCTTATAAAGGATCACTTTGTGGTTTTCTGAAGTTGATATTGTCTGAGTCTCCCGAGGCTAATTCAGTGCAATTAGATTACCACTCTCCGCCTTTGGATTCGGCTGTTTTTCAGTGTCCATTGCTAAATGAGTTTACTGTCTTAACAGGGAGCTGCTGACAGTCATTAATCCCAGCCGTGAAATGGGCAGCGTTCTCTCTTGCTTCGTGTACTGGGCAACCCACAGGCACCTAGAGTATAAGCCTCTACTCCCTTCCTGGCAAGGTCCGTCCTCAATTTCCCTCCCATTCACCCCCAGAAAATCACACTTTCCCTTCAGCGCGTCTTAAGTACCAACAGAATCATGGAAACTTAAGGCAATTCTAGAATTCAACAGCTCTCCAATCTAGCAGTGAGCGGCTTGTCAAACGTAGAGTTTCCTACCATTGTACCAGACTACTGAAACAGGATCCTTCAGGTGGGGGACCCAGAAACCTATAATGTTACCAAGAGTCTCAAACTTTAGTGTGTGTATGAATCACCTGAGAATCTCAGTTAGATGCTGATTCAGGCTCAGAAGGTCTGGGCTGGGCGCGGTGAGAGTCTGTATTTCTAAGAACCCTCATGTGATGCTGATGTTTCCATGGACCAACAGTTTGAGTAGCAAGGTTCTAAATGATCCTGGCTAGGGACCCCTGACATAGATCAACCCTTTTATTTTGCAGATGAAGAGAGGATAAATAACTTCCTTAAGGCTACAGCGTGAATGGCAGAGCTCCCAAGGTCCTGTGGGATTATGTTCGTCCCCCAAACTTACTCCCCTGCATGTCATCTCTAAGGGCTGTGTGCCCTCGACTCTGCCACTGCACTTTCCTTCCTTTGGCACTCTCACACGCCGTCCTCCCTCACAGACACAAACCTCAGACAGCTATCCCCATTCCCTAACTGGTGGGTGGCCTGGGCCCTGAAGTCCTAGCACACCAAAAGCGCCCATTTACGCAGCCGGGCACTCTAGCCATGTGATGCTGGATAAAGAGAAGGGGCACCTGAAGAATGGGCTTTAAATCCGGGCACCGGGGGTGGGGGGTGGGCGGCCTAGGACGTAGCACTGAGAGTCTCTCGGGACTGATAGAGGAAGTAGATCAAGGTGATGAGAGGGAGGAAATCTATGGTTTCTTTCTCCAACGATGACCCAACATAACTAGAGTATTGTTTAGGACTCCCAGATGTTCAGACACCATTGCCCCATTCTACCATCTGTCTGACCTCGGGACCACGTCCTTCCTTCTTCTCTACCCCCTTTGACCTATTAACCTTTCCGCAAAGCACATTATGATCGTATACATCAAATAAAGTAACTGCTATGATCTTCGGCCTTTGCGAGCTGCGTGTTGATGGCGGTGTGCTCAGTTCTGCAACACTGCCCGGCTCCAGAGGAATGCGGCAAGTCCGCTGCAACCCTGGCTGCCGGGCAGAGGTGCAGCCCTCTCTTACAAGAGCACTTCGCAGTTTAAGGAGCGTTTCACGTTCACGATCCCGTGGGAGCTTCCCAATCACCTTAAAAAACAGATACGAGACAGCGGTTACTATCCCCATTTTAGAGTTAAGAAAACTGAGGTTTGGAGAAGTGACTTGCCGAACACCCTGCTGTTACTCTCAGGGTAAATCCAGGATTCAAATATAGATCTCCTTTCTCCTAGCTCACCACACCACCATATATATATGCAATATATATGCAATATATATGCAATATATATATATATATATATATATATATATATAAGCCACAGCCCTGGGGAGCCGGGGCGTTTATCAGGCTAATAGCCCTCACCCTCTGCCAGTGGGCTGCAGTGGGAGGGTGGCAGGAAGCTCCTGACAGGAGAGCTGGGAATTTCCCATCAGGCCTTTAGTTCGACAATCATATTCTTCTGATTCTGAGCCAGATACGGATTTCCCTTTCTCTGTTCCTGATCATTTTTAATTGTACAATATAGGCATATATTCTCTTTTTAAAAAAATCTAATACTAGACTTAAGCTTAAAACTCCCCCTTTGATATGATCTCCAGGTCCCTCCCAGCTTTGTTTCCTTAAGGGGTATTGTACTTGATCATTTTTATTCATATATGGGTGTGCATGCGTAGACGTATACATACACACATGTGGGTATCACTATTGAAATATATACGTGTAGACTATCATTTCATGGAATTATATTGCCTACATAAGTCTGCAATTCGTTTCGTTCGCATCTCCACAGGTCTTGGGAAGCTTTACCTGTTGAGGCACACAGCTCACCTCATTCTTTTAACTATTGCAAACCATTTCATGTTGTGTGTATTCCATTGTTTTCCAGCCATCCCCCCCACTGATGGGCATTTATACTTTTTTTTCTAAGTTTTCCACTGCCATCAGTGCTGCAATAATCACAGTGTACCTACATCTTTGTGAACACATGTGACATTTTTCCAGGCAGATAACAAGAACAAGAAATGGAACGGCTGGGGCACAGAACATGTGCATCTTTTATGCTAATAGATACTGCAGTCTGCCATTCCTTTCTTCCTGAATCTTCCCTCCTCGCTCTCTTGTGCTGCTCCCTCTCAGCCTGGGCCGTAACAATGCACTAATAATAGTTGTTACTATTTATTGAACATTTATCGAATGCCAGGTACTGTGCTAGCAACATCACATGCCTCGTCTCGTAAGCCCACAAAAACCGTTAGACAGAAGTACTAGTATATTCCCATTTATAGGTGACAAAACTGAGGCATAAAGAAGTTATGTAATTTGCCCAAGCTAAGACCACTAGCAAGAGGCAAAATCAAGATTCAAAACCAGGCTGACTCCATAAAACACTCTTTTAACCACTGCACTGACACTGTTACTCCCAGAATGAACCGGGAAGGGGAGAGAGGGGACTGAACTGGATGAGAAAGACAGAGGTAGAAAAGAGACTAATTTCCCTCTCTAGATGATCAGGGGCTCATCTCTTTCCGAGGGCCCATCTCTTTCTAGATCATAATAAAGTTAACATACATCCATAAGTAGCTGAGGTTTCAATCTCCACCCTTCACACGGGAGGGGAATGGCACTAACTCCCACCCAAGTTCCAGAGGATCATGGTTGGGGCTCTAGGGGCAGACAGGTTGCTCCAGCCTTTTCTTCTTTATGCACCTGCACCTGCCTCGTGACGAAAAGCGCTCAGATAAAAGAGCTATCGAGGGTTCTGCGAGAGAATTTCTGACCTGGTGGGGAGGAAAAGGAGAAAGCCAGCACCAATCCTGGCCCTTTTGTTTTTTTTAATTGTTAATTGCTGGCCCTTAGTACTCAGGGCAAAGCCTCACATCCTAACCCACAAACACACAAGACCAAGAACACCAGTTTCCTTTTACCTTCCCTGAAGGAGGTTAAAGATACAGCCTGAGCTCCAGCCCTCACCACAGGCTCCAAATTTGCCTTTCCCAAAGCACACCCAATGATGGGCTTCTTAGAACATCCCTGGGAGGGGAGGGGCTGGGTTGCTCAGTCGGTTAAGTGTCCAACTTCAGCTCAGGTCATGATCTCACAGTTTGTGAGTTCGAGCCCCACATTGGGCCCTGTGCTGATGATTAGAGCCTGGATCCTGCTTCAGATTCTGTGTCTCCCTCTTTCTGCCCCTCCTCCAGTCGTGCTCTGTCTCTATCTCAAAAATAAATAAACTTAAAAAAAAAAAAAAAAAGAATATCCCTAGGCAGGGGAAACTGCACCCAGGGCCAGAGGAGGGTGGTGGGTGGTGGGAGCAGAACGGGGCCAGGAGGCAAGGACGGGGCCAGCTCTCCTATCATGAGCTGCACTCCAGACCTGGCCTGTGGGAAGCCCAAAACTGTTGCCTCAGACACCTGTTTTCAACAGCTCTCTGAGTGACACCAGAGACTTCTCCAAATGTATCCCTAGCAGGCCTGCTGCTAACAGCAGAAAAAAAACACAATAAAAACAAAGTCTCCAAATATCAGCCTTGAAATAAACTTGCTGGTTTGTTTACATTATAAGCATTCCATGTTTGCCATAAAATATTTAAATCACATGGGGAAATATGTTTAAAACCAAAATACACTGAAATCTTACCCCCCAGGGTAAATTACTCAACAGTTTGCTATTCATCCTTCCAGATGATTTTAATAACATAATGACCAAACCATGTGTGCTCGCTTTGTGCCTGACATCTTTCTAAAAGCTGAATATGTATTAACCCATGGAAGCTTCAGAACAATCCTGTAAGGCATTATTCATCCCATTTTATAGATGAGGTTACAGAGGAGGAAACAGAGAGGTTAAATAATTTTCCCTAGGGTTACCCAGCTTGGAAACAGCAGTGCAAGATTGAAATCCAAGCAGTCTGGCTTCAGAGAGCCTTCAACTGCCGTGTTCCACTAGTGAGCGTTTCTGTTCTACAAAGATGGGATTATATTAAACACCGTGTTCTGCAACTTACTTTTTTTCACCCAGCAATAAGTTGTCAGTGTGCACACAGATGCGTCTCATTCCTTTTTGCATTTGCGCTGCCCTTTGCCGAGAATGTCAGGTTTGGGCAAGACATGGCTCTCAGCTTGTCGCAACACAGCCCCTACCTACCTCCACTACCTACCTCTTGCCTTCCCACAGACCAAATTCCAGCCCAAACTGAACTTCTCATCGGTCTCTGTAATATGCCCACTCTTCTCATCCCTGTACTATTCTCACACTCTTCCCTATCCCTCCATAAATCGAGAAACTCCCCGCCCCTCATTTCAGCCCTGAAAGGCACACCAGCCAGCCCCAGATTCAAGCTAATTTGATTTTGAATCCTGCCTCTGGCACTTCCTTGCTGTATGATCTTGGCAATTTACCCAACCTTTCTCATCTTAAAACTGTTCTTCATCTTAAAAACTGAAGACACAGTTGAGTGTCTGACTCTTGGTTTCAGGTCAGGTCCATGATCACATGGTTCGAGCCCCACATCAGGCATGGTGTGTTCGAACCCTGCATCCGGGTCTGCAGGGACAGTGTGAAGCCTGCTTGGGATTCTCTCTCTCTCTCTCTCTCTCTCTCTCTCTCTATCTCTATCTCTCTCTCTGCCCTTC
The DNA here is from genome assembly GCF_018350175.1 of Felis catus. Lineage (NCBI taxonomy): Eukaryota > Metazoa > Chordata > Mammalia > Carnivora > Felidae > Felis > Felis catus. Next base: position 194,940,426 of record NC_058368.1, read on the forward strand.
CCCTGCTCATGTTCTCTCACTCTCTCTTGCTCTATCTCTCAAAATAAATAAATAAACTAAAATTAAAAAACTGAAGAGAACAACTTCACCAACAGATAAATGAAGTTACCTTTCAAGCACTTTTTCCGTGCAGAACTTAAGCCTTTAACAAAGGACAATCCCTTTTCCACTTCCCTAAGATCTTGTCCATGCCTCAAGATCCACCTCTAGCCCCACTGCCTCTGTGAGGCAGCCCCTGGACTGCCACCAGCCCCCTAAATGGGTGTAGACCCTCCTTCCTAAATCCTCTTGGAGAAGTAGGCATTACCCTTGGCGCTCGGTTTACTCAAAGTGCCCTTACATACATTTGGGTGCCCTTCTGACTTCCCTACTGGACTGTGAGCCCTTCGAAGGCTAGGAACTGAATGAATTTTGTGGTACGTGTGGAAAGGGCAGCAAGAAGAAAAAGAACCCATCCCCTGGTGCTTCCCAGAATTTTCACCTTGTTCTCCCTCTTCCTCATAGACAGCATCATCCCAGCGGTTCATATATATTAGGTGTTCAGTGCTTGTTAAGTTGAATTACTTTATCCCCACGTGCCTGCTCCCATCATCTTCTTGTTGGTTCTACAGAAGCCCAGGACCGGAAGGCTTCCAACCAGCCAACCCCGAAGCACTGCTGTGTCTCACAGTGATCCCTTTTTCCTCTAAGAAATGAGTCACAGTGAGAGGGAGCTGGACGCGGCAGCTTAGCCCTGGCTCAGTAGCCATTGCGGTGAGCTTCTCAGTTTTATCCTCGCTGTCTGGCTGAGCAGGTTCTAACTCCAGGCCCCGCAAAACACCTGAGGCATCACAGCTAAAGTTGCTTCCCACCATGACCGAGGTCTGCAGAGAGGCTCCTTCCACAGGACAAGGCAAACTTTCTAAAACAGTTTTTAGTTGGGCCAAAAGCATGAACTTCAGTAGAGATAGTTTTCTTGATGTGACCTAAAACACTTAGTAGAAAAGAACAATTCTTGACAGGAGCCAAGAAAGGACTGCATCATATCCAGAGCAAAGGGGCTTGGAGGAATTCGTTGAATAGGCCTTGGAATATAGAAAGCTACACTTCCTGAAGAGGAGGGTGACATGTTTCAACAAAAGGGGTAACCCCATGCTGCCTCAAGTAAGACTGCACTAGGTAAAGACTATGGGTCTTTCCAGCATAATTCTTAATTTTTTTTTAAGTTTCATTTTTATTTTTTTTAATGTTTATTTATTTTTGAGACAGAGAGAGACAGAGCATGAGCAGGAAAGGGGCAGAGAGAGAGGGAGACACAGAATGTGAAGCAGGCTCCAGGCTCTGAGCTGTCAGCACAGAGCCCGACGCAGGGCTCGAACTCACGAACTGTGAGATCATGACCTGAGCCGAAGTCGGATGCTTAACTGACTGAGCCACCCAGGTGCCCCTGCATAATTCTTAAATTAAGTTGGCTCATAGAACACCCAGCAGTTAAAAACTCTTGGGAATCAGTCAGATATATTCTAGAACCCTAGTTATATTACTTGATTCCTGTATGTCCTGGAGAAAGATTGTTTTTAGGACTCCTGAGCCTCAGTTTTCATCATCTGTAAAATGGCAGTGATTAGTATCCACCCCCCACACTGAAAAATCACCTGAAGGATTAAATGGGAGAAGGCATGGAGAGTGTTGGTGTGTGACACACAGAAATCGTGTGAAGCAGGAAACCATGATTACTATATTACAAGGGGAGAGGTGCAAAGCATTGTGGGAGCATAAAGAAGAGTGTAACTCTGCCTGGAGGTGGGAAGACAGCAAAAAGTCGAAGGAGCCAGGACACTTAAACTGGGCCACAAAGAATGACTAATCCACCAGGTGGCAATGAGTGCCAAGAGAGACTGTTGCAGGCAGAGAGGAAAGGCCTGCCGAACAGGCAGGCTGGAGGATGTGGAGATCAAGGGCACTGGATGGGCCAGCTGTCCACTGTTAACCAGGCTCAGTCCAGTCCTGCAATTCTTTGTTCTCTCCCAGTGGGCCTTTTGTCAACTGGAAGCCCAGCTGAGAGTAGACAATTTGCTAATTATCCAAAAAATATTTCTTGAATTCCTGCTATAAGTCAGTGATTGTTCTAAGTCCTGGGGATAGACACAGTGATGAACAGAACAGACATAGTCCTTACTCTCATGCAGCCTAACATCTAGATGGATCTACAGACAGCTTGGGAAACCACAGACTTTCAGATCATGGGCAGTGCTACAAACCCAGTTAGTCAGATGATGGGACAGAGAATAGTCCATTGGAATCCACCCCAGGCTGCCTACACTTGCACACATCACCTCCCTTAAGATTTACATCCTAGGGAGATGGGCCGATGGGAAAAGTCCATTTCCTTTTACTGATGAGGAAACTGAAACCCTGAGAGGAGCAGTGATTCATCCAAAGCCTCAGCCAATAAGTGCCAAAGGCAGGTGACCTCATTCCATGCAGGGAAGTCAAAAATATCCGGGACAAAAGATGAAATGGGGGGCGGGGGGAGAAGTGCAGAGAGAGTGGCAAAATGGTGTTTACGATAAGATCCCATTTTTATTTTTTTAATGTTTTATTGTTCTCATATGGGAAAAAGCAGTCTAGAGAAATGGACCCGAAACTGTTCATAGTTGTTATTATCTCTTGAGAATGAGACTATGGGGGGCTTTTCTTTCCTACATTAAATATTTTGGTAATGCTTGAATGTTTCACAATAATGTATTACTTTTGAAGGCTGAAAAAATAGATTTTCTATAAAGAGATATCAGAGAGAATGGGAACACAATCAAACTTAGAGCCAACCTAAATAAAAGACACATGTACCAGGTAGGGAAAAAAGACTTTTGCAGTGGTCTGAACCAGTGGCCAGTTGATTGGTTTTCTCTGAATAAAAATGAACCTAGAGGCTGAGTCTGTTCGGTGTGTTTGGAAGAATTTTCTGAGCAAACAGAAGTAGGTTTTCCTACTGAAGTCACTGTTCTAGAAGTAAGATGTCATTGGAAAATGGAAGGCCAGAGTTACATTATAGACTTGGGTTTTTAGAACCAGTGATAGATGGAATATATTTTCATCGGCGTGATTGAAGCCCTAACCAGTTCTTTTTGTAATTTCATAAAATCCTCATGGCCTTAAAAAAAAAAAAGTTAGAGATGGAAAGAATTATCTGACCCAATCCCTTCAATTCCCAGGGAGGAAAAGAGGCCACAGGGAAAAGGATCTGTCTAAAGTCAACAGTGAATTGATGCCCAGCCCAGACAAGGACCAAGGACTCTAAGTCTCTTTTCACTATGACAATTTTCCCTTACACCTAAAGACTGTTCCACTGGTAGTGTGCATGACAAATTTCAGTGGTACAGGATAATTTTCTTTTATTTCACTAATCATGAATTTTATTTTACTAAGTACTAGAATTTACCAATTTCATTATAATATTAGTAGTTTATATTACTAAAAACTCAAAGGTAAATTAGGGGCACCTGGGTGGCTCAGTTGGTTTAGCATCTGACTCTTGATTTCGGCTCATGTCATGATCTCACTGTTTGTGAGTTCAAGACCTGCATTGAGCTGTTAGCACAGAGCCTGCTTGGGACTCTCTCTCTCTCCATGTCTCTCTGCCCCTCCCTACTCACACTCTCTCTCTTTCTCTCAAAATAAATAAATAAAAATTTTTTAATGTTTATTTAAGAGAGGGTGTAAGGTGCAGAGAGAGAGGGAGACACAGAATCCAAAGCAGGCTTCAGGCTCTGAAGTGTCAGGACAGAGCCCGACATGGGGCTTGAACCCACGAACTGTGAGATCATGACCTGAGCTGAAGTTGGACACTTAACCAACTGAGCCACTCAGGTACCCCTTCACATGCTATTATTTAATTTACCTTTTTAAAAAGTTTATTTATTTATTTTGATGGGGTACCTGGGTTATTTTGTTGGAGCACCTGGGTGGCTCAGTCGGTTAAGCATCTGACTTCAGCTCATGATCTTGCAGTTTGTAGGTTCAAGCCCCACATCGGGCTCTGTGCTGACGGCTCAGAGCCTGGAAACTGCTTCAGATTCTGTATCTCCCTCTCTCTCTCTCTCTCTCTCTCTCTCTCTCTCTCTGCTCTCCCCTGCTCAGGCTCTGTCTCTCTCTCTTTCAAAAATAAATAAACATTAAAAAATAAAATAACAGCATGTGAATTGGGCAAAATTGGTCATATGCTATGCAAGCCATTTGGGTTTCAAGAATGCTGTTCTTCACCATTCCATCTTAAACACTGCCCTTGGATTGAATGGAAAATGCCAGAAGGACTTGTGAAACCTAGTCAGTTCTGAGCAAAGCCTAACTACCTTTAAGTCTCAAACGGCTTCTCAGTGTGAGTCATGGACATGGGCTGCTATTTGAATTTAAATAGTTGAAGGAAAGATGGCACGTTTGGGTAGTAAGTAGGCACACTCAGCAGACAGCTCATGCATAGCAGGGACAGGGTCACCAACAAGGACCTATTTAAACTACAGTTTTCTATTCCCTTCTCATGTTAAAACATCTGTGCTCCCACCCTTTGCCTTATGAACAGAAATTCCTCTAAATAATGTTTATAATATTATCTGATAACATGAATTTAGAATCTACTATATGCCAAGAACTTTTCTAAAAGCTCCAGATGCATCAACCATTTAATCTTTAAAGCAACTCTATTAGGTAGGTACTGTTACCATCCCCGTTTTGTGGACGAGTACACCAAAGCGGTGATTTTTACCAATCTAGGATACCTTGAGCCCAATCCATTTCAAAGTCTTCATAGGTGGGAAGACATTGCACAAACCTCTCCAGAGAGGTGTAGGAGGAGGGTGGAGAGAGTAGAGGAAGAAAACTGAGAGACTCATCCCAAGTCATAGCCCTTCCCATGAGGAAAGAGGGTGGGGAGAACTTGACAACACATTTCCCCTCAGTTCTGCCACCGAAAGTCTTGATTTCCTTTCCATCCATCACCATTTGTCTCATGAAGAGACAAAAGAGAATAAGAAATAATATGGCGCAAGACATAAAACATGGGGAGGGGAGGGGTGTCAAAATGAGGGGGTGAAGAAAAGGAGAGACAAACAAAGTAATCAAGAGGGAAGAGTGCTAACTCAGGTCTCCTCCGGGTTCGGCCAAGAACTCCCTGTGTAAGTCTCCCTCCCTTTCTGGTCCACAGTAGTCTCATTTGTAAAATGGACAAGAGGACTGGACTAGCTGACTTTTAAGATCTCTCTCAGCGCCAACAGTCTAGGTTCAGAAACACATGAAGGAAAAGGAAGAAGGCAGAAGGCCAGAAGGGAAGAGAAAGGTAGGTGGGAAAAAGCAAATGCTAAGGAGGAATGATGAAAGGGGAAGGAAACAGGAGAAAGGAGAGAAGGTACTTCCCAAAGCAGATGGAGTCTGCTTTCTTGTTGAAAGAGGAGAAGAAAGACTCTTGTATCAAGAATTATAGCAATAAAATCTTTATCCTCAGGCAATCAGCTCCATGCCTCCCCCTGGTGGGAGCCATGACTGATGGTGGTGAAGGGTCTGAAGCAGCCCTGGGAGGCGGGAGGGGACTGCCTGGTTCTGGACGTCTAGGAAGGAGGACAGCGCCTCCCATGTGGGCCTGACAATGGACAATGATGATTAGCATATTCCCAGGCTCTAGGGCATGTCCTGGGGAAAAGACTAGAGGATGTGCCCAAGGGAGCTACAGCTGCAACATTATCACCTTGTGCCTGCAAGGATGTGATCCTGGGAACCTCCAGAGGATATCCCAGGCCAGCAAGAGATCTTCCAAGGTCATCTTGTCCAACCTCCTGCCTCTAAGCATCTCTTCCCTAATAGCCCCATGCCAAAGAATTTAGCACAGAATGACACTTGGTCCTATTCTCTAGTTTTCATACTTGTCTGAACCATCCCTGGCCTTGAGGCTCTTGAAGACAAAGGCAGTGCCTCTGGTTGATTAAATGTACCCTTAATCCACAGGGCACAGTGCTGGGCACCCAGTGGGCTCGCCAAACCTGTCTGATAATTGGTCAGTAGGTGAAATGGCTCTAATCTCTCTCTCAACAATATCTAGCCTGCTGCTTAGCATTTTAGTCTAAACATTCTTCCTTTTGTTTATTCAAAAAAAAGGAAGCATGCTTCAAAGTCCAACCTGTCATTTGCCTGAGAGGACAGAGCTGGCAGATACCTGCCTCTGTAGAAGTAAGGTAGAATACCCACTCTGCTGGTGACATCTCCAAATCTGGAACTGACCCCAGTGAAAAAGTGAATAGACAGTGTCACTACATAAATGAGAACCACAGGTGCAAAGACAAAGACCATAGATCATTGTTGGCTTGACATACAATGAGCAACTTGCATATACCAGGTATTTGGCTAAGCAACTTATCCGAATTTTTTATGCTTCCCAACAATCCTAACATTAGCATAGAATATTCCTAGTTTACAGGGGAAGAAACTAAGGCTCCGGAATGTTACACAACTTTCAAGGTCATAAAGTAAGTAGTGAAGTCACAAGTCTAGCCCACTCCTCAGCTGGCTCATCCTCACACATTGCTCAAAGTTCAGCCTATCCAAGAACACTTCCGGCAACAAGAAACCACCTACTTGTGTTGCATCTTCCATTATTGAGCATTGTTTGACCAGCTGATCAAAACAGCCTTTCCTCACACGTGTCGGGCAGCCACCTCCCTCTCTGAAAGGCCCATCCATCTTCTCTGGCCACCTGGAACAAGTCAGTGGGCTGTAAAAGGTGCCTCAGCTATGGAATCAGAAAAATCTGGTTCTGTTCCTACCTACCACCTCCCAGCCACGTGACTTTCAACCAAGTCACTTCTGCCGTCTGGGCCTCGGTCTCTTCATCTGTGCCATAGGAACACAAATAGGTACCTCGCCTAGAGTTTGGGAGAAGAAAAAATAAATAATGCTTGCAAAGGCCTTACCTCAGTGCCAGGCAAACAGTAAATATTCAAGAACATTATTTTACCGAGTCCCTCTTCCCCATGACAACCCAACAGAGATTTGTAAAAAATGATCTTTCTGCCTAAATCTTCTCTGAGCCAAACACCCACAGAGTCTTTAATTATTCCTTACAGGTCAATTTCAAGTTTGTTTACCAGCCCTGTTGTTCCTTTCTGGACCTGCTCCAACCTGTTAATGTCCCTCTTAAAATGCAGGGCCTACAATGGAATATAATAAATTAGCCAAGATTTGAAGCACAACCCACATCCCATGTTTCCTGCCATACCTGCCTCTTTTAGTCTTCATATTTTTCTGAAGCTCTTCAGAATGATTAGGTGTAACCTAGACTGGCATAAAAGTTTAGTGAAGAATGTTTGACTCTCACAAACAAAAACTTCAATTTTTATTTGTAATAATGGCTAACACTCTAAGTGGTTTCTATGTGTCTGGCACCTCAGCATTTGACACACATTTTCTCTTTTAACCCCAACAATCCTAGGAACACATTATTACCCTCCTTTTTCTGATAAAGAAATAGTTTTGGGGGCACCTGTGAGGCTCAATCGATTAAGCATCTGACTTCAGCTCAGGTCATGATCTCACGGTTCATGGGATCGAGCCCCGCGTCGGGCTCTGTGCTGACAGCTCAGAGCCTGGAGCCTGCTTTGGATTCTGTGTCTCCCTCTCTCTCTGCCCCTCCCCTGTTTTCACTCTGTCTCTCTGTGTCTCTCAAAAATAATAAATAAACGTTTAAAAAAAAAGTGACTAAAAAAAGAGGGAGAAAGAAACCGTTGTGAAGAGGTTAAGTGACTTGCCCAAGATCACACAGCTATGTGGCAGATTGGAATCTATCATGCTATACTACCTCTCATACCAAGCATTTAGGGGATGTTTATTATATATAAGTAGTTTCAGGGATAAAAAAAAATTGGATATGATACAGGCAGAAGACATAGGCCAGGGCAATTTAAATAACTTAAAAAAAAAAAAAGACATATTACACCTGCAACATGGGACTTCTGAACTATACTATCACAATGGTCTCTCTTCTCCCCTCTAATACACTCCAATGTCTATGGCTTCTTGGGCAGTATGAGTATATGGAGAAAAAAGAAAAAGGTAGAAGCAGTCATCTCTCGTCTTTTAACTTTCACTGCCCCACCAATTCCTTCTGCCCTTGACCCTTTACCAGACTCCACCTTGTGAAGAGTTTTCAATGAGGAACCTGCTGGTCCTGGGGTTGGAGGAGAAGGGAAGTCCCTTTACACTGGTGTACTCTCTCTGCCTTAGAAATAGTCATACTCTTTGACTCAGCACTTTTGCTTGTAGGACATGAACAGAGGTTTGTGACCAAGGGAGGCTTTCACAGCATAATTTATAACAGCTAAGAAGTGAAAATAATATGAACGCCCATCAATAGAAGGACAGCTACATGAATGCTAACACACCGACATAGGCAGTCATTAATAATAATGTTTCTAGAGGTTTAATAACAAGAGAAAATTTTCATTTAGAATCTTCAGTAAAAAAAAAAAAAAGGCAGGAAACGAAACCAATTATAATCTGTAGAGGAAAAGAGAAAACCCAGAAGAAATGTACTAATGTGTTAATAGTAGGTATCTAGATAATGGAATTTCCAGATGGGTTTGGTTTTGTTTTGTTTTCTCCTTGAACCTCATTGTATTTTCCCAATGTGCATTTGTTGTTTTAACCATCAGAGAAAAATGTTTTTTTAAATGGCTGAAAGAATCTGGCCTGAGGGCAGCCAGCCAGCTTGTAAAGAACAGTTTTGGCCACTGGGCACTTTCCATCCAAGCAGCACCAATTACTACTCCGCCACCATCAGATCATCTTAATCCCATTGATTGAAATGCCAGAGTAATGCTATTAATTTACCACATGACAGATAAATTACTAACAGCGTAGTAGAAGGATCCCCCGGGGAGTGTTCCTTTAGGTGTGACCGTGGGTGGTCCTTGAACATTCAAGTGCAAAGCACAAAGAAGCCTCCAGAAGTTCATCTGTTTATCCCTCATGATAGAGGCTAGATCAACCAATTCTCTCTGAATCAATACAAATTGCATTGGACATTCACAGTGTGCCAGGCACTAAAATAAGCATTACTAAAGAATTATGTATTCTTTACATCCCCCATGAGCAACAACTACTATTACCCCCATTTTACAGATGCAGACACAAACACAGGACAAGTTACTTGTCCAAGGCCACTCAGCCAGTAAATGGCAGAGCCTGAAATTGATGGCACAGTCCATGGAGCCTGCCCCTGTTTCAGTCCAGAAGTGAGTTTCTATTTGTGGAGTACCTCGTGCTTTCTTCAATGTGACTTCAAATAGTAAATATACAACTTAGCACAGAAGGTGACTATACTCTATGGATGAGTAAACTGATGCTTAAATATGATGCTTAAGTATGATAAAGGGTTTGCCCAAGATCACACAAGAAAGGAACAGGCACAAGTCAAACCCAGGATTTCTGACAACATCCACAGCTTACCCCATTTCCCTGAGCTGTTTCTCTTTGCCTCTGAGACACACAGCAAGAAGCAGGAAGCAATGGAATTTGGCCCCCTGTGGGGTCCCCCAATGAGCTACAAAGAGGTGACCCTGCTGCAAGATCCTACAGGGTAGAATGGAAAGAAACCCAGAAGGAAAAGAAAGATTCAGCAGCGACCCTCACGTTCCTTCTGCCATTAAACCTCCTTCATCTTAAAACCAGAAAGGACACCTTGTCCTTCCCTCATCATCCATCTACCTTCCTTATGTCTCATCGGGCATCACAGGCTTCACGGACACATCTTGTCCTGACTTCTCCTCAGTGAATATTTCTTACAGAAGCTTATACTAAATGGAACAGGAACTTAACACAGTGCATATTCCAGTGAAGTGAGCTGTTTTAGCACATGTGAACAGCTGCTCCAAAACTTATGCCCAAATCCCACCTCAGTTAGAGTCATGCATCAGTTCTGCCATCAAAGCACCTTGATTAGGTTATTTAGTCTCGCCAAGCCTCTGTTTCCTCATTTGAGAAATGGAGGAGAAACCAGTACCTACTTCATAGAGTTGCTGGATGAATTAGAAAGCACGTATGGAAAAGTTCTTGGCTCTGTGTGTGGCACCTAGAAAGTGTTCAAGCATTGGTGGCGATTGTTATTCTTAGCTAACCTCTGAGTCTGTTTCCTCTTCTCTAAGTTGGAGATGATCATCCCTACTGACTTTGCAGAGCCGCAAGATGCAGTCATTAACTTATAGCAGGTGCTCAATAAATAAATGTCTTTTTTTTTTTAATGCCCAAGATGACCAGATCTCATAATTCTATGACTCTTTTGCCTTCTTCTTCCCCAAGATTTTGGAACCTGCTGAGTGAGACAAAGATGATCCACCCCGCTGAGCATAGCTGCAGCTGTCTGTCTTAGAGGATTGGGGGAGGTGGGGTGGGGAATGAACAAGGGCTATTTAGAGCAGTCTCAGAACCCTGGAGCTTCCTGTAAAACTCTGTATTTACATACAAATACCCACTTCAACTAAACCCTCTCAACTCACAGTTAAGTGCTCTCTTTCTGCAAACCAGTCACTCAGTCTATTAAAAGGCAGCTTCAGATTTGAATCCAAGCTGCTCTTTCTACAATTTGAGGTCTTTCTCCCTGAGAGCCCAGTGAGGGTTGTTTATTTTCTCAACATCCTTCTTTGAAATCAGTCTCCCGGATGCTTGAGGGCCACACACCTTCAAACTCCCTCCACTCATGAAAACCTCTGTTGAGTCTGGGATAAATAGCTCCCCTTTTGTGGATGCATTTCCTGTGGCTTCATCAAACCTACTTTCCACTGTAGGTTTGAACTAATACGGACTTGGGAGGGAAAAGTGATAAGCTGTTTCTAACAGCCCCGGATATTCAAGCACTTCCGCGTCTTCACGTAGGCTTTCCTCTTTTAGTTTGGGAGTTCATGCAAAGCAAGGGCTATGGCATATTCACTATCTATACAGTTAAGAGAGAAATTTGTCAGGTCAGAGGTACCTATAGAAGTTACTTAACCTCTGTGAAACTCAGTTTCCTCACCAGTAAAATGGGAGTCATGACCCCCTACCCACAGGATTATATTAAGGACTAACTATCAAAAGTAAAGCTCTTGGTGTAATGCCTGGCACTTTATAACTGCTCAACATAGGCCAGCTCTTATTATTAGATTATTTCTATTTTGCTTCATCACCCAGTATAATCTCTGACTTACAGTAGGCACTGCATAAATCATTTGGGATAAATAAGTAAATAAATGAAGTAATAAATTAATACTATCTCAAATGAGATGATGATTACCTCAAAATGCCTGGTGAATGAAGAAGGCTGACTGACCTGAGAAGGGAAAGAACTTATTTTCACAGCTTCTGTAGAAGCACTGGGACCTTTGGCCATTCACACAACACCTGAAGTTGGTAAAGGCAGATTGTATTTTTTTTTTATGTTTATTTATTTTTGAGAGAGAGACAAAGCATGAGCAGGGGACCGACAGAGAGACAGGGAGACAACAGAAACCAAAGCAGGCTCCAGGCTCCCAGCTGTCAGCACAGACCCCGACGTGGGGCTCCAACTCACAAACTGTGAGATCATGACCTGAGCCGAAGTCAGACGCTCAGCCGACTAAGCCACCCAGGCGCCTCAGTTCATTCATTTTTAAAATACAATCTGCCTTGGGGTGTCTGGGTGACTCAGTCGGTTGAGCGGCTGACTTTGACTCAGGTCATGATCTCCCAGCTTGTGGGTTCGAGCCCCACGCCAGGCTCTGTGCTGACAGCTCGGACCCTGGAGACTGCTTCAGATTCTCTCTCTCTCTCTCTCTCTCTCTCTCTCTCTCTCTCTCTCTCTCTCAAAAACAAATAAACATTAAAAAAATTTTAAGTAAAAGAAGTTTAAAAAGGAGTGAACTGAAATGAAAAACATAAATAAAACGAAAACGTTAATGCCAGAAACATTCCGAGAGAGAGAGAATTTAATGGTCAGGAAGGGTTTGCCCGTCCCCTTCCTGTCTTTTGGGAATGGCCACATAGTCAAGAAGCCCCCAAGCACATCTGGAGATGCCGGTCATGTTATGGCTCTGCCACCCGAGACCCAGAGCAGGTCTCTTCCTCTTTCAGTGGAGCCTCAATGTCGTCACCTGTACACAGAGATGCTGTGGCAGGTATGGCGCAGGGAGCCAACGCAGTGATGGATTTGGAAGTGCCACGTAAACAGAAAGCATGATTTGTGTGACAGCGATCATCACACTGTTCTCAACCCACACTTTTCCAATTCCCAGAGTTCCAGGAATTCCCACTGGTAGTTCCGAGAGTCATGCAAACATTTCATCACGAGATCACGAACCAGAGCAGGTCCTCAGAGGGACTTTGCAATCGCTATCACTTAGCAGAGTCAACAGAGTATAACGGTTAATACCACGGGCCTTACAGGCCAGTTGACTGGTGGCCTTGTCCCCCATAAGCCATCCAACCTTGCCTAAGTTTCTGAAATTCAAGCTTCCTCATCTGTAATGATGTCATCTTCATAGGACTGTTGGGAAGTTAAATACAGCAACACACGTAAAGTACCCGGCACATAATAAGCATGGAGTGAATGGGAGCTCTTACATGTCTTTGCCCTGAGCTCCGTTCTCTGCAAAGACAGACTTTTCCAGTGAGATTCATCTGATTAAAAAGAAAGCTGCCTCGAAGGTAATGAGAGCTATTTGCTCTCCTGTCCAGCTCGTGGGACGCATGCTGATTACGCAGGGTCTGCTAAGAGCTTTGACTCTGGCACAGCAACCCCCATAGGCCTGTTCTCCAGCATCCACGTCTCTGAGGAATCCCCCTGGATTCCTCACACTGCAACTCAACTCGGGGGGACAGGTCGGGGCAGGGGGGTTGGGGGTGCTACTTGACGCGCACAGGCTTAAGTCAAGTATTCTTTCACCGTGGAACCAGACAGCAGAATGGCACTGATGGTCAGAGGCTAGGAAAATTTCCCCAAGTGAGACATATAGGAACAGTCAGGGCAAAGTGAGATGGTAGCTGTAGAATTGTGATCAGGGACCTAAGTGGGCAGAAATGTGAGGTTTATGCGTGAACGTAGGTTTGACCTAGGCCCCTGGCCCGAGTCAACTCCGTGGGAGGGATGCTCCCAAAAGAAAAAGAGTGGCTTCTTCCCCTATTTTCCTGCCTTGGATTTTCCCAGAGGACATCAGTATTTTCCCTAGGGACTGACTAAAGGTTTTGCGGCCAGAATTTGGGACTTTTTTACACCACTCAAGTCACATCACGGAGGCCCAGTACCTGCACAGCTAAATTCTGCTCCCCCTGGAAAGCCAGCTGCTGGTCCCCCCATTTAACAAATATCTACTGGGCCCTGACCACATGGCAGGCTCTGTGCTCATGGAAATCATACTTATTAAGAGCCTGGATAGAAACGCGGGGGGAAAAAAACATTCCTTCAAGGTCTTGCCTACATAACACCTTGATTGCCCCTATCCCGAGGACGAGGAAGGCCAGAGAGCAGAAGGTTGAGCTTGACCCAGAAAGCACCAAGGGCTGCTGTGATTCCAGCCTTAAAACAGACACAGGGAGTCAGGAGAAGAGAGGCAAGAGGAAGGAAAACACTGACGTAAGTTAGGCAAATGCAGCAAGGTGCGCTGCAGCTGGATCACCACGCAGTTTAGCCTTAATTGTCTCTTCTGTAAAATGGGACAGACATCTTACCTCTCAGGCTGTTGGCAGGATAAAATGAGATAAAACATGCAGTACCGTTTCTTGCCACCAGACAAAAAAGATAAAAACAAAGCTTTTTAGAAATCAAATGAGAGGCTGTCAGAAGTCTAGACTCCCCCTCCAGGTAAATGTATTCAATTACCTACAGGAAACCCTACCCGAGATGGAGCAGGTTTGATGTTCTCTGATGCTGTACTGTAGCGGGACCAGGAAAGACTAGGGTGAGGCAAGTGAGACTCCCGAGACACAAAAGTTAAAAAGGTGCTCTGTCTCGGGCCCCTACACAGGCACGGTCGGCAAAGCCCTGACAGTGAGTGCCTCCTTCAGTCTCGCTAGGTGCCTCCTTCCCTGACCCTGCTGCTGCCTGCATTATGGAGATACATAAAATAGAGCAGAAGAGTTAGTGGACGGAAGGTTATGCAGAGGAACAGACCAGAAGCAACGATAAGGAGTATGAAAGATCCCTAGAGATTCCGACTTCCCTAAGGGCAGGGGAAGAGCCAGATGGAATCTCAATGTTCCTTCCAGCTCCAAGGATCCAAGATTTTATCTTACTGCACAAGAGAATCATATTCAAATACATGTGCTTTCTCACCCAGATAAGGGGTCTCGTTTTTGTTTTTTTTCCTAGGAAGCAGGTATAGCTGTGAGAGGTAGGACAGGAAGGGGGAAGGATGTCTTGTGCATCAGACTCTGGGGAGAACTGGGCTCAGAGCATGCCAACTCTGACATTCTGTTCCCAAGGGTGCTTAGCAGATCATGAAGTGAGAGTAATAAAATGTCAGGCACTCTCTGGCCAGCCTAAGCCCCTTACTGCAATCAAATAAAATTGGAATTGCACAGCTGGCCATGAGAAGCCAGATGTTGGCCTAAGGATGCAAGCCAGGAAAGCTGAGGGTGACCGACAGGACCCACGCTGTGCAGTGACCCCCAAGTTCCCGGATGTCAGAGGCAGGGACACGAAACTGGACCAGTCCATAAGGACAGAAAGTGCCAGCCCCATTTCTTCCCAGGAGCCTAGGACACAGAGCCAACCGCACCACCTCTCCCCATTCCTATCCCGAGGAGGGCCCACCGGTGGAAGAAGGCTTCCCTCCACAGGTGCAACATGGGCAATGGCAAATGTTGGAGCTTTCTAAAGGTGCAGAGGCTAAAATTCATAAAACCCAGAAAAATTCTCTGATTCATGTCCCCACCTCCCCCGAAATACTGCCTTCCTCCTCCGAACCACCACAGCAGTCCGATTATGCCACCTACGCTGGGTGGCCACCTTCGATAACTGTTTATGTGCTTAATCTATTCCATCTGCTCAACAATGAACAACAAGAGGGCAAAGGCCAGTCATCAACAAATGATTATTGATTGCTACCACATGCCAAGCACTGAATAAGACAGACACAAACTCTGCCCACGTGGAGTGCTTTTTCTGTAGGCAGTGACATGTTCACCTGCACGCCTCCATAGTACCTTACGCATATGGTGGGTGCTCAATTAATCAGAAGGGTTGGAGGATTTCAGAGCAAGCGGGCCTGCAAAACTAAGACAACCTAGCACTCCACAGTCTAGTCCCTTGGCAGACAGATGACCCATCCTGCTACCTTCCCTGCTGGGTCAAGCCCCAGAGCTGTTCTCTGAGCAGCCACCACCAGTTGGATGGAGTGGGTACTCAACATACAACTGTTCGTTGTGCCTCATCTAATGCGAAACTGCCATTTCACAGATGAAGAAACTGAGGGCCATGTAAGACAAAGAATTAGCCCAAGATAACGTGGTTAGAGACGGAACTACGACTATACCCATGCTCCCCAGCTCTCACCTTACTGTTTTCCTCTGTTCCACAGTGACCTTTAAAACCCTGTAGTAAGTAAATGCCCATGGAAATACAGAACAGACTTTCCAACAACTTTTGACTAGTTGACCAGGTGCTTTCTGCACAGAATAAACAGCAGCTCATTGGATAACCTCCCTGCCAAAGCAAAGGAGATAGAACTCTGACCCAAGTCAGAGGACAAGTTGCCTGGAAACTAAGTCAGACACCCCTCATTCAGAGATGTTTTTGGAGGGCCCATTTCTGAAGCTTGGCCAGGCTGCAATTCAGTATAACCAGCTGAGAAATCAGGATGGATTATTTCTACTATAAAGGGATTAAGGGATGGAATTCTTCCCTAAACTTTTAAACCCACCTGTAAGCACACAGACCAGGGTGTCCAATCCCTACTATTCCCAACCTCCTCACCTCTTATCACTGTTCTCTCTCTCTCTCTCTCTCTCTCTCCCTCCCTCTCCCTCCTTCCCTCCCTTTCTCTCTCCCTCCCCCTCATTTCCTCCCTCACACACACTAAATGTCTTTCAGTTCTCCAAGTCCTCTCTCACCTCTAGACTGGATACATGCTGTTCCTTCTACTCAAAACACTCTTCCTCTCATATTTCTTCTAGGCCAACTCTACACCCAGCCTTCAAGTTCTACTGTAAAAACCACTTTCCCCACAAAGCCTCTTGGAAAGCCCTCGCCTTGCATTAAGTGAGGTTGCATGCCTGTCCCCTGTGTTCACTGAATCCCTCGCTCCTAGCGCTGGCCAAACCTCAGACACCTTTACTTGCACATTTTCCTCTCCCCATTTCACTCCCCTCCCCTCCCAGGCTGCACCTGCAACTTCTCCTCCAGCCCTGAGCACCTCTCCCTTGGCTGTCCTCTGCCCCTCGTCTTGTCCTTCCTCCCCTTATCCCACCCGTGACTTCCCGACCGACTCCTCTGTGCGTGTTGAACCAAGGAGACGGAATCTGTCGAGGGGGCTCCCTCTGCTAACCCAGAATGGTTCCTGGTGCTGTGGTGCCTCACAGGGTGAAATTGAAGTTGTTTCTCCCCAGTATGGCTGCCAACCCCAGCTCATTTGAAATTCAGATTGACAGCTCCCTATGGATTCCCTATGTCCAATTGATGTTGCAACAGGAGGAGGAGAACCTGAACATTGATCTGGCCTTTCTACCAACAAATCCCTGAAAAATGAATCGTTCCACTGGAGAAAAATCTCGAGACTGGATTGGGAAGAACAAAGACACAAACACACTCACGTTCCCCCCAAAAGATTCCAGACAAATGCAGATCCCAAGACCAGATGTGTATAAAAGGGGGGGGGGGGGGAGGGAATATGACAGACTAATAAAATGATGCACTAGGGCCAGAAGGACTCTTAGAGATTATTCTAACCCCCTTATTTTATAGTTTGGGAAACTGAAAGCCTCAAAGGGAAGTGACACCCTGAAGGTCACAGAACCCCCACTTCACCGGGTCACTCTGCCTCCATTCCCCCTGACCCCCAGCTTGGACGCCTACTCCTGGATCTTTCCATGGTCCATTTCATTAGGAGTCAAAACTGAGGTCCTTTAAGTACCACAGTCTCCCAGTATGACGAATCCCCTGGCTAAAAGGTGATAGTTTAACGCTCTTTCCAGTTGGTGTGGCTTTTGCCATAAAGCCTTCTCAGAGAGGGGCAGAACACTTGGTCCCAGAAGACCTCACTGTCTTTCTGAAATTACTATTAATCAAATCTGTCTAAACTGAGTCTGATTCACTGCATTACATTGCAGTAAATCCCTGGAACAATTTGCATCATTTCCAAATACTCTTATAGGGTCAGCAAATCCTAACAATCAAATGTTTCATTTCTCGGATTCATTCCCAGCTTCTCTGTTCAGTAGCTCACAGTCTATAAGCAAAGGTTCAAGTTCACCAGGGGTAGTGGTTCTAAAGGTGCACCAAGGGCTTCTTGATGTGTGGATTTACTATAGGGGGCCCTTGAACTAATTCTGTGCAAAATGTGCTTTCTAAATATAGACCGAAATGTCCATTGATTATCAAGTGGAGGGGCATGGCTATCTTGACATTCAAATAGAGACTTTGTATTTGAAAAAGAATTAGGGAAATTTGGGTCTAGGGCGGTAAGAAAAGGGGGCGGTGCTTGAGGGTGGTTCACACATAATACAGGTGAATTATTGTTGAGAAATTTTTCTTTCAGTTCTTCTCATTATCTCGAGAAGAAAGTCTCAATCAGGTGTTAACATGTCTCCAACCTTTTCCCAACATTCACTGGTCTTCCCTGAGGCTTGGGGCAAGCTCGGGCTCCGAGCTTGTGTTGGTAAGCCACATCATGCAGCTAGAATTTTAGACTTCTCTTTTGGTTTTGTCTTCACTGTTCTCACCGTGGTGGTTGCATCTATTATGGCAAACAATACTGCTTTTTCATCTGTAAGCCGTGACTATATAAAGTTCTGTTTTTAAAAAGAGCAAGTTTGAAAGAAGCGAGGCAATTTAAGGAAACATTGTAACTGACTAGCAGAGGTGGTATAGAAACAAGGCAAAAAAAAAAACCCATATTTTTGATACCCAAAAGAACCCACTGGTACATGATACACGGTCAAGCTGGGACTCACAAATCTCAAAATGTCACAGAATTCCGCTGCGACTCACTTGACAAAACAGATGGCATGGTGGTAATCCACGACTGTTTCTCCTCCGTTTTTCAGTGTGGCAACCTCGGTTGTGGGTATCAGAATGGCTGGAAGTCAGACTCGTGTTTTGAAGTTTCTGCATGTCACAGAATGTAACAAGCTTCAAAAACAAATAGGAGTAATGGCAGCCATCACCCGTGGCACTCCTCCCAATTTATAAGCCTTTCCCATACACTGTAGACTTTAGATGAAGCGACCCTTAAAAAAAATCTGAGTTCTAAACCCTTCTCTCATTAAAGTGCTGTGTGACCCAGGGCCAGTTACTTAACCTCTCGGAGTCTCCACGCTCTCAAGTTCAGGTCCGCATGCCAGGGCTTTTAGTGAGTCACCTGCCAGGTAGCCAGGCTGAAATGCTGTACAGCAGACATGGGAGCTAGGAGAACCAGAACACTCTTCAGCTTGGGGAGGATTCGGGTATTAAATGGCACATTTTGCTACCAGCAAATGGTAGGGGATAATTTGGGGCGAATTCATTCTCTCACTCTACGGCATAATAGGATTCAGGATTATGAAAGAGGCCTAAGGGCCAAGAGGGGGCTGGTGCTCTAGTAGCTGCTGGGAGGGAGTACTGTGTTCCCAAATCTTATTATCTGAGAGGAGGGGCAGGAGAGAGAACAGGAGCTCATGAAAGCTTCATAACCACCACTCCTAGAGAGGTTCTAGAAGTGAATTATAGCAGCAGAAAAGTCATAAATCACCAGTTGTGCGCCTGTGGTCCCCTTTGCTCACACCACAGCCACAGAGCATCCAGGAGTCTGGTGTTGAACGGAGAAAAGGCTGGGACTGTGGTACTGACCGAGGGCCACGGAAGGCATCTGGCAGGACTTCCCAGCCACGCGGGGCCTGTGGTGCGGCTGAAAGCGGCACTGAGACCAGAAGAAGCCCCCAGACTGACTCTGAACTGCTTCAAACACACACACACACACACACACACACACACACACACACACAGAGCAAGGCAAGAGCAAGCCAATATATTGAGTGCCCACTATGTTCCAAGAACTGTCCTAGGTGTTTTTGAGCTGTGCCTTCTCAGTTACTCCTTGTGTAAAACTAACGTGACCTGAGGCAACTGACTGAAGTTCCGAGAGGTTCAGTAACTTCCTCAAGGCCACACAGCTTATAAATAAGTGAGACAGAATAAATTCCAGTCGTCCGTTCTTTCCTCTTTTCTTGCACTATTCTGTACTATCTCTCACATTTCAGAAACACATACATGCACTACACATGCCACATCTATACATCCACTAAAGCATTCGACACATTCACACCCCATACCCCACATCCACACAGACTAACGCCATGCTTAACACACTGTCACATGAACGTCAGTGTTCATCTGGTTGCACACACATATCCATGTAACACAATCCACTGTGCATACACAGACACCTCCATCACACCCGAACCCCCGCACACGTCCATGCACATCTCCCCACTTGTACACATCACATCCAGAAACCTGCCCACATCACACCAACTCACAAACATCCATGCACACAAAACCAGTAAAATGCATTTGTCCTTCACCCTGTCAATCAAAACTAGTTCTTCACTATATGGATGAGGGGATCTACTAAATAGGAGTGTCTAAATAATCCAGAAATACCCTCTGAACCTGCAAAGGAATACCAGATTGCTTTCAGTATTCTTCATCGCTGGAGATAATAGTCTAATGATTTTAAAGTTGTTAATCCATATATGAATATTTATGAATACCCTATTAGCCAGAATATTTGATTAATTAAAGTAGCATATTATTCATTCATTCATTCACTGTACAATTACTAGGTACCAATTATGCTTGAGACACCATGGTAGACACAGTAGGGGATTAAAAGAACAAATAAACGATAAATGAAAACACCATGATTCCCCGTCTTCAAAGACAAACACAAGTAACTATATTACAAGGTAACATGGTCCGGAACCTGATAAGGGAGGGATGTGAGAGGAAAGGACACAAGGAGATATGATGGCTCTGAAGATTCTGGACCTGGAGAATAGGGACCTGAAGCTTCTGGACCTGTGCCGTCCGGGGAGCAGTGGTCTGGAGGAGCAAGTTCAGAGAGGAAGCCGTGGCATTGAGGTTGGGAGATGAATTTGCGGCACAGGCAGGACAGCTAGGTAGACGAGCCCTGCGGGTGTTTGCAAATGAGGAAAGGGGGCTTCCGGGAGCAGCCAGGTGGAGACACAGATGTGAGAATCATCCATTAGAGGTGATCACTTAAACCGTTACAACTGTGAGATCAGAAACAAGCCAAGGCGAAGAACGAGAGAGGTTGAGTGCAGATCCTTGGGGAACGCAATGTCGTACTTGGCTGGGTGACAGAAGCTCCCATCTTACACGACACACACACACACACACACACACACACACACACACACGTGCGTGCGCACTCTCATCTATGCATTCACCTCCTCAACGTACCTGCTCCCCAGCACTACACGATAGGGCTGCGTTTGCTCCCAGCTCTCTCCTGGTGTAATTTCAAGACTAGGAAAGCTCAGTTGCCCAAAGCAACCCAAGTGATTGTTCTTTAACCCTTCAGCTGCCAATCTTGACTTTTCTAGAAATCTGTACACCTTTGAGCGTGTGGCAGGGGGACAGCAGCCACTGTTGTCAGATGTCAGTAGTTCATGCTATGGCTTGAATGAGAACCTGAAACCACTTTGTCGCATAGGAATGGGGGTGGGGTGGGGACAGAAACACTGTGAAGCATCCCACAGTCTGATCTGAAATCCCCCAGTCTTGAGGCACCAAGGCAGACTAACTTACTCTGAGACCTATGTCGGTCTCTTCCAGTAACTGCCTCAATTCTCCCAACCGAGCATTTTCTAAGGTGTATGTTTCATGAGATGGTAGTCCCATACGGATAGGCTTCTAAGCTTGTTAAAGCTTCTGAGAAGACTCCAGGTACAGATGCCTGATTAAATTTCTGTTCCCAAATGCATTTGACTTGGGCAACATTATTTTTTAATTAGTGACTCTGACTCTGAAGAGAGACGCTGGGGAAAGGCTGGACTATTAGGTCTCTGAGATTCCGTCTGGTGGTGCTATTCCCCAGGAACACCTAGAAGAATGCAGGGGCCTAAAATACAGAGCTGGACCTGGTGGGAAGTTAACCCTTCAGTCTCCTCCCCAGGGAGGCCCGGCAGCCATGACTGCTCAAAACCTCAGCCTGAAGACAAGGCAGCTTCTCAGCAGCAGACACCCAGCTGCCTGCCAGGATCCCACATTGGTGGATATCTGGCCGAGTAAACCACAGAAGCTGGCCTTTCCTCTTTAAGGACCCACACTGCCTATTTCCCAGGCTGAGAACACTCTGGTGGTTCTCGGGTCTGGGCAAGGCGGGGATAGGATCACAGGGCCATCATTAACCTGCTGCTTGTCTCTCTCCCTTCTTAGCCTTGCTGCTTCGAAGGAGGCTGACGCTGCCCGCTCCGCGCCCAAGCCTATGTCACCCTCGGATTTCCTGGATAAGCTCATGGGGAGAACCTCTGGATACGATGCCAGGATCAGGCCCAACTTCAAAGGTAGAGAAAACTTTCCGTCCAGCTCCTCAGGGGTCTGCTTTCCTAGATTACAGAAGCAAGCAGCATGGTATTATAAGCAGACGGTAAACACATGGTATGAATCCCACGACTCTTTCCTCTCCCAGAGGCAGACATCGTTAGTCAGTTCTGTCTTCTCCCCACCAGGACCGAAACAAAGCTGCAGAGAATCCAGCTCGACAGTACCCTGGTTTCCAGGAGTCAGTATGTGCGTGAAAACCTGTTTGCTCCCTCTGGTTATGAGGGACAATTGACAAATGCGGGGAAATGGGTTCACGTTTTGTTTCAGGCACAGACTTTACACTCTGAACTTGGATAAGCCTCTTCCTGTCCCTGGGCCTCAGTTTCCTCATCTCTGCGGTGATAGAGTTGGCTGGATCTGTGGTTTTTATAAACTACGTTCCACGGAGCCCTCAGGCTTTTCCCACCATGTGCCCCAAAAAGGAGCAGGGGGCATAGCGAGCAAGCCCACCCTTGCTTCCCCCCACAGGCAGCTCTGGTTGTATTTGTTTCAGAGAAGAAACTTCCAGCTAAAATGCATCTGCTGAAAGTTCCCAGGGATTGCTATATAATTTTGAGATGTTCTAGCCTAACTCAGAGTCATGATTTCAAATGGCCACAGGGACTGGGCAGGTTACTTAAATGAGTGAGGTGAGCCAAGAGGAAGGCCAAAGGGAGTTGTAGCGATTCTGGAGAAATAGAGGTGCAGGCCTCTCTGAAGCGGGCGGCCTCTCCCCAGCCCCAGCCCCAGCCCATAATTACCTGCAGGAATGAGGGAGGGCCCCATGTCACCAGATCATCCAGTAGTCTAAGAAGAGCCAGAAATCAAGATTTATGCAAAATGTCCTGATTCCTAAAACATGTGAATTCAAACAGAACATGTTTGCAAGCCAGATACGCTGGGGGGTGGGGGTGCAATTTACAAATCCTCACCAAACTGATCTGGAAAGCTTCTTTTCACTCTCAGAGTCCTCTGAGATCTTAACGTCTGTTACAAGAGGAAGCCAGCTCCCTTTGTCCATGGATGCCCTGGGAAGTTGTGGCCATCTCAAACTACTGAACAGAGTTCTGCAGGTGTGGTCCTTAAGGGGCTCCCTGTGCACGCCCGCCTTCCTCCCGGTACCCCTGCTGAAATCTTATTTCGAGGACCAACTGCCAGCCTCCTAATCAATTCTTGATTCCAAATGCCCTTCCGCACTGTTCCTTTTGGCTCAAGTGCAAGACCAAACAAGGGATGTGACAGCGGATAACAGCTTCCTAATATTTGCTCACTTCGCTCGCCATTCTCCAAGTACCCTTCTCACAGTGCTCTGCAAGTGGGGTCGGTTGTTTGGGGCCCACTTCCCACTCCTGTTTACCGTGAGGCTCCCCTGGCACCTTCTCTGAGGCCATACCTTCCAGCATCATTTAGCATGACCTTGCCTCCCTCAGGGACAGGTAAGTCAGGACCAAGGTCGTGGCCACAGGGTCTGGGCCCAAGCCCTTCACCAGGGTCACAATTTCAAACGCCCAAGGGGATCAGGTATGGCACATGAGTAAAGCAGGATGGGGAGAAGGAAAGAAAACCAGTAAGCACAAGTTCACCTAAGAGCAGCCATTTCTCAGGTCCTAACAGTAGCTGCCAGGTAGGAATGCAGGCCCTGGGCAGCAGGCCTTCCAAGAGAAGACTTGAGGCTGGAGTTTGCTGTCAAATCGTCCAAGTTGGCAGCTAAATCACATCTTTTAGGAACACCATTGGCCAAACCGAATACATTACAGACCTGACCACCAGGTTGCCTCCGTCGCCGCTGGTGGTTTTCGGGAATTCCAGCCCAGCATGCCCCCTGGTGGGCTCTCTTGGAACTCCATCCTGAGTGCCCTGGGCTAGCTCTCCTAAGGAGGAAAGCGTGTGTTGGACGTGTATGCATCCAGAGTACAGGTGTTAGCTTTCCTTTATGCATAGCACTGTACGTGGCACGTAGATGGCCCTGGATAAACCTTTCAAAAATGAATGAATGAAACAAAATATATGCTAAGGCTTAGAGCATCCCAAGGGATGCTGTCAAGACTTCAACTCAGCTACGTTTACTCAATTCTTTGTCTAATGCTAGCAATTTATTTGTGTATTCACTCATTTATTTACTTATTTGCCTATCAATGGACATTTTTTTTAATTTTTTTAACGTTTATTTATTTTTTTTTAATTTTTTTTTCAACGTTTATTTATTTTTGGGACAGAGAGAGACAGAGCATGAATGGGGGAGGGGCAGAGAGAGAGGGAGACATAGAATCGGAAACAGGCTCCAGGCTCCGAGCCATCAGCCCAGAGCCTGACGCGGGGCTCGAACTCTCGGACCGCGAGATCGTGACCTGGCTGAAGTTGGACGTTTAATTGACTGCGCCACCCAGGCGCCCCTAACGTTTATTTATTTTTGAGACAGAGAGAGACAGAGCATGAAAGGGGGAGGGCCAGAGAGAGGGAGACACAGAAACTGAAACAGGCTCCAGGCTCTGAGCTGTCAGCACAGAGCCTGACGCCAGGCTCGAACTCATGGGCCACAAGATCATGACCTGAGCCGAAGTCGGCCACTTAACCGACTGAGCCACCCAGGCGCCCCTATCAATGGACATTTTTAAGGAGTAAAATTTCACCCAGACTATAAAACTATTGAATCAGCTGAGAACAAACTGAGGGGTGATGGGGGGGGAGGGGAAAGTGGGTGATGGGCATTGAGGAGGGCACCTGTTGGGATGAGCACTGGGTGTTGTATGGAAACCAATTTGACAACAGATTATATTAAAAAAAAAATTATTGAATCAAGCAGGGCCCTTCTCCTCCCCAGTCTGAGAGCCTTACTTTGAATATCTGGGCCCCAAATCTACAGGACTAGAAAATGTCTTAGACTTTTTCCAAACCTGCAGTGTCTCTCCCCCCTTCAGTCTCCTCCAAGTTGGGGGAGGAGAGAGAGCACCCCTCTCCCCACCTCCCCTTCCCAAGAACTAGGAGGCAAGGTTTCTCCACTCTCCCTTGTGGTGAGAGCTGAAACATTGGCATGAAGTGTCCCCTGCCCCCGAGCCCCATGGTCCCTTCACACTCCCACTCAGGCACAAAGAAGATTCCCCACAGCCCCATACAAACCACAGAGCTCCTGAAGAGGCCATGTAGATAAGGCCCCTGTGACCCTAACACAAGAGGAAGAGGCCTGCATTGTTTGAAAACTGCACAGAGTGATTAATCACTCAGCAGTCTCCTTCAAGCACCAGAAATTTTGCCTGCTCCTGAATCTCCTGAAGGCAGGGGTGGCTGGGAACAGCAGGCTGAGTCTGCAGAACACCGTGGCAATGCAAAGCGTTATATGGAAGTACAGAGCACTAATATCGGAGTCCACGCTACCGACCCGATAGCGTGACCCGGAGAGAATCACTTGACATGTCTGCGCCTGTTTCTGCATCTGTAAAATGATCCAGTAGGACCTAGGCCCTTCCAGCTCTGGTGTTCTGTATCTTCTCTAAGACTCTGTGTAGGATAATGGCTCCCAGGATCAGGGGCACAGCCTAATACAAACACATACACAAAAGCAAATTAAACTTTAATATTTAATGAAATATATACATTATCCTGCTGCCAAAGGCAGCCAGATTGTAATTTTCTCAAGGATAATTTGATTTCAGATTTATATCAATGAACCGCACCTCCCCCATGGGGTCCCTTCGGCTGGTACCCTCTCACACACATAAATCAGGATCTAATTTGTATGGGAGTCACAGCACCACACACTTGCAGGGCCTGGGTGGGGGCTCTGGGTGTGTCATTTCAAGGCATGGGCAGTAACTTTGGGGGGCATCTTAATGGTATGAGACTGAATGAAAAGAAAAGCCCGGTCTGAGTCTAAATGAGGACCAAAAAAAAAAAAAAAAAAAAAAAATTAATGGGTCTTCGTTGAAGTGGTAGTGACAAGGAGGCAGGCTTCCTCTCAGCATAAGGGAAATTTTTTAGCAGACAGAAGTACCCAACTATGGAAAGGGCTGCTCAAGACAAAATGAGTTCCCCAGTACTGGAAGTGTTCAAGTGCTCAGCCTCGAATGGGTAGCTGGTGCCACCATAGCAATGGTTCCTAACCTTGGCTGTACATGGGAATCACCCAAGTTAGCTTGTTAAATAAGAGTGTCTGGGCTAATCTCCAGGGCTTTGGGTTCACTGGGTCTGGGGTCGGGCTGAGGGATCTGCAGTTTAACCAGTTCCCCAGGTGATTCTGCTGCAGACAGCAGGCTGGGAAGGAATTGATTAGGTGACCTTTAAGAAACCTTCCAGGCCTGAAATCCTGTAACCTTGTAATGCAAATGGAGAGCTTCCTTAAAGGAATTCCAAACCAAAGGAGCTCAGAGTGTCTACCCAGGTCAAGAGCTACTGTCCCAGACTGATGGGGAAATTGTTACCCAGAAACAGGAAAAGGCATGCCTAAATAAAGTAGCCAGTGCGTATTGGAGCTTTATCGAAAACCCAGGGAGACTGGCACTCCCTTGGAGGGAAAACCTGGATTCCCACCAAAGACTGAGTCCCTTCCTACACACCGAGATTTCTGAAAAGAAGGAAACTTTGGCTGAGTTTGGGAAAAATGTTTGGGCTACTTTTTAAAGAGGGACAGAAGGGAGGGGGTAACAGAGGACACAAGGATTGTCTGCTTCCTTCTTTCCACAATCAGAAAACTTGGATTTGACCCCTGGCTCCACCACTTGCTGGCTAAATAAACCCAAGGAAGTTTATTAAAACTCTCTGCTCCACAGCAGGGACGATAAATTTTTTCCGGCTCCCACAGGACCTCATGGGGATCAAAAAGAAAGCAGACCTGAAAAAAATTCACAGATTGCACATTGCAATCTTCACGTGAAGGATTATGAGTTCTCATCCAAGTATTACCATTTTCAAGGTCAGCTCAAGGTTTATCACCTTCCTGAAGTCTTTCCTAATGACTTGCTCCCCAGCACCTCTCTCATACCTAGACCCCTATTGCTTATGGCAATCTTAACCCGTAGTCTCACATTCCTCTCTGGTTATTTTATACTGGTCCCCTTGTCAGCTCATGTGAAAGCCCAGCGCTTAAAATCCTGGATTCTGCCACTCTGTAACCTTAAGCATGCCCCTTCCTTTCCTCGAACCTCTTTCCTCCAAGTATAGAGAGCCACCAGCTTTGGAATTAGATAAATCTGAAATCAAACCCTGGCTCCACCATTTACTAGCTGTGTGGTCATGAACAGATAACCTCTCTAAGCCTCTGTTTCCTCATCTGCAAAATGGAGGTAATAACCATGTCTTCTTATGGAGTTGTCGAGAGGATGTAATGAGACAATATCAGTAACACTCTTAACACAGCAGCGAACCCTGTAATGCTCAGTAAATGGTAACTGCTACAACTAATACTATAAAATGAAGAGATTGGGCTTCAACTGGACAGAGGTCCCCTAGCAATGAGATCCCAAAGAGCAAATATCTCGCCATTTGTTTCCTATCCTTTTCAGTAGAATTCAGAAGCTTGCCTAGCAAGTATTTAACAAAGACTTATGGTCTTCCCTGGAGGTTCCCTCCGGATTCCTCAGCTGGTAATTCCCATCAACGCCCTTTCAGGCAATCATTCTTGGTTCATAAGTTCAAGGCGAGGAACTTGCTGTTCCTGGCGATTCCCAAGATGGCCTCCAAATGTTGTAGCCGTAAATGCATTTCAGCCACAAATTAGAAGACAGCCGATGGGGTTTGGGGAAGGGATTTCAACCATATGGCAGGATGATGAATCATCCTGTGTTAATGAAAGTACATCTCAGCTCAGCCTCTGGTGTTCTGTACCTGGTGCTCACTTGGGGACCAGGGAATCTGGCATAGCAATGTAGCTGGGAGTCCCAGCTGCTCAGGGGTGGGGTAGAGGGCAAGCAAGGGTCTCCACCACCAAGAGGGATCCATCCCTGGAGTCAATGTCCCAACAATGGGTCCTATCCTGTGGGTTTCTTCCTGACCATGGAGCTAAGCAGCAATCTCTCTTGATTGGCAGGTCCCCCGGTGAATGTGAGCTGCAACATTTTCATCAACAGCTTCGGCTCCATTGCTGAGACAACCATGGTGAGTGAGTCAGAATACAGGCTGCTATTTCCCGCTGGGGGGTGTATCTCTTCCAGAAATATGGCACCCTCTGCATTGCACTTCCCTGAGGAGGTGGGGAATCTGGTGGGGTTTGGGGTTTCTTTGTTTTTTTGTTTTTTTCAGATCTCTAGTGTATATCAGACTTGCACATTTTTACTGTCCTATTCAATGTTTTGGGTGAAGACATGCATCTGAAAATGGTCAAAGAGCCAGCAAGGCTAAAACATGCCAAACACCCAGGATCACAGGAACAACATTATAGCAACAGGCTGAAGTTTTAGATGAAAAGAAAATACAAAGAGCTGCTTATAAGTTTACAGCTCAACTGTACAATAGCAGAAGACAGCTTATAGAAGCTGCAGTGGGTATACTGGGTTGATTCTACTCCTCTCTCTGCTTTTGTATGTCTTTCAAAATTCACATGGTAACAAGTTTAGAATAAGTCAACTATAATGGGGGTGCCTGGGTGGTTCAGTGGTGTTAAGTGTCCAGCTCTTGATTTCTACTCAGTTCATAATCTCACAGTTCATAGGTTCGAGCCCCACATCGGGCTCCGCACTGACAGCTGCGGAGGGAATCCCAGCTTGGGATTCTCTCTCTCCCCCTCTCTCTCTGCCCCTCCTCCTTGTGCACGCTCTAGCACATGTGCGCGCTCTCTCTCTCTCAAACTAAATAAATAAACAAAAATAAAATAAAACAAAATGAAATAAACCAGCTATACTGGAAAAAAAGACTAGAGGGGAAAATATAAAAAGGTTAAGAGCAATTATCCCTGGATTGCAGATTTATGGATAATTTTCAATTTCCTTCTTTCAGTATTTCCCTACTTTTTGAATTTCTGCAAGGAGCAAACATTACATTTGTGATTATAAATAAATGCAGTGACGCTTTAAAAATTTTTTTCTCAATCCTTGGGGAAAAAAATCAATTGTACTTGTTTCGAAAGGAGTGATCTAACTCATGAGAAAAGAATTAAAGCAGCCTGAAGAGTCCTCTCTTTAGGAGCAGACTGAGAGCAGCCAGCCAATCACCAAGTCCTATAGACAGATGTTACTGCCAGGAATCCTCTCAGCCACCCATTTCTGGACATCCCCGTCCCCCTAGTCTCATTCAGGCTTCCATGGGGCTTGCTCACATTACTGCAAAAGAGTTTTAACTCCCATCCTGCCCCACGCCCATCCTTCTTTCTCACACACTGGCCCTTCTAAGACCACAGATTAGACCACACCACTGCCCTGCTTCCACACCTCCCCTGTGGCTCCCCCCAGCTTCAGCATTAAGCCCCCTTCCCTTGCTGACTGCTATTCTCCTTTAAGTCTATCCTTGAATTACCTGCAGAGGCAGACTTCACATTCTTAACACGCGTGTACACGTGCAAGTTCACATGTGTGCTTGACCCAAGGCTACAGTGAGTTCTTCCCACCCATTCTCGTGACACGTTTGACAGTCCCCATACTAGCCCTTACCACACATGCGTACCACCGTTAAGAGTCTGCTTATTCGTCCCTGTTCTCCCTGTAACGCAAGTTATTCTGGGCTGGAGGCTTGTCTCGTTTCCTGTGGTAACCTCAGCAGCTGGCACAGTGATTTAATAACGGGTACTCAATAACTTTTCAAAATAAATAAACCAACTCAAATATATTGTCGGTTGATTGACACGGTGATTCAGTCCTAAACATTTAGAGAGATTAGATCTAATCTTTCAGTCCCAGACTGGCAAAAATCACTGAGCTCTATAGATCATGGGGCAAATGGTCCAAAATCTGTCCTTTTGTAAAGAGGCCTGTCTTCATAGGATCACAGAGACCCTGCCCACATCCAAAGGACGAATGATCAAACTCCTTAAAATTAATAGGCGTCTTACCTCCAAATGGAGATGATCCTACCTGTTGACTAGGAACAAATCCAGCTGCTTTTCACTGGGCATCCAGGTCAAAAAGCCAGGTTTTCCCATACTTTGAATGGATGTCTTAAGAGTGCCTAAGGAGCCCCCCTGCTTTTCTTCTTGTCCCTCCCAAATCAGAAGCTCATTGACACTTGCATTATTCACTCTTTGTGTGGTGAGTATTGACACTTCTGCTCTTCTTCTGGAATAGTAAATAGTTATCAGATCAAGTCAGGGACCACCTAGCTATGTAAAGAACTTGGTTATTTGAGGACAGGTATACATATCCGCTCTCTACCCCCACCCCAACTTGTTTCTATGTGATGGCCACAGATCTTGACACAGATTCCTAATGGAAGAGCAGTCTGCCTTTATTTTGTGTGGTGGTTAAAAGCCAGAGTCTGGTGCCACATAGACCCAGGCTCACTCACTATATGTGAGGAGCTGATTTGTTTCATGTCTTTAAGCTTCAGTTTCCCTGTCTGTAAAATCCCAGTGGTGACTAACCTACTGACTTCCTTGAGACATCATGGGTGGAAATTATGTGCAAGAGAGTGTTTAGCACAGTAAAGAGTTTTTGTAAGTGGTTTTCATGTTTCCCATGATAATGCTGATGGTGATGGTGATGATAATGGAGACCCCAAAATTATCAGTAATTAGCTATACAATCTTGAGCCTCAGTTTCCCCCTCCCCCATGTCTCCTGTCCACCTTTCCAGACTTCACTCCTGCTGCAATTTGCTCTCTACAGAGACAGTGTAACAATTAGGACACAGCCCTCCATGGCCAGACCAAACCTGAAGTTCAGCTCTGTGACCTCAGGCAGAGTAGCCTGAGTCAGCCTTCCCATCTGTAGAGTGGGGTACCATCCGCCTTGTGACGTGTTATGAGGACTAAGAGACAAAGCACAGAAAATGCTAAGCGCAGTGCTTGACACAAAGTACACACAATGAATGTCTGCCATTACTTTTAAACACTCCTCCTAATTTTCAACACATTTCACACTCACTGTCTCTTGTCAGATTCCTTCACTAAAACCTTGGTCCTGCAACCACTCTCTATACAGTAGACATGGTGGACACTATGTCCCCCAGTTTGCAGCTGAGGAAACAGATTTGGAGGCATCACATCACAGAACCAGTGAGCTCCCAGGCAGGGATTAAGATCCAGTTCTCGAAAGCCAGAGAAGGTGTCTGTTGTGCATCAAACCACCACAACATCAAAGGGCCAAGACATAGGAAATGGAGGGACCACAGACCCACACAGCACGCTTATGCAACCACCTAAGTGTCATCAAACGTCGAAATCCAACCTCTTTTAAGTAGTCTATTGTTGAAAGTGCCAAATTAAAAGAGGTGGGATTTCTATGTTTGACAACACTTAGGTGGTTGCATGGAAACCAATTTGACAAGAAATTTCATATTTTAAAAAAATAGTAAAATAAAATAAAATAAAATAAAATAAAATAAAGAAATCCAGCCTCTTATGGTGCCAGGCTCAGTATGCCTCAGGAGGGAACAGTCAATAATGAAAATTGAGATAACCAACAAGGGAGGCCCGGGGGGCCATGGTCCCCTGGGGTGGAGATACATAATCTCTAGACAAAGAATGAGAAACTGGCAATGATGTGCCTCCTTGGGAGTGTTCCACAGGGGACAGAGTTTACTCCTTAGTAATTAAAGTTAATCCAAAAGAAGAGTTACCATTTTCAGCTTGTACATTCCACAATACTGTGATTTTTCCCCCCACTGGGTCCTTAATTATCTGTATGTGTTTAATTTACTTTGCAGATGAATTAGGAAAAACAAAACATAATACCTCAGAACTAGAAAAAAAAAACCTTAAGAAATTGTCTAAGACAGGCCTTCATTTTACAGAGAGGGGATCTGATGGCTAGAGTGAGGACATCACTTGAGCAAGGTCACACAGCATGGAGCAGGTGGGACAGAAACCCAGGTCTAATGCTGTTTGCAGCAGCCAAGGCCTCCCCTCCCTCGCAGCTTCTTTCTAATGTAGCTCCCACCAACCAAACCCTTTGGACCACTTTCCCATTCAAGCCTCTCTCCTTGTCACTCAAAATATGTTTGCAGAGCAAGACTGGACCCATATTAACACAATAACAAGAGCAACAACCATGTCTAAATGCTACTATGTGCCAGGCAGTGTGCAGAGCACTTTTGCCAATATCATCTCATTCAGACCTCACAAAAGCCTCTGTGAGGCAGGAAATGTAATCCCCATTTTACAGATAAGTAAGCCAAGGCTCAGAAACATTAAGTCACTTGCATAAAGTCACACAGCAGATCAGTGGCAGAGGTGGAATTTGAACTGAGATCTGTCTCACCCCAAAGGCTGTCTTCTCCTGAGCCAAATATAAATATTTAATCCCTGGATGTTTGGAATTACCCAGCCCTTGCTTGTTTCCTTTCATCATAAGGAAATCAGAGATGAAAGGGAACTTCACTGAATAGACAGGCCCAAGCCCCCAGACTTCCAGCCCAGCACTCTGCCTCACCAAAAGCACACAGAGCTGACTGTGCTTCCTGGGACCATGGTAATATGAGCATAGTCCCCATGCCAGAAACTTTCCAGCCTGTGTTTGTTCTCCAAGAGCAGCGGGAGTGCATAGCAGCTCTATAAACAGCTGGAGTCCCCAGGCCCGACTGTCTGCCTCCCAGGGCCTGGCTTTATTCACTGGAGCTAGCAGACCTGAGAGCAGAGAGAGGCAGCCAGGAAAGCAACAGGGGTCTCTATCCATTCCCGACGAGGGGAGGGCTGAAGCTGCCAGCCCTTCATCTGACCTTTCCAGGCAGTTTCATTGAGTCTACACAGAAAACGAAGGTAGAGATTGGAACAGGAAGGGAAAGAGAGAAGAGGGAGAGGGGTCCTGAACTAAACAGCCCCTTTGACAGGCCATGAGAGAAAGATCTGGAACTAGAACCCAGAGGGATCCATCCAGCTTGTCTGGACACATGTAAGTCCCTATACTGCAGCATCTATGTGTCCGTGTAGTATTTACACACATGTGTATATTGTGGGATTGTGCATTTGTGCAGATGTACAAAGAGGCATGTGTAAATGTGTATGCTAGCTTACAGAAAATGAAACAGGGAACATCAAAGAGAAATGTGTATGACCAAGCACAGATACGAACATAAGTCTGTTTCTGTGGTGATAAATGTACATGTAAATAAGTGTGGATGTGCACATATCTGTGTGCACACATATATGTAAAAGTACTTAAGAGTGAACGCACATGAGGTATATTATCTTCAGTTATGCAATTATATATG
Organism: Felis catus; assembly: GCF_018350175.1. Taxonomy (NCBI): domain Eukaryota; kingdom Metazoa; phylum Chordata; class Mammalia; order Carnivora; family Felidae; genus Felis; species Felis catus. Next base: position 194,973,480 of record NC_058368.1, read on the forward strand.
GATATCTGTGAATATATGAGCACATATTTAAGTACAAATCAGCATCTGAGTGAGCACATTTATGTGTGTATGTATGTACACATGAATATGTGTATGTACAATTACATGTGAATAAGTGAAAGAGAATTTAAATGTGTATCGGTATGTGAGTATGTCCACACACATACATGCGCAGGTACATGTGTGAGTGTGTATATGTGGGGACACATGGATAGCTGGAATGCATGTAGAATATATGTAAACAAACGTGAGAGAGAGAAGAGTGTATGCGTGTGTGTGTGTGTGTGTGTGTGTGTGTGTGTATGAGTATGTGTGTCTGTGTGTATGTGTATTGACACCATCTGGGCACGAATCCCAGTGTTTCCATTATTAGGACATGTGCTCCAGGCTCTCTTGCCAAGTCTTGGGCTGGCCTGGCATAGAGACAGGCACACTGTGTCCATGACCCCCAGTGACTGGTGAAAGTCTATCCAACTCTAGTCTACAAGTTTGGCCTCCTTTGTAGATATTAAGGAGCAATGGACAGAGTCCTGAACCAGAAATCAAGAGACCAGGAGTTGAGTTCTAGCTCTGCCACCATTTAATGCCACTCAGACTCAGTCCCCTCTAGGTATCCGGCTTTAAGAATGGTGTGTAGGAACACATGAGTAATAGGTATGAAAGCCTTCTATGAATGCTACAGAAATACAAAGGATTATTAACTATTTTTTTAAATTTACTTATTTATTTTGAGAGAGAGAGAGAGAGAGAGAGAGAGAGAGAGAGAAAGCAGGTGAAGGGCAGAGAAAGAGGAAGGGAGGGAATCCCAAGCAGGCTCAAAGCTGTCAGTGCAGAGCCAGTCACGGGGCTCGATCCCACAAACCGTGCGATCATGACCTGAGCTGAAACCAAGAGTCAGACGTCTAACCAACTGAGCCACCCAGGCACCCCTAAAGGAGTTAACTATTGAACCAATCAACCAAGGACTCCAATACATAAGCCTAAGGAAACACCTTCTTAGGTTTATTTCTTCTGTTCCCTATTTTATTCATTTATTCTTTCCACCTCCGTTATTAACCACATCCTATACATGCTGAATATGGCATTAAGCTCTAGGAATAGAGTTCTGTTTTACTCATATTAGGCTAGGCTTTCCTGCAACAACAAACAATCCCCCAAATCTCAATGTCTTCAAACAACAAAGATTGATTTATCACTCATCTAAAGTCTGCTATGGATATTTGTGAATATATGAGCGCATACTTAAGTATAAATCAGTATAAAGCAGATGTGGGGGACTCTCTAAGACCACTGCCCTCCCTGTGGTGGCCGAGCGTTGCATTTCCACATCAATGTGTGATTTCACATTTGCCATGCAAGGGAAAAAGGCACCGAAGGCTTGAACACCGGCAAGTCGATGCTTTCCTCCCAGAAGTGACACAGACCACTTCTGCTCATATCTCACTATCCAAAGGAAGTCATGTGGCCCTGCCTGAAGAAAAGTATAATCCCCACCCCCCACCCCTGACCCCATAGGTCTCTGCTTTCTCTATGGAGACAGTGAACAACAAAACCAAAGGTAACAACACAGTGTGATGAGTGAGATCACAGAGGTTTGCACAGGATGCTATGGGACATAGCTAATAATGACCACCGATAGCAATATTAGCCCTCACTTATTCACACGTCTTATGTGCGGGGTGCTGTGAAAATGCCGCTGTGTGATTCTGAGCAGTTTTTCTAAAGAGGAAATCTGATCATGGTACTCTCTCTGTTAACACCTTCCAGCAGAGAATGATGTCATGGAATGACCCAAAGGTTGGGATGTGGGGGGAGAGGTTAAAAAAACTCATGTATCCAGCAGTGCTAAAAGAGGGGGCAAGTCAAGTAAGAAAAGACAACAGCATCTGATGGGTTTGGCGATGGTGGATGGGGAAGGGGAGGGTGTGTGAAATTCGGGAATGTGATATCAGGGGCATGAAGAAAGCAGAAGACAAAGTGGAACAAAGACAGTAGGAAGACAGTTCTTCCAATGAAGAGGTGAGGTGGCAGTGACTCTCACGTATTGACTGCTTTACTGAAAACCAGGCATCTGCGGTTGGCAACTTATGGGGATTAGTTCATGTAATCCAACCATCCCATTTCATAGATGAGGAAACTAAAGCTCAGAGGGGCTTAATTCACCCAAGCTTTTCCAACCAATAAATACCCTTGCTAGTTACTATCCCCGGGCTGCCTGACTTCTGGAGCCCTGATCTTGGCCACGTTCACCTGCTCAGCACTGGGCAGGAGGAAAGGTGGTGGAGCCAAGGAGACGAAGGGCCATGGGTCTCCTGCACTGTGGTCTGGTTAATTAGTAGGATTTGTGTGATTCTATCAGAACTTTTATCACAGCAAGACCTTGGCATCCATCCCTTCGGATATTTGCAAATGAGGCCTCAAGACACACAAAAACAGCTACCACTTAAGGAGATGAAATGCCCCTTAGCCCAACCCTAAATGTGACTCCATTATTTGGGCAGCAGTATTTCACAAGGCCAACCTACTTCTGGGGTCAACTGATTGAATGAAGTACATGCTTTGAATCATAGAAGATAAAACTAAATCCATATACTTTTCTCCAACTCTGCTGCTGTCAACTCCAGTTAAACTTGGCATCGTCTCTTTCCTACTTGGCTAAAACTACCTCCTAACTTGCCCCCATGCCTCCCTTCCTCACACCCTACACTGCTTCCCACTGTGGCTAGAGGAATTTTTTTAAGCCCTAAATCAGATCACAGCATCCTCCTGCTTCAAACCCCACAGCAGCTCCTCTTACTCTGTTCTGCTCCCTCTGTCCCCAGAGATCTCTGTGTGAATGACTCCATCTCACCCTGCAGGTCTCAGCTCAGATAGCTCTTCAGAGGGCTCTTCCCTGACTCCCTATCTAAAAACGTTCCCCTCTCCAGTCACTATCACATCACTGGGTTCCAGTATCCTTGAAGCGATGTCTCAGATGTGAAAATTCACTGTTTGTTTATTGTCTTGTTTGCTCTTGTGTTGGGGGGCTTATCTCTCTCAATCATCTCCATATTTCCAGTGCCCAACACACTGCCTGAACCATAGGAGCCCAATCAATATTAGTGGGAAGAATTAACCTTGGAGGTTCTCTGGTTGAACCGCCGTCTGTTGTAAGAATCTCAGCCACAAACACTGTGGCCAAGTAGTTTCTGCTTGGATACCTCTAGAGACAGGGAGCTCCCTGTCTCCCAAGACAGCCAACCCCACCTTTGGACAACTCTGAAATCTCCATTTACCCATGGCTTTCATTATGATTCTAGGGCTACAGAGAATCAATCTATTCACCTGACAGCCCTTCAAATAACTGAGGTCAGTCCTCTTGCCCCTTGCCCACACCTGGCTTCTTCAACCATTCCCCATGGTGCCCAGTCCCTTTACCATCCATGGTGCTCTCTCAGAGTACATCCAGTGCCATTGCCTTCCATCTTGAAATGAAAGGTCAAGAAATGAACCCCGGCCCCCCAGGACTGCTCAGAGCAGACCAAAGTGGAGCCATCATTATCCCAGTTCTGGGTTAGTAGGCTTCAAAGCACTGTTTTTAATAGCAGCCCTACCACCACAGTTCATTTTAGGCTAAATCTTATGTGGCACTTTGACAAACTGATTTTTTTTTTACAAAAAGGCCTGTTCTGGATGAAGTGGAGCAGAGGCCAGGAATCTTACTCCTTTGGTTTTTCCCTCAATCTGTGCCTTCCCAAGGCGGCCTCAGGCAACCTCCTCAGAACCCTAGAATCACTTCTATGCATGCCGCTTCAAAGACGTTTCAGTTTGGGGGTGCTGGGTGACTCAGTCAGCTGAGCGTCCGACTCTTGATTTCGGCTCAGGTCATGATCTCAGGTTGGGGGGTCAAGCCCTGCATTGGACTCCACACTGAGCATGGAACCTGCTTAAGATTCTCTCTCTCTCTCGCTCTTTCTCTCCCTCTGTCCCTCCCCCACTCACATCCTCTCTCTCTCTCTAAAAAAAAGAGACATTTCAGTTTAAGTAATCATGTCACAGTGTTCACTCACACTATGCTACAGACAAGAAAACACTGGAACATCTTTTTACGTACATGAGTAACAGATGAAAACAAGCTTTTGTAGTAAGTCCAATAAAAAAGAAAAGACAGAGGAAGAAAACAGGAATGCCCCTGAGTCCCACTGTCCTAACCTGTGTTAGCCACTACAGACGAGCAAGTTAGTGTACCTCCTACTACCTTCCCCAACCACACATACATATATGCACATTGACGCGACCTTCATTTAAATAGGACTGTGCTCTTGTCATTTCCACCAACGCTTGGAATCTCTCCCATCACTACATATGGGTCTAACTCATTCTTAACTCTCTGCACACCACCAACGTGGAATATAAGTGGTTTATATTCAAGATACGACAAATAGGGCACCTGTGTGGCTCAGTCAGTTTAGCGTCCAGTTTCGGCTCTGGTCATGATCTCACACTTTGTGAGTTGTAGCCCTAAACTGGGCTCACTGCTGTGAGCACGGAGCCTGTTTGGGATCATCTGTCCATCCCCCACCCCCCGCCCCCACCCTGCTCTGCTCCTCCCCTGCTTGCGCTCTCTTTCTCAAAAATAAATATTTTAAAAAAGATATGACAAATAATTTTAATCTGTGTCCAAGCTTTATGGCCTGCCTAAACAATCCCATGCCATCATTTCATGGTATCGATCCACTCTTTTCCTGATGGATCCTTTGCGTTTATGTAGCCTTTCACTAATACAAACAACACCCCAAAGGATAATCGTGTCTACAACTCTGTGTGTTTCCTCAGGATATATTCCAGAAGTGGAATGCCTTTATCAAAGGACATGCACCTTTCTTGTTGTTTCAACAGACATTATTGTCCAGCTCACTTACAAAACAGCTTCCAATTTACTGTCCCCATAACAGTGTTCATTTCCCTTTATCCTTGCCAACCCACAATATTATCAAGCCTTTTCATTTTACCAAATGGGATTTTTAAAATGGTACCTCATTGTCAGTTTTAATTTTCATTCCAAATTCCTAGTGAATTTGAGTATCTTTGCATATTTTTTTTTTTTGCATGCTGGGCATTTTCAATAATAGTTTAGATTTCTTTTTTTACATATATCTCCTTAATACAGTTAGGGTTTAGTTTTCTGCATAGTATTTGGTGGTGGTTTAACTCTATATTTCTCTGATTAGATAGTAATTTTTCTATCATTATGCCTAGGTCTGTTTCTAGTCTCAGTTTATAATTCCATTGCTCCTTTTGTCTGTTTCTGCACCAATACCACACTATTTTAATTTCTAAGGCTTAACATTTTATTTCTACCTCTGTTAGAAAAGTTCTCTGTTGTTCTTCTTCTATAGGTTTTCCTAATGTTTCCAGTCCATTTTCTCTTCCATATAAACTTTAGAATCCACTTGTCGAGGCTGATAAAAATGGCCTCAAGTTTTTATTGAGATTGCATTGAGTTTATAGATTAATTTGGTAAGAATTGACATCTTTACAATATTATGTAAACACGGTACATCCCTCTGTTTATCTAGGTATTCCTTTGTGCCTTTTCAGTAAAGTTTTAGAATTGGTGGTGGTGGTGGTGGTGGTGGTGGTTTTTTGCTTTTTTTGTTTTTTTATTGTCTATAAGTCACACATTTCTTGTTAGGTTTATTCCTAGATACTTTGTGTGGTTTGTTGCTATTTGGGATGAAATCTTTTCTGTTGTTGCTTTTTTCCATTACACTTTCAGTCTTTCTACACAGCTAATGCTCGGTCGTTTTTTATACTCTTGGGTTTGGGGGATCCAAGAGAAAGTCTATTAAATGTCATCCAATTAGATACGGTTCAACACTCCACAAAGCCTTGGTAAACTGAATACTTAAAGAAGGCCAAGGATAGAACACTCAGAAATGCCATTAGAGTCTGTTATAGGCAGGAAATGTGGCTTCAGGCAGCTTTGGTATCCTCTGCTGAATACTTCTCTCCCAGCACCCCACTGAGGGAGGCATCGCAATCGTGAATTTATGACAGCTCAGAGTTGGCTCTCCATCAGATCAGATTCAGGAAGGCTGACTCATGACAGTCAAACCCAGAAAAGACTAAAGTGGGTAAATAAGACTGCCAAGTTATTTAATTTACAGTGGGGCTCTCCATTTGAATAATAGGAAAGCTCTTGTCCTCCATGAAAGCACTCCCTTCCTATTCTCTGAATACCAGGGAAGCCAATCAAAAGTTGCATTTGACATACGTGGAACTGGACAAAAAAGAAGGAAGAAGACCGACAGTCCTGAGGGAAATTTTGTCCATGCCAGAGAGAGGTCTAAGAAACCATCCCTGCCATACCATTCAGAAACCCTCTTTCCAGGAATGAAAATGTTGATGTTCCCCCATCCCAATGATGCTAGATTACCAATTGCCAAATTCTTGTTCCTCAAATACTCTTTTCTCATACTACTGAGTGAATGTCTCCCATATGTTTATAAAATAGTTCTCTAAATGAGACACGAAACAGTAAATTAGGGTTCCAGTTATTAAATTACAAGCACAGGCCTGTTCTAAATCATTGGGATTACATGTGGGACTTTGTGATTGATTCTGGGCCTTGCCAAGCTCTTCTACTGCATATTCTTCTCTGCTGTAGTTTAACCCACACAGAGCAACCGGTTTTCCATTTTTCCAAATGGGCTAATGGCATGTCTCACTACTGTGCCCTATACTGACAACACTGTCCTCTTGCCTTTTTCCAGGGTAACATCCGCCCTTCAATTTGCACTCCTTGACAACCAGTTACAAATCCACCTCACTGTTTAATATCCCAAACCAAAGTTCTCCACCTGATAATTGACTATAAAGGCATGTATGAGCCAACCAGTCACATGGGCTTAGTGGGGTCCCAGTATACTATATCTACCATATTTCTTTCACCTACCCATGTAGGAACTTGGTTTAAAAAAAAAAAAAAGGAAATAAAGAGGCCACATGTAATTGTCAAAATAATGTGAAATTGAGAGCCAGATAGTCCTGGGTTCGTGTCCATGCTCTAGCACCTACTAGCTATGGGAGTTTGGGCAAGACACTTGACCTCTACTGAATAATAGAATTATTATCAAATAATTTCTGAATTTCAGTCTCCTTCCCTGTAAAATGAGTATAATACCCAGTGTGCTAGGTTGATGAAAGGCTTAGAGATACAATGCATATAATGTTCTAGCAAATGCCAGAATCCCAATAAAAGCAGCTGCTATTAGCATTTTTATGTAATTATTAAACTCATGCTGTGTTTTAGTGATCCCCTAAAGATAAACAAAGATGCTCAGTTCCACTGGTCCAACCCACCTACAGTTCTTTACAACAAATGTATCTCTGATTGTGTGAGATCCAAATCAGAATGCACCAAGCAGGGTGGTGACTTGGGAGAGGTTCAAGGCACAGAGCGGCATCTGGAACCAAGAAGACAAGGGTCAGGATCTGGGGATTCTGCCAGCACTGGACTTGAGTGTGGCACAGACAATGGGTCAAATTCAAGGGTCAGATCAGCAATGAAGTAGGAGCACTGGTGGACTGCGGGACGTGGGGCAGAAGCTTTTTGTTTCTTGCCCCTTTTAATACGTCCTGATAATTATGGGTATCTACAAACCCACAGCTGCATAACCACAGCCAGAGATAGTATCAGCTGGCATTAAAGTGTCATGAAACTGTCACTTGGGGCAATTCTAGGAGATCCTGGGCAGTGTAGTCTAGGAGTTAATTGCTTGGCATGAACATCTTAGGTCCAAATGTCAACTTTAGCACTTGCTAGCTGTGTGATGTAGGAACAGTACTTTAACCTCTGTGTGCCTTGATGTAACTAACCATAACATGGGAATGGTAATAGAACCTACATCGCAAGATTACCATGAAGATAAAGTAACACACATCATGCTCTTGGCATCATTCCTTACACGTGGTCAAGTCTCAAGCCTACATATCAGTATTATCAATCCTGGATCTACCAGTAACTAGTGGTGAGAACTCAAGATTTTAGGGCTTTAGATGCCACATCTGTCCAAGGTGGAGAAGAATCTTCTCTTCATGCCAAACTTCACAGAACAAAATTAACATAAGGGTGCCCTGAAAACTAAAAAGCAGCAACCCCAAATCACGCATCATCAATAAAAGAAGCCAGTGCAGCATACTACTTAAAAGCAGACTTTGGAGTCAGCCAGTCATGGATTCAAGCTTCAGCCCTGTCACTAACTTTAGATGAAGCACGAGATAGCCCCCGGCCTCAGTTTATCTATAAAATGGTGTCACTGTGAGAATTTGGTGAGAGGGCTCCCTAAAGCTCTTAGCACAGTTCCTGGCACTCAGTCGGGATTTAGTAAACTCTACATGTGCCAATGAGCCAGGTCCTTACTGTGAAGAGCTGGGGCTGACTCATCTCACATTTGGAGACCTCGTCTATGACTCTGGTTCCACAGTGCTTTTCAGAGGCCTGGGGAGGGCAGCTCCCTCCTGGGGTGGGAGAGGAAGAGGCATCTCATATAGCAAGGCTAAGCACCCTCTACTCAGATTCCAATCCTCCTGATTACTATGTAAATTTGAACAAATTACTTAACCTCTCTGCCTCTCCTTCACCTATAACTTAGGTTGGTTATATCTATGCTATAGGGTTGTTTTAAAGATAAAACGAGCTGAGGGGTATCTGGGTGGCTTAGATGGCTAAGCATCCAACTCTTGATTTTGGCTCAGGTCATGATCTCACAGTTCATGGGATGGAGCCCCATATTGGGCCCTACACTAACAGCACAGATCCTGTTTGAGATTCTCTCTCCGCCCCTCTCCTGATCACACGTTCTCTCTCTCTCTCAAAAAATACATAAATATTTTTTTAAAAATTTTTCATGTTTATTTTTAAGAGAGAAAGAGTGTGAGCAGGGGAGGGGCAGACAGAGAGGAAGACACAGAATCTGAGGCAGGCCCCAGGCTCCAAGCTGTCACCACAGAGCCCGACGCAGGGTTCAAACTCATGAACCATGAGATCATGACCTGAGCCAAAGTTGGATGCTTAACCGACTGAGCCTCCCAGGTGACCCTAAATAAACATTAAAAAAAAAAAAAAAGATAAAAAGAGCCGAAATGCATGGCATGCTTAGCACAACACCTGGAACATAGTAGGTCCTCAGTAAGGGGGACCTTTTATTACTTATATGGCTAGTGGTTAAGCTAAGCTGAATGGTTTGAATGCCTTTGCCTACACACCTCTGCTATTCCTTCTACGCGAGATTCCTTTGATCTGCAACTATATATATATATATATATATATATATATATATATATATATATATACATATATCCTAATCTAAATACACTGAGGCCACACACACCCTAGTCCTCAAGCCTTGTCCTGCTCTAAGCCTGACTCCCCACCCCTGGACTTCCTCCTCACACATCAGTGGCCTCCTTTCCAGCTGAAACTAGATATTGTTCCCATCTCAGAACAACACCAGACCTGGAGGTGCTAACATCGGGAGGCTGGAACAGACTGAAAGGGGCTATTTCCAAAGTCACCTTCCCTCTGAAAGCTTTTCCTGATTCACCCAAGCTGGCTGGAAGTCATCTCAAAGACTCGAGAGCAATATCTAATAGCAATTTTTTAGAACCTCTTTGACCTTTGTCACTGCCAGTGTTGTGTGGTAGTTTTTGTGTCCATATCTTGCATCACCCACCAGATAATTTGAACTCTCTGAGGGTAGAAACCAAGACCTTATGCCTCCACCCTCACTGTTCTTCCTCTAAGCCTAACAAATATTTATAGAGTAGAATTGAGTTTAGACAGAAGACACCCCTTTGAGAGCTGGATACGGAGACCTAGGAAGGTATGAGAATCTGGCCTTTGTCCATGCCTTGGACAGTCTCTTGGCTCTGATTGCAACGGGAGCACATCCTGTCTACCACATTCCCTTCTCACCACCACATTCATCCAGGCCCCTTCCTATTAAGACACTTCATGCTTCCTAATTGACCACAGTGCTGAGTTTAGGAGAGTTTAGTTGGAAAAATTGGAGCGTGAAGTTAGACACAGCGGGGATGGCAGTAGGCGGCAAATCCCACTGCAGTGGCACACAGGAAGCCCTCAATAGATGTTTGTTGAGTGGTAGAATGAGTGAATGAAGGAATAAATGCTCTACCTTGGTCTTATAAGCAAGAAAACCAGAAAACAGACCATCAGCGACTCTCGGAGGCAGGATGGGTGAATTAATCCTAGAGACTACGGAGCGAGAGCTCAGGAAATCCCTCCCACCCCAGACTTAGATGGGCCAGCCTTGAGAGCTCGAGACCTGGAAGCCAACTACCGGAGGTGGAACCTGAGGCTCTAGGGTGGAGAATTCAAGTGTTGCTCCTCTGGCCCCTGACCCTGAACGGAGACCCCGAGCATGTCAAACGCTGACCAGTGTGATTGCAGGGCTAAGTGAGCAAAACAGCATCTAGCTTTCAGCCTATTACACCAATTACATTGATCTCTTCTGAACTGCATTTCCCACTGCTGTTTACCAACTAAGGAGGAGGAAATCGATGGCAACAGCTTGTTTGGGTAGCAGCCTCTGAAGGGAGGAGCAGGGGGCTGCTGGGAGGAGTCATGCTGCTTGTGGACACCAGATACATTCTCCAGGTCTCCCGCTTTCCCTTTGCACTGGTCATTTCCTAATGAGGCCCCACCGCTCTTGTTTTCTTTTCCTACTTTTAAGTGATGTACCTTTATCTTTTTTACGATCAACATGCATTTACTTTTCTTATAAGAAAAACTAACATATCTTTTTAAATATCAGTAATAACATGCAAGTGTCATAATGCCCTCCCCTACTTAAAAATTTTCAAAGGCTCCGCATGACTCTCGGGATGAAGTCCAAATCCCTCAGGAGAGTTTGCAAGGCCCTGCAAGCACCTTCCCCTTAACACATCTACTTGCTGTTTTTTCCAAAGGACCATGCCCTTCCTTTTTTTTTTTTTTTTTTAATGTTTACTTATTTTTGAGACAGAGACAGACCATGAGTGAGGGAGGGGCAGAGAGAGAGGGAGACACAGAATCCAAAGCAGGCTCCAGGCTCTGATTTGTTAGCACAGAGCCCGATGCGGGGCTCAAACTCACAAACCGCGAGATCATGACCTGAGCCAAAGTTGGACGCTTAACCGACGAAGCCACCCAGGCGCCCCTAAAGTACCACATCCTTCCTTTGCCTCAAGACCTCCCAGTATGCGGCTCCTACTGCCCAAAGTGCTTTTCCTCTCTGGCTCAATCTTATTTGGCCTCACCTTAAATATCACTTCTTCTGGAGCCTTCCTGACCAGATTTAGCCTCCTGCCCTAAATCTGGCTGGAGGGCCTGTCTTCTACATCTCCATGGCACCCTGTATTTCATCCCCATCGCAGCCCTTGTCTCCGTGTGGTGTAAACATTACACTTAGGCTCTGGGACTGCAAGAATATGTCTGTCTTTCTTGTTCTTGGTAGATTCTCCAGTGCCTAGAACTGTGCCTGGTCCTTAACAGAGGCTCAGTTAAATGGAAAAATAAAAATAAAATAAAATAAAATAAAATAAAATAAAATAAAATAAAATAAAATAAAATAAAATAAAACTAGTAACAATTAGCTGTTCGATTTGGAAGGGTTCTTAGAGACCATCTATCTTTTTTTTTTTAGAGAGACATTGACAGTCTCTCTAAAGTGGGGGGAGGGGCAGAGAGAGAGGGAGAGAGAATCCTAAGCAGGTGAGGCAGGCACTGTCAGTGCAGAGCCCGACGAGGGACCTGAACCCATGAAACCATGAGATCGTGACCTGAGCCAAAACCAAGAGTCAGATGCTTAACTGACTGAGCCACCCAGGCTCCCCTATCCTAACTCGTGTTAACACTGAGGCCTAGAGAAGCCAATAGGTCCTTTACTGAACCACTACGTGACCTTAGAAAAACGCCTTCCCTCTCCGGGTCTCAGTCTCTCCACTATAAAATGAGGAAAGCTCTTCCTACTCTAACTTTTTCTGGCTTTGCTTCCTCCTCCTTCTGGGTATTGGGTAGCTCGTAGGTGCACTGACTGCGTGGGTAGGTGGGACGGTGCAGGAGAAATATAAGGTCAGACTCATCCTCTCAACTTGCTGCCGATCAAGTTGAGAAGATAAGGTGCACCCAGTGCTAAATTAAATGTTCCTGGTGATTCCGTCTTGCCAAGGAGATCAGAAAAGGAAGAGATCGTGGAAGTCTGGAGGCATTGAGACTCCTGCAGGAGACAGCACCTAAGCTGAGCAGGCAGAATTTACCGAGGCAGTGAGGATGACAGAGCAGTATCTCTGGCACAGAACTGGCTAGTCACACCTGTGGGACATAACAAAGGGCTGGGCTGACGCATTCAGAGCCCAGCTCTGCCACTTACTAGCTCTGGGCCTTGGGCAAGTTTCATAACCTTTACAAGCCTCAGTTTCTTTCCCCTCACTAAACAAACTTGAATGTCTGGTGTGCAGGGGTTTCGTGAGGATTAAGTGTGCGTGACAGTACCTAGAACAGCACCTGGTGCCTAACAGACCATTTTAAGAAATGCCACTTTGTTTTCTTCCTTCCGGTCACGTCAACAGGTGTGACGTATCACTGGCAAGAACATCAAAAGTGCAGCTGGGGTTTGGGGACTGAAGGCTCTTCCTGCCCAACCACTCATAGTCTCGTTTACTCTGACACGACTTGTCCAGTGCCCCGCTGCACACACAAACACATGCACGCAAACACATGTGCGTGCGCACTTCACGTAAAATCCAAGAGAGAAAGAGAGGCTAGTTCTAATTCCCCAATCAGATGGGGCCAGATTGGGAGCCCTCCATTACTGTCAGCAGGAAAAACAAAGTATCAACATCCAGGTCTGGCCTAGAGTTCTCCCTCCACCACGGGATTTAAAAGACATGAGATTATGAGACCAAATGTCATTTTCTATAGGGCTGGAGGAAGAGGCCTCAATGAAATTATAGAACAATCCTATATAATACCTTGGAACATTTTATGAAGCTATGGATATTTCTGAAGGAGAACAGAATGAGGCATGTGCTGTGGGGGATGCTGGCAGGGGTGAGGGTGAGGGTGGGGAGGAGGATTGTTTTAGTCCATCCCTGCTGATGACAGACCCAGAGTGATTAGGAAAAGAAAATGTAGCATGATCTCATTTATCCAGCCTGTCTGTCTTTCAGGGAAAGCAGCAGGTGCTCCTGTGTGGAGACTATTGGTGAAGGAGAGCATTCAGAGTTGGACTTGAACTGAGGTCATTAATCTTTTAAGGAACTATAGACCCTTTTGAGAATCCAACATAGAGACTCATGTTCTTCTTCCCAGAAAGCACAAATATGTCCCAAATTCTACTTGCAGTGACATAACATTCATAGATCACAGATTTACAATGCCTCCCTAACAAAACTGAAAATGTTTCTTCGTGAAAATATTTCTTAACTTCATTACCCACTTTCCTGGCACAGAGACCCACCACCCCACTAACTGCTTCTCAGGCTGTGAATGGAAACTAAGTGGACTCTTTTGGCTCCTCTAGAACCAAGTGACCAAATCCTCTGCTAGGAGTGAGGACTCTTGTGTTCCAGAATCAACTCTGACCTGCTTTTTCAGAGTGATACCAGGTCGGTCTTAACTCTGGACTTCATTTTGTCCATCTGGAAAAAAAAAAAAAAAAAAAAAAAAAACAAAGGTGGAGGGTGGGGGAGAGAGTTTCGACTAGGACCGTACTTCTCGTAGGTTCTATAGAAGACAAGCATCATGTACAAACACAAGAGCTCTATAGCCAAAATAAATCGGGGAAATAATGCATATTCTATTCCCTTCTTGGAGATACGTACAAATAGTCAGCATATTAAGGTCTCTGAGAAGTCCTACAATAAAAAATCCATTGCATTTGGTTTAGTCCAACATTTCCCTCTTGGGTTTGATCACGACTTTTTCAGCCACATAACTCCACTACAGTCACATCAGAGAAGCCCTTAACCAAGCACTGAGTTGAGAACCCAGTAAGGTATAACTCCACAACATCTATGCATTCTCTCCAGGGGTGGCTGGGTCAGTTGGAAGAGCATGCAACTCTTGATCTCGGGGTCGTGAGTTCAAGACCCACATTGGGTGTAGAGCTTACATTTAAAAAAAATTTTTTTTGAGAAAATTCTCCCCAAAGAAATAAAGCAACATATATGATAGAAGGTTGCAGAAGGCTGGTATTGAAACAGAGAGATGTGAAGCCTACGACCATTGAATTCACCCATCCTTCCTTCGCTGCTTGGGAATCAATTGCTCTCTTTAGACAGAATAGTGTGAATGCTCAGGCATCAGCTTTTAGCCTTTCTTTTTGCTCCTTCAATCCATCTAGAGCAGTGACTCTCAAACCTCAGTGTGCATGGGAATTACTGCCCTGATGGCATCGATAATAAAAGGGAGACTTCAACCTTATCAGTGATGGACTATTAATCTCACCTAAAAAAATGAAGCAAACAGGGCAAAATGTCAACAGGATGAAAACAGGTGTTTATTACATCAGCCGGTGCTTTATTTTTTGTTTGTTTTTATTTTTTAAGTAGGCTCCACGCCCAGCAGGGAGCCCAGTGTGGGGTCTGAACTCACAACCCTGAGATCAAGACCTGAACTGAGATCAAGAGTCAGATGCATAACCTACTGAGCCACCCAGGTGCCCCAGTTGGAACTTTATTATTTTTTTTTTAATTTTTCAAAAGAAAACATTTAAATAACTCAGTTCAGAACTAAATGTACTTAATTTAAGAGGATTTCTAGGAATGACTCCCCTGACTTTTTCCTGATGCACAGACTTTACATCTCACCCCGTATTAGGCGCAACCACACTCATAACTCTCCAGAAGGGACTTTGGGGCATGCTGAACAAAAGCACCAGGGGTCCTCTCTGAGAGTTGACATCCCAGGGCCTGACCCTGACTCTACTTCCTCATCTCCTGGCTCTAGGACTATAGGGTCAACATCTTCCTGCGGCAGCAGTGGAATGACCCCCGGCTGGCCTACAATGAGTACCCAGATGACTCTCTGGACCTGGACCCATCCATGTTGGATTCCATCTGGAAACCCGACCTGTTCTTTGCCAACGAGAAGGGGGCCCACTTCCACGAGATTACCACAGACAACAAACTGCTGAGGATCTCCCGGAACGGAAATGTCCTCTATAGCATCAGGTGAGTTCCACACAGGTTCGCCCCCACCCCCCTCCTCAGAACACACCTTGTCCCGTTGCCTTTGGGGAGCAGATACTAAGAAGTGAACCAACCAGGCGTGAACAGGCCCTGGCAACCCAGCTCCTTTGCACAATACACAGAGCCAGCTCTGTAAATGACACTCAGCGACTGAGAATCCAATACCTTGAGAAATCCTAGGAGTGAGTGGTTCATTATAACCAGGGGAACCAAGAAAGCATCCTAAAGAGTGGGACGGGGGTTAAGGTTAGGCCCCCTAAGCTCACCCACAATTTCAATAAAACAAAAATGGAAAAGAGTATTCAAAGGCAGTGCTCAGTGGCAGGGCTGTTCAGTTACTCAAAATGAAGAAGTTCTAGAGAGATGACATTCAACATTATGCCTACAGGTAACAATGCTGTATTGAACACATAAACATTTGTTAAGAGGTTGGATCTCACATTAAATGTTCTTATCAGAATAAAAAAAAAAAAATAGCAGGAGCAAAGGCACAAAGCCTGAAAAGTCATAGCCACTTCAACAGCCAACGAAAGGTGGATGGTGCTACTCACAGATACGAGCCAGGGCTGCCCCAAACCCTTTCTATCTTCCATATCTTGCACTGGGTCTAGGAAGCTAGGACCCCCTTCCCAGCTGGGAGGTATCCTGCAGATGTTGTTTAGGGGCAAGCTTTCACAGTCTCCTGCCAACTCTCCCCACCTCATTCCCAACTTCTTCCCTCGAGCCATGGAAAAAATGACCAATGTCCATTTTAGATTCTTACATACCTGGCATCCACTGAGAATTTATTTATTAAGCTGGGTATTTTACTTAAATTATTTGTAATCCTATCAATCCCATGAAGTATTTTTTTTATTATGCCCACTTTTCAGATTAGACAGGTGACGATCTTAAAGTTTAAGTCATTTGCCAAAGTTCCCACAGTCAGCCTAGATTCTCATCTGTTAGCATGGATCTGATGCCTGCTCAGGACCTGGAACAGTGTAGGGCATTCGATAGGTACTCATTTGATGAATGAATGCATATGTTTTTATTTCAAAGAGCTTAAAAGGGACCCTGGCCCTAAATGACTCCTCCTCCCCCTCCAGTTCTTTGGCGGAAGAAATCTTCCTGTTTCCATTAGCAGATGAGCTTTAAATGTCCAGGACTATAGGGGAGTCTGCATACACATCCTAACCCTCAGATGTGACTGGACTCAGGGTGTCTCCTGAGAGCAGGACAGGTAGGAGGGGGGTACTTAAGAACCTCAGCAGGGAAAGGAGGCACTAAGGAGGGGATGGCTGGGTAGAGCCAGAGGCCGATGTGGCCTTCCTCACCCCGGAGCCTGTCCTGCCAGTGCACATTCAGATGGAAGGGTGATGGGCTCATGAGAGCCACCAAGTGCCCTGACTGGCTGGGGCAGGAGAGGTTACCCTGCTTGGATTTTGCTGCTGCCAGGCTAGTTTTGTATCTCTACAAAGCTAAGCCCCATGCAGCATGACAGAAGGACAAATCAGCAAAAAGTGATGTTCCCAAGGTCATTCAACTTCAGGAAATTAACCTAGTGTGACAGCTGCCCCACTTTGGAGCTTTTATCTGCAGAAATTCAACTGTGTTCACTTTCTCTTCACCTTCCCCTTCCCTCTCCCACCCCATTCTTCCCTTCCTTCCCACCTCCCTTTCCCCCCTCTTGCTTCTTACCTTGTGCTTAAATGGGACCCAAATCCAGACCAGTTGGAAGTGAGCTGGAGGGAGGAAGTGGACACAGGGCCATGCGCTCACCGTCTGCAGCTAAGATGCCAGCAGCTAAGTGTCACTAGACCACCGCCAGTGAGGTGCCTTTCAGGCTGGCAGTGTTGGAAAGCAAACACATGAGCTCAGAATCCAGTGGCCAGGAGACAAAGTTTTGAATCCTGCCTTTGAGCCATCACTTGCTGTGTGACCTTGCATGAGTCCCTACCAATTCTTCTCTGTACCTCAGTTTTCTCACCTGTCAAATGAGGGAGTTGGCCTGATGATCTAAGGCTCTTTGGGGCTCCGAGAGCCTTTCTTCTCCATTCTCTGCAGCAGGTGCTCAGATGTTGGCACAGCCTTTTAAGCTGAAGCCTTGCATCCTAACCTGAGCTGCAGACTCCAGCTCTGTTAGGGGGACTCCCTCTGGGTCTAAGGCTGAGCCTCTTCAAGGGTCTAACAACCTAAAATAAACGGCTATCCCAGAAGCCTGGGGGTACCCACCACTTCCCAACTGACTCCAGCGTGAGCCCACAGGTGTGAGCCAGCTCTGTTTGGACACCCAGAAGGGCCTCTTTGAAATGGCTTTTGATAAGTCCAGTGTATGAAGGGAGGCAGCAAAGAACCACTTGAAGCACCTGACAGGTGCACCTGGGAAACCTGAGACCTGGGGCTACTCAACTTAAAATCCAGACTCTGCAGAAGACAGCCCCTGGCCTCCAGGCCTTCAGGCAGCTTGCTACAGGCAGATGTCTAGAAGCCAGATAGTCTCCAAAGAAACCCACGAATTCCACTGACTGTGTGACTTTAGGCAACCTACGGTATCTCTCTAAGCCTCCACTCCATAGCTGGAATATAGAAATAGACATGTATTATTTCAATATACGCCAGTTACCTGCCCTCCTTGACTTGTCCAAGTTAACTGATTTTCTGGTAATCACTAGCACAGAGGCACAGCTTCCCTGGTCTGTGGGTCTACCATCATCCAATTCTTTTCTCTTCCCA
This sequence comes from Felis catus, assembly GCF_018350175.1. Lineage (NCBI taxonomy): Eukaryota > Metazoa > Chordata > Mammalia > Carnivora > Felidae > Felis > Felis catus. The sequence goes on from NC_058368.1 coordinate 194,991,429, forward strand.
GAATCACCCTGACACTGGCCTGCCCCATGGACTTAAAGAATTTCCCCATGGACGTCCAGACGTGTATCATGCAACTGGAAAGCTGTGAGTCCCTTGCCTGAGGGTTTTAGAAAAAACCAGACTCCCCTTTACCCAGGGGACGAGCAGAACTTCCCATACAGCTACTCCTAACTGCTGGACCCCAGGGGATTACTGCACTAGCCCAAAATACCAGATGAGGGGCTTTGCTTTAGAAAATGCATTAGAAATATAACCCCCCTTCCATTGTCTGGCTGAGGCCCAACTTTGAAGCCAGCAGTATTTTCCCAAGACTCTGTTCCATGTCCCTTGCGGACATGCTCTCCAGGAGTGCAGCAGGAAGAGTTTGAACAAGCCATAGTCCTTGAACTCACAGGAAGATAGACAACTAGATGCACAAGTAACTCTAACACAGGGCAGCAAGCGGTAAGCGTGTTGTGAGAAGTACAAATGCTGTGGCCTCATGGCAGAAGAGTGCTTCCTTCTGGTTGGGAAAGAGAAGGGGTGCTAGGGAAGGTTTTATGTAGGAGGTCACAAGTGAATCTACCAGAGGAGGTAGCTGCCTTCTTTGATTGCAGACAGAAACGAATCCAATTTAAAAGATGGAAAGAAATGGAAGGACATAGGGGGTCTTCATGGACTTGAAAGAGAAGCTGAAAGCACAGGAACCAGGGCAGAGGATTTAGGCAGCAGGAACCAATGGGGCAGCCCCTTGGAGCACCACCTCTGAGCGGAATTGGCACCAGCCCACTCTGAACCTTTTGTCACTTGCCTCAAGAATCAAATCAGGAGACTATAAACGCTGGAGAGGATGTGGAGAAACGGGAACCCTCTTGTACTGTTGGTGGGAATGCAAACTGGTACAGCCACTCTGGAAAACAGCATGGAGTTTCCTCAAAAAATTAAAAATAGATCTACCCTATGACCCAGCAATAGTACTGCTAGGAATTTACCCAAGGGATACAGGAGTGCTGATGCATAGGGGCACTTGTACCCCAATGTTTATAGCAGTACTTTCAACAATAGCCAAATTATGGAAAGAGTCTAAATGTCCATCAACTGACGAATGGATGAAGAAGATGTGGTTTATATATACAATGGAGTACTACGTGGAAATGAGAAAGAATGAAATCTGGCCATTTGTAGCAACGTGGATGGAACTGGAGGGTATTATGCTAAGTGAAATAAGTCAGGCAGAGAAAGACAGATACGTCTCTCCACTCATACGTGGATCCTGAGAAACTTAACAGAATACCAGGGGGGAGGGGATGGGGGGAGAAAATGTTACAGAGAGAGAAGGAGGAAAACCATAAGAGACTCTTAAATTCTGAGAACAAGCTGAGGGTTGGTGGGGGGTGGGGGAGAAGGGAAAGTGGGTGATGGGCATTGAGGAGGGCACCTGTTGGGATGAGCACCGGGTGTTTTGTGGAAACCATTTTGACAATAAATGTTAGATAGATAGATAGATAGATAGATAATAGATAGAATCAAAGTCCTGCCATAGAGGATCTGATTGATGTAGTTGAGTCATTAACTCACACCTTGGCCCCCAACTGATAGTCCTACAACAGTATTCTATAGAATCATTCCCCAGAGGAAAAGAGGGAGCTTGCAAGGATGGTGTGCAGGCAAAGTAGCAGATGTGAGCTGAATATGACCATGGGGGTAAGTATTGGGGACAAAAGGACAAGCCAGTGTCAGATGGGGGGGGGGGGTAAGAAGCACGGTAGAAGGGCAGGGGGCTAGAAATAATTAAACCAGTTTTAACCTCTTTTGTTGCAAGTGGGCTGGGAGAGAGTGGCAGCAAGACAACATGGTCTCATGAGTTCCATCTAGTGCCCAATGCCTCTTAGTCTCTAACCCAAACCAACTCTGACATGCTTCAAATAAATGCTTCTGGGTGGTGACTGCTCCTTCTTCTGAACCCCCATCCCAGTTGGCTATACCATGAATGACCTGATCTTCGAGTGGCAGGAGCAGGGAGCTGTGCAGGTGGCAGATGGACTAACTCTACCCCAGTTTATCCTGAAAGAAGAGAAGGACTTGAGATATTGCACGAAGCATTACAACACAGGTAGGTGCAAGGATGTCCTCCTCAGGTCCCACCCCCAATCAGGGTCAGAGGTCATTTCAAACATTCATTCAATCAAGAGGCGTTCTTGATGGACATAGCTTTGTGTTAATTACCTCAAGGTTAAGAGAATAGGCTTTGAAACCAGAAAAGTGGCTCTGACCCTTTCTTCCTGGATGTCCTGGGGCAAGTCACTGAAGCTTAGGCCACACTTCATTGCAAGGGAGTCTGGGAGATACGGTCTCCATCCCAGGTAGCAGCATGCCCAGTCAAAATGAATCCTACTCCTAAGGCAGAAGGGCAGAGCTGATATTAGGAGGACATCTAGCAGAGTCTGTCACAGGGGAGCTGTCATTTCAGACAGAGCACAAGTACACAGACTTCAGCAGGAGGGAGCTGAGAGGTGGCACTGAGGTTATAAATAAGTACAGTTGGAAAGCGTCCCCTAGATTGTGAGCTGCAAGAGGGCGAAGAAACCACCACTGTTTTGCTCAGGTCTCTGTTTCCCAGGCACAGCACAGCCTTCGTTGGAAGATCAGACACAGGAATGAACTGGAGTCACACCAGGACTGGCCTTCCCTGCCCTGCCTCAGGCTGGGAAGGAGCTTCATGGAGGCACAGTGGAAGAAAGACAGTCAATATGCCAGCTGGAGGGCTGGGTAGGAGGCTGCTGTGTGAGCCCAGCTGAGGAGAGTAGAGGCATGAAATAGGCTGATGACAGATGCCAGAGAGAGGAGGAGGTGAAGCAGGGGTGTTGAGAGAAATCACTATGGGCTCTGGTGCAAGGAGAAGGCCCAGAGCAAGGGCCGGTGGCATGAGCTCTGGGCTGTCTGGGACAGCTGCCCCTTCCCGTGTAACCTCCGAGGTGTCTCAGAACCTCGAAAGATACTCTCTTGATCCCTGGGCACGCTGAGCCTTAGAGAGGTAATGGTACTCCCATTAGCAGCCATGAGAACAGTGACTTCCCATGAATCACATAACCACACTGACTCTCACATACCACAGCCCATCACCGTTTACACAGCACTTTCTCATTCACTACCTCATTTGTTCTTGACTATTCCTATTGAAGTGAGAGCAGAGTTCTGTGCTTGTGCTAGGCCCTGTGGTTACAAGCGAGAAAGGCTGATAAGGCCCTGCCCCATGGATCAGACAGTCCAGGGAGCTCTAGAAAATCACCTAGTAACTGTGCTGCAGTGGACTGGAGCTGAGAACACCCCCATGGGACTGGCTCTGTCTCAGTTCCAGGGATGCACAGGTAGGGAGGAGACCAACTACCCACAGTCCAGTGCAGGGAACAGAGAGAGAATGATGTGCCTATACACTCACTGTATTGTGTCCTAAAGGCCCTGATGACCGTGTGAACAGAACTGAACTGAAGGAATCTAGGGGTTGGGGGGGGGGGGGTTGTTGAGCCTAGGGCAGACCACATTCAAAGCATCACAGAGGAGCAGGGTGCTTGCTTTGTCTGGTTGTGGGAAGGAGTCTGGGCATTCCAGGCAGAGGCATTAGCAGGAGCCAAAGCTCAGAAGTGGCAAAGTGCAGGACATGCTCAAGGCAAGGGATAGAATAGAGGGGGTCATGATTAGGGTGAAGAAAGAAGGGAAGGATGGAAAAGCAGGTCAGAGCATGTCTGTGAAGAGTGGACTAAAAACTTTGAACTTTTCCCTGTAGGTAAAGGAGACTTTCTGGTCTGAGGAGAGAAGGAAGGAAAGAAAGGTTTTATAAGAGGAAGTAAGAGGGGCCACCTGGGTGGCTCAGTCGGTTGAGCGTCCAACTCTTGATTTGGGTTCAGGTTATGATCTCACGGGTGAGTGAGATTGAGCCCCATGTTGTCAGCCACACTGTTAGCATAGAGCCTGCTTGAGATTCTTCCTCTCCCTTTCCCTCTGCTCCTCCCCCCACCCTCTCTCTTTCAAAATAAATAAATAAATATTAATTAAAAAAAAAAGAATGGCCTACTTAGGCCCACTCTTAGCAACACAATAAGGCTGATGAGGATGATGGCAACTGACATTCCTGAGCATTAATGATGTGAGGACCATACTAAGTTCTTTATAGGCATCGTCACAGTAACCAAATGAGGTAGGTACCATCATGACCACCACCACCATCATCATCATCATCATCACCATCCCTACTTTACCATAGATAAGGAAACTGAGACACAGAGCGATTCACTTGTCTTGTCTGAGGACACTTGTCTGAGGACACAGCTAGTGTGAGCCTGAACCAGGCCCCAGCTGACCTCAAAGCCTTGGTTGTTTTGACCTCAAAGCCTTGGTTGTTTTGACCTCAAAGCCTTGTTTCAACCCACCAGGCGAATTTGCCTTCTCACTATAATTTCTTGCAGGGAAATTCACCTGCATTGAGGCCCGATTCCACCTGGAGCGACAGATGGGCTACTACCTGATCCAGATGTACATTCCCAGCCTGCTCATTGTCATCCTTTCATGGATATCCTTCTGGATCAACATGGATGCCGCGCCAGCCCGTGTGGGCCTGGGCATCACCACTGTGCTCACCATGACCACCCAGAGCTCTGGCTCCCGAGCATCCCTGCCCAAGGTAAGTCCTACTGCCCAAGAGCACAGAACACCTGGACAAAGGACTCTCATCTCCCCACCTTGCCTGAGATAAAGAGAGCGCAAGGAATTTGTCACTATGTATCTACTACACTTGGCAGGATCCAGCACTCTGGGGGTGTTTTTGTTTGTGTTTTGGAGTTATTGCACACAGTAAACTTATTTGCAGCAAATAAGGAGATCATGGGGAATAACTTCCAAAGCCATGAGTCCCTGAGTGAGGGTGAATGGGTTCCTTTTATTTAGGGTCAGGATGCATATAGAAAGGGGAGCCTCATCATTTTATGTAGAGGCGGGCGTAAGGTTGAGCATGTGCCTTAAGGAAACATGCCAATACGTGTATTATGTGAATGAGGCTTGTGCTCCCCCTTGGGTGGAGATTTTAGTATTAAAATGAGGGAAAGGTAATGGTAGGTCACTCCACAGGTCACTCCATGGTCCATCTCCACAGACATGAATCAGGGGTTGAAGCCCAACTAGGATCCAGCATTCTGATCCAGCAGACCTCTCCTCCAGATGTGCATTATGTTGTATACAGTTACCAGACAACACAGTTTGCTCCATTCCCTGCCAACATTGCACACACGTCCTGCTTCACTTACTGTTAATGCTCAACTCCACTTCCTCCTCCATTCACTTTTAGTGCTAAATGCAACACCCCACTTCTTTCACCAGTAACAGTAGATACTTGGTGTTGGGTGTCTCCAAGACCATCCCTACATTCAGAGATTTGATACGACTCACAGGACTCAGCATAGCACTGTACTCACAACTAAGATTTCTTACGGTGACGTATTAAGGACATAAGCTAGGTGATAAAGGGAAAAGACACAGGCAGAGTCTGGAGGAATCCATGTGCAAGCTTCCTTGTTTTCTCCCTCCCACGAGAGGGACCACACGGAGTACATTCTTACCCCAACAATACAAAAGCAGTCACGTGTGTGAGATGTTTCTGCCCAGAGAGGCAGAGAAATTGCTTTGAGATTCTTTTAAGATTCTGTACCAGTGTTTTTTCTTGGGTGCTCGTCACATGCTCTGCCTAGCACATACGAAAATTCCAGACTCCCAGGAGGAAAGGAAATGTTCAGCATAAACCATATCGTCTGTATAGGCATTCTCTGCACAGCAAGGCCCCCTGATCAGTTAGGGGAAGTGGGAACATTCCCCAAATCCAAGTTCCCAGATGTCAACCAAGGGCCAATCTTACAAGCACGTCTTTCGAAGGATAGCAGCGTCATCTTAAAACTCATACGTTAACACTTTTCTGCCCCTATTTCTTACATTTCTAATGTGCAACAACACATCCCGTCACTTTCACTGTTCACGCTTGAGCCACAGTCTGCTCCGTTCACTATTACCACTAGACACAGCATTTCACTCCATTCACCATTAAAGCCGGATACACGTTCTGCTCCATTCACTCTGTACTAGACACAACATTCTGCTCCATTCTTCTAACACCAGACACGGCATTCCACTTCATTCATTACCGACACCACACACTAATTCTCCTCCAGTCACCCTTACAATAAATGCAACATTCTGTTCCTTTCACTGCTAACACCAGACCTCACATTCTGCTTAATTCACTTTTAACACTAGACATAATGTTCTGCTTCATTTACAATTAACGCCAGACACCACATACTCCTCCAGTCACCCATTCGTGAGGTACAACATTCTGCTGCCTTCACTATGAATGCTTGATGCCTCATTCTGCTTTACTCTCTTTTAATGCCTAGACACTGCATTCTACTCCGTTCACTACTATCGTTTGTGCCGCGTTCTGCCTTAATCACTCAACAGCAGACAAAACATTCAGCTCCACCGTTAATGCCAGACTCCATGTTTGGCTCCCTTCAGCCTTATGCTAAATGCAACACTGCACCATTTCCGATTAAGGCCTCACTTAGCGTTCTGTTTTGATATAGAAAGGTTGGAAGACTATACAATGAGCGCTTGAATACCCTTCACCTGGATTCCAACTATTGTCATCTTGCCACATTTACTTTAGCTCTCTCTATACACAGGTAGGTGGGTAGGTAGGTAGGTGGGTGGGTAGGTAGGTAGGTGGGTGGGTAGGTAGGTAGGTAGGTGGGTAGGTAGGTAGGTGGTAGGTAGGTAGGTGGGTAGGTAGGTAGGTGGGTGGGTAGGTAGGTAGGTGGGTAGGTAGGTAGGTGGTAGGTAGGTAGGTGGGTGGGTAGGTAGGTAGGTAGGTGGGTAGGTAGGTAGGTAGGTGGGTAGGTAGGTAGGTGGTAGGTAGGTAGGTGGGTAGGTAGGTAGGTGGGTGGGTAGGTAGGTAGGTGGGTGGGTAGGTAGGTGGGTGGGTAGGTAGGTAGGTGGTAGGTAGGTAGGTGGGTAGGTAGGTGGGTAGGTAGGTAGGTGGTAGGTAGGTAGGTGGGTAGGTAGGTAGGTGGGTGGGTAGGTAGGTAGGTGGGTAGGTAGGTAGGTGGTAGGTAGGTAGGTGGGTGGGTAGGTAGGTGGGTGGGTAAGTAGGTAGGTGGGTGGGTAGGTAGGTGGGTGGGTAAGTAGGTAGGTGGGTGGGTAGGTAGGTGGGTAGGTAGGTGGGTGGGTAGGTAGGTGGGTGGGTAGGTAGGTAGGTGGGTAGGTAGGTAGGTGGTAGGTAGGTGGTAGGTAGGTAGGTGGTAGGTAGGTAGGTGGGTAGGTAGGTAGGTAGGTGGGTGGGTAGGTAGGTAGGTGGGTAGGTAGGTAGGTAGGTAGGTGGTAGGTAGGTAGGTGGTAGGTAGGTAGGTGGGTGGGTAGGTAGGTGGGTGGGTAGGTAGGTAGGTGGGTGGGTGGGTAGGTGGGTAGGTAGGTAGGTGGGTGGGTAGGTAGGTAGGTGGGTGGGTGGGTAGGTGGGTAGGTAGGTAGGTGGGTGGGTAGGTAGGTGGGTGGGTAGGTAGGTGGGTAGGTAGGTAGGTGGTAGGTAGGTAGGTGGGTAGGTAGGTAGGTGGGTAGGTAAGTAAGTAGACAAATCTTTGCTGAGTCATTTGATGATTACACACATCATGATAAGCTATCTCTAAGTAAGGAATAAGGATCGTGATACTTGTCACATCTGAAAAAATTAGCATTAATTCAATAATAATTATATTTATATAAATTATATATATTTACCAATTTTATATCAATAATTATTGAATTAGAAATAATTCTGTAGTGTCATCTAATACAGAAACTTTATCTAAATTTCCCCAGTTGTCAAAAAGCATCATCAGTAAATATGGCGAGGGATCCAATCACGGATCCAATAAAGATTCATGTTGTTCATGGTTTCTCTTTTAATCTAGAACATTCTCCCTACTGTTGTTTGGTTCTATGACCAAACTGTTCTACTGTTCTACTAACTCTCAACGTGAAAGAAGACATTCTGCTTCATCTGCCATCCACAGTAGACACCACTGTCTCCTCTCTTCACTCTTACACAAAGCTCCCTAATCTGCCCTTTGTGCTATTAACACCAAACTTTGCATTCTGCTCGATTCACCATAGATGCTTGAGACCAAATTCCGTTTCCTATTACCACTTGACAACACACTGTGCTCTGTGCAACTGTAACAGCAGATATATCTGCTTTCTTTTCCTTATGTTAGACTCAACATCCTGCTCCACTGTCTATTCATAGTCGATGCCACATTGTCTTTCACTTATAATTTACGCTAGACTCAACATTCTGTTCCACTCACTGTAAACACCAGACTCAGTATTTGACTCCATTTGCTATTATAGTAATACTCAGCTTCACATTATTCCCCCATTCACTTTTTTTAAAGCATAAAATTCAGTGACTATATGTCCACAAAGGTGCACATCCTCACCACTATCTAATTCTAGGACATTCTCATCACCCCAAAAAGAAACCCCTATGTTCATCAACAGTCATTCTTCATTCCGCCCTCTGACCAGCCTCTGGCAAACACTACTCCACTTTTTACTTCTGTGAATTTGCTTCTTCTAGACGTTTCATATAAATGGAATAAGATAAAATGTGCACTTTCACTTAGCATAATGTTTTCAAGATCCATCTGTGTTGTACATTCTACCAGTATTTCTTTCTCTTTGGTGGCTGAATAATATTTCCCTTGTATGGGTCTATCATACTTTGCTTATCTATTCCTCAGCTGAGGGATGTTTGGGTTATTTCCACCTTTTGGCTATTTTAAATAACGCTACTATGAACCTCACGTACAAGTTTTGTGTGGACAAATATTTTCAACCCTCACAGGGTGTATATCCAGGAGTAGAATTGTTGGGTCATGTGGCAACTATATGCTTAACTTTCTTAGGAACTGCCAAACTATTTTCCAAAGTGGCTACACCATGTGATAATCTCCCCAGGGTTCCAATTTCTCCACTTCCTCACCAATGCTTATTATCATCTGTCTTTTGGATTACAGACATCTTAGTGGATGTGAGGTTGTATCTCACTGTAGTTTTGGTTTGTGTTTTCCTAATAATAATGTTGAGCATCTTTTCATGTGCTTATTGGCCTATTCTAGATCTTAGGAGAAATGTCTATTCAAATCTTGTGCCCAGTTTATAATAGAGGTATTTCTTTTTGTTGTTGAGCTGTAGCAGTTCTTTGCACATTGTGGATTTTAATCCCTTATCGTATATGTGATTTGCAAATATCTTCTCCTAATTTGGGGGTTATCTTTTCACCTGATTGGTAGGGTCCATTATACACTAAAGGTTTTAATTTTGATGAAGTAAAATGTATTTTTTCTTTTGTTGGTTGGCCTTTGCTATCATATTTAAGAAACTAATGTCTAATCCAAAGTCACAAAGATTTCTATCTATGGTTTTTTCTAAGACTTTTATAGTTTAACCCTAAATTTCGGTTTTAGTCCGTTTTGATTTTTTCATATGGTGTAGGGGAGGGATATCACTCTTTTTCATGTGGATACCCAGTTTGTACAGCACCATTTGTTGGGAAGACTATCTTTTTCCCTCCGTTGAATTTACATCCTTGTCAACAAATCCATTGACCATAAACGTATTGGTTTATTTCCGGACTCTCAGTTCTTTTCCGTTGATCTGTGTATGTATCCTTATGCCAGTACCACACAGTTGATTACTGTTGCTTTGTGGTTAGTTTTAAAATTGGGAAGTGTGAGGGTGGCGCCTGGGTGGCGCCTGGGTGGCGCGTCGGTTAAGCGTCCGACTTCAGCCAGGTCACGATCTCGCGGTCCATGAGTTCGAGCCCCGCGTCAGGCTCTGGGCTGATGGCTCAGAGCCTGGAGCCTGTTTCCGATTCTGTGTCTCCCTCTCTCTCTGCCCCTCCCCTATTCATGCTCTGTCTCTCTCTGTCCCAAAAATGCATAAACGTTGAAAAAAAAATTTTTTAAAAAAAATTGGGAAGTGTGAATCCCCCACCTTGGTCCTTTTTAAAGATTGGTTTGGCTATTCTGGGTCCCTTGCCTTTCCATTGGAATCTGAATATGAACTTTAAGCTCAGTTTTGTCAATTTCTGCAACAACAATAAAAAAGGAAGTGAGACTGAAAATGCACTGAGTCTGGACATGAATTTGGAGAGTATTGCCATCTTAACGATATCACATCTTCCAGTCTATAAACAACAGATGTCTTCTCATTGACTTAGGTCATTCCACTGCCTTCTAGACTGCTTAGTTTCTGATGAGACATCTCGTTCCTCAGAATCACAGTGCAGCTCTTTCTGCCCACAGGTCTTGTCCCCATGCTTTAATAATCTCGAGCTGCCTCCCCCAACTTAAAAGTATATAATCAATCTAACGAGGAATCAGCTTTCTTATTGAGGATCTCTTGTACATGATGAGTTGCGTCTGTCTTGTGGCTTTCAAGATTCTTTGTCTTCTGACAGTTTGTGAAGTGTGCAGGCGTGGATCCCTTTGAGTTTATTTTGCTTGAAGTTCATGAACTTCTTAGACGTGTACATTAGTGTTTTTCTTCAAATTTGGGGAAATTTTGGCCATTACTTCAAATATTCTTTCTGCTTCTTTCTCTCCTCTCCTTCAGGCACACTCATTAGACACATGTTAGTATACTTAATGGTTCCTCACAGATCTCTGAGTCTCTTTTCATTCTTCTTCATTCTGTCCCTCAGACAAGATAACCTCAAGCTCATGGAATCTTTCTTCTGTCTGCTCAAATATGCTATTTATCCTCTCTAGTGAACTCCTCAGTTCAGCTCTTTAATTTTCAACTCCAGAATTCCTATTTTCTTCTTTTTATCATTTCTATCTCACGTTCTATGTGGTGAGATTTTGTTCTCATGCTTTTCTTTAGTCTTTTATACTAAAGGTTTAAGCTAAAGGTTTCCTTTAGCTCTTAGAACATGCTGAAAATAACTGATTTAAAGCTTTGATTAAGTCCAACATTTGGGCTTCCCCAGGGGCAGCTTCTTTTGACCGCCTTTTTTTTTTTTTTCCTATGGATGGACCTGTCTTAGTCAATTCAGGCTGCTGTAACAAAGTACCAGAGACTGGGTGGCTTATAAATAACAGAAATGTATTTCTCTCAGTTCTGGAGCCTGGAAGTCAGGTGCCAGCATGGCAGGGCTCTGGTGAGGACCTTCGTCCAGTTGCAAACTGCCAGCTTATTATTATATCCTCACGTGGTGGAAAGAGATCTAGCTATCTGGCCTCTTTTGAAAAAGTCACTAATCCCTTTACGAGGGCTCCATTCTTATGATCTAATTACTTCCCAAAGGCCCCACCTCCAAATATCATCACATTAGAATTAGGATTTCAACCTATGACAGGGAGACGGGACACAAACATCTAGTCCACTGCAAGGCTAGCCTTTACTTCTTTGCGTATCTTATAATTTAGGGTTGAAAATTACACACTTAACATAATGTGATGTGGCATCTGTGAAAATCAGATTGCGCTCCCTCCTCAGGATTTGTTGTTTTTGCTGTTTGTTTAGTAACTTTTGTGAACCAATTCTGTAACATCTGTATTCTTTGTTGTGTGGGGCCACTGAAGTCTCTGCTCAGTTAGCTTGGCCATTACCTAAAATTGGACAGAAATTTCCTTAAATGCCTGGAACCTATAAATCTCCTGGCCTTTTCCTAGGGGCTGTACATATATATTCGAACACACCTTCATCACTCAGCCAGGCAGTTTACAGTTTTGCCTTACCCTTCACTTGCAGCTTGCTCAGTGTGTCAAGGTTAGCCAGAGTTGAGAGCTAAGGGGCCTTCCCAGTCAGGTCTTCCCTGAGTACCCACACAGGCCTGTGCATGCACACAGATTCCCATGTATATGTCAGAGCTTTTTCTAAAGCTCCCGTGGACATCGCATTCCCAGATTTTCCTTTTAAGCTTTTTGATCAACCTATTGTTTGCCTGAACTGTTACCTACTACCTCAGGAGGATGTGATGTTCAACAATTGCCACTGACTCTTTTCAACAAATGCCCCCAGGGAAAAGGCCGTTCACACTGGGCCAGTTCCAAGTCAGCTCAAATAAAAGACTGCCTAGTGAGTGAGGTCTTTCAGTGAACCACAAGACAGGTCAAATAATGACAGTTCTCTGGGAATGAAGCTTTAAAGAAGCTCTAACTCTGTTCTGCCCCGGCCACTGATTGCCTGGATACTGGTTTTCACTGTGCTTGCAGGCTGTTGGTTTTCAAGTCTAGCACAGAGCTGGGAATAGGAGGATGCGAATATGGCAAGTTGAAACACCACAAGGCCCCAAGAGAAATAAATACACATGTCCACACAAAAACTTGTACATAGATGTTCATAGCAGCATTATTCATAGTAGCCAAAAGGTAGACACAACCCTAATGTCCATCAACTGATGACTGGATCAACAAAACGTAGTATATCCATACAAGGAGATATTATTTGGCCATAAAAAAGAATGAAATATGCTACAACATGGATGAATCTTGAAAACATTATGCTAAGTAAAAGGAGCTAGTCATAAAAGACCACATGGTGTATGATTCCATTTATATGAAACGTCCGGAAGGGGGAAATCTGTAGAAACAAAAAGTAGATTAATGGTTGCTTAGGACTGGGGGGAGAGGACTTGGAGGAGTAGGGGAAAGAATGATGGCTAAAAGGTATTAGGTTTCTTTTAGAGGTGCTGAAAATATTCCAAAAGTGACCGTGATGATGGTGGCACATATCTGGAATGTATTAAAAACGATTGAAATACACACTGTAAGTGTGTAATATCTCAATGAAGCTGTTTTCTTTTTTTTTTTTTTTTAATGCCACCAAGTTTGATGCTCTTGCTGGCATTCAGCTGACTTTTTAAGTAAATGCTTTCAAGACTGCTGTTAGCCTTTGGTTAAGAGGGCTTCTGAGAAAGTTGATTCTGACCATTTTTGCTGTTGTCCTTGTTGCTTTTATAGAGGAGAGTGTTTTTGAAGATCTTACCCTGTCGCTTTTGCTAACATCCTCTGTTTACTTTTAATGTTAGGTACACCGTTCTGTTCCTATCACCCTTAGCTAAACACAACATTCCGTTTCGCTCAGCGATGATGCTCGATACACCATCCTCCTCTCTCCTCTCTCTAGTACTCGTCTAGGTACCATATTTTATTTTCTCCAATGTTTCATGCCGTCTTCCTGATGCATTTTTCTTCTCTTTTCCTCTGCACCTTCCTAATACCCCAGCTGAGGAAGGGGATAGCAGTGGGTAACGGCAGAGTTACTGAGAAGCAGAAATACTGAGATATTTCATTCTCCTCTGCCCTCACCCTCCTGTGTTCGTTCCCACCCCCACTCCAGGTGTCCTATGTGAAAGCCATTGACATTTGGATGGCGGTGTGCCTGCTCTTCGTGTTCTCAGCCCTGCTTGAGTATGCCGCTGTCAACTTTGTGTCTCGGCAGCACAAAGAGCTGCTCCGATTCAGGAGGAAGCGAAGACATCACAAGGTAGGCCTTTGGATCACTGCCTAAGGAGGGACGGCTGGTGATAAACACAAGAGTTTCAGGCAGCCTTGTCTCATGATAGTTGTTTCGCTGGACCATCCTTCTCAGGGGGTAAGGCAGACACAAAATAGGGATTAAACTCCTGGAAGCCCTAACTTCCCCTCCCGTAAACAATGCCTTGATTGAGTCTGTGGGCAAGTTATTCTTCTAATCGTAATAACAGTATAGAAGACAGAACTGATGGAACACTGATGGGGTTACGATAATAACTGGCTGTGACCTTGAAGCTTGGCAGGCTAAAAGATGATTATTGGTGCCTTCTTCAAGGCTGCATTATTTCCAGGGGTTTGGTTTCAGATGGAATTGCACCACAAAAGGTTAAGATCTTTGAGTAGAATGTCCAGGTGCCAGGCCTTTGCTTCCTACTTCCAAGAAAGGGGCATCGAGCAAAATGCTCCCCCAAAGTGGGTTCTCTCACTTTATGACAGCTTGAATAAAGAAATGCTTGGCAGGCCATCTCTGCAAAGTCACCAGCCTCTGCCAACTCAGAGACTGTGTCCCAAAACCAGCAAAGGCCATTGGGGAGTGTGCAGTCTCTGGGAGCAAACTGGCTGCATACCTTGGTCTAGAACTACTTTTCCAAAAGAAGTTTCCCATGGAGATCAGAAAACCTACTTTTCTCTCCAGCCTCATCTTTACACTGCTTTCGCCTTTTTTCTCTGAGCACCAACCACCCTAGTTTTTCCCTAGTTGCTCAAGCATTTACCTGGGACTTATTCTCTCCGGAAATGCCCTCCCAGCGCACTTTGCTTAATGTTAACCAAGCGCTCGCTTTCCAGCTCTCAGCCGAGGCATCTTCCCCGAAACCTGAGTCAAAGTCAAGGTCCTGTATTGAAGTTCTCATGCAACAGTCGAGTATGGCAGCACAGATTGTATCCTACACGGGCCCCTAGGCCACGAGGCACTTTTCTCTGAAGTCCTGCCTCAGTATGGACTGAACAAATGGACAAATGGATAAACTAAAGAACCAAGAGGAGCCTTTCCAGTCAGAAAGCCTACCAAGAAGTGTTTCCAGCAACAGATTAGGGCGAACACTATGAGCTGTCAGGCCACACCACAAACCTGCCGCACACCAAGGCCCTCCAAGTTTCAGACTGACCCACTTCGAATAGCTGTCTACTCAGCTACAATGTGCTGTGGCAGAGGACTCTGTTTCTTTATCACTGTTTGGTACGTGACTTCAAGCTAGCCTTTTTTCTGGGCCCGTTTTCTCCATCTGTAAAATGGACCAAATTGGCACGATTGGGGACTGTGGTGAGGATTAAATCAGATTGCAAAGCAGCTTTAAGTTTTTGTTCCTGCCACACAAATGCCAGGGAATACTGATTACACATGCACAGGTTTCCATCAGTATGTTTCTTGAGCATCAGCAATCTGATTCAATTAACTTCTAGCAGGTTACCATAGGCAGGAGGTAGACGTTTCAAGACAGAAGATGTCCGTGGGAGTTAAGGTATAACCACCCTTTTAACTCCACATTAGAAGAGAAAACTATCTTATGTGCAGTAAGCCAGACAGGATTTCTTTCTTTCTTTCTTTCTTTCTTTCTTTCTTTCTTTCTTTCTTTCTTTCTTTTTTTAAGTTTATTTATATTGAGAAAGAAAGTGAGCCTGAGCAGGGAAGGGGCAGAGAGAGAGAGGGAACAAAATCCCAAGCAGGCTCCATACAATCAGCACAGAGCCCAATGCAGGGCTCAAACCCACAGACTGTGAGATTCTGACCTGGGCCAAAATCAAGAGTCACTTAACCAACTGAGCCACTGAGGCACCCCAGTAGGATTTCTTTAAAGACCTCTAGTCTTAGTCCTTACTGCTCATTGGATACTGAGCCCCTGACTATTACACTAATCTAAGCAAGAACTGGCCAAACACAACTATCTTTGGAATTTATTATTTTTCCTGGCTAACTGCTTTTTGCATTTTCCTCTGCTAAAAGAGGGTTAATACATTTGTTGAAGAGACACTTATTTGGGGAGACTATGTCTGAAATATTTGACTAGCTCCAGGCCACTAGACTATGCATGGCACAACCCCAGGGGGCAGTTTGCACATAGACTAAAGTGTAAATGGAGCCCCCTGCAGATATGTAGCATGACAGGCCTGGAGGACCTCCAAAGGCTGCCTCTGCTCTCACCAAATCCTTACCAGTCGTACACACTAGAGGAAAACAAAACTTTCTCTTGGGTCGGGGGAAGTGTAAATAAAGCCACAATCAGATTTGATCAGATAACCCTGCTCAGTTCCTTCCTCATTCTCTCACAGCTTGTTAGTGCTAGAAGAGCCTTAGAGGGCATCTTGTCCACTCTTCCCATGCAAATGACAACAGTGAGGAGGGGCAAAGTGATCACTAGGATCACAGAGGCACTGGTGGCAAAAGCAGGGTAGGTGCTGAAGATCCCATGGCTTTTCTCAAAAATACTGACCACACACAGTATTCATCAATGGTTTCCATCCCGAAGTGGATAAAATAGCCCTGTATTTATTAGATGACAAATAAGAACTAAGACTTACCCAAAGGCAGAGGTCAAAAACCAGTAGCCAGAGATCAAATTCAACATGCAACTGTCCCTAATTTCACTAGCAGTGTCTTAAAAGTCTAGAATAAGGGGCCAGCATTTAAAAATCACACTTCTATCTTCAGTCGAAAAGTCACAGCCTCTGATCCCACTGCAGTCCCATCCCACCTCATACTGGGGCACAGGAACTGCCGTTAGGTAGGGAACACATTCTCCATTTTGCCACGGTCCCTTCTGACCAGAGATTTTTTTCAGCTCTGGTTCATTTCTTCCCTTACATTTCTCCTGCGTGGCCCCTGTGTGTGGTTGAATCAGTGTGACCTTGTTCCTAAGGGCTCTGAAATTGACTCAAATGTCAGAAACTACAAGGATGCAGAACTGGGCTCACCACAGAGCAGCGCTTCCTCTGGAGTAATCCCCTCTGGATGTGGCTTGTACGTTGGCAATGTACGAGCCTGGGCTGCAGAAACCTCCCTTCAGCCGGATGTTTGCAGAGGGGGTTTTCAGCCCCAGATGGTGAGTGAAAAGGAGCTAGCTCCATGCCTGAGTTTCTCAGAGCCTGTGATCTTGGCCGGGCTCCTCAACTCCCACCATCCTCCCATGTTACCTCATTTGTTGGGCACAAAGCATCTGGTCCTCAAATTCCCTGGCCGGCCTCATTAGTCAGATTATTAGGAAACCTGCGAGCCCGGCTGGGCAGCCACACTCCCAACCTCCCTGGGTTCTAGATCACACCTGCTGGATTTCCCCTGCTCCATCCCCAAGCTTTCATTTCCTGCCATCTGCTGGGGAGAACAGGAATAGCAAGCCTTTCTCCAGTCATTCCCAGGGAATTTCCTTTCTCCGGGCTACAATGTGAAATTGATGATCATCTAACTAGATGGGGCCTCCAGGCCACACCCCCACCCCTTCCACTCCTATGTTTAATTGATGAGGAAGGCAGAGAATAATTTGCCCAAAGCTGTATATAAAATTAATTTGGTGCTTCCCCTGCATAACTAGAGCCCAGTGAGAAAACACTTTCAAGCACCCTATCCTGCGGCAAGGGCAGATTTACACTGATAAGCAATAGAGTTGGGTATCCCTTCCAGGCACTGGGTCCAGTAATTTGGCCAGTTCCCCCAACTCCTTTCCTTGGCCCTGCCACAAACACCCTATAGTCAGTCGCCCTACTCACAGACAAAAATTTATTGAGATCTATTTGCTAGGCACTATACATGTTCTTTCCCATTTCCGCAGTGAGGGTGTTGGACCAGATTCATCCATTTGCCAAAGATTTCTTGAGCATTTTTCATGTCTCAAATCCTCCTAAGTGCTAGGAATAAAATCCCATTTTAAAAAGGGTGGGGGAGCACCTGGGTGGCTCAGGCGGTTAAGCATCTGACTTCGGCTCAGGTCATGATCTCACAGTTTGTGGGTCTGAGCCCCGCATCAGGCTCTGTGCTGACAGTTCAGAGCCTGGAGCCTGCTTTGGATTCTGTGTCTCCCTCTCTCTCTTCCCCTCCCCTGCTTGCGCTCTCTCTGTCTCTCAAAAATAAATAAATGTTAAAATTTTTTTTTAAAAAAAAGGGAAGCTAGGAGTAGTGAAGCTATACTGGTAAACATTTACTTATTCAACAAATATTTGCTGAGTTTTGAGCTTATGTTCAGGAACTCTTCATATGTTCAGTGTTGCAGGTACAATGAACATGAATAAGACTGCCTTCATGGAGCTTAGAGTCTAATGGGAGGACAGCCATTAATCAAGAGCTTTAAAAAAATAGAGAGGGATGGGGCTCCTGGGTGGCTCAGGCGGTTAAGCATGCAACTTCAACTCAGGTCATGATCTCACGGTTTGGGAGTTCAAGCTCTGTGTCAGGCTCTGTGCTGACAACTCAGAGCCTGGAGCCTGCTTCAGATCCCGTCTCCCTCCCTCTGCCCCTCCCCTGCTCACACTCCGTCTCTATCAAAAATAAGTAAACATTAAAAAAAAATTTTTTTTAATAGAGAGGGATGTACAGGGAGCTATGGAGCACACAGCAGGGACACCTAGTCTATCCTTGCCCTCAGGGAAGGCTTCTGAGTCAGACATTAGTTCAGTGGAAGAGGAGTCAGGAGCAGAGGTGGGGGTAGGAGCATGTTCCAAGGAAGAGAGAACAACTTGAGCAGAGGCCCAGAGTTAAAAAGAAGGAACATGACCCTTTTGAATATATGTAAACATTTCAGGGTCACTGGTGTACAGAATGCCAGATGGAGGATGATGCAAGATGAGATGACGCTGGAGAGGCAGGCAGGGTTCGGGTCATCTACAGTCTTGTTTCCCATGCAAGGATTTTAATCATCCTGAAGCCAGTGGCAGCACATTAAAAAGTTCAAGCGAGGGACACCTGGGTGGCTCAGTCGGTTGAGTAAGCGTCTGACTTTGGCTCAGGTCAAGCTCCCATGGTTTGTGAGTTCCAGCCCCACACCAGGCTCTGTGTGGACAGCTCGGAGCCTGAAGCCTGCTTCAGCTTCTGTGTCTTCCTCTCTCTCTGCCCTCCCCGGCTCGCACTCTCCCTCTATCAGAAATAAATATTTTTAAAAAACAGCTCAAGCGAAAGATGACCAATCAGATCTGTGTTATGACAACTCAGGTGGCTTGGGAGGGCCAGACCGGAGGCGGTAGGAAGACCGGGCTGGAAGTCATCGCAACAAGCTTGTCTGGTGGCCCACGCGAGCTTGGCAAGAGCTGAGCCGGACAGGGGTTCTTATGCTGTGTTTCCTGCTGTCTGCCAGCCCTGTCCTGCACAGGAACAAACAGAAGACAGACTTTCTTCTCTAGAAGCCCTCACTACCTAGGAGGGCAACGTGAGCTGGTAAAAATTCCCCAGAGCCACACGCTGAATCAACAGCTCCGCTGAGACTCTCAGTGCCACCCCAGAGCTCACACGGGAAGATAACGAAGCCAGACATGATGCAAGCGGACAACAGTGTCTCCATGAGTCAGATCAGGAAAAGATCCCCGTGAGCTGGGAAAGGGAGAAATTAGAAGAATAAGGGCAGCAGGCATGTTGGTGGTGAGCATAAGGCAGGGAGGGAGAAATGCACAAGGGATGGCTGGCAAAGGGCAACCCAACTGGCAGGTGTGCAAAGCAGAAGGTAAGGGGAGGGGCAAAAGCCTGTAAGGTAAGTTGGAGCCGATCGATGAAGGGCTTTGAACAATAACTGAACCCGGAGGTATGTCTGAGGTCACAACTGCCAGGGACGTGGGAACATGGAGGCAGAAAGGAGCTGCGGCTTCCCCGGCTCGTGAAAAGGAAGTAAGGCTCTTGCTGTCTCCCGGGCCATCCGCCCCCTCCCCCCCAACCCACTCGAGGAAACATCACCTGGGGGATGGGGTGGGTAAAGAGGGCAAGGAGGCAACAGAGGCAAAGCAGGGGATCTCTCCAAATTGTCTCCTCGATTTCTAACCAAACAGCATTCAGAGTATCTGCTCATCTGTAATCTCTGATGGTCAAAAGAACCTTTTGATGTAGCGGGGTGAATCTTCTCCCCCACTTATAGGAAAATATGAAATAAAAAACCCCGAGACTCTAATAAAGAAGTGACTTGCCTCAGGTCACACAGCCAGCAAGTGACAGAGCCAAGACTTGAACACAGGTGTCCAGACTCTATGCCACATTCCTATCCCCTGGTTTGTATCTGTTTCAGCAAGCAAGCGGCGCCCCTCTATAAGGCATTACTCCCCAGCCAGCCTGAAAGCCTTCAGAAACCTGGAATGGTAGAGTCCAAGAGGCAGGGAGAACCAGATGGGCAAGGCCAGGCCCCCAGGGGAGTGCCTTGCAGGGAGGGTGCCCAGCCCCTGTCTTATTTTAAGTAGAGCCCCATGCTGAATCTGTTCCAGGAGGATGAGGCCGGAGAAGGCCGCTTCAACTTCTCTGCTTATGGGATGGGCCCAGCCTGTCTGCAGGCCAAGGATGGCATCTCAGTCAAAGGCGCCAATAACAACAATACCACCAACCCCCCTCCCGCGCCGTCTAAGTCCCCAGAGGAGATGCGAAAACTCTTCATCCAGAGGGCCAAGAAGATTGACAAAATATCCCGCATTGGCTTCCCCATGGCCTTCCTCATCTTCAACATGTTCTACTGGATCATCTACAAGATTGTCCGCAGGGAGGACGTCCACAACCAGTGACGGGTCTGGGATGGGGCGGGAGTGGGGGAGGCTGGGAGAGGGCAGAATGGAAATAGCACAGGAATCTGAGAGCCTAAGGAAGAGAAGGGGAAGAGAGGAAGGGGGCACACATACACAACTCCCTCTTTCTCTGAAAAATGTGCAATAGCAAAATGCAGTGATGCATGAATCTTAGAATGTGGCACTATCTATTTAACCTCGGGTGGGCTGGTGGGGGGGGGGAGGGAGGGGCTTTTCTAATACAGGAGCAGAGGGGTCTGGAGGAAGGGGAGGGGTGGGTGGGGGTTAGGGAGTGAGGAAAAACAGCTTTCAAAAACTTGAGTCCACGGGCTGTGCAGTTTTCCTATTTGGAAGGAGAGTGCAGTCTGCCCCAGAGCAGAAGGAAAGCCATGTAATATATGATATATATTCATGCTTAATATTAATGCAAAATCACAAGAACAAAGGATTTGTTTCTTAACCTATCAGCCTAGTAACTGCTTAAGTTTTTCAAGTCACAGAAGTGATGGACAATTTTTCCCAGAGTGGAAACAGTCACAAATAAGCTTTTGCCCTGGTGTGTGTCCTATACCATGGCCTTCCAAATGCCATGCCTGTTTTCACACTGGCCTGGGTGGACACATGCCAAAAAGGCAGTCCACCTCTGCTTCAAGAGGGTTGTGCAGCCTGGGCATGGGCAGTGGAAATGGGGCAAAGTGGAGAGAAGAGAGGGAATGACTAAGGAGATGGGGCGTTTTCAGAGGCCCAAGGATTGATAATCAAGAGAACTGCACCTCAATCCTCACGTCTCAAGGCTAAGGACCACACCCGCCCCTCTCTGAGCCCCTCTCGCTTCTGTGCTTCAACACCCACCCCACTTACCCTCCACTGCCACCCAGAGATGGCTGCCATGGTTTCTCATTATATTGCCAATATGCAATCTTTTTTATGGTGACAAAAAAAAGTAATAATCTCAAGAAATAATATGCAGATAGACTGAGTATAAACCGATGCACTTTTTTCAAATGTCTATTTTTTTGGAGAGTCTCTTTGGAATTGCAAGTGGGTATATATTTGGGAAGATGGGGTCAGTGGGATGAAATGGACTTCTTACAGAGCGGTTCTACAGAGTGAAGTTTTAAGAGGTGAAAGGGTAGTAACGAGGCTGCCACAGCTGAGATATATACGGGTGGAAAGAGATGGTATGTTCAGAAAGTCTGTTCATTATATTTTGACATTTCCTATGCCACAACAAATGTGGGAAGCATGGGGAGATGACCCCATTATATTTTTATAAGTCTTTTGTTTGTTTTCCTTTTTGGTGCTTTGCTTAGCTTTAACATTTAGGCAAGTTAGACAAATATTTCTTTCCCTCTAACTCTGACGTGCCAGAACTATCCCAGGTTGGCTAGGGTACTCCAGGAAAAAAAAAAAAAAAGGAGAGGGATTAGGAAATGAATCGTGAAGGGTGGGGGACCCTGCTGAAGGACACAGAGGCTCACAGTTGGGAAGTCTGCAATGTGGACCATGGGATTAAAGACAGGAGTTGCCTCCAGTAGCCTCTGTCCTCTCTGCCAACAACGCCACGCCTGTAATGATGGCACGACTCTCTGGGGCATGCTTCCCACTGTGGCCTGTGACCAGTGTCCTGGGGTACATTTCTTCCTTTGCACTTCAGTGTCTTGGCTTTGAATCAAAGTAGCGGTAGATGGTGGGATACAGTGGCCAATCGGTTTGCCCTGAGGCTTGGGGTTTTATATGTGTCTTTCAAGTATCCCCAGTGTGGGGCAGGAGAGAGGGGAGACGTTGGGAGCCTAACTCTTCCCTAAAGCCCCTTCTTCCGGAGAAACTTCTCCCATTTCCTGTGGCACAATTGCTAATACCTCTAGAAGCCCTCCCCACACACCAGCCCCCCACCCCAGAAAAGCAAGTCAAGACAGTGATCTAAGGTGTTTAGGTAAAGAAAACGCACTAAGCAGCCAAAAAAGGATCTGGCTTTGAGCCTTGAATGATCAAACTGTTTACATCCAGGTTCAAGGTTTGTAAGTCATTGCCTTCCTTTCTCTTGGCCTGTGTAGACCAGGAAGTTAAATTGTATTCTAGCCTTGGATGATGTGGGATGGAACCCGGCTCCTGAGGGATGGGAGCCATGTGGGTAGGAATCTCTCTTCTAAGACTATCCTGTTATCCTTTTCCCAACCACAAACTGTCTAAAGGAGGAAAAGGGAACCAGAGGGATTTGAACAAGTACAACCAGTTCAAGACTGGAATATCAGTGTTTGAACTGCTATCAGCACTATGTTCACTTTATTTAAGGGAGGGAATCCTCAGCCCTGCAGTGATTCGTGAGTCGCTGGAGAGGCTATTTACCCCTTTTACTAGCATTTTACTCACTTTATTTAAGGGGAAAATCATTTTTTTCATTAAAAAAAACTTAAGAAGCCCTTTTCCCTAGTTCGCTCATGACGGGACTAAATTCAGAACGTCTTGAAGTCTAGGTGATCCGGCAGCGAAGGCATCAGGCCTCTATCAGGGACTAAAGACAGTATCAATTGTTCCAAGGCATTCTGCCTCTGCTTGAATGGCAATATCTACAGATTTCAAACTGGGCTCCTTGTATGAGGTGTCTGGAATCTCTCCGAAACAAAGACATCACTGGGCTGTTTGCCCAACCTCTGCTGGGTCCTTGAACTTCTGCCACCATATTCAACCAGTGGCCCCACTGGGAATGGCCAGGTCTAGTTGACAAGATCTAGCAGACAATAGAATCATCCTTTTGAGACACAGAGGGGGAATGTCGCTGAAATCTTCTCTCCGACTGTTCCAAATTTGGTATCCCTCATAGAGAATAAATGTGAGTGAATGCATTACAGCAGTGAAAGGAAGAACCTGAATTTTAGTTCTAGCACTAATACATTGGGGAAACTTGGATAAATGCTTTAGCTTTAGTTCCTCTACAAACACAGTGGGGAAAGGGGTATAAACCTCTAACCCCTTCTAGCTCTAACTGTTCTGTGTGCTTGAACCGATCTATGGGAGGTTTACACAACGAAAGGCTTAATGCCGCTTTCATTTCCGAACCCTCTCAATAGATCTAGATAGATCCACACATACATGGATCCACACAATCCTCATGGCCTTTCTTCTTTGGGAAATTTGTGGAATCGTTTTTCCTTTCGCTCCACTTTATCAAAGATGAGCAGTGGCGGGAAAAGAACGTCCATCATTGTAAAGTCAAAAATACCCTCATGAATTAGAATGGAGCATGCTCAAAGAGAAGGCATTGTCATTAGTGTATGATGTAGTGAGGATTTAGCAATAAACTACATGGATTTTATCATTATAAAAAAATCAAACTAGATAATTTAGGCCAAAAACGTTTTGTAGGTGGCTCCAAGAAATAGGACAATACTTTCTCAATTTCCTCTTCAGTCTGTACACAGAGGATATCATACCTTGGGACCACATACACCAAATGCTATGGTAGGGGGAAAACTGACTAAGGTATAATGGGTGGCTTACTGGTCTTCCAACCTCTACATGGTTAGACCAGTATTTATGCATGGAGGTAGAACTAGACAGGGCATAGAGCGGATGGTGATTTGCCGCACCTCCAAAACTGCAGCTATTCCTAGGAATCCAATTTGAGAAATATCAATTAAGCAGACAGATAATAATGCCAGTAACTTCTCACCTTAGTCTACAACTTACCTTGATTAGTTTCAAGAGCAGCCAAAAGAAATGGCTCATCTCTGCCAACCTCTGGTCTTTTCAAACTTTCAAGAGTCCGTGCTGGGCTAAGGCTATAGAGAGTAACCCAAGGACAGGAGTGAATATAAAGATGTGGTAGGGTGTGTGTGTGTGTGTGTGTGTGTGTGTGTGTGTGAGAGAGAGAGAGAGAGAGAGGGAGAGAGAGAGAGAAAAGACAGTCATTTAATCCAGATTATTTCTTCTTCTAAACTGTCAATAAATAAGAAATGTATCCCTCTAAGAAGCCTATCAATATTTTTCATAGACTATGTTTTCATACTAGGGAGAAAACAAATGAATATGACAGGAGTTGGTTACTTTCCTTCAAAGTACACATTTTTATGGGCATCATTAAAAAGAGATTGTGTTTTGTGAGCCTCCATGATATTAGATTGCAGAGCAGATTAGTGTCCCAGCTAAGCTGTTACCATCACTGATAAATCAGTCTTTTGTGAAAATTACATTCCTTAGTTAATTGCAACACACTGAAATTGAAGGGAGCCATCCTTCTGTCTGCAGCAACTGCCTCCTTAGTAGAAGAAGCTCGTAGGCAAAGGGCTTGGTGGTGGTACCATTTGTGTCAGCTGGAGGACTGGGGTCGAGAGCTGAGGTCTACTTGTCCCCATTCTGGCTGGAATCCCGGCCCGGGGACAATGGATACCACTCTGGAAGCTATCGGGTTTATTCAAAAACAAGCACCTTCTGCACATTCTGCCTGCCCTCTGCCCCAACTCTGAAGAGGTGGGCAAGATGGGGTTTTCTCTACAGGCTACGTTTCCCAGATTGACTAGAAAGCTTGCATTGAGGGGCTGGTGAGATCTGCTGAGGAAGGCTGAATGGCCCTCTACCCTCCAAGATAAAGCATCCTTAATTCAGGAACCGATGACACCAAAACAAGCTTACTATAAACAAGCAAGTAGAAACCATGTTCTTAAAATATAATTTATCTTTTTTTCCTCCACTAAGCCCTTTCTCTGAGAAACCAGCTTCAGAAATTTGAATTGAGAACCCTTCTGTTTTCCTGTAGCTCTACAAAGCCAGAAATAGGAGCTCACGCTGACCAAAGGAAGGATTAAAAGAAACGTGCCTTGTTTTGTTTGAGCTGGCTTGCCCAACGACTTGTATCTGTGTAAGGAACAGTACACGTTGGAAAGGCTTTGGTTTCACAGTATCCTGAAATCCCAATGAATAAGGACTATCGTTAGATAGGTTGAAATTCAAATAAAGAACTTGGAAAAATCCTGAAATGCTGCCGTCCCCACCTAAGTAATCTAGAGTCTTGGGGGCCCAGACTAGATGATGCCACTACCAAATTATTATCCCGTTGCTTCCTTTGGGATTTCTCAAGCTGTAAAGACAGCAATGGCAGGAGACAGGTTTGTTCATACGTGGGTGCTATTACATGCTGTTTTGATGGAGCTGTGTGGTTATTTAAAGCAATAATTAAGGTGCTTTATCATTCTTTAGAAAAGCAAAATGAGTTCCGAAGTAGATATTATTGCCCAATAATTTCTAGGATCATTAAGGCTTCTTCAGTTAGCATCCAGACCATTACTTCTCCCTCTCGCACTCTCTCTCTGCCTCCTCCCACAGCCTCCCTGTCAGCATCTCCTCTGCTTCATCATCTGTGCCTCTCATTTGGTGAAACCAAACTCTTCTAGAAGATGCTGGTTTATTTCCGAGGGGGTGGGGGGTGGGGAGGACTAGAATGGACGTAGCAGCTCCTGTCTCGTTTGTTTTAAGGCTGCGATTTCTATTCTTCCTCTTCCCTGTGCGTTTTGAAATTTCACTGCTCTGGAAAATTTCCATTGGAACATTGGGTCGAGAAGTCAGAGTCTAGAGAATGGCGAGCCAAAAATATACCCAGTGATGAAAATTATGTTCTACATAAGGCCATTAACCGGCTACAGAGCAGCACTAGGTAACTGATGTGGGGAGGAAAGACATTTGCTGGATGCATATGGATGCAAACACAGTGGGTCTCCCGTTCCCACACTTCCCCTGCTCCACGCTTCCCTGCGTTGCCTTGTGTCTGGCTTGCCTTTCTTCAGATTCCACTGTTTTCTTAAGCAACTTCAGAAACCCTGTACCCTCTTTAAACACACCTGCCTTCTGAGGCGGACAGAGGCCGGTAGGAAGTGGGTCCTTGTTCTGGCATCACTTCAGGCTCACCATGGAAACTGCAGGTAAGGTACTTCATCTTTCTAGGCCTGCTCACTACCCTGTAAAAAGAGGGAGTTGAAGGAGATTGCTCAAAGGCAAACCCTGGATACTTTCATGGGTTAACGAAAAGAAGAAAGGGTATACCATGTGTTAGAGAAGATTTCATTATTCCCCCCTTTTCGGTCAGGCTTGGAATCCCATCCCAGGCCTTTTGGTGGACAGGTGGGGAGAGGTTAAGAAAGAGGAGAGTCTTGGCCCTCAAGGAGGTTGCAATCTTAGTTTTTTGGTGGCTCGTTGTGGTGGTTGTTGTTGTTTGCCACGAAAGTGAAGGTATTTCACGGCACTGATGGACTTGCCTCTAAGACTGGCTTCTCACCGGAGAATCCCATCAAATGCCAGGACAACATTCTACTCTGGTATTTTAGCATGTGTGTCCTATGAAGGCTGTAACCCATCTCCCATGGCAGGTGAGCTCTGTCCGCCAGAGCCTCTAGAAGAATCAAAGAGAAACACAATCAGAGCAGAACTCGTGAAATACCCCAAGGGAAATACTGCAATGACGCCAAGTCCCCTCTCAGCCTGTTCCCCGCACACACAATTTAATCATAACGAGAAACTTCCAGCAAGATTTAAGAATATTTTCCCATTTGTACATTATGCTAGCCGCAGTTACAGGCAGAAAAAAGTGGGATTGTTCCAGGCCACTAGAGACATTCATCTAAATTCATACCATTAGCTAGGCTACCCTAACAAAAAAATAAAAAATATTACAGCAGGTGTGGCTGAAGTTGGGCGAGCTCACTGCACATCCTCCGCCCCCCCCCCCCCCCCCGCCAAACAAAACCTCACCCTGGCAATGATGTTTCTGAAATTGCTTCCACACTCCCATAGCTCCAACAAACACTGCTTATAATCATAAAACACTGCCCCTATCTTTCCCAGCAAGGACATAATTATGCTTTCTATCAGTGGAATCACTTCGAAACATTTATAGGTTGACATTATAACAAATGATCTCTACTCTGTCTTCATCTGGCCCTGGAATTAATGGGAATATTGCAGACTGAAACGTTTTCCTTGTTCCCAAGGTTAAGAGTTAACAGGCTTTTTAAAAAAGATAATTTTAGATTTCCCATAATAAAATAGAAACCATATGGTAACCCAATCACTTCCTACCCTTGGCCCCCATCACCATATAGCCACTTCCTTCTTTGCCCCTGAAAGACTCAAATAAGGGATTTTAAAGGACCTCTAAAATGGAAGTGTGATAGCACAAATACAGGGAAATGGTAATTGTATAGTCTAGGTGGTTAATATATAGTCCCTATAAAATTCTTACATGTTTTCCCCTCCAACCCTCAGTTTTCCTATCTGTACAACAGGAGTACTGAATTTCCCACTCTTCATCTTACCCTCTCAGTTTTCCTCTCTATACCCATTTGTGGTTTTCTAGTGCAGGGGAAAGGGTACTCGCTTCCAAGAAGGCTGAGATGCAACTACCACAGGCACCTGATCTTGAGCAAGACCATTCTCTCTCTGACCCTCAGCTCCTTTATGTATTTGGAGACAATAATGCCCCCCTCAGACGTCCATCTTCTAGATAAAATGAGATAGTACATATTATTAACTCCACCCCCACCGTAAACAATGTAAAGCACTGTCACTATCTCCGTCTCTCCCAAATTCCTATTTCTTCCTCTTTGCCAGAAGAGGGCAGCCAAGAGCTTCCTTTTAGAATTGAAGCTGGCTCCCAAAAGGCCAAATCCACCTGCCCTAACAGAGCAGCCTATGACCCTTCCGGACTGGCCCCTCTGTGCTTCCTCTAGCTTATACACCCACTGAAGGGACCTACACTCTAGTGCTGATCTCACTTATCAAGAATCTGCATCCCTTTTGCCCAAGTATCATTTGAATATTACCTAAATAGAAAGCACACCATAGCTCTGCAAATAGCTGTCACTCATGCAAACTAGTAAGATTGTGAATGAACCCTGCAAATCCCAATACTGCTACTGAGCACCTACTCTAGGTCAGTCTCTTTAAATTACATGATCTAGTTTCAACGATGGCCCTGATCTTCTCAATTTGTACATGAGGAAACCGAGGCTTGGAAAGTTTATCATATTAGCCCAAGTCAAAGTCTTGCCAAAGTTTGGACCTGATTCTATAGACAACAGGAAGCTAAGTTTTGGAAACAGGCATGATGTGTTTACCTCTTCCACTTACCTGTTTTTGACCTTCAAGAAATTATTTTGCCTTATTGATGACCTTAGTCCCCACACCCCCTCCCCATAAAACACTCTATCTTACCAAATTATTGAATATAAAATCAAGACATTGATGTGGTAACTTACTTTGTCATTAAAAAAAAAAAGTATACAGGTGTTTATTAGTTCATTTTAACTTAAATGAATCTTATAACTGCTGCTAAAAAAGTATGGACCCTTTTACTTTGGTAACATTCTACTGCACAAAAATTTAAGCTCCTGTAACGTGTTGAATGCCAAGGAATACTACCTTTACTAGGCTAGAAATCAAACATCTTAAGAACCAACCAGACAATTCTTGGCCACCTTCTTTTCAGAACTTGGGTAGAAACAATATAAATCTATCAGCCCACCTTAAGAGGTTGAGAGTCTACTAATCAATCCAGTTTGGGGCATATGAGGGATTTAGACTTGATATGGTACCATTTTCTGGGTATAGCATTGTGGAATAGAATAAAATGAGTAAGCAATAAGGCAGGGTGGGAATATATGACATTTGGAAGAGAGTGAAAACACCCTCATTTGTAGTCCTGCATGAGAGACCACTTGTGTGCTGGAATGGCCTGGATTTGGCCAGCATCGAGAGTTAAGGACTAGACTTATTCTGGAAGTCTTTCCTAAGTCTAGAATCCCTCTAAAATATTCACTCAACTAAGAGCCTACTACAAACATTGCCAAGGCATAGGAACGAAAGGTAAACACCATCCCTAACTACAGAACTTACAATTCAGAGCAGTGAGATGTGATATGGATATGAATACATAATTTTCAAAGGATGATATGGTGATGAAGGAGGCAGAGACAGAATTCGGAGAAATGGTACCTCACAGGGACAATCCAAGGTCTCCTGGAGAACAGAACATTTGAGCTCAGACTCTAAAGCAAAAGAATATTTTCCACAGCAGTTTACTAACTGGATTTATGTAATTGTGGTCTCATCCACCTTCCAAAGGGTTAACACAGGTAACCATTTCCTCCAGGCAGGTATTCAGGCAAAGTGGGAGCATCTCTCCATATGAGATACCATTGCAACAAATGTATTAAAAATGGCAGGCTGACCAATGTCCCAGTCAAGGAGGGCCTCCTAATGGTCCTTTACCCCCATCCAGGCTCTGGAAATAAAGTGTGACAATGGAATTACAGGGAAATGCATGAACATACCGTGCCCCCCGCCCCCCTACCCCCCCCCCCCCCCACACACACACACAAAGTACTCTTAGAAGCCGCAGCTTGTCTCCAAGTCCTTTTGTTCCTGACTTAAGAATCCCCTGGGTGATGTGTAGGAATTAGCCAGACCAGTTCATGGGACAAGGCCTCTGCTTACATTTCCTAGGTTGCACTTGCGTCATCCACATCTCTTCAGTTGTATCCAGAAGCTCAGGCTTTGGCATAACAGAACCATGAGCTATAGGGCAGTGATGCCAGGAATGTCTTAGTGCTCTGCGGACTAGGACAGCTCCC
The DNA here is from genome assembly GCF_018350175.1 of Felis catus. Taxonomy (NCBI): domain Eukaryota; kingdom Metazoa; phylum Chordata; class Mammalia; order Carnivora; family Felidae; genus Felis; species Felis catus. The sequence goes on from NC_058368.1 coordinate 195,021,322, forward strand.
TCTGTGCAGCTCTGAATGCTGGTGAGGATAGGAACATTCTGAATGGACCCTAGTGACATCAAGTCAGATTCAGCGGGTGTCCAGGTCAACTGCAACAGACTTGCCTTTAGATGATTTTTTGCAATGTCCCAGCCTGGAGGAAGCAGTTCAGCCTTTCAAAGTTTGAGTTACACATGGAACGTCAGGGAACAGGTCTCAAAAACTGTCAGTCAGGACTAGGAAATGTACGCTCTTTCACTTTTCTATCAGCTTTGTTTTTAACTTCCCTTGCATTTGCCTGTCATCCATCCTGTTTATTAAATCTATTATGGCAAGGGCAGTGTACCTTGAAAGCAGGGCATCAGAATGAACTACGGCCCCTTTTCTTACAATATAGGAGGGGATGCTACAAATGCCAAAATAATCACTAATGTGGAATGCAGAAAATATGTTAACGGAGAAAGGAGGGTGCCGCAGAGCAGGCAGAGAATAAACCATAAAATGTTTCCAGGCTTACAGGCCATTTGAACAGTGGTACCTTAAAGATGAAATTTTGACGGATGGGGAGAGTCTTCCAGCAAAAGGAACAACATGAGTAAAAATATGGAGGTAAAAACCAAAGGGCATATACGAGGTATAGCGATTATCTGTTTGGCTGAAGTGTAATGAATGGAGACATGTTTGGAAAGATGATTTGGAGTATATCATAACCACCTTAAATATAGAATAAGGGATCGGGACTCTTGAGTATGGCAATTCTCAAAGACCAATCAATAAGGTATTCATTCCTTCATGGGCAGAACAGCTCATTCTGTCTCCTTTCCATTAGCTGACATTTCCAGCCTAAGTCAGATTTTCCTGTACTTATTTCGGGAGAACTTACCTTTTCCTCCATCTCAGAAGCAGTTATTGTACCCACTAGAAATTCACATCTTCAAGGGCATCAATTCAACCCAACAAGTATTAAGCATTTAGTTGTGCTGGGTAGGCACTAGAAGGGGGATAACAAAGGTATAGTAAAGTCATGGTTCTACAATGAGCTCACTATTCTACAGTGATTCTGAAAAAGTTAATCCAGTGCAGATATTTCTAAAGGAGTGCTTGTGGTCCAAATATTATAACCTTTATGTTGGTCTGAAATATTAAACAGAGCTGACCTAGAAGGAAAATATAGTCTAGCGTATCCTTTTTATTCTCAGCTGCACCTGAAATGACTTCTAACCTGGAGAGCACTTCTCTATTCAAACCATGAGATCATGTCCATAAAGAAAAAAGGGTATAGGGGCGCCTGGGTGGCGCAGTCGGTTAAGCGTCCGACTTCAGCCAGGTCACGATCTTGCGGTCCGTGGGTTCGAGCCCCGCGTCGGGCTCTGGGCTGATGGCTCAGAGCCTGGAGCCTGTTTCTGATTCTGTGTCTCCCTCTCTCTGCCCCTCCCCCGCTCATGCTCTGTCTCTCTCTGTCCCAAAAATAAATAAAAAACGTTGAAAAAAAAATTTAAAAAAAAGAAAAAAGAAAAAAGGGTATAGAGGTGGGGAAAGCCAAATATGAACAGAAAGAAAAAAAAAAAAGTAACTGGTTTTTAATCAAGTCATTGCTATGGGAAGTATGCAAAAAGAATAGTTTGTGGGATTTTTTTTTTTTCAGAACAATTTTTCTTAGGCAAATTCATTAGAAAAAATATTGTGGGCAAATAGATTAGTATAATCTACCCTAGTAAATCAAAGACTACCCTCTAAGTCTTCAAAAGTATTACTATCAAGTAAGTAGTTTGCTAAATTTTTTCCACATTAGGTGTATTTCTACCTCATTTAAAAGTGTACCATGCTCAACATGCCTGAATGGTATGTAAAAAGCTGAAATATTGATGTTCCCACAATTAATCTCAGAACATTTAAAATTCATATTATTTCATACTTTCACGGTTCAACCTTCCAATACTTAATCCATTATTCTCAGCACTAATGGTAGTTAAAGTGAGATGAGTGAATTAAACCCCAATGGGTGCATCTTGCTTAATTAGTCTATTGAATGCAGATAAAATGCCTACCTGAAGAAAAAAAAAAAAAGCTAAACAGCCAAGCTCTACTTTCAAGACAAATACACCAGGTACCTCAGCAGCCTCCAAGTAAGTTTTAAAAACTGGACACGATACAGGTCTTCAACTGCTGTAATTAGACCTGAAATGTACAAAATGAACCACAAAGTGACCAAGACAAGACGCTTAATACTTTTAAGCCCTCTAGGTAAGAGTGACAAAGGATGTCCATGTCTCAGTGTGTAGGTCGGCATCATAACTGACCAGTTGGCTAAAATCACTTTGTCTAGAACTGATGCAAAGTATCAGTTGGAAATTGCTAGCATTTTCAGTCAGGAGCGGTTGAGGCATGATTGGGAAGGACAGTGAGGGCTTACTTTCTAAGTGTGCAAACATACTCCAGTGCTTCCAAATCACAATTCTTTGGTCTTCTCCCAAGACAAGCCATTTCCAGACACCTCAAACTCGACTGGCCCAGGGAACCCTTGGGAGGAGACCCAATTACCTTGCAGCCATAATTGTTGTAAACATGCTGGAGCCATAGTTGGAAAATGGTCTACAGAGAAACGGGGACAAACAGGACCACTAGGGATTTTCAATTCACAGCTACGTCAACATTAATGAAAAAGCAGTATTAGATTGATTGAAAACATTCCACGGGACTTATTATCAAATAAAGGCTCAGTCACTAGGTAAAAGCATATTTTATTGACATAATTTATCTTAGACTTAGTAACTTTAACTCAAGATTCATCCACCAAGGTGGGCCAGTTTCTGCCAATAGAACCAGAGTGCGCACTCTCGAGTCTCACCCCAACCTTGCCAAAGCGAAGGACTTCTGCCTAACTGGAAGTCATCTCCAAAGGACTTGCCCTTATATTTTCCCCATTTCACGCACTTAAAGATATTTGCACAACAGATGTACCCTTTGTCTTAAAAGTTGCCTGATTTGATGTTTAGACAGAAGAGCAAACCCCATGTTATTCTTCTGCAAGTGATTTTGCATTTCCTTTTTTTTTTTCAAAAAGGTAGCTACCGACTTACGGATGTCACGACATACAGGGGATAAAAGCGTTAACTTGCAACAGGTCCAGGGTATGTTACCTTGACACCTCACAATTTGGTTCATTACACTTTAACTACTCAAAGTTATTTTAACCCCAAAGAACAGACAGGCACCGTGTATTTCTTCAGGTCACAATGCCAACACTGGCTGTGGAGTCTGATACAGGTAAGACGACTACAATTTACAATTCTGACTGTGATTCCAATACTTTTGGGAGATGTAAAATATGCTGGGCTGGGCAGTGTGAGTTAGTTAAGCTACAAAGTGCTTCATCACCCATAATGGAAGAGGTTCAAGATGATTCATACTTCCACGTAAGACTACAAAAGTCACAAGCCCACATAAAAGCAACTGACAGCCAAAGTTGAAGAGATTTCAGGAGCCTGGGGGCATCTTAAACAATTAATTGGCCTGGAAAATTGGGTCAGAATTACTCACAAAGCTCCTCATCCTTTCCCAGAAGAAAATGTGATAGTATGTCTTTTATATGGAAATTTCTTTGTATATATGTATAAACTTGGTATGGCCTTAATGCTGCAGTTAAGGATTTGTCTGGCTACCACCTTAAGCAGCGTGTTAAGCAATCGCTTCCTTAATGTAACATTTTTACTTCTTACTGGACTCTTAACCTGAAACAACCAATTCCCTTTTGCCCCTTACTCTTCGCCCTTTTTTGCATGGAATCATAAAAGTTATGGCAGTTATTTTTTGGCTTATAAAAAAATCTATTTCTGCAGTTTGAAGATGTAATGTAAAATTTCTGTGATACATGTATATAAAAATATATTTATTGAACCATCCATATACACATATCCACGCTGATTCCAATGGAAAAAAATTAAAGTTTTCTGAAATTTTCTCTGTGGTCAACTCATAGTTGTCACTATTTAACCAACTTTATCTGTGAAAAAACTTTTGAAGTACTGTGATTATCCCAGAGAGGAACCTACATATAATCTAGAAAACATCATTTCACTAAGACAAGGCTGTGTGTTGTTCATTCAAGAAACATTTATTGATAGGTACTACGGGAGATACAAAGATGACTCCAACACAGACCCTGCCCGTAAGGAGCTTACAGTCTAGTAGGGGAGACAGAACACATCCACGGGATACATGGTCAGAGCTACGTTTCAGTAAGATGAATCTAATATTGTGTATAAGGTAGGCTGGGGGTAAGAACAGGTAAAGGAAGCTGAGAGGCCACTGAAATCATCTAAGTGGGGAGGAAAGAGGTGTGAAAGCCTTGAGGTAGCACTGACAGGACTTAGCTAGAATAAGAAAAAAAAGCAGAGGACTTAGACTTTTGGCATGGGTGAGGACACAGAGAGAACAAGGGACTAGGTCTGGGAAAAGAAATGAAAATTGGCACATAAAATTCTTCTGCACAGGAACAAAGTGGGATATACTGGGCACAATCAGAAAGAAATGGCTAATCACCCAGACCAAGGATGGAAGTACCTGAGTGTCCCCAGTGACTTCCTCCCTCCTGTGCCCACCCCTCAAAATTTCCCAACAATCCCCTCCACTATGAATTGTGATAGTGCCTAAAAATTTAAGTCCTATCTCTAGGCATGTCCTTACTTGTGAGAATAAAAACAAAAAATACATTAATTTATTCAACTCAATGAGTCCTCTTTTAAGGACTCTTTTCATGGAGGTCACTGTACCTTCTGGTGAAATACAGGGATAATGAACCAGTCCTTGTCCTCGAGGAGCTTATGGTCTAGTAAAGGAGGAGCTGATGGTAGTAAAACTCATACAGGTCATTCTAATTGTAGGTTGAAGGGTAAGTTATATGAGCAAGGAGAAAGGTTAAAAGTGCTCTATGAACACACGTTTTTAAAAATGAAGGTTGGGACAGAATCTCACACAGGAAGGACGACGTAGGAGGGAAGATGAGAATGAATTTGCTCCCCACTTCAAATTCTGGCCAAACTAGACCCCAAAAAAGGGGTTCCTCACTCCTGTTGCAAATCTTTTCTCTTAGGGAAAAGGAAAATGGTCTTGAACTGGGTTTTGAAAAAAGCAATTTCGATGGCAAGAGCTTTGGGGACAGGGGGATGTGGATACAAATCTATCTTCAGGGAAGAAAGAAGGCACTTGAAGCCACGAAAATCAGCAATGCCAGGCTTATTAGAAAAACCGTAAGTAGTTTTAGCACGGCTGGCGCATCGCCTCCATGAAGAATGGGAGAAATCACCGCAAAGGAAGATTAGGACCCTGACAGGTACGTGGCGTTGCCAGGCACTGAACAGGGTACATGCCTAAGACCAAATTGCTGCCCCTTAGGAGCTTACAGTTATAACATTACAAGGTGGGAAAAGCACCACAATGTACAGAACGCAAACTGCCGAAGGATTCAGGAGAAAATTACAGCTGAGTTTCAGCTATTAACATTAGGATACCCAATAGCTTTCTGACAGCTAGTAGTAAACCCATCCCTGAGGGGAGCACAAGGTAATAATGTCCTTAGACAACAGGCCCTGGTAGAAGTGGGCATTAAGACAGTTCGAAGAAAACTGAGAACAAGTGGGTATGAAAACTGAGCTACAGAAGCAACCGAGTATGCATATAAAATGTGGCTCCTTCCCTTTTCTCCCCACATCCTGACCTTTAACAGCTCTGGCTTCCTTCAGTGAACCTAGGGCAGAGTGGTGACCCTCAAGGTGATCCATGTTACTTCTACAAGCCAATGTAGGACTCTGCGCTGATAATCTATTCTCTGAGCCATTTAGCTTTTGAAAAATGAAGAGGTTGTACAAACTTTAGTCCTTTCCAGCACTAACATTCTATGATTCAGAGAATTCTAGGAGTCTCTCCTGTCTCTTATGGCAATAATCAGAATGGGAAGAAACACTTTAAATATTCTGATGTGTCTCACTTAAAATTATGATTTTTTCGTACAAATCACAATGATCCTTATCCCACCAGCTAACTTCTACCTCCACCCATTCTTCATAAACTAACATCTAACTACATGAATTTACTTTCAACATGATGTGTTCTACATAATCTACTTAAGCATACACTGAATCTTCAGAGAAAGGAAGACCTGTTCTTCTCCGCTACTTCCGTATGCCAGCTTTTTGGTATAACGACTTCATTTAAAAGGGCAAAATCAGGGATAAGACATCATAAAAATTTCCTAAAACTATTTAAGAATTTAAACCAAATCCAAACTCAAACAGGTGACATCAAAGCTTGGGGAGAAAATCAGTAACCAAAGTGGTTAATTACATCATATAGTTGAAAGTGTTTACATCCAGATTAAACAAGATATAATCATCTCTAACTTACGACCAGAAATGTATGCAAACTTCCCATAAGCAGGTTTCTAAAAAGTAAATACTCGTTAAAGTAATTCAATAGTGAATTTTTGGTAAACATTTGCTTTTTTAAAAGACAAAGACACACTGGATGACTGCAAGTCCCTTATGAATCTGTGACACTGGCCACATTCCAAGGTACTCATATGGATTTCTGTAACTGGCCAGGTCACGTGGTCTATGGAAGTAACCGTGAAATTGATTTCCAATACTATTTTCCTCTCGTAGAGAGCTAAGAAAAGCTACCGGGTTCAAGTGGAAACTGGAGAAGCAGAGACCGTCCGAAGTTTTCAAAACAAGTCATATAATCAAAAAGTGAACAACTTTAATTCTAAGCCAAGACAGAAGTATAATCAAACCAAAGCTGGTTATGGACTTTTTTAGACCACTGCTAACCAACTTCTTACTTTTTATTCAGGTCATTATGAGACCGTTTCATGAAAGCATTAGCAAAGCACATGAATTTCAGCATTATCCTGAAATAGCTACATAACCACTAAGAAGTAAATAAGTTTCAGCTCACATGTGCTACCATTTCTCCTTTAACATAGTCTCATAAGAGTTCACAAGCCCACCTATGGTCCCCAGAACCTCAGTATCACAGTACAAATCCTAAAACATATTACTATCTTAAAACCATAAATCCTTACTTATCTAGTGCCACATGGCCTTTACTTGATCAGCAACTTCCCACGCAAAATGTTGCTAAGTTTCTAAAACTCTAAAAACATTAGGGTTTCTAAAACATTTGTGGAAGACTATCTCTAACTGTCCACTGCCCATCCGTGGCATATTAGGCAGTTCACTAAAACCTCATATTCGAAGAAAAGTTGAAGTTGTTTTTAAAAGGTTCATAACTACTGAACCAAAGGTCTTCTCTGTACGCAGTTCCTGCAGAGATTTCTCTTAAGTAGCACAAAAATAAAACTTCAATATAAAGTTATCTTTAGATCAGTAGATTTGACAAATGCAACCATATAGATTCTAACAAATTGCTTTCTATAAAGTGCCACGTTTTCCCACTAAATTATTAAACTCTACAAGGATTTTCAAATAAAAGGATGAAGAAAAGTATCCGAGGATGGCAGTTACAAGCACAAAACACAACTGCTATAAACCCACCTGGATTAAGATACTACAAAATTGTTACCTTCCACATGTAGGTTCAAGGTTATACTATATGTATCAAAAATTCAGGTGAGAAAATAACCCAAGAACAAATCATGATTACTGTTACCACAGTCTATAAACCAAAGTAGCTCTACAAAATCAATGTTTCCTTATCTTGTTTACCTTAAAGGAAATGGAGAAGAGTAATGCTAACCTTTCTCTGAATGTTTTACAGACTCAGGTCTCTGTACTGTGGTAACTTATTATGGTCATGTCTTATTTAATATGTCACTCAAATGTAAAATAGGTAGGCATTAGGGTTCTAGAGAAAAAGCATCAGTTTTGGAGGCCAAGCTGCTTTCTGCTACTTGGATGACTTAGAGGCCTAGTCATTTAACTGCTCTACGCGATTTCTTCTTCATCTATTACTTTGGGAAAAATAGCACCTAATCCACAGGGTAATTGTGAAAATTAGTTTCCTAATCTGAAACTAAAGTGCAGTTCAACTAATACTGCGGTAAGTAACCTACCCATCCAAAGCCAAACAATGATTTTTGGGTTCTCCATTTCACTGCTCCCAGCAAAAGCTCACAAAGTTGACAACACAGGAATACAAGAGCAAAAGAAAACAATGTACTTTTGTAAGGCCCAAGATGTGCTTGCTTTCAAAAGGTCTTACAAGACTAAGACTCACTGACCCAAACTAATCTTACTTAGCTAAAATACTCATGGGTAAAGGGTTTAAAGCTCAATAGAAAAGAACTGTACATTGGGGCATTCTTACAGATGAGAAAAGTACTTTAAAACCCGAAAAGCTTAAATTTGACGAGTTGGTGCTTGCCTAGAGACAATCTTGCCCTAACCTAGTTTCACTTTCTACCTGTGGGAATATATGTGTATCTAGGGTATCGTGCTTATTCTATTGGCAATAATGTAAACAATGATAGTGGGATTCTTCATAGTGTTAACCATGATCCTAAATCTGATACATAAAGTCCAATGCTATTTAAAACGCCACAATCATCCCAATTCTGAGGACTTGAAATTACTAAAGCAACCCTTCTCTTCCTAAGCTTATGCGACAAGTTACAAAAAGCACCTAGCATATTACTACCTGTCCAAATGTTTCTTTAAACCCACACATGGGTAAAGGAAAAGTGAGATTATTAATTACCTGCAGATGTAATTCCTGAAAGAGATCTGTTTCATAATTCATTTAATTCATCTAAGGCTAGTTTTCAAATGAAGGAGTCTTCAAGTTGTCCCCATCCACCCCACCCTCCATCCTCCATGCATTATAGGGAATGAGGAATATCCATGATCTCAATGGGGGGGGTTGCTTCATTTTTATGGAACATTTAGCGTTGTCAGCCCCACCCACTAAATGCCAGATGTGTGTGGTGTCTCTTCTCCCCTCCCCCCCAAAATCTCACCCATTTCCAAACGTCCTCTAGGAGGTATTAACAGCCCCAGTTGAGAATCACTGCATCCAGTTAGTGCCCTTAAACCATGGAGTAGGAAAAACACCTATTGTGAAATGTATGGTTTAGCATTTATTTGTGAAAAAGGATTTCTAGGTTATCCATAATTTATGACTTTACAGTTACTACAACTTAAAAATTTTTTTCAAAAATATCTCCAGCTAAGTTTTTTTCTTTCCACCACAGGCTTAATATAAGCTACAAAAGTACAAGCTGAATGTCTTCCAATTATCACTGGCCTGGCCCAAATGAAGTGGTTACCAAATAGTTATTTAAACTAACCCAAAAAACAGTCATGTGACTCAGTTATGTAATTTTCTTTATGTGAAGGAGATGTTCCCAATTTTCAAATATTTGAGGTACTGAGGACCGATAATATCAAACTTCATTTTAGTTTAAGACTACACCCTTCAGCAAACCTAGAGTTTCCCAGTAACAACAAAACAAACATTCCTATACCTACTCATATACTGTCCTCAAACAGTCCAAAGGATTGAACACTGTTAAGAAAATAAATAAGTTAAATTTGACAACCTCGTTGCCCTTCAGATTAGTAGGACAAGTTATCACACAAAGGCTTGCTTCACAAATGTGCACACAAAACCTTCACCCACCTCACACCCAGCACTCAAGAAATTAACATACTATGTAAAACGAATATTAGTCTATATTGCCAGATTAATTTTTCTTCCAGAAATATTTTAATAAAAATTGGCCATTTCCAAGGAACACCCACTGCATGCCCATCAATAAAAGAGAACCATAACAAAATAGAAAATTTACCATATGCCTATGATTTAAGAAAAAAACTGGCAGACACTCAAGCACAAAGTCCAATATTAAAGTCATATTCCTTCTTACGGGCTATGATTAGGATTCTGAATAGATACCGAAATAAAATACAAATGCTGGACTATTTAGGTCAAAGGACCTCTAAAGAAGCATGTCTGTCCTCAAAGGCATTCCAGTTTGAGACTCAATTTAAGAATAAGGCATAAAACAAATGAACAGAAGACATACAAGGTGAAAGAGGGATTCTTCAATTCCCAACATACTCTACACCTGGTAAAACAAATCTAGACTTTTTTTTCTTTTTTATTTTTCTTTAAACAATTGCCAAGGCTGGAATCAAAGATAAATAGAAGGCACAACAGTTTTGCTCTGGGTTTTGTGTTCTTCGGATTTTGGGGTTTCTTTTTTTGTCGTTTTTTTGGTTTTTTTTTTTTTAAATACAAATTAAACATAAAAGACCCTACTTCAAAAGAAATCTAAATTAGTTGCATCCTAGACATTTAAAACCTATCTCACAAATTTAAATGATAAAAACAGTAGGTTTATAATTGTTTTGTGATCACATATCCAAAGGAAAAAAAACTCTACTAACACCTTTTATTCAGTTTTTAACCAGACCAGCAAGAATCAAACTGTCAATTTTTCCAATGGCAATTTCTACACACCAGAAGGTAGTCATGACTCTCAAAGAAGAAACAATTTAGATTTTTCCTGCCTTCAAAATGTTTATCAAATCCTGTGTTTCTCACAGGCTTTTGAAACACATAGAAAATAAGAAATATTCCAATGAATGAAACATACCAAATGTCAGTAATAAGGTAAGACACATTCCTTTGGGGAAACGGCTGTTAAAAAAAATCCAGTCTGTATATGCAAAAGTAAAGCAAGGAAATTCAGTCTTTTTCTCTTCTTTAAAAATCTGTTTTTCCTAAAATATCATTCCACAAAATTGGAAGTGAAGGACTAAAAGGTGAGGAGAGGGAAGGGAGGGAGAGGGAGCACACATCATTAACACAAAAAGTAAAATTGTACAAACTTAAGCAGTTTATAATAGACTAGGGTCATACTCCAGGATACCAAACGCTGGTATAAGAAATTCACCATTCTGCAGGAGCTAGAAGATTTGTACTGCTGCGTGAAGACCAACGAAGAGCAATTCACTGCCTTGGGGCAATTCCCCTTCCCACTCCAAATCCTGGTTTCTGCACCATGCCTCCACGGGGCGGGCCTCTCATTCCACCACCCAGCCCACCTCGAGGACCTCCAGGTCCCCGCAGGCGGTTATCTCGACGGTCCCCTTCCCGGGCAGCTCGAGTCTTCTTCTCTTCCACATTCAGACGGACCTCACCTCTGAACATGATGGGCTGTAGAAACAAAGGGGAGCAGACTTAAAGAGTGCTTATGGGATACCAACTACCAAAGATAAAACCAACAAAGCTATCATAAAGAAGCAGTAACTTACACATCAGCTACATTCTCAGTTTTTATTTCAAGCTCAGAACACATCATTAAATAACATGGAAAGGTGGAGCTAGGCATGCAAACTGGTTCAAAAAAAGGACAATTTAAACAACACAGCAGTGCAAGTAACTTTCATTGTACTTCTATGAACAAAACCTATTTTCCCATAGAATTACATAAATAGAACAATAGAAGTAAGAACGGCCAAAAAAAAAAAAAAAAAAAAAAAAATTGCCACCTTCACCATGGATTTGAAGGCTTAGAATAAACCCCTATCATCACCTAATGTGGAAAGATGGGGCTACACATACTTCTGCAAAGTACATATACATCTCAAAAACATTATTAATTTCATCTAAATAAAACTGTAACAAAATGCTATTTACCTTAACAAAATTTGGGACAATACTGAAGATAATAAAGAGGACCTTAGTGAAGAATAAAAAGATACATCCACACTAAATCTTGGGCCTTGCTTTTAGCCCAATAGATCTGAAGTAGAAAACAAAGGGTTACTCGAGATTTCAACAAATTCAATTTATGCTCCTCATTGGCACACACTGGTTTTCTAAGTGACTTTTTCTTTTTTTTTTTTTTTACTTATTTTTGAGAGGGGGGCAGAGGGAGAAAGAGAGGGAGGGAGAGATGGGGAAGGGGCAAAAGGAGAGAGGGAGAATCCCAAGTAGGCTTCCACGCTATCATCAGCACGGAGCCCAACATGGGGCTTGAACTCTCCATCCATGAGATCATGACCTGAGCTATAAGAGTCGAATGTTTAACAAACTAAGCTACCCAGACACCCCAGTGACATTTTTTGTTAAACAAATACCTAAAAGTACTGACTCTGATAAGAAGTGTTCTATATGCCTCACATTTATTTAATGCTCACAACCACCCTTCAAGGGCTGTCATTACACTACTTTAGAGGCCAGCCAACTAAGGGCCAGGAATGTTCAGGAACTTAATGGGTCACAACATAAAGAGCAATGGGAGGAGGAGGAAATGAAGGGATCCTGACAGGCAAGTAAAAGCTTTGAACCATGAGGCTAAACTACAGCGTATCAAACACCATGGTCAGTCTTACATAAGCTATTTCTGTACTCATAAAAAATTACTGAAGGGAGTATGGCAGAGGTCTGCCAATACAGTAAGGAGGAGGCAAAAGACAAGCTACACCTGAAGCTCCCAAAGTACAAAGGGGTGATGTGAAAGTACACATGAGGAAAGCTACGTAAAGGGTAGGGTGGGGAGGGGAGGCCCCTTTGAGTTGATTTATATTTAAAATTCTGATTAAATACATAAATTTGTATTTGTACATTCATAAATATATTTAACACTAAAATATTTATGTAATGTTTTAATATTCACACTATATTAAATCACTTCACACACATGAATCTGATGCACTGTTCCAGGCAATATTCTACATACAATGGGGAAAATAAAACCATACTAAAGTCTAAAAGGTAAGAGAAGTTGGAGAGGTTTTAAAAGGCAGTGATTGAAGACATCTCTGGGTAGTTATCACAAGGGTAGAAGCAATTTGAATGAGAAAAAGGTCTCAGACATACAGCCTCTGAGAAAATTTCAAAAAGTTCTTATGCATAAAGATGCCATGGCTTATCCATGTGCATTAAATGAAACAAACCCCCCTTACCTTAGACAATTAACTAAAAAGCCAGTTATCAGGTCTGACCTCTTTTGGCCCACTGGGAGTATCCTACCCTCTAAGGATGAATTCAAGGCTGCACCACAAAGGTGCACTGGACCTTTTGCATGCTGAATTATGGATTTCTGCACAAGACCTCTGGGACATTTCTAGGTTCAGTATTCTGTGCCTATGCTAAGAAAAGCCACTGTTCTCTCCTTACTTCTAAGTGTTTTTGGAGATGCATCATAAAAATACTGGTGAAATAGTTTAAGAGATTAAATACACATTTGCAGATTAAGGCTCACTTAATGTTATGACCACAACAGTAAACTGGACAGTATAACAATCAACATTCTGAAGAACATCAGAAGTTCTACAGAACCTCTGGGAAATAATGACCTACAAGATTTTTATTACATGGTTAAGACAATGTGTAGTTTTAATCTGCAGAGACTGAAAGATGAGTTGTTGTGGGCAACTTTTGATGCAAATGCTTTGTAGACAGACAGGTGATGACTGCACATCATGTATTACAAGCCATTAATTTTTATACTTTACAATAATGGGAGGCCTGGGTGGCTCAGTCAGATAAGTGTCCGACTCTTGACTTAGGCTCAGGTCATGATCTCTCAGGGTTCATGGCTTCGAGCTCTGCGCTGACATCAGGTACCCTGCTTGGGATGCTCTCTCCCCCTTTCTCTCTGCCCCTCTCCCTCCGGCGCTCTCTCAAACTTAAAATGATTAACTTTATGTTATATGAATTTCACTTCAATTTTTTTTTAAGTGAGATTGTTTTAAATCCCACACCCATCACGATAAATTAACAGTATTTACACTTTTGTTCTCTACTACTATTACAGAAAGTGTTTTGTGCTAATGAAAGATGTGGAGGAAGGGAAGGGTTTCTTAACCACACAGTAGTAAGATTCCAAATCTACCAAATCCCTCTATTATTAGAAAGTACCTGTAGGAAGAAGTACTGTTAATAACATTGGTCCAGGCTGGGTGACTCCAAACCTACACACCTGCCCCGGGAAAACTGGCTCTTAAGTTATCTTAGTTAAAAGCAACACTGTATTTCATCTCCTAAACCAAAAATCACCAAGGAAAGAAATCTGCATAAATTTCAGTGCACTGGTAACTATTAGTTATCTCATTCTCATCATTTGACTCAAAAATAAAGTTATTTAGACAGTAGTTTTGTTACTCTCAACTCCCAGGCAAGTCTTTTAACAATAATGGCCCATCACAATGGAACATACTACCAAAACATGTTGGAATAAATTGTACTTTCCATGTAAGAGATATTTGTAAAACGAATATATTCAAAGATCCAAGTTATACTTATAAAAAAAGAAAAAAAAAAGATGAAAAACTGCTTACCCTGTTGCTAAGGACCTTCTGAACAGGCTCAGAATCATCAAACACAACAAAACCAAAATTGGGTAATTTCCCGCCACTGTTAATGCGTAGCTCCACCACATTCCCATAACCTGCAAAGGAAACAAAGACTCTCAAGTAACATCTTAGAACATTTCCTTTAAATATTATACACACACTAATCAATGACAGCCTCTAGTCAACATGGGGCTACAGACCGCTTGTAATGTGGCTAGTCCAAAATAAGAAGTGCCGTAAGTGTAATACACACTCGACTTCAAAGACTTAATATGGAAAAATGTAAAACAGCTCTTATTTTTACATGTTGAAATGATGTTTTTGACACACTGGGTTAAATCAAATATTAAAATTAAATTATCCAGTTTCTTTTTACCTTTTAAAATGTAACCAGTAAAAAAAATTAAATAAAATAACCACTAGAAAACTTAAAATTACATATGTAATTCACTTAGATGAATGAATCTAGTGTTTAAATCTCAACAGATAGATGTATTAGGTAAATCTAGCACTTAAAACTCAGGAACTTAGGGGCGCCTGGGTGGCTCAGTTGGTTGGGCATCCAACTTCGGCTCAGGTCATGATCTCGCGGTCCATGAGTTCGAGCCCCGCATCGGGCTCTGTGCTGACAGCTCAGAGCCTGGAGCCTGTTTCGGATTCTGTGTCTCCCTCTCTCTCTGACCTTCCCCCATTCATGCTGTCTCTCTCTGTCTCAAAAATGAATAAACGTTAAAAAAAATTAAAAAATTTTTTTTAAAAACTCAGGAACTTACTTTGAAAAAAATCTTTAAGTTCCGATTTATCCACTTCATGTGGCAGATTGCCAATGAAAAGTTGGTGACTATCAGGGTGTCTCACAATTCTTCGGGGTTCAACATCACCTTGCTCACCAGCCTCACGGACTTAAGAAAACAAAAACAGCAGCAATGAAAGAGAAAGACATTTTCAGTGGCTATTTCAATTACTTTTTTCTCCACCCCCAAACACAGGTAATTCCATCAGCCC
Organism: Felis catus; assembly: GCF_018350175.1. Taxonomy (NCBI): domain Eukaryota; kingdom Metazoa; phylum Chordata; class Mammalia; order Carnivora; family Felidae; genus Felis; species Felis catus. The sequence goes on from NC_058368.1 coordinate 195,036,630, forward strand.
CATAATTTATTTTTAAAGTAGAAAATATCAACCACCCCTAAAGAACAAGCTCTCACCTCAAAATCCCCCAAACCAGAGAAGTCACCCTTCTGAGCTCTTACTTGGTCTAGGTCCCCTCTGGGGAGGAATATTTATTCGTTGTTCTCGCACTCTCTGATCCCTCTGAGGCCTCTGCGGTGGAATCTGAGATTCAGGCTTAGACTCCGGACGAGGCTGAAAAAAATTGTAAGTTAACCTCTGTGTAAAAAGAAAGCAAGCTTACCTTTTTTCCTGTAAAGTTTCTTAGCTAACAATAAGGTTTAAAGAGAAAATGACAGGGGTGCCTGGGTGGCTGAGTTGGTTAAGCGTCCGACTCTTGGTTTCAGGTCATGATCTCATGGCTTTGTGGGTTTGAGCCCCACATTGGGCTCTGTGCTGGCAATGTGGAGCCTGCTTGAGATTCTCTCTCTCACCCTCTCTCTGCCTCTCCCCAACTTGTACTATCTCTGTTTCTCTCAAAATAAACTTTCAGCGTCCAACTTTGGCTCAGATCATGATCTCGCAGTTCGTGAGTTCAAGCCCTGCATCGGGCTCTGTGCTGACAGCTCAGAGCCTGGGCCTACTTCAGATTCTGTGTCTCCCTCTCTTTCTCTCTTGAAACTAATTAAACATTAAAAAAAAAATTGTTTTAATAAAAATAAAAATAAAAATAAAAACTGACAACTCTCCAAAAAAGGAAATTATTAAAAACCACCCTGTACTCTTCTCTGCTCTGTGTACCAGTTCCCACATTCTCCAAACCTATGTGAACCACATTACATGAAATACAAGCAAATGTGCCCAATATACAAGCTTAGAAACCCACCTGCGAAGCTGGTACTTTAACAACGTGAGGTGGTATCCCAGTAACCGGAACAGCTCCACTGGGTGGAAGGTTCTTACTGGTCACAGATGCCCAAGAAAATGTCTAAGAGAACAACATTACTTGATTACCCCTTTCAAAATAATATAAAAGCTATTAGTCCTTAATTTCTTGTACATAATATATGCGTCACATTTTCATACTAGGTAGGATGTTGTTCGTTAAGTATCTTGAGATTCCTTTTCTTCCCCTACTTACAAATTTAGTTTTAAAATCCCCTAGGACTAGTCATCAAGTATCAGCAAAGTAAGAAAAGGTTTAAGGTCTAAGAAGCTACTTTCACTCAATTTCAGGTTTGTGAATCAAAGAAAATTCTTTCTCCTTCAAAACCAGCTTCCTTCTAGGATTCTCCCAATTAATGGTACAAACATCAACCCTGTTACATCAACTTTACAATTCCCTTGAACACCTTTTCAATCCGTATCAAACTTCCCAATTCTTACTATTTACAGCTTAACTACCTTCACTGCCACAACCTTAATCCCAGGTGTCAAGATTTCTCTCCAGGGCTACAATAGCAGTCACCTAACTAGTCATTCCTTCTCAATCCAGCCAACCTACTTTTCTCCCTGCAAGCTCAAGTCATTTCCTATTCACCTAATCACTGCCCTCTAGAGAGAGACCAAGAACCCTACCTGTTTTACCAATATCTCCCACACCCAAAACAATGACCAGCAGAGATGCTTGAACTATTAAATAAATGATATAAGAAAGAACCTTAAGAATCCTGACCCCATAAATACAGCACAAAACACATTCCTTCACAGAACACCAAATGTAAATGTTCTGTGATCCCAGTTAACATCACCCTGAAATGCCTCAGGAGTAACAGAAAAGCTTTGAACTTTGAAATCAAGTATTCTAATTAGAAAAGTAGCTGTAGTTTGGCAATTTGTTTCTACTTCTACTGTAAAGTTATCCTCAATTAGAGTCAGAAAAAAAGCAGGAAAAAGTCTGTTGTGCCATGATATATTCTTAAAAGGTACATTATCACTTGTTTTTAACAAGCATTATTTTCAAACAAAATATTTAAAAAATGTGAGGTTGTTGATATGGTGATAAAAGAGCACCTGAAACTTCTGGTCTAAAAGTATTCAAGTTTCCTTGGGTGGGGAGGAGAATTACTTTCAGAAAACAATATGCATCTTAATTCCTATCTGAGGTATGGCTCATTAGGTAGTAAGTTTCCCTGAACAAATGAAAACATACCCATAAAGTCCACCAAACAGTACTATAAAGGAAGAGAGGTTTTTAAAAATCACCTAGAAACAGGAAGAAGGAAGACATACTACATACCCTCAGGTCTTCCTGTACTGTCTGTGCTATGTCTGCAGGTGCTGGGGAAGAACTCTTCTGGGCATCCTCAGGAGCAGTTTCTTCCAACACTGGCTCAGACTTTTCCTCTTGGATTTCAGAAACAGGTTCTTGTTCCGGTTCTGGTTCAGGATCAGGCTCTGGTTCAGCAACAGGTTCCTCTAAATGTTCTTCCAAATCATTGCTTTGGAAAATTTGAGAAACATCATTCTGCCTCCACTGATTTAGCAAGAAACTCCCAAGTATTTATTAACTATAGAGACCTGAACCAAAAAATAGCTCCCTGTCTCCAAAAAAAGATCTGAGTATTAAACCAAGACAACTCCTTAGAAAAGCATTCAATGAGCAAATCAGATTTGCTAAATTCTCCTAAGCAAATACATCAAAAACAGATCAAAATGAACCAAATCGTGGTTTCTGTTACAATCCTGAAACTATCACAATTCACTTAGCTAACCACACATACAAAAAGACTAACAGCTTGTGGGGAAGGGGAAAAGAGTTGTTCAAAGGTTACATTTTACTTTTGCAAGATGAAAAGTTCTAGAGACCTGTTGTACAAATATTTGCATATAGTTAACATTACTACTCTGGGGCGGCACCTGGGTGGCTCAGTCAGTTAAGCGTCCCACTCTTGATTTCAGCTCAGGTCATGATCTCATGGCTTTGTGGGTTTGAGCCCGGCATGGGGCTCCGGCTCCGTGCTCACAGAGTGGAGCCTGCTTGGGATTCATTCATTCATTCATATTCATTCATTCATTCTCTCTCTCTCTCTCTCTCTCTCTCTCTCTCTCTCTCTCTCTGTCCCTACCTGGCTTGCACTGTCAAAATAAACAAACTTTAAAAAGGAAAAAACAAATATTACTACACAGTGCACTTAAAAATGGTTAACAAGGTAAAATTTGTATTACGCGGTTTTTAACATCAAAAAAAACCTCTCAGAACTTTAAAAAAAAATCACACCAGTAATTCTTGAGAAAGAAGTTATGATTCAGAAGACTTCTTCTTAAACCTTCCAGGAATGTTTGTTAATGCTGCAAATGATTTCCCCCTGAAATTCTAATTGCAGGTTTGTGGTGGGACAACAGATCTTTTTCAACTTGCAACCCAGGTGAGTAATGTGGTTAGTTTGTCACCACACCTGGAGAAACACGAAAACATCCTTTAAGTACTAAGTACTAAGAGTTTCATATCAGATGACAAGTAAATATTTCTATTCCTATCATATTTCTGTTCCGTTGCAGATTAAAAAAAGTTTAAGATATAGTCACACATTTAGTGTCTGAGTTAATGAAATTATTTAATTCATGTCTGAATTTCTATCAATTTATGCTTGATCTCTAAATTAAGTCCTTGAATATATTTATTCCCCACAAAGCACTTAATGCAATGCCTTGATGTGTTAAATACTTGATAAGAAATCCCCCAAATCAGGGGCACCTGTCTGTCTCAGTTGGTAAAGCATGAGACTCCTGACAGAGGTTGTGAGTTCCAGCCCCATGATGGGTATGGAGATTTACTTAAAAATAAAATCTTTGAGGGGCACCTGGGTGGCTCAGTTAGTTAAACGTCCAACTTGACTTCAACTCGGGTCACGATCTCAGGGTTCCTGGGTTCAAGCCCCACATTGGGCTCTGTGCGGACAGCATGGAACCTGCTTGGGATTCTCTCCCTCTCTCTCTGCACCCTGACCCCTGAGCTTATGCTCTCTCTCCCTCTCAAAAAAATAAATAAACAAACATTTTTAAAAAATAAAATAAAATCTTGGAGGAAAAAAATAATCCCAAAATCTATTTTTCACTTATGGCCAAGAAAAAAATGAAACCAAAAAGCAACTGATGGATACTATTTAAGTAAGTTCTCATTGTGCAATAGGAATTAAAACAAGTTATAACATTTTTGTTAGCTCAGAGATACCAAAAGCAAAACCTTTCTTTTAGGAAATTAGTTATTTTCAGAGATAATTCTGAGAATATACGACTGCCCTCCAACAAAGGGAAAGACTAGACAACCCAAATTCTCATGCAGCTCTGGACAGATAAAGTTTTTCTTACCTGACAGTCTGATCATAGAAAGTTCCAGATTCATCAGGTACTACCTCAGGTGTCTGCTGTCTTTCTTCAGGTTCCTCTACCTCTTCCTCAGATTCTAAATGAGTAAAGAAACAAAGTAATTTGTGCTTAATTCTCAAATACAACTGACCCTTAAACAAGACAGGTTTCAACTGTGTGGGTCCACTTATATGTAGATTTTTCTCATTAAATACAGTACAGTACTGTAAATGGATTTTCTCTTCCTTATGATTTTAATAACATTTCCTTTTCTCTAGCTTACTTTAAGAATACAGCACATAATACATTTAACATACAAAATACATGTTAATCGACTTATGTTATCAGTAGTTTCCAGTCAACAGTAGGCTATTGGTAGTTAACAAGTTTATAGAGAGTCTAAAGTTCTATGCAGATTTTTGACTGGGGGGGGGGGGGTTAGCACCCCAACACTCATATTGTTCAAAGGTCAACATTATATTCATTTTTACAGTGTTCATCACCATCAAAAAAGTAGTGAGTGGGGGGATGAGTTAAATAGGTGATGGGGATTAAGGGGTACACTTGTACTGAGCACCTAACGTTATATGGAAGTGTGGAATCACTACAGTGTACACATGAAATTAATATTACACTGCATGTTAACTGGAATTTAAATAAAAACTTTAAGAGAAAAAATGAAATAAAAACATATATATAGAAAGTAAATAAAACACAGAAATTTGGTAAAATCATGGGAAAAGCTGTAAGGACAGAATTAAGGCTAATGTAGTGGCTGGGTTAAGAATAAGAACATGTAATCTGAGGTCATTTTGAGGCCCATAATCCAATGCAGGCTCTACCACGTAACTAGCTATATACAACATCAGGCAAATTACTGCTCTGTGTCTCAGTGGCCTCATCTATAAAATGAGAACAGTACTTAAAGTACTTATCTATAAGGCAGTTGTATTATACAATAAATATACAGTACTTAAATTTTTATTTCAGCCATATAAGAAGTACTGATATACTAATTATTATTAGTGTTTAGAGACCATTCTTCAGGTGTCTCTCATGTTTCTTCTGCACATCTTACAACTAAGGCAATGGCTACCTTTTGCTCCAGACTATCCTTTAGAAATATTTATACAGCAGCCTCAGAAAAGCGTCTCCCTCCAGAGCAAAGGGTAGGCACTTACTCCCTATTGTAAAAGATTATGATCCTTGAACTTAAGGTTCTACTCTTGCAATGCACCCTGCTACAATGCAGGTGTCGTGCAGTTCATGAGATCTACCATTGTTGCAGTGAGTAATTACCTACTACTGACTTTGGAGTTTTAGGTCTTCCGTGAAGCAGGTTGACCTGTTAGATTCGAGTAGGTTAAAAACTCAGACATTCCCCTGTCTTGACAATTAGAAGTTATTAATAAAGAATACAGAGTATAATAAACACACTCAAGAAACCCATACTCTCTTCAGGTCAACCTGATGCCATCAAAAAAAAAAATTTAGACAAGTAACTTACCCTCCTGAGGCTCAGTGACAAAGCCACCAAAGACCTCATCTTGGTATCTGAAGATATCATTGTGAACGTAGAACTTATTTGCAACAGAGCCCTGCAATGCCAACAAAAACTTTTCATTTATTCAGATTTTCACCAAAAGCCAAATCACCCTACACCAATGGTTCTCTACTAAGAGCAATATTGCACCACCCAGACACATCTGGCAATGTCTGAAGATACTTCAGTTTTCACATGGGAGAGTGCAACTGAAAGCTATTGCTTGAGTAGAGGGCAGGGATGCTGCTGAACATCCTACAATGCACAGAACGGCCAGCCACAACAAAGAATTATCTGGTCCAAAATGTTACTAACATATAATGCTCTGCATTATAGCCATTAAAAACTACACTCAAATATATTGCTCCCTTAAAATACCACCAGATGGACAGCCAAATACTAGTAAAGTACGTAACATGTCACCACCTCAAATCTGAACAGTAACTACTTTTACCAACTGCAGCACGTACTTAAAATTCCTTAAATCTGTATCCAAGAATATTTATTGATATAAACACTCAACAGTGCTACAGCTGAAAAGGTCTGCCTAGAAGACCACACCAGAGTATAAATCCAACTATGTCATTAACTATTCAAGCTCCAACACTGTCTCTTCATCTACATTTAAAAAAAAGGGGGGGGGGGGGATATCACATCTTCTATCTACGTAGGAACTTTGGATATTAAATGAGACAGTTCATATAACAATGCATTATACAAGGTAACGTTAGATTCTTCCTCTTTAATAGGAAAAGGAAATTTAAGCAAACTTAAAATAATTCTTAATCATATCCCATATGACTCTGTATAGTTAGAAATTCATCAAGTTTTATACTACAGATAATCTAAGCCATCCTCTAAAACTCATGACTAAAATGAAACACGTTAATTTCTCAAAAAGACAACTGAGTTATTATTCAAACAGTAGGATGACAGGGGTTTTAGATTCATTATTTCTGAACAGAAAATTATCTTTTATTCATTCATTCATTCATTCATTCATTCATTTATTTATGGGGGACAGAGAGAGAGAAAGAGAATATTCCAAGCAGCCTCCACGCTGAACGTGGAAGTCCAACACAGGGCTCAAACCCACAAACCATGAGATCATGACCTAAGCCAAAATCAAGAGTCGGAACTTAACCAACTGAGCTACCCAGGCTCCCTGAACAGAAAACTATCTTAAGGGTAATGTTAAAGAAAACATCTAATCAGCAGGTCCCTATTGAGCCACTTCCACATGCGTATGCAGATAGGCTTCCTGACTTTGTTCAGTGTGCACCAGTCAGGAAGACAGTACAAGTGCAAACTCTTCAACATAAACCCGTGGCTCCTTTCATGATAAGCAGGAAAAGAAACAGGGCTCCCTGAAGAAAACAGCAGATTCTAGAACTGGGGCTGGGGCTGGGGCTAGGACTAGGGCTAGGGCTAGGGCTGGAGCAAGGAGAGTATCAAATGAGCCTGAAACATCTTGTGCCACAAAAGTTATAAAGTGCTCCCCCTGCCAAAAACAAACAAATAGATAATGGTACTGTAGTTAAGAAAGAGTATTCCTGGGGCGCCTGGGTGGCTCAGTCGGTTAAGCATCCGACTTCAGCTCAGGTCACGAACTCGCGGTCCGGTCCGTGAGTTCGAGCCCCGCGTCGGGCTCTGGGCTGATGGCTCAGAGCCTGGAGCCTGCTTCCGATTCTGTGTCTCCCTCTCTCTCTGCCCCTCCCCCGTTCATGCTCTGTCTCTCTCTGTCTCAAAAATAAATAAACAAAAAAAAAAAAAAGAGTATTCCTTACGCTTAGGAAAAATGCTCACTGAAGTATCTGAGGATGACTAGGCATGATGTCTCCAACCTACTTATAAATGGTTTTGAATTAAAATGACAGGTAAATAGAAAAAGCATTACTAATGTACAGGCAAGTGTTGGCAATGGCTCTAGGTAAGGAGTATGTATGAGGTATTGTACTATTATTACAACTTTTCTGTAAGCTTGAAATTTCAAAATAAATACTTTCTAAAAAGATTTGTACAACCTTTCGTGGTTTGTTTCTTCATACCTCAGGAGCAAGGACAAATGTCTGCATGAATCTCCTCAAAGCCTGGTTGTTATTGGAGAGCAACCCCATCACCTGGACCACCACCCCATCATTCAGAGTGGCATGAGCATCAACATGGCGAATCTTAGTGTGGCAATTGGTAAAGTTTTGTGACATGACTTTCCTATGGATTTCCTAAAGAATCAAGGGAAGAGTTAATGACTTAAAATTTACAATCTCCAACAAAAACAAGTTTTTAATACAAGTAGAGATAATCTGCATGTTTAAATTACAAACTACACAGACCCTAATTTGCCTTAGAACAGGATATCCCCAGTGACCGCCTTGAGCTTTTTAAAACTGTCCTGAATTGACATACCTAAAAAAGGTTTACAGTAAATGAGAATGATCCCTGTGCTAAAACCAATTACCTCCTAACAGAAAATTTTCAGAACAAATTATTCAAAATAAGGAAATCTGACACCCTAAGCTTTTCAATGGCTTTACCAAATAGGTACTGAACACCAAAACTGCTAAAAAGAAATTGAAAAACTTCGTCTTTAAATATCAGCAAATCTGTTACGTATGTACCTGCCTCAATATGGGTTATTTTCTAGCCGTGTAACAGCCTACACAAAGCTTGGGATGCTTACTTTCTGTCCATAAACCGCATCTGCTGGCTTTCCATTTGAATCCAATCCCCCGTGGACATAAGAAGAGTTCTTTCCATAAAATCTGTAAAACAGAGAGATAATTTACTTGTCAGGTGCAAGCATCCTAAGCCTTGATATTTATTTTTCATGTTTGGTATCTATTTGCCTCACTGGCAGAATCTTGGAAACAAGGTGTTTTTCTTTTTCATTTTTGTATACAATCAGAGATCTACTCCCTACATGTCACTCAACATTTGCTGAATAGAAATAGATTTGGTCAATGAGGCAGAACACTTTACAAGTCATAAGCTCCAGATTTCAGAGTAGGATGATTGTGTTGGGAAAGATCTTGTAGTTCATGTCAGGAAGGCTACTTAGAATAAAACAAGTTCCTGTTTTCACTCAAGAAGAAAACAGGCAGCTTTAATACAGATGAGGACATCTACACTATCCCGTAAGCTTACAAAGTCTAAACCTTTTATATCTGAGAATGCATGTGAGGGGATTCCATTAAAAAATCAGTAATTTAACAACAAAAACAAAACCAGTAACTCCTGCAGGTGAGGTTGAAGAGTAATTTTTAACAATTCTTGCTGATGCATTAAGAGCTTCAGACTTTAATTCCCCATAGCTTGAATTCACCTATACCCTCAATTGCTTTGTTTTTTCATTGTAACACTGGATCGGGGGAAAAAAAAATACTGGATCAGAAAAGCCAGATGCAGACACAAAGATACCCCAAAAAGTGCCCCAACCCAGAAATAACTGCTATTAGAATTTCTTGATAACTGGGGCGCCTGGGTGGCTCAGTCAGTTGAGCATCGGACTCTTGATTTCGGCTCAGACCATGATCTCACGGTTCATGGGTTTGAGCCCCACATCTGCATGGATAGTCTAGGGCTTCCTTGGGATTTCTCTCTCTGCCCTTCCCCTGCTCACTCGCATCTTCTTTCTCAAAATAAATAAACTTAAAAAAAAAAAAAAAAAAAAGAATTTCAGGGCGCCTGGGTGGCTCAGTCAGTTAAGCATCTGACTCTTGATCTCTGCTCAGTCAGATCTCACAATTCTTGCGTTTGAGCCCCCATCGGGCTCTGCACTGATGGTACCAAGCCTGCTTGGGATTCTGTCTTTCTCTGCCCCTCCCCTGCTTGTGCTTTCTCTCTCAAAATTAATAAATATTAAAAAAATTTTTTTCAAATTAAAAAGAATTTCTTGCTACCTATACTACCTACAGATATGCAATTTGTCACAAATGAACCCATACATATCATTCTACATCCTGATTCTGTCCCTCTCTGGCCCCTCAAATAGGACAGTTTTGGGCCCACAGGTACCCTAAGTCTACCCTGCAAATTTTAAAGTTATTAAAAGGCTGGGGCGCCTGGGTGGCGCAGTCGGTTAAGCGTCCGACTTCAGCCAGGTCACGATCTCGCGGTCCGTGAGTTCAAGCCCCGCGTCAGGCTCTGGGCTGATGGCTCAGAGCCTGGAGCCTGTTTCCGATTCTGTGTCTCCCTCTCTCTCTGCCCCTCCCCCGTTCATGCTCTGTCTCTCTCTGTCCCAAAAAAAATAAATAAACGTTGAAAAAAAAAATTAAAAAAAAAAATAATAAAAATAAAGTTATTAAAAGGCTACACATCTGCCAGTGCATCAGTTCAATGCTGGCTAATCCACTTTTCATTACAGGTAAACATCAGAGATATCAGAGTTTGGTTCCAGATCAGTGCAATAAAGAGAATATTGCAATAAATGGAGTCAAATAGGCTTTTTGGTTTTCCAGTGCATATAAAAATTATGTTTACACTACACCTTTGTCTATTAAACGTGCAACAGTATTTCTACTACAATGTAAGCAATGTAAGCAATGTACATACCTTAATTAAAAAACACTTTGTTGCTTAAAAAAAAAAATGCTAACCATCATCTGCACTTTCAGGGAGTCCTAATCTGTCTATTGGTGGAGGGTCTTGCCTCGATGGATGGCTGCTGACCAGGGTGGTGGTTGCAGAAAACTGGGGTGGCTGTGCCAATTTCTTCAAGTTAAGACAACAATGAAGTTTCTTCCACCAATTAACTTTTCCTTTCACTAAGGACTTTCTGTAGTGTGTGATACTGTTTGACAGCATTTTACCCACAGTGGAACTACTTTCGAAATTGGAGTCAATCCTCTCAAATCCTGAGAGCCACTGCTTCATCAACTCAAGTCTATGTAATATTCTTTTTTGTTGTTACTCCCAACAATCTTCACAGCATCTTCAGCAGTAGATTCCATCTTAAAAAAAAAAAACACTTCTGGGGCGCCTGGGTGGCTCAGTCAGTTAAGCGTCCGACTTCAGCCCAGGTCATGATCTCACAGCTGGTGAGTTCAAGCCCCACATCGGGCTCTGTGCTGACAGCTCAGAACCTGGAGCCTGCTTCGGGTTCTGTGTCTCCTCCTCTCTCTGCCCCCCCCCCCCCACTCATGCTCTATCTCTCAATAATGAATAAACATAAAAAAATTTTTTTAATTAAAACATTTTAAAAAACACTATCTTTGCTCATCTTTAAGAAGCAACTCCTTATCTGTTAACATTTTATCATGAGACTGCAGCAACTCAGTCACATCTTCAGCCTCCACTTCTAATTCTAGTTCTCTTTATATTTCCACCACACCTGCAGTGACTTCCTCCTCTGAAGTCCTGAACCCCTCAAAGTCATCCACGAGGGCTGGGATCTTCTTCTCAACTCCTGTTCATCTTGATATTTTGACATCTTCCCATGAATCACGTCCAGTATAAAGCTGTTTCATCTACACTGAAAATCTATTATTGTCACCACCTACCTTATCTAGATTTTCTGGATGGCTTGCTGCAGCTTCTACATCAGCACTTGCTGCTTCACCTTGTACTTTGATGTTACGGAAACAGCTTCTTCCCTGAAACCTCATCAACTAACTTGTACTAGCTTCAAACTCTTCTTCTGTGGTTTCCTCACCTCTCTCAGCTTTCATAGAATTGAAGAGTTAGGTCCTTACTCTGATCAGGCTTTGGATTAAAGGAATGTTGTGGCTTATTTGACCTTCCATCCCACTACTCAAAGTTCCTCATATCCACAATAAGGCTGCTCTGCTTTCTTATCATGCATGTGTTCACTGGAGTAGCACTTTTCATTTCAAAAACGTTTCCTTTTTACTCACAATTTAGCTAATAGGCCAAGAGGCCTAGCTTTTGGCCTATCTCAGCTTTCAACATTCCCTACCAAGCTACTTATGGCTTTTGATGTGAAGGGACAGACAAGTGACTCTTCCTTCCACTTAATACCTAATTAAAGCCATTGTAGGGTTAAGTTAACTGGCCTAATTTGAATACCACTAAGTCTCAGAGAATAGAAGGCCCAAAAAGAGGGAGAGAGATGGGGAACGAGTCAGTGTAAGAGTCAGAAGACATACAACATTTATTGAACATTAAGTTCATGGTCTTACATGTGTAGGCATATGCCATAAAACAATTATAATAGTACCAACAAAGGTCACTGATCACAGATTACCATTAAAAAATATAATAATGAAAAAGTTTGAAATATTGTGAGAATTAGCAAAATGTTGACAAAGACACAAAATGAGCAAATACTGGAAAAATGGCACCAATAAACTTACTAGACTGAAGATTGCCACAAACGTATAACTGCCAAAAAACACAGTATTTGCAAAGCACCATAAAGTGAAACACAATAAAATGAGATACGCTTGTATGTATGTTGTACTTCAAAATAAAATGTGAAAAAAAAAAAGGTCTTGAGTCAATAAATGTATCGACAAGGACTATATTAATTTCACTTAGTTCTCCTAAGTTTTATGTATTAATTTGAGAGAGTGAGAGCAAGCAAGAGCAGGGGAGAGGCAGACAGGGAGAGCAAAAAATCCCAAACAGGCTCCCCGCTGACACTGATGAACTGTGAGATCGTGACCTGAGCTGAAATCAAGAGTAGGATGCTTAACTGACTGAGCCACCCAGGCACCCCTTGCTCCTTTTCAAAGTCCAAAGTTACCTAATCTCTGAGGACATAGAAACAAATTTTGACATAAAACACAAAAAGAAAAAAGGGAAAAAAAACATGTGAAAACCTGTTCAATCACTTGAGTCATGTCAACACCAGATTTGTTTTTAATTTTCTATTTTTTTGAGAGAGAGAAACAGAGAGAGAGAGAGAGAGAGAGAGAGAGAGAGAGAGAGAGAGAGAGAGAGAGAATGAGAGGGGGAGGGGCAGAGAGAGGAGATACACAATCTGTGAAGCAGGCTCCAGGCTCTGAGTTGTCAGCACAGGGCCTGACGCTGGCCTGGAACTCATGAACCACAAGATCATGACCTGAGCCAAAGGTGCTTAACCGAATGAGCCACCCAGGCACCCCAACACCAGCAAATTTTTAACAGCTTACATCCTTACCTGCAAAATAAAGTTAACTACCTAATAATGTCTTACTAAAAGGTTTTAGTAAAGATCAATAGGAAACAGGTGAAAGCAGAAAATTGTAAACTCTCAAAAATATATATATTTTCCATTTTCACAACAAGGACTCAAATTTATAAATTTTCTTTTTCACCCAATAAGGACGTGATATCCAATATGCAAGCTGGTCAAAGTAACGAGGGAAATAGTCTGGTCCAGCAAACACACATTTTGGCATCTCTAAGAAATTATTCTAACAAGTCTATAAATCAACCTGTATATTTATAGCTTTGTATAATGCTGGACTGTTTGTAAGAAGAAATAATGGAAGCAACCAACAAATTCACCACCGGGGATTAAAAGATGCTATATATCTCTATAAAATAAAAAATACGTGAATACTAAAATTAATATGATACATGTACTACCCTTATGAGATGACCCCAAATTATCAAGTGAAAAAACTAAGACAGTATGTTAAAAATGTTTGCATATACAAAGAAAAATTGTAAACATGGTTTTACTAGAGCTTTTTGTGTTTATTTCATAAACTGTTAATTTACAAGCCTATACCACATTTCCAAGTTACCCTAATTTTTAAAAGCACATGGACACAAAAATGTTACTGTAGGAATAGTCTTCAATACATTCTTACAAAATATTCATGATTCACCAAAAAACACCATAAAAACAGAAACAAAAGCATAAATACCATATTTTTACATTTTCAGCCATGATTTTTCTGATAACGTGTAAGTTTAGGTGACTTAGTCTAATTTCTTTATACTTGTATATTCTACTTAAAAATTTAATTTTAATAGCCATCATTTATTGGCTCTTATGTACAAAGCACATATATATGCAACAAGTCTACAAAGTGCATGACAAGAGACTCTAAGGATAAGTAGCTACATACTAAAAAACATTAGACCATGCATCGTTAAAAAAAAAAAAACAAAAAAACCAAAAAGCTTTACCTGTGTAGCATGTCTGGGGCCTGGTTCAGCAGCGTGTAATACTGCCTCACAAATTCCCGCCCGACCAGCAGGGGACTAGGCTTCTCCATAACCATTGCTTTGGTCAATTCAACCTGGAAAAAAATGTTGAAGATGTTCAACTTGAAAGATCAAGTACACAGGGGAAAAATGGCAGGGGAAAAAACTGAATTATTTAGCTAAAACCAACTCAAAGACAAGACACTTTAGCAATTCTTGGTTTTAAAAAATAAGCATAAGAATAAAACCCCCACAGACCAGGTTAGATTTTTATCCAAGTTTATTGTAATCTGATGAATTCATTATTATTCTCAAAAATTAATTTCTTTAAAATGATTATAAGAACTTCAAAGGTACATATTTCCAGCATGTACCTTATCATAATTTCTCTGAATTTTTTTTAATGTTTATTTTTGATGTTTTGAGAGAGAGACAAAGTGCAAGTGGGATAGAGGCAGAGAGAGGGAGACACAGAATCCGAAGCAGGCTCCAGGCTCTGAGTTGTCAGAGCCTGATGAATTAATGTTTATTTCTGAGAGAGAGACAGACAGAGTGTGAGCAGAGGAGGGGCAGTGAGACAGGGAGACCTAGAACTCAAACTGGGCTCCAGGCTCCACGCGGTAAGCACAGAGCCTGACGCAGGGCTCGAACTCACGAACTGTGAGATCATGACCTGAGCCAAAGTCGGACCCTTAACCGACTGAGCCACCCAGGCACCCCTCTCTAAATTTCTAAACCCAATTAAGAGTGTTCCACTTCTAAGATTACAAGCACATTCTTATTTGTTGCAATACTAGATTCAAGGGTGATAAATATAGCTCTGACATACAGGAGGCACATGTGATCACATTTTTAGTCAGTATCAGGGAAAACTTCTAATATCTTTAAGAGAAACCATAAAAATCTAAAAATGCTATGCTTAGTTCATTTCTTGATGAAACCAAATATAATCTGAAAAAGGGTGAGCTAACAAAATGTTTTTTTTACTCAAAAAAATTATCTACCACCTCAAAGTCCTCACAATGACAAAGTTAGTATCTTTTGAGTATTAAGAAAGGCAGCAAACACTAAGTCCTCAATTATTATTATCAAAATAAAACTTTTTGGGAAAAATATCTGGTAGGAGATAATCCAACTTTTCATTTGAGGAATAAAATCATCCTCAAATTAAACATACAGGCAAACACATACGTACAGATCAATTACAGTAAAAAAGGCAAGACATTTTATTTCAGTTTTCTCAAAGGACAGGCAAAACAATTTGATTGGTTAATTCCTGAACAATTTGTGGACATATGTTTATCTTCATCTAGTGCATCTGCCATTATCCTTTTATCTTAAAAAGTTTGAGAGAGAGAGCGCGCGTGCACGCGAGAGCGAGCATGCGCACGTGGGCACACGAGCAGGGAAGGGGCAGAGAGAGAATCCGAAGCAGGTTCCAAAGCTGTCTACACAGAGCTGGGCATGGGGCTCGAACTCGCAGAATGTGAGATCATGAACTGAGCCGAAACCTAGAGCCAGACACTCAACTCAGTCACACAGGCACCCCTGCGTTATTCTTGAATATCTGTCCAATTTACTACCTGTTTCACTGAAACCTAAGAAATTAGTTCAAGGCCAGTCCACATTTTCCCCAGATTACAGGCACTAGATCAATACAGAATACCTTCCTAGTCATACTGGAGAGTAGTTTACCTGTAGGCATGGTTACTAGAGTATCAGTAAAAAGAATTTGGATCCTGGGTCTTAAACAAATAGACTAAACCAGAATGAGAAATTGCTGTAATTTTCCCTGGATCATAGTCAAACAAAAAAAAAAAGAAAAAAAAAAAGAAGAAGATAATTTCAGATGTTCTTACTGATCCTAAATTCTTCAGAACTTCAAAGTTACAGTTGGACGTGAGATCACGTCATATAACTTGTGGTTTTCAAGTTTTAAGATTTCCCATTACTATGGTACTATTACTATGATCTGATGTAAACCAGATCAACTACACTTAAAAAAATTTTTTTTAAATGTTTTTATTTCTTTTTGAGACAGAGACAGAGAGGAGAGAGACAGAGTGAGAGGGAGACACAGAATCCAAAGCAGGCTCCAGGCTCTGAGCTGTCAGCATAGAGCCCAACGCGGGGGCTTGAACTCATGAGCTGTGAGACCATGACCTGAGCTGAAGTCAGATGCTTATCTGACTGAGCCACCCAAGCACCCTTCCACCTGAATTTTTAATGGAAGGGCTTACTCTAGGCAAAGTCAAAAGAGCAAAATATCTTATGATCTGCGTAAGAATGCATATGGAACTCTCATACAAATCACTAAAATAAAGAATAACCCAAGAGAAAAACAGGCAAAGGAAATGGAAGACCCAATTCTCAGGAAAGTAAATGGGCAAGAAATGATAAACTAAGTAACCAATAAAATGCAAACTAAAACCTATCACTTCTCACAGAAGATCCCCTGAAATATTAAAATATCAGTCAATGTTCAACACTGTCAAGAAGTTGGGAAAAGAGAACCGGCAAAGCTGAAGAAATGCCAACTGCTGCCACCACAGTGGAGAAGTTATCTAATAAAATCAACAATGCTCCAATGAATCCAGCAATCTTTTCTAGACACATACACAAGAGAAACACCCATAGGCACAAGAGATAAAGCGAGAAATTAACTGCCACCCTATTTCTGAAACATAACACAAATAACCTATGCTATCTGTCAAACAGGAAATGGATTAGGGTGCAGTTTATACAGATCATTTAAACACTGTATCTAAGATAATCACATGGGGCACTGACAAGATTGAAAAGCAGCACTATTTATAATTATGCCAGGTTAACTGGAGTGAATTAGGGCTGTCCCTAGGAAACCAAGACATAAAGTCATCCTATTTATAGTGGTCAAAGTCAGCATGAAATAGATCTCAAAAACAATGTTAAAATGAAAAGTCAGTTGCTGAGTACGTACTGTATAATAGCTTTTAAACTTTTAAAAGTGTTTTTAGTATACACAAAACATTAGATATTGTTCATAGTACTTTTCTACTTATGAAAAGCTTTATTAACATTATGCTGTCATATACAGTACACAATAAATACTTTAGTCCTAACTTTGAAGTATTTGTTACTTCCATTTGATCAGATTTTCTTCTTTTAATATTTAAGGCCTAAAAATTAGCCTGATACATGGAGTATCCCAGCAGAAATTCCATTTGGACAAGAAAACCATTCAAATTATTCTGCTTATATGTAAAAATCTTACTATATGTCATCAACTGTGATACTTAGTTTATGTAAACAGATGCTTCTACTTGGTAGAATTAATTTTAAAAATACACCCATAGGAGCATAACTGATTATCTAATTTATGCTTTAAACTATAGTTTGACTGCAAATGAGGTACTTTGGAATAACTTCATCACCTATGATAACTCTTACTCCAATCTACCCTTTTGGTTTCCTTCACCTGTTTTTGTTTTTATCATGGTTTGTATTCTGCAGCCATTTCCAGTTTTTTTCTTCCAAGATTTAATTTAAATTCAAGTTAGTTAACATGTAGTATAGCATTAGTTTCAGAAGTGTATTTTCATGATTCATCACTTACATAACACCCAGTACTCATCCCAACAAGTGCCCTCCTTAATGCCCATCACCCATTTAGACCATCCCCCACCCACCTCCCTCCATCAATCCTCAGTTTGTTCTCTATAGTTAAAAGTCTCTTAGGGTTTGCTTCCCTCTGCTTTCATCTTATTTTTCCTTCCCCTATGTTCATCTGTTTTGTTTCTTAAATTTCACATTTGAACGAAATCATACGATATTTGTCTTTGACTGACTTATTTCACTCAGAATAAGGGAAAGAGCCAGGGTACGTGGGTGGCTCAGCTGGTTAAGCTGCTTGTGGGGCCTGCACTGAGCGTGGAGCCTGCTTAGCATTCTCTCCCTCCCTCTCCCTCTGCCCTTCCCTTACTTGTGTGGGCACACACACGCTCTCTCAAAAAATATATACAATAAACTTTTTCAAAATAAAATAAAAATTAAAAAAATTATGGAAAGAGCCCAAATGTCCATCGACTAATGAATGGATAAGGATGTGGTGTGTGCATACACATACACACACACACACACACACACACACACACACACACACACAAAATGGAACATTATCAGCCATCAAAAGGAATGAAATCTTGCCATTTGCAAGGACATGGAAAGAATAGAGCATTGGTATATTTATTTTTAAAATAGTCTGGAAGTAAAAACAGACAAATAGATCCATAGAACAAAATAGCTAAGGAATATACCCACATATAAAGGGACAACTGGGATTTTTAACATAAATGCAGATAATTCGGTGGAAAAAGGATGCTCTGTTCAACAAATGGTGGAAGAATTGCATATCCATACATTGGAAAAAATGAACCTCACTTCACGCACCACATTAAGGTTACTCGAAATGGTTTTATGTAAAATCTAGAACTATAAAATCTGCATGACCTTGGGTTGAGCAAAGATTCTAGTTACACTGAAAACATAATCTATATGAACACTGATACTGTAGATTCTGTAAAACTTTCTGCCCTGCAAGACACTTTTAAGAGAATGAAAACACGAGCTAGACTGGGGGATAAATATTTCAAAGCATATATCTGATAGGAAAACTTGTTATCTATAAGAATTCTCATAACCGAATAACAATCCCATAAAATATGAGCAAAAGATATGAAAAAACACTCCACCAAAGAAATTATTTGAATGCCAAATGAGCCCATGAAAAATGCTAAACATCCTTAGTAATCAAAGAAATGCAAATTAAAACCACAGTAAGGTACCACTACACCTGTCAGAACGACCAAAATAAATGCTGACCGAGGTTGGCCAGGATATACAGAAACTCTCAGGATATACTCAAAATTCTGCTGGTGGGAGCGTCAAGTGGTGCAACCACTTAAGAAAAGTTAGCCAGTTTCTTAGAAAGCTTTATTTGTAACACCCTAAAGCTGAAAACCAACCAAACATCCATCAACAGGTGAATGGATAACATTTCGGTGTATTTACAGAATATAACTTTTTTCACAAGCACATATTGTATGATACAGCTTACATAAAAATTCTAGAAAACATAGGGGGCACCTGGGGGGGCTCAGTTGGTAAAGCTTCCATCTCTTTGATTTCAGCTCAGGTCATGATCTACAGTTCATGGTATGGAGCTCCATGCCTGCTTGGGATTCTCTCTCCCCCTCTCCTTGCCCCTCCACCCCCAAGCTCTCTCTAAATAAGGAAAGAGAGAAAAACAGAGAGAGAGAGAGAGAGAGAGAGAGAGAGAGAGAGAGAGAGAGAGAGAGAAAGCAAAGAAAGAAAGAAAGAAAAAACAAGGAGTCCTACTTAAAAAAGTGATGCAAATTGTTAACTGTCAATTCTAAGTACTAGGACGTTTAAGTCGTCTTTTTGCCCTATCTTAATAATTTATCAAAAACACTAAGAAAAAAAAACACCAAGGGTTTGTGTGCACTAATATGAATATATATTAAATTATCATAAATTTTGTAGCAAGGTTATGCTATGTATTCAAACATTTGAAATTAAGGCAGTAAGAGAAACCAAAATGTTTTCCCAAAACCAGAGAAACTTTAATACAAAAGCCACTGTCTGTACTCATAGCAAGAGCAGTATCACCATCACGGGATCTACTGTTCAATCTGTTTTCTAAACTCTACACGTTTACCACCTGCACCTCCCTTTAATTCTTCCTGATAGTTCCTTGGAGAAATGGTTGACTTTAGGGCTGGGAAAGGCAAAATACAAGGTGAGCCTGAACTACCCGGTAAATAAAGAAAATGCTTTAAGGGGTGGCTCAGTCAGTTAAGCATCCGACTTCGGCTCAGGTGATGATCTCTCGGTTCGTGAGTTCGAGCCCCTCTCGGGGCTCTGTGCTGACAGCTCAGAGCCTGGAGCCTGCTTCAGATTCTGTGTCTCCCTCTCTCTGCCCCTCCCCAGCTTGAGCTCTGTCTCTCCCTCTCTCAAAAACAATTAAATTTTTTTTTTAAAAAATGAAAGTGTTTAAAAAAAAAAACCTCAGGGCAATGTTAAAAGGACACAAGAGCCAAAACTGCACCAATTTGAGCAGTGAGTAAAAAAGCAAAAATAACTTAGATAACATTGGATTACAAACCAAAGAATAAAATATCCATGGCTCCACAGTAACAAAAATAAATGCCTAAATAAAAAAATTTAATGAGTAAGAAAATAAAGTCAATAAAAAAATAAAGGGGGAAGGAGACAAAGCTGCCTTACAGAAGAATTTCAAACAGAGGGAACAAAGGAAATAAAGAATCACCATTACACTAAGATAATAGCCACAAGCAAGATCCAGTAATAAATGCTATAAGGAACCTTTAAAGAAACATATTAACATATGCTAAGAAACATAGAAACAAATTAACATATGCTTAAGAAACCTTTAAGAAACATAGCTAACATATATTAGCATAAATTTGAAGTGTCTCCCCCCCCCAAATATTTAGTAATTACAATAATAGCTTTAATACATAGCTAATTTATGTCCACAAATTCTGATTCTCCTCTTCCTTGGGGACTGGTTTTTAACAAAGAAAACAAGGGGAAAAATCCTAACCTGGTAGACACCACTTAATCGACCAAGGTTAAATTCAACCAGTACATTATGTACCCCTTGATGTGATAAGGTTAAGTCACCTCTGTATTCTTCCCCCAAATCCATAACCTCAGTCTACCTATAACACCAAGTGTACCCAAATTTAGATCAAGTGTCAAGGTCATAAAAGACAAAGAAAGAAAAGAAACTGTGACAGATCAGAGAGAGAGACTCAAGAGACTGCAATGTGTTATCTCAGATTGGATCCTGGAACAGATAAAGGACGTTAGTGGAAAAACTAAGGAAATCTAAGGGCAATCATTTCGTTAATAATATTTTATTAAACATCAATTTCTAGCTATCTCAAACTCAAGTTTTCTCAAAAGAAAAAAACTTCAAAAGGAACTGAAAAAAACTAACAATTTACTAGCTTTTCTTGGTTTTTTAACATCCATCCATTCCCCACTCCAAAGTTAAAAGCTAATCTGCTGGACTTATAATTGGGCAACAGTCTACGTTCTTTCTCAGTGAGGTGAAAAAACACTTTATGGTTAATACTACTGCCTCATCTATGAAATTCCTGAAAACATGAATTTCCCATCCTTTAGATTTCACAAATCACAGAGCAGGCTCAGAGAGTCCATGAACACAGGGTATACTTGAGTCACAGCCTTAAAAAGCCTGGAAAGGTTTTGGACTCCAGATTCTGAATCCTACAAACTTTTTTGAATAAGGAAATAGCTACACTCTACAGTTCACTGCTAGACATATAAGCTTTACGAAACAGACAACTTTTTGGGTTTCAGAGCCTCAATTCCCTTTGTAAGTAAAAACATAGGACTACTAAGACACATAAAAGCACTTTTAGAATATATAAAGGGCTATACAAATACACAATGATGCTGTTAAGTAGCCATTTAACATCCCCAGAGTTGCAGTGTGCCCCATCTAGGAAGCCACTTTCTCTGAGCCATCTCTAGCATTTACTTTTTTAAATACCTGAAACACAACAAGCTGAGCAGCTGAACAATAGTACAACATGACAAACTGCCAGAGGATGAAAGGGGAAATCAATTCATCTAAAGACACTAAGGCCACAATCTGTGAGAAAAATGTTTTAATTACTTTGTTTTATAAAGGCCATTCTTCATGTGCAGATTATTCCTGGCTCTTCACCATTATCACCTGGCTTGCAATTCAGCTTTCCCCACCCAGGCCAAACAGGGTGTCCAAGGATACTTAAAAAAAAATAAACAGGTGAGTTTTCAGATTTGAAAAACATAATAAACCTAGTTAACCACCAGTGTGATCAGCAACTACAAGTGAGATTACAGTTGCTGAATCTAAATTTAACTCCATGGCTGGAAGGGCAGTGTTGCAACTAAAGGTTTTTCCTACTAGCTATGAACTGACTAGCCAGGGGAGGGGGGGAAGCAGTTTTTAAACCTACTTACTCTGACAATTCTCTTTGCAAAAGAACACACAATGCATGTGTGAATTCTGAAATATCATTAAAAAAAAAAAACCAATCTAATTACAAAATGTTGAACGATCAAGGAGGTAATTAAACTGGCAAAAAGAAAAAATTGGTTTTGGTCACAAATTCAGGCTTTATATTAAATTTCATCTTTTAACATTGCCCCAACCATCCTAAGAACCACATACAATTCATAAACCTATAAAAATTTAAGTTTAAGGCATGAACCTATAAAAATTTAAAACTAACCTCTACCCTTTACTTTCTATGCTAAGTACTAAAAGAACAAAATAATAATGTAAATTACAAGGAAAGAAGAAAGAAAAAAGAAAAAACGACCGCAAGTAGGTCAGCAACAAACATTACCAAATCTTCTGATGCACCCTTAGCAGACTGTCAGCTGAGAACAGCCAACTGAATGTGAGTTAAAGAACAAAGAAGTGCCTACTTTTCTATCAGTTAGAAGCACAAGAGCTTAGACACACAGGATTTAATAACAAAAGTAACGTGACTTGGCTGGGAAGAAGGGAGGCTCACCAGCCTTGTATTATCACAATTTGCTTTGTTTGTTCCTAATAAACGCACGCACAAGAGATCAACCAGGCTACCAATCTGTAAAATACCTCGGTTTTCATATTCCTGACCAACTGATAACCATTCGCCTGAGGCAAAGAACAGGTTAAGAAATACTTGAAAGAGAAACAAAAGTTTCTCTCAATGCATAAGGATATTTCATTCTGATACATTCTACTCCCAGCAGTGATAACCATCAGCTGGATTTAAAAAACTAACAGTTTCTATGTCATGTTTTAACATTTGAAACCTAATGCTAACTCAACAGGCAACCCCAACTAAATAAAGTTAACTAAAATGGCTACATGAGAAGGCCAGTTCTAAGTAAAACAATGTTACATTCTAAAGCAATCTGTTATTTATGGCAACATCAACAAAAAACTAGGCCATACAGTATTTTGATTTATCTATTGCTACTTTCTGTTAACAAACATGCAAAGTACTGGGAAATGGAAACACTTACAAATATTGATTCTTTGTAGTTTTTTAATTTCCTAACAAGGATGTAAATTATGTATTCCCTCCTGCTACAAAAAAATTCTTTAAAGACCAATCCTAAAAGCTCTGAAGGAAGGCTGAAAGCCATCCCAAGCAAAATTAATTCACAAGAGCTAGTCCCAAAACTTTTATTGTAGTTTTTTTTCTCTCAAGTAGAGATATTTGTGATGTCAAGTAATGATCTGAACCTACAACTATATTTTTTAAGTTTAGTTAGAGAGAAAGTGAGGACGAGCAGGGGAGGGGCAGAGAGGGAGAGAGAGAATCCCAAGCAGGCTCTGCACCGTCAGCGCAGAGAGGCCGAGGGGGAACTCCAACTCACCAACAGATCGTGACCTGAGCCCAAGTCCAGTCGGGCACTTAACCAACAGCCATCCAGGCGCCCCTGGACCTACAACTATTTTATTAAGCCAAGGAGCATACTGCCTTTCAAATATCGCAAACCTATACTCGTCTTTAAAGGTGTCTTCTGTATTTGCAGCATACAGACAGGAACCTAACAGGAAACGCTCAACACATGAACTGAATGCAGAGAGGCTTTCATCCGCAGAAGATCCCGACTGCCAGGTCCCGACTGGCGTAAGGGCAAGACTTCCAACACCTCTCAATCACCCGTAATTCACCTAGCACAAGCTCCAGTGGTTAAATTTACGTTTTAACCGGGCACCATCCTTTCCGTCCCAACTTCGCATCTCAACCCACGCAGGCGGGCGAGATGTGAAACTCATCGCTCTGACTCGCATTTTCTCCAACTACAAAACGAGGAAGTTAAACGATCCTCCCGAAGGTCCTTCTCAAAAGCCTGCCCCGGTGAAGACAAGAAAAAGGTTTCAAGGTCTAGACCAATTTCGGAGCCTAACTGGCTGCTGGCGGGACTTTCCCACCACCAGTATCAAATCCGAGGAGGAACACCGTCCACGTTCATTCGCACGTATTCATTCGATTCTATCCTTTTTCCGGAAGCGTGGAGGGCGGCACGTCCCTCCGTGCGAATACACGTAGAAAGGAAAGCCCAAAGCCTCTCGTGTCCTTTGTCATAATCCCACTTCCAGCCCGCGTCTCCCTGAAGCCCACAAGTGGCTCCAGTACAAACGCCAATGCACTCTTCGCAGCAGTTGGCCTCGCCAGGCTGATGCTGCTGCCCCCAGGGACCAGGGCTCCGGGGACAGCGGCGCCCAGGAGCCGCGCAGGGCGCTGGCACAAGGACGAAAGGAGGCTGCGGGACTAGGAGTCAGACGGCCCGCGGGTTCCAACCAGCACCTGCCTCTTACCGTCTGTGTGCCTCTGAGCACGCCTCTCCACCGCGGGCCCACCGAATCCACTGCCATAGGGCAAATCCCCGCACCTACCTCCTCGGATCCTCGTGGGAGCGCATGAGAGCCACACAAGTTGCTCAGCACAGCGCCTGGCACACAGTGGGGGCTTAGAAAACACAAGGGTTATTATCTCCTCTCACTATCCATGCATTCGCTGCTCCCCCTTTAACTCCCTGCGAAGCCGAAGCGCTGCACTTCTGCTTCCCGAGTCGAAAAACCCTCATCGCGCTTTCGTGTCGCCCCGCCCCAAAATAAAAGCCTCCACGGGTCCGGGCCAAACTGGAGCCCCTCGCCAGGGGAGGGAAGGCTCTGCGGGCGCGCGGGAGGGAGGCGGCGGGCGGGAAAGGCCGGCGAGACCGCCGCGCGAGGCCCCAGGCCCCCGAGATCGCTCTGGAGCCCGGGCGGCGGCCGCGGCTCGCTCTCGCCCCGCGCGGCCGTTGGGCGTGGCACGCGCACGAGGCGGCCGCGGACACGGCCACGCGCGCCGACCGGTGGGAGCGCGGCGAAGAGGGGGCGGGGAAACTCCGCGCGCCCGTGCGCCCGCCTGCGGCCGTTTGGGGGGGGTGGTGTGCACGCCTCGCGCGGCCGCCGCCGCCGCCGCCGTCGCTCGGACTTCTCCTCCCTCTCACAACCGTCCCAGCTCGTCTTCGTCCCTGGGCCGCCCCGCCCCGCCCACACCCCAGAGTACCTGCGCGGCTGAGCGGGAGAGGAACAAGCTTTGCTCCACAGCACGGCAGAAGGCAAAAACCCCTCACGCAACTGCGTCCGCACACACGCGTGCTCCGTCGCCGGTCTATATAACCGCGACTCAGCCTAACTTGTTGCGGCCAGGTCGAGCAGGCTTGTGACCAATCCCGACTGCGTCCTCCGGGCTCTTCGAGCAGCAATTGGGTACTGCCGCAGGATGAAGGCGTGGCTTTTGATTGGCTTAGACTCATGCCTATGAGACTGTGAGGATCTCGTTTCCCTAGCAACGGATTGGCATTGAGAGAGACCAATTACTTAAAGGTACGTCAAAAAGCGGGCGGGGAGTTCTTTAACCGATACCCATAGTAGCCAATAAGTGCGTGGGGCCGCTCCCATTCGATAAAATGTGTTCCCCTGGGCGGAGATCGGTTTTCCATGCAGGAGCGGTTGCTCCACAAGGTGGGGCCCGTGTACTTTGGGGAAGTAAACCCCAAGCAACTAGGAGGTGGGCGCCAGGGAGGCCAAGGGAGCCCCTGGCCAATCACAAAGCGAGAAGGCGCTGATTGACGCGGGGGTTGGACTGTGCCAAGGAGACCGAGCCCGAGGGCCTCCGTGCCCTCTGGGGAGATCCTGAGGCTCTTTCTGGCCCCAGCTTCCGTCCTCTTTCCTTTCTCTCCCCCACTTGTTGGGTCTGGCCCTGAGGCCCCTCTCCCGCCCCCTCTCCCGCCTGTTCTGCAGTTTGGTACTAGGGAAGCCAAGTGGTAAAGTTCCCGTTGTTTGGGTTTTTTCTTCTTATAGCAACTTTTTTATTTCCATACGGCCGCCTAAGGGCACTTGCTGGCTCTCACCATTAGTCAGCACTATTGTTGGACCACAGTGAAGGGAACACCGAAGGGGAAAGTAGCGGCCGTCGCGTACCTAAGATCGTGTAAAAAGGTCGCCCGTGAAAACTGCTGCCGAGTTTAAGGACACAGATGTCCACCCTGCTGTTCGTGGCAAGTGCTGCGGCAGGCCAAGCCCCATGGCGGGCTCGTGGGAGTTCGCTGAGGTCTTCCCTCTCTCTTGCTGCCAAGGAACCGTAAAGTCTCCGCTCGGCTTGGTCCTTAGTGCAACATCCTGTGCGTCACCCCCATTGCCATTCAGTGTTCGAATTGCTGGGGGTGTGGGGGCCCCTTTCGTGTCGTTACTACTTTAAAAGGTAATTTGTCAAACTCCTACACGGACCCCCCAAAGATTGCCCGAAGCACTTCAGGGGCTAAGTGGTGCTCCAGCCCGGTCCTGTCCACGTCCCTCGGTGTGTTATTGGGCCCTCTGTTGGTCACCATGAGCATTCTGTAAGGCCATACACAGACGCCTCGGTCAGTTCTCATTCCAGGCATGTGGTCTCCCGTTAAGTTTTGCAGAGAATTTGGTAAAGGAGCACCTGGAGCGTCTCCGTGGAGGGGACCGGCAGCAGCCTGCTGAGACCCGGGCGCGTCCCCTGTCGCTCCCTGAGCAGGGTCTGGCCCCAGACTGGAGACTCGCGGCCGCCCCAGGAGCCAAGTGAGAGCGTCCCTCTGCCCCCTCCAGGGCCCACTGCCGCATCGGCCTAGCTCATTCAGCATTTATGAGGTTCCTATTAAGGGCTGGGATCAGAGATGATCTGGATGCCGTCTCTGTTCTCCGTCACCCATCCAACAGACTGGGGCACTTTGCTGGCCCCGGAGCCCCCAACCAGGCATCTGGGACTAAGAAAGCTTCGGATGAAATTTAACCCAGAGAGAAAAGCTGCTAAAATTTTCTACAGTAAGGACACCCACCCACCTATTCCAACACCCCACCCATTCCATCCCACCCCCGCACCCCTCTGCCCGGATCGTGCCAGCTATGCTAAGGGTTTGGAGTTTATTCTGTTGGCAATGAAGAGCCCCTGGAAGAGTTCTTAAAGGGTGGACTAAGAGATTTGCCTTTTACAAATTGACTCTCCAAATTGAAATGCTAATGGAGCAGATTTGCAAAACTTTAAATTTACAGATTGTAATTGAACCCAGATGGCCTATGATAACAGTCTTGGCTATTCTTAATCATGTTTGGAGGGAATTTTAAGTGAAACGGCTCTTTGTGTAAGGCTATTTGGCAATCACTATTAAAATTGTGTATCACCCAAAACAATAATAGCACTTCTTGGTTGATAGCCACTTTTTTTTTTTTTTAACAAAGAAGCCTATACCACGGTGTTCAACTGCAGCATTGTCAGCTTTGTTAAAATATTTAAAAACTAAAAATGTAATTGCTCATCAATTGGCAAAGTGATTAGTGATATGCACATAATATAGAATACCATGCAGTAGTTTAAAAAGTAATGAGGTAGAATTACACAGATATGGATGGGTCTCCATTTGTTATTTGGACTGTTAATTGAAAAAAAAAAAGAAAAGAAAAATCAAGTTCAACGAACAAAGCAAAAAACAAAACTCCTGATTTCTGTATGTGAAAATCAGTATGTAAGTGCATAGGAAGGGTTCTAAATTTAAAACAATAGTTATTGCCCCTAGAGAATCTCCGAGCTTGGGAGCGATGAGGACAATGTATTATGTGAAAGTTTTACGAGACCGTATTTATGTACTGTGTTGTGTAACGGGAGGTAGGAAGGAAGGAAGAGGAAACGGATTACCAGAGGGTGAATGTAGACAAGAACCCTCAAGTGGCTGTTACTGTCTTCCAAAGGAGAAAGCAAGTTGGCACTCTCCTGTGCTAGCCTCCCCACTCAGATCATGAAACCCTCAGGCCCCAGGTGCTGGATACTTAGTAAATGTTCAGTGAATGATTTACCACCAGTGAACTGTCCAGGCAGGGGAGTCGGAGGAGATTTCCCCCCAGGGGACTTAACAGGTTTAGTTACAACCGAGTAGAGGGATGGCTGGCATCCGGTGGGCAAAGGCCAGGGATTCACAGACGCAGAAGAGAGAGACCCCACCACCACCACCATGCCGCCACCACCATGTCCCTGCCATGACAAAGGACTTTCTGACCAAAAAGTCAATAGTGCCAAGGCTGAGAGACCCTGATCTGGCTGAGTCAGCTAGGGGAGAGTCCCCAGCCTCCTGCTTCTCTTTCCACTGCCAAGCAAAAGCTGGATACCCCTCTTCTACACTACCTCACCCTTTCTTCCTGCCAACTGTCCCCAAAGCTATGAGAAACAGGGAAGGAAGAAACATGGGCAAAATCCCAGAAAACTCAGCCTGGTGGTGGTGGAGGAAGTTGGGGAACAGGAAATATTAGGAAAGGAATGATCCTAAGAATATCAAGTGGATCAGTTTTTCCCAAACATAGCTAATCACTTATGAAGGGCAATTAAAAATACATGCCTGTGTGTATCTTTCACTGTTAAATTCTCACCTGCGAACAAAGCTCTAATGTAATAACATGGATTGCAGCACTGCTCCTACTAGAAAGAGAGGAAACAACCCAAATCTAGAGCTGTATGGAACTGGTTAGATATAGTACTGCAGTACAATGCACTCTTACAGTGGACTGTCATGCAGCCATAGAGAAAATGAGGCAGATCTATGTGTACAGTCACAGAGCAATTTCCAAGAGATACCAGTAGATGGAGAAAGCAAAGTGCAGAAAATGGAAAGAGTAAAGAAGGGGAACCAAAGCCATGGGGCGATTATTTCTATTAAGGTATATTCTATTGCTCTAGTTATCTCTACACATATCTGGATGGTTTTGCTGTACATACACAAGTTATGTCTATGTCTGGAAGGAGTCATAAGAAACTATTAATGATTGTTAACGAGGTGAACTTGGGCCAGGGTGGGAGAACAGCTTAGTTTTCATTCATCCAAAGTACCCTTTGGAACTGACAATTTTTTAAACATGTACATGTATTATTTTTCAAAAGAAATTCAGTGTTAAGGATAGATTTTAATACATATACATTTTCCATAATACAAATATGGAAACTTTGATCTTTAAAACAGAGATTACTGGGGCACCTGGGTGGCTCAGTTGGTTAAGCGTCCGACTCTTGATCTCAGTTCAGGTCTTGATCTCAGGATCATGAGTTCAAACCCCACATTGGGCCCCAGGCTGGGTGTGAAACCTATTTAAAAAAAAAAAAGAAAAGGAAAACCAGGGAAAGAGAGTACACTTTTCTTGAGGAGCACTGAGTAATATATGGATTTGTTGAATCACTGTATTGTATACCCAAAACTAATGTAACACTGTATGTTAATTACACTGGAATTAAAATAAAATAGGAGTGCCCAGGTGGTTCAGTGGATGGTGCATGTGACTCTTGATCTTGGAGTTGTGAGTTTGAGCCCCACGTTGAGTGTGGAGATTACTTAAAAATAAAATCTTTAGGGGCGCCTGGGTGGCTCAGTCGGTTAGGCGTCTGACTTCAGCTCAGGTCATGATCTCACCGTTTGTGAGTTTGAGCCCTGAACCCGGGCTCTGTGCTGACAGCTCAGAGCCTGGAGCCCGCTTCAGATTCTGTCTCCTTCTCTCTCTGCCCCTCCCCACTCATGTTCTCTCTCTGTCTCTGTCTCTCTCTCTATCTTCTCTCTTCTCTCTCTCTCTCTCAAAAATAAATAAGCATTGGGGCGCCTGGGTGGCGCAGTCGGTTAGGCGTCCGACTTCAGCCAGGTCACGATCTCGCGGTCCGTGAGTTCGAGTCCCGCGTCAGGCTCTGGGCTGATGGCTCAGAGCCTGGAGCCTGTTTCCAATTCTGTGTCTCCCTCTCTCTCTGCCCCTCCCCCATTCATGCTCTGTCTCTCTCTGTCCCAAAAATAAATAAAAAACGTTAAAAAATAAATAAATAAATAAGCATTAAAAATAAAAAACCTAGTACACTAATGATACCTCTTTAAAAAGTAAATAAAATCTTTAAAATAAATAAATAAATTAATTAATTAATTAAAAAAACAGGATAGAATACTACACATTATCCCTTTAGGTATTTGAGGGATTTTGAAAATTAGTCACTGGGGCACCTGGGTGGCTCAGTTGGTTAAGCATCTGACTCTTGATTTTGGCTCAGGTCACGATCTTCATGAGTTGGAGCTTGGGATTCTCTCCTTTCCCCTTTACTCTGTTCCTCCCCCAGCGTTCACACCTCCCTCTCTCAAAATAAGTAAATAACATTAAAAAACAAAAAAAGAAAAGCCAGCCTGAATATTTTAATTGGCCTGCCTGCCAGACTGCTAACATCTTTCTTTGCTCCTTACCATATAAAAGTCTAAAGAGACCCTTACTGGCTTAGAAATGCATGCCTCCCTTCTCTGACATTGACTTTCTGCAAACATATCACCTCCTGAAACTCTACAGAATGCTGCCCATGAGCCAGGCAACCTTACTAATATTCTCTATAAAGATGATCTCATTTAATATTCACAACAACCATGGTTCTCACTTCTCAGAAACAGGCTCAGAGAGGGTAAGCAAGTGGCCCAAGGTCTCACAGCTAGGACTGGAAACTAGGACTCTGACTTCAAGTCCTTGTTCATTTACCTACTTGTCATTACTGCCCAGGGAAGAAGAATATAGCCCCCAGTAGGAAAAGGGGTTTGGCCTCCTCAGACACCCCTGAAGGGCTGGAATATTCTTTCATGCCCTTAAGCAAGCCACCAGGTAATGCAACAGAGACAGCTTTCCAGGTGGTTTGAGAGTTCTGGGATCCATGGGAAATCCTAGTAATCTGCAGGATTTAAATTTTTTTTTAAAATATATATTACAAGACTACACATATATAACAGAAATCCCCAGAGCATGTTGTTCATTAAAAAGAGCATCTTGCAGGGTCACCTGGGTGGCTTAGTTGGTTGAGCCTCTGACTTCAGCTCAGGTCACAATCTCATGGTTCATGGTTTATAAGTTCAAGCCCTGCATTGGTCTCTGCACTGACAACGTGGGCCTGCCTTAGATTCTCTGTCTCTCTCTCTCTGTCTCTCTCTCTCTCTAAAGAATAAATAAACGTTAAAAAGTTAAAAAAAAAAGAGCATCTTGCAAATTATGTACAGTATATATGCTTAAAAATATACCAAAACCTAAATATGCATATGTGTTTATTAGCATTTGTGAAACCACAGAACAAGGTCTAGAAAGAATGCACAGCAATCTGATAGTAGTTACTGCCTCTGTGGAAGACAATAATATAAAGATTTGAAGGAAACTTTCACTTTTTCTGGATTGTTTAAAAATGTTTACATAGGGGCACCTGGGTAGCTCAGTTGGCTAAGCATCTGACTTAGGCTCTGGTCACGATCTCATGGTTTGCAAGTTCGAGCCCCATGTCGGGCTCTGTGCTGACAGCTCAGAGCCTGGAGCCTGCTTCAGATTCTGTGTCTCCCTCTCTCTCTGCCCCTCCCCTGCTCATGCTCTGTCTCTCTCTGTCTCAAAAATAAATAAAAACATTAAAACAAATTTTTTTGAATGTTTACATTAAGAAACTTTCTATGTATTATGTGATTTAAAAACTAACTTGGCATAATCCTAAGAGTGGCTTCTGAGTGCTTATTATATACCAGGCACTGAACTGAATGTTTTATGAACATTGCCTTATTTCTCACAATAATGCTATGAGATTGGTCTAATTATTATCTTTATCTTACAGGGAAAGAAAGCGAGGTTCAGAGAGGTTTATTGCCCTCAATAGCCAGGAATTGAACACAGGTTTGTCTAGATTATCTCACTAAATACAACTTCAACTCCTTGATCCCCAGAGAAGTCTGGCATAGAATAAAGGCACCAGGGGACAGCATGACAGTTGTCCTCTGACCTTTGGCTGCAGTGCTAGGAGTTCACTAAGGAGTGCGGAGGACCGTGGTGGCCCAAAGAGCTCATGCCTTATCTAAAGAGTCCTTAGTGGTCGTTTGACTATGTTTTTGTTTTAAGATTTTATTTATTTTTTTAAGTAACCTCTACACTCAACGTGGGGCTTGAACTCACAACAGGAGTTGCATGCTCTACTGACTGAGCCAGCCAGGTGCCCCATGTATGTTTTGTTCTTTTTTTTAATTGAAGTAGGGTTGACATGCAATGTTATGTTTGTTTCAGGCATATCACACAGTGATTCAACAATTCCATGCATTACTCAGTGCTCATCACGATAAATACTTACCATATAACACTATTACAATATTATTGACCCTATTCCCTATGTTGTACTTTTCATTTGTATGATTTATTTTATTGTGTTGTTTTCTGACATAGCTGTTTCCCCTCCTTCCAGGTGCCCGGCAGGATTGTACTTTCCTGCCCCCTTTAAAGACCAGCATGACCACATGCCCTGCTTTGGCCAAAACTACGTGAGGAGAAATGACATATCTCTTCCAGGAAGAGAAGTCTTTGGAGCTTGTGATTATTTGCTCAGGTCTTCCCTCGGCACACTAGCCCCCATATTCAAGATCCATTTGGGACCCCATTTGGGGTCCCTCAACCTGGGTCTCTGAGCAAAACTATTTGCATAGAGCCATTCCTCCAAACTGCCCAACAGGCAATGGTCACATGACAGGTACAAGAAGTAAATCTGTTGTTTTAAACCATTGAGGTTTTGTGATTATTTGTTGCAATAGCATTAACCTGGCCTGTCTTGCCAGTTACAGATAAGTTTCTAGATCTTCCAGTTTTTCAGCAGACATTCAAAATCTGGATCACCCACTGTTCTTTTTTTAACATTTTATTAACAGTATAAAAGTGTTTGGTTCTCACTTTTAAAAATACAATGAAAATATTCTTTCCAAGAGGATTATAGTTGAATGTATTCCTTTTTGAAACTTTGTTTGGAATTGTTATTTTTTAAAATGCTTTTCTTGGTCTTGTAACAAAGAAATAACTACATTTACATGTCAATCTACAAATGGATTTTTTTTTTTTTTTTACTGTTTATTTTTTGAGGGGCACCTGGGTGGCTCAGTCAGTTGAGCATCTGACTTTGGCTCAAGTCATAATCTCATGGTTTGTGAGTTCAAGCCCCACATCGGGCTCACTGCTGTCAGCGCAGAGCCAGCTTTGGATCCTCTATCTCCCCCTCTCTCTCTCTGCCCCTCCCTGCTAGGGCAGAGAGAGGGACAAAGGATCAGAAGCAGGCTCTGCACTGACAGCTGAGAGCCCAATGTGGGGCTCGAACTCACAACCCATGAGATCATGACCTTAGCCAAAGTCGGATGATCAGGTGCTCAACCAACTGAGCCACTCACACGCCCCACAAATGGATTTTAAAGAACATAAAATTTACCATTTTAACCGTTTTGAAATGTCCAATTCAGTGGCATTAAATGTTCATTCATACTGTCATGCAACCGAACTCAATGTTTATAAATGTCAACTAATCAAAAAATATTTTGAGCACTTTAGGAACTAAATAAAATATGGCTGTAGGCCAGCTTCAGGCAATTTGCAACTCTGCCTGATGCCATGCTACCACTCCCAAGCGTGCACCCTAAGCCTCCTGCGCTTTGCGGCCTCTCTCTTCTCTTGCCTGGGCTTCTCTGTGGACCCTTGCATCTCAGAACATTTGACCTAGGCTAAGGATTTCTTGGTGGATAAAGCAGTGAGGCAGCTAACACATACCTGTGTTATAACACAAAAAACCAGACACTCAATATTCCGGAGGCAGTAGACAACAGCTACAAAGGCCTTTCTATCCAAAGCTTAACCCCAGAATCTGCTGAAGAGCCGAATATTCGCGTAGGTGGGGTCCAGGCGTAAGGTCTGCCGGGACGAAGGTACCTAACCACTATCTGTGAACCTGTCACCTACACATTCCTATCCTCACAACACTGTTGGCCAGAGAGGGCCCATTTCTCAAACCTGCTGGTTTAATGATAAAGTGACTTATCCAAGTTTGCAATGCTAGTAAGGAGACTGCTGGGTAGTCTAGAATTCAGAATTCCTGAATTCTGCTTTTTAAAAAATATTTTTCTCTGTGATTCTTAATATATACTTATTATAGAAAAAGTGGCAAAGGTAGAAAAAAATGGAAATAAAAATCACCTATAATATTGGAACTGGTAACGATAGTACACATAGATCTGAAGATATAAAAATGTAGTTAATAAAGATTTGAGAGGCAAAAAAAAAGTTTTTTTTTTTTTTTAGTTTATTTTTGAGAGAGAGAGAGAGAGAGAGAGAGATCACGTAAGTTGGGGGGTGGGAAGAGAGAGGGGGGAGAGAGAATCCCAAGCCCCGATGTGGGGCTCAAACTCACAAACCATCAGATCAGAAGTCACGAACCATCAGATCATGACCTGAGCTGAAGTCAGATGCTTAACTGAGCCACCCAGGCGCCCCCAAGAAAACCTTCCTTAAGAGGCAATCTGACTCTATCAAAATTGAAAATGAATAGCAATTTCACATTAGGCATTTATTTTACTTTTTTTTTTTTTTAATTTGAAAGACCGTGCACAACCTGGGGAGAGGGGCTGAGGAAGAGAGAGAGAGAGACAGACAGACAGACATAGAATCCTAAGTAGGCTCCACACTCAGTACAAGGTGCTCCACCCCATGACCCTGAGATCATGCATGACCTAAGCCGAAATCAAGAGTCAGACTATTCAACCAACTGAGCCACCTCGGCACCCCTATCCTACATAAAATTTTAAGCAACGACCTAGGTATATAGATTGTTATGTAATCATTATCAGCACCATCTCACGGGCCGTGAGTTCAAGCCCCGTGATGGGCTCTGTGCTGACAGCTCAGAGCCTGGAACCTGCTTCGGATTCTGGGTCTCCCTCTCTCTCTCTGCCCCTCCCACGCTCAGGCTCTGTTTCTCTCTCTCTCTAAAATAGTAAAACATTTAAAAAAGAAAAGACACATTAAAAAAAAAGAGAAAGAAAAAGAATGTGTCAGGGGCAAGTACCAGGAAGTCTGAGTAGCAGTAACTGAAATAAAGAAGGAATTACATTTCTCACATACCAAGTCTGGAGGCAAGCTGCAGTGGGCATTGGTTGAGTGAGCACACAGTCAGAACAAGCGTCTTTGTGATTCTCTTGGCGTTTCTTTCCTGGTTACAGTCTAGATATCACATCAATATTCTGGTCAGGAAGGGGAAAGGCGTGGTATCTGTTCCCCTTGTGAAGAAAGCAAGAGCTTTCCAGAAACCTTGTAGCAGACTTCTGCTTCTGACTCATTGGCCAGGGCACACGTGGCTGCAAGGGAGGATGGGAAAGCAAATATTTAGGGGATGCAGGGATCTGGCCTCTACAGGAGCAAGAGTGAAAAGACTGGGAATGAGTATTGGATTAGCCAACCAATGGTTTCTGCCACAGGGACTGGTGGAATAACTTATAGTACAACTGAATAATATTATGTATCACTGAACAGAACAAAGGGAATATGTACAAGAATAAACTCTGGTATTTTGTAAAGTGAGAAAAGCAAGTTGCAAAATTGTGTATAGTATGCCTTCTGTTTAAAAAGGGGTAGTCAGGGGCATCTGGGTTTCTCAGTCCATTAAGCAGCTGATCCTTCATTTCAGCTCAGGTTGTGATCTCTCAGTTCGTGAGTCCAAGCCCCTCATCAGGCTCTGTGCTGATGTATGGAGCCTGCTTAGAATTGTCTCCTTTCTCTCTGTCCCCCCTCTCAAAAATAAAGAAATGAACCCCCCCCCAAATTAAAAAGGTGTAAATAGGGTAGACGAGGGAAACTTGCTTTTCCCTGTATACCCTTTTGTGCTATTTGAAATTTTTATGTATTTATCTTTTTAAGGGAATTTAGTGTTTGAGGACTTAATTTCTTTTTTTTTTAATTTTTAAAAAAATGTTTATTTATTTTTGACAGAGAGAGAGAGACAGAGCATGGGGGAGGAGCAGAGAGAGAAGGAGACACAGAATCAGAAGCAGGCTCCAGGCTCTGAGCTGTCAGCACAGAGCCCTACACGGGGCTTGAACTTACAAACCATGAGATCATGACCTGAGCTGAAGCTGGACGCTCAACTGACTGAGCCACTCGGGCACCCCTATTGAAATTTTTCAAATTTGGGGATTTTGCCTGTAATCCTACATGCATGCCAGATAACTTCTATTAACATTTGCTGCAGTGCATTTCAGGCTTATTTGTATGTAAATAAATGGAATTTATGCAGATATTTGCATATAAGAACTATAATCCTATACATTTTCCCCTCTTCACTGATCAACCTTCATTTGTCCTATCTAATGAGTTTCCATAATGTTGCCTGTCATTAAATTGTGCTCTCTCTGTTTAACCTCCCTCTTCCTCAATTCTCTAACCTGTTCAGTCTTCCTCTGCCTTTCCTTTAATATCCTCCACCCCTTCCCCCTCTGCAGTGATCTTGCTTTCCCAGCCCCAGTGCACAGTTGACCCCAGTGTTACCAAGATTTTAAGCCTTGCCTTCACTGGACCTAAGGAAATGCCTGGCAGGTGGGAAGGAGATGAAGGGCTAAGGGGTGAGCATTTTGCCCATAGGGGAAGAGACAGTGCCAGGGAAGCAAGGAGAAATTCCAGCAATTATAAGAATTCTAATGTTTTTGATGCCTATCCTGTGCCAAGTAATGTGCTAGGGGTTTGCATACAGAATCCTACTTATTCTTCCCAAGAATACCACAAATAGGTTGCTTTGAGGAACCCACACGTCCCGGTTTGCCTGGAACAGTCATGGTATATGCCCTATAGTCCTGGTATCCCCTTTCGCTCTCAGAAGGTTTGGATAAAAAATTGTGTGGTCACGTGGGGCATCTGGATGGCTCAGTCAGTTGAATGTCCGACTCTTGGTTTCAGCTCAGGTCATGATCTCATGGTTGGTGAGTTCAAGTCCCCGTTCGGGCTCTGCACTGACAGTACGGAACCTGCTTGGGATTTTCTCTCTCCGTCTCTCTCTGCTCCTCCCCTGCTCTCATGCTCTTTCTCTAAATAAATAAACTTAAATTGTAAAGTCACCTTAACTATCCCTGTTTTATAAATGAGGGTATTAAGGCTTAGAGAGGTAAAAAAATCTGCCCAAGGTTATACAGCTGCAAATGAAAGGGCTTAAATTCAAACTCTGGTCTATATGGCTTTGTATGGTCTGCGTAGACCGAAATTTCTTCCCCCAAAATTCACATGTAGAGGCCCTAACCCCCAAAGTGACTGTGTTTGGAGATGGGCCTTTGAGAAGCTGATAAAGGTTAGATGGGCTCCTAAGCATGGAGCACTAATCCAATAGGGCTGGTGCCCTTATGAAAGGAGGAAGAGGGGCACCTGGGTGTCTTAGCTGGTCAAGCACCCAACTCTTAATTTTGGCTCAGGTCATGATCTCACGGTCATGGGATCGAGCCCTGTGGCCTCTACACTGAGCACGGAGCCTGCTTGGTCTCTTACCCTCTCTCTCTGCCCCTTGCCTTCTTGCTCTTCCTAAATAAAAATAAATAAACATTTAAAAAATAATAAAAGGAGGAAGAGACACCAGAGCTAGCTCTGTCTGCCATGTCTGCTAGCAAGAATGCAACCACTGCAAGCCAGGAAGAGAGATCTCACTGAGAACCGAACCAGCCAGCACTTTGATCTTGGATTTTCCAGCCTCCAGAGCCATGAGAATTGAGAAATCAGTGTTGTTTAAGCCACCCAGTCTGTGATATTTTGTTATAGCAGCCTGAGCAGACTAACATAGGCTCCAATTTCCATGCTTTACCACTCACCATGCTGGAAGTGGACCTCCTCATTCAGAGCTGGCGTGAGTCAGTGGCCTAGATTTATCCCTTCCATTTCATGTTCTTGAACCTAGACCAAGGATAGATCCATTATCCTCTTTCCTAAACCAAAGTAGGCAGGTTGTTGCCACTCCCTGTATCAGTGTGAGTCTAATCAGGAGAGAGAAACCACACCATAATTTGAACAAGGAGAGTTTAAAGATTATAATGAGTCTGTGATAATGAGGCATCGGCTTGTAAGAAGGAAAAGAGAACTCTGAAGAATATAGAAACAGCAGGTACAAGGAGCAGCCACTGCTGGTAGGGCCAAGACAGTAGCATAGAGCATCCAAGGGAGAATCCCCCAATCCCCATGCTAGGCTGAGATCCCAGGCCTCGTGGCCCACTGAATGGCAGAGTAGTAGTTATGATGTCATGCAGGTGGAACTTGCTAGAAAGCCACACTCTAGGCTGGAAATTTTCCCTCGAGGGTACCGGAAAAAGCTCTTCAAAGAGAGGCACTTCACTGTAGGGGGACAGATTCTGAGGGAAGCTGCTGGCCTCATGGTACTGCCCATTCCTGTTACACAGCAGGAGTCCGGTGCTGAGGAAGCTGTCCTCAGAAGCTGGCCATGAGGCAACCACACACACTGCAAGGACCTGGTGAGTGAACACACTGGAACCAGGAAGGAAAACCTTTCCCCTTCCAGTGCCTCTCCAGAGCCTTCACTGACAAGGTTTAACATCCTGCCAGTGGGGAAAGGAAAAAAATATTTAAAGGGTCCAGATCCGTTTTCATAAAGCAAGCCCAAAAAAGATGAATTGGAGGTGAGACACTAAATTATGAGCACACCTTCTCAAAAACGTTTCATGTATTAAGACTTCAGTTTTCCTCAACCAGTGGTTCCCCAAACCAAAAGGGGGAGGGGTACTAAAAGTATACCTTGAAATTAAGGGGCAGTGAATCTAGGATGAAGCCTAGAAATCTGGGTTATTAGTAGGCTGTCCAAGCAGTTCTGTTGATGAGACGGCTTTGAAACTACGAACTCCGGGGGAGGCTGGGTGACTCAGGCGGTTAAGCACGTGACTCTTGGTTTCAGCTCAGGTCATGATCTCTCTGGGATTGAGCCCCAGTTGGGCTCTGCAATGACAGCATAGAGCCTGCTTGGGATTCTCTCTCTCCCTCTCTGTCTACCTCTCCCCTGCTTGTGTGCACCTGTGTGGCTTGCTCTCTTTCTCTCTCGCTCTCTCTCAAATATTGAAACTAGTAACTCAGACTGGGCTCCTCTGGCAAATTCCTTGGATATTCCAAGAAGTCCTCCCCGATGCTTGTGTGTGTGCAGAGGGGTGTATGTGACTGAAGTTCTGAGTCTTGCCATGCCTGTTTCTCTGTTTGTGTCCTAGAGCATCTCTGCCTCCATCTGTCTTCACCCATAGCTGTGGGTCTCATATCCTTGTCGCTTCATTTCTCCACCTCTCTTTGTCCCTGCCTCTCAGTCTGAATAACTGCCTCTCAAGCCCTGCCCACTCTTGTCTTCCAACTTTTGTACTTGCTGTCCCCTCTGCCTCCCTCCTTCCCAAATAGCTCATCTTCCTTCATCAGATAAACGTGTACTCTCCGTCCTCGACTCAGATTAGCTCCTCCTGAAACCTACTGTCAGCCAGAACCCCTCTCCCGCCCCCCAACAGGCTCCAGTTCGCGATCCTTTCTCTGCACCCGTGATACCGTCCATCCCTTTAACACTGCATTTTCATCGCCTGCTTCCTCCGCTCCCTGCCAGGCTGTCTCTTTCACTACTGCGCCTTGGATACCTAGCACACAGTGCTGGCTCACGGATGGGACTCAACTCAATATTGACTGAGTCAAGAAATGTTTGTCCTTTTTAGGGAGGTGTGGGGTTTGTCGTGTTCACTGCCGGGTCCTTGTATTCCCAGCCCCTAATACAGTCCTGACACTGAGCAGGTGGTCTAAACGTGGTCTGTAGGCGTTGCAGGCTGGCCCCGGGGGCTGCAGAAGCGTGCGGAATCCCAGAGCCCCGCCCGCTCAATGGGTGAGTGGCGGCCAACGGCGGTCCCGCGGCTCCCGGCCGCGCGGCCAGGGAGGCGGGGCCTAACTGCCGGCCGCGACGAAGGGGGCGGGGTTTCGCGTGAGGGGCGGCGCTTCTCGGCACCCAGCCCCGGAAGCACAGCGGCGCTAGAGCTCAGAGCCAGCCCAGGCGTCGCTACCACCACATCCAGTCATGCCGGTAAGTCCCTGCTAGCTCCCGCCCCGCGCAGACCCGGGCCCCCGGCTTGCGCCTCCGCTGCACCGCCGATCGGCCACACGTCGCTCTTCAAGGGCTCAGGCCGCAGCCGGAGTTATTGTCTCTCTTCTCACTGTCTTCCCATCTACTCCCAGCTTCTGCGACCTTCCAGAAAATCCGATCCGAAAGGGGTTTTATGTAGGAGTCAGGCTTCAGGACATTGGAGCTGCGGGCCTCCAGTGGTTACAAGCCCAGCCCTTCCTTGCATAGATGGGGAAACTGAGACCCAGGGAAGGGCACAGTCGCCGAGCGGGTGGCGAGCTGGAACTGGGACGTCTCGTCCCTGCGCCTTCACCCTGCTTGTGCCGGTCCGCGGACCTGGCCTGAAAGGGGGAATGGGGGAGGGGGGAAGATGGTGGGGGGAGGGGGAGGGTGGCTGTGGCCTCCGGGACGCGGCAGGTTTTCAGAGGTCCGTGGTTTCCTTCCCTTCCCCTGCCCACTCTGGCCGATTTTCAGTTCAGCGCTGAATGGAGACCGTGCTTTTTTTTCCTACAGATCACTTTTTGAAACTGAACCCCTAAGCCCTAGAGAGGTTAAGGGACCTGCTCAAAGTTGCCAGTTGCTCACTGACAGAGTTTGGAGAGGAATGAGCCGGTCTTAGCCGCCTTTGAAGTTCACTCAGTCTTAAAGCACATACGTGGTTGCCCAAGGCCTCATTTTGTAGATAAGGAATTAAGGACTTTCACAGATAAGAAAAAGAAAAAGCCCAGTAACTTACTGGAGGGAGGTCTCGGAGGCGTTGGGTGGAGCCAGGATTAAGCCCCTTATCTTTAGTCTCCCAGTCTCTCCTGGCCTGATCACTTGGGAAGTGCCAGACAAAAGTGGTCACACCGGCTTGGGAATAAACTGTGATGTCAGTTACATCCTGTAGATCCTGGTTGGGGTCATGTGGTGTTTACCAATTTCCTCCAGGGTGCCTAGTTAATGGCTCTGCTTCAAGAGTATACGCAGATGTGTCCCACAGATACCCTGTGTCTTAGCAGCCTAGCTTTGGGGAGCTGACAGGTAAGCAAGAAGTTCCCCGGGCCAAGCCACAAACATCTCAGGTGTCATTTCCCTAGGGTTTTGCCAAGTGCCTTGAGACAAATCCTCAGACAACACAAAGTATGGACAAAGAACCTGACAGAATCAGCCCTCCTACTGAGCAGATCTGCCTTTAGCAATGTTAAGAGGACAGCATTAATCCCCCTGGGACTGGGATAGTGATGGTTTTTGTAGGGGGTGGCAGTGAAGGAAAGGCCAGCTTGAGAATCACTCTGTTCTGGCTTCGCTTCTGGGGGTTTTGACAAGCGAAAGACCCTCCAGAGCGGATGATCAGAATGAAGGCACCATACCACAAGAAGAGCAGCTGAAGGAAGGCGGTATTAGTTCAGGGGCCCGTGGTCAAAACTGAGAGGGGAAGAGCGTGTCACACGAGAGGATTCTCCAACAAAAACTTGGAATCTCAGAAGCCTCTGAAAAAATCTGTGCCCTCGCCTGTCAACCTCAGGCCTGAGGTGACCTCAGGCAAGTTGCTTTGCCTCTCTGTGCCTTGATTTCCTCATCTGTAAAATGGGAATAAAAACCGTGATCTCAGAGGACTATTGTTAGTATTACCTGGGAAAATGCCAGGTAAAATATAAAATATGTAGCATAGCCACTGACATAGCTAGTCCCCAAGAAATGGTAGCTCTTGTGTAGACATCGGACAAATAGGGTAGGACCTATAGGCAGGCAAGTGTTAACCCCACTTTAACAAGGACCACAGTGGTTGAGAGGTTAGGCTTGGAAGAGACATTTTCAGTCTAGGCCCTGCTACTCACTAGCTGTGTCATCCTGAGTGAGTGAACTTCTGAATGTCTGAACTTAAGCTCCCTCTTCTGTCAAGAAGGGATAATGAGGCCATCTCCTGGGAACATTGTGGTGATTAAACACAGTAATGCACACAGAGGGTTTCGAGCAATGCCCGACATGTAGTTTGCACTCAAATATTAGCGTTAGTAAACTCCTTATCGACATTGTGCTTAAAGACTGAACAGCCTGGATTTTCGAGAAAGAATTCCTTCCCTGGGAGGGGGCTGGACAATGTGACCCCACTGCTTTCCTGCCCTTCCAGTTCTGAGATTCAATTAAGGACTTGTACAGTTTACTAGACTTTTTTTCATTGCTTTCAAGGACCCGTCTTAGAGGTGATGTGGGGAGGCTCTGAGGGACTGAGGCAACAGGGGGCCAGCCGGCCTTGGGCTTCTCTGTAAAGAATAGATATTCTGCCCATTAAGTAGATTTTTCTCCCACCCCCAAATCGACTTTTGCAACTCCGACTAGAGGAGAAGAGCGCTGAATTGTAACATTTGCCACCCAGAAGCCGCCTTCTGGCTTCTGACCTCTGTACTGTGGAGGCTGAAAGGGGGCCTGCTCTCTGTAGTCAGCAGCAGAAAGCTGCCCGTGTTTGTTGACTTTAGGTTCTTGGGCAGCATAAACTTGTGCTTTTTTGCAAGGTGTCCCACTCCCAGAGCTCCTGCTGAGAGTCACGGTCATGGACTGGCAGCTGGCAGTGTGTTGGCTGCTCCACAGCTAAAATGGCCCTGAAGCCAGGAGGGCCTGGGTTCACATCCCAAGCCTCAGCACAGACTTACCACGTGACCATGGGCAGCTCAGTGAACCCCTGGGAACTGCAGGAGAAAAACAGGGTGACTAGCTCCTTTTCCAAGCTGAGCGAGGACTAACTCAAGATACCGTACAAAGCGCATTTGGCACATATGGGCACTCAATAAATAGATTTAGGTATTATCTTGGTCTTGTGAACCCTTTAAAGCTTTGATTGGGTATTGATAAATACCCAACCGATAAATCGATTGTCTGATGGTTATTCTAGAGCAGGGGTCAGCACACTTTTTCTTAAAGGGCCAGGTAAATACTTAAAAATGCTTTAGGCTTGGGGCACCTGGGTGGTTCAGTCGGTTGAGCGTCTGACTTCGGCTCAGGTCATGGTCTTGGAGTCTGTGAGTTTGGGCCCCGCGTCGGGCTCTGTGCTAACAGCTCAGAGCCTGGAGCTTCCTTCAGATTCTGTATCTCTCTCTCTCTTTCCCCCTCCCCTGCTCATGTTCTGCCTCTCTCTGTCTCTAAAAAATAAATAAATGTTAAAACAAATTTTTTTAAATAAAAAAAAAAATGCCTTAGGCTTCATGAACCACGTGGTCCATTACAACTACTCAGCTCTGCCATTCCAATGTGAAAGTGCACCAACGAGCTTAGCTGTGTTTCAGTAAAACCTCATAAGACCCAGGTCACAGGCAGGCTGTAGTTTGCCAATTCACCTTCTAGAACA
Source organism: Felis catus (assembly GCF_018350175.1). NCBI lineage: Eukaryota > Metazoa > Chordata > Mammalia > Carnivora > Felidae > Felis > Felis catus. Next base: position 195,079,915 of record NC_058368.1, read on the forward strand.
GCATCTCAAACTGTAATGTGGGTAGAAATAAACTGGGTGTCTTTTTAATTTTTATTTATTTTTATTTTTAAATTATTATTATTATTATTTTTTAACGTTTATTTATTTTTGAGACAGAGAGAGACAGAGCATGAACGGGGGAGGGGCAGAGAGAGAGAGGAGACACAGAACCGGAAGCAGGCTCCAGGCTCTGGGCCATCAGCCCAGAGCCCGACGCGGGGCTCGAACTCACGCACCGTGAGATTGTGACCTGAGCTGAAGTCGGACGCTCAACCGACTGAGCCACCCAGCCGCCCCTATTTATTTTTATTTTTAAAGTAAAACCCGACATGGGGTTCAAAACTCACCGCCCCGGGATCAAGAGTCGCATATTCCACCGACTGAGCCAGCCAGGTGCCCCCTGGATGTCTTGTTAAAATGAAGATTCTGATTCAGGAGGCCTGCGGTGGGACCTAAGATTTTGCATTTTTGCAAGCTCCCGGGTCATGCTGATAGTGTCCTCTAACAAGCTGAAGGAATGAGTGGGGTTTAACTAGAAGAAAAGAAAAACTGACCATTTTCTTTAAGGCAGTTTTTGCAGATCTGGCCTCAATAAAATAGTTGAAAACCAAACTCCTAACTCTTGGTCTTAGTTTCCCGTGGACCCCATGATGATAAGCCAGACCCAAAGATGTTCTGAGACTTGGAAAGAGCTTGAAGAAGCCATTGGTCCAATTTTTTTTTTAATTTTTTTTTAACGTTTATTGATTTTTGAGACAGAGAGAGACAGAGCATGAACAGGGGAGGGTCAGAGAGAGAGAGACACAGAATCGGAAGCAGGCTCCAGGCTCTGAGCCGTCAGCACAGGGCCCGACACGGGGCTCGAACTCACGGACCGTGAGATCATGACCTGAGCCGATGTCGGACGCTTAACCGACAGCCACCCAGGCGCCCCAGTCCAATTTTTTAAAATAAGCAGGCTCCAGGCTCTGAGCTGTCAGCACAGAGCCCAATGCAGGGCTCAAACCCACAAACCATGACATCATGACCTGAACTGAAGTCAGAGACTCAACAGACTGAGCCATCTAGGCACCGCCATTAGTCTAATTTTTTGCAGGGGTGTGGTCTTGCCTCCTGGTGTCCCCCCAGCGAGTTAAAAATGGAGGGGCCCAGGGCCCACCCCGAAGCCTCAATGCGGATTGAGGCAGCCACCTGCAGAGTCCCATGTCCTCAAGCCCCCAGGTGATTCCTGTGTGCACGGAGGTTGAGAAAACTTGAGTTGGCTAATACCTTTTTGGTATGGATAAGGTATTATATACCCCTGACTGGGGCCTTACGGCACAGGGATTTTTGCCTGGGGTCTTCCAGCAAGAAACATTGCTGTGTCCAGAATTCCAACTGAGATAACAAATTTGAAATATTTTGAAGTGCTCTATGAAAAATGTAGCCATTTTTTTTGAAGTTAAAAAAAAAAGATTGGAACAAACTAAAAATAATAATCCAACAACTAATTTTTCACCCGTGGAAACTACTGGTAGGCTCCAACCTCTTTACTTCACGTTTTAGTTATATGTTGCTCTTGAGTAATTATCTCAAAACCTTGGTAGTTCAAAACAATAAACGTTCATTAATTCATAGTTTCTGAGAGTCAGGAATCTGGGAGTAGCTCAGTGGGGTGTTCCTGGCTCAGGGTCTCTGGTGAAGCTGTAATGAAGATGTTGGCCCAGACTGTACTCATCTTAAGGAGCATCTGCTTCCACGATGGCTCCCTCACCTAGCTGTTGGCTGGAGACTTAGTTCCTCAACATGAGCACCTCTCTATAGGGTTGCTTGAAGGTCTTTAAGATTTTGCAGCCAGAGGCACCTGGGTTAAGCATCGACTCTTGATTTTGGCTCAGGTCATGGTCTCACCGTAGTGAGATCGAATCCCGTGTCGGGCTCCGCACTGTGTGTGTAGCCTGCTTAGGATTCTCTCCTACTTTCTGTCTCTCTTCCCCTCCCCACACCCAAAATTAAAAAAAAAAAAAAAAAAAAAAAGATGTCGCAGCCAGCTTCCTCCAGAGTGAATGATCCCAGAGAGACAGCAAGGAAGTAGCCACAATGTCTTTTATGACCTAGTCTCGGAAGTCACATAACATCACTTCAACCATATTCTACTGGACACCCATCCCTGAGACATAGTGGAATGGGACTTCTCAAGGGCATAAATACTCAGGACTTGGAGATCACTGGGGCCATCTTGGATGCTGGCCAGCACACTTAAAATGTTTGTCCCATTCACTAACCTGGAGAGGGACTCTCATCCCCATTTTGCAGATGTAGAAACCAAGGCAAGAGGAGTTCAGTAACTCAGTCACACAGCTTGTAAGTGCTAGACCTGGGAACTGAAGCTCATCTTATTTACAGAGATTTTAAAATAAAGGATGTATTGGTATAAGTAATCCTTGTCTGAAAGCAAAGGAAGGACCCAGAGACCGTCAACCAGCTGTGTCAATCATCCATTCACTCAACTCAAGCACCTACTCTGTGCCAGGCACTCACTGTTCAAGTATTGGATTGCGGCAATGAACTGAACAAAGCTTGCCTTCATGCACTTGGTTTGTCAGATACCCTGGAGACTATAGGATGTTGAGCCTGTATGAAGAGTCCAGGAGTCTGGGTCCCCTTACTGGCCGGGCCTCCAACTCACTGGGAGCCCAGGCAAATCCCTTCCCTTCCCAGGACTCAGGGGCTGCCTCTGGCAGTGAGGCATGTGGATGACAACAGTGATCTCTGTGTATCCGAACACCAGGGAAGCTTATTAGCCACAACAGACGCCCCAGCCCAGACTTGTTGATCAGAACTGGTGGTTTTTGGAAGTTCTCAAGGGATTCTAATGCAGAAGGTGATCTTCCGATGCGTAGATAAGATCACCAGATCAGCATTGCTCAGAGTGCGTGGGCCCACCCCATATCAGAGTTATCAGTGTCTTGAGACAACCCCATAACTCAAGAATCAAGATTTTGAAGGTAAGACTAGAAACCAACATTTGAAACTAGCTTCTCACGTGGTTCTACTCATCGTGTGCTAGACACTCCTAACGGATTTGTATGGATTACCTCATTTAATACAACAACCTGTAAGATGGAGAAACCCTTCCTTCCTCCACTTTACAGTGTACTAGAAGGGCTCAGAACCAGGCCACTGGTGAGTCTGATGGCAGATCTTGCCCTCTCTGCCCTTTGTCTTCGTCTCTGGGTGGACCTGCGCACTGCTGGGGCATCTGGGTCGCTCTACACGACTTAGCTCATGGTCCCCTTTGTCTGTTTTAGAAACACGAGTTCTCTGTGGACATGACCTGTGAAGGCTGCTCCAATGCGGTCAGTCGGGTGCTCAACAAGCTGGGAGGTGAGTGAGCGGCCCAGGGTTAGGAGCGAGGTGGGGGAGACCGAGGCACTTCTGTCATGCTCAAGTGCATGCAGAGGTGGGGCAGAAGCTTGAGTTGAAGCTGATAGCAACAGTAAAACTACGATGTACTTAGCATGTGTCAAATATTCTGCTTAGTGGCTTCTGAGGATCAAGTCATCTACCTGTCACCACAACTGTTTCGGTAGCTTCTTGGACTATCTCCATTATAAGCAGGAGGAACTGAAGTTCAGAGAGGTTAAGCAATGTGGCTGAGATCACACAGTAAGTGGCAGAGCTGGGATTTGGCCCCACAATCTAGCTCAGAGTCCTGGCAGAACTAGTTAATACGTTGGTGATCTTCAGTGTGGTAACTTTTGATAAGATACATTTGAGTGTCATTTTCTATTAACGTTTTTAAAATTGTAATATTAAAAAATAATAAACTTTGACTCAAGTCATGTGCAGAACTCCTAACACACCCCTTCTGGACGTATTTAGAAAGTGATTACTCTCGGGGCGCCTGGGTGGCTCAGTCAGTCAAGCGTCCGACTTTGGCTCAGGCCATGGTCTCACAGTCCGTGAGTTCAAGCCCCGCGTGGGGCTCAGCACTGACAGCTCAGAGCCTGGGGCCTGCTTTGGATTCTGTGTCTCCCTCGCTCTCTGCCCCTCCCCCACTCATGTTCTATCTCTGTCTCAAAATAAACAAATGTTAAAAAATAAATAAAAAAGAAAACGATTATTCTCGTCCAGCCTCCTCAGTTCTCAGCTGGGGAAACTGAAGCCCAGAGAGGGCTGGGATCTGGCCCTGGGGCTCCATGAGGTAATTAGTTTTATTTTATTTCTTGATAAGATTTTCATTTTTACGACCTTAGATAATACCCGGTTTTCAGAGGGCTTCCACATGGATGTGCTCTCACTAGCACTTGGAACATTTCCTCTGAGCTGTCCTTTCCATCTGTGGAATGGGGATGTTGACACCCGTGCCCAAGAGGGGAAGTGACTTGCCCGAAGTGAGTCAATGGCTGGTTTCGAGTCCCCTAAACTGGAACCTTAGCTTGAAAGCATCTGAAGCAGTCGGGAAAACGTGACTGCTGACTTTTCTTGTGTGACCGTGGCCTCTTCTCCCGGGGGCCTGAGTTTCCCCAGCTGTGGTATGGGCCTGTCAGCCTCTGTCAGCTTTCACCGTGGATATTTTAAGAACGAAACTGCTCAGAAGCCCCTCGGATACCAAGAGGCACACTCCGGATGAAGGGAGGGTGGGTCTATGTCACTCTTGACACCCAACCTGGAATCTGGGCTGCAGGGAAAACAGTTTGAAACCCATTGGATTAGATGACCCCAGAGTTTCCTCCAGCTCTACGATGCCACCAAAATATTTATTCCAAAGAGGAGGGAGACACTTCTGAAATGAAAGACAAAAATCCAGCGTGTAGCAAGGACACATTGCATTTTTTTTTTTTTCTCCCTTGGTATCCATTAGGTACAAATTCAGACATTATGATAAAATCCTGTGCCTGGGTGGCTCAGTCGGTTAAGCGTCTGACTTCAGCTCAGGTCATGATCTCACGGTTTGTGAGTTCAAGCCCCGCGTTAGGCTCTGTGCTGACAGCTCAGAGCCTGGAGCCTGCTTCAGATTCTGTGTCTCCCTCCCTGCCTGCCCCTCCCCCATTCATGCTCTATCTCTCTTTCTCTCAAAAATAAATAAACATAAAAATAAAAAAATCCTGTGTCATGGGCTTTTTAAGGCTCTTCAAGCATTTGGGGATCTCCCTTTGAACTGGGACAGGTTTCTCCCTGTCTTTCACTACTGTCCCCTCCTGGGTGGCCTCTTGAGGTGAGGTAGAAGGGTTTTCTGAGTTGGGGTCTTAGATGAACAGTTCTGGGCCTGAGGATTCACAAACTAATGGCATATGTGAACCGGAGAGACCATAGGGGCTGGCCACCCCCAATTCCTTCATGTACAGATGGGGAGACAGAGGTCTCTAATGGGCAGGACCCGCCTGTGGCCATCTAACAAGTCAATAATGAAGCCAGGCCTAGAACCTATCAGGGGCTTTCCCTCTGCATTCTGTCGTCTCAACAAAACACATTATAGGTACTCCCATGTACTGCTCTGGGGGCGAGGTGGGTGGCTTGAAATTGGCACCGTCCTTCTGGAGGGTGGTTTTACAATATCAACATTTAACACGTGCCAGTCTGTTGCCCCACAGTTTCCATCCTGTAAATTCATGGCATATAAATAGTTGGACAAGTTCTATAAGCTATGCTCAAGTGTGTTTACTGCAGCCATTGTGTGATAATAGTGCAAAATTGGAGGCAGCAATGTCAGTGTCCCTCAGCAGGGGACCGAGTGGGTGTATGGTACATCCACACTGGGGAATGCAGTGTAGCTGCTAAAAAATGATGTAAGTCTGTGTGTACTAAGATGGGCAAGGTATCCCGGACATCGGAAAGTGAAATATAGCAAGACCTGTGTATACAGTATGATGCCCTTTGGGGGAATGATTTTTCATTTGTCTCTCTGCAAAAAAGACTGGGTAGATGCCGTGCTGTTTGTAGTGACTTCTGGAGGTAGGAGATAGTAGGGAGCCTTACGCTCTAGTTTTTTTCAGACACGTTTGCCTTTTTTAAATGGTGTATCTGTATTATTATTATTTTTTTTTTTTAGTTTATTTATTTGAGAGGGTGAGGAGGGGCAGAGAGAGAGGGTGAGAGAAAATCCCAAGCAGGCTCCACCCTGCGAGTGCAGAGCCCAAAATGAGGCTTGATCTCACAAACTGTGAGATTATGACTTGAGCTGACATCAAGAGTTGGACACTTAGGGGCGCCTGGGTGGCTCAGTCGGTTGAGCGTCCGACTTCGGCTCAGGTCATGATCTTGCGTTTCGTGAGTTTCAGCCCCGCGTCGGGCTCTGTGCTGACAGCATAGAGCCTGGAGCCGGCTTTGAATTCTGTGTCTCCCTCTCTCTCTGCTCCTCCCCCGCTCATGCTCTGTCTCTCTCTCTCTCTCTCCTTCAAAAATAAATTAAAAAAACATTAAAAAGAAAAAAAACGAGTTGGACACTTAACCGACTGAGCCACCCAGGCATACCTGTATTTTACTTTTGAAATTAAAAAGAAGAAAAAAAACTTGAAAGAAGCCCAATCTAGAGTAGGGATTGGCAAACTACAGCCCATGGGCCAAATCTGGCCAACAGTCTGTTTTTGTACAGCTGAAAATGGTTTTTGCATTTTTTTAAAGTTTATTTATTTTTTTCTGAGAGAGAGAGAATCCCAGGTAGGCTCCGTGCTGTCAGTGCAGAGCCTGACGCAGAGCTCGACCTCACGAACTGTGAGAACATGACCTGAGCTGAAACCTAGAGTTAGATGCTTAACCAACTGAGTCACCCAAGTGCCCTGGTTTTTTACATTTTTAAAGGACTGTAAAAGCAATACACACAGAGAAGAATATGCAGCTGAGTCCACGTGGCCCAAAATGCATAACACATGTCCTCTGGCCCTAAGATTTTGCTGGCACCTGGTGTGGAGGAAAGGGGAAGGCGGTTGTGAATAAGAATTTTGTAGCCTGGACTCTTTCTTGCTCTGACTAGGATGATCTCTGCTTCCTCCCCACACCCCCCGACTTCCTCTTCCTGCAGGAGTTGAGTTTGACATTGACCTACCCAACAAGAAGGTTTGCATCAACTCTGAGCACAGCGTGGACCTTCTGCTGGAGACGCTGGGAAAAACAGGAAAAGCTGTTTCCTACCTCGGCCCCAAGTAATGAGGGCCTGGACCCCTGGGCCCAAGATGGACCAACGGGGGCAGGTGGGTGAGGCCCCTTGTACAAAATATTTCATTATCTAATGCAAATCCTAAGTTCAGGAATCCTCAGAGCCTTCCTAGAGCACACAGAACACTGTGTTAGATGTCTCCCAGGGTCCCTTTTATGACTTGGGGAGTGCATCTCATGATCAGCGGGGTTTAAGTATAGAGCGTATGACCCTGAGCAATGCTTTGATAAACTGTCCCATCCGAGAGGATGCCTGTGCCCTGGGTCTCATGCTCCTGTGCACTGACCAGGTAAGTTAATTCAACTTGGTCTCTCTTCCCACTCGGAACGGCTGTCAGCTTCCTGACCGTGCCCTCTGCCCAGATGAGTACAAAAATAATCCTCGTGTCCAAGCTGGATGCCCCCTTTAATTTTACACAATGCAGAGAGGCACATAAGGTGCCCTGTGCCAGAACCGTTCACCGTGGAACCAGATAGACGTGATTTGTGGAGCCAACACTCCTTCCCTCTGTGCCCAGCCACAGCTTCAGAATCCTCCACAGCACGGCCCTCCCTAGCTGTCACTGCCCAGGTAGTGCCTTTGGTGTTTCAGTTCCAGTGATTGCCACGTCCCTGATGTGGATCAGTGCTCTCAGTGCCGTTGAGAAACACGAGGCTGGAGAGGGAAAGTGACGTGATCCCAGCCACACACAGGCGAGCGGCAGAGGCAGGATGAAAGGCATCCCAAATCAGAAAAGAAGTTATTTTTTATTTGAGGGAGAGAGAGCGCGTGTGCGCACACAGGGCTGGGGGCAGAGAGAGGTTGAGAATCTTAAGCAGGCTCCACCTTTCAGCACAGAGCCCAGTGATGCGGGGCTCGAATTCACAAACTGTGAGATCATGACCTGAGCTGAAACCAAGAGTCAGATGCTCAGTGGGCCTGAGCCACCCGGGCACCGCTGAAGTGTACCACTTAGTGGCATCCACTGTGTTCAGGATGTTGTGCAACTCTCTGGTTTCAAAGCTTTATCACCCCAGAAAAACGCCCCAAACCCGTTAAGTAGTCACTCAACACGCCCCCCTCTCCCACCCCCTGGGAACCACTAATCGGCCTTCTGCCTCTGTGAATTTGCCTATTCTGGATGTATCATTTAAGAGAAGCCATACGAAGGGTGGTTTCTGGGTGGCTCAGTCAGTTGGGTGTTTGACTCTTGGTTTCGGCCCCAGGTCATGATCTCACGGTTCGAGAGTTGGAGCCCAGCATCAGGCTCTGTGCTGACAGTGCAGAGTCTACATGGGATTTTCTCTTTCCTTTCTCTGCCCCTCCTGTGTGTGCTCTCTAAATAAATAAATAAATAAATAAATAAATAAATAAATAGGGGCGCCTGGGTGGCGCAGTTGGTTAAGTGTCCGACTTCAGCCAGGTCACGATCTCGCGGTCCGTGAGTTCAAGCCCTGTGTCAGGCTCTGGGCTGATGGCTCGGAGCCTGGAGCCTGTTTCCGATTCTGTGTCTCCCTCTCTCTCTGCCCCTCCCCCGTTCATGCTGTCTCTCTCTGTCCCAAAAATAAATAAAAAAACGTTGAAAAAAAAATTAAAAAAAAAATAAATAAATAAAGGGGGGGGGAACCATACGATTTCCATTAGTGTAATATTTTCAGGATTCATCCGAGCCCTAGCATGTATCAGTACTTTATCTGTGGCTGAATAATTCTCATAGTTTTTAATTAACTTATTTATCTTTGCTTTTTATTATGCAAATTTTAAATGTACGCGTAGGAAAATGAATCCCTATCTACCATCACCCAGATCCAATTATAAGTCCTTGCCATCATTGTCTCAGCTATGCTCCACCAACCGTACCCCCCCCTCCAACCCCCCCCCCCCGCCATTTTAAAGCAAATTCTGGATAGCAGCTAATTTTATCTGGGCCTGTGTGAGCAAACACGTGTAGTGTGGAAAGACTCAGATGCACAGATTCTCGGTGAGAATCACCTATCAGGTGAACTTTACCCCACACATCCCTGCAGCATCTGCCTCAGTCTGTTTTAAGAGGTTCTCCAGTGACGGATTTGAAGCCAGGTTTGGGAATCAGAGAGAGCATTTCTTAAACAATTTTTTATGTTTATTTATTTTTGAGAAAGAGAGAGAGAGAGTGTGTGAGCCAGGTGGGGGCAGAGAGAGAGGGAGACACCGAATCCGAAGCAGGCTCCAGGCTCCAAGCTGTCAGCACAGAGCCCGACGTGAGGCTTGAACCCACAAACTGTGAGATCATGACCTGAGCTGAAGTCGGAGGCTCAACCGACTGAGCCACCCAGGCGCCCCAGCATTTCTTGGTTACAAAGTCACCTCGACTATCTGTTCCTTGGCAGATTTGTTTGCTTGTGATTTTGTTCGCTGCCTTCCCAACGTGAATTAAAACAGGACAGGGAGTTCCATCCCAGCAGCCCTGGAAGTTTCCCAGAAAGGCCTCGGTGGTGATTGGCTGAGCTAGGTTAATGGGTTCCAGCCAACCCAGAATAACAGACTTAGTTGGCGGGGTGTGCACCCCCACAGCTGCCTCTTAGTGAACCTCTACTGCTTTGCAATGCCTCCATGTGCACAGCAGATGGCACTCTTGCCCCACCTAATTTCTCCTCTCTTCCAGGTCACTGATCCTCTCCTGCCTTCCAGACAGACCTGGGGCCTGGCAGTCCTACTCGGCAATGGGGGTTCCCACAGAGACCCTCACTTGCTCTGCTCCTCCTTACCTTCCCTGCAATAAAATCGAGCCACTTTGGTTGGAAGTGTTGTCTCTTGCAATGTCTGCATGTTACTTGTTCACATGCTGTGGAAAAGGTAATTACAATGCTTTCTTGGGTTGGAGTTCTAAGAGCTCCCAACCGGGAGCAAGAGGCCTGGCAGATTGTGATTCTTTGCTCTGTGACCTTTGGCAAGTCACTTCCCCTCTCCGGGCTTCACTTTTCCTCATCTGTAAAGTGAAGATGTTGGGCCAGATTGGCAATCCCCTTTGTTTTCAATATTTTGAAAGACTTCTGTCCATCCTTAAGTGCATTGCATTTCAAGGATGTTAAATCTTAAACAGTTAGAATAGTGGCTAGAGGCTTAAAGACAGACTGCCTGGGATAGAGTCCAAGCTCCGATACCTCCCAGCTGGGCCATTATGTCAAAACAAAGGGAATGTTTTAGTGTGTGTAGCTTTATTTTATTAAAAGAAAAATACGTTTCTGTACACGTCTCAGACTCTTAAAAATTATTGAGTTCCTCAGAGAGCTTTTGGCTCTATACGTTGTGCCATATTAGAAATGAAAACAAATTTGTGACATGCAAGAATACACAAGCACACCTCCCATTAATTAGCCTTCGGGACTAGATGAAGCCACTGTATGTCGTTCAGGTTCTGGAAAATTTCACCATATGATTGTAAGTGAAAGAGAAAAAGGCATCTCCTGGAAATAGTTTTTTTCGCCTTTGCCTTCGGAAAGAGTCTTGGGTAACACACGCTGAGAAAGGCTTTAACCATTTATGGGGCACGCATGGAGGAGACCCAGCTGTCACCTTAGATGGGTCACCTAATCTCAGAGGCAGCGTCCTCCTCTGCACACTCAAAATGCCTTCAACTCGGGGAACTTGGTCGCCAGACTTATATAAGACTTTGTTTCAACTCTAGACTGTGTGAGAGCAAAATTTTGGTCCCATTATGCAGTTATTAAACAAGTCTCCACCATTTGTGCCTTTGTGGCCCTCAGCCTAGGGCCTCTGCCAACCCTCATGGTATCTGGCTCTTTGGCCACCAGATGGCAGTGTCATTTGGGCTTGACAGCAGGAGTTTAAGACCCATCCTGTGGGTTCTGGGGGGATGAACTTGAGAGTTTTTCCGTTTTCACGGTCTCCCAGGAGACCAGGTTCAGGCTGGCTGGCCCATTGGGAACACCCCAGGATTGAGGCCCTGTGGCTGCCTAGGACGAGTGGCCCTTGGAGGAGTTCTTCCCCACCCAGTTTCCAGCTGAGGCCCTCAGGTTCGATCTCTGAGGCTCCAGAAGAGCTGGGGAAGCTGCCACGCCTACCAGCAGCCCAGCTGGCTGTCTATGGAGCAAGTAAGATCACACAGCAGAGTGTGGGCCTCTGCAGGGGTGGGAGCGGGGAGCCGATGTGTCTGCATACTATTGGGGTGCTTCTTCCAGAGCCTGACCCCGCAGCCCTTGCTGCAGCCGGGCCACTCCTGTGTCCCCTAGGTGTCCCCTAGGTGTCTCGCTTGAGTCTGTGCTGCCCCACCCTCCCCACCCCCATCCTGTCTCCATGTACAAATTCCTTTCCCTCCCTTACATTCCACAGCCTCCATGAAACCTCTCCACAACTGGAAGTAATTTATTTCTTCTCTTGGCCCTCACGGCATTTATCCCACCAGCTTCAGTGTTTTGACAAAGCTTTTTGTCCACGTGTCTTTCCTGCCCTCAAGGATCAGGCCAAGCAGAGAAAAGGAACTGGGGATATTTGATGGCTGTGTAATAGGTACCCTTGGGGGGATGTTTACTGAGTGCCATGCCCTTACATTAATGTCACTCTATCCTCTGATCCACATGAGAGAGCGGACCGGGACGCAGTAGGTGCACAGTTGACACTGAGTTCATCCTTCAGAGGAGAAGGTTGCCTGGTCTGGTCCTTTTCCGCAGGCTTGCATTTCTGTCAAGGTCCCAGGTTGTGAGTACAGCAGTCTAGAGTGACCCCTGGGGGTTCCCAGGAACTGTCGTTGTCATGGTTTCTGGGACCGGTGGGGTAAAGCTCCCAGCCACCTTGCCTCTGTCAACCTGCCCATCCTGTAGCCAAAGCCTTGGTTTGTCCAGTGCAGACAGAGCCCACGGTTGCAGAGAAGCCGTTTGCGGCTGCAGTGCTGGAGGCAGAGCCTGGGGGCTGGACCCGAGCGAGGCTGTAACCCCCATGGTGGTGTGGGCCACAGAGGGAGCCCCTCCACATGCTGAGTGAGCTCAAGCAAGTCCCCTGTCTCTGCCTCCTGTTAAATACAAGATTTTTGCTTTCGAATGTGTTTTAAAAGAACAGCGTTGTCGAGGTATAATTCCATTCAATAAATTGCATACATTCTAAGTGTATGATTTTTTAAACTATTAATTAATTAATTAATTAATTAATTTATAGAGTTGGGGAGGAGCAGAGAGAGGGAGAGAGAGAATCCCCAAGCAAGCTCCCTGCCATCAGGGCAGAGTCCAGTGCGGGGCTCAATCTCATGAACCGTGAGATCGTGACCTGGGTTAAAATCAAGATTTGGACGTTCTCTCTCTCTCTTTTTTTTTCATTTCATTTCATTTCATTTCATCACGGAAAGTATACTCTTTAATCCCCATTCCCCTATTTCACCTCCTTTTTTTTTTTTCTTTTCTTTTCTTCTTTTTAATTCTCAAGTTGGATGCTTAACTGACTGAGCCACCCAGGCGCCCCTTGCATGTCTGATTTTTTCACACACTCATGAAACCATCACCACAACCAAGATAGTGACTATGTCACGCTAGAAAGTTTCCTCAGGTCTCTTGGCCATCCCTCCCATCCCTCTCTCCACCCCAAGCAACTACCATTCTGTTTTCTGTCACAATTACTGTAGTTTGGATTTTCTAGACTTTTATATAAATGCAATCATATAGTACATACTCATTTTTGTCTGGCTTCTTCCACTCCACATGATTTTTTTGAAATTCATCTATGTTATTATGGGTATCAGTAGCTTGTTTTTCTTTATCACCAAGTAGTAAGCATTCCATTGTAGGGCTGTACCACAAGCCATGAATGGTTATTCGTTCACCTGTTGATGGACATTTGAGTTGTTTCCAGTTTTTTAAACGGCTCTCTGGTGCTGGTAAGGTTCCCCAAGGGCTCTGTGTGCACAAGAGAGAGCCTCAGTGGGCAGGTCTCTTCCAACCGAAAACCCCCAGACCCAAACCGAGGGAGCTCAAGTCATAGTTTTATCAACTTGGCTTCCTCCTACATCCTCTGGACTTCAGCAAATCTAGATTCAAATTCTCCCTCCACCACCCAATAACCGTATAACATCGGGAAAGCTACTGATTCTTTTGTGTAACTCAAGTTTCCTCATCTGTAGAATGGAAACCATAACAGTACCTACCCCATGTGGCTATTGTGAGCCTTAAGCAAGATGATCCCATGCCAAATGCTTGATGCCGGCATTGCACAAATGCAGCTTTTTGTTTGAATGAAAAGTTTCACCATTATGCTATTGGAAGTTGGAAAACTGAAATTTGAAAAATGTCAGAGATTTGACCATGGAAGACGACGGAAAGTGAAAACGAAATCTCAGCATTGCGCTGTGTGGCTGTGAGCGGTTGGTTGAGTCAAGGTCCTCTCTTGTGTTCTCCTTTAATCAGTGCCAGTCTCTTAAAAACCTCAAGTCTGCAATTTCTGGGGAGTGTCTGTAGAGATGATTTTAGATTTCCATGTCCTTAGGGGCTGTGGCTACTTGGTTTAAGTGGCCGAGTTTCTTAATCTGCTACCTAAGATGGGAAGGTCTGCAAATCTCCTGATTGCCTTGAAATAAGATATCAAAGTCTCTGGAAATAAGGATCTAGCTCTCATTGGTCTGCCTATCTTGGGTTCCTGGCATCCTGATCCTTTTTGAATGATGGTCCCCAGACTTGAAAAAGAACATAGGCTTTACAGACAAACAGGTTCAGTCCCAGCCTGGCTGTTTACCAGCTCTGGGAACTTGGGCAAGCTGCTTAACTGTCCAGGATTTCTGTTTTCTCATCTGCAAAATAGAAATAATTAATAACAATACCTTTTAAAAAATATTTTTATTTATTTTTGTGAGAGAGAGAGGGGGAGAGAGAGAGAGAGAGAGAGAGAGAGAGCACAAACGGGGGAGGGGCAGAGAGAGAGGGAGACACAGAATCCGAAGCAGGTTCCAGGCTCTGAGCTGTCATCACAGACCTTGACGTGGGGCTTGAACCCATGAACTATGAAATCAGGACCTGAGCCAAAGACAGATGCTCAACCGACTGAGCCGCACAGGTGCCCCAACAATACTTTTTTTCTTAAAGCGAGGTAATGCACACACACAAAGGTGCTCAGCTTGGCTATGGTTATCCTTGCAGGATCTTAGGGAAGGAGAAGACCTGGTTGGTCATCCAACCAAAAGTCCACATCCCCTCCCTCTGATGGGTGGCCCCAGGCCTTAGCGTGTACACCAGCCCTAAGAGGGAGCACCACCAGCAGCTTGCTCTGCCCTGGACAGCCCTGTGAGGGAAGATTCTGGTGTTGAAATCACCCTTACATCCCTGGCACTTCTCATGACTGGAGCTTGGTTAGTCCTGCCATGTGGGGCATCAGTCTATCCGTTCCCTGTGGTGGCTCCTCAGAGACAGAACATGCTTTTCCTTTCTGATCCCTCCCACTCCTCCCTGGCCTACTTCACAATCAGTATCCCGAATACCCTCCTCCACCTTTCCTCAGAGACAGAGCTGGAGTTACCAGACCACCTGATCACTAGCCTCTTCATCGATGCCTTCCTGAGAGTGGAGGCTAAGAGAACATGAACCCTGGACCCTACCGCTCCTATGCCAGCCCATGTGGTTCCTGGCTCAGCACAGAAAGAGCTGGACTGAGTTGGGAGAGCATGAGTTCCTCGAATAGAGGGAATCTGGACAAGCTACTCAATCTTCCTTCATCTAGGAGATGTGGCCCAGATGACACCCACTTCATAGGTAATGTGCACAAAATGTCCAGGGCAGAGTAGACCCTCAGCCGCCACATCCCCAAATTCACATTTTTGAGGACGTGTCCTTGAGTCCTACCACTCTGTAAAAGGGCTGGGCCTGCCTGGTCTGGTCACACCCAACAGCAGACCTGGCCCCAACTCTTCTGGATCACTGCCCCTCCCAGGGTCTAATTTGGAAATAGCCTTAACCCAGGCAGTCGTTTGTGGGTATCTAACTCCTTTTTTGCTCTAAACAGAAACTGTGGTTCCCTTTATGCTCCTGGTAATTAGAGAGGCCAGAAAAGCCATTGAGGTGGTAAGAAGGGCTAGAGGGAGAGGTGAAGCCTTCCGGTCAACAGCTGGCTATTAGTAAAGCTTTGGGAGGGTCAAAAGTTATAGGAAGATTCTCAGCTGTGCAGGGGCTTGGCGCCCCAACCCCCAAGCTGTTCACAGGTCAACTGTCTATATAAGGAAACATAAATGGTTTCCCTATCGGTAAATTAGAGATCACACTTGTTTCACAGAGTGGTTCTGACAATGAAGGAAGATAATCCATGTACATCATTTACTACAGTGGCTGGTTGTAGAAAGCATTCAACAAGCATTAGCCATTTTATTAGTAGTGGTGTTTTGTAACCTGCTTTCACTGAATAGTTCCTGGCCACACCTTCATCTCCAATGTCTGTTATCTGGGGCTGCTTCTGCACTGTATTGGCCAAGTTGAAGAATTGCAACAGAGACCATATGACCCACAAGGCCTAGAATGTTCACTGTCTTGCCCTTTCCAGAAAAATGTGTTGATTCATGATTTAGATCAGTGATCTCAAGCTGTGTTCTATGGAAATCTAAGGCTCCATGCAGATACCTCGGGAAAACAAAGAGTGGTAGATGGTGGGCATCTTTCTACAGAGACTAATCCTCTTATCTGTTAAAATTAATGAGTTGTTTTATCAAAGATGTAAGGAAGAAATTATACCAATTCTCTACAATCTCTCTTAGAGGATACTGTAAGGCCAACAATACCCTAACACCAAAACCAGACAGACATTCCAAGGAGAGAAAACTATGGACCAACATCTCTTATGAACACAGAATCAAAAATCCTTGACAAAATACTAGCAAATCAAAGCCAATGATGTCTAAAAGGAATTATACACCACAACCAAGTGGGATTTATTCTAGGTATGCAAGGCTGGTTCAATATTTGAAAATCAATTAATGTAATCTATTATATCAATAAGCTAAAAAAGAAAAATCACATGATCATATCAGTAGGTGCAGAAAAAGCATTTGACAAAACCCAAAACCCATTCATGATAAAAAAAAAAAAAAGAACTGTCAGTAAACTAGAATAGAGGGGAATAGCTCACCTGATGAATAATATCTACAAAAAACCTACAGCAAATCAATAGTGAGAAACTTGAAGCTTTCTCACTAAAATCAGGTATGAGATAAGGATGTCCCCTCTCACCACTGCTTTCCAACATTGTACAGAAAGTTCTTGATAATACTATAAGATAAGAAAAGGAAATGAAAGGTACACAGGGGCACCTGGGTGGCTCAGTCGGTTAAGTGTCTGACTCTTGATTTCAGCTCAGGGTCATGATCTCGTGGTTTGTGAGTTCGAGCCCCATATGGGGCTCCAAGCTGATGGTGGGGAGTCTGCTTGGGATTCTCTGTTTCCCTCCCTCTCTGCCCCTCCTCCACTTGCTCTCTCTCTCAAAATAACTAATAATAATAATAAATTAAAAAAAAAAAAGAAAATCCAAGAGAGTTGGGGTTCAGAGAACTTCCAGGTTGGTGAACACATCCAGGTATCAGGAAGGTGGGGCACCCCAAATCCACAAGGACAGAAGCTCCTGCACCCAGGGCTCTCCCTGTCCTCACCCTATGTATCTCTACATCTGGCTCTTCAAGTGCATCCTTTATCATTTCCTTTAATAAACTGGTAAATGTGTTTTCCTGAGTTCGATGAGCTATTGTCATAAATAATCACACCTAGAGAGGAGGGAGAAATGAGAACCTCCAATTTGTAGCCAAGTCAGGTGAAAGTTGTGGGTAAGCCTGCGAGTCTACCACAGATCTATTACTTGGGACTGGCATTTGAGTAGGGGGAGTCTTGTCGGACTAAGACCTTGACCTATGGGATCTGACACTGTCTCCAGAGAGTGTCAGAATTGAGTTACATTTTAGGACACTCAGCTGGTGTCACAGAATTGTTTGTTGTGGGGAAAAACCAGAACCCATACACAAAACCCACACATCTGATGACCACAAGTGTCCAGAGTGTTCTGTGTGAAAGTACAGGAGAAAGACACAAGAAGGGAGCTGTGGGGTTGTCCAGTACAGCCATCTATGGCAAAATGTTAAGATTTGTCAAAGCTAACAGGTAGATACAAAGATCTCAACCTTATTGTTCTGTATACTTTTTGTACGCTTGCCATATTTCACAAATTAGAAGAAAAAGGACCTGACGTACACCATGGAAAATATTGCCAACAGTTCAAGAGGCTGTACAATGAAAAATAAATACCTGTTCATTTCAGATCTGTGATCCTCCTCAGAGACGCTCGTGGGCTGTGGTCAATTTCATATGCGTCTCTCAGGAGCAGTCTGCAAATGCAAGCTGTAATATCCGCAAGACCTGCTCCCCTTGGAAGCATACATACACACATACATCCTTACACACCTAGATGTCTGATCTTACCCACGTGGGAAGCAGACCTGCACATTGAAGCCTTCCATTTGGAAAGTCTACCTTGTGACCCTTGATTTTGGACACTCACTAGAAACCACTCTGTTTTCTCTGTCAGTGGACCTGAACCCATCTTGCATGTCTTTTCCAATTGGTGATTAATGTGGGCCTTTCTTATTAACTAGGGTCAGCTTTCTCTGGAGAATGACTGCTTAGCTCTTTGAAGCGTCCTTCTCAGGCTCCCTAGAATGCAATTTCCAGGTGCCAAACAACCCATATTTTAAGTCAGACCATCCCAAACACATCCTTAAAATTTGGTGAAAATCTGTCCTGCCATTTTCTTAGGATATGGTAAGTAAATAGACAAAAAGTCACAAACTTCCCTTTATGATGTGAATAAACCCCCCCACTGCTCCCCCACTCTGACCTTTAGGGGAAAAGAGAGAGAGAGAGAGAGAGAGAAAACTTACAAAATGAGAACATGCGTGGCACACTGTCCCTACCTTGCCTTTTTTTCCTTACTTATCACTATATCTGAGATGGTTTTGTGTTTCCTATCAGTCCACACAGTTTTGCCTTTGTAATTTATAGTATAAATACTGGTTCAATTTCATTTGTGAATATGCTGGGGACTAAATTCCTAGTACTCTTTTCTTTCTAAAATAAAGTCTTAATTTCTATTAAGTGTAAGGTGACCAACTCATCCTTTTGCTTGGGGGTTTCTGTTTTATCGCTTAAAAGTCCTATGTCCCGGAAACCCCTCAGTTCTGCGCAAAGTGGGATGTTTGGTCACCATGTTTAAGTACCATGTGAACAGTAGACAAATTTGAATAGGAAGTAGTTCATTATAACAACACAAGTAATGATCTTCCCTTTTGCCCTAAAATGAAATTATTTTTATAAACCTTTTTAGAAGTTTATTTTTTATTTATTTTGAGAGAGAAGGAGAGAAATAGTGAACGAGTGGGGGAGGGACAGAGAGATGGAGTGAGAAGACCCCAACAGGCTCTGAGCTGTCAGCCTGGAGCCTGACTCGGGGCTCGAACTCACGAACCGTAAGGTCATGCATGACCTGAGCCGAAATCAAGAGTTGGATGCTTAACCGACTGAGCCCCCCCAAGGTGCTTCCTAAAAAGAACTTGTTAACCAAATATTGTCCACATAGAATAAGGATTGTCCTAGGACTTTTGCTAGAGTTGGGGGTTGCCTCACGCTTTTAGGTGGCTGTGTAGTATTTCAGGGTATGACTTCACCATAATTTTATTAAGCCTGCTTCCTGCTAATGGACATTTTGTTTCTTTCTAGCGTTTTGCTGGAATAAACAAGTCTTCCCTGAATGTCCTTACTTATTTGTTCTATAAACTGGTAAACTCCGCATAAGAAATTTGTTTTGAAAATAAGGCTTTCCTGCTAAAAACAAAACTCAAAACGCCACAAGATTAAAGCCTCTTTCATCTCGGGCCTTCTGTGAGTCTCTTTTTCTTCAGGTGACTGACTGGGCTAAGGATGAGTTTAAAACGGGTTGGCAGCCAAGGTCTGGGAAGGAAGCCCAGGCACAGGAGAGGCTTCCTGGGGTGCATGAGGGAGAAAAACAGCCCAGTGCTGTGCTTCCCAGCTTGGAGGGGGTGTTTATCAAGGCCAGTGGGAGAGGAGTTGGCCAGACTTCGAGGGGTCCAGTGTTGGCCAGGAGTAGGGCTGAGAGACTGGAGCCATTCAGCTGTGTTCCAAAAAGAGCAGGGAGAGGAAGGGGAAACTAGCCCAGACACACACTGGGTGGCTGCCGGCTGGCCAGGGCTCTTGGTACAACAAGCCCAGTGCCAGGCGGTGGGGCCCAGCCAGCTGTCCCCCGGGACCCCACCCCAGACTGGGCAGGGTTAGGTCAGTTCCGCAATTGCTTCTTGGGGCTATCAGGAATGGAGTTTTATGGAGTGTGGGATAATTCAGTACTTTTCCAGAGAGATGGGCTACTTGGGCCGGAAAGGTGATTTTTCTACCCATGTGGTATGTGCAACACGTGTGTAGTAATGGATCCTTTATCCTGCAAAGGGGCTGTGGCATCACTCGCCAAACTGTTCTATGCAGAATGCTGTTGGTAAAACACCAGATCCAAAAGTCAAAAAAGCTCGGGAAATGCCAAGTCTGGCAAAATCAAGCAGAATTCTTTACTGTGGGAATTCTCAGAGCCTTCAGTGTGCTAACAGTGTACTTCCTGACTCTTCAAAGAGGAGATGAAGTAAACATTGTTTCCCTGATGTTAAGTCCTTGGAACATCCTCTGTCCCCTCAGGGAACACGTAATAACATCTTTGCTAAATGGTGTCTGCTAATTCTAATCCATAGGAAAAGGCAGAAGCCAACAGGCCCACCTGTAAACCATCCAAGAATGTAGGACGGAGAGGCCTCTGGAATCTGGCCGATCAGAGCCAGAAGATGCTGCCATATCCTACCCAAAAGTGTGCCGGGCATCTTTCACAATATAAAATGATTGACTTTCAGGAGCACGAGGGATTCCCCCAGACTTGAAGTAGGGGCAGCCCCATGCTGATCGGAACAATTGAGGGAGTACAGCAGAAGAGCTTGGGTTTGCTCCAGCCTTCATCTCTGCATCTCATTTCTTCTGGTCCCAGAGATTCAGTGACATACTTCACCACAGTGATCTCTGGGTCTCCTGTATGTCAGGCTCAGCGCACACAGCACCATGGAGAGACGCCCCGCTTCATCCAATTGTCATCTCCACTGTGTGGCCTCTGTGTCTGTGACCCCCACCTTTGTTGGTGCATTTTTTTTTTTTTAAGGTTAAAATGCAAAGCCATCTGGGAGGAACCATTGCCAGGGTCTTTAACAGCTTCTCTGCCCTGAGATTTATGTGGAAAGAGCCAGGTTTGGTGTTGGAGGACAGAATGTCTTGTGGTAGAGGCTGTGTCTGCAAATCTTTCCCATTCTTGAGTCACTGGGTTAGGCTGGTACCTTGTATCTATGGTCCCTTCTCCTGGAAAGAACTGGAAAATGAAATGCTAAAGAGTGAGAGAGAACTTGAGTCTTAGTTCACTCTGCCCCTGATTTGCTAATTGACATTAGAAAGTTCTTTCCTTTCCTTGAGACTTTTTCTTCCTTTGTAAAATGAAGTGGTTTAGACTATTTTAATTAATTGCTAACTTTCTGATCAGAGGAAGACTTGTGTCCAACAAAGTCCTAAGAGCCATCCCATCCAAAACAGGTAAAAGTGGTCTGTAACCAAAGTGTTTTCAAGGTAATATGGCATCATAATATTATGGAAGTGTTTCCTGTAAAAGTTAGGGTAGAGGTGTTTTTAGGAGCAAGGAGATAGTTGTGATTGGTCAAGGCACCCAAAGGGCTTTCTGGGTGACTGCAAATTTCCTGATCTGAGTGGGAGTTACAAGTGGTGTTTTCCTCAGAATCTCTCAGCAAACGATAAAAATATTACTAATACGTTATAAAGCCAATCACTGGGAACACAACTGTGTCAATTAGATTTAGCTGCAAAAGGCAAAAACTTCATAGTAAAAGTGGCTTAACAAGATAGAAGTTTACGTTTCCTTCACGTAAATGAAGTCTGGGGGTGAGCAGTCCAAGGCACTCGATGGAAACAGCTAAGAGCTCAATGAGCATCAAAGACCCAAGGCTCCTTCTCTCTTTCGTCCACCATCTTCAACACAAAACTTCCAATCCAGAGGTCAAGATGGCTGACTGAGCTTCACTGTCTTGTCCACAATAGATCCATCCAGCAAGAAGAGGGATGAAAACAGCATGTCCTCTCACTTCAACCCCTGGAAGGAGCACAACCTTTCCTTACACCCCTTTGACCAACACTTAATTACAAGGCCTAGCAGCAAGGGAGGCTGGGAAATGTAGTCTTTAATCTGGGTGACTTCAGCTCAGGTCATGATCTTACAGTTCGTGAGTTTGAGCCCCGCATTGGGCTCTCTGCCGTCAACACAGAGCCCACTTTGGATCCTCTGTCCCCCTTTCTCTCTGTCCCTCCCCCACTCTCTCTCTCAAAAATAAACATTAAAAAAAAAATCTGGGTGGCCATGGACCCACCCTACTGTTGTTTCCACAATAAATATAAAAAAAAATGAGTAGATTTAGGGGACAACCAGCAGAATCTGCCACAACATATTAATGGATTTTAGTTTCTGATGTGTTGAAATTAGTGGGTGACTAATGTGGGTGTCTTTGCTGCTTTTCAGTCACTGTTCTAAATATAGCTTGAGACGTACAAAATGAGGTGAATATTCATAATTTGTGGCACGGCCGGAGCACTCACAGAACACAGCTTAAAACCCCCTGAACTAGAAACTCCCCAAGAGTTTTTCCAGCTTTGACATTCTAGAATTCTATGAAAGCCCTGCCCCCTTCCATGAGCTAACAGAGGGCTTTTTCTCTGGGGACTGGCAGGGGACTTCTTGTTACCTTCAGGACTGAGAATTGTGCCCATTGTTTCTTTGGAGGCAGCCGACCTGGCCAAATATCTTGAAAAGCTCTCTGTCACAGCAGCCTTCCCCATCTCGGCCTGGGAGTTCCCCAGAGGTGGTGTGGTTTACTGAGGCATTGAAAACTCAGCATTTCAAAGCAGGGGCTGTCTGTGTCCTGGCTGGGAGTGGCTCAGACTTGCCCTCACGATTTTCGGAGACCTTTATAACAGAAGGAACCACCTTTGGTTCAGCTCTTCCATTTTTCAGAGGAGGACACAGGGATCCAAAGAGGCTGAGACTTTGAAGTCCCTAAGCAACCAGGTACTGACTTGTCCTAAAGCTTTTCCATCGCCACTCATTACAATAGCGTGAATTTAATGTACACGTCCTATGTGCCGGGCCAAGCGCATCACATGCAAAAATCTCATTTAATCTTCACAAAAACCCTGAGAGATAGGTACAATTTTTTTTTCTTTTTTGGTCATTTTACAGATCAGGAAACTGCAACCTTGATTTGCCCAAGGCCTCGCCGTTACCAGGTGTGGATCAGAACTGGAACCTTCGCAGTGCGACAGCGGAGCCCGCACTTTGACCTCTGTGCTCAGAATGGCTGCCTTCCACGGATGCTCCGGGTGTGAGGAGGACCGACTTTACTCCTAGTAAACTGCGAGCGGCACATCTTTGCCTGGATGAAGCCGCTTGGACATTGCATCCGTTCAGACCACTCCTTGCCCCAGATGTAGCTCTGTCATCAGCAGCTTGGTGTCAAATTCAAGGTGTCTTGGCACCAGGAATAATGTGCCCGGAGGCGTGGGTACCTAACTTTCCACCAGGGCAAGAGCCATCCCCCAGATTTACCATGAGCACCTGTCCTATCTGTCCTACCCTGTCTGGGTGAGGCAATCCTCCAACACCACAAAGAGGACCAAGTACCCCTGCAAATGTACTGACCCTGGGTGTGGGGACCTCCCCCATCTCTGGGCCGTCTCGGGACCTTGCCTGAGTAGCCTGTAGCAGGTCTTCTTTGTGACAGCTTTCTGTGTTGGATACGGGGCCTTTCTGCCTGTTAGCACTCACTTTTCCCCTGAGCAAAGACGCTGAGGAATTGTAGGGACAATAGGAAGCTCTCAGTAGAGAAGCACCATAGGGAGTTGCTGTGGAGACCTGAGCTGTTTAGCTCGCCCCAGCTCTTCAAGTTTCTCCTTGTCCTCCGGCGCAGGAAGCTTCTAATCTGTTCCAGAGTCCAAGGAAGGATGGGATGAGGTCACGGGCCTGAGATACTTTATCTTAGAGAAGGTTCTACAAAGGCCCAGGGGCTGAAGGTACTGTTTTTGTCCTTACTCTGACCACATTTCTGAAAGGAATGTTGGTGGGGGTTGGGCATGCTCGGCAGCCTGTTCAGAGGACAGCGGGGTTCAGACAGTGAAAGGCCTTCCACAGAGCTGACCTGCCTCTGTCAAGAGCATAACCCTGGAAAATCCCAGAGCTTCACATGGCCCAGTCTGTGCAGACTCACAATGGAAGAAAACAAAGTCCCCCCATCACCGGTCATTTAGAAGCTCCATAATCTCTACCTCCATATCTCTAACAGCATTAAAAGGGATCTAATTAATAATCCACACAAAACTCCATTTCTGTTTCCTCAAATTCCCTCATCTCCTTAATGAGGTTTTTGGAGCGGTCGGGGGGGGGGGGGGTGGGATTCAGAGCTGACGGCCAAGAAAGAAATCTTTTAAAAAAAAATTTATTTTTAACGTTGATTTATTTTTGTGAGAGAGAGAGAGAGAGTGCAAGAGGGGGAGGAACAGAGAGAGAGGGAGACACAATCTGAAGTAGGCTCCAGGCTCTGAGCTGTCAGCACAGAGCCCAATGTGGGGCTGGAACTCACGAACCCCAAGATCATGACCTGAGCCGAGGTTGGATGCTTCGCCGACTGAGCCACCCAGGCGCCCCAAGAAAGAATTCTTGAAGACCTCTTTAGTGCAAAAAGGTGATTTTGTTAAAGCACGGGGACAGGACTCGTGGGCAGAAAGACTGCACTGGGGTTGTGAGGGGTGACTGCTTAGACACTGTGGAGTTGGGGATGTAAAGTCAAGAGGAAGTTTCTTAAAGGATTTTCATATGCTAAAGAAGACTCACAGATTACTGGAGGCCTAGCTATTGTGGGGCTAAGTTTATTTTCCCCTTTAGCAAAGCATTAACATTAAGACGGCAGGGAGTTCCTGGATTTTAGGCTGTGGGTAAGGTTGTCCTCTTTTTGTAATTGAACTAAGATATTTGTAAACTGATGGAGACTCTTTTTAGTTTGGCCATTTGTTTTCTGTCCTTCCCTTTGTTCTTGGGCAGCCAGAAGTACTTGAAGAATGTCACATATACCCCACCTGGGGTTGGGGGGTGCTAGCTAGTACTTTGCCCTCAGCTTGCCTTTTGGTCCCTCATCATCCTCACTCTTGTTGCCTAACTGCCAGGAAATTGCAAAACCCCACACCTAGGACCTGTAGATTTTTGTCTCTTCCTTCCTTCCTACTAATTAAAAATGTGTTTTAGTTTTTTTAGATCTTTTGATTTTGAACCTATCATAGATTCACGAGACACTGAAAAGACATTAGTACTCAGAGGCCCCATGGACCCTTTACCCAGTTTCCCCCAATGGACTCATCTTCCATAATTCTTTCCTATTAAACTTTAATAGCTCACCTAATCCTTGCAACACCTCCATGAGATCACTCTTCTTGTGACTGTTTTACATAAGGAGAAACTGAGTCCCAGAAAAATGAAGCACATTGTTCAAGATCCCCAGCAATTCGGTGGAGAATCAGGACTTAACAATCCAGATTTCTTGGCTCCAAAGTTTGTCCGTGCTTCATTATTTCTTATTCTTCCCCCATCCCCTCCCTGACCCTGTCCGGGAAAAAGAAAAAGTCCTGAAGAGGCCCAGCCCCTGAAAGAATGCAGTTCTTTACATGCCTCAGAAGAGGAAGCGCCAGAATTTGCTGAAAAGTTGGAGGAGCCTCCCCTGCATAGCTTGGCTGTAGAGTCATCAAAATTATGCTTGTGACCCAGACACCGCTTCAGACACTGCTTCAGATCCTTTCCCAAGCTGGAACACATTTTCTCCTTCCCTTAATGCTGCTCTTTGCCCGGTGTCTTTCTTCCTCTCCCAACCCCACCCCCCCATCCCCTGCTTTGATGTTTCTCTGATGCCAGAGGGTGAGTCTCCTGTGCCACGTAACATCATCTCCTTTCTGGTAAAGATACGACTGTGGCTCACCTTGCCTCGTAGACATGAGAAACGGCTCTGTGCCTGCTGAATAAATGTGAGATCTCCTCAGAGCCAGAACACTGGTTTCTTCTCTGGAAGGTGACAGAAAACCCAACCCCAAAGAGCAGAAGCCAAAGGGGACAGATTGGTCTCTGTTAAGGAAAAGTCCAGGAGTAGGGCCATTTAACCCATAAGGATTGCACTCAGCTGTGTGTCACAGAAACTTGACCCCAGAGCTTTGGCCTCACTTTGCAAAGCCACCTGGCCATGACCTAGAGTAAGCAGTCAAGGGTGCCGCTGTGTCTCCTTCCACCTGCCTTCCCCGGTGGCTTCCACACTCCTGCTGCTCTGTTTCCAGTCTTGGGTCTGCAGTCCGGAAGGAAGTGAACAAAGGGCAAAACTCTCCCCCCTTCCCCAGGCTTCCTCAGAAGCCCCAGGCATGGGCTTCTGCAGCAGGTCATTGGCCAGAACCAGGTCCCATGGCCTCCCTGTGCTGCAAAGGCATCCAGGAAGCTGAGTGTTTGGGGTTGGACATAGAGCTAGCTCCCTGAGCAAAACTGAGCGTCTGCTGATTATTCAGAAGAGCAGGCAAATAGCGGTTTAGGGGCTCAGGCCAACGTCCCGGGGCCAGTCTCCGTCTCTGGGTCTCATTCTGTCTCTGCCTCTCTCCACTTTCTTCTATTTCGTGTTGGCTTTATGCTCACGCAGGCTTCCGTGTGATCTCAGGAAGGCTGCTGCTACTTTGGATCGTACATCCACTCCTGGTCCAGCCCAGGAGGAAAAGCCTAGATTCCATGTCGTACTTTGCGTCGTGTTCCTCCCTGATACAGTTACTGTGGCCATGGGGATCGGGGTGGCTTAGCCTAGTCTCATGCTCTGTGTCTAAGCTGGACTGAGTATAGGAGAGGGTATTAGCCGAGAGGGAAACCAAGGCATGGTTCCCAAAGAAGGAGAAAATGGGTGCCGGTGGTCCCACATCAAACACAACCAATCACAAATACTCCATGCGGAACCTCAGGAGTCATTACATTCAGACATGGTTAAATCACTGAAGGTGTGTGACAGCTTCCTAGATATTTGATCAAAATTTCATGTTTTAGATCAGTGGTTCTCAAAGTGTGGTCTAGGGGTACCTTGGGGTCCCTTTAAGGGTCCAAACTATTTTCATAATACTACTAACATGTCGTCTGCCTTTTTCACCCTCATTCTCTCCCAAGAGTCCAGTGGAGTTTTCCACAGGTGACATGCCATGTGGCGCTGACAACTGCTGGGATGTTGTTTGTATATTCTTGGGTTTTAAAAAGATCTTCGTTTTGGGGTGCCTGGGAAGCTCAGTCCGTCCGACCTCAGCTCATGTGGTGATCTTGCGGTCTGTGAATTTGGGCCCCACGTCAGGCTCTGTGCTGACAGCTCGGAGCCTGGAACCTGCTTCGGATTCTGTGTCTCCCTCTCTCTGCCCCTCCCCTGCTCACACTCTCTCTCTCAAAAATAAACATTAAAAAAAAAGTCTCATTTTAATTTCTAATACAGTAAATATTGATGTTTGTAACCCATGAAATAAAAGTTCTTTAAGGGCCACAATCATTTTTAAGAAACTAAAGGCGTCCTGAGACCAAAGATTCGAGAACTGTTGTGAAGGGTAGCAGAATATACTGCCCCGTGTCACTTTGGCATACCTTGAAGTGGTTTATTCTGCTACCCTTTAGCTGGTTCAGATATTAAGTTTACTTGAAAATCTTAAAAGACACTCTTAGATCTTAAATAACATTACATGACAAATTTTAACACATTCTAGGTCATCATTAGTTTAGCTCTTTTTTTTAAAATTTTATTTATTTATTTATTTATTTATTTATTTATTTATTTATTTATTTTAAATTTACATCCAAATTATTTAGCATATAGTGCAACAATGATTTCAGGAGTAGATTCCTTAGTGCCCCCTTACACATTTAACCCATCCCCCCCACCCACAACCCCTCCAGTAACCCTCAGTTTGTTTTCCATATTTATGAGTCTCTTCTGTTTTGTCCCCCTCCCTGTTTTTATATGATTTTTGTTTCCCTTCCCTTACGTTCATCTGTTTTGTCTCTTAAAGTCCTCATATGAGTGAAGTCATATGATTTTTGTCTTTCTCTGACTAATTTCACATAGCATCATACCCTCCAGTTCCATCCACGTAGTTGCAAATGGCAAGATTTCATTCTTTTTGATTGCCGAGTAATACTCCATTGTGTATATATATATATATATATATATATATATATATATATATACATCTTCTTTATCCATTCATCCATCGAGGGACATTTGGGCTCTTTCCATATTTTGGCTATTGTTGATAGTGCTGCTATAAACATGGGGGTGCACGTGTCCCTTTGAAACAGCACACCTGTATCCCGTGGATAAATGCCTAGTAGTGCAATTGCTGGGTCGTAGGGTAGTTCTCTTTTTAGTTTTTTGAGGAACCTCCATACTGTTTTCCACAGTGGCTGTACCAGCTTGCATTCCCATAGTTTAGCTCTTTTTTATCCATCAGGCTTAGCTGTGAGACCTAGACTCACTCTATTTTATTACTCTGCCACACTCAACTTGGGGGTTAAACCTCATGTTCCAAATAGCTGGTTAAACTCCACCCATCCCAACTGCATTCCGTCAGCAAGGCACTTCCAGAAACTGCATATGGCACCACCACTATACACTTTGGTTAGGACTTAGCTATAGACTCCTGTGAAGGAGTCTGAGAAATTCTGTTTTTTAAACTGTTTGCCAGTTAAAGTCAGAGTTTCTATTGCCTAGAAAGAAGAGTATATAAAATATCAGTGGTCAACTATTAGGTTAACTTTTTTGGTGTACGGACCCTGGAATAAAACTTCTCCTTTATTCTTTGTTTAATTGCAAAGTGTCCTGTGTTTCAAAGTGAGCTGTTTAAAAACAGTGACCATTTACGACACTACTTTTATTTTTTTTATAACGAGATTCTGTATATAATTTCTTTTGGAATTGGGGCATATTATTAAACAGTTTGATAACAATGATCTTTGGAAGGTCTCAAGCTGAAAGATGTATTTTGTCTATTACTGTATTCTCAAGCATTTTAAATATGAATGTCTTGAGAAAGGCTAGGTACTTTCTGCTTCACACCAGGCTCTACCCCACTCTCCTGAATTAAACTTGCCTACTTCACCAAATCTTAACATCTGCCTGGCTTCTGAAATGCCTATCAGATTATAACAGAGAGGGAAAGGATTTGCCTAAAGTCCAAGGAGAGGTGCCTGGCTGGCTCAGTCGGTAGAACATACAACTCTTGATCTCAGGGTCATGAGTTCAAGCCCCATAGAGGGTGTGGAGCCTCGAAAAGAAATGAAAAGAAAAGAAAAAAAAAAGGAAAGAAAAGAAATAAAGTCCAACAAGGATTTGTTGAACT
Organism: Felis catus; assembly: GCF_018350175.1. Taxonomy (NCBI): domain Eukaryota; kingdom Metazoa; phylum Chordata; class Mammalia; order Carnivora; family Felidae; genus Felis; species Felis catus. Next base: position 195,108,568 of record NC_058368.1, read on the forward strand.
TTGGAGAAACCAAGAAGTGGGTAAGTGTTCTTACAGAATATAACCTCTAAAGTATGAATCAAGCACAGGTCACATAAAAAGATAATGGTGGAAATTAAGGTCAGATGTTGGAGAATCTTGGAGATGAGCTGGGAATACTGGCCTTGACTGTGTGGGTGGTAGAAAATCACTAGATTTTGAATTTTAAAGAGTCTAGAGTTGTTTGGGAGCTTATAGGGATTGCCTCTTTAAATTCAAGAGTAAAATAATCTGATCTGGACATGAGAGTAGAGCACTTTAAAACAAGGCAGATAAGGGAGCCTGGGTGGCTCAGTCGGTTGAATGTCCTACTGTTGATTTCAGCTCAGGTCGTGATCCCAAGGTGGTGGGATCGAGCCCTACATCAGGCTCTGCATGGAGGCTCTCCAAGCTCTGAGCATGGAGCTTGCTTGAGATTCTCTCTCTCTCTCTCTCTCTCTCTCTCTCTCTCTCTCTCTCTCATCCCCTCTTCATATTCCTTCCAAAATGTACCATTAGGCCAGTGTCTGTTTTCAGAATAGCTAACATTTTATTGGAAATGGCAGATTACAGCTGGACCATAAGCTCTGGAGAGCCAGGGACTATGTCCAGGAACATCATAGAACAAAACACAGTCCATAGTAGTTGTTTAGTTGAGGATTGTTGATTGACTGGATGAATTGGTAGGCACCTTGACATGTTTGGAAGGATCCAGAGATCTTTTAGTCTGATGCCTCCCATCTCCCTGAAGAAGAAACCAAGGCAAGGGGATTCCTAGTGAGACCAGCACCCAGTGAGAATTGGGTCCTGGGCCTCCCACCCCTCAGTCCAGGGCTGGCTTTACAACATCATAGCTTCTCAAAGTCAGAGTTTACCACGTTTTGTATTTTGGTATGAAATTGCCCTGAATCCACTGAGTCAGTAAATTATCTCCTTTTAAAATCTTTTCCAAACCTCCCCATCACCTCAAGGAGAAAGTCTTAGTTGGGAGCTACTGAATTGCTCACACCTTTCTAGCACTTGCTATCTTACTTTGCTTTAACGGCAAGGGGGCCAACTTTAGGCTCAGAGCCTTCACAAGTAACAACTAATTTAATTTAATTTAATATTTTAATCTAAAAGTTGTATGGCAATGTTCACACATACTTCAAAGCAAAGAGGGGCGCCTGGGTGGCGCAGTCGGTTAGGCATCCGACTTCAGCCAGGTCACGATCTCGCGGTCCGTGAGTTCGAGTCCCGAGTCAGGCTCTGGGCTGATGGCTCAGAGCCTGGAGCCTGTTTCCGATTCTGTGTCTCCCTCTCTCTCTGCCCCTCCCCCGTTCGTGCTCTGTCTCTCTCTGTCCCAAAAATAAATAAACGTTGAAAAAAAAAATTTTTTTTAAAAAAAAAGCAAAGAGAATAATATCATTAACCTTCCAGGTACCCATCACCCAGCTTCAGTGACCATCAACATTCTAGCAAGTTTATTTCACACATTGTTTTTCAGGAGTGTTTCAAAACAAATCTCATACATGATATCATTTCACCTATAAATATGCCAGTATGTGTAACTAGTAAATCAGGACTTTTTTTTCAGCCTGGCTACATGGGGCTTAATCCCATGACCGTGAAATCAGGACCTGAGCCGGTACCAAGAGTCGGACGTTTAACCACCTGAGCCATCCAGGTGCCCCTAATTTTTTTATTTTAAAATCGATCTCTTAGGCTGTTAAATGTTGGTTGCTGATGATACTGACACATTTTATTTGTTTATCATATATATAGTTTGTTTATCCCATTGTTTCAAGATACTAAAATTAGTACTAAGACTACTAACTATATATATTTCTTAGTATATATGTGACTAAGGATGAATGCCTAAAACACTGTTAAATTTACTCGAACCAATGATTCTCAGGATGGCTACGCCACCAACTTGATATATAATTAGGCTCATTTGCTTCTGTACTTCTTTATTTTTAGAATATATCTCTTTGATATACTTTAGTATTTTTACATTTATCTATTTATTTATTTATTTAGACAGAGAGAGTGTGAGCGAGCTGGGGAGAGGGGCAGAGTGAGAGAGAATCTTAAGCAGGCCCCACGCTGTGCACCAACTTGTGGTTTTTATCCCACCACCGTGAGATCATGACCTGAGCCAAAATCAAGAGTCAGATGCACAGCCGACTGAGCCACCCAGGAGCCCCTACTTTAGTATTTTCATTTTTATTTTTTTAATTTACTTTTTAATTAAAAATTTTTAAAGGATGTCTGCTTATTCTTTTTTTTTTTTTAATGTTTATTTGTTCATTTTGAGAGAGAGAGCGAGCAGAGAGAGAGAGAGGGAAAGAGAGAATCCCAAGCAGGCTCCGTGCTGTCAGTACAGAGCCCCATGTGGGGTTCAGTCTCATAAGCTATGAGACCATGACCTGAGCCAAAATCAAGACTTGGATGCTTAACTGACTGAGCCACCCAGGCTCCCTTTATATTTTTAATTATGTAAAGTATTTAATAGTTCCAAAGTTAGAACTATATAACGAGGTATATTCAGCTTTTATCAACAAGTAGTTTTATTAACAACGTCCCCTTCAGGGAACTGTTTCTATTAAGTTTTTGTTTGCCTTTGAAAATATAAGCAAATACACATACTGTTGACCCTTCAACAATTGGGGGTTAAGGGAACTCACCTCCACATAGTCGAAAATCTGAGTATAACTTTTGACTCCCACTCTCCCCCGGATTTAATTATTAATAGCCTGCTGTGGACTGGAAGCCTTACCAATAACATAAATAGTTGAGGAACACATATTTTACGTGTATTATCTATTATCTATTGTATTCTTTCAACATAGTAAGCTAGAGAAAAGAAAATGATATTAAGAAAACAGGAGGGAGGAGAAAACACATTTACAGCGTGGTGCTGTATTTATCGAAAAAAATCCACGCGTATGTGGAACCGTGCATTTCAAACCCGTGTTGCTCAAGGTTTAACTGTGCATGTTTTCATTTCTCTCTCCCTTGCGCCCTGAACATTGCTCTGCAACTTGTTTCTTGTGGCTGTTACTCGTTTGTTTTTCACCTAATATGTCCCGAAAATCATCTTATAGCATATGTAGAAATTCATCTTCATTCCTTTTTACATTCAGTTAGCATTTAATGGCATAATTTTATTAGCATAAATGGATAATCTGGTAATTTAATCAAGGCGCTATTCATGCAGGTGTGGGCCCCATGTAGGTAAACCAGTGGGCTGGTGCAAATGCAAGGGGCCTGAGGGGTAAGAGTAGAAATGGTCCCTAGAACCAGAGATGGGCTGTCAGAGGCTGAGGAGCACAGCCAGTCTGTGCTGATCCCCGGGGAGGAGCTGGGGGGACAAATACTCCAGCCACACTCTTCTTTCTCTCCCTACCCAATCTCCCACTGATGCCCCCCTTTGACCAATCCCACATGGAAACAGAGAGCATGGGCGCCCAGTGATCGGGCTTAAGGTTGGCCTCCCTGCCTCGGCACACACAAGAGTGGTGGAGAGTGGATCAGAGGGGCAAGCAGGACACATCCGGCAGAGCAGTGATAGTTTTCCCACTCAATAGTGATAAAAGCTTTCCTTTAAATTAAATATATTTTGGGGCACCTGGGTGGCTCTGTCGGTTAAGGGTCTGACTTTAGCTCAGGTCATGATCTCACAGTTCGTGAGTTCGAGCCCCGTGTCGGGCTTTGTGCTGACAGCTCGGAGCCTGGAGCCTGCTTCCAATTCTGTGACTCCCTCTTTCTCTGTCCCTCCCCTGCTCACACTCTCTCGCTCTCAAAAATAAACATTACAATTAAAAAAAAATAAATTAAATATATTCTGGTTTTAAACAATAAGTTGAAGGGCGCCTGGGTGGCTCAGTCGGTTAAGCATCCGACTTTGGCTCAGATCATGATCTCACAGTTCTTAGGTTCGAGCCCCATATCTGGTGCTGTGATGACGGCTCAGAGCCTGGAGTCTCCCTATCACTTTGCCTGTCCCCTACTTGTACTCTCTCTCTCTCTCTCTCTCTCCCCCTCTCTCTTGAAAATAAATAAAACATTAAAAAACACAAATATGAAAAATAAGTTGAAGAACAGCAAGTAATGCTATGGGTGTTATGAGGCTATGGCAAAAGGGGGGATGTGGTGCCAGGTGACAGCGGTCTGGGAAGCCCTGCTCAGGACCACACTGACCTCTTGTATTTTAGGCAATGGCTCCTCTCCCTCCCGGCCCTTCCCTGGCTGCCTTTCCTCTGGACCTTTGAGAGTTGCTGAGAAACATTAGGGAAAGGATATTTTTAATTGGAAAGAGAGGGAGAGGCCCTGGGAGGTCATTGGGTGAAGGGCTTTGAGAGCCGCTGAAACGGACCCACGCTCCTCTGGGCATTCTACTGACTGCTCCCCCCACCTTGCAACCCACGCCCTTGGCCACCCTCCCGGGGAGCACAGGGACCTCTTTCTTATTCCTTGGCCAGCTGAGCAGCTGAGGAAAGCTGGACGCTGCCTGTCCTTGGGGTTTGAACGTCTGGGTTGGAAACCGGAGAAGGACCTTATAGGGTAAAAGAGTCCCTGCCTGTGTTCAGTCCCAGCTCCCCCTGGCCCTGGCTCACAAGCCAGCCATGGCCTAAGGGCTGAGTGATGACCTCAGAGAAGCTTCGATTTCTCTCCAAGAACCCAGGGAGGCAGAAAGCTGTGCGATTGGGGGATGGGAGGGGTAAAAGAGACAGTTCTTAAAGGGAGGCATTCCTCCTGCCTGTCCTTGCCTCCATCTCTAGATAATCTCACTCACTCAGATGAGTGGCTGAGCCCTTCCTCTGTGCTGGGCACTGTGCAAACCCTAGGGACACAATGGGGACAAGGTATGTGTCTCCCTCTGGAAACTCCCAGTACAGTGGAGAAGACAGGAGAGTAAACAGTTACAGTGCCAGAGCCCGTAGGGGCGGTGCCTAACCCAGAACTTGAGAGGCTGGAGAGGCCAGGCTTTGCAGGGACTTGCAGCAACCTGATGGAACTTGAAGGGTAGCTGTGCAGGGGAATGAAATGTTTAGGCAGAGGGGTAATGTAATCAGATTTGTGTTCAAGAGACTCCTCATGGTGCCCTAGAGATAGCTCTCAAATTGTCCCCACATTTCTACCCTTACTGTCATTCCCTGAATCTCAGCAATAGCAACTTCTCCTTCCTGAACCCCCAAGCATGTTGTGCTCTGCTTCAGGTGAATCTATCCTTCCCTTCATCCTCCCTTCATCCTCCCTTCATCCTCCCTTCTTCCTTCCTTCCTCCCTTCCTTCCCTCTCCCTTCCTTCTTCCTTCCTCCCTTCCTTCCTTCTTCCTTCCTTCCTCCCTTCTCCTTTCCTTCTTCCTTCTCCCTTCCTTCCTTCCTTCCTTCCTTCCTTCCTTCCTTCCTTCTCCCTTCCTCCCTCTCCCTTCTCCCTTCCTTCCTTCCTCCCTTTCTCTCTCTCCCTTTCTTTCTTTCTTTCTTTCTTTCTTTCTTTCTTTCTTTCTTTCTTAATGATATATAATTCACATACCATATACTATGGGCTGAACTCAGTTCCCCCAAACCCATATGTTGAAGTCCTAACCCCCAGTACCTCAGAATGTGGAGACAGAGTCTTTAAAGATGTAATTAAGTTAAAATGAGGTCACTATGGTGGGCTCTAATTGCACACAACTGGCGTCTTTATAAGAAGAGGAAATTTGGAGGGAAGACCAAGGGCCAAGGGCAGACACAGAGAGAAGGTAGCTGTCTACAAGCCAAGGGCAGAGGCCTCAGAAGAAACCAACGCTGACAACCCCCCTAATCTCAGACACCCAGCCTCCAGAGCTGTGAGAACATACAACTGCTGTTGTTTAAGCCACTACGTTTGTGGGACTTTGTTGTTGCAGCCCTGGCAAATTAGTACATCATACCATTAACTCACCCATGTGAGGTGTATAATTCAGTGTCTATTTACAGACCATCACCGCAGTCAATCTTAGGGTATTTTCTCACCCCCAAAAGAAACCCCTTACCCATTATCAGTCACTCCCCATCCCTCCTAGGGCCCTATCCCCTCAGCCCCTTTCCCAGGCAACCACTAACCTTTTTTCTGTCTCTATAGATTTGTCTACTCTGGACATTTCATGTACATGGTCCCATGTAATGCATGGTCTTTCGTGACTGCCTTTTTCACTTAAGCATGGTGCTCTCATGGTTTGATTGCACTACCTTCCTTGGTGTCTGTTAGCTATGTGTACTTGTGCCTTTTCCTGCCCATAAAGATCAGTTGCCCATGGACACAACTCATGTCTGATTCATGCCTTTACTGTCCACAGCACATGCCTGCCATAGAGTGGATTCATTTTTCTGTGAAATCATTTTCAATGTAGATAAGGAGGAAAAAAAGAACGTTAAAGAAATTAGTGTATAGGCCTTAGAACGGATTACATTGTGTGACCTTGCCAGTAGTAAGCATCAAAATAAAATTCCACTTAACCCTAACATTCATCAGTGTAAAATTCCTAATAATGACAGCAGCATTATGCCTTAAACTTTCTAACCTTTGCATCTACTAAGACTGGCTTTTTTTAACGTCATATGGTGAGTTTCTGATAATGGAAAAATCATCCCTGTTAGAGGTGCCCGGGTGGCTCAGTCAGTTAAGCGTCCAACTCTTGATTTCGGCTCAGGTCATGGTCTCACAGTTCGTGAGTTTGAGCCCTGTGTTGGGCTCTGTGTTGACAGTGTGGAACTTGCTTTAGATTCTCTCTCTCTCTGCCCTCCCCTGCTTGTGCTCTCTCTCAAAATAAATACACTTAAAAAAAAACTTAAAAAAGGACATCACTGTCAAACCACTGTATGCATTGTGTGAAGCACGAGGGCTATTTCAGTGACCAAGACAGAGAAGGTCCCTGCTCATGTGGCACTTAGATTCTGGGGAGAGTGAGAGAGAGAACAAGCCAGTAAATAAAACACAGGAGTTTGATCTTGTGGTAAGGGCTATAAAGAAAATACCCCAGGGTGGGATGATAGAGTGATTGGAGATTGTGGGCGGGTAATGAATTTCATTGGGATTAGGTGGTTAGTGAAGGTTTCTCTCAAGAATTAGGTGAGCTGAGATCAGATGGATAGGGGTGTAGCTTGTGTGTGAAGACCTGAGCTTAGAGCATTCCAGGCAGGGGAACAGCAAGTGCCAAGTCCCCACGTGGTAGAACACGTATCATGCTTGACAGAGAGAAGGTAGTAAGGAGTATAGAGCAAGGGAGAGAGTAGTTTGACCTGAAGCCTGATGGCTGGGGACAGCTTTGAGGGTCAAGAGAAAGCGTTTGGGTTTTACTCTTTTTTTTTTAAATTAATTAATTAAAGTATTTTTTAATTTACATCTAAGTTAGTTAGCATTTAGTGCAACAATGATTTCAAGAGTAGATTCCTTCATGCCCCTTACCCATTTAGCCCGCCCCCCCCACAACCCCTCCCGTAACCCTCAGTTTGTTCTATTTGAGTCTCTTATGTTTTGTCCCCCTCCTTGTTTTTCTATTATTTTTCCTTCCCTTCCCTTATGTTCATCTGTTTTGTATCTTACATTCCTCCTATGAGTGAAGTCATATGGTATTTGTCTTTCTCTGACTAGTTTTGCTTAGCAAGAATTTTTTTTCAGAGTGGCTGCACCAGTTTGCATTCCCACCAGCAGTGCAAAAGAGATCCTCTTTCTCCGCATCCTTGCCAATATCTGTTGTTGCCTGAGTTGTTAACGTTAGCCATTCTGACTGGTGTAAGGTGGTATCTCATTGTGGTTTTGATTTGTATTTCCCTGAGGATGAGTGATGTTGAGCATTTTTTCATGTGTCTGTTAGCCATCTGGATGTCTTCTTTGGAGAAGTGTTTATTCATATCTTTTGCCCATTTCCTCACTGGATTATTTGTTTTTTGGGGTGTTGAGTTGCATTTGGGTTTTATTCTAATGGGATAGGAAGCATTAAGGGTAAATCAATTAGAACTAAGTTTGGCTGCATGTAATAGAAAACCTCAAAATAATAGTGACTTAAGCCAGATAAAAATTATTTCTTTGTCAGGTAAAATTTCAGGGTTGATATGGCAGTTCCTTGGTCATCAGGCACCAAGCTGTTTGTTTCTGCTCTGTGACCCTAGCTAATGGCTTCCATCGTTAAGGTCACTTTGTGGTTCACAATGGCTGCTGGCACTCCAGCCATTGTGTCTGAATTCCAGGTAAAGGGAATTCAGGAAAAAGGAAGAAAGGAAGGACAAAAGAGATGGACTTTCACATGCTAATCCAAGTATTGCTGAAAGCAACAATAACTCTGTGCTTTGGAGTCCCTTTTCATTCCACCAGGAGCGAGTCTCTGCCACGTAATATAGTTTCACCACCTTGGGAAGGAGAAGAGATGAAGAGGCCCAGCTTAGTTTTCTCTGTCTTGTCAAGAGTGAGCATTTGAGGGATCTGAGCAGGAGAGTCCACGATACATGAGACATTTGGATTTAGCCATAGGCAGAGCTGCCCCTAGGGTGTACATGGCCTTGGCCAAATTTGTCGGTGGGAGGAGTGGGGCCCCTATCTATATAAACAATTTGATTTAAAGAAAAAAAAAAAGAAGATGGAATTCGTAGGTGAGTCAAATTCCTGAAAGTATCCTTCTGGATCTCAATCTCCATGCATCTTGCTGGCTAGAAGATGGATATTGGGGGATAGAATTCTGCAAGGGTTTTAAGCAGGGCAGGGACATGAAGCAATTTGCATTTTAAAAGGGTCATTCTAGCTTCCAAGTGTAACATGGACAGTAATGGGAAAAGAGTGGGAAGAATATCAAAAAGGGCGTCATAGACTTGGTTCCTGGTCCTGTGGTTAGACAAATCAACCATATGACCTTCAACAAGCCTCTCCCCCCTGCCTGGGTCTGAATGTCCTCATTTCTTAATTTGGATTCGATTTGACAAGCACTCGGCTCCCTTCTTATTTTTTTCTGGCTTCTTTCTCCATATGAGACTAACTTACCAGAGGTGGTTGCCTGTGGGCCCAGGACCTCTCAGAGCTGGCTCTGGGTCCTGGAAAAGCATCACCAGTTCCCAGGTTTCTTCCGGGCCTTTCTCCTGTCCTCCTTTAGGCCTGGGCACCTGGGTTCTGGAAGGAGGGAGAGGGTCCAGCCCCTGCCCCTGTCTGCACCTCCACCTGCCTGGGTTCTGTTTTCTCCTGCTCTGTCCATGCCCCTCTCTGCCTGTCTTCTCCACCTTTGTCTCCTCTGCTTCCTCCATCTTGCTCCCTGCCTTCTGCACGGATTTCTGAGAGCGCCACACCGTGCCAGCCTCTGAAGGAACCGGTCAGAGTCCCTGCCCATCAGAACCCGGCTTCTTCTGCTTTTCGTACTCTTGATGTTCTCTCTGTGGTGGTTTCTTCTTGTTTCCCAGTCTTTTTGCCTTTCTCTTCAGGTCTGAATCTGTATTTTATTTTATTTTATTTTATTTTATTTTATTTATTTTTTTTTTTAATTTTTTTTTCAACGTTTATTTATTTTTGGGACAGAGAGAGACAGAGCATGAACAGGGGAGGGGCAGAGAGAGAGGGAGACACAGAATCGGAAGCAGGCTCCAGGCTCTGAGCCATCAGCCCAGAGCCTGACGCGGGGCTCGAACTCACGGACCGCGAGATCGTGACCTGGCCAAAGTCGGACGCTTAACTGACTGCGCCACCCAGGCGCCCCTGAATCTGTATTTTAAAAGCATAAAATAATTGGGGCGCCTGGGTGGCTCAGTCAGTTAATAGTCCGACTTCGGCTCAGGTCGTGATCTCATGGTTCATGGGTTCGAGCCCCGCGTTGGGCTCTGTGCTGACAGCTCAGAGCCTGGAGCCTGTTTCAGATTCTGTGTCTCCGTCTCTCTCTTCCCTGCCCCCACTCGCTCTCTGTCTCAAAAATGAACAAACATTTAAAAAAAAATTTTTAAAGCATAAAATAATAGGTGATTATATGTTCATAAGAGCGAATTTGAAGGCCACCCCCCCACCTCTGTTTTCCACTCGACCCCATCCCTTCTCCAGAGGCTGCCCCTGACCTTCTGACTCTGTATGTGGGTCTGACTGGGTCTCAGGCCCACTGCCCTTCTCTGTCTGTGTCTCTGTCTCTTTCTCCGGCTCTCTCTCAGTGTCTGTTTATGTCCTTCCCTTTCTCGCTCTGTCTCAAGTTTCTCACTCTCGCCTGTCTCCTTCTATTTCTGCCTCTCTTGACAAAATATAGGTTTTTTTTTTAAGGTTAAAAACACAACTCTTACACAGATAAAAGATGAGTGCATGTCAATAATTTCTTTACCCTGTTATGAGGGGCTAAGGATGGAAAAGCTGGTTTGGAGAGAATTCAGAGGGAGATAGGCACTGAAGAAAAGTGGGGAACAGGCGGCTAGGTCATCCACAAAACTGGTCAATGTCCTAAAAGTTGCCAAAACTATAACCTCTGAGCTTCTTCCTTTAACTGATCAGAAACTTACAAATTAATATGTACCTGCACAGTCAGAGTCCTAATCAATAGTAAACAGCAAGTCAAACAATAGGTCCCCGAGAGAGGAAGGGGGTCCTTGGATGGGCCCAGCAGGCCACGCTCCAGAGGTGCAGTCACCTTCTTACTGCTTAAGTTTGGGGTCGGATTTGTCCACATCTGTTTCTGTGTGTCTGTCTCTTCCTGTCCCTACGTCCTCGCCTCTGCCTCCGTCCTGGTCATGACAGACTGTCAGTGGGTGTCTCTCTCTCTTTGGTTCTAGTTTTCTTTTCTTCTCCTTCCTTCTCTTTCTTCTTTTTGTTGATTAAGTGGGCTCCACGCCCAACATGGGGCTGGAACTCATGGCCTTGACAGCAAGAGTCACATGCTCTACCAGCCGGGTGCCCCTGGCTCTCGTTTTCTGTCTTGATTTTAGCCACTTTTACCTGGGAGTCAACCGTGCGCTAGGACCTGCACCAGCAGCTATGGCGAAAGGAAGAGCTGAGTCTGATGTGCCCTTGCACCCTGTCTGCATTTCTTTTCAGAACTGGAAGGAAATCAAGTGGAAATTCTGAGAACTTGGAGGAACGGAGCTGAGGGTGTGGGACGTGGCGGGGAAGGGAGGGCTCGCCAGCTGCTGTGGGCTGTTAGCGAGCTCCCGGCTTCAGCTGGCTGGGGCGGAGATGATTTCACACCACAAAAATGTCTGAATCAGGAGAATAACCCAACTTGGGATGCGGCTGGGAAGCAGGCAGTGTAGTGGGGGCATGGGGGCTGAGATCTGTGCGGGGGGCAGGGGCCGAGATAGGTGGCTGGCTACAATTCACCAAGGGCCTTGGGCGTCCCTCATTGTTCTGGGATTTCAGGAGAGAAAGGCTCTCTTCTTTCATGTTGCGAGTGAAATCACAGCGCCCGGCCTCTAGAGCGATAGCAAGATAGACGCAGGCTTGCAACCCTGAAGAATCATAAGGCTGTGCTAGCAAACTCAAGGATCTGAGCGAGGCATCCAACGGAGGGACAAGAGCAGGAGAGGGAAGAGAAAGAGAAGAGGAAACACTGAATGTACAGGCTGGAAGGCCTTAAATTAAATGACCTAGGGGATTTCAAGTGTTTTATTAGCTGCAGAACCCTTTGCTTGCATGAGAGACTGCTATTAAAATAGCCAAACAACAGCTGCCTCTGGGGCTTCAAGAGGAGAGCCTAAGCCTCTCTGTCCTGATCACCCACTGTTTGGAAATTATGACCTAATGCCCCACACTCATTTTACAAATGAGCGAACTAAGGCTCAGAGAGGGGAGAAGACTTGCCCAAGTCATTTACGGAGTGGGTGAAGAGCTCGGATCTCATGACTCCTTGACCAGTGCTCTTTTTTAAAAGGATGGGGTCCGGGCAAAAAAGGAAGGAGAGAAGAGAAATGAAGTGAAAGAGAAGAGGAACAGATTAGGAAAGAGAAGGAAGAAAGAGGCTGGGTCTCTTTCAAGTTGTCCAAACCAGGAGGTTAAATGCTAGCCTTTCTCCCAGAAGAATACAGAAGAGAGATAGTTAATTTCTTTAAAGAAAGGTGAATGTGGCCCGCATCAGTAAAGGTACCACACTGGTGTGCCAAAGGGAGATTTCTCCAGGCTCAGGCCCACGTAGTCCTGGTATATTTCTTAAAGGGGATGCTCACATCTATCACCTGCCTATCCTGCCTGTCCCTGAACACACTGAGTTTGCCCGCCTGGGAACCCCGGTCTGTCCTCCAGGGATGTACCAGGCTGGTGGATGGAGCCCCTTCCTCCCGCTGCTGGGAGGAAGTAGGTACTACCAGCTGTCTGCCCAGGGTGAGGAGACTGCGAACTTCTGGGGAGGGGGTGTCTAACACACTCTGGGGCTCACACTTGGCTCTTGAAACCTCCCCCTTCCCACGGTGCCCAGTACAGTTTATGTTTCTCATACTCTGTATCCTTGGACAGATAACCCTCTTTTTCCATGCCCATCGTTTCTTCTCTGGTAGGGCCAGGAGCTAATGATAAATTTGTGCTTTTCAAAAACAATTTTTTTGTAGGTAGTGAAACCATTTGAAGAAATGGAATCTTGGGCAAAAGTCCAATGTGTCAGACAGAGAATAGCAGGAAGCAGGGATGGGCTGGGGGCCTGGAGATCTGCCCCCTTAAGTTTCCCTCATGGAGCTCTTAGGGCCGCACAGAAGGCAGTCTGAATACCACCGACACGGGGCACCACGAAGGTTCCTTACAAGAAGCTCCTGTCTGAGGAAAGCTATCGGATCCAGGAGCGGCGAGAGAGGACCTAATGAGGCGGTGCTGGACCAGCCTCAGAAGAGGACAATGAGGCCTACTTTGTGCCAGGAAACGGTGGAGATAAAGAGACTGTCACTGGAGAAGAGGGGTCGGGGCTCAGCCGCTTAGTCCAGGTCTCCCTTCCTCATTCCCCAAGCTGTCCCCCGGGTCGGCTGAGTCACCGCCGCCACGTCGCTGGGCTGGAGGGCCCTTATTACTCCTGGTGGCACAGCTACTGAAACCGAAGAGAGGTTTGGTTTGCGGGCCACGTCAGGCATCGTGTAAGAGCTGCCACGTCGTAGGGTTGGGTTATTGGGCTTTCCTCCTCCTTCAGGAAAGATTTCCAGGCGTGTGGCGTTTCAGAAGAAAATTGGTGCCTGCGTGTGAGTGTTCCCTGGACCCGGACCAGCAGCTGTAATATTACAGAGCCAGGGATGGGAGGAGACAGAACCAATCCACTGCTGAGCTCCTCCAACCCCGTCCAGGCCAGAGGGAGCCCTGCACCTTCAGTCATGGAAACAGAATGCTGGGGAAAGACCAAAGGACTTGCCAGTCGCACACAATACTATACAGATCTGTAACATCTAGAGAGTGCATGTCCACACCAATAGCAGACGGCATTTTCCTTGGTGTGGTTTAATGGGAAGAACAATAAGCCAAAGAATTCATCAGCTTGGGTTGAGCCCCGGCTCTGCCATTATTGGCCAAGACGAGTGCCTTCGCCTTCCTGGATTTTAGTTTCTTTTCAAGACAAGGGCGTTGGATCAAATAAACACTTCCCAAGGAGTTCTTCATGGAGCACAAGCTCTGTGGGATGCATTCCCAAGTTCATGAAAAAGAGGTTAAATGGAAACCAACGGGTTTCTTTTCTGCAGGACGTTTCAGAGGCTTTGATGTTCTGAGGTGCCTCAGGAATATCCCCAAGCAAGGCGACAAGTGTCACTCCTTTCCCAAACTCACTTAATCCTAAGGAACCTCTTTTTCCTGAGGACTGATATTTTGTGGAACACACGTTGGGAAATGTTGAATAAGCTCATGCTCTAATGATATGAGAGTGAACATTATGGACAGCTTAGGATATGCAACAGTGAGCCAGGTGTATGATATATATGATCTCCCAACTCCTCACAAGAACCCCATTACGTGGGGGCTTACCCTGCACCCTTGAGGACCTGAGGCTGGAGGCTCAATAATGTCCCCAAGTTTTCCAGAGCTGAATAGCTTGCCGTAGAACCCAAGCCCAGAGATTTGACTCCAAAGCTGGGCCTCTTACCCACTCTCTAAAACCCATGCTCACTGGAGTAGTACACTGACTTTGTACCCACAAGGGTCAAGTATAATCATGCTCATTTTATAGATAAGGAAGCCAGATGGAGAGGACAGATGTCTGCCCAAGGACAGACTGTGAGCAGGGCTGTAGGGCACAGGTCCTACTAAGGGCAGGATCCATCTAGGAACTAAGGTTAATGCTTCTCCTTGGGTGGGTTTGTGTTCACGTGAAGAAGGACAGCCAACACACTGTCAACCATGTGTCACCTCAGTGAAGAAGGGGGGTCTGTGAGGTAGGCTTCGGTAAGCCCTCCCTGGAGCCCTGGCAGGAGGCACTGGAAGGAGACTTGGGTTGACTGTTCAGGTTGGACTCTTCACTTCCGCTCCCCCGGGGGTCAGCTGTGTGACCTTGGGCAAGTCCCGGAGGGATGCTTGCTGTCTGCTCAAGCCCAAAATGTTCTTAGCAAATCCTGACTTTTCTACCTCACAGACTAGCTGTACCACTCAAGGAGATTATGGGTATAGAAGTCCTTTGTGAACTGTGAAGAGCTGAGGGGAAAAAAATCTAAAGTTGCTCAGCGGGCGTGCTACAAGTGGGGAGGGGGCTGACGTGAAATTTCATCGTCTTCTCTGTTTAGCCTTGGCCCGGTCAGCAGCCACTCTGCCCAGGAGACCAAGGGCCAGTTGACAATGGGGTTTTTGTGCCCTTCAGCCAATGGAGGGCCTTCCTGGGAAAAGATACAGTAATAGGAACACAGGCTGAGTCAGTCTCTATACACCCAGGCCTTCCTAGCTTGGCAGCCTTGACTTTGAGCCAGACACACAAAGAGGGCATTTCAGAGTTTTGCCGCATAATCTTCATCCAAAGGCATCAGCAGGTCCAGTCTCTGCCTCTGGAGACCTGGAGCAGTCAGAGCTGGCCTCAGCCTGGGCCTGTGGCCTTGGACTATGCAATTCTCAAATTCCTCAGCCCTATAGGGAAGGTGTAGTGTTGAGTAGGGCTTAAGGGCCCATCCGTTCTGAGCTTCAAAGAATAGGAGAGATTCAGCCTGATCTTGAAGGATGGGTAGGTTTGGGGCAGATGGGGGGAAGGGAGGCAGCCTCACCAAAAGTGTGGTGTAGGCAGGTTTTGTGATCAGAAGCCTTGGAGAATAGGGGGTCTGGAGTTGTGCTACTTGTGTGGATTCCTGGCTACACCACTGTGGGACTCTGAGCAAGTAATTGAGTTCTCTGAACCTTTGTTTCCTCATCTTTAAAATGGGAGTGGTAATTGTACTTACCAAATAATGGCCCCCCTCCCAAAGGTGTCCATGATCTGATCCCCGTAACTGTAAATATGCCACCTTACATGGCGAAGGGGACTTTGCAGATGAAGTTAAGGGTTTTGAGATGGGAAGATTGCCTTAGATGATCAGGTTGACTCAGTGTAATCCCTAGTCTTTAGTAGAGGGAGGCAAGAGGGTCAAAGTCCAGAAACAGATACGATAAAGAAGCAGAGGTCGGCGTGTCATTCTTTCAAGATGAAGGGATGGGTCACCAGCCAAGGAATGCAAGTGGCCTCTAGAAGCTGAGAAAGGCAAGGAGACGGTTCTTCCCTCCAGCTTCCAACAACACCCCGATTTTCCAACTTCTGACCCCCAGAACTGTTAAAGTAAATGGATGTGTGTTTTAAATGATCAGGTTTGCAGTAATTTGTTTTAGCGACAGGGGGAAACTAATACACTACCTAAGTGTGTATATTAAGTGAAGATTAAATGGGATGATGGATAGAAAGTATTTTGCCCAAGGTCTGCTCAGTATTACTGGGATTATTATTTCTTTTCCTACTTGAGTCATAATTATTCCACGGGGACCTGGTCCTCCAGGGGCCTGCAAGTTCCCACACACAAAATCTGTCAATGTTTTTAACTGCAAGGCCCATTCAGGATTTATGGCCTGGAGACCTGAACCCCTGAGATTCTGACACCGTTTCTGATGTAAGGCCCTAGGGGATGTTTCTTGGCACTGCTTTTATTTACTTGACTTTCTGCTTGGTTGCGTTCGTTCTTGCCAGAAGCCAGGTCGACAGAGACTCGCTGATCTATTTCCAGGGTCCAGACCTCTTGCTCCCTGTCCAGGTACTGCTGCCCATACGTGGGAACACTGGATCCCCATCTGGCTCCAGTCCAGCTCCCAGAGATGGTCCTCCAGCTAGTTCAGGTGACAGAGACTCTGGAGTTCCTGAGCAGAAAGACAAACAGGTTCTAGGTAGGATTGAAAATCTGCCTCTGAGGTAGGGGACAGGAGACCTGGCTCTGAATCCCAGCCCCACTGGGTGATCGGGGCCTCAGTTTCCCCATACCTACAATATAGGTTATAAGCCCTACCCTGACTCCCTCACCAGACTGCTCTGTCCCTCGCTGAGACAGTACATGAGGAAATAACCTTAGAATGGCCAAAAGGGTGTAAAAATGGAACAAATAAAGAAGAGGAGAAAGAGGAAGGAGAAAAGGAGGAGGAACAGGAGAAGGGGGATCTCCGAACGGCAGTTCTAAGCACACTTTCAGTTACTTAAAGATGCCAAGCTCCCCCTGCCCCAGGGTCTTGGCACCTGTTTCCCCTTGACTGGAATGTTCCTCCCGCCACACCCCTCACTGACTCACCATGTAACCTTTTTTCTCAAAATTTGCGTCTTTCGAGAGACCTACCCTAACTACGCTATCTAAAGTAGCCCCCCCCATTACTTTTTTCATTTCATTCTGTTTATCTCATCCATAGAATTGATCACAATCTAAAACTAGTTCCTTGCCTTGCCCGCCTTAGCTATTCAAATGTCTCTGTCCCACCTCCTGCTGTGTCCCCAGTGCGGTAGAGTCAATGAATGAATGAAGGAGGTAGCTGATGTTCTGGAGGTGTGGACAGCCTAGACGCCATGCACGCGTGCACATTCCCAAGGCAGCGGGTAGTAAAGCATCCTTGAGTTCCAAGGCTGTGACTGGGTCACAGGATCGGTGCTCGGGTCGGGAAGGACAGGATCAAGGTAGAGTAGGTCGTGTCTAGAAGAACGCAGCGGGAGGGTGGCTGGACAGGGTGGTGGGCAGGCAGCAAAGATCCCAAGGTACTGACTTCTCGTTTTGCAAGCTGAAAAGCTGATTCAGTCTGATGTTGGATACACAGCATTCCCAACTAAGAAGAGGGGTACCAAATGGCTGTGGGGTCTAGAGTCTGCTGTCAGAGCTGGAGAGAAATTTAGAAGGTGGTAGATTGTAGTAGTTGAGCACTTGGGCTCTGGTGTTCTTTAAACTTGGGTTGGAATCTCTGAATTGCCATGTGTCTGGTGGATGAGCCTCGGTGTATTACTGATCTGAACTTCATTTCTCACACCTATAAAATGGGGATACTAATAGTTCCCATTTCATAGAGGTTAGATCTGAAAATATATGCCAAAGACTTAGCTCAGTGCTTGATGCATAGCAGGTGTTTAGTAAATTCTGGCTCTTATTACTACTATTATGCTGTCCAATCTATTTACAAAGGAAAACGGTGTAGCTCATATGGGGGCGGAGATGGGCCCAAAGTCACTTACTGATTCAGTGGCAGAGTGGGGACTCACAACCAGGTCTATCACACCTGGCCCAAGGTGCCCTTCTTTCCCTGCCTCTGAAGCCCTTGGTGATGGCAGGAAGACCGGCCTTAGTCCTAGCAGTTTCCCTTCCTAGGTCAAAGTCATCCTTGCTTCAGAGGCTCCTGCTTCCCCAGGGGTGCTCCTACCCTAGATATAAAAATCTACTGAGTCTTCCTGAGAGGGAGCCTGGCTCAAGGTATCCCCACAGGGGCTGGCAAGTGGCCCCTAGATAGAACCTCTCGCCCAGAGCCTTAGCCTAACTCCAACCCACTCTCCAATTCCTGAAGCAAAGACCACATGGGAATGGTTCCATTGGTTCATTCTCATCAGAATCATTATCTTAGTTTATAAAGAAGAAACACAACATTTTAGTTAATTTTAGTCCCCACGATGCCTGGGAGCTATAGCAACCAATCCTATAAAAATATGCATCTGCCCAGATGGCAAAACACTTATCTGAGGAGTCTGCCAGCAGCCAGTATTGAACAGCCAATGCAGGGCATCAGCTCTTGGCTTTTGGATCAGGCAGAGGCCTTGGGGATCATCTAGAGTAGAGTTCCTTTCTTGGATTCCTGACTAGTGCCTTTGGGAGCCTGAAGAAAGCGTTGGGCCTTCTCTGCAGAAGAATGCACAGCCACTCAAACTTTTACAATCAATTTTTATAGGGTTGAGGGTCTCTGGAAGACCAGTGTTGGGCACTATTCCAGTCTGGAACCCTATTAAAAGACAACCTCCTCATTGCGTGAGTGCCAGCTTTGCCTTGGCCACTGTTCTCAACACTTAGAGCATCACAGCGAACATGACATGTGAAGCCTCATGGATCGTTTGTCTGGTGGGGGAGACAAATAGTTTCTGATCATGGCAAGTGCTGGGAGGGAAAAAAGAGTGTAAACTGGTGAACTATGCCTGTGAGAGAAGCAAGGAGACTAATTCCAGTTGGGTGGTCACGGGGGGCCGAGGGACTCTTTTAGGAGATGACATGGTAACAACAGAGACCTGATGGATGAGGAAACTCCAGGCACAGGAAATTCAGATCGACAGCTGTCCCTGGCAGAGGTAAGTGCAAGTGCAAAGAACCAGAGGTAGGAACAACATGGGGGTCATCGAGGAACTGAAAGACTGGTGTCCAGGAGTAGAGTGAGCATAGAGGACAGGATGGCGAGAGAGGCAGAGGCCATATCATGTAGAAGCTTATGAGAGTGTTCTCAGTCTTCTCTTTCCATGTTATTCAAACCAAATCCATGCTTCAAGAGCCACCTGTTCCAGGAAGCCTTCTCCACCTACCCCAACGGAGGAATCCCTCCACTCTGAACTCTGGGATAAACCTCAGAGTCTGTACCACTCGTGTGAGTGGGTGTATGCCTAAGGCATGCCCTCTCGGCAACAGCCAAAGCTCCTTGAGGACAAAGACCAGGTATTAATTCCTGGATCTCTCAAAGTCCTAGAAATGCACTCATAAATATATTCATCATATATATGATGATATATATATTCATCATATATATATGATTGATATATTCATCAATATTCTCATAAATGTTCAACCAAGACCCATTGTACCAAGAAGTTCATGTAGCATAAGAGTGAGCCAAGTTGAAATGTGGACTCAGCCTGCCCATACCACTTTAAGCCAGGTGATCTTGGGCAAGTGACTTAGTCCCCCTGAGCCTCTGTTTCTTTATTAGTAAAATGGGGATCAAAACAAAATCTAAGTTAAGGGGTTGCTGGTGAAGATTATTAAGTGTCAGTAAACCTTGGCTATTGTTACTTCTACGATTATTATCACTATCATCAATCACCTTATCTACTCTATACTGATGACAGATTCCCTGGCTAGAAAGCTCATCTCTTATGTGTTATTAGTGGTGCAACCTGAGTCAGAGTTGTTATTTTTAGATCACATCCTAAATCATCAATGATGATGCCACCAGAGGCGGCTTCTCTTGTCTGTACAGAGGCGAGTCCCGGCTTTGCCTTTGTCACAGATACAACCCCCTTGAATTTCTTTGCCCTCCTCAGTATTGCCTAATGTTCGGGAGTGCTCTTGTAAAGATTCCTGGTCACAAAGTCAGGACATCTGGGCCTGGCTCTGCCCCTGGGGGCCTTTGGGTAATCCCTGGCCCCTTCCAAGCCTCAGTTCCCCTCTGAACAACGAGGAGGTTGTTCCTGGTGATTCCTGTGGACCCTTCCAGCCCTGGCACTCCATGAGTCTGTGTAGGCAGCAGTCCCAGAACCCACGAGGCAGGCAGAGTTGGGGAGTCTGGTCAGGACAGCAAGGAGAGAAAGAAAAATCTGGAAGACATAGCCGGCTTTGGCTATGGGGAGGCAGGGGAGGGGGGGGGGAAGGAGGAGACAGAGGAGGAGGAGGAGGGACTGAGGGGTGGAGGGGAGACAGACCCAGCCCAGAGCTCCTAGTGGTTTCCTGTTGCCCGGCTCTAAACCCTCCACATTCCGGCAGACCTTCACACAGCCCAGAGCACTCTGCCTGCTGCCCGCCTGCCTGCCACTGAGGTACGCACGACCCCCACCCGGCCTTCCCCTTCTCCAGTGCCCAGCCCCTACACCCTAGTTCACTCCTGCACTTTGTGTACAGAATGAGGAGCTGGGCTGGGAGGTCTCTGGGTCAGGGACGGGGCGCGCATCTCCTTTGGGCTCCATCACCGCTGCCGCAAAGGGCAGGAGCCGCGGACTGGCTGCCTGTTGCTTTTCAGGTGGTATAACTTTGTCTCCCTTTTAGGTTTGCAGAAAATAATCTCATTGTGTCTTTGGGGGAGTGTTTTCTCTGTGTGTGTGTTTGGCTCTCTGGTTTCAGAGGCTGCCTGCCTATCCTCTTTGCTCCCTTCACAAATGTGGCAGCCTCCTTTCCTGGGAATCTGATCTGGTCACAGCTGCACAGGGACAGAGGGCGGCCAGAGTCTGCCCTACTCCCCCTTCCAGAAGATACTTCCTAGACTGGGTTCTTGGTTGGGGGTTCTGTTCTCCAAAAGGGACTTTGCATGAGAGATAAATTGATCTGTGGAGGGCAAATGGTGGGGGGGGTCTCCACCTTTTATCAGCACCCTGGGAAGGTTCCTGTTTCCCTGGAATTCTCCCCCAGTGACCCCTCCCCCGCCAACCCACACACTCTGAAATAGCACCGTCAGACAGTCACTCCTGGGTTAGGCATTGTTCCCATCTGGGGCTGCCCCGGGGTATAAACACAGGAACTCACTGGCCGTGGCTCTTAGTGTAGGTAGATCTGAAGACCCCAGGCATCTGATATCATCCAACCAAGACACCTGGGTCCTTTGGGAGGCTGGGTGTGGCGGAGGATGTGCCAAGAAGGGGAGAAGGGGGAAGGCAAGAGAGAGAGAGAGTCCCAGGGCATCTCTCTCACACCACCTTATTTGAAAAGCCCAAACTCTACATGGGACTGGTGTCTAGCCTTTTAGGATGTTAAGTCCTCTTTGGACGCCCTCCTTCCCATCTCTACCGTCTTTACCTTCACTGGCTCCATTGGCTGGGTGATGAGGGGACTTCCTGGGGTCTGAAACACATCAGGGATAAAGGGGGCACTAAGATGAAGCACGTCTTCAAGGAAGCCCAGCCTGCCCAAAAGAGAACAGAGAGGCACACATTTTCCTCCAGAAAGGACAGCATTCTATGCAGAACACATGGAGAAAATGTTTCCACCAGCAATTCTCTAGGGTTACATTTCTATCACCTCCAAGTGCTGATGGTAGAAGTGTTGAGAAGCAATTAAGAAGTAGGTTGGCAGACTTAAAGCACACATTCTGCGTGTTATCTTAGGTAAGTGAGTCCTCTGGACTTCGTTTCCCTATCTGTAAAGTAAGAAGACTGGACTTGGTCTTCTGGGTGCCTGACGTCATCTGAAACTTTCTAGGGAAGTTCTCTTAAACTGGAATCCATGGACTGGCCTTTGAATGGGCTTCAAGCATCTGCAAGCCACTTAAAATTATATGTACAGTAGTGTGTGTGTGTGTGTGTGTGTGTGTGTGTGTATGAGACAGAGAAAGAACGAGAACAAGGGGTATTCACAGCCTTTAGTCTTAACATATATTCAAATGGATGCACTACCCCCAGATAGCCAGAGGGCATGACGACGTGGGAGATGGAGTGTGGGTGGGACTGGAAGCAGATGTATATTTGCAGGAGGATAAACAATTTTGAAAGAGAGTGGTTGGGGAAGAGAGGGTTAACTCAGAGTGCTCAGCTGCCACATCGACAAAGCCTGAAGGCGGCGAATTGCCGAGGGAGAGAGGAGGGGGGAAGGGGTGCCTGGAGAAGGAATCAACTTTTGAAACTTTCTCCAAGTCCCACCCACAGAAAGGCTCTTCTTTGCCGTGACTCATTCTGGGAGGAATGTGAGTTGCCACGGTAACCTTTTTTTCAGGGTCTCTGCCTGCTGGCTGGGAGGGGACGCTGAAAGACTCAGAACGTCAGGGTCAGGCTCGTCAGGCTCCGTCTGAATGTCCCCTCCTTCACTCAACCCCCAGACACCAGGGCAGCAAACTCTAGGTCCTGCCCTGCTGATCTCCCAGAATCCCAGGGCAGCTGTGGGGCTGTGATAAGCCTCCCTGACTTGGGTGTTTGAAGAGTTTTTGTTCCGCTGCTGTCCCCGGGGTGCCGTTTGACCTTGAACTAATCGGGTTCTCCCTTCTGAGCCCCAGTTTCTTCCTTGATTAAAGAACAATAACAACCGTCACCTCCAAGGGCTATCCTGTGGAAGAAATGGGCTGACACACAGGAAGCAATTGGTGAACTGTGGTCCTCCCACCTAATGCAATGGGTTTTTAGAACTGATAAATTTATGGCATCCAGAGACTTAATGAAATCATTTCCAGCTTTTTTTGGCCCGGGAGCTCCATCATCTTGGGTTTGTATATGACTTCTCTTTACTAAAAGTGCTGACAGGCACAATTTAAGCAAAATATTGTTTAAATCCATTTTGATTTGGGCACCTTCATATTTCCCAAGAGTGTTGTACCCCCCAGTGTGAAAAGAGCATTGGCCAAGGCTATGGTAGAGGTGAGTCTTAACTCACAGTGAGTGACATTAGGTAAGACCCTTCCCCTCTCTGGGTCTTAGTTTCCTAATCTGTTAAATGGGGCAGCTAGATGGTCTCCCGGGGCCCTTCCAGCTCTGAAAGGGCCTGCAAACCTAAATCCCAGAGGTTGCCTTCATGAGAAGGAGTAACTGGCCTACACTTTTAACACCCCCGTATGCCTACTTGAAAAGGAAACAAGAGAGGAGGGGCTACGGGATCTTGGGTTGCATAATAGTCCTGCTAAAGCCTTTATCCCTCTGAGGAGACTTGTCAACCAATAGCATGGCTGGGGTTTGCTATTTACAAGAGCCAGCTTTCCTTGATGAAAATAAGCTATAAATAGGAAAGGATGATGGTGGAAAGGCAAGCGCCCAGGATGTGAGGTAAATAGGAGAATATGTGGCTTTTGAGATTATTTACATAGGTGTGCAGAGATAAACAGGGGCAGACACGAACCCATGAGGATGCAGATTCTAAGCACGGCTTTTACCAACAGGCCCCCACTGGTAGAGCTAAAAATAAGTGCCTCCACACGTGAGCAAAGACAGAAGGCCATACTCTCACATACCTCTCCCTGAACCGTATGCTGGCTCACAACACAGCACAGACAAGTCCCAGGTGTGCACCTGGATGCACATACAAACTCTGACCCTTCCCTCCACAGGCCAAAACAGACAGATGCTGAGCCAGGTGGACACACAAAGACACACATACACAGCTTCACATGGTCTTCAGGGCCATACGTAACTTACACACAGACACACTGTCCGTTACACACACACACACACAACTACCATTTGCAACCACACCCTGTTGTGCGTAGCCACACGTAACTACAGACGATGACAAGGAGGTAGACATGTCACACACATACAGTACCAAATCGCTGGCTGTACTTCACAGATAGAGACACTGAGGATCAGAGAGGGAAGATAACTCATTCAAGGTCACACAGCCAACTGATGTCTGAGCCTAACTTTCAGATGTTCAGAAATATCCAAATGTTCGCTTTTTTTTTCTTTTTCTTTTTCTTTTTCTTTTTCTTTTTCTTTTTCTTTTTCTTTTTCTTTCTTTCTTCCTCTCTTTCTTTCTTTCTTTCTTTCTCTCTTTCTTTCTTTCTTCTTTCTTTCTTCCTTCTTTCTTTTTTTGTTTTCATCTGATCACTTTGGTTTCATGTTTGTACAGGCAACAAGCCCTGTGGATGATAAGTGAGGAGCAGTACTTTCTCTCTCTCCTTTGCTGGCCAGCAATGGCCTATCCCAGGCCTCATTAGGGAATTATGCCATCAGGACGGCACAATGTGGCTAATAGGTGGCTGTTCATTTGCTTCTTGCTGGCTCCCTCCCTATCCTGTCTTTAAAGGAGGTAAGAGAGGGCTGGAGTTGAGCTTTTGGCCAACCCTGGGAATTAACGAAGCCACCTCTTCTCTACAGCAGACGGCCTGGATCCTATCCCCAACCCTGAACTCGGGGATGGCTGGGCTGAGCAGAGCCAGAGGCAGCAAGCAGTGACTTGGCAGAATCCTTTAGAAAAACAGCCTCCTGTTATCCAGGAGGGAGAGATGGCTTAGGTAGGAAATTAGTTCTGCCCCCATTCTCAAGACACAGAGCTCAGTGTCTATAGAAAAAATATGGATGGAGATACCAACTGTGTCCAGAACTGGGTTCTTTCAGAAACTGGTTATTAGCCTATCTTATCTGGGGATCCCTCTGGGTCATCTTATATTAGTCATGGCATGAGGATCCCAGACTGATCAGATGAAATAAGAAACGAAACAAGGTAAACATCTGGAGGTTTCTGAACATCTGGAAGTTAAGCTTTGACACCCGCCTGCTGTGGGACCCTTAAGTGAGCTACTTTTCCTCTCTGAGCCTCAATTCCTTTTGTCTCTCAAATCAGAAGCATGGCAGAGAGGTTTCGCATGGCTTGCCAATGCCAATCCATAGGCAGTGGCTGCTAGAAGAACCCTGTTCAAGATTTAGACGCCACTCTGCACTTTAGGGGAAAAAGATCCTGTGTTTGATTAGTAATGTCTGCCACATGCACTGGAGGAGCATGTGGAGACATATTCACCATGTATTTACTATCCTAGGGATGTGACAGTCTGAGCTCTCATCCCCTCCATTTGTGGTCACCCCATTTGCAGCAGTGGCCCCTAGAGGGAGCCAAGGAGGAAAGCCTGAAGCTCCACCCGGGGCCTCTCCTAACCACGATGAAACAGTGAAACGTGGCATCTTAGATGCCTTTATGGAATCTCGGGCTGATCCCAGTCCCAGACTCTGGGGCTGCTTCAGAGCTGCCCCAGAACCTCTTCGCTTCTGGGCTTGAGCTTGAGTTTCCCTCAGATTCTTCTCTTCCAGCAAGAAATATTAAAATTGGAAGCAGAGTCCAGGGACAGGCTGGGTGGGGTGATACTCTGAAAGGTTTCTGCCTGAGCTGACTTAGAAAGCCAGAGTCATAGAAACCGTAGGGACCACGCTGCCCCAGGGTTTGCAAACTGTGTTTATAGGAGAACCCAGAGATGCTCCAACATGTCTCAGGGGTGTCCGAGTGTGTAGGACCTTCAGCCCCCTTCTCAGCATCACTTTTGCCTCCTTTTGTTTTTTTTTTAATTTCACGCCGATTCACTGAACAGATAAACGCCTTCATGTTTCAACAAATGCCAAAGGCCTTTAGCTGCTTCAAATATTGGACTTTGCAGAAGACCTCATTGAAAGAAAGGGCTTATGTAATTTTGAGCACCACTGATCTAAAACAACCTCCTCATTGTGCACATGAGCAGGGCCAGGTGTGGTCCAGGGAGCGAAGGAGCCTTCCCTAAGTTTGCACAGTGAGCTGGGAACAATGCTGCCAAGACCGCAGTCCCAGGACTCCCGACTTCTGTGTCACGAGACCACCTCTGAGTGGCGGTGCTCTCTCCCTGGTGTGAGTGCCAGGTCTCCGGCCTGGCCCGGCCCTCCTTCCAAGTCCCAGCTCTCTGGCGGGCCTGGCTCGCAGAGGGGGTTCCTTTATTAGCCTCCAGACTTGTTTTTCTCTCTTTAGGCTTGTTTACCAGGAACGTGTGTTTTTGGAACCCTTGTTTCCAAGCCAAACAGTGGGAGAGAGATGCTTGGTTTGCGTCAGCAGGCCAACGAAGGGGCCGGCCTGGGGCCCAGGCTTCGTCACTGTGTTCTCTGGAGGCTAGGATAGTGTCCCCTTGACCAAGAGGAGCAATGCCTCCTTTGTTCCACCCCGACACCCTTTCTCCCTAGGCCACAGGCAAAGAGCTGGGGTTCTTGCCCTGGATTCTTGAGGGGGGGACAGATATTCTGGGATCCTTGGGTGTTCTTGCAAACAACACTGCTTACTTCTATTCTCTCATATAAATCACCCGTGAGCCTCTCAAGGTAGGTGTGTTATTTCCGTTTTACCGATGGAGAAACGAATTGAGGCCCAGAGAGGGAAAGTTACTTTCCGAAGGTCACACAGTTGCTAAGCGGCAGATTTGAATCTGTACGCTCTGTCTCCAGAGCCCACGAGCTTACCTTTCTCTTCTGCCGCTTCTATAAAAGTGTGTAATCACTCTGATATGGTAGCCATAAGCCGCATGTGGCTACTTAAATTTAAATTAATTACAATGAAATATAATTAAAAATTCAGTTCGCCCACACTAGTGGTATTTCAAGGGTTTGCCAACCATAGCTACCACGTTGGACACTGCAGGTAGAGAATATTTGCATCATCTCCAGAAGGTTCTCTTAGACCGCCCTGCTCCATAAACCTCTTTCTCTTCAAATCAGATTTGATGATTGCAGCTCAAATTCTGTGCTTCACGTTCTTAAGAGCCTATGATTCCAAGGCCCACAGTCTAAGGCTCCGTGATTCTGAGATGTCCCCCCTGTGCTGACATTCAAGGGACTTTTCAGTGTCCAGGGAGAGCCCAAAGGAGGCCCTTTATATTTTGAGGGAGATGAACTGGCTGGCTGTACTTTTCCACTTTTCCATCCCCGGAGTCTTTCTAAAGAGAGGAGTGACCTCAGCTTCAGGTCCTGCGGGCAGCCACGGACGGGTTTTCAGCCATCTCCAGAGCAAATAAAGGCAAAAAGGAAGGGACTTGATGTACGGAACAGGGGGAGGAGGTGGCGGTGGGGTGGGAGTGAGCAGTGTCTGCATTTGGTGACCACCAAGCCAAGGGAAACACGCCTCCTGTTCCTCCCCTGGCCCAGGCTACTTTCCTTCCCTGCAACTCAGGCCAGTTCACAGCCCAACTGGGCTCCATTCAGGTGAGCACCTGGGACGTAGCAGCTGCCAAGGGAAACTGTGAGACGAAGAGCCCGCCCGGGGTGGAGCGGGGCCGCCTGGGTCCTCACCCAGCCCTGCTGCTCACTCCCTGGGGCTCTGGGAAGATGTCTTTCCCTCTCTGGGCCTCACCTTCTCACCTGTGCTACGGGGCAGGAAGACATGCCTTGAGCCCCCAGCGGGATGCTGGATTGTGAAAACACTTTGAAAAGGATAGACATCTGCATCACCATGGGCTAAAGAGATACAAAGGAGCAAGTCTTCATTCGATACCAGTCATTTCTACGGGGCTGTTTATATTTTCACTGGGCGGACCGGATCTAGGTTTGGTTGGCAGAGGATGTGTTCTGAATGCTGGGGTTTGACTCTGTGTTCTGACCTCACTGGGGTTACTGTTGCACCCCATCAGCTCTGCGGGATGGACGGCTGGCCCCTTTGCCAGACCTGTTTCCGAGAGCCTCGGGGATCTTATGCACGTGTAGAAAGTGTGGCCATGCAGGAAGAATAGTCCAGACATCCCCCTTCCCTCTCAGCCCATCATCTGGAGGCATAGGGCTCTGGGACTGGTGATGTAGCCCTGGGCACTGGGCAGGAGCCCAAATTTTGGAAATTCACGCTTTCTCTAAGATTTTGGGTCATTTTCTTAACACTGTCACTTTCTGCATTTCTCCCACACTCCCCCACCAGACATAATCCCTAAATAGGCCCAACCCAACTCCACAAGAAGGTAGTTTGCCCGGGGAGTTTGACTTGGAAAAGGCCTGAATGTTGCACGATTTCCTCCTCTCAACTGCAGGCTCATCAGGAAAGTGGGACTGTAAGCCCTCCCTTGCCGTGTCTGCCCATGTGTCACAGCACAGGCTCCAAGGGGAACAGCGCATATGTGAGCCCTTTAGACGCTAAACGCACTACAAGATTTAGAACTATTTTTTGGTTCTGGCTGCAAAACCAGCGGCGGGAAGGGTGATTGTGCCACTAGGAAAGAATTGCAGGAAGGTAGAGAGGCAGGACAGACCAAAGAGCTGACCAATAGACCTTTCCCTGGTCAAGGAGGGGAAGGAACATGGTTCCTCTGCTCACATGAGGGACAGACCGGAGATACTGGCCTTCCTGGCTTTTCAGTCGGAAGCTCATTACATTTCCAATCCGGGCTGGGGTAGTTCTCCGATGACATGACTTCTCTGTCACTGGAGCCCAGACAACACCTTTTTTTTTTTTCCTTCTAGTTCCCAGTCTCACTTTGACCCTTTAACTTCAAACAGCCCCAGAAAAGTCCTTCACTGATGTTTCTCTCTTGCTCCATTCATAGAATCTTATGTGGGGGGTTGTCTTGCTTGTATCTTTCAAATGGGAAAGCAAACAGGGAGATTTTTCCACTTGTAGGTCTGGGGCGGGGCGGGGGGGGGCGGTGGTGGGGAAACAAGCATACAACTGTGTGGGGCAGGAACATTCTAAAAATTTCCTGGAAAGGGAAGACTGGACTCGTCTGGGGGTTGGAGCCAGGGTGAAGCAATGCCAAGCTCCCAGGTTGATTCCTCTAAATTTCTATTACTTTTATTTCATACACACGCCGTGAAATAAGAGGTGAGGTTTTAGGTCGATTTTAATACAATAAAGGGCCATTATGAATCTGCTCTCCCTCTGCCTGTTTCTACCGTCCAAATACCATAGTCCAAGCGAAGACGGTTATACCACAGGTGAGGACACATGCCAAGACCAGCGTGTGCCTGTGACATTTTAAGGGCATTTTAAGAACCCAGCCTACAACCTCAAAGCTTACCTGGTCTGACCCTCACAACTAATGGAAGGGGAAGCAAGGTCTGGAGAGGATCAGTGATTTTAACCAATAACCAAGGTTGTTTTGAGGCTGATCAGGATCCCCTGGCATTGAATTCCAAGCTGCGTGTTTGTTTTTTTCCATGATGCCAGGGTACCTCCAAGGAGCTGGGCCAGTTGAAAAGTCTTGGAAAGAACTAGGAATGACGAGCCCGATATAGACGTTTGTGGGGACAAAAGAGGGAAGACACGGCCGCTGCCCACCTTGACTAAACGCTGCTTGGAGGCAGAAGAATTCTTGTTTTTGCGTAGCCACAGGAGGAGGAACAGAGTAGACCAGAAGTTGGAGGGAGGCAAGTTTGGATCCATATAAGGAAGAACTTTCTAAAGCCATCTGGGAATAGAAGTCCATCTAGTTAGAACAAGAAATAAAACGTGCCCACCACAGTTCCTTCGTGAGGGATGGCATTTTGGCAATGAATCATCAGAGAAGATTCTGCCTCCAAATCCCTTGCAGTCATGGGATTTTTGGAGCCAAGGGTTTAGCATCCAGAGGATGAGGTCTTAGCAGCGACCAGGGTAGGAGAAGCTTCTAGATCTCAGCCAACATCCTTCAGCTGTGAGGGGGAAAGAAGAGAAAACATGAACATAAGTGAGCATTTGGATAGTTTCCCTGGGGGATCCAGAGAAGTGCTGTCCCTTCTGGGTAGAATGGAGACAGATGTGGCTGTCCACTGGTCACACTCCAAGACTATTGCTCTTTGTTTCATTTACTTAATGTTTATTTATTTTTGAGAGGGAGAGAGAGAAAGCATGATGACTGAGCCATCCAGGCACCCCTCTTTCTTTTAGAATGTAGATCTCATTGTCTCAAAGTGGCAGGAGGTCTCTGCCTATTAACTTCCCCCCTTCTTTCGGAGGGTAGAAAGGAGGAGGAAAAGGAGGAGGAGGAGGGTTTGGAGGATGGGAAAAAAAGAATTCCATAACATCGGGGATTAAGGGTCCTTGAAGATGATCTGGTTCAGTATTGCCCAAACTTGACTAGTTAGCCAACCACCTTTGGCGAGCCACTTTTTCAAACCTTAAATAAATGGGGGCCCCTGGGTGGCTCAGTCATTGAGCATCCAACTTCAGCTCAGGTCATGATCTCACACTCCATGAGTTCAAGCCCCGTGTGGGGCTCTGTGCTGACAGCTCAGAGCCTGGAGCCCGCTTCAGATTCTGTGTCTCCCTCTCTCTCTGACCCTCCCCTGCTCATGCTCCGTCTCTCTCTCTCAGTCTCAAAAATAAATAAAAACATGAAAAAAAATTTAAAAACTTAAATAAATGTATCGGGAAAAAAGACTTTATGTCTTTACCGTAAGCGGAAAAATCTTTTGTCTTTTGTCATAAATGGAAGGAAACTATAAAAAAAAAAAACACAAAGAAGACAAAACAACTCTGTTGAATTCCAGCTGGATATAGTTTCCTGTGGAGGCTCTGAGCCGGAGGCCTGCTCTCTGTTAAAAAGGAGCAGGGAGCCTGGGTGGCTCAGTCAGTTAAGCGCGTCTGACTCATGATTTCAGCTCAGGTCATGATCTCATGGTTTGTGCGTTCAAGCCCCACGTTGCAGTGGAGTCTGGTTGGGATTCTCTCTCTCTTCCTCTCTGCCCCTCCCCTGCTCATTCTCTCTCTCTCTCTCTCTCTCAAAATAAATAAATAAACTTAAAGAAAAAGGAAGAGAGAGGAGTGCTAGACAGGTATCGAAGACACCTTAGCAGCAAACTGAGACTTTCTCCTCATACAGTCGGAACTGGAAGAGAATGGAATAAAAGCAATTTCCTCTGGCACCTTCCATTATCCCTTTGCATGCACCACCTAAATTTTATCTCAGATATCACAGGAATTCAGCTCCGAAGGGGCTGTCCGTCAAGAAGCCTCCCACTCACTCAATTCTCCATCTCCGTCCCCTTGCAGGGTTCCCAGCATCATGAGGGCCTGGATCTTCTTCCTCCTTTGCCTGGCCGGGAGGGCCTTGGCAGCTCCTGTAAGTACTCAAACAGCATATCCGCTCGGTCTCCCTCCATCAGAGTCACCGACTCTACCGGCCCTGGATACTTGGAGGGGCGAGGGCTTCCCTATCTCATTTTGTGCCTTATTAAAAAAAAAAAAAAAAAGATTTTTCTTACGCTAATAAGCTCAGGAGAAAAATTGAGATGAGGACCCCTGGATGGAGAGTCCAGGGAAGAGAGATTTCCATGTAAGGAGAAGGTGAACTTTTAGCACCCACAGAGAGAGGGCTGGTTAGTTTTCAAATCAGTGAGGACTATTTGGTTGCAAGCAACAGGCCCCGGTCTCACCACATTAGGAGGGGGAAGGATATCTACAAGGATAGATTATGAACTCTAAGGCCTTGGGGAGGGCTGGAGAAGGACAGGTCCAGGATCTGGGAGGTGAGAACAGTCTCGGAGATGCTGCCATTTGAATGGATCTGCTCCAAAGGTTTCACTTCTTGAGAAAACGTGTCAAGATGATCTAAAAAAAAAATTCAAGGAGAACCAATCCAGTTGAGCTTGGGTCCTGGGCCTGCTTCTTGGCCAGGGGTCGTGTAGAGCACCCTGACTGACAGACCGTCCCTCCAAGACTTAGACTTGCACGCAGAGGGCCAGCAGTGGACATTCAAAGCTAATCCGGAAGCTGTTACTGGAAGAGAGGGGAAGAAGGGTGCGGCAGACAAACAGTTTCTTGCAACCTAGGGTTCCCTCGGCCTGTCTCCACTAGGAGGTGTGAGTGACTGTGGACTCCGGCAGGTAATTTTGGCAAGAGACCTGGCAGGGTTAGCCATTGCTAAGAAGGAGCCCCAACCAGCCAGGCACCTCAGAGTTGTATGCTACCTTGCTTCTTCCTACTCCAAATTGACATGGCAAGAATAACAAATTCATAAGAACATCCTACTTGCGGAAAAGATAATGACATCTGTTAAGATTCGCGGTGTTCATGCCCCCGTGGGTCTCAGTTTTCCAATCTATGAGATGAAGGGAGGCGGTCTGCATCAGTGGTTTCCAGATTCATAGGAGTTCGAAGCAATGAAAGTGCTTTTCCAAGCTGAATCTTATTGGGAGAGACACCCCATATAGAAAATATATAAAGGGGGGTGCTCCAGCGTTCCACAGGGCCCCTGTGTTTGGTTTCCCTTTTGCCCTCATCACCCTACCCATGGCAGTCCCTGAGGCACAGCCTTCGGGATCTCCAGGGAGCTGCTCTCCCAGCTCCCCAGGCTGGAGGCGCTTCAGAGGCGAAGCTGGCCCCGACCTCCCTGCACCCTATTTTCTCTTCCCAACAGCAACAGGAAGCGCTGCCTGATGAGACGGAGGTGGTAGAGGAAACCGTGGCTGAGGTGGCAGAGGTAGGTGGGTAGGGTCCCCAGATGTCCACATCCATTCCCTGGAGAAACCAGGGTGCTGGGAGTCTCGATCCTGGAACGGGACATTTGCCCCTTCCCGTGTGCACGCATAGCACCGAGGTGAATGCTGTGTATCCCCCAATCCTGACCCGTTCCTGAATGTTCCTCGTTCAGTGAAACCCTGGAGGTGGGAGCTGTGAGTTTGAAATTTTTTCTTTCTAAGCTGTGGGGCGATTTTTCTTAGGTGATCACCCACAGTCTCCCCATACGTTAAACACAAAGGGGAGCTGCTGTGGCACAGCTGGTGGGGATGGCGGGCTCGGTACCCCTCCTGCCCTAACACCCCTCGGAGCCTCTGAGGCACCTCGGTGGACCTGTAGGAGTCTGTCTTAATTCTGACGCTGGCATCTGTGCTCTCTGTGTGCCCTGGGCCTGGCACACCTTTCCGGCTCATCTCTCCTCTCGTGGGACCTGAAGCACCCGAGCAAGTCCCCTCCAGTCTTTACCTCTGCGGGTAGGGGCCATTGGACTCACTGTTCTCCCCCCACCCCCAGGGACCTGTGGGAGCCAACCCCGTGCAGGTGGAAGTGGGAGAATTTGACGAAGGTGCCGAGGAAGCCGAACAGGAGGTGGTGGCTGAAAGTAGGTCCCTTTCTCGTGTCTTGTCACATCCAGGCTTTGCACTCCACTGCTTGAGCCTGGGGCGTGGGGACAGCCTACGTGAGGTTCCTTCCCAAGGAAATTCAGGGTGAGGTCCTCCCCCTGGGGGGGGGGGAGGTGGCTGTGGAGGAGGAACAGTGTTGACTCAAAGGTTGGGAATATTCTCTGGAATCTGGGAATGATCTGTTTATAGCCAGGCTGTGGGTCTCAGCAAAGGATGTTCCCAAGCTAGAAATGGCCTTCTCCCCTCACAGCTGTCCGCCCTGATTCCAAAGTTGGGCTTCCCGTTCCCACTGAGGCCGCAGGTCACATGTGGTCCCCGAGCTCCTCAATGACCTCTGTCTCAGCCCCTGTCCCACACGGGCACAGACCTCCAGGAGCTTTTATACTCCTTAGCTTATGTGAAAATTGTTTCACACAGCCGTGAGGAAATAAGGCCTGGAAACCCGACAAAGCTCATATAATGCTACCCTTGGACTTCGTGCCAGAAAGACCGAACTGTCCTAGGGCCATTGCCTCCGGCACACCGTGCTGGCATCTCCGACCCAAGGGGTTAACGGCGTGGACTTGGGAGGCAGACCCACGTAGGCTTGCCTTTAAACTTGCCAACTCCCGCTGCGAGTGCCCTCCGACAGCCTTAGCTCCGTTGAGCCCGCTTCCTCACCTCTAACCCAGGGATGACAAAGATGCAGACCCTCGCCCCACGGCTGTTGGAGGATTAGGAGATAAAGCGCAAGGGCACTTGGCCCACCGCCTGGCAGGGCAGGCATCCAATAAAGAATGACTAAAATGCCCCAAATCAAGCACCAGGAGGAAACGGCTAGATTGAGCTGTCATCCTGAGGGCACAGAATTTTTGTCGGAGCAGAGGGGCATCTAATGGGTCTGTTCCTTCCCTCCTCCAGGCCCACCCTCATCCGGTGTTTACCAGACACAGCTGGGCTCTATTGTTCACTGCGGGCCTCAAGGCTCTTCTCCCTTTTCCTTTACAGCCACTCAAGTCTGTTTTGCTTGGCCTTACAGCTCCCTGGCTCCACGACAACAGCTGATTTTCCATCCTTCTAGAAAGTTTATTTTATAATCCCAAAACGCCTCACTATCACTGAGGAACAGAGCTGAGAACACAATGGTTGCTTCGATCCTCAAGGGAGTCATATGGTATCCAGGGCTCCTGGGTCCCAGATGAAGCCTGCAGGCCCCCAAATTGTGCCCGACTCTGACCTCACACTGAATCTCTAATCCCCAGACTGAGCCAATTTCTCCCTTAAATGCCAATTGCTGGGCTCAGCAGAAGAGAAAGGAGGACTCGGGGCTGCCCAAAGCCCAGAGTGGGGGCCCCAGAGGAGGAATTCTGCCCCGGGATCAGTCTGGTTGGGTTCGGGTGGACCGGGTGGTGCTAACTACACGCCCTTGTGCTCTACCAGACCCCTGCCAGAACCACCACTGCAAACATGGCAAAGTGTGTGAGCTGGATGAGAACAACACCCCCATGTGCGTGTGCCAGGACCCTACCAGCTGCCCTGCCCCCATTGGCGAGTTTGAGAAGGTAAGGGCCGGGGGTTGGGGGATTGGGCCTTCGCAAACATGGAGTGGCTACCCAGAACACTGGTGGCCTGGTGACTCTGTGGGGCAGTTCCAGTCTCAGAAGTCCCCACACTGGTCACAGCAGGAAAGTGGAGGTAAGGCTCTGTCCGTCACCATGTCTCTCCAGCAACCGATAAGGATTTATTCGGCACCGTCAGGTTCCCAGCTCTGTACCAGATCCAGAAGGGAACATATCAAGAACATCGGACACTGAGATAGGGACTTCAGTGCTTGGGAGCAGCCTAGCAAAGCATCCAAAAATGTGGGTTCTGGGGTCAGACTGAAGGTTGACTTCAAACCCTATCTCCACCCGTGTCAACTGTGAGATCTTAGCTAGATGTCGAACCTTTCCAAGTCTCAGCTTTGTCATCTCTGACATGGGGACAGAGATTGTCTTTATTTCATAAGGTGGTTGTGGATATTTGTTAGGTAGTGCTTTATACTTAGTACCCAATATATGCTATTTTAAAAAAGCTTTCAAACCCATCCATTCTGCCTCTAATAGGACTCATTCACTCAACCAACTATCCATCAATCCAACCGTGTAATTATTTATTGAGTGCCCACTCATGATAACTAATGTGTTAGTGATGACCTAGCTCAGCATATTTGGTACTGGCATTGTTCCCACAACCTCCCATCCAGGTTCTCCATCAGTAGTCTCTCCCCAATACAACTTATCCTCTGGGCTCCAAATTTTAGCATCGTTGTCAGGTCTTTCCTCCTCCTCACCCCTTTACTCCCATCCCACTGGTCACCAGTGCCCATCAACTCTCCCTCTGCGATGATCTATAAGCCATAGTGAGTATGTACAGGAGGTTCCACACAAGGCTCCCTGCCTCCTAACACAGATACTTCCTGCCACAGTCCTCGGGCACCCCGCGGCATCTCTGCTTGGCCACCCCCACGTGCAGAGAGAGATTCACTAGAAGGACTCACGTGACCCAATGTACAGTTGTGCTCACAGCTAAGACTTATTACAGTGACATATTAAAGATACACAGTATATCACGCGGGAACAAGATGTAGGGAGAGCCTGGAGGAATCCAGGCCCAGGCTTGCTTGCTTTCTCCACTCGCATGAGGGGTCTCACAAAATGCACTCTTTCCCCAGCTACAAAGATGCAGCCACGTGTGAACAATGTTTCTGCTCAAGGAAACCCATTAGAGACTCGGCACTCAAAGTTTTCATTGAGCGCTAGTCACGTAGGCACCCTCTGCCTAGCACGTACCCGAATTCCAGACTTCCAGAAGGAAAGCAGATGTTCAGCACAAATCGTATCGTTTGTACAAGCAGCCTAGGCTCAGTGAGGCACCCTTGTCATCTGTGGAAAGTTTTATAGCAGGTGCAGGGAATTGTTTATCGGCCAAGTTCCCAGATGCCAGCCAAGGGCCAACATCGCAAGCGGGCCTTGCTAAGGATGACAGTCCCAGGCTTTCTGCATTAACTTTTTTCTGTACTCTGCCTGTTCACCACCCCCCATCTTTCATTCCTCCTTTCCACATCTGCCAGGCTTGTTTCCCATATCTCTGCCGGATTCAGTTGTACCTCCACTCAGAGGCCAACAGTGGCTCTCGCCATGGGCTCGTCATCAGCCCAGAAGCCCACAGAGTGGGTTCTTGTTGCAGCCCCAGCACTAACCCACCACCTGACCTTGGGCTGGTCACATTCCTTGCTTGGCCCCTTGTGTCCCCATCTCTGAAATGGGCAAGGATGGTGGGGCCAGTGAAGGGCTTTGGGAATCAGGGCGTGGCCCTCTGTGCTCTATGCTTTGCAGGTGTGCAGCAATGACAACAAGACCTTCGACTCTTCCTGCCACTTCTTTGCCACCAAGTGCACCCTGGAGGGCACCAAGAAGGGCCACAAACTCCACCTGGACTACATTGGGCCTTGCAAATGTGAGTCTGTCCTTGGCTTCTTCCAGCGCCTCATCTCGGGGAGAGAGCACTGAGCTGGTGCTGATGCGGGCTCTGCACCCCTGTGCTTCGTGACATTGGGCGAGTCTCTTTCCCTCTCTGAGACTCAGGATTGCCATTCACTACTTGTTAGATGTTTATTCATTTATTTAGAGAGAGGACACATGTGCACACACACAAGTAGGGGAGGGGGAGACACGGAGAGAGAGAGAATCCCAAACAGCTCTGTGCTGATGTAGGGCCGAGGCCCCGAACCATGAGATCATGACGTGAGCCAAAGTCAAGAGTCAGATGTTGAACCTACTGAGCCACCCAGGCGCCCCAAGATTGCCATTTATAAAATGGGATGATTGTCTAGGAGTAGCTGCCTCTCGGCTCTGCATTCAGGACACCTCTCAGGAAGGACTGAGCGGTTGTGGAGGTCAGGGAGGGTTTTTGGATCCTTCCACTAGCATCCAAGACAACCCTTCCTTTTCTCTACTGATGAGGATGTTCTTCTATAGGGCTAACCCAAATCTTTAGTGCTTCAATATGGCAAAGCAAAAATGATGTTCTCTCTGGGCCTATAAAGTGTTTTTAAAAGACAGTAAAACCTTGGTTTGCGAGCATAATTCATTCTGGAGACATGCTTGTAATCCAAAGCACTTGTATATCAAACCGAATTTCCCCGTTAGAGATCATGGAACCTCAGATGATTAGTTCCACATCCCAAAAATATTCATATAAAGTGATTACAATACTGTAATATAATACAAAATAACAAAGAACATATAAAATCTAAAGAAAAATAAACAAATTAACCTGCACTTACCTTTGAAAACCTTCGTGGCCGGT
The DNA here is from genome assembly GCF_018350175.1 of Felis catus. NCBI lineage: Eukaryota > Metazoa > Chordata > Mammalia > Carnivora > Felidae > Felis > Felis catus. The sequence goes on from NC_058368.1 coordinate 195,145,643, forward strand.
GTGAGGAAGACAAGAAAGAGGAAGTTTATTGTGTAGGGCGACTTTCACTATCGCTAACGGAATCACTGCTCTCTATTGGCTCAGTGGAATCTTCTTCTGCATGGGGGCCATTGTATACACTCCATGGATGTTGACTACAGTACAGTATTAATAAACTCTTGTCATAGACTGTATCGAATGTAACTGGCAACAAGGTAGCCGAGGAAAGGGTCTCTATCTGCAGGCAGCCTGACCCAGAATGAAGCAGAGCATTCCTCAGCTCACTCTTATATGGAACAGCGGAGGAGGGCTGTCCATAGGTGCTTTGAAGGGACAAAAAACACACTAGTGCCAGTTGGGGGCACCTTCCAACCTTCTGAAAAATCACTAATTTCTGCCAAACATTGTGGCCTGAGACCCAGCATCTGTGCATGGGAGACGATCACCCACAATCCCACAGTGAGAGAGAGACAGAGAGAGAGAGACAGAGAAGACCCATTGGCCCAGTTGCGATCACGTGATGTTCAGCAACACATACTACTCGTATTGCAAGACGTCACTCACTTATCAAGTTAAACTGTATCAGAAATGCTTGCTCATCTATGGAACACTCGCAGAACAAGTCGCTTGCAATCCAAGGTTTCACTGTATTTGAACTTGAATGCTTTAAAATATGAGGCATGCCAGTCAGTTTCCTTCAGGCCCCATTACTCAGCGTTGCCCTATCCTTGGCCTTTTCACTCCATCACATTCCCGTCTGCCCACTTAAGACCTACGATTAACCACTTTCCTCTAGAAACCTGGGAGTCAGGTGTTGGGGGAAGGGATGCCAGGATACTGTCTAGCTTCTTGTTAGTGATTCCAGGTGCAGATCCCACTGGCCCAGGTGCCTCTTTCAGCATTGGCAGTCTCCTTATCACTTCAGACACCCAAGGCCACATCCTCCTCCAAGACAACACCCATGTAGTGTCTCTGGTACATTCTGGCACCAGATGGCACTGGGGAGAGCCACTCACCGGCTTCGTGAAGGTGTGTAGGGTTCAGCAAGGTGGAGGAGAAAACCAGGTTCTCCCGTGGTCAGCCTCATGCTCCCAGTTATGGGGCTCAGGAGGCTGGGGAGGAATGCTGATAGGAATCCTTGGGCAGTGAGACTGAGGAGTGGGCCAAGAGGCCTTTTACCAAAGTGGTTCTTTCTGTCCTCTGGGGTGTGTTGCTCACTTGTTCCAAATCCTAGTGTGTCCACCACAGATGTTCCCTTCCACTCCCTAGCTAGTGGTGGAGAAGGTAGTTGTCCTAACCACAGAGGGGACTTTCCCTAGACTCGGGATGAGGGAAGGACAGACCTCAAGCCCCAGGGCAACCATATGCCAGGGATGGTGGATGAGGTTCTGATAATGTGGCCTTGAGCAAGCCCCTTCCCCCCCCCCCCCCCCCCACCCCACGCTGACCTTTGATAAGTCCAATAAGAGGGTAGACTTGGTCTGACATTCTGGGATTCTAAATTCCAAAGATCAGGATGGAATCATCATGAAGAATGTTCTGGTGGGTAAGTATTACTGACCCCCCCGCCAAAGCTAAGCTGGGCCTATGGATAATGTTATTCAACCTCCCAGCTCAAACACCTCCCAGAGGTTGGTATCACCAGCGTGGAACCTGGACCTCTGCTTTCAGAGCCCCATCACCCAGAAAAGTGCAGGAGTCACTGGAGTGAACCATTTCCCTCAGCAGACTAGATCAGGCCTAGGGAGGAGCAGACGTGGCTCAGTAGAACTTTCTTCCCCCACACAATCTCCTTTGCTCACTGTGGTGTGAGAAACCATCCCAGGAAGGCCGAGCCACTGTGCCCAGGTCATCGATTGAGATAGCCGTAGGAGGAGGCCCTGGGTGAGAAGAGTGGCCCAGCCAGCACGTTGGCCCTCAGGCAGGGAGAGTCAGGGTCTGTGCTGACCACTCTCGTGTTTTGGACCCTAGACATCCCCCCCTGCCTGGACTCCGAGCTGACCGAATTCCCCCTGCGCATGCGGGACTGGCTCAAGAACGTCCTGGTCACTCTGTACGAAAGGGACGAGGACAACAACCTTCTGACCGAGAAGCAGAAACTGCGAGTAAGTGCTCTCTCTTCCCAGCCTGTCCCAGGGCCCTTGCCTGGCACTGAGCGAGGTGGCTCCTGGCCCCAGGCTGGCTGAGATCCAGTCCCATCCCTAGAACTAGGCCCCCACGTGTAAGCCTACACCGCGGCGCTGACGAGTGCCCTTGTTCTGGGCGCTGGGACGCCGGCTTCTCGCTGCCTTTGGAGGCTGATAATACACGTTCATGTCTTAAAGCCCGAGGAGCCCTGTAATAGAGAGACCTGCTCACTTTGTTTGGCCCAGGGTTAAACAAAAGGAGCACAAACGGCCCAGTTGCTTTTTCCTTCTGATCTGTGGATCTTTAACGTTACTGGACATATCAAGCACTTGGAGTACCGATAACGTGCAGATTCCTGAGGCCCATCTCGGGCCCACAGAATCAGTGTCTCTGTGAATCCGGGCCCAGGAAGCTGCATTTTCACACACTCCCCAGGTGCGTTTGGTGGGACAGCTCTAGGCAGATAGACAGCTTTGAGATCACCCCAGGCCTCCGCTTTTGTGGGTGAGATGCTGGTACCCATCTATGCCACTGCCTTCCCTCATTTCGAACCTTGGCCTGGGCTGGTCTCTTCCGGCTCCAGGCCCTCCCTGGCCTGGACGGTCTCCCCTGGACCCTTTGTCACGCAGCATCTGCTCTCACAGGTGAAGAAGATCCATGAGAACGAGAAGCGCCTGGAGGCTGGAGACCACCCCGTGGAGCTGCTGGCCCGGGACTTCGAGAAGAACTACAACATGTACATCTTCCCCGTGCATTGGCAGTTTGGCCAGCTGGACCAGCACCCCATTGATGGGTAAGGCCTCAGGCCCTCAGGGTCACGGGGCGCCGCTCTGGCTCGGTGCTGGAGGACGCAGAGTCGTGGGTCAGGGCTGGGAGGTGCACTGGGTATGGCCAGAAAACTCTGCAGACTGCTGCGTGCAGTCTGGAGTCCCACAGTTTGTGTAGGGGCCGAGCAGGAAGGAAGCCATAATACACGTTCATGCCGGAAGGAGTGGAAGTCAGCTGGAATTGAAAAATCCCTCCTTACCCCTGTGCGCACCGGCCTTGGGTATCCACTAGTTGAGGGAGAGTGAGCTGGAAAGGAGCTCAGACTCCGTGGGGTAGTGGGGCGGAGGTGGGCTGGCCTGTGTGCTCACAGTCCTTCAGCAAAAGACCTGAGACCCAGCAGCCCCGGGAGGGCAAACCGAACCTGGGACTTCTTAAAAAAAAACTCCACAGAACCAATCCCATCCACACCGCAAGCCCTTGTTGAATTGCTCTTCCCTGTCGTCCAGAGGGGTTTTGACGTGCCATGCAAGCACACGGCAGAACAGGCACGCAGCTGTCCGTGACCCAACACTCACTGAGCAACTATTATGTGCTCAGCCCTGTTCGGGCAGGGGGTTTAACCGTGATCAGAGCTGATGTGGTCCTTGCCCCCATGAAGCTCACACTCTGGGTGACAACCAGCTTCTCACAATCGAAGGACAACAGTAAAAAGGCCCCCAAAAGGTGTAAGTGGGTGGCCGGCTGCACGTGAGGCCGGGCAGTGGTTGTCAGGACCCTCACCACAGCTTTGTGGCCTCCTCTTGCTGTGTGTTCTCGGGGGAGCCCGGAATGGAGGGCCACCCCCTTCACATGCCTGGGGGAGGACACCGGGCCCAGGGATGGTCCTCTCTGGGCTGCTCACCCCTCGTCTCTGCCTGGAGCCCACCCACCCTGGCCGCAGTCCCCAAGGGGGGGGGGGGTCTCCTGAGCTCTGGGAACCTCCTTGCTGCTTCTCTCCCAGGCTCTTTCCATGGCTGGGATTCAACTGAGTCGCTCACTGTGGAGGGGAAAGGGGAAGTCAGGGGGGACATCTGAAGCTCAGACTGAGCCACTGGATCCCACCACAATGAAAGCACCGGGAGAGAGGCTTCCGGATGGGGCCGCAGGACTGTGCGTCTGGGAAAGTGCTCCAGCCTGGGCCAGGGGGCCCATGCCCCCGCTCTTCTTGCCCCAGAGCTGCACGGTGACCTTGCCTGAGTTCCTGCCCCTCTTTGGGCCTCAGTTTTCCCACCCATATGCAACAGAAGGGGAGGGGATGTTCCTTCCAGTCGAAACATTGTGTGATTCCTTCCACGAGTTGGGTGGCGTGAGGGAGTCTGGGGGTTAGAGAGAAAGTTGGAGTCACAGTGCGACCCCTTGGGGAAGAGTGTTTTGCGGACAACTGCTTGAGGGCTCTGGAGAATAAGGAAAAAATTCATACGGGTGCTCTGGAGTCCAGGCCGGTTGGAGGAAAGGGAATGGACAGCAGGAGAGAAGCCAGAAGGCCTCCCTCTCACACGTTACCAGGTACAGAAAGTGAAAGCTCTTGTGGAGGTCAGAGTCCTTCTGACCGTCCTGCCAATCCCAGCCCCGTCCCACTTCTCCCCAGAAGGCGGCACCGTCACCATTTAGTGTGTTTCTTTTTAGACTTTTTTCTAGGCATTTGTGGCTACAGACATGTGTGTCCCTGGAAACACGCACGGTTGTTTCATATCAGATTTTGATCTACCAACAGCAGAAGATTTTCACTTTAAGTGTTTGCGCCCCGATCCTCAGCCAATAAGGAAACAAAGGCACCAAGAGGCCCCTGTTATGAACCCATGGGATCTCAGAACTGGAAGGGCCCTTAGCCGTTACGGTCAACTCTCCCCGCTTTGATGGAGGGGAAACCGAGGCTCAGAGCAAGGCATTGCCGGCTCTCAGTCCCACAGCAGGTCAGCGGCAGAGCGAGGGGGCAGACCAGGACGCTGGCTTCCTGCTCCGCTCGCACACCCCTTCCTCCCGCCCTGTGGGGCAGCCTCGCTCTCCTGTCTCTCCTGGAGCATGGGGCTTTCCGACACCTCAGGCCCTCCCCGTCTCCTGCCCACAGGTACCTGTCCCACACGGAGCTGGCCCCACTGCGTGCACCCCTCATCCCCATGGAGCACTGCACCACCCGCTTTTTTGAGACCTGCGACCTGGACAATGACAAGTACATCGCCCTGGATGAGTGGGCCGGCTGCTTCGGCATCAAGGAGCGTGAGTGTCTGAGCAAAGGGGCCCCGCATCCTCTCCCCGCCTCCCCTCTGCTCTCTGTCGTCTGCGGGTCCGTCCTCTCTACCCAGCTCTGCTCTCTGTGCCTAGTTAACTCCTGTCTGCTCTCCCTGTCTGGGCGGGCCTTGCTCTCTCAGGTGGCTTCTTGTCCATCTGGCCGTCTTTATCATTCCCTTCCTCAAGCGTAGCACTCAGTCTGTGCCTAGCCCTATTTTGGGAACCGGCAGGCACGTAGACCAGAGACAGGAAGTGTAATTTGGCAGTGTGTGTCAGTGACAGGAACAGGGGCAGGGAGACCAAGGTTGTCAGTCGCCACGTTCCTGGGTGACCCTGGGCTGGTCATCTGACCCCTGGCCTGCGGATGGGGGGGGACCCACCGACTCCTCGGGAAGCCCGTCTTCACCCGCACAGGGCCTCACGCTCTAACTCTGTTGTCTCGTCTTGCTTTGCAGAGGATATTGACAAGGATCTGGTGATCTAAATCCACGCCTGCCTCCTTCCGCAGTTCCGGATCCTCCCTCTTTGATCTTCCCCTTCCTGTTTCCCCCAAAGTTTAAAATGTTTGGATGGTTTGTTGTTCTGCCTGGGGACAAGGTGCTAATATAGATTTACACGAATACATTAACGGTGCTACAAATGGAAATTGTAACCCAAGTCGTGACATTCTTAGGTGTGACTGCTCTCACTGCCTCTTGCTCGCCCACTAACGGCCCCGTTTTGCTCTCGCCCCTTGCGGTGTCCCCCGTTGTCTTAGTGGCGTGTGGGTGGGAACTTTGATCTGCTCAAGCCTGCCTTCAACACACATTGCGTCTTCAGATTTTCCCTCCTCTTCTGTTTGAAACTAACGCTCACCAGGGTAGTCTTTGTGTTCATTTTATTTCAGGGTATTGGCTGCCGGTGGGGGGGGGCGCTCTTCCCCTCATGGCCTGAAGGTGGGAAAGGGAAGGAACGGGCACGTGATGCTGGCAAGGACGTTTCTGGGACTGGAGGCCTAGTGGGAGAAAGCCGTGCGGAACCCGCCAGCCAGAACTGCAGGTGGCAAGGCTGTTGCTGGGAGAAAGGACCCGAGTCTGTGTTAGGAAAGTGTGTTAAACTCTCGCATACGCCAGTTCCGCACCAAGTCCCCCTCATCTTTCGGTGCCCTTTCTTGTCACGTTAGGCTGTTTGTCCAAACTTTTGGGAGCCGGGGTGGACCATCAGCTCTCTGGAATCTGCCAGGGCCCTGCCAGGGTGGGTCACCACACCGTGCGGGGCTTCTCCCCTCCTAGATGTCTTTGGGAAATGCAGGACTGGGAGGTGCTTTCGGCCAGGAAGGCCAAGGTCTAGAGCGAGGTGTAGAAAGTTATAAAATAGAAGTGTGGTTGGTGAATTTTTTTTTTCCCACATTTAGATAGCTGTCACAAGAGGTCTTTCCCTCGGTTTCTAGCACATCCCTCCTCCTTTTCTCCCTCTCCCCACTTTTTTCCTTCTATCAGTCAAGAGTAACTTCAAAGTCAATGGGATGGTCGGATCTCACAGGCTGAGAACTCGTTCACCTCCAAGCATTTCATGAAAAAGCTGCTTCTCATTAATCTTGCAAACCCTCGCCATGATGTGGGGAGTTTGACAAATCTTTCAAAATAAAAAGTAACGACTTAGAAACTGCCTTCCTGAGTGATTTTGCATGTGTCTCAGTCTTAGACACCTCATTACCCTGATACGCAGACCCATGGGCGGACGTGTCTACACACAACTGTGCAATTGCCGACCTTTGCAAAGACACTGCTAGGCTTTGGTACACACAGGCTTTTTTTTTTTTTTTTTTAACTTTTTTTTTATGTTTACTCATTTTTGAAAGACAGAGACAGGGCACAAGCAGGGGTGGGGTGGAGGGGGCGGGGCACAGAATCTGAAGCAGGCTACACAGGCTTATTTATACGCAGGGGGTGTATTTGTACACAGGGAATGTATGATTCCTATATGCACAAATTTAGCTTACTTATAATTTTATGACCTGTGTGCTGACCCTTTTTCATTACTGCACTTCATAATCAGAAACGCCAGGCTAAGCAACTATCTCCTTCCAACATCCATCCATCATCCGTCCGTCCATCCGTCTATCTGCTCATTCATTCAGTCAACAAACGTTTATGATATACCGACTATGCACCAGGTCCCATGCCCGGTGATGGAGACTCAATTGTGGCAAAGCAGACAAATCATTTGTTCTAGAATGTATAGCCTAATAGATTAAACAACTGCAGGACCAAATATAAATTACAAGAAGAATGACAAGTGCAGTAAAGGAAGAGTAAGAGAAACCATGAGTACGTGCAAAGGGGGGGTGGGGGTGGGCAAAGCATTATTCTAGAGCTGCACAGTCCCACAGGGTGGCCACTACCCATCATGCATGGCCACTTAGATTGAAGCTTAAATTAACTAAGATTAAAACTTCAGTTCCTTAGGCACATCAGACACTTTTCAAGTGCTTGTTAGCCACATGTGAGTTGTGGTTACCGAGTGAACAGGGTAGATCTAGAGCATTTTTATCATTGCAGAAAGGTCTATTGGACAGGGCTGTTCCATGGCTTTCTTGAGAAAATTTGAGCTGAGTCTCAAAGGAAAAGAAGGGAGTGAGTGTGTGGAGTAGGGAGAGAACAGGGAGACGGCAGGGAAAGAGCATTCCAGGCAGAGGGAACAGCATGGGCAAAGGCCTTGAGGTAAATGGGGGGCATGATGAGTCCCAAGCTGACATGGCTGGTGCACAAAATGAGGGGTAAGTCATACTGGACGAAGCTGAAGAAGTGGGCAGAGGCCCTGGGAACGCAAGCTGGTGCAGCCACTCTGGAAAGCAGTGTGGAGGTTCCTCAAAAAACTAAACGTAGAACTACGCTACGATCCAGCAATTGCCCTACTAGGCATTTATCCATGGGACACAGGTGAGCTGTTTCGAAGGGACACGTGCACCCCCATGTTCATAGCAGCACTATCAACGATAGCCCAAGTATGGAAAGAGCCCAAATGTCCATTGATGGATGAATGGATAAAGAACATGTGGTCTATATCTACAATGGAGCATTACTTGGCAGTCAAAAAGAAGGAGATCTTGCCATGTGCAACTATGTGGATGGAACTGGAGGCTATTATGCTAAGTGAAATTAGAGAAAGACAAAAATCATATGACTTCACTCATCAGGACTTTAAGAGACCAAACCGATGAACATAAGGGAAGGGAAACAAAAATAAAATAAAAACAGGGAGGGGGACAAAGCATAAGAGACTCATAAATATGGAGAACAGAGGGTTACTGGAGGGGGCGTGGGAGGAGGGATGGGCTAAATGGGTAAGGGGCGCTAAGGAATCTACTCCTGAAATCATTGTTGCACTATATGCTAACTAATTTGGATGTAAATTTAAAAAAAAAATTAAAAAAAAAAAGTGGGCAGAGGTCAGACCATGTGGTCTCGTAAGTGATGGTGCAGAGTTTGGATTTTATTTTTTGTGCAATGGGAAGTCATTGGAGGGTTTTAAACCAGAGAAACAGACAGACAAATAGGATTAGATTTGCTTTAAAAAGAGCACCCTGGGAGCACCTGGGTGGCTCAGTCTGGTAAGTGTCGGACTCAGGTCATGATCTCACAGGTCGTGGGTTCTAGCCCCGCATCGGGCTCTCTGCTGTCAGTGTGGAACCTGCTTTGGATCCTCTGTCTCCTTCTCTCTCTGCCCCTCCCCTGTGCACTCTTTTTCTCTCTCAAAAATAAATAAACAAACAAATAAATAAACAAATAAACAAACATTTTTTTAAAAGGCACTCTGATTTTGGAAGGAGATAATGACAGTTTACGTTCACAGAGCACATTTCAAAGTTCACACACGTTCATCGTGCTAGGTGATAGTTCCGGCTGGTATTCCAATTCTCTCGTTACAGAGCCCAAGAAGTGAATGGGCCACAGAGCTGGGTCTTCAGGTGCCAAGCCCAGAGTTGTTTTCACCCACACCCCCCCCGTCTTATTTGAAACTATTTTCAAATTACTATACTAATACAAACACACACACACACACACACACACACACACACACACACACGAATGTCCTCAAGGGAAAGGCAGCAGCAGAAGGGCATAGGCATGAGTCAACCCAAGGCCCCAGGGAGGGCGGGGCAGGGCTGTACCCCTGCTGGCTGCCTCACAGTTCATCAGCCTTCAAGGCCCCCAGAATCCAGACTCTTTCAAGGCAGTGTTTCTATATTCTTCTACCTGCGTTCTCCCTATCGTTAAATCAAATCACTTAAAACAAAACAAACAAAATTAACATTTAAAGGAAGTTGTTTCATTACCTTAGGTAGAAAATCAGTATCATCTACCATTACTAGAGATGAACCTTAAAGATAAATACAGTAAAAATATAAACACAGAGAAAAAAACAATGTTATGCAATTATGAATGTGTTCCATGCTTGAAGGATAGTTTGTTTCTTTTTCTTTCAAGTTTATTCATTTATTTTGAGAGAGAGAGAGAGACTGTGTGAGTGAGAGAGGGGCAGAGAAAGAGGGAGGGAGAGAGAGAATCCCAAGCAAACTCCATGTCAGTGCAGAGCCTGAGGTAGGGCTTGATCTCACGAACCTGTGTGATCAGGACCTGGGATGAAATCAAGATCATGACCGGATGCTTAACTGACTGAGCCACCCAGGTGCTTATTTCTTTCTTATTAAAAGAAAAGATCTAAGAGATTTCTCTTTGATAATCAGATGGCCCCAAAGAGAACTGAATAATAGCTCATTGAATGTTAATTGATGCCAAATCTGTAACTCTCCTAGAATCATCTCCTAGGCCAGAGTGGGGGTCTCCCTCCCTTTGGGCCATTCCTCTTTGCAGTAAAAAGAGTGTGGGTCCTTTGGAGACCATCTGAGTCCCCGGTAACAGAAGGCTCCTTCCTTCTGAGTATCTGCCTCCGAACTGGATTGAGCCCTTCTCGGGTAATGACCTAGCACTGAGCTCGTGTCCTGTCTGATGATAGTGGTCTCCACCTCATAGGTCCTTTCGTCTGACATCCCGGAAGCCAATAATGATAAACAGATGAATACTTTCAACTTAACTGCGAGGGGCCTGTTCTTCCCTGCTGCCTAGACTGCTCCTCTGTCCCCGGTCCCCTCTCAGTTGGAAGGGCTCCTGCTTCAAGGACACAACCCCTCTGTAAAGGGGTTCCCAGGTGTCCCCCATGTCAGGCTGTGCTGGGCTCCCCGGTGTAACGGTTTTGGCCACAGGACTGCAAGAGTTAGGCATGTCCAACAGGAAACAGAGAAATAAGGCACCTTGAGGAGGTAAAGGGGCCCCGGCCAGGGAGACAGGAGTCTAGTTTCCAGGCCACTGGTGTGAGCCGGACAAGGGTCTCCCCCTCTGGGGGTCCAGTCTCAGCTTCTAAACAGCGGGGGAGCGGGATGAAATGGTCTTTATCTTCAGAGCCTTTATCAGAGTCTGTGAGATCTCCCCTTCTTTCCTTGGGAACAGGCTGTCCTAGGGATGAGTAAGGCCCTGGGACCTTCGAGACCTCACAACCTGGTTTCCAGATGGTCCCCAGAGCCAGCGGGACCGGTTGTCTCCTGGCTGAGCCACAGCCCGCCAGGCCGCTGAGGAGGGTGAGGGCGCCCCCTGGCGGGACCTGGGAGAAAGGCTCTCGGAGCTGTGGGATGGGTCTGAACTGACTGCAGTGGCATCCAAGCCTTGTACAAGGACCCATGGAAGGCATCTAGCCCAACCCCTCATTTTCCAAATGGGGAAGCTGAGGTTCACAGGTGTGAAAGACACTCTGTTGGGTAAAGTTTCCAGATAAAACACAGGATTCCCAGTTAAACTTGTTTTCATATAAACAAGAATAATATTAGCATTTTTTTAACGTTTATTTATTTTTGAGAGACAGAGAAAGGAGCATGAGTGGGAGAGAGGCAAAGAGAGAGGAATACAAAGAATCCGAGGCTGTCAGCACAGAGCTCCAAGCAGGGCTTGAACCCATGAGCTGTGAGAGCATGACCTGAGCCGAAGCTGGAGGCTTAACTGACTGAGCCACCCAGGTGCCCAAAAACGAATAATTTAAAAAAATAATACATTTTCATTTATTTATTTTTGAGAGATGGAGAGGGAACAAGTGGGGGAGGGGCAGAGTAAAAAGGGGACAGAGGATCCGAACCGGGCTCCGTGCAGACAGCAGACAGCCTGATGTGGGGCTCGAACTCACAAACCATGAGATCATGACCTGAGCTGAAGACCGCCGCTTAACCGACAGAGCCACCCAGGTGCCCCAATAATTTTTTTAATATAAGTATGTCCCATGCAACATTTAGGACATACTTCTACTAGAAAATTACTTGTTAGGTACTTGAACTTCAAGTGTAAACAGTGTCTTGTCTTTTCTTTTGCTCAGTCTGGCAACTCGACTGCAAGTCCATCCACTGAGTTAATGTCTGAGCTCGGACTGCAGACCAGACATGGGTCAGGGCTCCTTCATCCCTGACTAACGTCTTTTGCTTGCAGCTCTGCCCAGCGTTCAGCAGGGGCATGGGACACGTCCGTTGACATTTTCTGGGAGAGAGCAAGTGGAAGGATATATGAATCTTGTCTTTGACGATCCCAGGAATGTTTTAAAGGTTCAGACAGAATGTTTCAAAGAGATGGGTCCTTCCCAATTCATGCTACCATCAAAAGCCCACCTTCAATGTTTTGGTAATAGAATTGCCTGACCTCCCTGTCCTGGTCTGATTTACAAGGTTAGCGAGGAAAGAATCTGCACTGATAACTGGGATTCCTCAGTTATGCTTCTTGTGGTGAGCACTGAGTAGTGTATAGAATTGTCGAATCAGTATGTTATACACCTGAAACTAATATGACATTACCTATTAATTATACTTCAATTAGAAATAAATAAGTAAATAAGTGATTTGTTCCCCAGGTGCTTCTGATACATAGCAAAGATTGAGACCCCTGGGTTAGCTATAAGGAAGAAACGTAGCTGCTTAGATGGGGCAGGTTTTAACTGATATATATCAGTAACTGCCCATCTTCATGATGCATAGGTGGAGGGGGCTGGGTTGTTAAAAAGCACATTCCCAGGGGGCATCTGGGTGGCTCAGTTAGTTGAGCGCCTGACTCTTGATTTCGGCTTGGGTCATGATTTTGTGGTTCACGGGATCGAGCCCTGCATCAGGCTCTGCGTTGATAGTGCAGAACCTACTTGGGATTCTCTCTCTGCCGCTCCCCCTGTGCACTGTCTCTCTCAAAATGAATAAATAAACTTAAAAAAAAAAAGCACTTTCCTAGTCCTACTTCCAGAGATTCTCTTTGAGTAGATCCAGTCTGGGGCCCTGGAATCTTCCCTTTTGACCCGCACTCAGGTTCACGTGTATTTGTAATGTATTTGATTTGTTAAGAAACAAAAACAGAACTGAAGCAAATATGGATGGGTGATAAAGTTCTTCAGACAGGAAGTATATGAATACAAACATTATTCTATTTGCTCTAACTTAAATATTTCACTGAAAATACTTGTAAAACTTAGGAGCATTTTAGGGGTGATCTGTGATGTAGGTGGCAAGAGGGTGGACAGAGATGCCCGCTTCCAGATGCAGACTGGCTGCCCTCCATGTCTAAGAGTTGCAGTCTGGGGGGAGATGAGCAGGGCTTCGTCCTGCAGGGTGGGAAAGATTCAGAGAAGCAGAGGTCAGCCTCACAGTCAGGAAGCAAGGAGTCTGAGCAAATGGGAGAGTAAGTGTCAGGCGACTAGGGCTGTGTCTTGTTCGTAGCCGGTGTCGATAAATGACCTCTCTTGCCCTATCTCCTATCACTACTCAGTCACTATACCTTAGCCGAAGGCCTTCTTTGTGTTCCTGAAGCATGCCAAGCTTTGCCGTGCCTCAGGGCCTTCGCACTTGCTGTGCCCTCTGTTGGAACTACCCTCTTTTCCCAGCTTTTCCTTAGTGACCGCCTCTTCGTCACTCTCAGGTCTCAGTTCAAATGTTACCTCCTCAGAGAGGCCTTTGCTCTCTACCCTTCTTACTCCCATGCTCTGTCCTTCATTTCGAGGATCACAATCTGTAATTATTGTCATATTTATTCATTTTTGCTGCCTGACACCCCCCAGCCTGATGCAAAATGTAAGAAACATGAACACAGGGACCTGATCTCTTTTGCTCATCGCTATTGCCTCTCTCCCTGAGCACATCTCGTGGAACATGTTAAGTTCTCCCAGTCAATTATTTGTTGAATGAATGAATGAATGAATGAATGGTGGGGCAAGGCCAAAATAGGGAAAGCCCTTGGAACAAGGGAAAAATGTAGGTAGACATTGGAGTCTGAGAAAATACAGGGAAAAAGCTCCTTGACATTGGTCTTGGCAAAGATTTTTTAGATTTGACACCAAAAGTACAAGTGGCAAAGCCAAAAATAGACAAGTGGGACTTCATCAAAGTAAAAAGCTTCTGCACAGCAAAAGAATCATCAATACGACAAGGCATCCTACAGAATGGTCGAAAATATTTGCAAACCATCTAAGGTGTTAATATCCAAAATATATCAGGAACTCATACAACTCAATAGAAAAAATTTTTTTGACTTAAAAATGGACAAAAGGGGAGCCTGGTTAAGCATCCGACTCTTGATCTCAGCTCAGGTCATGATCTCATGGTTTGTGAAATTGAGTTCTGCTCTGGGCTCTGTGCTGACATTGCAGAGCCTGCTTGGGATTCCCTCTCTCTCTCTCTCTCTCTCTCACCCTCTGCCCTTCCCCTACTCATGCACACCCTCTCTCTCTCTCTCAAATAAACAAATAAGCTTAAAAATTGTTTTAAATGGGCAAAGGACTTGAATAGACATTTTCCCAAGGAAGACGTTCAGATGTTCAACATGGAAAGGTGTTCAACATCACTCATCATCAGGGAAATGCAAATCAAAATGATGGTGAGATATCGCCTCATGCCTGTCGGAATGGTTGTCATCAAAAGCACGAGAGATAAGAAGCCTTGGCGAGAATGTAAAGAACAGGGAACCCTTGGGCACTGTGAGTGGGAATGTGATTAGCATTAGTGAGTGGGAATGGCATTAGCACAGCCACTGTGGAAAACAGTATGGGAATTCCTTGAAGAATTGAAAACAGAACTATCATATGATCCAGGCACTTCATTTCTGGGTGTACATATCTGAAGGAAATGAAAACACTATCCGGGGGCGCCTGGGTGGCTCAGTCGGTTAAGCGTCTGACTTCGGCTTAGGTCAAGATTTCGTGGTTCATGAGCCTTGCATCAGCCTCTGTGTTGACAGCTTGGAGCCTGGAGCCTGCTTCAGATTCTGTGTCTCCTCCTCTCTCTCTGCCCCTCCCCTGCCCATGCTCTGTCTCTCTCTATCTCTCAAGAATAAATAAACTTTAAAAAAAAATTTAAAAAAAAGGAAAACACTATTGCAAAGAAATATCTGCATCCCCATTTTCCTTGCAGCATTATAGACATAGACATAGAGACAACCTAAGTGTCCATCAGTGGGTGAACGGATAAATACAATGGAATATTATTCAGCCATAGAAAGAAGGAAGCCCTGCTCACTGTGACAACATGGATGGACCTTGAGGGCATTACGCTAAGTGAAATAAATCTGACAAAGAAAGAGCAACATTGTAGGTTCTCACTTATCTCTGGAATCTGAAAAGGCTAAATTCAAAGGAATAGAGTAGAATGGTGGTTGCCAGGGGCAGGGGAATGGGGGAAACGGGGAGATGTTGGTCAAAGGGTATAAATGCCAGGCTCTGTGATGAGTAAATTCTGGGGATCCGAGGCACGGTACAGTGACTATAATCAACAACACTGTGTGATATACTTGAAAGATACTAAGAGAGATCTTAAATGTTATCACCACACACACAACAGAGGGAATTCTGTGAGGGGATGGAAGTGTTGATCAGCCTCATTGTAGTAAAGCATTTCTTAATGTATCAAATCATCACATTGTACCCCTTAAACTTACATATGTTGTTTGTCTATACTATTGCAATAAAGCTGGAAAAAAAACACACCAAACCAAACCTCCACATTTCCTACGTCTCCAATTTAGTAATATTTAGTTCTCCATCTGTTAAGTCTCCGGTCTCTTTTTTCCCCCCAAAGTTTATTTATTTTGAGAGAGAGAGTGAGAGAGCACGCAGGGGAGGGGTAGAGAGAGAGAGAGAGGGAGGGAGAGAATCCCAAGCAGGCTCTGCACCATCAGTGCGGAGCCTGACCCGGGGCTCAAACCCACGAACCGTGAGATCGTGACCTGCGAGATCGTGACCTGAGCTGAAATCAAGAGTCGGTTGCTTAACCGACGGAGCCACCCAGGTGCCCCGTCAGATCTCTTTGGTTGCATATTTGCCGAGGGACATGGCTACAAAAGCAGGCGGTGCAGGGAGGTCAGAATGGTGACGGCATTAGTGCCACTGGGGACGTGACTTTCAGAGGCGGGGATGGACAAGCCTCCGTGAAGTTCAGAGAAAGCGAAGGGCCAGCATCCATCAACTCACAGGGTCACAGCACTTCAGTGTATCTTAAAGCAGAACGAAGCGAAACGACAACAAAACAAACAAAAGCCCGAACAGCTTTGCTCGCGTTTGCAAAGGCGAGCTAGATTCCGGGCTCAAATCCTTAGAAACAGGATTTCTCCATCCGTTCATTGAAGAGCCACGTGGGACGTGGGACAATTCCTCACGGTGCAGGACTCTCTTGGTCTCGGCCCCTGCCCTTTCAAAGGCCAGCTGTGCCCTCGTGACTGACCCCACAACTCCAAAAGGAACCCCGGCGACGATACACCACCGGGAGAACCTCTTTCTTGGACGCTTGCTGAGCGCTACCCGAGGCCAGCAGGGGGCGGCCTGACTCCAGAAATGAGCGCTCCTGGGCCGGCGGTGGACCTCAAAGGTTCGCAAGGAGCCCCCGGCCTGTCCTCTCTCAGGACCCTGAGGGGTCCGCTGCTCTGCCCCACTCCCCCATTGCACACCATTCTATAGGTGAGGGAAACTGAGTCTCAGAGGGGAAGAGGGATGGGAGATTTGTGCCGTGTCTACTTTGGTGGCACAGTCTGGAAAGGAATTCAAGAAGCAGAAACCCCAACCCCCACAATGTCATCACCCCTGTGCTCTGAGAAACGTCATCGTCACCTCCCCAGTCCTCAGCCGTGGGACAGACACCAGGGACCTGAGCCCTCCTGTGCCCAAGGCTGGCTCCCGGGCCTAGCAAAGAAGGCAGTGTGCTAGAGGGGAAGGAGGGAAGCCAACGGACCTGGTCCTGGGTCCAACCCTGGCAGGAACCGCAATACCACACGATTCCCCTCTCTGAGCCCCCGACTTTCTTTTCCTAAGGAGAGTATTCCATACACGGCAAAACCCTACCAACCATAAAACTCCAAACTCTGCAGAAGGGTTTAAAATGTCTCCTCCTCTTGGGATGAGCACTGGGTGTTGTATGGAAACTAATTTGACAATAAACTTCATATATTGGAAAAGAAAAATGTCTCCTCCTCAGCTTCCATTTCATTTCCTAGAGTAAACAAATTGTTAATATTCCTCATATATCTTTCTGGAGAATATTATAATATGCAAAGATAGTTGTGTGTACATATATACTTTTAGAAAAGGTTTTATCTATTTATTTATTTTTAAATGTTTATTTATTATTGTTGAAGGAGAGAGAGAGAGAGAGACAAAGGGTGAATGGGGGAGGGACAGAGAGAGGGAAACAACAGAATCCGAAGCAGGCTCCAAGGCTCCACGCTGTCAGCACAGAGCCCAACGAGGGGTTCGAACTCACGAACCGTGAGATCATGACCTGAGCTGAAATCCAGAGTCAGACACTTAACTGACTGAGCCATCCAGGTGTCCCTAAAATTGTATCTATTTAGGGAATCTCTGCACCCATTGCAGGGCTCGAATTCACAACCCTGAGATCAAGAGTCGCATGGTCTCCCCACTGAGCCAGCAAAGCACACAGATTGGATTATACTCAACACTTTATTCTGTGTTTTGTTTTTTGATTTACAGTATCACCAATAATCTTTCCACAGCACTGATGTGTGTTTACCTCCTTCCTGCCCGTGCCTGTATACCACTCCATAACACAAATGTCCCACAGTTAAATGCCCTTTCCCTCCAGTCCCAGGAGGGTGGAAAGTATGTGAGGCCTCCCCAGTTCCTGAGTCGCTGTGGGAACCTTCTGAGTCCTTCCCTGCCTGCCCATCCATTTTTCCCACCTGGTTTAGCAACTTCTGCCTTCCCTCCCAAGGGCTCCCATGCGGGTCTCTTGAGATAACATCTTGTGAAGGCCTTTGCCAAAAGCACGCCTTTTTCTGCCCCTGGAAGGAATTATTTTCACTTGTGCCGAAGAAGAGTCTCTGCAGGTACTTGTCACCCCTGCCAAGAAATCTGAGAGGCCCCGAATTCCTCAGTGCCTGGATCCCAGAATCGCTTCATCTGCCGGCTGCTCCCTTCCAAGGGGCACTGAGATGACGGAGTTACATGCTGCTTAAAGGCTTAGAGGGTGTCAGATGAAAGGGTTTGGGGGAAGTGGTGTTTACAGGGATCAGGGCAGACACACTGGAGGGGCCAGGGTCCCCCTTCCCTTCTCAAAGATGTCAGAGGACTGGCATCATCCAACCCCCTGAGGAAGTCTCTCACCCTTTCCATCCCAAAGCCACTTAGCATCAGAACTGTTAGCCCCTGAAGGTTTGTGGGGACTGGGGAGGACGATGGGGGCTGCTTCACCTTGCACAATGCCAGGGGGCTCTGTTTACATTGACTATGCGGCGAATGGTACCCAGGAGAGGTACAAAGTGGTGCCGACGACCATACTACAGCAGCCAGCGTGATCTTTTTAAAATGTGAAAAAAAACAACTAATGATTTCTTGCTATGCCCCAAATAAAACCCATAAATCTCTCTGCATGATCCAGTCTCATTTTCCTCTTAACTTGATGTCTACCATCACGCTGGCTCACTAAGTTGCAAACACATTGACCTTTCTGATCCCAAACGGGCTTGGGGGCCTTAGTTTCCACCTCAGGGCCTTTGCACGGGCTGCCTCCAGACCTTCCCAAGATTGGCTGCTTCTTGTTATTGAATGCCCTTCTTATTTTCAGACATGAGGTCTTTCTATTCACTTCCAACTTACATTCAAAGTCCCATCTGCCAGCTCTGCTCCTTTTGAACATGCCCTTTCTTTTTCCAGCAGCTGGCGGGGTAAGCTTGTATCCACGGAGTCAGCACAATGCCTGGCACCTTATGGACGTTCACAATTTCTTCCGAACAGACGTTGACTTGAATCAAGGCGGTTGGCAACACCCTTGAGCTGCAAAGTGCTATGCTTTATAGTTCCCAAGTAGCGAAGAGCAAAGAGTTAGGGTCGGAGGAAACTTAGTGTCCCCTGGTTTGAGAAGTTTTGAAAAAACAGAGAACTTCTCTTTGGGGTCGGCGCATGCTTTTAGCCCTCCCTGCCTGCACAGGCTTATAAATGACGGGGCTGGCAGGAAGGACCCAATCCAGCTCCATTACTGTAATAATGGGAAAGCTGAGACTTTCCCAAAGGAGAAGAAGACATTAGTAGTTGAGCTGAGACTAAGAACTTGGCTCCCCATCCTTCTGGGCCTGTGTACCCCAGTGTGTTCGTTGTCTAAATAAAAAATGAAGTGGGCAATGCACTTTGAGGGGCAGCCGATCTGCCCTGAGAAACCCATCACAATGCTCGAAATTCCTAGCCGTTTGTCTTTCACCTGAGTCAGGGTAGTGTGTCTGAAGAAGGCTGCTATCAAAACAGAATACTTGATCGGAATCTCATCCCTTAGAAGGGATTGGTCTCTCAGGTAAGTCGATGTGGAACAGTGAAGAGTGGGACCCTGAGTGGGGAGAAAATCCCACGGGTGGTGGTGGCGGTGTTTGTTACAAAGGGGAAATTTGGGGGTCCAGGCTATGTCCAGGTACGGCACCCAAGCCGAACTCCTCCAATCTCACTTTGTCTCAGGCTGGCCTCGAATGTGAACCACAGAGAACTGTTCAAATGCCAACAAACAAATGCAAGCAGCAAACAAAGGGCTGTTTGTGCCGGGGAGAACCAGTCCCACGGGTGGTTGTGGGTGTAGCGGAAAGCAAGGCTCAAGTTTTGGAACAGATGGCATTTAGAAAGCTGAGGAGAGCGAGGGTCACCTCCTTTCTCCCCACACCGCCCTGCCCATCGCCCCTGTGCCGCGGGGACGGTCTGCATCAGAGGCACCTCCCAGGGGGCTGGGACACACAATCTGAGCCCCCGTTCATTTGTCCGGCCCTCCTGGAGGGTGGGGTAAGGGACACCCGGGGGGTCTATCGCTAGTGCTTGGACAGCTGGAACAGGCAGAAAACAAGCAAGTTCAGCAAGACCCTGATATTCTAGCCTGAAAGCTCAGAACCGTCACACCCGGCTCCCTGCAGTCAACGACTAGCAACACCTACAAGAAACTCAATGGAGCAAAATAATGTCACCAGCAGAACTGGTCCTGAGCATCCCTTGGTTCTGTTGGCAAGTTGGTTCCATTCGACCTGCTTCTCCATGGAGGGAAATGAGGCCAGGAACTGCCTCCTGAGCTCAGTTTGAGGTTGGCTGAAGAGGCTTCCAAAGTGCAGAGAGTTTTTCCTTCTCCCCCTATTCTACGCTTATCTGTTCTTAAGGGCTCCCATAAACTTCCTTCCAGTCCACGGCAGCTTCTTTCCTTTGAACTCCGAAGGCTGTTTTCCACGCTGGGCTTCGCACAGGCAGGCCCATATCACCACTGGCTTACTGGGTGCCTGGCCTCTCCCCCCGACTCATCCTCAAGCTCCTTAGAGCCATAGTGCTGAGCACACAACAGGGTACCCCGATAAAAGCCTGGAGCTGGGCGGAACTCGAGTCACCATGATGGTCCGCTCCCCTCATGTTATAGACGCAGAAAAGTAGAACAGGAGTTGCCAGGGGCTGGGAGAAGGGGGCAAAAGGGACTTGTCGTCTCGTGGGTACAGAGCTTCAGTCCTGCAAGATGAAAAAGTTATGGAGACTGGCTGCGTCACAAGGTAAAATATACTTGTCGCTACTGAACTACACACTCAGAAATGGTAAAATGGAGACTTTTATGTTACATTTTATCACACACTAAAGACAAAAAATGAAACAAGTCCTCAAAGCTATTAAGTGACTTAGTGAATCGTGGATGCCTCCCAAGGGCAGGGATTTTTATCTGTTCTGTGCACTGCTGTGTCCCTTGCCCCTTGAAGGTGCACGGGGCACATGCTCAGTGCGCGTTTAGAGAGTAAGTGAACCGTAACCACTTTGCATTGATACTTTATTCACAAACCCTTTGAATTAATTAATTAATTAAGAGAGCGTGTGAGCAGAGGGAGGGGAGAAGGAGAGAAGTTGGGGGGTAGGGAGAGGGAGAGACCGTCGTAAGCGTGGAGCCCAACACGGGGGGGCTTGATCTCACGACCATGAGATCATGACCTGAGCTGAAATCAAGAGTTGGACACTTAACCACCTGAGTCACCCAGGCGCCCTTTTTTTTTTTTTTAATTTTTATTTTTTAAGTAAACTCCACCTCCCAACATAGGCTCGAACTCATGACCCCAAGATCAGGAGTCACATGCTCTACCGACTGAGCCGGCCAGGTGCCCCATTCGTGACTCCTTCAGGTGTGATGGTGATATAGCAACCACTGCTTGAAGGTCAAGCTAACCTCCAGAGGGTCCCACGGGACTTGCCCTTTCCCCTACTTCTTGCCACCAGCTGAATTGGCAGAGCAAGGGAGCCAACTACTCGTGGGCTCTGATAACCCAGAACCCATCCAGCGCCAGACCTCAGCAGCGCTCTTCTGGAGAACTTTAAGAGTCGTGTCTCACCCCACTCTCAGTCAATTCGCTCTATCAGACGTGGATATGCGAAAACCTATCTGAAACCGGACGAAACAAAACAAATAACTATGTCCAAAGGGCACAATACTTCTCACTTCTGTGATGACTGTTTTGGCCGGACTCCTTCTCTTCCCTAACTTGCTTGGCTCTGAGAGCAGGAGCTGTGACTTGCCTTGTCCTGGCTTCTGCATTCTTACACAGCCCATTTCCATCTGCTTCACATCTACTTACACCCACTTCCCCCCTTTTTGTACTTTATGTAAACTTTAAAAAAAAATTTTTTTAAGTAAAAAAATTTTTTTAAATGTTTATTGTTTTTGAGAGAGAGAGAGAGAGAGAGAGAGAGAGAGACAGAGCGCAAGCAGGGGAGGGGCAGAGAGAGAAAGGAGACACAGGATCTGAAGCAGGCTCTAGGCTCTGAGCTGTCAGCACAGAGCCCGACGTGGGGCTTGAACTCGTGCACCATGAGATCATGACTTGAGCCGAAGTCGGACGCTCAACCGACCGAGTCACCCACGTGCCCCAGTCTATGTAAACTTCTAAAATGTTTATTTTTGAGAGAGAGAAATAAAGCACGTGAACAGGTGGGGGGTGCCGAGGGAGGAGGGGACAGAGGATCCGAAGCAGGCTCTGTGCTGACAGCAGAGAGCCTGATTCGGGACTCAAACCCGTGAACTGTGAGATCATGACCTGAGCCTAAGTCAGATAGATGCTCAACCGACTGGGCCACTCGGGTGCCCTACGTAAACTTTTTTATTGAAGCAAAGTACACATGCAGAAATTACATGCACAAATCCTACATGTACGTGTGCAATTCAATGAATTTTCACAAACTGACCACATCCATGTGATCAGTACCTAGTTGCAGAAACAGAATGTTACCTGCTCTCCAGAAGTCCCTTTGTGTCTCCTGGAAAGACTCTTACTGATTTCCGGTCGAATATTTTCATTTTGCAGAAGAGAACACTAAGGCCCGACGGGGGAAAATGACTGTCCCAAGAGGACAAAGGGCAATGCTCTGCGGCTACTTTGTAGCCTCAGAAGTGCAACACCTCCTTCAGAAGTGCAACACCTCCTTCACAGAACACACCCCTCGAGGCGGCAGTTACAGGCACCTGCCGAGCAGAGCCCTCCAGGCCCCGAACTCCCCTCTGCCCCGATGGTGCTGAAGTCGGGGCATGGGCTGTATCTGCTCTTTGTGAAACTGTTGCTACCCTCTGGCCCTTCCCAGGGTTCTGTTCTGGCCTCTTCCCCTGACGACACACTCTCAAGAAGCTTAAGCAGATTGTGCCAGGAAGGCCCTTAAAGATCTGATCAATTTATGATTTGCTTAAAAAAGAAGGAAAAAAGAAAGAAAGAAAGAAGAAAGAAAGAAAGAAAGAAGAATGAAAGAAAGAAAGAAAGAAAGAAAGAAAGAAAGAAAGAGGAAGGAAGGAAGGAAGAGAGGAAGAAAGAAACCCCATAAAACTTTGTTCTTAAAATTCCCTAAATTAGTGGGTTGTTACTGCCAAAAAAAATAAAATCTAACAATAGAGAAACGTACTAAGCAAGCATAGAATATTTCCTTGCCTGGATTGTGAATTAGTCAGGAGTATAGGCAGCTGTTGGTAGGTGGGCTTTATATGCATGTATATGTGTCATTTATTTATTTATTTATTTTGAGAGACAAAGTGAGCAGGGAAGGGGCGGAGAGAGACGGAGAGAGAGGGAGGATCCCAGTCAGTCTCTGTGCTGCTAGATCAGAGCCCGATAGGTCGTGAGCCTCGAGATCATGACCCGAGCTGAAGTCAAGAGTCCGGTGCATAACCGACTGAGCCACCCAGGTGCCCCTGTGTGATTTTTTTTTTTTTTTTTTTTTTGAAACAGCTGTCTCCTTTCCTTCCCTCCTCCTTGGCTTTCTCTCAAAGTCATTGTTTTGCTGCCAAAAGCTGGATGAGAAGGAGATGGGAAAGAGTTAGAGTGATTGCCCCTGGCTATGTACCACAAAAGCCCAGCCTTGTCAATCACCTTTGGTGTGATGCCTTTGTGTGTGGTAGAAACACAGAGCAACCAGGGTGCTCTCAGCACTAAGGTCTCTGTAAACGGAATCGCGTCCTAGAGAACATAGCAGGTTAGAATGGGAAGCAGCTGTAATGTTCAACCACGTAATCCTTCGGACGGATGATGTGGGGAAGCCCAGAGCAGCAGTGCTTGGTGTCGGGGATCTCGCCCACCAGACTGCAGATAAAACCCAAGTGTCTTGACTCCCCGTGCAGTGCTCTTTGTACTATTCCACCTCAGTTCCCAGGGTAAATCCAATTTTTCGATTCTGTCTTCCTTCTTCCCCAGACATCTATGTGTATGTGTTGTACCATGGGTGTCAATTTGGGATTTGTGGAACCAGATCATCATGGCAATAACTCAGCAAGCTTACCCTTAAAGAGCTAAATTGGTGAGGGAAATCCCGGCCGGTAGCATGCATAGCAGTCAGAATGAATTCAGTTGCCAGTGACAGAAACTGACATCAAATGAACTTAAGCAAAAAAAGAATTCATTGGCTCATGTAACCAACAAGCTGGGATTTCAGGCATGGCTGGATCAAGGGCTCTCTTCTCTCTATGCCTTAGCTCTTTTCTCGTTGCCTGTTGGTGTTGGCCCCTCTCTCTCGTTGCTGCTAAGCTTCCTCCACGTGGATGGGTGTGGTGGGCTGAATGATGGCCTCCTGAAGATGGCCGTGTCCTAACCCTCAACTTGTGAATGTGTTTGTTACATGCTAAAGGTGATTTTATATATATGATTAAGTTAAGGATCTTGAGATGGGGAGATTATCATGGATTATCCAGGTGATCCCAACGTAATCATGAAAGTCCTTTTAAGAGGGGGCAGAAGGGTCACAGAAGAAGAAGGAGATGTGATGACAGAAGCAGAGGTCAGAGAGAGAGAGAGATAGAGTGCTTTGAAGACGCCACCCTACTGGCCTTGAAGACGGAGCAATAAGCCATAAGCCAAGGAATGGGGACAGCGTCCAGAAGCTGGAAAAGTCAAAAAAATGAATTCTCCCTTAGGGCTTCCGGAAGGAATGTGACCCAGCCAGCATCTTGATTTTAGGACTTCTGACCTCCGGAACTATAAGATAATAAATGTATGTTCTTTCAAGCCATTAAGTTTGTGGTAATTTGATACCATAGCAATAGGACATTAACACAAGGGGTTTATGTCTCCAGGTTGATATCTTCTTCTGTGCTAATCCAGTAGTCCATGGGGGCGGGGAAAGTTTCTTTCTTCCAAAGTCCCCACAAGGGCCACAGATTCTCCCTGGCCACAATCAGGTCGTGGGACTGTTGTTCCGATCACTGGTGCCGGAGCAGGCAAGACAGAAAGCTGGCTCAGCCTGAGTTCTGTGGCCATGGTGGTAGTGTTGGGGGGCACACCGGGACCGACAGGCCCTTTAGAATTACTTGAAATGGAGAGAGGAAGGCCGGCTGGATGGATAAAAACAACACACCCACCCTACAACAGGGGATTTTTGGAGTAACATGAGGAGACACTGAAGGCTGGGTTAGGAGGTGCTGAGGGTGGGGAGAGGTGGGTGAACCAGGGGAGAGGCGGGTAGAATTGCCGGAAAGATTTCTGGGCCCTCCTGAGCCACATGGGAATTTTTTGCTGCTACACTGCAGAGTTGTCTGTGCGGATAGCGCTGGAGAGGGATTCTGGGGGGGGGTGTGGAGGGGGGCACACGGAGGAAGTAGCCAAGTGCAGTGGTTCAGCTCTGAAGAGTCCCACGCTCCTAGCCCAGCTCTGCACACTTCCTGGCTGAGCAGCCTTAGGTAAGGCTCTTCATTTCTCCGGAGACTCAGGCTTCTCATCTGTAAAATGGGGCCAGTAGAAATCTCTCCCCTCGCGGGACTATTGTGAGGGGTAAAAGCGATCAGGCATGTAATGTGCTTAGCCCAGTGTCGGCACACCACAAATACCACCTGAACGATAGCCGTTGTTATTATTTTTTTTTTAAATTTTTTTTCAACGTTTATTTATTTTGGGGATAGAGAGAGACCGAGCATGAACGGGGGAGGGGCAGAGAGAGAGGGAGACACAGAATCGGAAACAGGCTCCAGGCTCTGAGCCATCAGCCCAGAGCCTGACGCGGGGCTTGAAATCACGGACCGCGAGATCGTGACCTGGCTGAAGTCAGACGCTTAACCGACTGCGCCACCCAGGCGCCCCTGTTATTATTATTTTAATTAAGGAGAAACACCTACAACATCTGAGTGATTTTGAAAGGACAACTTTGTGCAGAACTGGAGGGCAGAGCCAGGGTCCGAAGGGAGGAAGCCACAGCTCAACATAAGAAAGAACTTGCTGTGGATCCGCCTTCATGAAGGAGGGCCAGGCTGTCTGGGAAGGTAGTGAACACCCATCACCACATACTCAGATGCAGAGTGGGGGGCCACTTGGAGGGGATGTTATGGAGGGCATAAGCGCTCAGTTTAAGTTTTTCTCTTGCTCGGGGAGCCAGTGGCTCTCAGCCCTCAGGGGGAACCATCCCTATGTGAGCTGGGCAGTTGCGGTTTCAGAAACTCTCCAGGCTCCATCAAGTCCACGTGCATTTGGTTCTGACATGCCCAGCCTGGGATTTCTTCCAGGCTTTCAGCCCCAGAGCTTGACTCCATCCCTAACTTGTTCACCTGGAGCTTAGAGAGAGGAGGAATCCATCTGTTCTCAGCAAGCACGTCAGGAACCCTGCGTGGAAAGCTTGGGGAAGTCGCTTCTGTTTGGGGGTAAGAAGCCGGTGCCCCACTAGAGAGCTGAAAACATCAGCAGTTCAGTCTTCGACCACCTTGTACGTGCCTGGCACTGTGTGAACTCGTATCAACCAGACTTCAGCTCAAGTGCATAGCAAAAAAGCCGAATAATCATAGCTCACACACAGAAGTTTTGTTTCTCTTGTTTATAAAGAAGCTTGGCACAAGTGGTTCCATATTGATGTGACAGCGCCGTGTAATTATCAGGGATCCAGAATCCTATCTTTTTTGTTTTAGGGCAACAGTTCCCACAAAGTGTTTGGCTGGATAAATTTGGGCCACACTGCCTACTACCACCCTCCCTTAGAGATTCACATTGAACCCCACCGTGCTCAGGACATGCACTGCTTCCCTGGCACTCTTTATGGATAATTTTTGACAAGTATTGGCTTTTTTGGGGAATGCAAACTGGTGCAGCCACTCTGGAAAACAGTATGGAGGTTCCTCAAAAAACTAAAACTAGAACTACCCTACGACCCAGCAATTGCACTACTAGGCATTTATCCACGGGATACAGGTGTGCTGTTTCGAAGGGACACGTGCACCCCCATGTTTATAGCAGCACTATCAACAATAACCAAAGTATGGAAAGAGCCCAAATGTCCATTGATGGATGAATGGATAAGGAAGATGTGGTATACACACACACACACACACACACACACACACACACACACACACAATGGAGTATTACTCAGCAGTCAAAAAGAATGAAATCTTGCCATTTGCAACTATGTGGATGGAACTGGAGGGTATGATGCTAAGTGAAATTAGTCAGAGAAAGACAAAAATCATATGACTTCACTCATATGAGGACTTTAAGAAACAAAACAGATGAACATAAGGGAAGGGAAACAAAAATAATATAACAACAGAAGAGACTCACAAATATGGAGAACAAACTGAGGGTTACTGGAGGGGTTGGAGTGGGGATGGACTAAATGGGTAAGGGGCACTAAGGAATCTACTCCTGGAATCATTGTTGCACTATATGCTAACTAATTTGGACATAAATCAAAATACATACATACATAAAATTTTAAAAAAGTATTTGCTTTTCACTCAAATAGTTCATATTTGCTATGAAAAACTTTTAAGTCCAAAGCAAAAAAAGAAAAGAATAAAAGAGAAATTGTACTTATCTTTTCACCCAGAGAGAACCCTTATTAGAAAATTGGTACACTTTTCTAGTCTAGATATTAAAAAATATACAAACATAAGTATTCCCCTAAACGGGACCATTCTCACACACTATTCCAAACCTGTTTATTCCATTTAACAAAGTATCACAAACACCTTCCCATGTTAGGAAATATGGTCACAGTATCAAATTCATTCCTACAAGCAACAGTTTATTTGGTGTCTACGCAGTGGTGGTTCGCACCTACTCCAGGGGGGTTGGACACGACTAGAAGCTATCTCTTCCTCTAGGAGCTTTCTCCATTTCTCCACAGTGCTGTGTTTCATCTTGTTGATTTTTGATCACACACACACACACACACACACACACACGCACGCGCGTGCATGCACAAGTAAGATTTATTTAAAACAATTTTTTTTAAGTTTATTTTATTTTGAGAGGGACGGAGACAGCGCAAGTTGGAGAGGGGCAGAGAGAGAGGGAGAGAGAGAGAATCCCAAGCAGGCTCCGTGCTGCCAGCACAGAGCCCGATGCGGGGCTTGAACCCACGAAACTGTGAGATCGTGACCCAGGCAGAGATCAAGAGTCGGATGCTTCACCGACTGAGCCTCCCAGGCGCCCTGAGATGTGACTATCTATTGAAACAGACACAGAGTGGGGAGTCAACACGACATGAGCACAGCATGGCAAACTTCTCCATACGTGCGCATCCCTGTAACCACCACTCACACACAGAACATTTCCGGGGCCCAGAAAGTTCCTTCTTGCTCTTTGCCCAGTCACAGACCTCTCTTACCTGAAACACACTTTGGAGTGAGCGGACTTTTCGTGGGAGTGAGGTGTGTTTCTAGAACTGGATAGAAGTTGAGATGCTCAGCACAGCCCGTGTGCCGTGCCTACCTTGGCCCTCGGGACAGGGCGGGCCGGTGAGCATTACGGAGCAAGACTGAGGACTGGGGTGTGCTCCATGGGACCCTCCACCCAACTCTCCCAGCTGGGCGGGCTGGAGGCCGAGGCACAAGTGTCTGTGCTCCCAGGTCAGAGGAGGAGAGCTTAAGGGCTCAGGGCAGCACCTCCCGTCCTGTCTGGCCTGGGCAAGCCCGAGCCGAGAGGGCAGTGGAAGGGGCATTAAGCGGGAGCTGGGTGGGGGGTGGGTGGGAAAGAAAGGATAAAAGGTCTTATTCATGTTGCCTGGGGCGGTAGGGAGGGGTGCCTGGGCACAGGGGTAATGAGTAAAAATAATAACCAGTTCTGAGCGGGGGGGATGGGGTTGAGGGGGGAACAAGTAGGAAAATCTAAATATGGACTGTGGATTAAATAAATAAAGGTATTGTATCAAAGTTAAATTTCCTGATTCTGATCCTTACGCTGCGGTTCTGTAAGGGAATGTTCTCGGTGCACACGGCAGTGCTGAGGTGTGCTGTCTTTGACTTACGCTGAAGCGGTTCAGATAAAAATAGACGTGTGTGTAGATATATGCAGAGAAGACAATTGTAGAGAAAAGGGGGCAAGAGGTAAACATACGACGAATCTGGGTAAAGGGCTCATTTGAGTGTCTTGTATTATTCTTTCAACTGTTTGGGGGCAAGTTGGAAAGTATAACAAGATGCAAAGTGACAGAACAGAATGGTGTCTGCGACCTGCCTGGATTCTGATGTGTTCACTCTGACACTAGTGAGCAGTGTAACCGTGGGCGGCTGCCTGTCTCTCTCTGGTCCTAAGGCCCCGCCGTGCAGGTGAGGAGACTGGACACCAGATGATCTCTGTGAGACACGGCAGCTCTGGCTTTCTGGACACCTGAGGCCCCAGGTTTGTGGGATCACAGAATCAGCCAGGCGACCCGCTGAGTGGCTGATGGAGTGTGGGGTCTCTCTGTCTTAACCCGCCCACGGGGTTTGCCTCCTGCTGAGGAAGAGGAGAGAGAAAGGGGTGACTTTCCTGTGGTTGCCTTTCTCCCAGATCTAAAGTAGTAATAGAACACTCTTAACAATGGAAAATAGGGAAATGACAAGCAAAACGCAAAGGCCTCGATAATCCCACTGCTCTAATGTTGGCACCAGGTTGACAGCTGCAGGCTGTTAGAATAGGAGGGAATCCCCGCTAGAGTGGGGAAGACTGAGGCTCGAAGTGGGGGGGGGGGAGACTTGTTCAACATTACAAAAATGCCGTCTGGTGGCAGGGTCAGGACTGGAGACCACGTGTTGTGAATTTCAGACCAGCCCGATATTGGTTTTTCATGGACAATGTTGTTTATTTTCTAATTATGTAAAAAATGTCTAAGATTCGAAAGTCTGAGGAGCCACACCTGCTCCTCAGATGTTTGCCTGCTGGTTTTCCCACTCTAAGAATCTCCAGAGTCCAGATGGAACTCTCCTCTCTACCTGTGGGCCCCACACCTGGCCGTTCCTTCCATCCAGCAGCCTGGGCGGGACAGGGCTTGATTCTGCCCCTCAGCAGGGTGTCAGCAGCTCCCAGGTGACAGCAAGACACCAAGGCCCTAAGTCTTCCCTGCTGACTCTTTCCCATACTCCCACGGAAGGTTGAGTTGGGACCAGCCTAAGGACTGGACCCTGTATATGCCATTTCCGGAACCTGACTTTGGGGGGCCAGCACGATAAGCCTCGGTGCATTGTCCTACCTGGAATTTCACAGTTAGCGCTTCATTCCTTTAACTTAAATTTTGGCCCAATTCCTTGGGTAGCCGTGTCTACGTCTAGAGTGTATCAGAAGAATGGGGACATTCTGTTTGTGGGAAAGGGAAGTGTCCTGCCTTTCTTTTTCTCACTCCCCAGAACCCCGTTTGCACTTTTCTCAAACGGACATCTGAGTTCTGTTCGGGGGCCATCCCTGACACACCTTATTGTGAACTTGAGGTAGGTCAAAGCGGGAATGCCTGAGGGTGGATACGTTTAAGCCGTTTTATTTTATATGAAAAAAAAAAATAGTGCTTACTGAGCTGTTATTCTGTGCTAGGCTCTGCTAAGAACTTGACTCGCATTACTTAAATTCATGCTCACAATGACCCCGTGAGGTATGTATTTTCTTCTCCCTGGTTTATTCCTGCAGGCAACCTGGCTAGAGAGGTTATATAGAGCTGGGAAGAGGAAGGAGGGATGAGGTCAGGGGTGCGAATCCAGGTCTGGCTCTGGGAGGAGGAGGTCACCGTTGCTTTAGGGGGTTGGCTATCCACCAGTGCCGAGACCTTCTCTCTCAGCATCTGGGGTATCGGGCAAAGGCCATGGCCCCAGCTCCTCCCCGCACCCCAAAACTCTGCTTAGGCTGCCGCACAGGGAGACTTGGGGTGCCCTGGGAGATCGTCCGTGCTAAGCGTCGTCCTCACTTGTACAGCTGAGGAAACAGCAGGGGCAGGGCTGCTGGGTTGCACAACTCTGGGGGCATCGTTTCACTGTATCCCATGTGACAGTCGCTTCTCAGGTTGTGAAATGCAGGGCCTGTGAGGCAGAGACAGGGACTAGGCCGAGTCACACAGCCACCCCGAATCAGGACTTGACCCCGGAGCCCAGACGGCTCTGTTTGTATGCCCTGGGGGATGGGGGAGGGGAAGAGTTGCTGGATGGACAGATGCCTGGGGGCTCCGGGAGACTTGGTGTCTCTCCAGCCCTTTGTTGGGCGGGATGGGTGGGGGGGGGAGGCCTTCCCTGCGGAAGGATCCACAGCCTCCCACATCCGGCCCCACAGCCTCCCACATCCGGCCCCATAGCACAGGGAGGCACGGTGCACCTGTGCAGCTGCGTGGCCCCGCAGGGAACCCTTCTCACCCTGCTTCTGGGCAGCTCCTCAGGAAGGCCTGGCCAACAGCAGCGAGTGGTGAGGCCTAGTCCCAGAGCCAGCGCTGGCCTGGGGCCCGTTCTTTCCCATGCCGCCAGGGAGCTCAGCTACAGCAGGTCCCTCCTCCCTCACAAAACCTGTGGTGTCCCACCGCCTGCAAAGTGGAGGAGTCCAGACACTTCTGCCCAGCTTTCAAGATCTGCCACCGCCTGCTTCTACTTTTTTGCACCTGCATCTCGGACCCTGGCCCTTTTGGGACTCCATCCACCCCAGACCGCTATCACCTGTGGCCACGTACCTGCGCTCTCCTGCCCCAAGTCTCAGCTCAGGTTGTTCTCACCTCCCCCAAACACTGCCTCCTCTCTAAACTTTTGTTTTTCCCTGGCTAAAATCCTCCCTGCCCTTGAAGTTCAAACTTATCTTCTCCAAGAAGTGTTATCTTGGAATCGACTTATGTTTCCTTTGGGTTTTGAAACTATTCAGCTGCCCATCCATCCATCTGTCCATCCGTCCATCCATCCGCCCATTTCTCCACCACTACTACTGTGTCCTAGGTTTACGGGTTAAGTAATGAATATGCATGGTCACTGCCCTCAATCAGCTGTTAGTGAAGGAAGCAGACCCCTAAGCAAGGAATGTAGTCAGTGCTGCCCTGGGGGAAGGGAGGTCATCAAAAGCCTCACAAGATAGGACAGTTTATGTCCCTTTAATAAGTAAGGGACATCTGCAGGGACTCAGGGGCCACACTACATTTGGAATTAAAAGAATGGCTGTTGGTGAGAAGCAAGTTGTCCCATATGCACTGACTGTCCCTGGCATCATTTTGTGCCCTTAATAGCTCCTCAGGTTAGCATCTTGCTTCCTTTATTTTGCAGCATGCTTTCTTATGTCCCGCATTTGGGTCCCACAATAATCTTCCTCTTTACAGATGAAGACACAGAGAGTCAGAGGTGAAGGACCTGCCCACGCCACACAGCTTGTAAAAGGGATATGCAAAGAAGACAATGGTAGAGAAAAGGGGGCAAGATGTAAACATACGACAAATCTGGGTAAAGGGCTCATTCGAGTGTCTTGTATTATTCTTTCAACTGTTTGGGGGCAAGTTGGAAAGTATAACAAGATGCAAAGTGACAGAACAGAATGGTGTCTGCGACCTGCCTGGGTTCTGATGTGTTCACTCTGACACTGGTGAGCAGTGTAACCGTGGGCGGCTGCCTGTCTCTCTCTGGTCCTAAGGCTCCGCCGTGCAGGTGAGGAGACTGGACACCAGATGACCTTTTCCATTGTAATTGCATTCTAGTTATCATAGGAATAGGTAACCCATACCAAAGCCATGTGAACAATCCCCTCCTAGACCTGTTCCCTATCACCTCCAGGGCATATCTATGTTGTCAAGTCTTTACTCCCAGAGACTCTGTGTGTGTGTGTGTGTGTGTGTGTGTGTGTGTGTGTGTGTATAAACAAATTGGTTTACAAATTCTGTCCTTTACACAAATGGTAGTGCGCTCTCTCTCTCTCTCTCTCTCTCTCTATATATATATATATAGCTGTGCATTTACCTTTTTACTACTTAATACTGTAATATGGAGGCCATCCCATAGTGTATATAAAATCCTTTCCCATTCAATTTCTATAAAAAGCTGTACAGCGTTCCATCACGTGGATGCCCAGTAGCTGATTTAATCAGCCAGGCACTGGTGGACATTTAGGCTGTTCCCAATCTTTCCCAGTTAGAAACAGAGCCCCAGGGAATACATTGTCCTTTTGAAATTCCTTTCAGCCTCTCTCAGCCGTGATGTCCCACACGGAAAGGACATGGGCAAGGCAGGACACAGGCAGCGAGCCTCAGAGCAGCCGGGACAGGGTCTGACTCCTGGTTGGACCACTTGGTCCTGTCCCACCTTGGACCCCTTGCTCATTCCATGTGAAGCAGAGGAGCCTGGGAATTTGCGTTTCTAACGCGCTTCCTGGTGAGACTGGTGTGGGGACTGTACTTTGATAACCACTGTGCTAAGCGACTAAAATATGGACTCTGGTAATTCCCATCTCTTCAGGTGGGGATTAAGGTATGTAGCCCCATAGCACCATGCTGGTACCAGACTAAGAACTTAATACATCTTAGTGATTATTACTAGATCAGCCCTCTCACCACAGAGCGAAAAGTTAACCAGACGTAGGGATGATGCATAGCGATCCTCGGAGCCCTGATCTGTTCTCCAGGGGGTTGAGGGGTATGCTGGAGCTTCTCTCCAAAATCTCCTCTAAGACCTAAGTCTGGAATGGCTGGGGAACTCTGCCAAGCTGCCTGGCATCAGAAATTGTCATTTTGATGGTAGCTGGGGTGGAGAACTGGGGGGGTAGAAAGAAGCCCAACTTGGAGCCCCAGCGCTGACTGGGTGATGGATGCTTCTGTGGGCACCGTCCTGTGCCAGCTTGCTCCCTGGTGAAAGGGTGTGCAAGAGAAGACAGAGAAGGGGCTCGTCACATGCCAGCTCCTACCCCAGCCATCAAAGGGCCCCCTCTATCTTTAGAGCCCTTGTAATCTGCTCTCATTAACAGTGCTTTGTGGGGGGGGACATCAGTGGTGGAGAACCCCAGGCGGCCACCGCAGGCCTGGTCATGCCCCCGCTGCTCTCTCCTTGGGCCCTGGGAGGGGAAGCCTGGGAGGGGAAGGCCATGCTTTGCTCCTTCCCACGCCACCTCTCTGCAGGGAGGCAGGGACTCAGGAGAGCTGGCAGAAGTGTGTGAGTTTCAGTCAGAAGAGGGGCACTCAGCACAGCGCCAAAATCACGGGGGTGGAAGAAGTGACTGGGCTAGGCTCTACCCTGCTTTGTGACCTTGGGTAAGGCCTTTTCCCTCTCTGAGCCTCCGTGTTCCCTCTTGTACAATGAGATGTGCTCAGGATCTGCACCTGGTGCCCTGAGTCAGTGTCGAGTCCCAGAATTAAGAAGTCAGTAGCATTTGGGGCACCTGGGTGGCTCGGTCGGTTGAGCGTCCAACTTCAGCTCAGGTCATGATCTCGCGGTTCACAAGTTCGAGCCCTATCTCGGGCTCTGTGCTGACCACTCAGAGCCTGGAGCCTGCTTCAGATTCTGTGTCTCCCTCTCTCCCTGCCCCTCCCCCGCTCATGCTCACTCTGTCTCTCAAAAATAAATAAAAACACTTAGAAAAAAAAGAAAAGAAGTCAGCAGCCTTTTCCTTTGGCTCACCTGTGTGCAGCCCCAGGGACATTGAACTTCTAGCACCTGCATTTGGCCCTCCTCTGCTGCCCAGTGCCCCAAATTGCTGCCCTCTCTCCCCAGCCTCCTTTTCCCCGCTCCAGTCGGCATTCTACTCCCTAGGCCTTGAGAGCCACACCACTGTGATGCTCTGCCACTCACTGGCTGTGGGATGTCAGAGAGCCATTCAAGCACTCAGCTTCCCCGTGTGTAAAGTGGAAATAACATCATTATCTGCAGAGGGGGCTGCTGTGAGCGGGACCATACGCGCAGAGGGCTTAGCATGGTTCGGGCACACAGCAGGCTCTCCATACCTGCGAGCCATTCTTGCAATTATTGTCGTTGTTTCTTTAAAAGCTAAGAAGAGCCAGACTCTGGGCGGAAAACACCTAACTCTTGAGACTCTATGTCTTTAATTTTGTGTTTTTTAAAAAAATGTTTATTTTTTAATGCTTTTTAAAAAAATTTTATTTATTTTTATTTTTTTAAATTTACATCCAGATTAGTTAGCATATAGTGCGACAATGATTTTTGGAGTAGATTCCTTCGTGCCCCTTACCCATTTAGCCCATCCCTCCTCCCACGCCCCCTCCAGTAACCCTCTGTTGGTTCTCCATACTTATGAGTCTCTTCTGTTTTGTAGCCCTCCTTGTTTTTATATTATTTTTGCTTCCCTTCCCTTATGTTCATCTGTTTTGTTTCTTAAAGTCCTCATATGAGTGAAGTCATATGATTTTTGTCTTTCTCTGACTAATTTCACTTGGCATAATACCCTCCAGTTCCATCCACGTAGTTGCAAATGACAAGGTTTCTTTCTTTTTGATTGCCGAGTAATACTCCATTGTATACATATATATATATATACCACATCTTCTTTATCCATTAATCCATCAATGGACATTTGGGCTCTTTCCATACTTTGGCTATTGTTGGTCGTGCTGCTATAAACATGGGGGTGCATGTGTCCCTTCGAAACAGCACACCTGTATCCCGCGGATAAATGCCTCGTAGTGCAATTGCTGGGTCGTAGGGTAGTTCTCTTTTTAGTTTTTTGAGGAACCTCCATACTGTTTTCCAGAGTGGCTGCACCAGTTTGCATTCCCAAAAAATGTTTATTTATTTATTTTTGAGAGAGAGAGAAGAGCGGGGGGAGGCAGAAAGAGAGGGAGAGTGAATCTCAAGCAGGTTCCGCACTGTCAGCACAGAGCCCGATGCAGGGCTCGAACTCATGAAGTGTGAGATCACGACCTGAGTGCAAGATCAAGAGTTGGACGCTTAACTGAGCCACCCAGGTGCCCCTAATGTTTATTTATTTTGAGAGAGACACAGAGAGAGAGGAGAGTATCCCAAGCAGGCTCCACACTGTCAGCACCGAGCCCAACGTGGGGCTGGAACTCACTAACCGAGAGATCATGACCCGAGCCGAAATCAAGTTGGATGCTTACCCGACTGAGCCCCCTCAGGCGCCCTGAGGCACAGGGAGGTTAAATGCCTCCCCCAAAGTCCCAGCAGTCTGGCTCCAACCACTACACCAGAGGCTCTCATGGAGTGGTCTAAGGACCCCTGGGATCCCAGAGACAATTGAACATGATCCACAAGGTCGAAATAAATTTCATTATTACTAAGAACTTGCTTGCCTTTTTTCCTCTCATTTTCTCATGAGTACACAGTTGAAATTTCCAGAAGCTACATGACTTGTGATATCCTAGCAAGTAGAGAGGAGAATCCAGGTGTCTCTTGCAGCCATTCAAAAAAAATGTACAGCAATGCCACTCTTCTTCTCGCTATTTTTTAATTTTGGAAATATTTTCTGAAGGATACTTCTATGATAATGTGATGAGTTTATTGTGACTTTTTAAAATAAATAGCCCTGTAGGGGCGCCTGGGGGGCTCAGTCGGTTAGGCGTCTGACTTTGGTTCAGGGTCATGGTCTCACGGTCCATGAGTTCGAGCCCCGCGTCAGGTTCTGTGCTGACAGCTCAGAGCCTGGAGCCTGCTTCGAATCCTGTGTCTGCCCCTCCCCCACTGCACTCTGTCTCTGTCTGTCTCAAAAATAAATGAACATTAAAATAAATAAATAAATAAATAAATCGCCAGGTAAATGCTTAGAATGTTCTTCTCGGTTTTAACAAGGTAAGAGTGTAAAGCAGTCAGACACCACAAAGCTTGAGAATCACTGTTCAACACTAAACAGAAATGCTCCCCAGTCATCGTAACGTGGGTATAATGCTCCAAGGGAGGCCCACTGGGGGTGTGTGGTCCCTGTGCTGCTTGTCAGTATCATTAGTATTATTAAGAGGGGCGCCTGGGTGGCTCAGTCAGCTAAGCGTCTGACTTCAGCTCAGGTCACGATCTCGCAGTTCGTGGGTTCGAGCCCCATGTCGGGCTCTGTGCTGACAGCTCAGAGCCTGGAGCCTGTTTCAGATTCTGTGTCTCCCTCTCTCTCTGACCCTCCTCCGTTCATGCTCTATCTCTCTCTGTCTCAAAAATAAATAAACGTTAAAAAAAAAAAAAGAAATAGATACCTGGATCATGCTACACGGAGTGGCCCATGGGATAACCAGCCCTATCATGAATCAACGCCTGTGATTCAGAGCGTCTGCTCTTGTGACTTGCAATATGGGACTTAAATTGTAAATCCCTCCTTGTGTTTCTTTCTACAGTTTCCTAAGGGTTGTGGCCTCTCTCTCTCTATTGCTCTTTTTTAAAGATTATTTATTTACTTTGAGAGAGAGAGAGAGAGAGTACAAGTGGAGAAGGGACAGAGAGAGGGGGAGAGAGAATCCTAAGCAGGCTTCGGGCGCCCCCTGTGGCTTGTCTGTCTTGATCAGCAACCCTGGTAATGTCTAAGATGATTCCCCCTGCTCTTTGAGATGCACCCCATCTGAGCCCTGCAAAAAAAAATTTGTTTCCTACTGGGGTGCCTGGGTGGCGCAGTCGGTTAAACGTCCGACTTCAGCCAGGTCACGATCTCGCGGTCCGTGAGTTCGAGCCCCGCGTCAGGCTCTGGGCTGATGGCTTGGAGCCTGGAGCCTGCTTCCGATTCTGTGTCTCCCTCTCTCTCTGCCCCTCCCCCATTCATGCTCTGTCTCTCTCTGTCCCAAAAATAAATAAAAACGTTGAAAAAAAAATTAAAAAAAAATTTGTTTCCTACACAGCCTATATTTTATACAAGATGCTTATAAACACTTCTGCCAAATTTTGTGACAGCCCATCTACTTATTTTCACTTGATATGGTGACAAATAGAAACTGAATAATGAAAATGACAGTAACAGTCATATTAGAAATTCAGTAAACATCGATGGCACAGAGGCAAATGCCAAATAATGGCAAATCTAGAGAAACTTTTGTGGAAATGTTCATGAAATCTGTGTGTGTGTCTCTTGCAGGGGAATCTGGTCTTCTGGGTGGCAATCTTAATTTAATCTTTCATATCACTTTTTAGATTGCTCTCTTTATCTGGAACTCTGCACGAAGCTTCTTGGAGAGATTCCAAAGGACAAATATGCTTGAGAAGAATTTCATTCCAGAAATATTGTTAGGATCTGACAGGAGCATGATTCTAACTTTCAGTGTTTCTTTTTTCTTTCTTTTTAATTTTAATGCTTCTTTTTTTCAACTGTATTTATTTATTTTGAGAGAGAGAGAGAGTGTGTGTGCACAGGTGGGGAAGGGGCAGAGAGGCAGAGGGGGAGACAGACAGAATCCCAAGCAGGCTCCACACTGTCAGTGCAGAGCCCGATGCAGGGCTCGAACTCACAAACTACGAGATCATGACCGGAGCCGAAGTCCGACACTTAATCCTTTACCAACTGAGCCACCCGGGGGGCCCCTAACTTTCAGTGTTTCTATAAAGGTTCCTTCAAAAGACAAGAGCTAGGTTTTTCAGCCGTGTTGGGTAGATGACTACGGCCTTACGGGATGTGTTAATACTCTATATAGAAACCCCACGGAGCCTTCTGTATCTTGCTTGGCAGCCTGGTTCACCTCACTCTGCTTTGAACTTTGTAACCCAATCAGAGGCTTGCCTGAGAGCCAGCTCACAATGGCACCGTGTCAAAAGGAACGAGCTGCAGATCTGACCCGAAAGGTAGGGATCCTGGCTGAACGGGTTGACATTCTAGAGCTTCAGGTCTTCAGCTGTGAAATGGAAAATGAAATCTACCCCTCTTAGCCCTACGGTTGTGTTCTAGGGATCAAACAAGGTAAGTCCTTTGAAAAACAGAAGGCATTTGTCTCCCGAGCGATTCCCACGTGCAGTTCTGCCTACCTGGAACCCACTCTGCCCGCACCCCCCCCCCATAGCTGTGTAACCCCAAATGGTCCTACAACGTGGCTTCTCTTGCTGCAGCCATGCTGGCCTCCGGGTGCAGGCGTGTCTCAGCGTCTTTGTTACTGTCACACCCTTCGCGCGGAATGCTCTTACCTTGGGTGACGACGTGGCCGAGCCCTGATTTCCTTCCCATCTCTGTCCACATGTCACCTTATCAGAAGGCCTTCTCTGAGCACACTGTATGAGTTAACATCCAACCCCCAGCAGCCCTCCTATTTCTCTTCCACCACATCGGTGTTCTTTGCAGCACGTATGCATTCCCTAGTTATTTGTGTGCCTGTCGATGGTCTGACTACAGTGGCGGTTCCACAAGGGCGGGCGCTTTGCTGTGTTCTGTTGTGATCCCAGGGCTTGGGACCTAGCATGCACACCCTCTTCCACCAGAGTAAAGAAAAAGTGAAGAGACAAGAAAATCGCAGACTGCCATATCAGAGTGTGAGACAGGGTGGGCTGGGGGCAAGAAATTTCAGTGGGGCGGACCATACAGAACAAAGGAGAGGAGACCCCCTATTCCCTCCGGCTCCCCTCCCACCTCTCGGCTTCGACGTATTACGGCAAAGCCTGGGTGTAATTATGGGCATTTAGGTTGTTTACTCCTTGTTAACCACCCTCTTTGCTCACTTAATTGGTCCAAAGCCTGTGGTATGAGTAACCAGCCATGCGGCAATTTGGCACGTGGGACATAGTAGTGGTGATGGGGTTGAGCAGGGATCGCTGCCTTCACACTAGCTGAGTTCTGGGTGCAGCCTCGTGCCGAAGTGGAGCTCAGATGGGCGGCGCCCTGCAAACACACCAGGGGGACTTGCCCAGCCCCGGGATCTTCACTCTGGGCTTCTCGGGGGTGCCTGATTGGTCTCCCAAATTCCGTGCTTTGTCAGCACCCTACCCAAGTGGGTGGAATAACTCCCCCTCTCCCGCTTCAGGGGGACTAAAACCCAAGCTGCATCTACACGGCCTGGCTTTTGACTGCCTGGCCACCTCACCTCACAGGTCTCTCCTCCTCGCTCATCTCCTACCTGCTTTCCTATACCGGTCCTGCCTCAGGACATTGGCACTCACTGTTCCTCTCATATCCTCATGGCTGCCTCCTCTTATCCATGTATTAGTTTATATGAATGACTGAATGGATCGTATGACTTTGGGCAAATCCTGGTCTCTCTCTGTATTGCCATTTCCCCAACTGATAAATAGGTAGATGGGTTTAAGTTCCACGTTCCTTTCCAAAACGTATGTCTGAGAATCACACAAGTCATTTAATGAGGTCACAACATTTTTTGCAGACTCTACTGGGCTCTGGGTTCTAGAGGCTATGTAAATAGTGATGAAAAAAAATAAAGGTAGAAATCCTGCCCTGAAGGGGCAGACTTTCTAGTGGGTGGAGATTGACAGACAATAAACATAGAAACAAATAAGATAATTTCAGTGACTGGTAAGTACGGTAACAATAAAAATAAGGGAACGTGGTGGAGAGTGAGCCATGGCAGGGGTTTTGGTTAGAGTAGTCAAGGGGAGCCTCTTTGAGGAGGTGACTTTTCAGTGGAGACCTGAGTGACAGTGAGCTGAGACAAAGATTCCAGGGAGGAACAGCAAGGGTAGGAGCCCAGAGAAAGAAACGAGTGTGTTATCTTCAAAGAGGAGAAAGAAGGCCTGTGCAGAGGGGGAGGGTGTCTGGTGGGCAGGATGTAGGGGATGAAGGTCTCGTCCAGGGCCATGGTACAGAGTGCGGATTTCATGTTTGGGGCGATGGGCTGTTCATGGAGGGTTTGGGGAGGAGAGTGACTTAACATCTTAGAAAAAAGTCATTCTGGCTGCTTCTTAGACTGAAGGGAGACAAGAGAGGAGGCAGGAAACAGCTGTCCACGGGAGAGAAGATGGCATCTGGGTCAAGGGCAGAGGGGCTGGTGGAATTCTGGGTGTACGTTTTGGAGGTAGAGCCGAGAGCGCTCACTGCTGGATTGGATGTGCTCGTGAGACAGGGATGCAGCTAATATGTGTCTGGTGAATAACAGACATGGCTCAGCGATCCCTGTGGGAGGCTGGTTTGCCAAAGAGCTCAGCATTGGGGTTTGGGCACAACTGAAATGACCTTTGTATTTCCTACTTGTCATTGTCCTTGAGGACAGGCACCGTGTGGCTTTTGTTACTCTACCCCTGATGCCTAGCACAATGCCAGGCACAGAGCTTGTATCTCTCCCAAGGACCTCCCAGGGAGGCTGGGCCAGGAAGGCGGCCCAGGGCTCACAAGCCACCTGCTCTCTATGGTCCTATCAGCCCCATGTGTTGCCAGTCCGAGCAGGTAAGGCAGCTAGGCTGCATCGCCCCTTGCCATCTTCAGATCACCCAGAGCCCCCTCCTGTCTGCACCCCCTCACTGGCGCTAGGAGCCCAGGAGCCCAATTTCGATGCAGTCTGGCTGCTTTCCCAGCTCAAAAATATGTCCCCTGCTTACAATTCACCAATAGTCTGGGCCCCCATCCACTTCTTCCCCTGTGGGTCACACACAGGCTTTGGGGAGACCCAGGCGTCGGCCTCACATTAAGGGTGAAATGTCAGTTGTACGGAGGAGATGTTAGGGGCAGGGGTTTGGGGAGGGGGGGTGATCTGTATTAATCCATACTTTTCTCAGCTGGGGAGCTCCCCACTCGGCCTGTGATTAAAGGCTGATACAGAAAAAAGATATTCCTTTTTCAGGAAGGTCTTCTCCAGGTTGCCTCCAGGGGAAGAGTGCTCCCCCAGAGGGGAAGAGTGCTCCCCCAGAGAGCTTCTCAGGGAAGGGACTCTTTGCATTCTTGGCTCAGCCTGACTGATTATGCAGGCTTCGCCCTGTTCCAGGGCTAATAAGAAAGCACAGCCCCAAGGCACTGGGGCTTTGTATTAAATTTTTAATAGCCACGGTGGGTTTGATCCCACACTCATGGGTGAATTAGTCACTGCAGGTTCAAGTGAGGAATTTATGGACAGGCCTCAACAATCTGCTTCTAATTTGGGGATGGAAACTTTGATTTAAGAATTCTAAAAGGCAATATGGTATATAGTCAAGGAGGCCTAAGTCCCTGCCATTCAACGAATCTTATTAATCTACATGTTTGGCACTGTGCTGGTCTGGGCTCCTCCCTGTGAGTCGAGCAAGTTACTCCAGTCTTTGGGCCTCAGCCTCTTGACTTGCAAATGAAGGAGTGGGGGCTTCTCCCAGCTCTTTCCAGCTGGGTCTATGAAGGACAAAAGTTATCTCCAGCAGCAGCTGCTCCTTGGAGGCCTCCCTCAAGGAAAGTTGGCTTTGGGGCAGAGCACTTGCTAGAAGCCCAAGCATGCCCTGCCCTGAAGCCCCGCCCTGAACCTCTGCTCCCCTTCCTGTTGCTGGGGGAGAGTGGAAAGGGTTAAAGTTGGCTCAGCAAGGCAGGAATAGACTCACTGGATCCCCTCCCTCTTCAGGTCCTCTCCCCATTTTGTTCTCAGGGATTTGCTCAGCTTGCTGAGGTTAGGTAAACCTCCTTGCTGGGCTGGGAGCCATGCCTCTCTGCCTCTCTGCTGCTAGAGAGCTGAATTGTAGCAACTTGCCTGGGTTCTTCCCCCAGGCAAGAAATCTGAAGCTGTGGCAAGGGGTGGAGAAATCTTGGAACCTGAGACAATGATTCTGGCTGGAGCCAGAAGTGACTTTGGAGATGACTGAGTCCAATTAGCTCTTTTTGCAGGTGGGGAAACTGAGATTCAGAGAGGGGGCTTTCCTTAGGTTCGCCCAGTGAGTTAGGGTTAGACTCAAATGCAGGTTCTGAGGTTCCCAGGCCAAATCCTTTCTCCTGGGTTGATCCCAGGAGTTTGGGGGACAGTCTTTTGGGCTGAAGCTGTCATGAATAGATAATGTGGTGGTGGGGGGGGGGACACAGAAGGAAAGTAGAGGGGGCATGATTCTAGGGGTCATGAGGAAGGAAAAAAGGACTGACTCTTTGTTGATGCTTTTTTGGGGCTGCCTTCCTGACACTCATCCTGCCTTTGCCAGGCTGTCCAGGCACCCCAAATGTCTACCACTTTGCTTTTCAGCTTACAGTAGGCAGGTTTGCTTTTGCTAAGAACCCAGCTTGAATGGAGGCTCATTCATTTAGTTGTAAACAGACTTGCTTCAAGCCCCAGTCTCCTTCCTTCCTTCCTTCCTTCCTTCCTTCCTTCCTTCCTTCCTTTTAATGTTTATTTATTTTTGAAAGAGAGAGACAGAGCGCAAGAGGGAAGGGGGCAGAGAGAGAGGGAGACACAGATCTGAAGCAGAACCCATGAACCTGAGATCATGACCAGAGCTGAAGCCAGACGCTCAACTGACTGAGCCACCCACGTGCCCCTAGCCTCTCTTCTTATTAGCTGTGTGATCTTGGGCAAGTTGCTTAACTTTTCCGAGCCTGAGCTACCTGTCTATCAAATGGAGCGCCAACAGTAACTTCTTCACAGTGTTGTGAAGAGATGCCTGAGATAATGCAGGGCCAGGCAC
Source organism: Felis catus (assembly GCF_018350175.1). Taxonomy (NCBI): domain Eukaryota; kingdom Metazoa; phylum Chordata; class Mammalia; order Carnivora; family Felidae; genus Felis; species Felis catus. The sequence continues at coordinate 195,188,415 of NC_058368.1, forward strand.
AACGTAAGTGCTAGAAAAATGATAGAGCTTACCAGCACTCCTCTGTCTTGGTGTCCCCTCATCGTCTTGTCTTCTCCTTCAGTAGAACGGACCTGTCTCTGGGCCTGCCCTCCTCAAAGGGTAGTGTGAAGCTGATAAGACAACGGAGGTAAAGGAGCTTCAAAAAAGACTATGTGGAACCAGCAATCTCTCTTGGTGGTCTCTCTGACTCATTTGTCCCACGCCCCGTGGCTCCTGAACAATCCCTGGGTTGACCAGTTGTTGGTCAGCTCAGGCTTTGGATTGGGGAAACACCGGGAGCCCAGATGCACCAGGATTCATCCTAACCACCCATGAACTAAATGGCTCTGGGCATGTCATGTTGCCTTTCTAGGACAGTTTTTCCCATTGCAAAAAGGGGCCAGAAACCCTGGTTTTCCTAATTCATAGGTCTGTGTTGGAAACTGCAAAGCTCTCTGGCTGCTCCTGTGTCCACCCCCACCCCCCAACCCCCTTCCTCTGGTTCCATACCTGATTTCCATGAGACATCCAGCCCATTCTGACTTTCAGTTTTGACCAGTGGTCTGGGGCAGCTGACCCAACCTCTGCTCCAGTGTTGGGTCTGAGACCCGCCTTGCCCATCAGAGCCCTGAATTCCCTATGGTCACTGTGATTGGCTCAGGGACAGGCCTGTGACCCGATCACAGCCAACTAACATTTAGCCTGGAACTTTGGCTTATAGTGACAGGGAGAAGTGACTCACTCTTTTTTCTGCTGGACAAGAGCCTGGGAGAATGAGAATTTGGAGCTCCCAGGCACCATCAGGTGTGAGGAGAATCTACCTGATCCTTAAGCAAATACAAAGCAAAACAGACAGAAGGCAGAGAGGGCAATCTTCTGCCAGAGTTGTTTGCACATTTGGCCCTAGACTTAGCTAAAGCCAAACTATTCCTGGACTTCTCAGGAATATGAGTCAATTTATTTATATGTAATAATATATATATAATAATATTTAATAATAAAACACAATTTCCTTTCCTTCTTTCTTTCCTTTTTCTATTAATTCCTCTCCTTATCTGGTTATTTATCTTTGCTTAAGTCAGTCTTATTTGACTTTCTGTCACTTGCAATCAAAAATCCCTAATTAAGACAATGAAAGAATTGTTATTATTATTTTTAATGGAAAATAATTATGATAGTTACTGGAATAAACAATGTTAGCTGTTGACCCAATTTCCATTTCCCTTTCTTCCTCATTAATAGAACCCTGGATGGGGGATGGTAGCAGGTAAGTCCCAGGAGAGATGAGATGTTTGGCCTAACCTAATCATGACACCGCTGTTTCTTGTTTTTCAGAGCCCTAGCATTAACAGTGGCCATGTGACCCAATTATAGACTATAAGACAAGGAGAAATCTGCTGGGGAAAGTAGGTGTCTGGGAAAGTAGACAGCCAGCATCACCCTGTCTCCTTTTTCCTGCCTTGGAAAAGGATGTGATGACTGGAATTGCAGCAGCAACATTGTGACCTTGAAGCAGAGGCCAAAAGAATTGCAAAGGTACCTGTCCTCACAACATTAAGCCAGTATAGTAATGCCAACAGCTGTCTGCCTGTATGCTTCTTGTGACAGAATAAAAACAAACACCTATTTGTTTAAGCCACTGTTAGTTGGATTTTCTATTATTTGCAGCTCAAAGCATTCTTTAGGAATGAATCATTTCACTCATGTAGAACTCAAGTAGCTATCTAGCAATGTCATTGACCCAAAACCTGGACAAAGATACTAGTTAAGAATAAAACAACTCAACCTGTTTTCTCTCCCTAGGGGCAAAAAAAGAATAAAACAAAATAACATTTTTGGAGTAGTTACTCTTGCCAGGAAGTGTGTTAAGTGCTTTAGCTGCAACAACCTTATGGGCAGTTACTATTATTAGATCAGAAAACTGAGCCACAGAAAGATATTTTTGGGGGTCACTTGGCTAATAAATCCTGGAGACAAAAAGGCTTATGGGTAGCTACAATGGATTCTACCAGGTACTTCATTCATAAAAAAAAGCCCCTTGCCCAGAGATCATATACTCATTTTCTACACAGTGCAGGCATGGAGTTCTCTAACGGATTTACTGTTGTAAAAAAAAATAGAGACAGAAGCGCCCCTGATTTAGTGACAGCTGACACTCTGTCAGTGAGCAATTATAAAATACGAAAAAAGAAAAGCCTGACTCTTTCGGTGTAGGCGAAAATAGCCTAGCATACCTTCAAAGCCCCGAGGACACCACTGTATTAAAACTCAATTCCATCATTAATGTTTTATAATGGCCCTGAGTCATCAAGTAAAGCTGAAATTACGCTTGCCTCTTGTTTGAGAAGGCAGGGAGCAGGTAGTACATCTGGGAAGGTTCCTACTTGAAATATTTCAAACAAAAGAAAATTTTGGCATTTTAATCCGCAGTACTTCCTGCTTCTCCCCACCCCACCCCAACTTTCTGGAAAAATCAGCTCACAGAATGCTTCCTCCTCTAGAGGCCCAGAGGCCAAGGTGTTAGAGGACTGCATTTTCCATCACCGTTTCCCCAAGCCTGTAGGTCAATAAGTGTGTTTCTAGCAAAGGTGATCTTAATTTACAATGCCTGGGGGTTACCCCGGGGCAGTCATGGCAGAGAACCCAGAAACAGCTTGAGGACTTGAAGAGCAGCACTCGTTAGCACCCCCACCTGCTGCCTGAGCTGGGACCCGGAGGCTGTACAAAGAGCAGAAGGCTCAGAGGCAATTAAATGGTTCCAGTGTCTAGATGGGCAGGGGCCTCTGGACAAAGGGCGGAAGGTGAAACCTACACCACGCTGAGAGACTGGAGGTGGCCGTTGACGTCTGTAATCCAACCTGCCCTGTTAATAGATAAGGAAACCGAGGTCCAGAGATGGGAAGGGACTTACTCAAGTTCCCACAACAAGGTTATCGCAGAGCTCAGAGCCCTGTTTCCTGACTTTTGACCAGGGCACAGGGGAACACCAAATCAAAGTCCCAGGGCCGGAGAGGTCCTCTGAGACTTGTGTCCTGAGCGAGGACTGGGAACAGCCTGGCTGAAGCTCCTCTCCCACCCCGGGCCTCCTCCTTGGGACTTCCGGGGCTTCCAGGCAGCTGAACCAGGTGGGGGCCTCTCTGCTCTCAATTCAACAAATATGTATTTGGTATCCAATAGGTCCTCATAATAGTGAGAGAGATCATACGTGGTGGCTGTCCTAGTGGCTGAGATGATAGGTTCTGGTGTCGTTCGCCAGGCACCAAGTTTGGGGGCCCCCTTGCTTGCTGCACTTAGACACAACCTAAGTTACACTGGCCACACAGACAGAGCCACACAGGCATAGGTAGAGTGGTCCACACGTTCACCCACAGACACAAACATATAGCTGTATGCATAGCCATGTGCCCACATCAGAGACACACACACACATAATACACACAGACACATGCATATATATATATATATATACTCACAAAGGCACGCACATGTGCACACACACAGAGCCCCCCTGCACTCCCCCCCCAACCTTAAACAAATTGCAGTTTTAGCAACATTGGAGATGACAGCTACATACTTCTCTGGTAAAATACTTCCTCAACAGTGCCTGACCCCAAACCAGGTGTGCCCGGGTCCCTCCCCCACACCCCTTGCTGCTACAGGTATTTGCTGAGTCGAGGCCGGAACCCAGATCTGAACCCTGCCTGATTCACTTCTCTCTCTGGGCCTCAGAGCTTCCTCTTCTCCGCCCAGAGCAGCCTCCCAGGGCTCAGCACCTTGAGTTCTGCCCCTGACTCATCCTGCCTTAGCACAGTATGAGGACTGTGGTTTGCACAAGCTGGGGCATGACCCAAGGTGGGGATGGGGTGATTTCAGTGCGGGGCGGGGGTCACTGTTAGGTAAGGGCCCAGGAAGCAGGATGGGTATGGGCTGTGTGTCTTGTAGGGGCACAAGGAATATGTACCATTCAGTCCTGCTGGGAAGTTGCCTTATGGGAGCAAAGGGGGGACCCAGGAGTAACCCCAGGATTGTCTGTAGTTCGGATTCCCCTCACCCCAGAGCTCCTGGGCCCTGCCCTGCCCCTCCCACAGCTGCATTCTCCCCATGGGGTCAGAGTATATAGAGCCAGTGGGCTGGTTCACCCCAAGCTTAGGATTTCCACTTCCGGATCACATTCTGGGCACCCAGGATCTGGTTGTCCTGTTCAGAAACCCCCAACTAGTTTCCTAGGCCTGTGCAGCGGGCCTCTGCTGGGCACCTGCCACCCAAGGCAGTCTGCGCACCCCTGAAGGGTGGGAGGGGGGCCAAATTGGTGCTGTTTCCTGGCCAGGAGTAAGGGTGGTGAGTGGGTGGAGCTTGGGCTGGCAGGTGTAAGCACCTTCTTTGTGGAAAGGGAAGGACGAAGGGAAGGCTGAAGCCACGGGGCTCTCCATGTGCACCCTTGCTTAGTACCCGGCAACATTAGGGGTGGACCCGCCTGAAGTCAGTCAGTCCTCGTGCAGGGATGTGGAGGCTTCCCGTGGCAAAAGCATGAGGCTGAATGTCAGAGAATCTGGGCTCTGGCCAGCTCCCACCAAAGAGTCCCATTGGATAGGAGCACAGGCTCTGGGGTCGGCTACCTGGGTTTCAGGGTTCTGGGAATGTCTAGCTGTGTGATGTCAGACAAGATGTCCTCTCTGAACCTCAGTTTCCTCATTGGTCAAATGACACCACTAATTGTCTCTACCTCGTGTTGAATAGTAAAGGGTTTAGCACAATGGCCGGTACCTAGTTAGTGATTAATTAGCATGATGACCTCTAATCTTGGTGAGACCCTTGCTTTTTCTGAGTCTCAATTCCCTTTCAGGAAAGGGAGGGATGATGCTAAATTCAATGATCTTTAAAGTTTCTTTGGACACTCGGTCCAGGATTAGGTCCGAGGGAGATGCCTCTCGGTGCCTGGAAAACCCCAAGGACAGAGTGAAGCACTGGGTACTCTCTGGGTACTGAGAGCAGCCCTCTGCTCTCACTGACGGTCTGGACCTGCATATCTTCATCGAAGCGCTTGGAGAGAGAAATGGGGCCCAGAGAACGACACTCCCTCAACCTCAGGGCTGTTGCACATGCCAGGCCCACTGCCGGGAACACTTTCACTGTGTTTCCCTTCTCACCCGTTTAACTGCCATGCATGTCTCACATCTTACGTCAAGTGTCACTTCCTCAGGAAAGCTCAGATCCGCTGTTACCGGGTTTCATTGCTCCTTGTGTCTAATTCCATCTATAATTAGATCTACGTAGGCGATCACTGGATGCCACTTCCTCCAAGGGGCCTTCCTTTCAGCCCCGTCGAAGCTTTGTGCCCTCCAGATGTACCCCCACGGCACCCTGCGCTTTATATTTCACATACATCTGTGAAATCTTTGTTTTTCATCTCTGAGGGGCAGGCGAAATGTCGCCTCATCTTGGGGGCGCTGGATCAAGATGGGATCCCCTGCTGCGTGTTCCCATCCTGCTCTTTACGCTCCTTTCATAAAATGCACTGAACTTGTTAAACTTGTCATGGCTTATTCAATATCTGTCTTCTTTCACCAGAACAGGAACTTCCCGAGGCAGGAACATACTTGCCTCATCCACAGTTGTATCCCTCGCATGTAGAACAGTGCTTAGCCCATTGAAAGAATTAATAGCTACGTGTTTATCCTTTTCCCTCCGCAAACACACACACCCGCCCACGCACGCGCACACACGCACAAACCTACTTTTGCTCAGTGCCTAGGACAGTGGCTGGCACAAGGCAAACTCTCAGTTAGCACTTGTTAAATGGAGGAACGAATACATGAGACTCCTCTATGGCAGTTGAAGCTCGGGAGGCCAGGGATCACGTCTTCAATGCTGTTGTTTCCGTTTTTTTGTCAACGTGGGATCAAGTGAGGTCCCCCCGAGAATGTCCCCGTCATAGGACCAGATGTCCAGAACTCCACTCCAGGCATTTACAGCAGGGTCCCCAGAGCCCCCCTTCTCCGCTGTTCACAACCTGCCCCACTCTCCCACCCGGCCCCACCCTTTCTTTCCAATTCTAATTTCCACAACTTCCTCTCAACTTTGGGGTCTCAGCCACGGACACCCTCCCGGAACACAGAGGTAAAACCACCTGGTTTTCTCCATTGTCCAATAGCTGCCATGGAGAGCCTGATGGAGTAAGGGCAGGAGGTGATGCAGCAACTAGTTCGGTGGGACAGAGGAAGCTTCATCAAAGCCACGACATTTGAGCCTGACCTTGAATGTAGGTGCTAGGTAGCCAGGTGGAGACCGTGAGGGCTGGAGTAGTAAAGAGCAAGGCAGGAAAGGCATTTCAGGCAGAGGAAATAATCAGCAAAAGCTCAAAGCAGAACCGGCTAAGATTTCTGGCGTTGTGGCTACTCCCTGAAGAACAGTGGGGTGCAGCAACACGGGGGGAGCAGAAAGACTGCCAGGCGCTGGAAGAGAACCCGGAAATGGTATCATTAGAGAGAAAGGAAGTAATGGTACCACAGCAACAGCAAAAGTAAGATGTGGCCTTTCCTTTTTTTTTTTTTTTAACGTTTATTTATTATTTTGAGAGAGAGAGAGAGAGAGAGAGACACAGTGTGAGTGGGTGAGGGGTAGGGAGAGAGGGAGACACTGAATCCGAAGCAGGCTCCAGGCTCCGAGCTGTCCGCACCGAGCCCGATGTGGGGCTCGAACCCACGAACTGCGAGATCATGACCTGAGCAGAAGCCGACGCTCAACCGACTGAGCCACCCAGGCGCCGCTGGCCTTTCCTTTTAAATTTTTTTTTTTTTAACGTTTATTTATTTTTGAGACAGAGAGAAAGAGACAGAGCATGAACGGGGGAGGGGCAGAGAGAGAGGGAGACACAGAACCGGAAGCAGGCTCCAGGCTCTGAGCCATCGGCCCAGAGCCCGACGCGGGGCTCGAACTCACAGACTGTGAGATCGTGACCTGAGCTGAAGTCGGACGCTTAACCGACTGAGCCACCCAGGCGCCCCTGGCCTTTCCTTTTAAAGAGACCACTGGGTAACCGTGCATGGGACTCTGCCTGTCCCGGGCCTACAGAATAAATGTTTGCATGAGCTGATGTCTCCAAGTCTTTCCAGCTCTGAAGTCCTGTGACTGAAACTAAAGTCTCCCTGGGCTTCTCATTCCAGTTTTGGCTCAGCACCAGGACTTGTGACCAGCGATGAGGTCAGTCTTGTAGATTTCAGGACAAACGAGGGCTCTGTCTATGCAGCTGGTGTGCATTTCCTGTGCCCAGAGCTCTGCCCTTGTGTGTGGTGCAGCCGGCTGTCACCATGTTCATGGCGTCACCTGCCCCTGCCAGCCTTTCATCCTCTGGGCTCCCGGAGCATCCCTAGAGCTTGGCCGGGACAAAGGCGGCACAGCAGGTTGGGGAGGGTGGGTGGATGACAGGGGGCCTATGGCAGGTTGGCAGGGCACTAAGGACACCCTGATGATCCTTGGCTCAATGGCCTAGGCTTCCGCTTTCCTTTCCTATGTCCGCATATGTTTCTTGCGGCCAATAGATTTTGGAATGAGTCAGACCTGGCTGTGAATTCTCTCTTTGCCACTTACTTGTGGCAGGGCATTTGGCCTAGTTTGCTTGGTTTTTACTCGTTATTTCATTTGCTCGCTAGCTCAATTTGCTTACTGATCCATCCGCTTATGTATTATTTGATAAATGTTTAAGAATGCCTACTGTGTGCCCACACAATGCAAGGGACCCGGTGTTCCACAAGCTGACTTTGTCACTGCCTTCATGATCCACAACACTGCGAGCCTGTGGGTTCAATGGCAGAGCCACTAACACTCGGCTATGGAGCATTTGAAATCTGGCTTGTGTGACCAAGGAAAAATTTCAATTTTATTTACTTTTTATTAATTTAAATTTAAAAACAGATACTTGAGAGCACCAGGGTGGCTCAGTCGGTTGAGCATCCGACTTTGGCTCAGGTCATGATCTCGGCAGCTTGTGAGTTCAAGCCCCACATCGGGTTCTGTGCCGACAGCTCAGAGCCCGGAGCCTGCTTCGGATTCCGTGTCTCCCTCTCTCTCTGCCCCTCCCCTGCTCATGCTCTGTCTCTCCTTCAAAAATAAACATTAAAAAAATTAAAAATAAATAAATAAAAGCAGATACCCGGTTCTCTTTTAAGTATGCTTGAAATAATGGGAATGTGAAGCCGCTTTTCAACTGTAAATTTTGTGAAAACTAAATAGAGATCAAATATTTCGCATCTAAGTCATGATGCGCTGGACATGTATAAAAACACATTGGATTTCAGAGTGTTAGTAAGAAGTAGGAATGAAAAAGATTCCTCTAATAAATGTTTCAATATTGATGACCTGTTGGAAATAACCATTTTGGATATACATAGAGTTCAATAAAAATAATGACCAAAATGAATTTCATCTATTTATTTCTCTTTTTTTTTTTAATTTTTTTTTATTAACGTTTATTTATTTTTGAGACAGAGAGAGACAGAGCATGAACGGGGGAGGGTCAGAGAGAGGGAGACACAGAATCTGAAACAGGCTCCGGCCTCTGAGCTGTCAGCACAGAGCCGAACGCGGGGCTCGAACTCACAGACTGTGGGATCATGACCTGAGCCAAAGTCGGACACCCAACCGACTGAGCCACCCAGGCGCCCCTCTTTCTCCTTTCTAAATGTGGCCCCTGGAAACTTAAAATCACATATGTGCTTCACATGGTCTCTCTGTTCGACAGGGCTGTGTCAGGCAATTAAATGAGCAACTACGATGTAAACTCACAGGATTGTTGCCAGCGTTAAATGAGATGCTGCGTATAAAGTGTGTAGTTCAGAGGCAGCACGCAGTCTGTGTTAGCCATGCCTGAACTTCAGACATCAGGCGGTACGCCATATCACTGCGTTCCCTCACCTGGACAAGCGGTGCCGGTCTTAGGGCCAACTTCGGGTTCCCTTTGCTGACAGTGACTTTTTCCCCAGGAGTCTCGTGGGACTTTTATGCCAACAGGGCCTTCCATGTCCCACTTCTTGTCCTTAGGACACTGCCAGATCTATGTTACAACAGGGGCCCAGGGACCCCTCTGGGCCCTGCTGGATGTCATCTCTGTTTTCCTTCTTCTTCCTCCTCCTCCTCCTCAGTACACACTCTGCCCTACTTCAAACTCTGACCCATACGCTAGGACTTTCTAAGTCACTTTTGGATTCCACAGATTGGTAAAATTCCCCCACAATTTTGAGGACCTAACACAGGATTGTTTTCTCTATTTGTTCGCTTGCTTTTGAAAATAATAGGCTCACTAAAATTTTTTTAAACATTTTTTTTAAGTTTATTTACTTTATTTTGAGAGAGAGAGCACAAGCAGGGGAGGAGAAGAGTGTGGGGTGGGGGGTGGGGGGGAAGATAATCGGAAGCAGGCTCCACACCACCAGCACAGAGCCCGATGCGGGGCTTGAACTCACAAACCGTTGAGATCATGACCTGAGCCAAAACCAAGATTCAGATGCCCAACCAACTGAGCCACCCAGGGGTCCCTAAAATTACCAAAAAAAAAAAAATTACTATCTCCTATCACCGTATTTCATAAGAGAAAGAACACTTTTTATTTATTTTATTTATTTATTTATTTATTTTTATTTATTTATTTTTTTAACGTTTATTTATTTTTGAGACAGAGAGAGACAGAGCATGAACGGGGGAGAGGCAGAGAGAGAGGGAGACACAGAATCAGAAGCAGGCTCCAGGCTCTGAGCCATCGGCCCAGAGCCCGACGCGGGGTTCGAAATCACGGACCGTGAGATCGTGACCTGAGCTGAAGTCGGATGCTTAATCGACTGAGCCACCCAGGCACCCCGAGAAAGAACACTTTTAAAGGTGGGGACTTGGCACAAAAACAGACACACAGACCAATGGAATAGAATAGAAACCCCAGAACTAGACCCACAAACGTATGGCCAACTCATCTTTGACAAAGCAGGAAAGAACACCCAATGGAAAAAAGACAGCCTCTTTAACAAATGGTGCTGGGAGAACTGGACAGCAACATACAGAAGGTTGAAACTAGACCACTTTCTCACACCATTCACAAAAATAAACTCAAAATGGATAAAGGACCTGAATGTGAGACAGGAAACTATCAAAACCTTAGAGGAGAAAGCAGGAAAAGACCTCTCTGACCTCAGCCGTAGCAATCTCTTACTCGACACATCCCCAAAGGCAAGGGAATTAAAAGCAAAAGTGAATTACTGGGACCTTATGAAGATAAAAAGCTTCTGCACAGCAAAGGAAACAACCAACAAAACTAAAAGGCAACCAACGGAATGGGAAAAGATATTTGCAAATGACATATCGGACAAAGGGCTAGTATCTAAAATCTATAAAGAGCTCACCAAACTCCACACCCGAAAAACAAATAACCCAGTGAAGAAATGGGCAGAAAACACGAATAGACACTTCTCTAAAGAAGACATCCAGATGGCCAACAGGCATATGAAAAGATGTTCAGCGTCGCTCCTTATCAGGGAAATACAAATCAAAACCACACTCAGGTATCACCTCACGCCAGTCAGAGTGGCCAAAATGAACAAATCAGGAGACTATAGATGCTGGAGAGGATGTGGAGAAACGGGAACCCTCTTGCACTGTTGGTGGGAATGCAAATTGGTGCAGCCGCTCTGGAAAGCCGTGTGGAGGTTCCTCAGAAAATTAAAAATAGACCTACCCTATGACCCAGCAATAGCACTGCTAGGAATTTACCCAAGGGATACAGGAGTACTGATGCATAGGGGCACTTGTACCCCAATGTTTATAGCAGCACTCTCAACAATAGCCAAATTATGGAAAGAGCCTAAATGTCCATCAACTGATGAATGGATAAAGAAATTTTGGTTTATATATACAATGGAATACTACGTGGCAATGAGAAAAAATGAAATATGGCCTTTTGTAGCAACGTGGATGGAACTGGAGAGTGTGATGCTAAGTGAAATAAGCCATACAGAGAAAGACAGATACCATATGGTTTCACTCTTATGTGGATCCTGAGAAACTTAACAGGAACCCATGGGGGAGGGGAAGGAAAAAAAAAAAAAGAGGTTAGAGTGGGAGAGAGCCAAAGCATAAGAGACTGTTAAAAACTGAGAACAAACTGAGGGTTGATGGGGGGTGGGAGGGAGGAGAGGGGGGGGTGATGGGTATTGAGGAGGGCACCTTTTGGGATGAGCACTGGGTGTTGTATGGAAACCAATTTGTCAATAAATTTCATATATATATAAAAAAATAAAATTAATTTTTAACTTAAAAAAAATAAAGGTGGGGACTATTTTTTTTTTTTGGCAGGGTTTGATAAGCTAATTCTAAAATTCATATAGAAATGCAAGGAGCCCAGAAAACAATCTTAAAAAAGGAGAGCAAAGGTAAAGGACTCACACTTTCCGATTTTAAAACTTACTACAAAGCTATAGTAATCAAGGCAGTGTGGTATTGGCTAAGAACAGGCAGGTGGGTCAATGGAAGAAAATCGAGGGTTGAGAAATAAACCCTTACATCTATCGTCAATTGATTCAGACAAGGATATCAAGACAATTCCATGTGGAAAGAATAGACTTTTCAACACATGGTGCCGGGGCAATTGGATTTGCAAATATAAAAGAATGAATTTGGATGCCTATATCTTATAAACACAAACCGTAGTTCAATATGAACAGTTGACCTAAATTAAGGAGCCATAAGCTCTTAGAAAATATAGTGGTAAATCTTTGCGATTGTAATGAATTCCTAGATATGACCCCTAAAGCATAAGCAATAAAAGGAAAAAAATGGATAAAATGAGCATCATCAAAATGAAAACTTTTGTGTTGTAAACGACACAGTTGAGAAGAGAGAAAGACAAGCCACAGGATGGGGAAAATATTTGCAAATTGTATATCTGATGAGGGACTTGTATCCAGAATAAAGAACTCTTCTAGCTCAACGACATCATGATAAAAAAAAAACTAACTAAAAAATGGGCAAAGGATTTGAATAGACATATCTCCAGAGAAGATACACCAAAGGTCAATAAGCGTATGAAAAGATGCTCAATGTCTTTAGTCACTGGGGAAATGCAGATCCAAACCGCAGTGAGATCCCATTTGACATGTACTAGCATGGCAATGACCAAGAAGGCTGGTATTAACAAGTGTTGACATGGACGTAGAGGAATTGGACCCTTATATCCTGCTGGCCGGAGTGAAAATGGCTGCTTTGAGAAACAGTGTGGCAGTTCTTAAAAATGCTAAGGATAGCATTACCATATGACCTAGCCATTCTATTCTTACATATCTACCCAAGAGAAATGAAAACACCTGTCCACGAAAAGAAACCATTAACAACCCCCCCACCCCCGCAAAAACAAAAAAAAAAACACAAAAAAAAACCTCATACACAAATGTTCATGGCAGCATTGCTCCTAACAGCTAAAAAGCAGAAAAAGTCCCGCTGTCCATCAACTGATGAGTGGATGAACAAAGTGGGCTATACCCACGCAAAGGAGTTTTATTATGCCATAGAAGGAAATGAAGTAATGATACATGGTACCACGTGGATGAGCCACAGGGGTGCATCAAAAACGTGCTCAGTGAAATAAGCCAGGAACATACCTCCAGTATGATTCCATTTATTCGCAACGTCCATCTGTAGGCAAATCTACAGAGACAGAAAGTAGGTTAGTGGTTGGCAGGGGCTGGAGATGAGATTTCCTTTTGGGGTGATGAAAATGTGCAAACATTAGATGGTGGTGATCGTTGCATAACTCGATAAATAATTGAGAGCCTTTGACTTGCACCCTCCTAACCAGGTGAATCTGATGGCATATAAATTGTATCTCAGGACAGCTGTTCAACATGAAAGCAGGCCCCAGGGTGGACAGCATATTAGGGAAGAGAACAGAGCTGTGCTGTTCCTAGGGCTTCAGTGTGAGTCTCCACTCTGCTGCTTTTTGGCTGTGGGACCTCGGGCAAATTAGTGACTTTGCTAAACCTCCGTTTCCTCAACGACGTGGAGGATCTTGGGAGTATCAAGCAAGAGCCTCTGTGGAAGGCGACACAGTGAGTGCTCAAAAAGCACCAGACGTGGGCACCCAAGTGGCTCAGCGGGTTAAGTGTCCAACTTCAGCTCAGGTCATGATCTCACGGTTCGTGAGTTTGAGCCCCACATTGGGCTCTGCACTGACAGCATGGAACCTGCTTGGGATTCTCTGTCTCCCTCTTGCCCTGTGCCTCCCCCAGTCTCTCTCTCTCTCTCAAAATAAATACATAAACTTAAAAAGAATTCCTTAAAAAAAAATCACCAGATATTTTTGTTGTTAGATGGGCCTTCACCTCTGATTCAAAGACAGTCCTTTCCATAAAACAAAGTGAACTTTATGAAAATCTCACTGGCTCGTCCTTTGTTTTTCTTATTTTGTAAAAACCAGTGAAAGCTTCTTTACTGGCCAGCACCTTCTCCCCCGCCCCCACCCCTCGGGGCAGCGGGGCACTGCCCACCCACGGCATCATCCCCCACTCTGAGAAGGAGACTACCAGGACTGGAAGAGCTTTAGGGATCATTTACTCCAGGCCTTTCCAAGCACATTTTAGGAATGGGAATCAGTCTTCACATGAAATTAAAATACTAATAATCATAATAACAGCTAATGATTCCTGAGCCTTCCCCATAAGCCAAGTATGATGTTAAGCATCTCACGTGTATCATCTCCTTCAGGAACCTTCCAGGTACTCAAGGCCACAGCGTTAGTAACTGGCAGAACCCTCAAGAGCCTATCAGCCTTATACAAAACATCTGTACTCTTGATCAAGGGGCAGTTGAAAGGGGCCTGATTCCAAGTGTTTGCATCCTAGCTGAGCTCCTGGACCGTAGGATATTGAACGGCCTCAGTTTCCTGGAAATGTGCATCCTTGTGATACAAATGCTGTGCAGGATTACTGCACTAGGCACTTTGCACACATTATTGCATGACATGCAGCCGACAAGGTGTGAGGGCTCAATGTTTGCTTTCTTTTTAAACATTTTTTAATTTTTTAGTATTTTTTTTTTAGAGAGAGAGAGAGCGTGATGGTGGGTGGGGGGAGGGAGGGACAGAGGGAGAGAGAAAGAGAGGAAGAGTCTTAAGGAGGCTCCCACACTCAGCATGGAGCCTGATGAGGGGCTTGATCCCATGGCCCCGGGATCATGACCTGAGCCAAAATCAGGAGTCAGACACTCACCCAACTGGGCCACCCAAGAACCCCAATGTTTGCTTTCGTTACCACTGCATATATCACCTCCTTATGAAGAAACCCAGCATGAGAAACAGATTACAGTAGGGTTGTTCCAGTTGAAAAGAGTGGGGTGGGGGGGTCCCACTTCTATGTGTCCTATCTTCTGCTTCTCCCTGCAAGGCAACCCCTAGGAACCCTTCTTTAGGACTCTAGGACTTCTTGAAGCATAGTTTGAAGCCACTCTTCTCACCCCAACCTTATTCATTGCGTAGATGAGAGAACTGAGGCCCAGAAAGGGGAGGATACCCGCCCAAGGTCACACAGTCACTCAGGGGCAGAGCTAGGATTAGACCCAGGGCTCCCTGATCCCAACCCAGTTGTTTGCTGCCCCCGTTGGGGGCCCCCAGGCCTTAGAGAGGTTGTGCTGCTGCCAGAACTCCCAGGTTGCCCCCCCACCCAGTCTCAGGGATAATCCTTTAATGAACTAAGTGGGGCAATTATGGGAGGGGAGAAGGAGGCTTTGTTACTTTTTGGTAACCAACTGGCACCCTACAGAGCCTCACTTACCATCAGTGGAGGAGCACTGAGACATAAACCCGCTGACTTTCCACCTCAACACCCCCCATTGGGCCCTGGGGACAAAGTGGTGATCGAGCAGCTCCTTCTGTGCGGCTTCCATCTAGTACGAGCAGTCGGACCCCAAACAAGCAAAACACTGGAGCCAAACCCCCAAAAGATCAATCACCTCAAGACATCTTCCAGTTTTCGGTTCTTTGTTCAAAGCAGAGTAAGGGGTTGGATCCTGCAGGTCGCACAAGACAAGGCCTGGCTGGTGCTGCTCCTTCTGCCGGGACTGGCACCTGTCTTGTCTGTGCGGCTGGCTCCTGGTGGCCCTGGGGCCCCTCCCAGGTCATCTGGCCAGAGCGGCCTTCCCTGGCCATGGTACCGGAGCAGCCCCGAGCTGCTCTAGCCCTGCCTCTGCTTTATTCTCTTCAGAGCGCACAGCTCACGACAATCATCCGACTGATCTATTTGCTGATGTGCTTGTTTTCTGTCTCTAGCCCCCTATGGAAGCGCTGGCGGGCAGGAAGTGTGTCTGTCTTGCTCACTACTGCATGCCCAGCACCCAGCGTGGCGCTTGGCATTTGGGAGGGACTGTGCAATATTTGTTGCCTGAGTGAGCGAAAGAAGAAGTGAAGAAGGCAGGTGCCAACAAGCGGACGTGGGGAAAGGACTCTCATTCCAGGTCTGTCACTAACTTGCAGTGAGACATTGGGCAAGCTCCTTGCCTTCTCTGGTTAAGCTCACGTTCTTCAACTGCAGAGTTAAAGAGTTAGAGTTAGCATCTCTTTTGGCTGTGTGCTCACATCTCCCTTGAAGGATTTTCACGCAGAAATATGACTGACTTGGCCTTGAGACATCCGTCTCACTCACGAAGCTCTATGTTCCTTGGAGGCAGAAACCAAGTTTTACCTACAGTCTAAGCCAGCACAATACCGGACATACAGGAGTAACTAATAGTGTTGGGTGAGTGAATGAATGAATGAACAACTGGATGGATGGATGGATGGATGGGTGGATGGATACATGGAAGGCGCTCTGAAGTTCCTTCCAGGGCTAGCGACTTGGAGTTCCAGGGTTCCTGTAAGCAGCGACAATGAAAGAGGAAGTAGGTATTCAAGTGTGTGTCTCCTTTGGCATTTTAGGTTGGACATCGTCCTCAGACTCTTTCCAAATCCACTTCAGGGGTTCAGGCTGTTCCGGCTCTCCCAAGCCCTAAGGCAGAGAACAATCTCCTCCACCACAGTTAAGACCATGGAGGGAGTGGTACAAAGGAGGCATGTGACACAACCTCATTAAAGAATATAAGACAGAAAATTATCTCATTATCCGCACAGCAAAGTGTGTTAAGGTGCTAGAGCAACAATCCCGTGGAAGGCTAGAGCCGCAGCAGAGGCAAAATATTACACTGCATTTGATGTTTTCAATCGTTTAAAAATGTGGCACCATTCTCAGGTGATAGGCGGTGCAAAAGCAGGTGGTGGGGGACTGGCCCCCGGGCTGTAGTTTACGGGCCCCTCAACTAGAAGGGAGAGCACGGCGTTGGGTGGCCTATCTGGGAAGCTTCCTGAAGGAGGGACATGGAAGCCAGGGAAGGACTTGGATGGGGGAGCAGCGGAGGTTTGAGACAGAGGTGAGAAACGCTAGCAGAGACCAGGGAAGCCATGAGAATGAGCAAGGCAGGCCTGGTGGGGCTGGGGTCAATGCACTCGTGTCCCATCCATAACCCGCAGCATCTGAGCTCCAGCACTTTGCGGCCAACAAGCCCCCCTTTTTAAATCATCCGGAATTTCAAGACAAGCCTGCCTTTTTCTGTAAAAATTCCCAATTTTTAGAAGTTGGCAAGGAAGTAAAGCTGGGGTTTTTTGTTTTGTTTTGTTTTGTTTTTGAAATTAAGAATTAAAAAAACAAAGCGTGAGTCAAATAGAACGTGAGGAGGGGTGACTGTGGCTCAGAGCCGCTACTTTGTGACTCTTGGCTCTGGAGGTTTATGGAGATGATGCAAATTGGAGTGGGGGTGCGGCGGGGGGGTGGAGGGGAGCTTCTTAACTTGGGAGTGTGCCTGCAAGGGCAGGTGGGCCCTGGGAAGGGGCGACTGAAATACACCCAAAACACAAGGCCTATGTTCCAGGAGACGTTTCAGGGGAAATCGCTGTTAAAGTAAGTACAAACATACTTGGGTAGATTGCAAAAATCACATAGTTTTCCTTTTTTTAAATTAAAAAAATTGTTTTAAATGTTTATTTATTTTGAGGGAAAGAGAGATAGAGTGCGAGCAGGGGAGGGGCAGAGAGAGAAGGAGCCACAAAATCCAAAGCAGGCTTCAGGCTCCAAGAGGTCAGCACAGAGCCGGACGCGGGGCTCGAACCCACGGACCGTGAGATCATGACCTGAGCCAAAGTCAGACGCTCAACCGACTGAGCCACCCAGGTGCCCCTAAATAAAAAAAAATTTTTTTTTAGTCGTCATTACATACAACGAAGCTCACTGATTTTTGTAGTATAGCTCAGAGAATTAGTTTTGCCTGTTCCTGAACTCCGCATGTTATAGAGCCTGTGCTGTTTGGGCTCTGGCTTCCTTCCCTCCACATGCGGTCTGAGATTCATCTATGTCATTTGTGCACACCGGTTCCCTGTTTTCCACGGTCGTGCAGTACTGCTCCGTTCACCTATTTTGCGACCAACGGACATTTGGCTTGTGTCCAGTTTTTGGATCTTCTGAGTGACATCGCCATGACCATTCCTGCGTGCGTCTCTTTTGTGGACACAGACCCTGGCTTCCTGGGGTACAGGCCCCCAGTGGACCTGCCGGTGGCGTGGCTGATGTGCGTCTCAGAGAAGGTAGTACTTGCTGTGAGTGGTTTCAGACTCTATCCCCAGACCACCAGGGACCCAAGACCACTCTCCCTTGCAGTTAGGTGACCTCACTGGAAAATTTGAGAACATTGTTGGTACAGGGGTAAGGACATGAAGAGGCAGAAGACGGAGGTCACCCAATGGTACCATTGCTAGCATCATTGTGCAGATAACCACATCGAAACTCTGAGAGCAAGCCGATTTGACTGATATCGGGTAAATATTAAGGGGAGGCCCTGGATTTAAATCCAGCATCCGCCAACTCCAGAGTCGTGTTTTTGACTGCTCTGCTCCAAAGCCTGGGCACGAGCACAGGTATTTTCACCTGCCCAGCATCTATTTCCCTCCTCTCACTAACAGTATCCAGATGTCCTTTGGGGAGGCATCCAGTACGTATTTGATGTGGTCTCAGTGGGCAGTCACTCCGAGTGCCCTCTAAGTACAGGCCTGGCCTAGCGCTAGGGTGACGGGCACCAAAGGTCTAAGGCACCTAGGGGGCAAAATTTAAGGATGTGCTCACTCTCAGGGTCAGACAAGCACAGGCTCAGCCTCCCCTCATCCCCGCCCTGCAAGGGACCCAAGTTCAGCCAACCCCACCCCCGTAAGCAATCTGGATGTTGAGAGGAGGGGTGTCCTTCCAGGGGGAGGGGGAGGCAGCCTGAGTGGCCTGTCCCTTCATTCCTGGTTCTTCTCTCTGGGGGGGGGATCTGACAGTCACCCCTGCCTTCTTAGTCTCTGGGCTCGTACCCGTGCATTAAATTCCCCTTCTGCACCAGGTAGGTGGGGTTGGTTTCCCCACCTTTTAAGGAGCCCACTATGTTCTCTGGGACATGTTGCCCAGAGTCTCCTTTTCCCCATCTGGAAAATGCGGATTCAATGCTTAGCACTCCAGCTGGAAAGCACAGCAAATCCCTGGAGAGGGGATGCCTCTGAGCCCTGCTTCCTAATCCTGGCTCCACACTGGCACCACCTAGGGAGTCTGAAGAGTCCGATGCCCAGGCTTGCACCTCATCCCAATGAATTCAGAATCTCTGGGGTGGGCCCGGGGAGCAATATTTTGTAAAGCTGCGCCCCCCCCCCCCCCCCCCCCGCCCCGGGTGATTGCAATGAACAGCTAGGGCCAAGAACAACTGTGGGAAACAACCTTGGTGTTTCTACAAGTACTTCTCCTGCAAGGCCCCATGGCTCCATGCCTGGGACTTTACTAGAAGCATCAGAGTGGCCTTCATCTGGGTGGCAGCCAGATGGGAGGAGGAACAAGAACCACTTATCTCCCTTAGGCCTCCCTTATCCCTGGGTTTTCAAGGATCCCAGCAGCAGCCTGGAGAAAGCCAGTGGGCTTAGCTTGAAATCCGCAGCCTGGGTCAGGCAGTTGTTGAGGGGTCTGAAATCTTAGAGCCGAGGGCCATCGAGAGGCCATTTGGGCCATTTCCTTGCCTCGGGTGGTGGGGGGGGGGGGAGGGAGGCACTGGCAGGGGCCCCGGAATAGGCAGCGGGAGAGCTGTGTTCAAGCCTCAACCCCACCACACTCGAACCAATGAATCTGGATGAGCAAAGCCGCTGCAAAATGAAGAGGTTATTTATCGACCAGTCGCTGTGTGCAAGGCGCCCAGCCGGCTCTCCTCAACCTGGGCACATCAAAGTCCTCTGATTCAGGGGACAGGGGAGGGGACCCACAAGCCACGCTTGTCAGTAGGCACCCAGGTGATTCTGCTCTTGCTGGGCTTTGGAGCTGCCCTGGAGGCTGGATTATCAGGGTGACTCTGAAGAGGAAAGCCGAGCTGAGCATCACAGCAGAGGGGCTGTGTCAGGGAGGATGGCATGCTTCGGATGGCGCGGCAGAAGCGTGTGGCCCAGACACAGGCCTCAGGCTGCCCCGACACACCAGGCCGCCGGTTTACTCAACTCACTCGGAGGAGTAGGATCTACAGTGTGTCATATAAATTCCGGGTCCTACATTGATTCCTCTATCAGTCACTCTTTTTTTTTTTTTTTTTTTTAATTTTTAAAATCTGAGTATGGCTGACACACAATCTCACATTAGTTCCAAGGGGTACAACATAGTGATTCAACTTCTCTACACATTATTCCATGCTTACTGCTGGTATAGCCACCATCTGCCACTGTCGGACAATGTTACAGTATCGTTGGCTCTATTCCCTATGCTGAAGGCAGTCCTTGCCTGCACAGGGAGGAACAGAGAGAGACGGAGACACAGGACCCGAAGCAGGCTCCAGGCTCCAAGCTGGCAGCACAGAGCCCGACGCAGGGCTCGAACTCCCAGACCGCAAGATTATGACCTGAGCCGAAGTCGGACGCTTAACCGGCTGAGCCACCCAGGCGCCCCTGCATGCGGTTTTAGGCAAGGCTTTGTCTCAGCTAGTCTTTCAGGCAGTTCTCATAATTTCCTGGGGAAGGTGGCACACTGGACTGATGATCTCTGTTTTTAGTACAACCCCCTCATTGGTTACATGGCCAGTAGGAGTCAATAAACAGAGGGGCCCAAATCTAAACATAGAC
Organism: Felis catus; assembly: GCF_018350175.1. Taxonomy (NCBI): domain Eukaryota; kingdom Metazoa; phylum Chordata; class Mammalia; order Carnivora; family Felidae; genus Felis; species Felis catus. The sequence goes on from NC_058368.1 coordinate 195,208,585, forward strand.
ATGTGATCCAAAATCCAATAATCCTGGACCAAGATTATCTACCTCTCTTCTTGCCCATCCATTCATCCATCATCCAACCACTCATGCATCCATCCATCCATCCATCTACCCATCCATCTCTGTGTCTGTCCATCCATGCTTTGCTAACTTACTTTCATCTGCTTATTTCCCTCGTCTATTTAATAAACTCATCTATTTCTATGTATCCATTTATCATGAGTTGGTCTCTGTAACAATCTCTCTATTCAGTTTAGCAAACATTTATTCAGAGTCTGTTACACTCTCCATATTGTACGTATTGTATCTGTTGCTTCCACTCTCCGTAGACTTCATCTTCCCACTGAATGCTTTTCTCCTCTGACCTTTCTGCAGGATCCATACTCTGTGTGACCGCAATCTCCACTTGCCTCTCTCCTGACCCCCATGCTTGTGAGTGGACCCCTTGTCCTTTCTTCTTTTTTTTTTAAGTTTATTTATTTATTTTGAGAGAGAGAGAGAGAGAGAGAGCACGAGCAGGGGAGAGGCAGAGAGAGAGGGAGAGAGAGGATCCCAAGCAGGCTCTGTGCAGCAAGCATGGAACCCGACACGGGGCTCGAACTCATGAACCATGAGATCATGAGCCGAAACCAAGAGTTGGATGCTTAACCAGCTGAGCCACCCAGGTACCCCCCTTCTTGACCTTTCTTGACTGCTTTCACCTGGTTCTTCCATTCCTGTCCTATGCTAGACTCTAGGCAAATATTGATTGACTGGATGACTGGACTCCTAGCTGAGATGTTTGCATCAATTCTTTTCCAGGGTTCCATATCCATTCCCAGTCTAGAGCTACGCACGCGGTAAGAATTTTATTCATAATGGTGGCCCTAAATTCATAGTCCTTGGGAGTTGGAAAGGACTTTTCAACTTGTATTCATTCAACAAAACTCGCATAGCTTTGCTTGAAAGATGTGCTTGTCAGGCATAGAGATTACTGATTATTTTACAGTTGGGGAGGGGGAAGCTCTGAGGACAGGGGCTTGCTCAAGGTCCCACAGCTATGGCAGAGCCTTGAGGACAGTGAAGAGATTGCCACTACTCTAGACCCAGACAGCTCCTGAATTCCCCACAGAGCCATATGGCGTGTGCTTGAAGTTCCCCAGAGCGGAGGTACTGGGAAATCACGATCTATCTTACCAGGTCAAACCAGTCTGGCTTCATCACGAGCCACAGGGAGCTGCCTTCTGGGGGGTAGAAGAGCCTGAGTCAGTCCCTGCCTGCACAGATGACATCAGGGTGACCGGGGGCTGGCAAGGGAAGGGGGGCATGGCCCGAAAGTATGGGCCCTGGAAGGGAAGTGGAGGGGACCTAGGAGGAAGGGAAGGGAAAGTGGGGGGCCCTACCTGAGCAGTGGAGTCCAGCCCCAAGACTCTCCAGACAGGCTACACTTCCCCTCATCCCTGGGAAATATCCTGCTAACTCTGCCCCTTGTCTACGTTACAATCAGACTCATAAGGTATGATGTCAGTGTTTATCTAGCTCAGTGGTTCTCAAACTCGAGTGAGCCCCAGAATGACCTGGAGAGCTCCAAGCGTGGGTGGATCTGTGTGAACTCCACGAAAAGACCCCACGACGAACTGCTGAGTAAGTCGTGGAATGACACACAAGATGCGATTTTCACAACCACTCTCCTTCCCCAGACACATAAAAGGCCCCAAATGTTATATATTTCCTTCTGGAATATCTATGTATGGATATAAATATCTACAAAGGTCACACACCTAGATGATTATACTGGTCGCCTTTGCAGTAGGTATTTGTGGTAGTAGCAAAGAGGGCTTTAACCTTCCATGTAATGTTTTATTATTTCACAAGGAAAATTACCATGTATTACTTATGTAAATGCAAAATTTAAATAAGATGTCTCCAAATTCGTTTGCCCATTTTATCTGGTTGGAAGTGCGAGGATCTGCATTTCAGCAAAGTTTCTGGGGGCTTCTGTGGAGCTGATCCATGAATTACATTTTGAGGAAAGCAAGTCTAGCCCACCATTGTACAAATGAGTAACTTGGGAGTCAGAGAGGGTAAGGAACTTGCCTAACTCCACACAGCACGGCAGCGACTGAGTTGATATCTGACCCTGGGATGTTTTACTCCAAGGCGGTGCTCTCTCTTATACACAGTGACCAGACAAGGAAAACCACTGGGGAACTGGATATGGAGGCAGCGTGAATGTATTTCCAGAGCAAAGTGGAAGGGGCTGGGGATCTGTGCACCTCTGAGTTAGGCCAGTTGGCAGCCTCTGTGGGGGAGGGGACACAAAGGACAGTGGTGGGGCCAGAAGGGCAAACATTGCCCATCTTTCTAACTTTTCTTTGAGATTCACTGTTCCAGCCTTTCACCCCTCTGCATTCCCTTGTCCCCGTGTGGTTTGGATTTGCATCTGAGCCCTGCCTATTTCCAGAAGGAGCAGTGGCTCCCGTGAGGACAGCCTTGGTGCTGGTAAGTGTAGGCAATCCCTTCTGTCTCCTGACCTCAGCTTCCTCGTCTATCACCTATGTAGTGGACTGAATCAGTGGCTCTTAAACCTGGCTGTGCACCCTCCTGGAGGCTCATTTAAGAAGCAGAATCCTGGGCCCCTCCGTAATGGGGGGTGGGGCCTGGGATGTGCTTTTTTTTTTTTTTTTAAGTTTACTTATTTATTTTTGAGAGAGAGAGAAAGAGAGAGAGAGGCTGAGAGAGAGGGAGAGAGAATACAAGCAGGCTCTGCACCATCAGCACAGAGCCCAATGTGGGGCTTGAACTCACAAACTGTGGGATCATGACCTGAGCTCAAGGTGGCTTAACCGCTTAACCGCTTAACCAACTGAGCCACCCAGGCGCCCCCTGGAATGTGCATTTTTAACACCCCACCCCCACTCAGGCCAGATGATTCCTACAAATCTGAAGTTAGAAAACCACTGGGTTACTAGTCTCTTTTCCCTGAGCAAACTTCTCTGCATCTTGAGCCTCAGGCGGGCCTAAGGCCTGGCCTGTGAGAAGGGCCTGGGGTGCTGAGGAACCCAGAGTGGCCAGCAATCCCCACTCCCAGGAGACCCTGGCCTCTCTCCCTGCCGCCTGTCTAGGCCCCTCGGCCTCTGTTCCGGGGTTCCCTCCCTTGGGCCGGCCTCTTCCTTACCTGGGTGGAATGTCTGGAATGTGGCTGGCGGGGGAGGGGGGAGACAGGGCTGGTCGGCTGCCAGCCCTGCCTCTGGAATTCAGGAGGGCCTCTGCCCTGCTGGCCTTGAAGTGACCTGGCAGGACGCATACACTGACAGTGGAGTGAGGGAGGGCTGTGAGGCCCGGAGCCAGCCAGCAAGTCTCATCAGGCCTCAGTTTCTTCATCTGTAAAACCACATCCTACTTCTCTACGTGCAGGGCTTCGCGGCCCTTCCAAAGGAGTTGGCATCTATTCATCCTCCGCACCTATCACGTTTCATTAGCGCGGTGCGAAGAGCTATGGGAAACTCACAGATGAATTAGACACCAAACCGATCCAGAAAACTACCATTTTTTTGCCTCCGGCACACTGCATAGTGTTTTACCGATTCATCCCTAATTGAGTCCCGACAACCCTTACAAGATAAGAACCATTACCACCTCCAGATGACAGATGAGGAGATTGCTATCCAGAGAGGTGAAGTAACTTGTCCAGGGCCACACAGCTGCACACATGCGATGGCAGAGCTGGGTTGGAATCTATCTGTCTAATTTCAAATCCAAACCTCACCGTGTGCTCCACTCCCCCCGACAAATACAGCAGAGGTGGGGGCGGGGTGGGGTGAGGACCACACGATATCCTGCCCTGACCTCACAGTGAGACCAGAACAGGACAGCCTGCTCCACAAGGGCCCAGAAACCCTTTAGCAGTTTGTGGGGAGGCCTGCTGGGGGAGATTAAGAGATGTCCCTGAGCAGGCAGCCTTGTGATGGACCAGTAGATGTGTGATGGATGACAGTCTGGACAGAGGCCAGGCAAGAGCAAACAGAGGGTGTGGGGCTGGGGCTGGGGAAGAGTGGGCTGGCTGACGCATTCCCTACAGGGCCTAGGGCAAAAGGATGCTGAGCAGAACCTCATTCCAAACTATCGAGATTTCCAAGGCAGAGACAGCCGGAGCACTGAATCGAGTCCTTCCTAAATGCGGGTGGCAAGCCCAGGGATGCAAATCCCGTGATTTGGTTGGAGCATAACCTCAGGGTGGAGGCTAGAAGCACTTGATTAACTTAGTTCAAATCCCCTCTCTGCCCTTTAAGGGCAGGACGACCTTGGACAAGTCACTTTAAACTCTCTGAGTCTCAGTTCCTTCCTCTGCAAAATGAGAATGGAAATAATAGTATCGCATCAGGAAGATTTATTTGAGGAGCAAAGGAGATGATGCTTGGCCGAGCACTTAATAAATTATAACACACGCCAGTTATTATTATCACAGTTATGATTATTGCTGTTGTCACTACACAAGAGGGAGAAATGGGGGTTGAGGCTGGAAATGTGGTTCATGGTTGTGGAAAGGGGGACATGGGAGCTGTACTGGTTCCCTGGTCAGGGCCACATCCGGGCCCCAAGTCTGGGGGCAGGTGAGGTTGGGGATAACATCAGAGGTTCTGTTTCAAGACCTCAGAGTGACTCCCCCCGCCCCATCCCAGCTTCCTGTTGGGGTGACCTAAACAAGGCCACGGAACCAGCCAGCCTGGCTCCAGTAGCTCTCAGCGTCAGAGCCCCACCTGCCCGCGCCAGCCTGGGGCGGGCCGACCGCGGGCTGGATGAGCAGCAGGTGAGCTGCTCATGCTCACCGGCCTGGCCAACAAGGCCGGACGCTTCTCCTGGCAGGAGCCTGTCAGAACTGCCAGCTGGGGGTCAGGATGAGCTGGAGAACCCGGTGGTGCCCAGATGCCCGTGGCCAGCAGGTCTGCTGAGTGTTTGATTACATTCCCGAGCACCCCAGGCAACGCCAGGGCTGGCTGTTCCAACTCCTGCTGGGTCCCGTCTGTCCGCTACAGAGCTGACATCCCAGGCTCAGCCCCCACGGCCCACCTGCCTTCCACCTTCTGCTTCTCCCTCTCGGCTGCAGGCTGCAGCCCTCACAGAGCCAGGTGGCCTGGGCCCCGATGACTTCATCCTCCTTAAAGGCATCGTGTCCCTTTGATAGCCAGGCCTCTGGAGCCTTTCCTGTCCACAGGTCCATAGGCCAGACTTCACGATCTCCATTCTGTACCTGTCTCCCTGCCTCATTCCCATCCTGCTGTGCGACCCTCTCCAGAGAGAAGGCAGTGTGATGGAAGGGCCCCTAGTTGTGGAAATGCCAGTTTGCATTTCAAGTTCATTGACGTGTTGTCTTAAAGGAGCCAGTCCGTCAGCCAACTGTCCCCCGTGAGCTGAATCTTCTCTCAAGAAGACTGGTCTTCCAAGGTGGACCCCACTCACTAGGGACCTGCTCTGGGTATGCGACACCTGTGGGTGACGTGGTGACGCCACGGTTCCCTCCACTGGGTGACCGCCATTCCTGTTTCCCCAGGACTGTCCTGGTCATAGCACCGAAAGTCCTAGTCCCTGGGAACCCCTCGGCCCTGGGCCAACCCACATGTTGGTCAGCTGACCCTGCACACACATCTGTGATGTGCTGTCTGTCTCGGATGATTTGCGTCTATGGTTTGTGCTGAAGAAACCTGAGACTTTAGGACACCCCAAAAGGAACCAAAAGGATTCGTTCCGTCTGTTAAACATGCAGATAATATGATCTGTGCTCTCAGACTTTATAGGTGCCCTGGAGTTTGCCACCTAGTCAGAGATTTTATTACTGCTCAGGTACCCCACTTATACTCTCTGCCCCACAGCGAATGTGGACGGATTGCTCCAGAAAGGAAAACCTAGGAGGGAGGAGAAAGAGTTCACCCAGTCCACAAAGGCAATACAGCTTTCCTCGGGCAGGTAAAGGCAGTGGACAGAGACTATTTGCTAGGTGTCTCTTTGGAAGCCTACAGTATCCTTGTAAAGAATATTAGAAATCTAGGGGCGCCTGAGTGGCTCAGTCGGTTAAGCGTCAGACTTCAGCTCAGGTCATGATCTTGCAGTTCGTGAGTTCAAGCCCCGCATCGGGCTCTGTGCTGACAGCTCAGAGCCTGGAGCCTGCTTCGGATTCTGTGTTTCCCTCTCTCTCTGCCCCTCCTCCACTCACACTCTGTTTGTCAAAAACGAACAAAAACGTTTAAAAACATTAAAAAAAAAAGAACATTAGAATTTTAGAACGTCAGAGGTAGAAGTTAAAGATCAGAGTTCAACACCTGCTTTGTTGAGATAGAGAAACTGAGGTCCCTAAAGAGGGTTCAGGATCAGATGTGATTCCTTTTGTTTATTTTTTTAAGGATTTTTTTTAAAGCTTATTTATTTTATTTATTTTGAGAGAGACAAAGACAGCGCAAGTGGGGAAGGGGCAGAGAGAGAGAGAGAGGAAGAGAGAGAATCCCAAGCAGGCTCCCGGTTGCCAGAGCAGAGCCGGATGTGGAACTCAAACTCACGAAACCGTGAGATCATGACCTGAACCGAAACCAAGAGTCGGGTGCATAACCGACTGAGCCACCCAAGTGCCCCAGACATAATTCCTTTTAATTCTACAACATGCCTGGTACCGTGTAGGAAACATGGGTGCCCTGGGCCCAGCCCCAGAGAGTAGAATGTGCTTGATCTGGGATGGGGCCTGGGCATCAGGATTGGCAAAAGCTTCCCAGGTGATGCCAATGTGCAGCCTTGGCTGAGAACCATCGAGTCAGACAGAGATCTGTCCCCGAGGAGATTTAAAATGGAGTGGGCCAGGGGCTGAAGTGAAGAGAGGTACACACGGAGGCAGAACACAAAGCAGAGGGTCACACGGGAGTTTCAGCCAGAGGACTACAGGGAGGAGGGACAGACGCAGGGCAGTGCAGCCCAGTGGTTAAGGAGTTCAGACAGATGGGAGCTTGAAACTTAGCTTAGTCTAGGCCTGTGACCTTGGGCAAGTAATTAAGGCTTTTCTGAGCTTCAGTTTCTTCATCTGAAAAATAGAGTATGATAAAAGTGCCTAATCCACCAGGGTGGTGTACAGAGAAATGAGATAATCCCTGCTGAGCTGAGTGCTGACATAAAGATTAGCCATTGTTGTTATTATTATTACTTCTTGCTCAGGTCAGGGGCATGGTCGGGGAGTTCACAGAGGAAAGGTGGCATATGGGCTGTACCAAGACGGATGGGAACAGTCTTTGATGTCCAGGAAGCTGTAAGCAGGAGCTCAGGAACGAGAAGTTTCCAAGCATGCTTGGGGGGACACTGAGGAGTCCGGTTTCCATGGTGCATGGGGCAGTGGAGGCCCAGCAGGTCCCCTGGTTGGGTCCTGGGGCCAGAAGGAAGAAGGACCCGAGCCCGGGTCAGGAGTGGCGGGGGAAGTGTGGAGGGGAAGAATGGCAGCGTCATGATGCGGTTCAGCAGTCCATCCCAATCCCCGTCCCTTCCTCCCTTCCCCCCACCCCGGGGCTGCAGGCTGTCGCTGCACTGGACACGCTGGAGGCCAGCCTTGGCCCAGAGAGGGGCCCGAGGGAAGACAGCCGCCTGCCGCTCCACACATGACTAGTCAAAGGGCTCAGGGGCCACCCCACCACCCTCCTTCTGGTTAATGCCTCATCAGCCCAGACTCCGAGACCTGGGCAGCAATCAGTCAAGTGGATAACCGCCCAGGTTAGTCTGCCCGCTGGAGCTCCTCTCACGCTGCACACCCCCCGGCGTCTCCTCCAGGGCTGAGGCAGCTGGTAGGAGAGAGGCCTGGGAGACTCCCCTCCCCGGCCGGGGAGCTCCTCTGGAGGTCTTGGGCAACATACCACAGCAGCCTGCTTGGCACTGTGGTCATCCATAGTGCTGGTGACAGGTCCCCAAGGGTGTGGCTCACAGTGGCTGCAGCAGCTCCATGAATGAATACCTTCCGAGAGCTGGGAAAGGAGCCAAGAGCCTCATTACTCCCTCATAAGCACCAAGACCAGAACCTTAATGATTCCACTTATCCTTAGGGTCCAGCCAGAACTTCTAAGAAAAGCACGTCCTAGCCACAGAACTAGGCCTCGGTTGTGGTCACACGGCGGAGAAAATAGCTCTGTTCTGAGCAGCCCCAGGAGTTGTCAGCCCATTTAACACATGAGGAAACAGAGACTTAGCGCATTTAAGTCGTCCGCCTTGGGTCACAGAGCTTAGAACAATAGCAGTAACAATACGTAGCATTCTTGCTTATTAACCAGGTTCAAGGGTCGAGGCTCAGCGGAGCATCAGGCAGAGACACTAAGAGTCAGAACTGACTGCGGAGGGAGGTAATGAGCTCCCTGTAATTAGAGGTGTGCAAGCAAAGACTCACTTCTTCGCCAGGGAAGCTGCAGAGGGGATGCAAGTCCCTGGGTGGGGAGGGTTGGGTCAGAGGGTTGGGTCAGACGGTTGCAGAGCCCTTTTGAGCTCTGCGGGCGGGGGCAGGAACTATTTCATTTACCCCTCTGTCCTCCGCACCAGGTGCAGACCCCGGAAACGTGTTAAGTATGGGGCCTCACACAAAAGAAGCAAATGATTACATTCTGTAACTAAAAAGCACGGCGGCAGAGAGAGAGGGTGGAGGGAGAGCTGATTCCTGTCTGGCTTTTCTTCCCTTCCCTTAAAACACTGATTCTCAACCCAGGGAGCACATTCGAGACACCTGGGGAGCCAGGGCAGAGACACCTGGGGAGCCAGGGCAGAGAGGCGCCCCATAAATCGTACGGAGGCTAAGCTGTCCTGCCTCCCAGCGAGAGAGGCAGACACTGGGCTTGGCACTTTCCATGCATGATCCGTCCCGTGAATCTGCACGACCTTATGAAGCCGGTGTTTGTTCTTACCCCCATTTCACAGATGGAGCAACCGGAGCTTGGGGAGGTTAAGTCGCTTCTGGAAAAACTCACAGCTAACCACAGTGAGAAGAAGAATTACCTTTTATGGGAGACTTTCCTGCTAAGTGACATCCATTTAACCTTTATCTTTTTTTTGATCCTCATAACAAGCCCGTGAGGTAGGAGTTATTATTATCCCCATCTTTTCAAAAAAGGAAACTGAGGCTCAGACTCAGTAACTCACCCAAGGTTACTGAGCTCGTGGGTGGCAGTGCTAGCGTTTTGAACCGGGCCTGGGAGGCTGGGGGATCTCAGGGCTGCGTGTCAGGGAGGACTGTGGGGAACACTGGCTGAGAGCTTCCCCAGGCCCCTCATGGTCTCTGTGTGTCCTTGCGTGACTACTACCTGCCTAGGGCCTCAGTTTATCCTTCTGGAAGCCCGAGGAGGGAGGTGGAAATGGGCCTGATTTCTCAGCAACTTTCCAGCCCTCATTTTCCATGACTCGATTCCCCACTGTGAGTTCTGGGCCACAAACCAGTTGGCTTCCTCCCTCCCTCTCCGTGAGACAGGGAGCTGGCAGGAGGGGATGATCCGCCTCAATTCTCCCACCTCCTTTTTCCTCCTCCTCCTCCTGGGCTGGGACACACCTACTCCAACTTTCTCAGCAGCCTCTTTGGGAGTGCGTGCGGGCTTTCCTGCTCGGAGTCTCTGCACCTCCCTCCGAAGCCTGTCAGCTTGGTGCTTGGGGAAAGGGCTCCAGCCCAGCAGCCCAGCCCCGGGGCACCCTCCCCTGCCTGAAGGGCATAGGTAAGGCCTGCTGGAGGGTGGGAGGCTGGGGGAGGGGGTTGCAAAGCGAATCCATTCTTGTGCCCTGTCCCAGAGCAGGGGGCAGGCGGGGGGGGGGGGGCACGGTTGGGGGCTCTTTGAAGGTGAGACGGGACCAGGAGATGGCTGGGGCAGGCACGGTGGGGGTAGGACAGGGGCACCTAGGTACACTGAATGAATCCAAGCCAGAGATGTAGCCAGCCCGAGCCTTGGGGCTGGGGACTGGGGCCGGGGAACGGGCAAGGCTAGGACTTTGATCTCATGGAGGAGCAAGGTCACATTTGCAGGCTTAGAAAGTTGGACTCATGTCCTTGGAAGAATGGGAAGTCGGTGCTTGGGCTTTCAGGGGATGAGCCTTCAGGGGGCATGTGGGGACATTTTCCTCTGTGGTTTTAGGGGGAAGTGCTGGGGTCAGGGGGCCAAGAGGTGCTGGCTTCTTGTGTGTGTCCAGGGAGGCAGAGGGATCCTATTATGGACAAAGCCACCTGGTGTGGAGGAGGGAGGGAGGGAGGATCTAAGGGACAGTCAGATAACCTGGCCAGCCGTGGCCTTTGTGTGACTCTTGAGGCATCTGACGAGACCTCAGCTCTCCTGGCTGTAAAATGAGGGTGCTCACCATCTCCAGGGGCTGCGAAAGGCTGTGGGTCTAAGAGGCACCAGAGGCAGCATGGGGGTGGGGTGGGGTGAGTGGGGGCAGCTCTGTTCCCCTGTCTTGGGGGAAGCAGAAATCCGATGCCTATCTTTGGAGGCAGGACAGCTCGAGTGGAACGCTGAACAGAGATGCCAGGCCAGGGTTCAGCCCTCCACTGGAGAGAGGGCGTGCTGTATGCCCGGATGCGGGGAACAGCAGAGTATTCTGGGGTTTGCGGAGGGCTCAGGAGGGCTGCCTCTGTCGCCAGCCACGCTCTGGAGCTGGCCGCCTGGGCTCAGGAGACAGGAGGGAGGTCGAGAAGCAGGCACGGGGCTCCTTTTACAGATGGGGAGCTGAGCCTGGGCAGAATAACAGTGCCCTGCACGCGGAACACTACTCTCAGCCATTGTTACTGTTGATGTTTGCTGGGTGCTTCCTGTGTTCAGGGACTGGGCTGAGTGTGCATGGTCATTTGAAAATTGTGGGTGTTTGAAGCAGGGAAGATGGAAAGAGAATTTCACTATTCGAATTTCTGTAACCCAGCAGGCTGTGTGGCCTGAGGCAGTTCCATACCTTTCTGGGCCCATTTCCCTCCACATAAAATAAAGGTGGCTAGATTAGTGTATGACCCATTCTTAACTGATTCACCCCAGGAAGCGTGTTGGTCATGCAGAGCAGGAAGGACTGGCTATTTTGCAGGTGGGGAAGCGGGGGCAAGCTCAGGTTTCCCCCAGGGCTCTCCATGGAGCACGGGTTACACTGTGGCAGGGACATGCTACGTGCATGACGCTGGCTAGCCTGATAGAGTGCAACAGTGACACCCCCCTCTGCCAGGGGCTCCCCAGGCTTCAGTTTTCTCATCTGTAAAATGGAAGAGGAGCTAGAGAGAGTCAAGTTCTCCCTGGAACCCCCCTCTGATTCTATGACGCTTGGTGGTCTCCTTAAGGACTCAGGGGACCAGACCCAGAAGGACACGGACATTCTCCAACCCCTACATGTCAGCTGTGGCTGTACTTTCTCTGGGGAGGGGTTGGCGGGCTCCCTCTACACCGGTCCTCTGGGAGTTGGGCCGCTGTACTCTGCTCCCTGCACCTTCTTCCCTGGGTACAAATGAACTCACCCCAGTCTACAAGTTCTCCTTCCAGCTGCCCCATGATAGGCTGTGGTGCTGGCATTGCTGGTGGCCAGGTGGGGCCAGGTAGGTAGGAGAGAATGCGGGGCAAGGGCCGTGTCTTAAAGGAAACTGGGCAGGGGCGCCTGGGTGGCTCGGTCAGATGCGCGGCCGACTTCGGCTCAGTTCACGATCTCGCGGTCTGTGAGTTCGAGCCCCACATGGGGGTCTGTGCTGACAGCTTAGAGCCTGGAGCCTGCTTCACATTCTGTGTCTCCCTCTCTCTGTCTCTGCTCCTCCCCCACTCATGCTCTGTCTCTGTCTCAGAAATAAATAAACATTAAAAAATTTAAAAAAAGAAAGAAAGAAGAAAACCAGGCAATGGTGTTGGCACAATTAGGGACCTTTGTACCCCCTGGATGGGCCCTGCCCTTTGGGCTTCTTCCAAATTGGATGGGACAGAGCCTCTGGAAGTTTCCCATGCTTCCTGGGTCCCCAGCACCTGCTGAGCTGGCCCACAATCTCAATGCTACTGTTTCTATGGCTAATGGTCCTAATGCTTGTGTTTATAATGGGGGTCTCTAGACAGGCTTACAAAGAAAAGCCTGGGTCCAAATCCTGGGTATTTTTAGTTGTGTGACCTGGGGCCTCAACTCCTCTAAACCTCAGTCTCCTTATTTGAAAAATAGGGCAAAGGATAGTCCTTTCCTCAGCGATTGAGGTGACATTTGAATGAGGTCACGTGTGTAGTGCACAGGGCCTTATTGGTTACGTTCGTGGTCATCAATTACTCAGCTCCCTGTGCTTCCCTTGGGCGGACGCCATCTCACAGGACCCTGAAGTATTCCTTCATAAGACAAGTCACTGTTGCGGTTATTAGTTATTTGTGTTTTTGTCTCCTGCTCCTGGCTCCTACTAAGGGTTGCTCACTGCTCTGGCATCCGCGTCTAGCACGGTGCCTGGCCAATCCGAGAAGCTCATCACATATCTGCTGAGAGAGCTAATGAATCTTCATTTCTAATTCATAGAGGAGAACGGTCACTTAGAGGGACGGAGGATTAGCTGGACCCAGCCACAGATAACTAAGAGTAAGGAGCGGAAAGATCCCTAGAGAGGATCGAATCAGACAGATGGAGCCCCTGCAGCCTCACCAGAGAAGGCTGAGAACTTGGCTGACGTCACACAGCAAGCGAGCGGGGAAGGCAGGACTTCGACACAGGCCTTTTCACTCTCCTCTGCCTCTCTGCCGAGTCCGGTTCAGAAGGTATTGCTTCCCATGCAGGTCATCAGTCTAGGAGGCCGGTGAAAATCCCCACGTCCCCAGAAGGCAATTTGGGATCAACAACCAGGTTGACCGCTAGACTGCGAGTTGTCTTTCAGGGGACAGGGGACATAAACCTCATCAGTCAGACCCCTTTCCCATCACCCACCAGCACACACACCCCCACACGCACATGCACACGTTCCTGCCCGCACACCGCTCTGTCACTATCGCCAACGAGCTGGCAGGTGCCTGTGACTGTACAACTAGAAGGGTCCTGAGGACTTCCCTGAAGTCTCCAAGAATCGGTGGTCCCGTTTTACAGAGGGAACCATTGATTTTGAATATTTGCCTGAAGTCACCAGTCTGTAATGGTGTCCTGGGTCATTGGGCAGCCGAAACGGATCCATTTCTTTCTTTCTTTCTTTCTTTCTTTTCTTTCTTTCTTTCTTTCTTTCTTTCTTTCTTTCTTTCTTTCTTTCTTTCTTTCTTTCTTTCTCTCTTTCTCTCTCTCTCTCTCTCTCTCTCTTTCTCTCTTTCTTTCTCTTTCTTTCTTTCTTTCTTTCTTTCTTTCTTTCTTTCTTTCTTTTTCTTTCATGTTTTATTTTTGAGGCGGGGAGGGGCAGAGAGAGGGGGAGACAGAGGATACAAAGTGGGCTCCACGCTGACAGCAGAGAACCCGATGAGGGGCTCGAACTCATGACCTGAACCGAAGTCGGAGGCTCAACTGACTGAGCCGCCCAGGCGCCCCAACGGGGAGTCATTTCTGAGCATGGGATTTAAGCATGGAGAAGAGAGCTCTCATTGACCGACCCCTCCACGCGCCTGTCGCCAGGTTGTCACGTGCACCCTCTAGTCTGCTGCGCTTCCCTTGTTGTTGCTAGTGTTGTGTTCTGGGTGTGGAGACAAGAGACACTCAGGAAAGCTAAGCCACTTCCTTTCAGTCACACGGCTCCTTTTCCCTCCCCACTTAGTTCAGTACACTTAATGGGCACTTACGATGTGCTAGGTCCCCAGAGATTCACCGTTGGTGGCAGCAGGCCCATAAATGGACGGTTTAATACCTCGAGGTGGGTAGCCAAATAGAGGCAAACTCAGACTGGAATGAGGGCCCAGAGGAGCGATAGTCAGCCTAGTTACAGAGCCAATGAAGGAAGCCTTCTTGGAGGAGGTGGCACTGCACATCAGTCTGAATAAGGCTTAAATAAGGAACCAAAAGTAGGAAAGGCAATTCACAAAGAGAAAGCAGCATGTGTCAAGGTGCGGCCGGGGTGTGCAGCTGGGTGGAGAACATTTGGAGACCTGCAGTGAGAGGTAGGATGGGGCCAGGTCATCAAAGGCCTTATGTGACAGGCTAAGGAGTATGGCTTTTTTTTTCAATGTAGTTTATACATGATTTTTAAAACATTTTTTTCAACGTTTATTTTTGAGACAGAGAGTGAGTGGGGGAGGGGCAGAGAGAGAGGGAGACAGAAGCCGAAGCAGGCTCCAGGCTCTGAGCTGTCAGCACAGAGCCCAATGTGGGACTCAAACCCACCGACTGTGAGATCATGACCTGAGCGGAAATCAGCCGCTTAACTGACTGAGCCACCCAGGTGCCCCTATACATGATTTTTTTTTTAAATGAGGAATTAGAAACATACAAAAGAAGATTAATAAAAAAAACTGGGGTGACTGAGTGGCTCAGGCAGTTGGGCATCTGACTCTAGCTCAGGTCATGATCTCACAGTCCGTGAGTTCGAGCCCCACATCAGGCTCTGTGCTGACAGCTCAAAGCCTGGAGCCTGCTTTGGCTTCTGTGTCTCCCTCTGTCTCTGCCCCAGCCCCACTTGTTCTCTCTCTCTCTCTCTCTCTCTCTCTCTCTCTCTCAATCTCTCTCTCTCTCAAAAATAAACATTTTAAAAAATTAAAAAAAAAAAAAAACATCACCCAGCTTCAAGAATTGTGTTTCCTCCACCAACTCTTCCCCCATCAGATTATTTTGAAGCAGATCCCAGATATATAATTGCATCTGAAAATATTTTCGTATGTTTGTTTAAAACAGAAGGACTTCAGAAAATCATCAGAGCAGCATGGCTTTTATTTTGTAAATATTGGAGGACTGTGTTGAGGGAGGTTCAGTTGAAGGGTGCCTTGGCTGTGGGGAAAAGCAGGAATTTGAGGAAGGGGATTGGAGTATTTTGTTGTCTCCCCCTCGGGCAAGCACATGCCCGATATTCCCGCTGATTAACAAAGCATCTCCTAAAACTCATCTCCTTCTGGAAGAGGTGATGCCTTAAACCTGTTCCAGTTTAGAGCCTGGGGAAGAGAGAAATCCCTCCCCTTCTCCCACTCCTGAGTCTTGTTCCATCCCAGAGACTGGAGTGGCCCCTGTGAGGCACCTACCCGTCCCCTGGCTGGGAAAATTGGGAGCCCACAATGGAGAACTCTCCATTTGCCAGATCCGGCGCCCACAGCAGTTGGTCTGGGTGCAAGCTGAGCAGGACTGTGCATGCCAGCAGTGGGGCAACGTTCGTGTGCGTGTGCTCACGTGTCCCAGGTCAGAGCTGCTGTCTGTACCTGCGGCACCCTTCTCTCTCTGGGTCCTCTCAGCAAACGCAAGACTACGTGGCACAAAATGCATCGTTTTAGATGCCCAGGAGCTTAGCCTGGGGAAGAGGCAGAGCTTGGTATCAGCACTGCACCATGGTTGGGTGCATGAGCTCTGGAGCCAGGTTGCTCTCTCTCCAGTTCAGCCTGTACCGCTGTCTATGCCTCTGATCTTGGGCACGTAACATCACCTCTCTGAGGGTGCAGGGGTGTATAATGCCATCTACCTCGTAGGGCTGCTGCCTCTTCTTAGCATAGTAGCCAGGACATATGAAAAGCTCACTAAACATTAGCTACTATTACAGATTTGGAGTCTCCTGAAGTCTGGAGAATCGATTCAGCAGCATCATAGCATTTTGGAAAATTCAAATCCTAGAATCTCAAACTGTTGGAAGCATATAATTACAAGAACCCTATTAGATCCCTAGCATAAGTCTCTACTCTGTGAAGATTCCCTACACAGTGTCTCTGTACTCTTTTTTTTTTTCTTCTCGTAAACATTTAAGAGCAAGGTGCATCAACCATTGTAAGTTACAACTTGACGAATTTTACAAAGCGCTCACAGCAGTGATAACCAGCAACCGGAGCAAAAGCAGACACGACCAGTGCACCCCACCCCCGCCGTCCCCCAGAGCCCTCCTGATGCTCCTCGCCAGTCCCTACACCCACCCCCTCACACACACAAACGTAGTGATTATCCAGCCAGCTGGGCTGTTGTCAAATACCTTCTTGTGGAGTGTGTATCATCATTAGGAGAACCCTAATTATTAGAGAGGCTCGGTGAGTTAATTTGGAAGTTGTCGATTAAACTTTACCTTTAAGTTGTTTTGTTTTTACTGTCATACTTCAGTGGCAGCCTAGTTTAGGGCTGAGCTCCCAAAATGCCTAGGCCTGCTTTTAAAAACACAGATTCTGCAGCCCCATCCTGAGTCTACAGCACCAGAATGTGGGATCTGGTGTGGGACCAGGGAATCTGTGTTTTTACAAGCTCTCGGTGAGGTCCAGCTGGCTTTGGGAACCACTCAACTAGTGTTTCAGAGCTCGGACTCAACTTGGAGAGGCTATTTTTCCAATCCATGTTCCATCTTACTGGCCATTGACCTTGGACAAGACTCTCGGACTTTCTGACCCTCAGGTTTTTCACTTATCAGATGGAGACACAATGATAGGACTTATACTGTTGGGTTGTTGACGGGCTCTGACAGGCACATGTTCACTAAGTGAAGACATAGTCAGCAGGGCTATTACTGGGAAGAGCCCCTCTGTGGAGTAGCCAAAGGAATATTGGATTTGGTATCTGAAGCCTTGTGTTTGCGTCCTGACTGGGCCACTTGCTGGCAGTATGACCTTGGCCAAATCTTTTGACTCCCCTCTCTGGGTCTCGACTTCCCTCATAGGGTCTTTGAGGGGATCAAACAAGAGAAGGGACGGGAAGACTGCACTGAGGACAGAAAAATGCTGAGTGAAGTAAACTCCAATGAATGGGGACTCAGCTGAGCCTGGGAACCCAGTGGAAAGCGGTCTTGCCTTGCCCTTGCGGTTAGCGGAGGGCGGGCCAGGTGGGGGTGGGAGAGGGAGCTGCTGAGACCTTGGTGTTCCACAGTCCTGGTATGCCCTGGCACAGCTCCCGTGCTTCTTGGTTTCTGACAACTGTCTCCTTCCTGGCTTCTGGGGCAGGAAGAACCCAAGATCCCATAGCGATGAAATCCCGTGCAATGTGCCATAGCCAGAATGCTTTTATTATTTCAATGTCTTCCCTTTTATTAAAAGCTCTTTGAAGCCCTTTACTGGCATTTTTAGAACACTGTTTAATGAAGTGTCATAGGCATACGAGAAATGCACAAATCCTAAGCGTATGGCCCAATGAATTTTCCAGAAACTAACCGGTTCCCAGATGAAGAAACAGAACATTACCACCATTCCAGAAACCTCTTTTGTGCCCCTTCCAGTCACTAACCCCCTCACAGGGGAAACTTTATCTTACTCTAATCCACAGATAAGTTTGCCTGTTTTTAAACGTTACATAGTTAGAAGAGTACAGTATGGACTCTTTTGCATATGGCTGCTTTCGGTCCACAGTATGTGAGTGGGATTCATCTGTATTGTTGCCCAGAACAATACTTCATTTCCCCTGATACATAGTATTCCCTTATATGACCATTCTACAGTTTACTTATCCATTCTGCTCTTGATGGACATTTAGGTTATTTCTAATGTAGGGCTATTATAATGGTGCTTCTCGGAGCAATCTGCCTGAGTCTTTTGGTGAATATACTTCCGTTGTGTCCCCTAAGAAGATTGCTGGGTCATGAGGTATATGTATGTGGATCGAACCCTGTTATTTATTTTTTAGTTTTTTTTAATGTTTATTTATTTTTGAGAGAGAGAGACAGAGCACAAATGGGGGGGGGGACAGAGAGAGGGAGACACAGAATCCGAAGCAGGCTCTAGGCTCTGAGATGTCAGCACAGAGCCCGATACGGGACTCGAACCCACGAACCGTGAGATCATGACCTGAGCCGAAGTCGGTGGCTTAACCGACTGAGCCACCCAGGTGCCCCTCGAACCCTTTTATTTTGAAGCTTAGCTCAATTTACTGCAAGTAGAACATGGCTCATGGGGTTGAGGGATTGAGTCTCTACTCAAGAGATGGATAGACCTGACCACAGGATGATAAATATTTGCCTCCAGGGTCTGAGGTGCTGGGGGCACAGACAAGTTTGCAGATTCAGAGGCTCTCAGGTGAAAGTCAGACTCGGGAATCAGACCTGTTGCTTTTCCTCCCCGTCTGCTCTTGTATTTGACTCTAGAGTTGGCTTTGTGTCTGCTTTGCCTGAGGGCCAGTCTTCCCCCCAGTGTGGTCAGCAGACCACCTACAGGGGAAAGCGTGTACCCCCAGCCCACCTCAGCCCTACTAAATCAGACTCCTTGAGATGTGGCTGTGATTTTTCACACACTGGCATTTGCAAAGCACTTCTTATGAGCTTGCAGTCTTTTCCTCTCTTCCCCACCCCTCTCCACTGGGGCCTAGGAGAGGGCCACCTATGGGCTATCCACTTTGAAAGGAGGCGTGGTAAAACATAAGATCCTAAAAGAAGAGGTGACCTTGTTCAGCAGATCTCAAACACCAGTCTCACCAAAATCACCCCGGGAACTCGTTAAACATCTATTCCTGGGCCCCACCCCTAATGATTTTGTTTAGTAGATCTGGGGTGGGGCTGGGAATACATAACCCCCACCTCCACCCCCTTAGGGAATTTCCAATGGTGGGAACCACTGGTTCAATTCAATGGCCAGTCCTGTCCTGTGAGAAGACAGTGGGCCCGGTGACTCTGTTCCGTGTCTGCCATGGCTGAGTGGAGCGCGAGTCACAGGGAAGAGGGGAAAGTGGAATCGGTGTGGACGGAGCCCAGGGGGCTGGAGTGGGGAACTCCAAAGCTTGGCCAGGAGCCTGCCAGCAGGGGCTGCTTAGCATCTCAGCACGCACCTTGATGCTCACACATATCCCTAACCCTTTGGTGCCCCTACCCCCCCACCACCACAGTCAGGTTCAGCCAGCTCCACTGCACTGACAGGGGCGGGGGTGGGGGGGGGCCTCGGACAGCGGAACTGCCTCTCGTGTCCCACTGCTAGAGTGCCGCTCCCTGCCTGCTGAGGCCTGCCCGCCTGCCGGCTTTGTTCTAGGCAGTTCTGCTCAGCGGGATTTGGACTGGGCTGAACAGACAGCATGGCTAGGCGAGGCCAGGCCCGAGGGAATGGGATGGAGAGAGAAGGCTGGAGACAGAGCCTTTGCCGAGAATCTGTGTTGGCTAGGCTGAGAGGATCCGTGGTTATATGATCCCTCCCTTCTTGCAAGTGCTATTTCCAATCGCAAGTGCTATTTCCAACCCCCCCCCCCCCCCACCCGGGGAATGGGTAGGCAGGCCAGGGAACTGTTAGACACACAGGTGATCTGAGTTTTAATCCTGCCTCGGCTACAGTCTCGCTGTGTGAATTGAGTAACCTCTCTGAGTCTCATTTACCTCGTGTACAAAATGAGGATAATTCTAGGGCTACTGTGAGCAAGTTTAAAAGTGACAATGCATGCCCAGTGCTTAGGGTGGGGCCTCACCACAGAGTAAATGTTCAGTAAACATCAGCTGGGACCGGTGTCTGTGCCTCTGTAAACATTTCCTACGCCCCACACTTCACCACCCAAGGGGGATCGTTTGATAGTGGCTCAGTGGAGGGTTAGCTGCTAAGGCAGGAGAGCAGGGACCAGTCCCCATTCCCAGATGGACGAGTGGAGGTCCCATAAATGAGGGCATTTTCTCAGGGGCTCCACTGGGACCCATGCTTGGCCCTCTGACAGGTTACCAAAGACTCTTGACACCAAGGAGTGGGGACTCATCTTCCCCACAGGGTCTGCAGGTGAGGGCCCATGAGCGGGGTGCCCTGTGGGTTGTCTCAGGCACCAAAGGCACTTCTTCTTAACTGAGCCTCCTCTACAGCCTGGTGATCACCTTCTCCAATTTCTATGTGAAGACACTGAAACTCAGTCCGGTTCAGTAGTTTACGTCACACAGCCAGCAATGGGCCCAGGCAGGACTCAAAAGCGGGCTGCCTCAGGCCAGAGCCTGAGCCCGTGACCGCCAGGTTATGTGGCCCTGACAACAGCCTCCCCACCCCTGGGGTCCCGAGTTAGAGGTAGACCTGGCTGGGAGCGGCCATAGGGGGCTGACAGTAACACACACAAGGCACCACGAGAAGCTTCTATCCCAGCAGCATCTCAGAACCAGCTAAGGGGAACGGGACTCACGTCGCCGGCGGCTACAGGGCCTGCTATTTCCTGGGAAGGTAGCTCGTTGTGTCCTGGACAGAGAGGGGGGCAATGCCGCATGGCCTCCCTACCCAGATCACATAGGATGGGGCCCAGAGAGGCCACCCCCGCATGTCAGCGGCAGAACGAAAAAGGTCGAAGTTCACGTTGTTGTGGTGTGTTCACCGCATTCTCCACCTCCTGTCTTCGCTGCCACCTCACACCCACCCCACTGCCCCCCTCAGCCTCTGAATGACATCGCATCTATTAGCTCTCTGCACCTGTTATGGGGAAAAAGGGTGACAGGAATAGAAGTT
Source organism: Felis catus (assembly GCF_018350175.1). Lineage (NCBI taxonomy): Eukaryota > Metazoa > Chordata > Mammalia > Carnivora > Felidae > Felis > Felis catus. The sequence goes on from NC_058368.1 coordinate 195,228,996, forward strand.
ATTCTTACTATTTTGAGGCTGTTTAAGCTGCTGTTGGAGCTTTGCGACGGACCATTGTGAGGAGAGAAGGGATGTCACAAAAACCCACAGGTGTGTGTGTGTGTGTGTGTGTGTGTGTGTGTGTGTGTGTGTGTATGTGTTTCCGTGTGAAGTGTGCTTTGGCAAGGAGCTCCCAAGACACAGGTAGGGATCAGTACACATACAGAGAATAACTGCTTCGTTCCGCACGTGCTTTTTGAACACCTAATGTATGGTAAAAGCATTAGTGTACTTTTACAATGGTAATAATTAGTAATAGTAATAACATTAGCTCTTTTCGGGTGCCTGGCACTGTGCTATATGTTTTCCATGCAGAAGCCCATTAAATCCTCCATGAGGTTAGCACTGCTATGTCTCCATGTCACCAATGGGGAAACTGAGGCTCAGACGGACAAAGCCATGACCCTCAGTGCAAGCCGAGGCAGGATTGAGGCCGGGTCTGACCCCAAGGCCTGGCTCCTTCCCCCTGTGGCCTCCTCCTGGCTGGTGAGTAGGAGGACGGTGACTTTGTGGGTTCCCAAGGAACCTCCAAGCTGGGAGGAAAGCTGGGTTGAGGGGAGCAACTTGGGCAGGGACGCTGGGTTCTAGTTCCAGGTGCACCACCACCGTCACACGTGATTTAATACAATGCGTTCCCTGCTCTGGTCATAGTTGTCCCATCTTTATAAATAGATGAGACTCCTCATAGGTTTCAGGCCGTGCCCTGAGGCGGCTTGGGAATTTCACAGACATTCCTGAGAAGGTAGAGGCGGCAACAAATGGGAGACGGGGCCCTATACCCCCAAGTCACAGATATCACAGCGCCAGCTCTGTTTAATCCATTTCACATAATAATAATGATGGTTTTAAAATAACAACAGCTAGGGGCCCCTGGGTGGCTCAGTCAGTTAAGTGTCTGACTTTGGCTCAGGTCATGATCTCACAGTTCATGGGTTCAAGCCCCGTGTCAGGCTGGGTGCCGACAGCTCGGAGCCCGGAGCCTGCTTCAGATTCTGTGTCTCCCTCTCTCTCTGCCCCTCCCCTGCTCGTGCCCTGTCTCTCAAAAATGAATAAACATTAAAATGTTTTTTAAATAAAAAACATAAAATAACAACAGCTAAGCATTTATTTAGTGATTGCCGGGTGCCATGCACTGTGTTAAACGTTTAATAGGAACGATGTAGTTAGTCAAACCTTCAGAACAACCATCTGAGGTAGGTTCACTTAGTATCTCTCTTTTGAAGATGAGGAAAAACAGAGTCACAGAGGTGAAGTTAGTTCTCCAAAGGTCACCCAATTTGGAACTTGGTGTCTCTACGTCTGAAAACTCACCCTTTTGCAAAGGATCCCTTTGGATCAGAGTTGCAGAAGCACCCGCTAGACAAGGCTACGTAGCAGGGATGTTCTGGTCTCTGCAATTTGTTCTACTCTCTGAAAGAAACTTTTCAGTCCTCTAGGAGAGTATCTCCTGACTTCAGAATACAACCTTCCTCGCTCCCAGAGAGCCACCCTGAACCCAGACCTTCAGCACAGCCCTTCTCCCCTGCTTCTCCCATACAGGGACCTCCTAGTACCTTCCCGCCCAGGAGGAAGAATCAAAGGTTCCCAGGGGCCTTCCCACAAGGCTGAGTTCACACTTGTGTCCTGATCTGTCCCAAGGCACAGATGTAGAACCCAGAGGGGATGCTCTGTTCCTCTGCTTGTCTCCCAAGCTTCTAACTGATAACTATCATTCCATGCCCTACTGAACTGGAGCGAGTTTTCACCTTACAAACCACTCTGGCCAGAGGGCCCCACAAGAAGTGGGGCAGGGCGCCTTCCCTCCTTTCTCTACCCCCGAGCCCACTGATCCTGGGGACACTTCAGGCTTAAGGAGATTTCAGCCCCACATGGAAAGCCTACAGATCCATGTAAGACGAAGAGGCCTCTTGCGCCCTCTGGGCCTCACCGAGTGTCGGGGTCTGCAAGCTAGAATGCCTGCAGCCAGCGGGGAACAGCACCGAGGGGTGAAACAGGGCCCTCCTGGACTCCCTTGTCCTCACAGTTTGGATGGAGATGTGGGCACGAATGGGTTTCTCTTCCATTAGGAAGCTGACCTTGGTGATGAACTGTGGCTGAAACAGCCTCGGTGTCTGGGAGGCTGGGGGTGGCGGGGGTGGGGCGATGACTCTGGAGAGGGTATGTGCCCTCTAGTCAGCCTGCATGACCGCCTTGCTCCTGCCTTGGGGCCTTTGCACTGCCTGTGTTTTCTGCCTGAAGCTCCTTCTCAAGAAGGCCTTGTGGCCCTCCCCCTGCTCAAATGTCACCTTGTCATGGACGGCTCCCCTGACCACCCGAACCTGTCATCTCTTTCTCTCTGCTACTAGAATAGAACCCCCACAAGAGCAAGGACCTCCTCTGTCTTGTCTTGAATGCCCTCATAGGACAGGACCTCTGTAAATAAGCATTGAATGAGTGGCTTGGGCAGAAGAGACCCAATAACAAAACACTTTCTCATCCTTCCCCACTCTGTCCCTTTTCTTCCTTAGAACCCAGGTGCCTGGAAGCCCTTTGTTTCCTTCAAATATCCATCTCCCCTGGGTCACCTTATGACTTTCAAGGGTCTTAGGCATTAAATTAGAAATTGTATCTTATGGCAATATTTGTATAAAGATAAATATGTTTTTAGAAATGGTAACATTTTCTTCAGCCTAAAAGTTTGCTTGCTTTCTTCTGGATTTAATAGAAATTAAAACATTTTCATGGGTCCCTAAAAGTACCGCGGGCCCTGGGTGTGCCCACTGTGCCTACCAGATAGGGGGGCCCTGCCTCCTCCTCTGAGCCCCACGCACCCTCGGTTCCTGGCTCCCGCACCATGCTCTCTGGAGCTAAGCCAGCCAATACGGGAGCCCCTGGGCACATGTGGCTATTTAAATTTAAACTAAATAAAATTACAAACTCAGTTCCTCAGTTGTACCAGCCACATGTCAAAGGCTTGATAGCCACACGGGCCTAGTGGCTCCCATACTGGACATCTCAGATACAGAACATTCCCATCCTTGTAGAAAGTTCCGCTGGAGAGTGTTGCTCTAGAGAATTAGCTGCAGCTACATCAGCCCTCTCCGAGTCTCTCTTTTTAGAATGTGGATTCCAATCCTTGGCTGGCACTAAAGTCCACCACCTATTAGGTGGATGAACTTGGGCGGAGCTTTCCCATTATCTGGCCCTCAGTTTCTCATTTAGAAAACAAGGGTCATAATAACTGTCAGAAGAGTGGTGATCTCCGTACAATGATTAACTCGTACTGAGTGGATTCCAGAGCTGGGCATCTGCCATATGTTGACTCATTCAGCCTTCTCAACAACTCCACAAGATAGGTACTTATCCCATATCCCTTGTACTGGGACCAGAGAGGCGATGTAACTGCCCAAGGCCACACAGCTGGTGAGTAGTAGAGCTGGGATTTGAAACCTGGTCTATCTGACTCCAGAGCCCACTTTCTTAACTATTAATTCTATCCAGTACTGCACCCCTTCCCTCAAAACCACGTGAGATAACGCATGCAGGTTTTTTTTTAAACTTATGGATTACACATAGACATGAGTATTTGTCATCAATAATAATATCAGAATAGTAATAAAGAAGGGGCACCCCCGTCCCAGCTCCCTTCCATCCATGTCGTAGGTGAGGACTTCCTTTTCCCGTCCTCTTTGCCTTCTAATTTCAGGCTTGGGCAGGCCTGGCCTTTTACAGCTCTCCTAAAAGCCGCTTGGTCCACTGGTGGTTTGGGCTGCCCTTTACCAAGCCATTATGGGTCCTAATAAGGTGTTACTCTGCGTCCTTCCTCCCTGTGCTTTCACCTCTCATATTATCTGTCTCCCCTGCAGCCCTGGGAAGTAGGTAGGAGTAGCTATTATTATCTGCATTTTACAGACAGGTAAATTGAGGCTCAGAAGAGGTTCTGTGGCCTTCCCAAGGTCACACAACCCATCAAGGGCCCAAGACACCGGCTCCTTTCCTGCTGGCGTCCAGTTCTTTGACTTGTTCTGTTACACGAGAAGCCGGCAGTGGCTGACTACAAACTAGCAAATGACTCAAGGGTTCATCCAAGTTTCTGAGAAATAAATCAAGCTTCTCTACCCACAGGGAGTTCCAGTTGGCTCACCTTAACGGAGCCAGTGTTCAAGCCCAGTCCACACCAGAGTGGGAGTCTTGAACGGAAAAATCTCCCTTTTGATCTGATATGAGATTACTCTTCTCAGCATGTAGTTCTCTTCCGGTCCTGCCTCTTCTCAAAAGCCTTCGATGGCTCCCTCCTACTAAGAGAAAAAAATAACTTCAGCAGCTAAAGACTTCATGACTAGCAGGCATCTGGAATATCCATATTCTTTCACTTATGATTTTAATTCTGATTCAAAGGCACAATCCCTCTGTCCCTCCCCACATTTAAGCTATTGTCACAAATAGAACGTACTTGGAGAGTTCTTTCTTAAGAGCCACAAGGGCCAGTCCTAACACTGATGCCTGAGGCAGACACAGTGGAGGGGAGGGGAATGGGGTCAGAAAATACTTCCCAAGGGCACCCAAATCCATGGTAATTTTATATTTGGATTCTGGAGGGAGTGTGGACATTCTCCAATCCAGAGGAATGAATCCAGTGACTCTTTCTTTCAAGAAAGGCTCTCCGGGGCGCCTGGGTGGCTCAGTCGGTTGAGCGACCGACTTCGGCTCAGGTCATGATCTCACAGTCTGTGAGTTCGAGCCCCACGTCCAGCTCTGTGCTGACAGCTCAGAGCCTGGAGCCTGTTTCGGATTCTGTGTCTCCCTCTCTCTCTGCCCCTCCCCTGCTCATGTTCTGTCTCTCTCTGTCTCAGAAATAAATAAACATTTAAAAAATATATACATATTAAAAAATATATATATATACACACACACACATATATATATATATGAAAGGCTCTCCAAACTTTAAACATCTTATCTCCTTGCTTCTTCCTGGAGCCTAGGAAATTCTGAGTAGTCAGGTTTAGGAAGTCTGGCTGTCTATTTTCAGTTCAGCCACCACCTTTCTGGGTGGCCTTGGGTGTGCTGTGCAAATCTCAGTTTCCTGTATCCGAGAAGCGGGAGTGAAAGGGTAGATGTGTTTCTTAGGAGTGTTATGTGGGCCACTGGTGAACATCTGGGACATGTCTAAGAGAAGAGAAGGCGTTGGGCCACGAGGGAGGATGTCATCACTGGTCCATTGTCAGAAACAAAGCCTGACAGTTTGAAGAAATTTGGTAAAAGCTTCTTTAGTGAGTGGTTTGGCTATGAATTCCTCCGAGTACATCTGCTTCCCCAAAGAGGGAACAGAATTAGTCACAGAGTCATAGGCTTCTAGAACTAAAGACTAGAGTCACTGCACATCGACCATTACAAATATTGATCATAGTGCATCAGAGTCAGCACAACCAGGGGTGCCTGGGTGGCTCGGTCGGTGAAGCATCCGACTTCAGCTCGGGTCATTATCTCACGGTTCGCGGGTTCGAGCCCCGCATCGGGCTCTGTGTTGACAGCTCAGATCCTGGAGCCTGCTTCAGATTCTGTGTCTCCCTCTCTCTCTGCCCCTTCCCCCGTTTGCACTTCTCTCTCTCTCTCTCAAAAATAAGTGAACATTAAAAAAACTTTTTAAAAAAACAATTAAAAAAAGAACCATAGCACCTCCAGCTATGTGTCTTAGGACATTTTATGACAGGACAATAGCAGAGTCCAGCTTGTCAGATCTGGAGGGGCTCCTAGAGGCCATCTATCCAGTTTTTCAAGCCTGTGCTCCCCAGGGGGGTGAGGGACAAACCTGTGGGCAGGTTCTAGCCCTCCATCCCCACTCTTAACAGTGCAGCTCTGCTTTTCTCTGTTTCCAGGTAGGTTTCCAGGTACAATTTCATTAGGAAAAAGGAGATTCCACCCCTGAAAGCCATAGAGGGGGTTGAAATCATGGATCCATTCCAGCCCTTCACCCAACACACAGCACATCATTTACAGAGGAAGAAAGAGGTCCACAGGGCTCAGGTGACTGACTTGACCAAGGACACACAGGGAAGAAATGACTTTAGATCCAGGTCTCCCAAGAACCAGGTTGATTTGCTACACGGACCACTGAGCAAGCATCGGCGAGGGTGCAAGCCTCAGCCACAGCCAGAGGAAATCCCTTCACTGCCTTTGCGGGCTCATTTAGGGTCTAATGGAGACCACAGGCCCGTCCAGGCCAAAGAATCATACCTGTAAGAGTTGGAAGGGACTTTCGAGCTTTTCTCGTCTCCCCTGAGGGCATATATCCCTCTAGCATAGCACATCTTTCACACGTGGCCACCCAGACTCTGCCTGGACTCCCCAGTGACAGGGAGCTCTGGATTCTGAGACGACTCATTCCGGAATTGCACTCGAGGTCACTAACCAAAAAACTGAGGAAAGATCTCAGAGCACCGTTCCTCCCATTTGTGCTTAGACTTTCACCAGTGATTTGGATAAAGACACGGATGTCACAACCACCAAGTTTCTGAATGCTAGAATCCAGATTCTCAGAAGCCGCAGCAGTGAGCTAAAGCACAGGGTGAAATGCATCGTAGTCTCATTAAAGCCCTACAGCATTTAGTTGGAGAAAGTCAGCCTGTGCAAGAACAGATTGGGGATGGTACGATAATGCATCTGAGAGTTTTCATTACCTATAAACTCAGCCGTCAATAGTATGAGCTGGCTGCTAAAAGTCATAGTACTGGGTAATATTTGTTGAAACTGCCACATACTGTATTCAGTATTTATGCACATTAACTAAGTCCATTCTCAACATGACATTACGAAGTAGAGAAATGAAAATCAGAGAAGGTAAGCCACCTGCCCAAGGTCACACAGCCAGAAACTGTGTGTTGGAAACCACTTTCTGCCGCTTTCCCCACCTATGAAATGGGGCTGGGCGTTACAAGGAGGAAGATTTGATTCAGACACATATCCTAAAAGGGTCCATTCGTGAACCCCACACCTGCACTTGTTCACACCTGTGCACACACAAGCCCCTAGCTACCAATTTATTTGCTCCTATCACATTCATTCTGTCAAGCAGGCACATACAATCAATGCGCCCATACAGCTATTCAAAAAGTGCCTCCTAAGTATGTATGCGTGTTCTCTTGCAAATGTGCACATTCACCCACATGCAGATTTTTCTCTGAGTCTGGGGAGCCAAGAACGAGAGGCCCCACCCCAGACAAGCGCCTGCTCGCAGCTTACCAGAATAGCCTGTGGCTGGGCCAGCAAGCTTAGACTCGACCAGAGACCCGTGGCTTCCTGCTCCGTTGGGGCACAGGCTGGACCTTCTCCAGGGGATTCAGTGGACCCCACCCTCACCCCGACCTCAGGCTTTGATTCTGCCTTGGCTTTGAAAACTAGTAATAACTAATATTTATTGAGTGCTTTTCTATGGGCCAGGCACTGTGCTAAGTACAACAACGTGCATGGTCTTATTTCTTTAGTCTTTATAAAAACCCCAGGAAAGCAGTTCTCTTAACAGCCCCATCTTCTAGATGAGAAAACAGAGGTTTGGGGAGGTTAGCTTACCCAGGGTTATGTAGTTAGCATGCAGCGGAGCTTGAACTTGAACCCAAACCGTCAGATTCACAGGTAGCCATGGTTCCTCTTTCTGGCAAGGTGGTTGAGAGGAAAGAACCTGACTCTGGTCCTTACCGTCCTTACCCTGTGACTTTGGGCAAGTCCCTTTCTTTTGGGGGGACTTCATTTTACAGCTTCAGAAAGGAAGATATCATCACTAAAGGTGCTTTCAGCTGTCACTCTGTCATTGCTTTTCCTAAGTCCGGATCCTACCATTTTTCAACTATTGAGTAGGGTTACGTACCTGGCAGTTATGTACCAGGCACTGAGAATTCATGCATGAATAAGATACACAAAGCCCCTGTCTTCATGGAGCCCGGTGGCTAGTGTAGGAGACAGTCATTAAACAAATGAGCAAGAACATATTGCGTAGTAATAAGTGCCATGAAGAAATTGGGGGGGGGGGTGTGATAAAGAAGGGTGCTAAGAAGGAGGCTACATCAAACTGGGACTTGGGATGAGGGATGGGTTGGGCTGAGCCAAGAAGAAAGATAACAAGAAGAAGCCAGCCATGTGAGAATCTTCAGTAAAGGGGAATAGCAAGTGCAAAGGCCCTGAGGCAGACTCTAGTTTGGTATGTTTGTGGAGGAGAAAGGAGGCCCATGTGGTTGCAGCTTGGTGAAAAATGAGTGCTGGGAGGTATCACTGGAAAAGCAGGCAGGGTCCACACGGTGTGGGGCCTTGTGGGTCATAGCGAGGAGTTTAGATTTTAATCTGAATGCTATGGGAAGCCACTGGAAAATTTTAAGGAGGGAAGTGATATGAATTGACTTGTGTTTTCACAAGATATTTCGAAATAGTGGTCCTAGGTGCTGTGGGCTGGGAGGGCAGCCCAGGGAGCCCAACGTGCCTGTGCACCCCGCAAGCCCGCTCACTTGCCCAGGAATAGTGCCAGGAAGCAAGTGTCCAGACACATTTGCTGAGGTCCTTCCTCAGCAAACCGCACACCAGGTCTGTGGGTCCTATAACTTGAACACAGCCCTGGGCCCCCCCACCCCCCACCCAAGGGTGCATGTTCTTTGTGCCTTATCTCTTCCAGGGAGACCCTGCCCCTGCTCCCTTCCCTAAGCTCATCTCTGCAAGACGCCTGCAGAGCTGCTGAGCAGCATGTCTTGTTGGGGCCTGCCCTCCACGGGTGCTGACCTGGTGAACAGGAAGCGTCCCGCAAAACAGGGCAGGCCGAGCCGGGAGGCTGGGTGCACCCTGGGCTCGCTGGGCTGCAGAGGGAGCGGACCTGGGACTGGGGTAAGGACTCCCTTTCCCTTGGGGCTCCAAAGCAACGCCACCCTGGGGGCTTGGGGCCCACATGACTCAGGGGTCCCTCTCCTCTTGCTGTGCTGTGAGTGGAATGGGGTGAATATGGCTTTTGCCCGGGGCCAGCTCTACTGTGGGTGCAGGGGATGCCAGGGGGAAGAGTAGAGGGGCAGGAAGGATGGGAATAGACACCCCAAGTGTAGAAATCTGCCTCCATTCCCGCCCCTCTCCTCTGAGGAGCTGGGCCTGGGGTGCCACCAACAGGATTTCAGGGGAAGGATGGTGGGTGGTAGGGAGGCTGCAAGGACGGGGCATATTCAAATTCTTTTCTGTCACAGGCTTGCGGATCCCAGGTTAGGCAGACTTTTCCACCCTCCCTCCCATGTTGGGATGCTACCTGCCAGGTCTTAAAGGGAGCTCCATTCAGCTCCCTCAGGACTCTGGAAAGGCATGGATGCAAGCCTCTCCTTTCCCCTCTTGCCCCCCGGAGTTTAACTCTTCCTTGTCTTTGAAGAGCAAGGCAACTGGAAAAACGAGTCTTGCCTGTTTCCTCCAGGAATGCTCTGCACATCTGGCTGGCAGCCAAGAAGCTCCTGGGAGTCAAGACTCTCACGGGCAGGCAGGCCCGGCACCAGCCTGCTGTGTCCAGCCTCGCCCTTTGCTTCTGGAAGGCACTTTGGCAACGAACCTCTGCCTTCCCTTACTCCCCTTCCCCCTTCTCCCTCTCCTTAATCCTGATGAGTCTCCACTTTGAACTCAGGCTGGAGTTCAGGGACAAGCCGTGTGGGAAACGGCACAGGACACAATGGGAAACGCGGCAGGTCTTAGAGGGGCGAAGCACTCGTTCGTGGTCAGTTCAACAATTATTAGGGACTAGTTCTTTCCAGGCCCCCCACTATGTGAAAGGGGGCAAGACATGTCCCCCCTCCGGGGTTCTTCTTCCCCATCTATGCACGAGGAGTGGGGTCAGAACTCTGTGTCTCAAAGCCCCATTATAGCTCTGACATTCCAGGGGTTTGGGAGTTACAAGATGAGTCAGAATCGGTCTCTGTCCAAAGGGACTAGCAGTGGGACAGGGGCAGGTGAGTCTGGGGTGGAAGAAGCAGTCCTGGCCTTTAATGCAAGGAGCCCCAGGTCAAATTCTTGCTTTGCCTCTATCTAGTCATAAGGCCCTGGGTGGCTCCCTTGCCTTGATGAAACGGAGTTGCCTATTACCGATAATAGCCAATATTATGTTACAATTTCTATGTCCCCGGCACCCCCGCTGGGTCATTTACCTTGGTTGTTTCACTTAATTTTCACACCAATCCAATGAGGTAGATAATATCCTTACCCCCATTCTACAGAAGAGGAAACCGAGGCTCACAGAGGTCAAATAACCCGAGCAGAAAATCACCCAGCTGGGAAGCAGTGGAACCAGGGCTGATGGCCAACCAACCGGAGGCCAGGCTTGTGATCTCGGTCACTTTGTTTTTTTCTGCAGCCCCTGCACATGCAGACGCAACTCACTTTGGCTGGAGCTCCACCTTGATGGACGGGGCCTTGTAGGAAGTACTTAGAGACAGATTGCTAAACTTGGGTACCTGGCTGAAATTATCCCACCATCACTGGGGAGCCATTGAAGGTTCTTTGGGAAAAGGAGTCAAGTGGTCAGGACTACGTTGTATCTTCTAGTTGCCCCTGAGAAAGCATTTAAATTAGTCTGTTAGTGTTTAGATACACTAACAGGTATCTCAACCTGAGCACTATTGACATTTGGGGCTGGATCATTAGTTGTTGTTGGGGGGCTGTCCTGTGTGTTGCAGGGTGTTTAGAAGCACCCCAGCCTCGATCCACAGATGCCAGTAGCATCCTCCCCAACAAGCTGGGATGGCTGACGGTGTCTTCAGACATTGCCAAGTGTCCCTTGTGGGGCAAAATCATCCCAGCTAAGAACCATCGCAGTAGGAACCATTTCTTTACTAACTCATACTTTTTTTTTTTTTTTTTTTGTGCGTAGGGCTTCAGGAGTTTTTCCATCATGATTATTGCCTTCTTGGGCTTTGTCATTTTCTTGCTCCGCTGTACAACCTGTGAGAAGCCCCAAGAAGGGATCCCCTCCTCCTCCGCCTGGCGCTTCACACACTCTCTTTATAATGCGACCATCTACGAAAACTCTGCCCCCAAGACCTACGTGGAGAGCTCCGTGAAAATGGGCATTTACCTCGCCGAGCCCCAGTGGGCAGTGCGGTACCGGATCATCTCCGGGGACATGGCCAATGTGTTTAAAACAGAGGAGTACGTGGTGGGTGACTTCTGCTTTCTGAGAATAAGAACAAAGAGCAGTAACACGGCCCTTCTGAACAGGGAGGTGCGAGACAGCTACACCCTCATCATCCAAGCCACGGAGAAGACCTTGGAGTTAGAAGCGTTGACCCGGGTGGTGGTCCACATCCTGGACCAGAATGACCTAAAGCCCCTCTTCTCCCCACCTTCATACCGAGTCACCATCTCTGAGGACATGCCCCTCAAGAGCCCCATCTGCAAGGTGACCGCCACAGATGCGGATCTGGGCCAGAATGCCAAGTTCTACTATGCCTTCAACACAAGGTCGGAGACATTCGCCATCCATCCCACCAGCGGCGTAGTCACCTTGGCTGGGAAGCTCAACGTCACCTGGCGAGGGAGGTACGAGCTCCAGGTGCTGGCTGTGGACCGCATGCGGAAAATCTCAGAGGGCAACGGGTTTGGCAATCTGGCTGCCCTGGTCATCCACGTGGAGCCTGCCCTCAGGAAACCCCCGGCCATCACCTCGGTGGTGGTGGCTCCGCCGGACAGCAAGGAGGGTGCCACCTACGCCACCGTCATGGTAGACGCAAATAGCTCCGGCGCCGAAGTGGACTCGCTAGAGATAGTTGGGGGTGACCCTGGAAAGTACTTCAAAGCCATCAAGTCTTACGCCCGCGGCAGTGAGTTCAGTTTGGTGTCTGTCAAAGACATCAACTGGCTGGAGCACCTTCATGGATTCAACCTCAGCCTGCAGGCCAGGAGTGGGAGCGGGCCTTCTTCTCATTCCCAGATCAGGGGCTTCCACCTACCCCCTTCCAAACTGTCCTCCCTCAAATTTGAGAGGGCTGTTTACAGAGTGCGGCTTAGTGAGTTTTCCCCGCCTGGCAGCCGCGTGGTGATGGTGAAGGTAACCCGAGCCTTCCCCAACCTGCAGTATGTTCTAAAGCCGTCCTCAGAGAGTGCAGGGTTCAGACTTAATGCTCGCACTGGGCTCATCACCACCACGAAGCTCAGGGACTTCCATGACCGAGCCCACTACCAGCTACACATCAGAACCTCACCGGGGCTGGCCTCCACCACCGTGGTCATTGATATAGTGGACTGTAACAACCATGCCCCCATCTTCAACAGGTCCTCCTATGATGGCACCTTTGATGAGAACATCCCTCCAGGCACCAGTATTCTGACAGTTACTGCCACAGACCGGGATCATGGGGAGAACGGATACATCACCTATTCCATCTCTCGTCCAAAAGCTGTGCCCTTCTCTATTGACCCTTACCTGGGGATTATCTCCACCTCCAAACCCATGGACTATGAGCTCATGAAAAGAATTTATACCTTCCGGGTGCGGGCATCAGACTGGGGCTCCCCATTTCGCCAGGAAAAGGAAGTGTCTATTTCTCTTAGGCTCAAGAACTTGAATGACAACAAGCCTATGTTTGAGCAAGTCAACTGCACTGGGTCTATCCACGAAGACTGGCCGGTAGGAAAATCACTAATGACTGTGTCCGCTATAGATGTGGACGAGCTGCAGAACCTAAAATACGAGTTTGTGTCAGGCAATGAACTAGGGTATTTTGATCTAAACCATTTCTCTGGAGTGATATCCCTCAAGCGCTCTTTTATGAATCATACTACTACTGGTCAACCCATCAACTACTCCCTGAAAATTACAGCCTCAGATGGGAAACACTATGCCTCACCCACAACTTTGAATGTTACTGTAGTGAAAGATCCTCGTTTTGAGGTCCCTGTAACATGTGATAAAACAGGAGTATTGACACATTTCACGAAGGCCATCCTCCATTCTGTTGGGTTTCAGAACCAGGACTCCAGTGATGAGGACTTCATTTCCTTAAGTGCATATCAGATCAATCATCACACGCCCCAGTTTGAGGACCACTTCCCACAGTCCATTGACATCCTTGAACGTGTTCCTGTCAACACCTCCCTGGCCCGCCTGGCAGCCACTGACCCTGATACTGGATTTAATGGCAAACTGGTCTATGTGATTGCAGACGGCAACGACGAGGGCTGCTTTGACATTGAGCTGGAGACAGGGCTGCTCACGGTAGCTGCCCCTTTGGACTATGAAGCCACCCGTTTCTACATCCTCAATGTAACAGTGTATGACTTGGGCACTCCCCAGAAGTCATCCTGGAAGCTGCTGACAGTGAATGTGAAAGACTGGAATGACAATGCCCCCAGATTTCCTCCTGGTGGGTACCAGATAACCGTCTCGGAGAACACAGAAGTTGGAACCACAATTGCCGAGTTGAAAGCAAAAGACGCCGATTCCGATGACAATGGGAGGGTTCGCTACACTCTGCTAAGCCCCACAGAGAAGTTCTCCCTCCATCCCCTCACTGGGGAGCTGGCTGTCACAGGACACCTGGACCGGGAATCAGAGCCACAATATATACTCAAGGTGGAAGCCAGGGATCAGCCCAGGAAGGGCCACCAGCTCTTCTCTGTCACTGACCTGAAAATCACATTGGAAGATGCCAATGACAACTCTCCTCAGTGTATCACGGAACTCAGCAGCCTGAAAGTCCCAGAGGATCTGCCCCCCGGGACTGTTCTAACGTTTCTGGATGCCTCCGATCCTGACGTGGGCCCTGCGGGAGAAGTGCGTTATGTCCTGTTGGATGATGCCCACGGGACCTTCCAGGTGGACCCGATGACTGGCGCGCTCAGTCTGGAGAGAGAGCTGGACTTTGAGAGGCGGGCTGGATACAATCTGAGCCTGTGGGCCAGTGACAGTGGGCGGCCCCTGGCCCGCAGGACCCTCTGCCACGTGGAAGTGATAGTCTTGGATGTGAATGAGAATCTCCACCCTCCCCGCTTTGCCTCCTTTGTGCACCAGGGCCAGGTGCAGGAGAACAGTCCCTCGGGAACGCAGGTGATGGTAGTGGCCGCCCACGATGATGATGGTGGCTTGGATGGGGAGCTCCAGTACTTCCTGAGGGCTGGCACCAGTCTTGCAGCCTTTAGCATCAACAAAGACACAGGTACTGGGAGTGGGGTGGACGGGAGTGCCAGGTGCTTGGAGAGGATGGGCCCTAAGGGGATCAGGGGCTGTCCTGAAAGAAGACAGGCTCCAGGCTAAAAAGAAAAGGCAATAAATAGGGACTCTCCTTCTTGTCCCTTTTATTTTATTTTAAATTAATCTTTATCACATAGGAGATATATATATGTGTGTATATATGTGCGCACGCACGCATGTGTGTGTGTGTGTGTATCCATTGAAGTCAAATCAACCATCTCACTAGCATTTGTGTGTATACGTATACACACACATAAACATACAGTATATGCATATGCTTATAAAAGTAATGCATCATGGCTATAAATTTTTCTATATAATTTAAAAATTAATGTTTAAAAAAATTTTTGTTAGAGAGAGAGAGAGAGTGGGGGAGAGGGGCAAAGGGGGAGGGAGAGAAAATCTCAATCTGTCTCCAGGCTCAGTGCAGAGCCCAATGCAGGGCTCGATTCCACAAGCCTGGGGTCATGACCTGAGCTGAAATCAAGAGCTGGGCGTTCAACTGAGTGAACCATCCAGATGCCCCTAAATATGAATGGTTTTTTTTGTGTGTGTCCCATCTCCCTAGATATAATCTTTATTAACAATTTGGTCTATAATCTTGTAAATTTTTCTTCTTTGTGTCTGACATTTCATCACTGTTCATTTTATTATATGAGAAAATCATACAAAAGACACTAATTCTGCAACACTTTTTTTTTTCACATAACATAACACCAGGATCTCTTACGTATCAGTACCTATATTTTTCCTTCTTTTTAAATGGCTGCATTTTATTCTATCATCTAGCTGTAACATCCTTGATCATATACTTTTACTCATATGCATGAGTCTCTATAGGGAAAACTCTTTTTTTTTTTTTTTTTTAACGTTTATTTATTTTTGGGACAGAGAGAGACAGAGCATGAACGGGGGAGGGGCAGAGAGAGAGGGAGACACAGAATCGGAAACAGGCTCCAGGCTCTGAGCCATCAGCCCAGAGCCTGATGCGGGGCTCGAACTCCCGGACCGCGAGATCGTGACCTGGCTGAAGTCGGACGCTTAACCGACTGCGCCACCCAGGCGCCCCATGGGAAAGCTCTTAAAAATGCAGTTGCTGGGTCAAAGGATAATGCATATTTTCAATGTTAATACATAATTTCCATATTACCCTCCAAAAAGTTGGCACCAGCTTATTTACTCCCTTTTTTAAAGTTTATTTATTTATTTAGAAAAAAATTTTTAATGTTTATTTCTTTTTGAGAGACGGAGAGAGAACAAGCAGGGGAGGAGCAAAGAGTGAGGGAGACACAGAATCCGAAGTAGACTTCAGGCTCTGAGCTGTCAGCACAGAGCCCGACTGGGGGCTCAAACTCATGAACCATGAGATCATGACCTGAGCTGAAGTCAGACACTTTACCAAATGAGCCAACCAGGCACCCCAAGTTTATTTATTTATTTTGGGAGAGAGAGAGAGAGAGAATGAATCCCAAGCAGGCTCCGCACTGTAAGTACAGAGCCCGACCCAGGGCTCAAACTCACGAACCGAGAGATCATGACCCAAGCTGAAATCAAGAATTGGATGCTTAACTGACCAAACTTCCCTATTTATTCCTTTTAAAGCTTCATAGAAAATAAGTGCAATTCACCAAACACTCACAAGCACCTTCTGCTTGTGAGATTCTGAGAGTGACACCTTGGGGGAGGTCCCAGGTGAATAAAGGTAGGTCACTGTCCTCAAAGAGCTTACAATCTGATGGGTGATTTATTTCCAGGGTGAAGGGCAGGGTGATGTGGTAGAAAGAGCATTAGACTGAGAGTCAGTTGAAAGAGACTCTGCTCTTCAGGCCCACTTGCTACCCGATGTTGATCAAATCACGTTCTCTCTCTGGGCCTTCGTCCCTCCAGCTGACAAAACAGTGAGATTCCTTCCGCTCTGCCCCACGACAGCTGTGAGCATGGGCCTTGTCCTCTGGCACAAGTCCTTCCAGCTGAGCGTGGCCCATGAGAACTTAGGGTGCACCCCTCTTGTGCTCACTGTCGGACTCTCGACTTCTAGAACAGTGCTGGCCCATAGTAAGCAATCTCTGGAGCGAGCAAACTGAGGCATGAAGTGAGGTCTCTAGAATCATAAGGATGCTGGAAAGGGGAACAGCAATTTAGTCATCAGATCCCTAACCTTTAAATGGGTATCTACACTATTTGAAACTTGAGGGAACCGGTTTAAGGACAACTGTCACAGGCTTATCTTAGCAGAGAACGGTTCTGAGAGGCTCTACAGCAAGGCTACGACTTGCATGCGTTTAACTCAGCAGCTCCCACACCACATCGACAGCAGGTCCCTTTTCCTGTGGAACACTCCTGTTTCCACAGTATCGCCCGGGGACCGTTAGGTAAAGTGATTCCGAAAGCTACTGTGAGCTCTAAAAGATTTGGGGTTTGGTGCTCGACTGTCCCTAGGTATGATCCAGACTCTGGCACCCCTGGACCGAGAATCTGTGTCCTGCTACTGGCTGACGGTACTGGCAGTGGACAGAGGTTCCATACCTCTCTCTTCCGTAACCGAAGTCTACATTGAGGTTACAGATGTCAACGACAACCCGCCCCGGATGTCCAGGCCGGTGTTCTATCCCTCCGTCCGGGAGGATGCCCCCCTGCACACCTCTGTGCTTCAGCTGGATGCCTGGGACCCGGACTCCAGCTCCAAAGGGAAGCTGACCTTCAACATCACCGGTGGGAACAATATGGGATTCTTTGTTCTTCACCCGCTCACAGGTAAGGACCTCAGGAATCTGGCTGAATAGGAGTCTCTACCACAGTGCTTTTCACAGTTCGGTCTTGGACCATCATCCTCAGCATCACCTGCCCACGAGTTAGCAATTCAAATTCTCAGGCCCCACCTTACCACAGGCCGGGGCCCAGAAACCCATCTTTTATTTAACAAAATATCCGGGGGATTCTCAGGGGTGCTAAGTTTGAGAACCACTGCTGTGCAGTCTATCTCTCTGGGAAAACAAGAATATATTGGCTTTCTTTCCTTGGGGCCTAGGAAAGCTAAGCAGGATGCCTGGGTGGCCACGCTGGGACTATTTCAGATCTCTGAGTGCTCCCAAACTGACCCCTCCCCCGAGTCACAGCCACAGATCCAATCTCTTAACCCTAGTTCTAAACCGATCTCAAGCCTGCCCACAGAGCGGTGGCAGTGGAGATCCACTCCAGTAGAGTCAACCATCTCATAAACATCTATCCTTGGCCCAAGGCCATCCGGGGCAAGACGGTGGGTGGTTCATAGACCACAAAGGCGTTTTGTTTGGCTTGTGCAAGTCTTAAACAATGATTTTTCAAGTTGTTGCCAGCATTTAAAAATTAGAAAATTCCACAAAACACTCCAGATTTCCGGTGGATCGTAAAGAACTAGGAGATCTGGCCACACTGAGCTCACATTTGCACAGGGCCTCAACTACCTGAAGCCAACAGCAGCTCTCCATGCAGAGCAGGTGCCTGTCCTCTGGTCCCCATGGGCCCCTCCTCCCTCTTGTGCTACCCTCAGCCTGCTTCTCGAACTGAGGCTACCTGCCTGGCTCCTGTTGCTGTTGGAATTTGAGAGCCAGCTCCCGCTGCTGTGGATATGTCTCCAAAGCCACATCTTTCTCTTAGAGGATGGACAGCGGTATAGCAGAGAGGGCAGACGCTATCTCCTCCGAACCCAAGATCCTATCTCTGGCTCCAATAATTCATTCTTGGAAGGACAGAACCCTGGCGAGATTGGAGGAGGTGGAAAGGGAGAAACTAGCTCCCCATCCTTAAGACAGAAGGAAATGAGGAGGAGCAAGAGGCTGGAAGTCCTGGGACAGACGGTGGGTGGAGGACGCAAGTATCTATTTGCACAGGGACATTTGTTTGGAGCCTTTCCTGTTAACCTTTGATCTCAAGGAATGGATTAGTACTTTAAGAAGGATCCTTTCACCCTGGAAAACAGGCCTAAGCTGGCTCTCACTGGGCCCATCCTGTCCCCCCCCCCCCCCGACCTTGCAGAAGAGAGAAGAGGTCTCTCACCTAAGGCATTGGCTTCTCAATGTCTTCCAAATCCCCATCCTGTTTACTGTCAACAGTTCCCTGACACAGGGTCTGGCAAAATGCCCCAGAGAACAGAGATGTCCTTAGTCTTCCTGCAGTTGAGGAGAAGACATTTTAACCAGCACGAACATTTAAAAATAAAATAATAAGTCAGGAGTGGAGGCCCCAGCCCCCCTTTCTTATCACCACCATTACATCATCCCATTTCCCTGCCTGGATACTTTGAATGGTTCCCCCACATCCTTAAGATAAAGCCAGATCCTGCCATGTCTCCCACACTGCGTCTGACATCGTCTCTGTGGACCTTTCGGGCTTCATCCTGCCTTTCTTCTCCTACCACTCTGGTTCCGACGACATGGCCTGTTTCAGTCCGTGCCCTCTCCTGACACATGGCCTTTGCATACACTGTTCTTTCTTCCAGAAGTTCCTTTTCCTTTCCTTTAGTCTGGCTAACTCCCACTCCTCTTTCAGATCCCAGCCCAGCCATTCTTTCTTTACAGTTTTTCCTGACACTATAATACATCTCCCAGCTCAGTCTACTTTAAAAAAAACACATTTTTTTTAATGTTTATTTGTATTAGAGAGAGAGAGAGACAGTGCGTGAGCAGAGGAGGGGCAGAGAAAGACAGAGACAGAATCTGAGGCAGGCTCCAGGCTCTGAGTTGTCAGCACAGGGCCTGACACGGGGCTCGAACTCATCAGCCATGAGATCATGACCTGAGCCGAAGTCGGACGCTCAACTGACTGAGCCACCCAGGGGCCCTTTCTCCTTTCTTTTTTAAACACTTATCACAGAACATTATATTCACGTGTGTGATTATTCCATTAATTATCTATGTCCTCCACTAAACTTCAAAGGCTTTCTAGAAAAGGAACCTTGATTGTTTTTTCCTTCTTTAATATCTTCAGTGCCTAGCACACAGTAGGACTTCAAGAAATAAGAGAGTCATTAATGAATGAATCTCTGCCAGCATTGACCATCGCTAGTGAAGCCCAAGCTTCATCCCTTTGTTCAACAAATGTTTAAAGGTGTCTGCCCTCATGAAGCATTTAAACTGTGTGCTGTGTTGAGATGTGAAGATAATTAAACACAGTTTGGGGCCTTGAGGAACTCAACCCATCAAGAGCATGAAGATCTGGGTATAAAAAACTAGAGAGCCAGTGCGAACGAGCCCATCGTAAGATATGTGTAGATGCGGTGCCACAGCCACCCAGAGGAGAGGGAGAGTTGCTCGGTGTGGTGCAGTAGCAACAGCTTCATGGAGCAGGGGTGGCCATGCTGAGCTGAAGGGTGAGAAGGACGGACAGCAGTCTGCAAGGACACCTGGGCAAGGAGAGCGACTGGAGCAATAGCCAGCAGGGAGGAAGGGACAGCAAGTAGGGCAATTGTCTAAATGCAGATCCCATTCCTCCTACTTATTTTTTTAATTTAAAAAATGTTTATTTATTTTTGAGAGAGAGAGAGAGAGAGAGAGAGAGAATCCCAAGCAGGCTCCACACTGTCAGCACAGAGCCTGATGCAGGGCTTGATCTCATGAACCATGAGATCATGACCTGAGCCAAAATCAAGGGTCAGGCAGATGTTTAACCCCCTGGGCCACCAAGATGCCCCAACTTCCCTCACTTATTAACTGCAAGAGGTAGGTAAAGTTACTCAGCTGCTTTATGCCTGACTTTTCCCACCAGTAAAATAGACATGATGATAGCTACCTCCTGTGTAATTGTAAAGATTAAGTGAGTTAATCAATATAGATCTATACAGAGCTGGACACAGAGGAGTGTTGGCTGTTGGGACCCTGAAGGAGAGGGAGCTGCAAAGGTGGTTGGAGTAAGATCCAGACTGTGGTAGGGCAGGGTGAATGGAGTAGAAGGATCTGGAATCCATTAGAGGTGGAATCAACAGGTGTTGGAGAATCACTGGATGAGGGAGAGGAAAGTCAAAGATGGGCCTGAGATGGGTGATGGGAAACATTTGTTTGGGGAAGAGAAATGACGAGGGTCACCTCATGCCAGGAAGGATCCTCACACAGGACCCATGGGGGCGGCTTTGCCATGTCCCCATTCTATAAGGCACTCCCTGGGAATCCTGACACTGACCTCAGAGAGAGGGATGAGGCTGACGACAGAGGCAATGATCCAGGAAGCCATAGGCAGAAATTCCAGGGACACTGGCCCTTAGAAGGTCTGGGGATGCGGTGGTGAGACAAGGGAGAGAGAGAGAGAAGAAAAACCAGAGACAGACAATGTCGGATATTCAGAGAGGTAAATAAGGGGAGGGAAGAGAGGAAGAGAGAGGTAAGGAAGAGAGAAGGAGGACGGTGAGGGATAAATGAGAGAGAGAGAGAGAGAGAGAGAGGGGAGAGAAAGGGATAAGAGGGGACGGAGAGAGAGAAGCAGGAGGAAAGCCAGGACTGAGCCAGAAGGAAGGTTTACTAGCTGAGGCCCTTTCGTCCCTGCACTCCTCCTGGGGGGCCCGGGATCCTGGGCCCTTCCCTGTCAGGCCTCTCAGCTTGGGGATGAACTGAGTGAGGTGACCTGGGACAATATCCACACTGGCCCAGAGAAGTGTGTCTTTCTTCCCTGACTGGAAGGGCCTTGAGCTGTGGGGCTTTCCAGGAACCTTCTCTGCTCCACACGACCCCCCCCCCCCCCCATGCCTGCCCTCAGTCAGGGAAGAAAAAGTCAGGGTGACTTGGTTCTACCTCACAAGGCAGCAACGCTTCTCTAACAGAGGCCACTCCTCACACATGCTCCCATTTCCAGCACCGGGAGTCTCCACCCAGTACCAGCTCCCCTCTCCCCTCACTGAGCCCCCTTCCTCACACTCCATTCCATGACTCCGCCATTTAATTGCCTAAACAAGATTAAAAAAAACTTGCTGAAAGTTTCAGATGACCCACTGACCCCTGCCTGCTCTGCTTTCATTCAAGAGACCTTTCCTACCCAGTGCTGATGCATCACCTGTAGCATCACCTCCATCTTGACTTTCCTGATGGCGGTAGACAGCTGGCACTTTCTCTCCTCTCCGGCCTCAGATGCCTGCAGTTTGTAGCCATAGTGCCACAGGAAATCAAAACTAGACTCACAGATACCCAAAGCCACCTTCCTCAACTTACAGGCAAGCTGAGAGGAGCCAGGGGACACAAGCTGCCTCCCCGCCCCCAAGCCCCCAATAATACATTGCGCACAGATCCCTCCCCCGCCCTTTTTTTACTATCTCTTTTTTTAAGTTTGTTTGTTTATTTATTTATTTATTTATTTATTTTCAACGTTTATTTATTTTTGGGACAGAGAGAGACAGAGCATGAACAGGGGAGGGGCAGAGAGAGAGGGAGACACAGAATCGGAAACAGGCTCCAGGCTCTGAGCCATCAGCCCAGAGCCTGACGCGGGGCTCGAACTCACGGACCGCGAGATCGTGACCTGGCTGAAGTCGGACGCTTAACCGACTGCGCCACCCAGGCGCCCCTTATTTATTTTGAGAGAGAGACAGAGAGAGCAAGTGGGGCAGGGGCAGAGAGAGAGACAGAATCCCAAGCAGGCTCTGCACTGTCAGCGAAGAGCCCACTGTGGGGTTCGAACTCACAAGCCATGAGATCATGACCTGAGCCAAAATCAAGAGTCAGATGCTTAACCAATTGAGCCACCCAGGTGCCCCCACAGCATCCTTTCTAATGGTGAAAGCTGGACGTAGGTGGGAACACCTGCGGATCCCATGGTCTCTGCTGTACTCTCCTTCCTCACTTCCCCTTCTCCTCCTTCAGGGCCCCATTTCCCCTTAATGCCTTTGCTCTCCAAAGACCAGAAAAATTCTGCCCTAGGATTTAAATGTATCCGTGAACACACTCTCAATAAAGTGGCCCTGGGAGCCCTTCGCTCAGGTGTCCCTCCTTCCGCCTCTCCCCCAGGTCTCCTATCCACAGCCCGGCAGCTGGACAGAGAGAACAAGGATGAACACATCCTGGAGGTGAGTAATGGTGGTGAACTCATTCACTGGATTCAAAAACCTCCTGAAGGAGGCCAAGCAGAAGCTGAGCCAGGCCTTGGGGCCACATGGGCATCTCCGAGTAATGTGACTGAGGCTCAGGGCAGAGGAGTTTCTTAAGCTGAGTCTTGCTGTGGTTGGTGGTGAAGCCTCTCAGGGTCTTTCCTGGCTCTCCAGCACTGGGAAGGGAAGGAATCTGAAACCGTGTCTGGGCTGGGCAGGAAGCGCTGATTGATTAGTAATGTCTGTGGTGAGTACAGGAATAGGGAGTGGTACACACATGCTGTGTACTTGTTGAGTCTGGTTTCCAGCCCATCCCTATGCCCAAGGTCAAGCACTAGGTCAGTACAGACCCAGATGAAAGCCCAGACCTTTGTTCTCTAGATCTGTGGGCTCTAGGATGTTTGTAAAATCACGTAAACATCCCTGGTGCCCGTTCCAACAAGAGGAATCAGTCTTGACCCAGAATGGAGTAAATCAGAAGGAATCTACTTATGCCCCCTCTGGAGCTATCCATAACTGATGAGCGGGCATCTCTTCCAGTCTTAAAGACATCAGGTGGGAGGGACACACATTCCTTCAGCAGAATTGAAATAAACTGGCCTTCTATGCTCTCAGGCTCTGCACCTCCCCTTTGAAAGAGACAGGTATTATTAGTAAGCAGTTGCTAAACGGCCTTCTAGGGACCAAGCATTCTCCCTAGCTCAGCAGAGGTATTTCTCTTCAAACACCAAAATATTTTAAAAATTCAGAACCACTTAGAGTGGAAATGTCCTATCTTGTATGATGCCCTCGGGGCCCTTGATGCGTGGGACGATTTGCCCCTACATGAAATAGCCCTTGATTCTGAAGTTGTTTTAGGAGTTAGTGCCTTTTCTCTTGCCCTGGATTTTATTTCATGCATCGGTCGGCATGTCTGACTCAAAAGGTACCACCCACTCCTTCATAAACATCTTCCCATTTGTTTTTTTTCTAACCTCCAGTAGCTTAAGGAAACCAGAGAACAAAGCTTATGAGAATTACAAGCAAATAAAAAGTAAATGGTCTCCGAGAAATGGCCCATGGGCCTCCTGAGTAAAGAACATGAGCTTTTCTCTAGAGCCTCTGTGGCTTTGTTTTCTTCCAATTCTTTCCGGCTTCTCTGTTCTTGCTGGCTTTCCCGTGGGCGAGGTCACCAGAGAGCTGGGTTCCAAGTAGGTGAAGTTATGATAATGAAAATCACAAGTATATACCAAAACACAGCCTGGCTAATGTTTCCAGGCTGTGCAAGGCAGGGATAGCAGAAGGGTTGCAGTGGGTGGTGATGCATATTCACTGCTTTGCACTTGGCAATTCATACTCCATTCTGTACCCAGGTGACTGTGCTGGACAACGGGGAGCCCTCCTTAAAGTCCACCTCCAGGGTGGTGGTCCGCATCTTAGATGTCAACGACAACCCCCCCGTGTTCTCCCACAAACTCTTCAATGTCCGCCTTCCAGAGAGGCTGAGCCCGGCAACCCCTGGGCCTGTGTACAGGCTGGTGGCTTCAGACCCTGATGAGGGTCTCAATGGCAGGGTCACCTACAGTATCGAGGAGAGTGATGAGGGGAGCTTCAGCATCGACCCAGCCACAGGCATGGTGTCATCCAGCAACACCTTCACAGCCGGAGAGTACAACATCCTAACAGTGAGTGGTGTGTGTGTGTGTGGGGGGGGGGGGGGTGGAGGCCGCAGAGCAGGGAGTGTCATAACCGGTTAGGGATTTTCTTTGAGGATACAAGAGAAGGGAGACAGCCCTCAGGCATGGTGGAGGTGCTATTCCCTTCCCTGGCTTTCTCCCAGAGAAATGGGAGCCCCAGCGTCAGCCAAAGGATCAGAATTCTGGGCGTTTCTTTTTGAAGGCAATAGGGTCCTTGCCTGGGAAACCTGATCTGTTCTTAGAGATAAGGATTTTGGTGAGAGTAGCACAGGCTTTGGAATCAAAGTAAGCCTAGGTTCCAATTCTAGCTCTGCCATTTTGCACCTGCCCAAAGCCAAGCCACTTAACCTCTCTGAGCCTTTGTTTTAGCATCTATGAAATGCGGATAAGAACAGTTTCCTTGTAGGGAGCCAATATAGCAAGCGGTTGGGATATGGCCTCTCCTGTCCGACAGCCTGACTCCAAACCCCAGCCTCATTGCTGGTGAGGCAGATGATCCCGGGCGGCCAAGTTCCCTGTGCTGAGCCCATTTGCTCCTGCAAAGGGAGATGTAACAGGACCTCTCAGGGCTGTCATGAGGATTAAATCAGATATTGCACTCAGAGCAGGGCCTGATCCTAGTGAGAGCTCCGTAAATTCTCGTCTAATTTATGGTTTTGGTTGTTAAGAAGGGCCCGTGTGTGCCAAGCCCAGCTCTAGAACCAGCACACAGTAAGCCTTCCGTTAAGAGGGGCTTTGATTATTTTTTCACTACGCGTGAAGTTCTCGAGCAGGTCACCTGTTTCGTGCCCACTGCACCTGCAGCAACCAGTGTGGTACCTGTTGACATCAGGGCTTCCTGCTGTGTGTGTGGAATGAATGGACGAATGGACGGGAGGCCGGCTCCAGCAGTCACAGGATGCTCTGCCTCTCGCCTGGCCACCTGGGTCTTCTTATTTCTTGCCCAGCCCTGCAGACAAGGCCTCAATTTCAGTTTTGGCTTCTTTTCAGATCAAAGCAACAGACAGTGGACAGCCACCACTCTCAGCCAGTGTCCGGCTGCACATCGAGTGGATCCCCCAGCCCCGGCCCTCCTCCATACCACTGGCCTTTGACGAGGCCCACTACAGCTTTACGGTCATGGAGACGGACCCCGTGAACCACATGGTGGGGGTCATCAGTGTGGAGGGCCGACCCGGTCTCTTCTGGTTCAACATCTCCGGTGAGGACCCTAGGAGGGTCAGCCCCTTCCATCCTTATAGCCCAGGCGTGGTCTTCACAGCACGGTCCTTCTGAGCGCGCTCACTCAGGTCATGCTCCCTGGAAGCCCCTCCTTTGTCTGTGAGTGGTGACTGTCTCTGCCCTTGTTCTCTGGGGCAGCTGGTGAGGAGAAGCACCACTCCTGCCAATCTTTCCTTCCGCACCAGCTGTGATCTCAGGTCGAGCCTCCATGGCCTCACTGGTACCCCAGCCAGAGTGGGACAGTCCCCCAGTTACTCCAAGTGCCTAGGAGAGTCAGAGGAGAAAGCACAAGTTTTGTGTTTCCTCTTCTGCCTCAGTGTGAGATCCCTGCAGAGCTGATATCGTGGACCATGGCTTGAGGACCGCTGTCCCTGGGGCCATGCTTCATGTTCTAATCCCAGGTTCCGTCCTCATGATCAGGGGAAAGGGTCCATTCTCTTTGTAGGAGACACTTGGGTCCAAGCTCTCATGGTCTTCTCTGAAATTTCTTTTGTCTCTAAACCAAGATTTTGTTAAAATATCTGGGGGGAGGGGAGCATAGACCCCTCTGAGAATCTGATGAATCCTTTGGGAATCTAATGAATGCTTAGGCTCTCTTCCCAGAAAGGTGTGCACATGTGCACGTGCGTGCGCGCACACACACACACACACACACACACACACACACGAGAATACAAATATAGGGATTTATAGATCCCTTGAAATGCAGCCAGGGATTCCAGGTTAAGAATATCTAAGAGTTTCAGTACCACATGAACTTTGGGGTCCAATTAGAGAGATTCTGTCTAGTTCAGAGATTGGATGCACACCTGTCCCAAGATTTTTGACTTTCAATTCTGACTAACTGTTCCTCTTGTTTGGCTTTTCTTTTTCTTTGGCACAAATTAACACATGTACTCTGTAGAACATTTAGAGGACACAAATAAATGCAGAGAGGATGATAAAATCACCAAAGCCCCCACCAATCAGAAGATAATCCACTGTTAAAATGTTGCTGTCTTTCCTTTTTGTGGTTTTTCTTTACACACACACACACACACACACACTTAGGGTTATATTAAAATGTTGTTTTATAACCTTTTAAAATATAACATGAACATATTTCCATGCCACTAAACAGATTTCTGTTGAGTAAACAATTAAATAGCTGCATGCTAATTCTACATTTTAGATTTTTACAGTTTATTGCATCAATTTCCTCTTGAACAGAGTTATTTTCTTTTTTTTTAAATTTTTTTAATGTTTATTTATTTTTGAGAGAGAGAGAGAGAGAGACAGAGTGTGAGCAGGGGAGGGGCAGAGAGCGAGAGGGAGACACAGGATCTGAAGCAGGCTCCCGGCTCTGAGCTGTCAGCACAGAGCCGGACCCAGGGCTCTAACCTATGAACCGTGAGATCATGACCCGAGCCAAAGTCGGGTGCTTAAACGACTGAGCCACCCAGGCACCCTGAACAGAGTTATTTTCATTTTTCTCCTGCACATAGGCACCTTTAGGCTATGCAAACTGTCCTGTAGGCCACGGGGTGGAGCTCCATTACTCCTGTGTTTACCATCCTGGTAGCAGAACACGTTCTACGGCAAACGTTGGTCTTCCTCCGCCACTCTTCAGGCCTTATAAGTGTACCTTTTTCTGTATCACCGCTCAGATCTTGATAATAATTTGACAAGAACTTGACAGGATCCACGGCCCCTTCCTCTAAACGTGCCAGACAGACCCCGTTGCTCTCCTACTGTCTCCATCACTGAGGCTGTGTGTGCTCCTCCCCCTCCCCACCCCCACTCCAGGTGGTGACCAGGACATGGACTTTGACATTGAGAAGACCACAGGAAGCATTGTCATCGCTAGGCCTCTCGACACAAGGAGGAGGTCGAGCTATAACTTGACCGTGGAGGTGACCGATGGGTCCCACACCATTGCCACTCAGGTTAGAGGCTTGACTGGGGACCCCCTGAGCTGAGAGGGGACGGGAGGCTTCCTTCATTGGGAAGAAGCTACACAAGGCTTTCAGTGGATGTGGTGTACTTCAGAAGACGCCGAATTTGGAATTAAGGTTCTGCCTTCCAGTCTTATCTGATAGATTTTCTACTTCTGTGCTCTTGGGAGAATTCTTGTTCCCACTGTGTAACGAAGGGCTTTGTCTCAATGAACAGTTTTCCATTAAGGATAAAGTTCCATAGAGGCTGTCGGGGGTATGAGGCATGCTGGTCAGTGGGGGCTCTAGATTTCTACGGTGGTTTCAGCCAGAGTTTTACCCGCTTCATATATTGGAATTTCATTAAAAAATTCACTTGAAGAAAGGTCCTTTTAACCGAAATTTTGTTTTTGAAAACCACTGGACTGCACATTATTTCAAAGCCTTGTGATTTTTTTTTAAATTTTTTTTTAACGTTTATTTATTTTTGGGACAGAGAGAGACAGAGCATGAACAGGGGAGGGGCAGAGAGAGAGGGAGACACAGAATCGGAAACAGGCTCCAGGCTCTGAGCCATCAGCCCAGAGGGCTGACGCGGGGCTCGAACTCACGGACCGCGAGATCGTGACCTGAGCTGAAGTCGGACGCTTAACCGACTGCACCACCCAGGCACCCCAGAGCCTTGTGATTTTGAAATCGTATCGTTCATTCAACAAATATTTATCGAGTGGCTGCTGTGTGCCAGGCACTGTTCTAGGCACCGATGGTATGGCGAAGAACCAGACAGACAAGGTCACGGACCCCCTAGAGCTTACAGGCTACCTTTCCCTCTCATTCTCCCTAGGTCTACATCTTCATGATTGCCAATGTCAACCACCATCGGCCCCAGTTCCTGGAGGCTCATTATGAGGTCAGAGTTCCCCAGGACACACTGCCTGGGGTGGAGCTCCTCCGAGTTCAGGCCACGGATCCAGACAAGGGCAAAGGCCTCATCTACACCATACATGGCAGCCAAGACCCAGCAAGTGCCAGCCTCTTCCAGCTGGACCCAAGCAGTGGTGTCTTGGTAACCGTGGGGAAGTTGGACCTTGGCTTGGGCCCCTCCCAGCACACGCTGACAGTTATGGTGAGTAAGCCGAAAAACCAGGAAAGATGCACTTGCATGTGGATATGTGGGGGTGGGCACCCTTGGAGGCACGCTGAAGGTCCCCTCTTCCCTGATAAGACAGGTACGCCGATGCTCATGACGACGCATGACATGAGATGTGATACTTCCCAGCCTGCCAGAGGCACCTTCCATAAGGGGTGCCTGAGAGTAAAGAAAGAGATTACAGAGCTGCCAAGGAAACTCCTACAACCTGGGCTTTCTCTGGGCTCAGTCCACACACCCCCCAACAGCTCTCTCCCTGCTCCATGACCTCATGGCGACAATGCAGACTGCCACAGTGTCAGAGCTGGGGAGGACCCAGAGACCCTCCTGCCTAGAGCAAGCACTAGGGTGAGCAAGAGAGGCGTTGGCAGGGCACAAAAAACTAAGAAGGACTCACTTTCAGGGTTCTGTGCCCGCACCTTATGACTCTGAGAGTGAGACTCCTTAAATCTACACCCTACGTGCCTCAAGTGCCACACTCTAGTCCCAGCCTGGATCCTACCCATTTCTCTCCTCTTACACCACAGGCCCACAGGGGCTTACTCACCATCATACAGTTCTTTATGATGGAACCAGAATCAAATCCAGCCTTCCTGACTCAAGGAGCAGGATTTTATATGCTAGGTTATCATCCTCTGGGCACATTAATATATATTAAAGGCTCTGCAAAGTCCTGCAACAAAGAAAACTTTAACATCATTTAATTCCGCGCCCCCTAAATTTAGTTGACCATAGAATTTTTTCCCCTGCGTAACATGTTAACATCTTGAAGAAATATCATCTGAGACCTCAGTTGAAAAATACGGTTTCTGTAATTCTTTCTGTCTTTCTCCTAAAATGGGACAGTCCATGAATACAGCTAAGCCTAATAATCACTAATTTATAAGTTAATTTAAAAAGAAAAAAGAGCAGGGGCGCCTGGGTGGCTCAGTCAGTTAAGCGTCCGACTTCAGCTCAGGTCATGATTTCATAGTTGGTGGGTTCAAGCCCCGTGTCAGGCTCTGTGCTGACAGCTCCGAGCCTGGAGCCTGCTTCCGATTCTGTGTCTCCCTCTCTCTCTGCCCCTCCCCCACTCACACTCTGTCTCTCTGTGTCTGTCTCTCTCAAAAATAAAAATAAGCATTAAAACAATTTTTTTTGAAGAAAAAAGAGCATAAAAGAGAGCAAAATTTAAAGCAACACAGAGTTACAGTTGGGTGTATCTTTCACTGGCATTGTATTTCATTGACCTTCATGTAACCCTGCCGCCTCCCATTCCGTTTGCTGCTCACGGCATTCTCCCCTGGGCCCGTAGGTCCGAGACCAGGAGATGCCCATCAAGAGGAACTTTGTGTGGGTGTCTATTCACGTGGAGGCTGGAAACCTCCACCCACCCCACTTCACCCAGCTCTACTATGAGGCGAGTGTTCCTGACACCACGGCCCCTGGCACAGAGCTGCTCCAGGTCCGAGCCATGGACGGTGACCGGGGAGCCAATGCCGAGGTCCGCTACTCCTTCCTGAAAGGTGAGAGGCTGGCCATGAGTCCAGAGCATGAGGGAAGAGTCTTTGGCAATAAGAAAAACCACCGGAGGCATGAATTTGCAAGTGAATCAGATGCCAGGCTCTCTAACCTTTGGCAAATACCATTTCTAGAGCATTCTCTGGGATTATAATAACCTAAATTAATCCACTTCCAGAGATGGTAAGAATAATAACAAAGGGCCTACTTAAGTTATGGGAGAATTTATAGACATATTATATAAATTCAGCAACAATGTATATATAAAGGATGCTTATGGAGTCCATGTAACATCTTTGTAATATCTTTGTGCCTTTACAATAGAAGTGACCTATAAATACTTTGTAATATGTATGGCACAGTTTTAGGAGTTACATTTAGGAGTAACATTTTCTGTTAAGGCCGTATCATTGTTTCATATCTATTATATGGTTTTCTTCCTCTCAACATTGGGAATGATGTCCCCTGTACCAGAAAGTCTTTGTAAAGAGAAAAAGAGAAAATGTGCATTAATACATATTGTAAACTGTCACATATTATACAAATGCCAGGGGTTATTGCTATCATTGATACATGTTAATTATAAATAATTAAAGAAACAAAAATGATAATATCTAGTATCCAAATATAATCATTAATGATAATTTTTAATGTTTGATAATTCTTAATGATCTTTAATAAAAGTAAAACTCAGCGAGCTAGATGTTACAAAGGGACTCATAGAGCATAATGTTCATTTACTGCCTATACACTTTCTAGAAATCAGAGCTTTTACATTTTTTTTTTTTTAAGAAACAGAAACTCTTTTACCTTGCCAGGTGGCAGAAGTCTATATATACATCACTGAAGAATGATAATACAAATTCTAACCCATTAATTGCTTACTTTTTGTGATTTATGAAGCATAATCACACCTTTAGCTCATTTTATCTTTTTCACAACCCCATTGATGGAGGTACTAATTTTATTTTATAGATAGATTAAGACTTGTTCTAAAATATCCTTCTGATTATAGAAGTCACACATGCTCATTTTTTAAAACATGGGAGAAGCAGGAATAAAGAAGAAAATAGCACTCTGCCATAGTTTTCACCAGACAAAATAATTTTGTGTATTTCCCTCTTATCTTTTCCTATGCATATTTTTGCAGTAGTAAGATTGGGTGTGGGGGGGCTTGGATGGCTCAGTCAGATAAGTGTCTACTTTTGATTTTGGCTCAGGTCATGATCTCATGGTTTGTGAGTTCGAGCCCCATCTCTACCTCTGCGCTGACAGTGCGGAGCCTGCTTGGGATTCTCTGTCTTCCTCTCTCTCCCCCTTCCCTGCGTGTGTGCATGCATGTGGACTCCCTCTCTCTTTCTCAAAAATAAACATTTAAAAGCAAAGATTGAAGTGAATATACAATTTTGTGCCCCAGTTTTTTTCTCTCAGAAGCATAACATAAAAAAGTATAATTATGCCCAGGTAGTTTACTTGGCTACTTTTAATAGAACTACTTTTCAACTGTAGTCTACTTACCAAAACTGTTTTTGGTGAAACAGGGTCTGTATCACAGGGCAAATTGGGAAATCACCTCACTAGTCAGCTGGAGAATAGCTTCCGTGAGTGGGAGACTCAGATGGAATGTTTTGTGATGAAGCCTGGCTATTTGGTTACTGTTGAAATAATAAAATATGCACCTGTGTGATAAACAGAACAAGAATAGTAAAGTATAGGTCTTCCCTGAGTGAAGACCTATACCCCTGGAGGTGAGCAAAATTGTTCAGGTGTTACTCAGTGATGGCATTAAAGAGGCAATCTTCTCATCACAAGAAAAAAATTGTGACTGTGTGAGATGATAGATGTTAGCCAAACCTATTCTGGCAATCCTTTCGCAATACAAAGGTACATCAGATCATTATGTTGTATACCTTAAATCGGTACAACATTATATGTCGATTACATCTCAATAAAACTAGGGAGAGGGAAGTATCCGTTACACAAGTTGAAATTCTGGAGATCTGCTATGTGACATGGTGCTTTTAGTTAACAATACTGTGCTATATACCCTTAAACATTTGCTAAGAGGTAGATCTCATGTTATCTGTTCTTACCATAAATGAAAGAAAGAAAGAAAGAAAGAAAGAAAGAAAGAAAGAAAGAAAGAGCAAGCAGGAGGGAGGAAGGGGTTGTTGTCTAAATAAAGTCAGATTTTAAAAACTGCAATAACTTTGAGACACTATTTTGGGGGGAAATATAATTAATTATATTTTCAACATTATTTTTTGGGAATCATAATGTTGTATAATCAGAACTTTCCTCAAAACTTAAATTTGAAATGTTATTATGCCTTTATCAAAATAAATATTAAATTTTATTGTTTTTCACAATTTTTTAATGTTTATTTTTGAGAGAGAGGAAGAGAGACAGAGCACAAGTGGGGGAGGTGCGGAGAGAGAGGGAGACACAGGATCTGAAGCAGGCTCCAGGCTCTGAGCTGTCAGCACAGAGCCCAAAGCGGGGCTCAAACTCATGAACCGTGAGATCATGACCTGAGCCGAAGTCAGATGCTTAACTGAGCCACCCAGAAGCCCCTACATATCAAATTTTAAATTTTTTTTTCAACGTTTATTTATTTTTGGGACAGAGAGAGACAGAGCCTGAACGGGGGAGGGGCAGAGAGAGAGGGAGACACAGAATCAGAAGCAGGCTCCAGGCCCCGAGCCATCAGCCCAGAGCCTGACACGGGGCTCAAACTCGCAGACCACGAGATCGTGACCCGGCTGAAGTCGGACGCTTAACCGACTGCGCCACCCAGGCGCCCCACAAATTTTAAAAGGCCTATAAAAGATAGGCAATCAGATATGGAGAAAATACTTCCCCTTGATTTTCACGGGGGCTTCCTGGTTAGTCAAGGACAAAGGCTTCACTGGGTACTCGAATCTCTCATTCTTCTCTAACACTTGCTACTCTTGGTTTTACAAAAGAAAGAGGATAGATCTCAGGCTCACATCCTTTAGCAAGCAATAGGTTTTATCCAGATTTTACCCAGGTATTTTATCCAAATGTTTTTTTCCACTGACTTGTTTTTGTGGTAGCCTCTGATGTGTGGCAAGCAATAAGGATTTTCTTTTTTAAAGTAGTGATACAGGGGCACCTGGGTGGCGCAGTCGGTTAAGCGTCCGACTTCAGCCAGGTCACGATCTCGTGGTCCGGGAGTTCGAGCCCCGCGTCAGGCTCTGGGCTGATGGCTCAGAGCCTGGAGCCTGTTTCCGATTCTGTGTCTCCCTCTCTCTCTGCCCCTCCCCTGTTCATGCTCTGTCTCTCTCTGTCCCAAAAATAAATAAACGTTGAAAAAAAAATTAAAAAAAAAATAAAGTAGTGATACAAAAGTTGCCTATTAAGTTATTTTAAATTTAGGGGCACCTGGGCAGCTTAGTCAGTTAAGCATCTGACTTTGGCTCAGGTCAGGACCTCATGGTTCATGAGTTCGGGCCTCACATCAGGCTCTGTTCTGACAGCTCAGAGCCTGGAGCTTGCTTCAGATTCTGTGTGTGTGTCTCTCTCTCTCTTTCTGCCCTTCCCCTGCTTGTACTCTGTCTCTCTCTGTCTCCCCCCAAAATGAATGAGCATTAAAAAAATTATTTTTAAGCTATTTTAAATTAAAAAAACAAATCCGTTTAAAGGAAAATATGCACTCAATAATGGTATAAAATTGCGAAGGTGGTGGCTGGATATTGAAAAAACTATAAGGGCAATGTGAGAATGCTTGACATTTAGAAAATCCAGGGGTGGTGGAAAGGGTATTTGATCAGGAGCCTCCAGGTCTGTGTTCAGTCTCTCCCCACCCAACCTCCAAGCCCAACAAGGACCTTCCCACCATAGACTATGTGGGGAGCAGATAGGGTGGTTTTTAAAAGTCTCTCCTATAAAAGTCGCCACCGAAATACAGAGTGCAGTGTTCTTTTCCTACAAAGCGTTAAGTTTCTTTCTTCGCTTTCAAGACCTTCTACAGCTTTGGTTTGTAGCTGAAGTTGTGACCCAAAGACTGAGTGATCATTGAAGCTGCCATTTATGGAGTAGCTACTATGTGCCTTGTGTAAGGTATTTTATAAAATAGGTGTCTTCCCTATATACCATTTCATAACTAAATCCAGGATAGCACAGGATGTGGATTTTGTCCTGTCCACGTTTTGTGTGATAGCCTCATTACTGATCTAGAAAGCCTACTTGGTATCTCTTGAACATGGGGTGAATTTCAGTTTGCCTTGTTTTTTGTTTCAGGGAACAGCGAGGGTTTCTTCAACATAAATGCCCTGCTAGGCATCATCACTCTGGCCCAGAAACTCGATCAGGCAAATCATGCCCGGTATAGCCTGACAGTCAAGGCAGAAGATCAAGGCTCCCCACAGTGGCATGACCTGGCTACAGTGATCATTAATGTTTACCCATCAGATAGCAGTGCCCCTATCTTTTCCAAAGCCGAGTACTTTGTCGAGATCCCTGAATCAATCCCTGTTGGTTCCCCAGTCCTCCTAGTGTCAGCGACAAGCTCCTCGGAAGTTACCTATGAGTTAAGAGAGGGAAACAAGGATGGTGTGTTCTCCATGAATTCATATTCTGGCCTCATTTCCACCCAGAAGAACCTGGACCATGAGAAAATTTCATCTTACCAGCTGAAAATCCGAGGCATCAATATGGCAGGAGCATTTACTGATGTTATGGCTCTTGTGTACATCATTGATGAAAATGACAATGCTCCCACGTTCTTCAAGTCCGTGTTTGTGGGCCAAATTAGTGAAGCAGCTCCATTGTACAGCATGATCGTGGACGAAAACAACAACCCCCTTGTGATTCGTGCCTCTGACCGTGATGAAGAAGCTAATTCCTTATTGGTCTATGAAATTCTGGAGCCAGAGGCTTTGAAGTTTTTCAAAATTGATCCCAGCATGGGAACCCTGATCATCATATCAGAGATGGATTACGAGAGCATGCCCTCTTTCCAATTCAGCGTCTACGTCCATGACCAAGGAAACCCCATCTTATTTGCACCCAGGCCTGTCCAGGTCACCATCAATGTCAAAGATGTAAATGACTCCCCTCCCAGGTTCTCAGATCAGGTATATGAAGTAGTGATAGTGAAGCCTATCCATCGGGGTATGGAGCTCCTAATCGTGCAGGCCAACGATGATGACTCGGAAGTCACTTACGGCATCAAAACTGGCAATGCTGACGAAGCTGTTGCCATCCATCCCATCACAGGCCGTATATCTGTGTTGAACCCTGCTTTCCTGGGAGTCTCTCGGGAGCTCACCATCAGGGCTTCTGATGGCCTATATCAAGATACTGCATTGGTAAAAATTTCTTTGGCACAGGCTCTTAACACAAGCTTGCAGTTTGATCAGGTCGTCTATAAGGCAACAGTGAAGGAGAATTTACAGGATAGAAAGGCACTGGTGATTCTTGGTGCCCAGGGCAATCATTTGAATGACACGCTTTCCTACTTCCTACTGAATGGCACAGATATGTTTCGGATGGTCAGGTCAGCAGGTGTGTTGCAGACAAGAGGTGTGGCATTTGATCGAGAACAGCAGGACACTTATGCGGTAGCGGTGGAATTGAGGGACAACAGGACCCCTCAGCGGGTGGCTCAGGCTCTGGTCAGGGTCTCTATTGAGGATGTCAATGACAATCACCCTGAATTTAAGCATGCACCTTATTACACAGTTATCCAAGATGGCACAGAACCAGGGGACGTTCTCTGTCAGGTATCTGCCACTGATCAGGACTTGGGGGTAAATGGTGCTGTCACATATGCATTTGCAGAAGATTATGCATATTTTCGAATTGACCCCTATCTTGGGGACATATCACTGAAGAAACCCTTTGATTATCAAGCTTTAAA
This sequence comes from Felis catus, assembly GCF_018350175.1. Classification (NCBI taxonomy): domain Eukaryota; kingdom Metazoa; phylum Chordata; class Mammalia; order Carnivora; family Felidae; genus Felis; species Felis catus. Next base: position 195,264,593 of record NC_058368.1, read on the forward strand.
TAAGTATCACCTCAAAGTCATTGCTCGGGATGGAGGCACCCCAACCCTCCAGACTGAGGAAGAGGTACTTGTCACCGTGAGAAATAAATCCAACCCGCTGTTTCAGACTCCTTACTACAAAGTGAGAGTGCCTGAAAATATCACACTCTATACCCCAATTCTCCACACCCAGGCCCGAAGTCCAGAGGGACTCCGACTCATCTACAACATCGTGGAGGAAGAGCCCTTGATGCTGTTCACCACTGACTTCAAGACTGGTGTTCTAACAGTAACAGGCCCTTTGGACTATGAGTCTAAGACCAAACACGTGTTCACAGTTAGAGCCACAGACACAGCTCTGGGGTCATTTTCTGAAGCCACAGTGGAAGTCCTGGTGGAGGACGTCAATGATAACCCTCCCACTTTCTCTCAATTGGTCTACACGACTTCAGTATCGGAAGGCTTGCCTGCCCAGACCCCTGTGATCCAACTGTTGGCTTCTGACCAGGATTCAGGGCAGAACCGTGATGTCTCCTATCAGATTGTAGAGGATGGCTCAGATATTTCCAAATTCTTCCAGATCAATGGGAGCACAGGGGAGATGTCCACCGTTCAAGAGTTGGATTATGAAACTCAACAACACTTTCATGTGAAGGTCAGGGCCATGGATAGAGGAGATCCCCCACTCACTGGTGAAACCCTTGTGGTGGTTAATGTATCGGACATCAATGATAACCCCCCAGAGTTCAGGCAACCTCAGTACGAAGCCAATGTCAGTGAGCTGGCAACATGTGGACACCTGGTTCTTAAAGTGCAAGCTCTTGACCCTGACAGCAGGGATACCTCCCGCCTGGAGTACCTGATTCTTTCTGGCAATCAGGACAGGCACTTCTCCATCAACAGCTCATCAGGAATAATTTCTATGTTCAACCTTTGCAAAAAGCACCTGGACTCTTCTTACAATTTGAGGGTAGGTGCTTCTGATGGGGTCTTCCGAGCAACTGTGCCTGTGTATATCAACACTACAAATGCCAACAAGTACAGCCCAGAGTTCCAGCAGCATGTTTATGAGGCAGAATTGGCAGAAAATGCAAAGGTGGGAACCAAGGTGATTGAGTTGCTAGCCATAGACAAAGATAGTGGTCCCTACGGCACTGTAGATTATACCATCATCAATAAACTAGCAGGTGAGAAGTTCTCCATAAACCCCAATGGCCAGATCACCACTCTGCAGAAACTGGATCGGGAAAATTCAACAGAAAGAGTTATTGCCATTAAAGTCATGGCTCAGGATGGAGGAGGAAGAGTGGCCTTCTGCACCGTGAAGATCATCCTCACGGATGAAAATGACAACCCTCCACAATTTAAAGCATCTGAGTACACAGTGTCCATTCAATCCAATGTCAGTAAAGACTCCCCAGTTATCCAGGTGTTGGCCTATGATGCAGATGAAGGTCGGAATGCAGATGTCACCTACTCAGTGGACTCAGTGGAGGACTTGGATGAAGAGGTCATTGAAGTCAACCCAACTACTGGTGTTGTCAAGGTGAAAGAGAGCCTGGTGGGATTGGAAAACCGAGCCTTTGACTTAAAAATCAAAGCCCAGGACGGGGGGCCTCCTCACTGGAACTCTCTGGTGCTGTTACGACTTCAGGTGGTTCCTAATGAAGTATCCTTGCCCAAGTTTTCTGAACCTTTGTATACTTTCTCTGCATCTGAAGATCTTCCAGAAGGGTCTGAAATTGGTTCTGTTAAAGCAGTGGCAGCTCAAGATCCAGTCATCTATAGTCTAGTGCAGGGCACCACACCAGAGAGCAACAAGGACGGTGTCTTCTCCTTGGACCGAAACACAGGAGTTCTAAAGGTGAGAAAGGCCATGGACTATGAGTCCACCAAATGGTACCAGATTGATTTGATGGCACATTGTCCCCATAATGACACTCCCTTGGTCTCCTTGGTCTCTGTCAATATCCAAGTGAAGGATGTCAATGACAATAGGCCTATCTTTGAGGCTGATCCCTATAAGGCTGTCCTCACTGAGAATATGCCAGTGGGGACCTCAGTCATTCAGGTGACTGCCAATGACCAGGACACTGGGAATGATGGCCAGGTGAGCTACAGGCTGCCAGCGGATCCTGGTAGCAATATCCATGAGCTCTTTGCCATTGACAGTGAGACTGGCTGGATCACCACACTCCAGGAGCTTGACTGTGAGACACGCCAGACCTACCGCTTTTATGTGGTGGCCCATGACCATGGAAGGACCATCCAGCTCTCCTCTCAGGTCCTGGTTGAAGTCTCCATTACAGATGAGAACGACAATGCTCCCCGATTTGCTTCTGAAGACTATAGAGGATCTGTGGTTGAGAACAGTGAACCTGGTGAACTCGTGGCCACTCTTAAAACCTTGGATGCTGATGTCTCTGAGCAGAACAGACAGGTCACCTGCTACATTACAGGTAAGAATACTTGTCTTGGAATGGCGGCACTGGGGTACATTGAAAAAAGTCTAGTAAGAGGTGCCCTAAGACACGGGTTTAAGTCCTGGCTCTGTGGCTTATTAGATTCCATTTATAGACTTGGCATGCCTATTCTCATTCACTTCACAAGGATGCTGGTAAGATCTAATTTGAGAAAGCTCAGACAGCCCCCTGTAAATTGGAAAGTGTTTTGCAGAGAAGATCTCTTATTACTTTAGGTGAAGTAGAAAGAATAGAAAGGAGATACTTGTAACTGTTCTCGGCTTCTAGAGGATGGAGAAGCCATCAGTAGTCTTATGATCCCTGAAAACTCTGTCAGATGACTGTCCTTGTGGAGTGTATTCTGCCTAGAGCAAGTTGTGGATACCAGAAAGACTCCTTAAGTCAATCATAGGACCTAAGTGTTGCAGTGAAAACACTCATAGATATGATTCCAGCTCAGTCCCCTCATTTCACACACAGGAAAACCAAAGCCCAGATAGGGGCAGAAACTCAACCAAGGTCGCACTCCAAGCCTGAGTCAGATCTGGCATTAAAACCATACTCTACGAGCTGCTTTCCCTAGCGGTAGATACCTATTGCAGACTTAAATTACCCCAATCCCTGTCCAGTGACTGAACCAGCTAGCCAGTGGCCATAAAGGAGCTTTTGTTTTTAATTTTTTAATGTTTATTTATTTTTTAGAGAAAGAGAGAGACAGAGCTGAGTGGGGGAGGGGAAGAGAGAGAGGAGACACAGAATCCGAAGCAGGCTCCAGGCTCTGAGCTGTCAGCACAGAGCTGACACGGGGTTCAAACTCACGGATTGTGAGATCATGACCTGAGCTGAAGTCAGATGCTTAACCGACTAGGCCACCCAGGTGCCCCAAAATGGTGTTTCTTTATTTCTTGTATAGAATTGAAATTTACTTCCCTTTAACTTCCCCACAATGCCTTCCAAAGCACAAAAAATAGGAAATTTGCCCCTCAGCCACATATTTTAGAGTGGTGCTTCTCACGGTGATAATTCCATTTCATAGGAGGCCTTTGAAGCCAGAACCAAATAACTGACTCAATAGAAATATGGGTCCCTTATTCAGGGAGGAAAATTTTGTCTTTCCTAGAAATCCTGGAAAAAGTGTCACATGGGCAGCCACCTATGGCACAAAGCCTGGTTTATTCCTTTTCCTCAGCTCCTGGAAGCTCTGTTCCATCTTTTTAGAGGGAGACCCCCTGGGCCAGTTTGGCATCAGCCAAGTTGGAGATGAGTGGAGGATTTTCTCGAGGAAGACCCTGGACCGTGAGCACACGGCCAAGTACTTGCTCAGAATCACAGCTTCCGACGGCAAGTTCCAGGCTTCGGTCCTCGTGGAGATCTTTGTTCTGGACATCAATGATAACAGCCCGCAGTGCTCACAGGTAAGGGCCGGGTAAGGGTGAGGTGGCAGTGGAGGCAGAAGAGGAAGGAGAAGGACTCGGGGGACTATCTCTGAGGCTGGCATCACTGACCAGCTCTTGCTTCTCCCCAGCTGGCCTCAGACTAGTGCCCTAGGCAGGGTTCATTCTAGGCAATTCCTTCCCTCGACTGCTGCCATAGGGATGTCACCAAGTTCTTTAGAACCCCTGGTCCATACTTTTCCCCCTATACTCCCTACAAAGGTCTACTTCCCTGCAAAATACATCCAGAAGTAAAGTAACTTCTTTATTCTCCAAGCACAATCTGCTGTGCCCAGGGGGGAAACCCCTCTTCCACTCAGCTTGTTAGCTTGGCTCATTACATCCAAAGAGACCTGCCCCCAGAGACACCCCACACTACTTTCATGCCCATATATACATATCCCCACACCTACATGGATAATACAGACCTTAGATGCCCTCCTCAAGTTTGTAAGTATACACAAACATGCAGGCAGGGCAGTTGCATTTTTGCTGAGGACTTCACTTAATTCAACCCTAAATTACTCTTGAAAACAAACGTTGAATCGTGGTGGTGGTGGTGTGTGTGTGTGTGCACGTGTGTGTATGTTGGGAAGAGAACTGTGTTCTTAGAGGACCTAAGCGAGTAATCATTGCCACGTAGCTTTGTGTTGAAACATATTTTTTACATTTCTTTATTTTTGGGAGACAGAAAGAGACAAAGCATAGAGGGGGAGGGGCAGAGAGAGAGAGGGAGGCACAGAATCCGAAGCAGGCTCCAGGCTCCGAGCTGTCAGCACAGAGCCCGACGCGGGGCTCGAACCCACGGACCAGGAGATCATGACCTGAGCCGGAGTCGGATGGTCAACTGACTGAGCCACCCAGGTGCCCCTAAACATATTTTTTAAAATACAGTAAATAATTCTTAACTCTGGTGGTTTGCATTGCCTCAAAGTTTTCAAATAGAACATTTTACTGTTATAACATTTCAAGTTACAGTAATTCAAATTTACATAAAATCCAGCCATTCAGTATATATACATAAATACAAACTTACACATACTCACTCGTACACACACACAAAGGATCCTCTACAACTCTACATATACATGCAAATACCCATACATATATACACACACAGATACATAAGCATATACCTGCATACACACAACATTCATCCATCTGTATACTCATCCAGACGTGGAAATACACATATATAACTCACACAAACATACTTACATGTGCATTGCATATATATACGCACTTCACTTATTTGCACACATTGATGCAACACATACCTTATAACACAAAAAATACATATATCCCATCACCTTTTCTTCCTCTGTCTTCTACACACCAACTCCAGAAAATCATAGTAGAAAAAGAAAACCTATATTATCAGGTGCATGGAAAATGCCTTTGTGGGATCCAAGATGACCACCTTTTGGGTCTCAGAAGGGCAGCCTTTCTTGGGGAGGATGGTGGCCATACTTTCTTCCTCTTTCCCCTTAACTATCCTTGCAACCAGCCTGCATCCTCCCCATGCTGGGAGAGGCCAGGACCAAGCTCGCCCTGGCCTTCCCAGAGGTGGTCAACTGCATCACTAGAGTCAGAGAAAAGAGGTCTGGGTGGCCATCTCTATGCAGCCCACCCAGGCCCAAATCCTCCACCCAGAGCAGGGTGTCACGCTCACCCACACCCTGCAGTGGGGGAAACCAGTTTGCTTGGAACCTGTGCCCAGAGCCAGCAGGTAGAGGAACATTGGGCTCCTGGGGAGCTCCAGCCTCTCCCCTGTGCCATATCCCCTGCTATGAAGGTACCTGCAGTGAAGGGAGGATGGGGGCAGGCCCTGGGGGCTCTCAGGGTCCAGACCTGACTCAAACAGCCAAGGGTCTGTCTTGGGGTGTAGGCAGGTGAGCCTGACAGCATGGCCTCACCACAGAGACCAGGATGCCTGGCCTGGAGGGAGTGGCTTGACCTGACACCTTCCAGAACGCCTCACATCAGGCTCATCTCACCAACCTCCTCCAGAAGCCTCAAAGGACCCGTGTGGAGTAGGTGGAAGCAGGTCCTTCTAGCTCTGAGTGTGGGCTTTTGATGGTGGATCTTCTCTCTCGTTCCCCATTCATTCTCTTTCTTTTCCGACTAGTCCTCTTGCCATCCTGCTCCTTGTTTGCAATCTCCGTTTTCCTTGCAGTTTCACCTTCTCTTTTAACCACGCCCTGCTTCCCTCTCTTCCCCTCTCCCCATCTTGCTCTCTGACCTCTCTCTCTCTGTTTCTCTCTCCCTCTCTGTCATTCTGCCTCTCTCTCAGTCAGGCGTATCTCCCACAATCTTCCTCTTTGTGTTCCATCTCCAGCTTCTCTATACTGGCAAAGTCAGTGAAGATATATCTCCAGGACACTTCATTTTGCAAGTCTCTGCAACAGACTTGGACTCCGAAACCAACGCTCAGATCACATATTCTCTGCATGGTCCTGGAGCAGATGAATTTAAGCTGGATCCTCATACAGGTGGGTTTCCTGAGCTGCGGGATCCAGCCAAGAACTTACTTAGTGAATACCAGTGACAAGTGCCATGCTAGGCTCCTTGGAGAAGAAGCGAGAATTCACTTGTCCATCCATCCATTCACTCAGCAAACATATTGGTACTATGTGCCAAGTATTGCACTAGATGGCGGGACATAATCAATAGACGGACGGGCTCTGGGTCTTATGGGAAAAGCAGTCATCAGATCAGTGGTTTGAACGTGCTGAGTTAAGAAAAAACGCAAGATGCTAAGGGAAGGTTTGACAGGAGCAGGGAGAGAGCCCTGGGGGCAGAGTTAAGGGAGTCGGAGGGATGGACACTCAAGGAGAATTTATACAAGGACCTTGTTTTAGGAGAGAGCACATTCATCTGAGGTCCTGATGCAAGGCCAGAAACTAGTGCACAGAGGGGAGGAGATAGGCCAAGGGTAGGGGTGGGGGGGGGCACAAACTCCACCTTTAGAGCCATCAGAGGATTTAGGCAGGTGAGCTTCATGGTCAAGGACATGATCTCAAGACGTGTATGCTGCAGACCTCAAAATATTATTGCAGAAAATCCCAAGAGAGAAAGTCTATAGAAGTCTAGCCCAGGTCAGGCACGTAGTACAAGTTCAGTGGATGCAGTTGACACTGTCATTATTATTAGAGGACAAAGCCCAGAGCTGGAAACAGAGAGCCCTGCAGGGTAGACCACCAATGCCTGGGAGAGGATGGGCTGTGAGAGTCTGATGGAGAAGACAGGATGGGGTCTGCTTCCTTTGGAAAAACGGCCGCACAGTGGGATCCCCATCCAGCTGCGATGGGGGAAGGTGTGGGCATGGGCAGCACAGAAGGCCCAGGCCACAGACGGCCAGCTGCTGACACTTGGCTTGGAACCAAGAGCTCAAAGGATGGCTTGGAGATTCCTGAGCAGGGAGGTGGCAGGTGAGAGTGGTGTCCCAGGAAGCTGTCTGGATAAATAGGAGACAACCTTGTCCTTTCTCATTCCAGCATGGGCGTGCTGAGTCACCCCAGGCAGGTTACCTAATCTCTCTCTGGGGCTGTTTGTTCAGCTGCAGGATGATTGGTGGGGTCTTAAAAAAACGGGGTGGTTTTTTCTAAATATGGAAATAATACATGCTCATTGTACAAAAATCCAAACACCGTGGGCGTGTATTATGCAGAAACTGGAAAGTCTGTATAATAATCAGCCCCTCCCCAAAGAGAAGCACTCTAGAATACTATTTTGTGACTTGCTTTTTTTCACATAGCAACATCTTGGAGGTATTAACAAGGCATTACATAAAACTCTATCATAATTCCTTTTGGGTCGCACAGTATTTTACTGTATGGCTAATTCGTAATATATCTAACCAGTCCCTTTTTGAAAGACATACAGGATATTTTCAGTATGTTGCTATTATAAACAGTGCTACAGAGAATATCTTTATACATACATTTTTATCCTTGGGTTGATTATTCCATAGGATATATTCTTAGATGTGAAATCGTGGGCCAAAGGATACATTTTTTTTTAATGTTTATTTTATTTTTGAGAGACAGAAACAGCACGAGCCGGGAAAGGGGCAGAGAGAGGGGGAGACACAGAATCTGAAGCAGGCTCCAGGCTCTGAGCTGTCAGCACCGAGGGGGCTTGAACTCACCATCTGTCAGATCTGTGAGATCATGACCTGAGCCGAAGTCGGATGCTTTACTGGCTGAGCCACCCAGGCGCGCCAAAGGATAAACACATTTTATGTGTTGTTAGAAATTGTCTAGTCGCCCTTTAAAAATGTTGTGCCTCTTTGTAGCTCATTGGTGAGAATCTGAAATTGGTGATGTGTTTGGGACAATTAGGGAAGCAGGCAGGTGTGGGGCTGAGCTTCTCTCCTAACTGTATATACTCCCTTTTCTCTGACCCCTTTTTGTCACAGAGTGACAAAACTCTATGTCCCTGTGGTTGCCTTGTGTAGATACCTAGAAGGCATGTGCTGGAGGCATGTCCCCCTGAGAAAGCTCACTGGCTGTCGTTTCTCTGGCCAGGGGAGCTGACCACCCTTACAGCCCTAGACCGAGAGAAGAAGGACACGTACAGCCTTGTTGCCAAGGCGACGGATGGAGGCGGCCAGTCGTGCCAGGCAGATGTGACCCTCTACGTGGAGGATGTGAATGACAATGCCCCCAGTTTCTTCCCCAGCCACTGTGCTGTGGCTGTCTTCGACAACACCACGGTGAAGACCCCCGTGGCTGTGGTATTGGCCCGGGATCCCGACCAAGGTGAGGAGGAGAATGATTGGAGGCCCTTTGCTCATGGGGTCACCTGGGATGGGATGAGGGTTTGGCTCTCTGTGTGTTGCTCTGGGGCTTAGCAAGGACTGTGCCTCCTTGCTGAGTCTGCGAACACTTACAAGAGGAAAACGTCCACAACACCGCAGACCTAAGTGCTATGTGACAAAAGATTTGGGCAATCTTTTGAGGCCGGTACAGGGCATTTCGGCCTCATTGTTTGTCACTGGCACTTAGACCTGAGCCCTTTCAATGCTGCCATTTAACCTCAAGGACACTTTAAATACAAACATCTAATCTGAAATACACGAATCGGAATTATTCAACTCCAATGAATTTGCCACAAGAAAGGAATTTGGGGCATAAACTCTATTAAGCCTATTAAATCCTTTGATCAATTTTCTATATGATAAAGTGAAATCATTTTCAATATTTTACATCTTAACTTTAATGACATTATTTGCATTAGGGTTAATTCTTTTTTTTTTTTTAATTTACAAGGCAAGTTTGATTCATGCATGAGTATTTGTTCCATATTGTACCAATTATAACTTCTGCCATCATGAAGTAGTGTGTGTACGTGTGTATGTATATATGTATATATACACATACATACACACACACACGCATATATATATATATATATATATATATATATATATATATATGTATATACACAGTGCATATGCCCAATTTTCTTAAGTTTTAGACAGGCATTGAATGAGATGGAAGATTTTAAGGGGATCTAGGAGTTCAAGAGAAGGCAAATAGAGCAAAGTCATCTAATGGCTACCAGGCCCTACATAGTGCTCAATTACCTAGTACTTGGACTCTTCCTGGGACAGGAAGCTCCCTACTTCCTAGGCAACTACTCGCCTGCCTTTCAAGGTACCTCCCTACTTCCTAGCAGCTACCTACTGACCTTCCATGGTACCTCAGATAATTATCAAGTGCTACCTATTTTGAGTTGACACCTGTCATTCCTGGTCCTGCCCTCTGTAGCCACACAGATCTCCTAGACCCTCGCCCACGACAGCCTTTCTGAGGCCGGGAGGTGGTGATTACCTGCTCCAGCCCCAAGCTTTCCTCCCTGGGTGAAGGAGACCTAGTTCCTTCAATTACATGCTTCCGATCATGCCTTCTTTCTAGGACACATCCCGTGGCGTTACACCAGTTTACAATTAACCCTTCAAAACTGTTATTATTCTAACCCAAATATTCCACCCAGATATTCCAAATGTGGCCTGACCAGAAGCTCCCTCTCTCTAGAAAAATGCATATATGGGGGAGTTCCATGGCATGCACATTTAATTTATGTAAATCCAACTATTCTAATAGGCAGTTTCTGCCGTCATTCAACCGAAAGGGTGTGTGTCCCCATATGTGTGTGAGATGTGAGACCCTCAGGCTCAGGGATGCACTCCTCCCATTGGGTGAGGATCTTGTAGCTGAGCCTTCGCTCTTCTTCCTGCACGTCAGCCCCTACACAAGCCAACTGCTTCAGCTAGTACACAACCAAAGAAAGTAACAGAATCTGAGCCAAAGCTGGAGAAACATTGTGTGTTTTGATTTACTAAGAACTTTCCATACCCATGGAGATGTGTGTCTCCTTAGTGTTTTATTTTGGCATAATGATAGACACCTAGGAAGCTGCAAAAATAGTACTGGGAGGTCCCTGCACGGTTCCCCCAACTTCCCCCAGTGGTGGCATTTTAGCTGCAGCAGGAATTTGGGGCTGGGACATTACTGGTAACTGGACTTTACTCCTTATTCAGATTTTACCAGTTTCTATATGCACTCATTTGAATGTGTGCATGTGAGCACACGTTTTTGTGTGTATGGTTCTATTCCATATTATTCCACATATAGTTTCATGTAACCACCACCATAACCAAGATACGGAATTGTTCTATCACAACCGAGCAACTCAACATAGATGGTTTTGACCTTGTACAATTTTCACTTTATGAGCTGATGTTAGACTCTAACCCCACATAAACATTTTCAGATAATTTCATGGGTTTGCAGATGTCCTACCCTCCAGAACCTTTCTATGAGGACTTGAAGCCCCTGGTGAAGAATCCTCTACAGAGAGGTTCTCACTCTTTTTTTTTTTTTTAATTTTTTAAAATGTTTCTATTTATTTTTGAGAGAGAGACAGAGACAGAGACAGAGACAGAGACAGAGAGACAGAGCATGAGTGGGGGAGGGACAGAGAGAATGAGGGAGACACAGAATCGAAAGCAGGCCCCAGGCTCTGAGCTGTCAGCACACAGCCCCGATGCAGGGCTCGAATTCGTGAACCACGAGATCATGACCCGAGCTGAAGTCAGACGTCTGCTTAACCAACTGAGCCACCCAGGTGCCCCAATAGAGAGGTTCTCACTGTTAACACAGCCTGAGCATGTTAGCCCTTATGGGGACCCTCCTCCCCAGGCCCTCCTGTGGCTAGAAATTTCACTGCAAGCAGGGCCAGAAGGAACCATGCCCTTGGTCTTCCCAACAGGTGCCAACGCCCAAGTGGTTTACTCTCTGACGGACTCTGCCGAAGGCCATTTTTCCATTGAGGCCACCACGGGTGTGATTCGGCTAGAGAAGCCGCTACGGGTCAAGCCACAGGAAGCACTGGAGCTCACCGTCCGTGCCTCTGACCTGGGCTCCCCGATACCGCTGTCCACACTGGGCACAGTCACCGTGTCAGTGGTAGGCCTCGATGATTACCTGCCTGTGTTCCTGAGCACTGAGCACAGCGTGCAGGTGCCCGAGGACGCCCAGCTTGGCACGGAGGTGCTGCAGCTGGCTACCCTCACTCGCCCCGGCGCCGAGAAGACCGGCTACCGTGTGGTCAGTGGGAACGAGCAGGGGAGGTTCCGCCTGGATGCCCGCACAGGTGAGCCAGCACCTGAGGCAACCTCATCCTCTACATGCACTTACACACACAGGGTCTTGGGGAACACTGGCTTCACGTATGGGGGGTGCCCCCTGCAGACCCTCCTGGGGCAGAACTCCTTTGGCTCTGTGCATCTCTCCAGGTCCCATGTTCCTTCCTTTACCCTGGGGCCAGCCTATCTGGGGACCCCCTTTATTCCTCCGCATCCCCACCCAGGACCCTTGGTGACCCAGTCTTCTCTCACAGTTTGTAGCTTCATGCTCCCAGCTCCGGGCCACCTTCTGGAGGCTGAGGCCACTCTCTGTCCTCAGCTGCAGAGGCATGAAGCACTTGCTGGAATCTGGGGCATAAGCAGCCCAGGGCAGGGCCACCTGCTTCCCACCTCTAGCCCTCCCCAAATATCCCAGCACTACCCCCTCTCCCCTTATTCTTACGAAGAGAGAACTGGGGAACACTCTCTTCTTTCCTCCTGGCCACAGAAAAGTCTAAGTCAGACGCACAGAACCTCGTGGAGGGGCCTCAGAGGCTGCCCAGGTCAGATCCCTTTCCACAGCACCCCCGCAATGATACTCTCTACCTCCTAAAGCAGCTGTCTTGTCGTTGAGCAGTGTTTTTTAATGGCTGTACTATATAAAAAAAATAGAACAGCGTAATGAACCCCATGTTCCCATCACCTAGCTTCAGTAATTGTCAACATAGGCCAGTCTGATTTCATCTTTACCCTTCACCACCACCCCCATGCACACATATTGCATTTGGTTAGTTATTTTAATCTCTTACATTTTCCTCTCCTTTATTTGCCGTGTGGTCTAACTAATGAAACGTGGGTCAGTGTCAGGCAGAACTTTTCTATTTTGGATTGACTAGTAGCTGTATCTTTATGATGTCATACATCTCTCTAGCCCTCATATTCCTTATAAATCACATTTGAATGAAAGACCTTGATCAGGTTCAAGCTCAATTTTGTGGCAACAGTGCTTCAGAGATGAGGCTGTGCTGTACTTTGCACTATGGTGGGAGGCATATGATAACTGATGGGTTTTTTCTGAGGTTAAGACTGACAATGAGCTTGCATGTTGTGAACCTGACCCATCCATTATAGATGGATCCTTCTAATGGTTTTAGCAAACGTTGGTGATTATTCCCTAGATACATGATTTCATTAGGGGCAGAAAAGGGGCAGCCTTCTAATCTTATCATTCCTCATTCATTTACTAACTAGAAGTCTTTATAAAGAAGATTTTTCTACCATTAAATATTTGGTTATCCAGGAATAGCCGGATACATCCTTCTTCTTTTCCAACTGTCAGAGAAATAAATCTACATCCTAGCAGTTCGTTGAGCAACTTGGAGTATGATAAAAGTCTTTGAAAACTAAGTTCTGTCATTTATTAGCCGGGCGAACTTGGGCAGCTCATTGACCTCGAGGGCATCAGTTGCCTCACCTAGAACATGGGAACGACAAGTTCTTCCTGCTCTACAGAGTTATTACAGATCTACATGAGAGAGATTCAGTATTACAGATTTAAGTGAAATTTCAGTGCAGTATTACAAAAATAAATGAGGGAAACAGTGCTGTTGAGAATGACAGTAAGGGAAGTGAGAGGAGATGAAAGGGAAGAGGAAAGGAGGGTAATGGGGAAATAGAAAACAAAGATGGTGATGTAAGAGAGGAAGGAAGAGACGATGGAGGACAGGAAGGAGGAGATCTGTTTCTCCCAACCCTGTTGAGCTGCCTCTCGTGGGGTTCAGCTCAAGACCCCTCAGCCCTCTGCCTTTGTGGTCCCAAATGCTTCATTGCTCCCATTATCTCTTGTTTCTTCAGGGATCCTGTATGTCAACAGGAATTTGGACTTTGAGACAAGCCCCAAGTTCTTCCTCTCCGTAGAGTGCAGCCGGAAAGGCTCTTCCTCCCTCAGTGACATGACTACAATCGTGGTCAACATCACTGATGTCAACGAACACCGGCCCAGATTCCCCCAGGATCTGTACACCACAAGGGTCTTGGAGAACGCTGCCGTGGGTGATGTCGTGCTCACAGTAAGGATCTGCAACTTTGCCCTTTGGGAGGCATGGACTTGGGTGGGTTCTTATCTTCTCCTCCCCCAGATGTCTGTGAGCATGGGTTAGTTAATCAGTTTGTATACTATAGACTTGATTCTGACTTGCAGCCACTTGGCCAAACTGTTCCTCGTGACAGAGGGTCTCAGGGCCATGTTTGATAAGGTCTAGATCATGTATTGATAGAGCGGGGCATGGGAGAGGCCTTAGAGGGGGTCTCTGTCCAGAGGCACCAAGGTCTGGGAAGGACCTGGTCACAGTGTGTGATGTGGAGACTCAGTGTGGGGGGAGGGGCACCAAATAACACTTCTTTGCATTCAAACATGTAATTGCTCCCTACTATATAGAGTGAAAACAAACTGTATGTCCATATTCAAAGTTGACCATGACCTCTCCTTATTCTGCCTTCTGGTCTTATCTCCTTCTACTCTCTGACATGTATCCTATGCTCCAACCACCGAAGAAGATGTGCCTCTCCCCAAACAGCCTCTGCACTTTCATACATTCTGGGCTCACGTCTGGAATGCTGGCTCCACTCCCAGAAGCCCTTCTTACCCTTCTGGGACTCATGAATGCTTTCCTAATCTCCCCAGGTAGAATTTACCACTGTGTTCTCTGTGCTCTCATAAAGCTGATCACACTTTTCCTCAAATCAGAATGACCCATAACATTAGACATTAAACTGCCCGGTGGGCATATTCATTTTGGCATGCCCCTCACTTCCTAGTTCCGGACCTGGCATCCTGTCGGTATGAGTGAATGAGTACGTGAATGAACCATGGCATGCTGAAATCTATACTACGATATAAAATGAAGAGATTCCTTTGGTAGGGATGACTGTGGCCCATGGGACTGCCACTCCGACGGCAATCATTGGAGGGGACACTCATCTGTTCCCTTTACACTCCCAGGGGCCAATATTCCCTCACGTCCCTCTTGACCTCCATTCACAACTACCCTCCCACTGCTGCAGGTGTCAGCAACTGATGAAGACGGACCTGTAAATAGTGCCATCACGTACAGCCTGGTAGGAGGGAACCAGCTCGGGCACTTCACCATCCACCCCAAGAAGGGGGAGCTGCAGGTGGCCAAGGCCCTGGATTGGGAACAGGTGAGTCATGTGGGAGGGGCCCGACCCGAGCTCATCAGAGCAAAGGTATGGTCCCAGTGCAGGTCCAGAGAACTGTGGTCAGCACCCCATGCTGACTTCTCCAGACCTGCCCTCACTTGTTTTCTCTGTGTGGTCTCTGTGGCCCATGAGGCCAGAGGCAGGAGAGGGACTAAGTGGCCCTTAACCTCCTCTAGAGGAGCTCAGGCTAGCTTCTTACTATTGACAAGGAGCCATTAGATAATAAATCAGTAGTAAGAAATCAATAATAAATTCTTGTTTACTGAGCACCTGCTCTGTGCCAGGAACTTTGCTAAGTGCTTTACATACATTTGGTCCTTAAAATAATCCTAGGGCGTGGGTCCCAATAATCTCACAGATGTTTAGTCACCTTCTCCATGTCTCTCAGCTAGGAAATGGTTCAACTGGAGATCAAACCTATTTCTTCCTGACTCCAAAACCTGGACCCTAAAATAGGCAATGGAGGCAGGCATAGCGGAGCATCTCCATCTTATTTTGGGGAAAACATTAGTGATGAGTCATGGGGCAGAACTGAGGGGTCTTGTTGCTAACTCTCTACTGGCATCTTGCTATACAGACTTCTAGCTATTCCCTGAGGCTCCGAGCCACAGACAGCGGGCGGCCCCCACTGCATGGGGACACAGATATCGCTATCCAAGTGGTTGATGTCAATGATAACCCGCCGAGGTTCTTCCAGCTCAACTACAGCACCTCCGTCCAGGTACGCCTGAGCTTCCAAAGACATCTTGAAGCCTTCCTGCCTTCATCTCCCTCCTAGTGGAGGGTGCTCACCACTGTTATCAGTTCACCCAAACATGGGCTGTGACCTTGCCAACTGATATCCCTAATGGCTACACAGCCTGCAAAAGGGGACTATGAATTACAGCATTAACAAATAATCAGGCAATGTGCTAGGCACTTGCGCATCCATTACCTCATTTGGGACCTGCATAGCTGCATGAAACAGGTAGTACGGTAACCACTGCCCCCAGCCCCCTTATTCGTGGTTTTGCTCTCTGTGGTTTCTGCCAGGCTGACCCCTAGTCAGTCACGGTCCAGAAGCTGGTGATCCCCTTCTGACATATCATCAGAAGGTCAGTAGTAGCTTAATGTACATCACACAGGCTGTGTGCTTTTGTCGTTCATCTTACGTCACTTCATCATGTAGGCATCTTACTATCCTCACATGGTCACAAGAAGAAGGGTGAATACAGATACTTAGAGAGAGAGACCACACTCACATAACTTTTATTAGAGTATATTGTTATAATTTTCTATTTTATCATTAGTTATTGTTGTTAATCTCTTACTGTGCCTCATTTATAAATGAAACTTTATCATAGGTATGTACGTATAGAAAAAACCCCAGTATACACAAGGTGTGGTTACTATCCATGGTTTTTGGCATGCACTGGGGATGTTAGAACATATCACCAAGGATAAGGAGGCCTACTCTGTCCACTTTACAGGTTTTTAAAATGGAGGTGCACTGGGGCGCCTGGGTGGCGCAGTCGGTTAAGCATCCGACTTCAGCCAGGTCACAATCTCGCGGTCCGTGAGTTCGAGCCCCGTGTCAGGCTCTGGGCTGATGGCTCGGAGCCTGGAGCCTGTTTCCGATTCTGTGTCTCCCTCTCTCTCTGCCCCTCCCCCGTTCATGCTCTGTCTCTCTCTGTCCCAAAAATAAATAAAAAACATTGATAAAATGGAGGTGCAGAAATGTGCCATTGTTAGAATGTGGCAAATCTGG
Source organism: Felis catus (assembly GCF_018350175.1). Taxonomy (NCBI): domain Eukaryota; kingdom Metazoa; phylum Chordata; class Mammalia; order Carnivora; family Felidae; genus Felis; species Felis catus. The sequence continues at coordinate 195,281,066 of NC_058368.1, forward strand.
GATTTAAACGCAGAAGATTTTCCAGATCTCATGCTATTTTCATCATACTGATGGTTTACAAATGGGATTTGAAGAGGGCCTAGGGATTCACCGGGGAATTGTGACCATAAGAAGTGAGGGAGGTGAGGACGAAGATAAGACGGCAGAATCATGGGTCCTGCTATGTATCAGCCAGAGTCATTCACTTGTTTGTGTATTATGAGTATTAGGTAGGATGCTTTGACTGCCAATAACAGATTATCTGACTAAAACCTTGTTAAATAATAAAGATTTATTTCATGTAACAAAAGGTATGATGGTGGGAAGTTCTATTCCAGAATTGCTTATTTCACCAGAAAAACAGTATCACAGCTTTGAGCTAGCTTCTTTGAAATTCCCTCACCTTCTTTCTCATGGTTACAAAATGGCTGCTGCAGCTCCAGCATCACATCCTTGTCTAACCATCTTCAAAGGCAAACAGAAGGGGACTTCCCCCCACTCTGTTTTTAGCAAAGAAGAAAACTTCTTAAAACCTTCATCTGGTTGACTTCTCCAATGATCAGAATCAGATTACATGATCAACATTAAACCAAAAACTGGCACTTGAAATCAGATTTTATAACTGACTTAGACCAATCATAGTCCATCTCTTCTTAATAAGGACACAACTTTTCTGAGATATGGCCACCCCACACCTGAACAAAAGTCAGGTTTTGTAAGAAAGGAAGAAAGGAATGTCTATTGGATAGGCAACCATTAGTTTCTGTCCTCGGATTTCTGTTCATAGATAGTATTTTGTTGCAAAAAGACAGTGAACCACCACTGTGTTATAGATACTGAATTCCCATGTTATGGAGCAAAGACTGGAACAGTACCCAGGAAATCTATTTTTTAGTTGAATTCCTATGCGTTTTTAAAATGTTCTCATTGAGTGGCTGTTCCATTGGTCTTCTAAACAGGAAACCATTTATAAGCGTTCAGTTGACCCTACGAATCCCAAAATTTCCACGTGGATCCCAGGCGCTTACGAATTTATATACATGAATTGCCAGCTGTGTGAACTTGCACAAGTCACCTTCTGTAGGATAAGGGGACTCTAGGGACCCTTCTGGCCTCCAAGGGCTTTGTTTCTAAGACCCAGCACCGCCCTCAGGAAGCTCTTGGTCAAGATTGGCGGAGCCAACAACTAATTCAGAGGCTGGCAGAATGAATGAATGAATGAATGAATGAATGACAGCTCGAGGTCCAGGCATGGCCTGAGAGCAGCCAGGGTGCTGAGGACTCAGCCCGGAGGAGGGGACCCAGAAAGATGCAAAAGGAAGGACTGGAATTCATTTTGCTCTTTGATTTCCTGTCACTCTCTGTCTCAGGAGAACTCACCCATTGGCAGCAAAGTCCTGCAGTTGATCCTGAGTGACCCAGACTCCCCCGAGAACGGCCCCCCCTACTCATTCCGAATCACCAAGGGGAATGATGGCTCTGCCTTCCGAGTGACCCCTGATGGATGGCTGGTGACCACCATGGGCCTGAGAAAGAGAGTCCAGGAGTGGTATCAGCTTCAGATCAAGGTGAGAGCTGTGTTGGGCCACTGGTGGTGACCATGGGGACAGTAATGTGCTGGCAAAAGCACTGTCAGTGCTCCTATTATTAGGGGGAAGTGTACAGAGCTCTCACTAGGTGCTGGGCCCTGGGTTAAGTGCTCCACGGGTCTCATTGCATTAAATCCTCGCAATGGGCTTTAGGGCAGGTACGATTACCACCCCCGCTTTACAGATGTAGCAACTGAGGCACAGGGAGCTTGAGCGCCTGGCTTAAAGCGATACTGCTAATAAGCGGCAGAGGTGGGTTGCTCCAGACCAAACACTCTGACCCTAGAGCCTAAGCTCTTAATTCCTACACTGCCTCCAGGCAGAAGCATACCCTCACTCTGGCTCTAACTCCCTGAGCCAGAAGAGCTCTCTGAACCTCACAGAAATTGGTGCAGGGTCCAAACTGGAGAACATATATACGTGTGAAGGGGATTACGGTGATGTTGCAAAGGGCAGCCCGAGAACAGCCAAAGTAAAGTTGTCAAGATGGTGGCTAAACGTTTCTTCTTCATTTAATTCCCTCAAAATCCCTTTCTTAAATCTCAAGTCACAGTGGATCCTATTGTGCTGTGAACCTCTTCCCCGGGATCAGGATGATGGATCCATCCATTCATCCAGCCAGCCGGTCCGCCATTCACTGAGTCTTTGAACAACTATTGAGCACCCATCACGTGTCAGCCCCTATGCTTGCTGCTAGTAATGTGGCAGGGGGAAAGAAGGGGATGGTCCTCATGGGCTTTTGATTCCAATCACGGAGATAAACAATAAACAGATGAAGAAAGAAAGTGATGAGAGGCTCACAGGACACAGGGGAGACATAGTCAGAGGATGGCTGCCCTCACGAGGAGGGGACCTTTGAGCTGGGACCTGAGAAGTGAGCTGTGTGAAAACGGGCAGGAAAGTGTCACAGGCAGGAACAAGATGAGCCAATGTCTCAAGCCAAGAGTTCAAGCTCTGGAACAAGCGCTTGAAGTGGCCTCAGATGGAGCTAATGTGGTCGGCGTGGTGATCTATAATGGGAATAAGCTGAAGACATGGGGTGGCTGGGTCATGGAGGTCTCATAGCTTGGGTGACCATATACGTGAGGTCCAAACTGCGACGCTCTTGAGAGGGAGAGAGGCGCTAAAAACATTCATTGGCGATCGTTGAGCCACAACAGGATCAATTAGTGAAAATCAAGACTGACCCGGGCAAACCAGAAAGTACAGCCAATCCTAACTATAAGCCTTGGTATTACTTTTATTACTACCTCCAATCCCAGCTAGAGCCAAAGGTGCTGAAACCTTGAGCTGATAATGAAGACGCAGGGAGTGGATAGATTAGGGACAAGCTCTGCATGGAAATAAACAGGAGCTGGTGATAGATTGGAAATGGGGGGGGGGCAGCGGAGAGAAGAATAAGGGGTGACTCCCAGGTTCCTGGCTCCAGTGAAGACTGGGTGATGGGGCCACCTATGAGGCTGGAAAGATGGTGGGGTGGGGGAAGAACAGGTTTATGGGGTAAAGTGAGGATCCTGTTTTGCACCGGTCACCTTTCGGGTGCCCGTGAGACATCTAAGTGTCCAGCAGGTCGTTGGGAGTGAGAATCTGCAGCTCAGCACACAGGTGTGGGCTAATGTAGAGGGTTCTCAAAGCTCAGGGCGTGGACATGACTGCCGAGGGAGAGATGAAAGAGAACAGCTTCCCGAACTCTGTTTCTTGACCCAGACAATCGCTCGGTAACTATCGGCATCACCATCTCCTGCATTTGTCCTGTATTTCCACTTTCGTTCACTGGGAGGTACTAGAGGCCAGCAAAAAAACAGGCTGTGGACCCAGGCAGGAGTTCAGATTCTGCTTGGGACTTAACCTGCTGTGTGACCTTCGGCGAGTTACTTGACCTCTCTGAGCCTCAGTTATACCTGCTGTAAAACGGGAGATTTCGTGGCATCTATCTCGTAAGAAAGGCGAGGGTTTGGGTTAGTGTTGATATGCTATCTCATATATGCATCGGAAGCATTTAAAAGTGACTGGCTCACAGTTTTGGTCACAGTGATGCCAGCTGTATGTTATACTTAGCAGTAGTCTTAACTACTGTCATTGCTCTTGATGACCTCATCTGTGTTACGCACAAATCCCAGTACTAGGTGTCATTTCACAACCTTCTCCCCCCACTCAAAGCACGGGAATAAGATACGACTCTAGAGAAAGTCGTGGAGGCCCTGGGCTGACAGCTGTGAAAATGATAACGTCCCTGAGGAGAGGAAGGATACTTCGTTCTTGCTAATCTGGACACAAAGTTGCAGGGATGCTTGGCAAAACGTGAAAGGAAAAAGGCATTTTTTATTTACATTCTCTTCCTTGCTTAACTGAGGTCACGGCATGGCCTTGTTCAAACCTTCGTGGCTTTTCATGACTCTGACATAAAACCTGACCTTGTGCTCCTCGGCCCGTAAGTGACTGGGCGGCCTCCCTCGAGCCCTCCTCTGCCCTCGGCCCTGCCCACTCGCTCCAGCAGCCGGGGCCCCTTTCTGCTCGGTGGAGCTCATCATGCTCTTTCCACCCGAGGGCTTGACGCTTGCTGTTCCCTGTGTCACCTGCTCCTCTCACCTCTCCTCACCCCTCAGGACTCAGCTCCTCAGAGATGCCTCCCCTCCCACCTGATCTTCACTCTTCACACCTCTTTCAGTCTTCACATCTCTGCCCCGTGCTCCGGTGATTTCCTTCACGGTACTTCCTCCGAGTCTGACATTCCCTTGTGTATTTAGTGATGTATCTATTGTCTCTGGCCCGGGGAAAGGACTCAGCGAGGGACAAAGGCCCACTCCAACCCCAATCACATAGTAGAGGGGTGTCCAAGGAGAACCTCCTTAGGCTGACAGGGACCACGAAGGATGCACATAGGAATCACGAAGAGACGTGATGTGTCGCTTAAGGAAGGAGACAGGGGGCACCTGGGTGGCTCAGTCGGTTGAGCGTCCGACTTCGGCTCAGGTCATGATCTCGCGGTTCGTGAGTTTGAGCCCCGCATCGGGCTCTGTGCTGACAGCTCGGAGCCTGGAGCCTGCTTCTGATTCTGTCTCCCTCTTCCTCTGCCCTTCCCTGCTGGCGCTCTGTCTCTCAATAGTAAATAAACGTTAAAAATTTTTAAAAAGGGAAGGAGACAGAACGAGGGACGTTGGAGAGGAAGCAGGCTCGCGTTCGAGTGGCCAGAGAGATTTAGGAAGAGGCTCGGAGAGATGTCAGATGAGGAAAGGGAGCTCAGCTTTACCATGTGGTAGGGGATGGAACTCCCTCCACAAAACCTCCGGTGCGTTTGGAGTCCTTGTTTTCTTTCTCACCTCTGACAGCGCGTTGAGCCTGCCCCCTGAGCGGAGAGACCAGGCTGCCCAAGGAGGCCCGGCCTGGTCTGGGCCACCAACAGCTGCAGCCCATGGTGACGGCAGTGCCTGTTCTGTCCACAGGTGTCAGACAGCGGCATCCCTCCCCTCTCGTCCTCGACGTCCGTCAGAGTCCACATCACGGAGCAGAGCCACTACCCACCCTCGGCCCTGCCACTGGAGATCTTCATCACCGTCGGGGAGGAGGAGTTCCAGGGGGGCATGGTGGGCAAAATCCACGCCACAGACCGAGACCCTCAGGACACGCTGACCTACAGCCTGGCAGGAGAGGAGACCCTGGGCAGGCACTTCTCAGTGGGCGCAACTGATGGCAAGATTATCGCCACCCAGGGCCTGTCTCGCGGCCGCTATGCTTTCAACGTCACCGTCGATGACGGGACCTTCGCCACCACTGCCGGGGTCCACGTCCACGTGTGGCACGTGGGGCGGGAGGCTCTGCAGCAGGCCCTGTGGATGGGCTTCCACCAGCTCACCCCGGAGGAGCTGGTAAGTGACCACTGGAGGAACCTGCAGAGGTTCCTCAGCAACAAACTGGACATCAGACGAGCTAACATCCACCTGGCCAGCCTTCAGCCTGCAGACACCACGGCTGGGGTGGACGTGCTCTTGGTCTTTGAGGGGCATTCTGGAACCTTCTACAAGCTCCAGGAGCTGGCATCCATCATCACTCGCTCGGCCGAGGAGATGGAGCAGTCGGTGGGAATTCAGATGAGGTCAGCCATGCCCGTGGTGCCCTGCCAGGGCCCGCGCTGCCAGGGTCAAAGGTGCCAAGAGACGGTGCACCTGGACCCCAGAGTGGGACCCACCTACAGCACAGCCAGGCTCAGCATCCTGACCCCGCGGCACCGCCTGGAGAGGAGCTGCTCTTGCAATGGTGAGTGACGGGCTTCTCCAAGACACCCAGCACTGCGGGGCTCAGCCAGACTGGCTCTGGGGGTGGAGATCCCAGGGAGGCCCCGGGGGGTAGTGAGAGGGGGGGTTTAACAGGGCTAAAGGCCACAGTCCACAGGCCACCGCGAGACAGGTGGCAGCCTCCCCAAATCTAGTCATGGAACAGCACCCCCTTCCCGGCCACTTTTTGGAGTTTTGAAAATAACAGTCAGGAATCAAGAGGCAAGTAAGTGGCATGATGGCTAAGAGCAGACTCTGACATCAGACTGCCTGGGTTTGAATCCCAGCTCTGCCCCTTGCTCGCCAACTAACCTTAGGAAAATGATCTAGCCTCTCCGTGCCTTTGGGCGGTTAGAGGAATTAAATGAGTGTTAAATGTCAAGGGCTTGCTAAAAGAAAAGAAAAAAAATATAGAAACGAAAAAATAAAATAAAATAAAAATAACAAATAAGGGGCACCTGGGTGGCTTGGTCGGTTAAGGGCCCGACTTCGGCTCGGGTCATGATCTCATGGTCCATGAGTTCGAGCCTCGCATCGGGCTCTGTGCTGACAGCTCAGAGCCTGGAGCCTGTTTCAGATTCTGTGTGTCCCTCTCTCTCTGCCCCTCCCCTGTTCATGCTCTGTCTCTCTCTGTCTCAAAAATAAATAAATGTTAAAAACTAAAATAAAATAAAAATAACAAATAAGTATCAAGGGCTTGCTTAGAAAAGTGCCTGATAGGGGCGCCTGGGTGGCTCAGTTGGTTAAGCCTCCGACTTTGGCTCAGGTCGTGACCTCACGATTTGTGGGTTCGAGCCCCACGTCGGGCTCTGTGCTGACAGCCCAGAGCCTGGAGCCTGTTTCAGATTCTGTGTCTCCCTCTCTCTCTGCCCCTCCCCTGCTCATGCTCTGTCTGTCTGTCTCTCTCTCTCTCTCTCAAAAATAAACATTAAAAAAAAAGTGCCTGACATACAGACAGTGGTCAGTAAACACGAGTTACTGCTACTTCTTCTACTGTTATTACTACTACAGCGTGGTGCTTATAATCTCAAGATTTAGACTAGACAGCTCAGGTTCAAACCCCAGCTCCACCTCTTGCTAGCTGTGTGACCTTAGGTGGGTTGCCAAATCCTCTGAACTGTAGTTTCTCAACTATAAGGTAATGAAAATATTACCATCTGCCTTCTGGAGTAGGTTTGGGGAGTAAATTATTTAATGGATATAAAAGCACTTAGCCTTTGCCGGGCCCATCATAAGCACCCCGTCAGTGATGGTTGCCATTCACACGGTGGCGGTGGTTGCTAGAAGGACTCTGCTGTGCACCAGGCATTGTGTCTACGTTACCTGAACTGACTGTCACCAACACCCTGAGAAGCAGGGTCACCAGATCCAACTACAGTGGAAACTGAGGGATGGGGATTGTGTTGGTTTGCTCGACACTGCACGGCCTCCAACGAAGGGCTGGTTACTTAAATAGCCATGTGTCCTACTCTAAAGCTTGAGCTCTTTACCTCAACCCACAGGAAGTTAGTTTTCTGATTAGACTCATCTCCAGCACCCCTGGCGTCAAGAGTCAGTGCTCTGGACCCGCTTAGGGATGTTGGCAAAGGGAAAACGGCATCGCCTCCCCTTCACCATCGCCCCCTGCCTGGCCTGGCCTACCTTTATGGGTCTCCCCAGTTTGCATTAGGGAAATTCTTTCTCCAAAGATTTGTGGGCTTTTTCGAGGTCCCACTGTATTCAGGCTGGGTGAGCTACTCTGGGTGGGTGCGGGAGGGAAGGGTTTCCCTTCTGTGTCTTTTGCCCCAGGGTTGCCTGCAGGGAACGCTGTGCTGGCCGAAGGTCCTCATGCGGTCACCTGGCACCAGACAGCGGAGGTTCTAAAATTCATGCTTATTCAGAATCATCTGAGGAGTGTGTTTTTAAAGAGAACTGCTCCTGCGTATCACCTCCAGAGTCTGTTATTCAGAAAGTCTTGGGTGAGGCCTAGAATTGGCATTTTTTAAATAAAGTTTTTAGGGGCGCCTGGGTGGCTCAGTCGTTGAGCGGCCGACTTCGGCTCAGGTCACGATCTCGCGGTCCATGGGTTCGAGCCCCGCGTCGGGCTCTGTGCTGACCTGGAGCCTGTTTCAGATTCTGTGTCTCCCTCTTTCTCTGACCCTCCCCCGTTCATGCTCTGTCTCTCTCTGTCTCAAAAATAAATAAATGTTAAGCTGAGGGTTGATGGGGGATGGCAGGGAGGGGAGGGTGGGTGATGGGCATTGAGGAGGGCACCTTTTGGGATGAGCACTGGGTGTTGTATGGAAACCAATTGGACAATAAATTTCATATATTGAAAAATAAATAAATAAATAAATAAATAAATGTTAAAAATAAATAAATAAATAAATAAATAAATAAATAAATAAGTAAAGTTTTTATTTTAATTCCAGTACAGCTGACATACTGTATGTGTTACATTAGTTTCGGGTGTACAATAGAGTGATTCAGTAATTCTATACATTACTCAGTGCTCGTCATGATAAATGTATTCTTAATGTCATCCCCCTATTTCTCCCATCCCTCCCCCCACCTCCCCCCTGGTAAACTTCAGTTTGTTCTCTACAGTTTAAAGTCTGTTTCTTGGTTTGTCTGTCGGTCTCTCTCATCCTCTCTCTCTCTCTCTCTTTTTCCTTGGAATTGGCAGTTTTAAACAGCATCTCAGGTAGTTCTGAAGCAGGTGGTCCAAGGTCTACGCTTGGAGAAATATTAGAGAGGCTGGCTCACCAATCACCAGAATCAATTAGGGTTGTGTTGTTACTTCTTAAAACATTTTGGTGAAATGCGGCACACAGAAGGATCCATGGACCCCTTGTACAGCCCAACTAGTTTTCACAAACCAAACACATCCGTGTAACTAGCACCTGTATCAAGGATCACTTCTCGGGAACCTCCCTTGTCTCCCTTCCAGTCGCTACACCCATCGTGGGGAGGTTTTTTTAAATGCAGACTCTCGGAGCGCCTGGGTGGCTCAGTCCGTTAAACGTCCAACTGTTGGTTTTGGCTCAGGTCACGATCTTGCGGTTTTGTGAGATCGAGACCTGCTTCGCCCCTTTCTGCGCCGACAGCGCGGAGCCTGCTTGGAATTCTCTCTTTCCCTCTCTTTCTGCCCCTCTCCCCCCTCACTCTGCCTCTGTCTCAATCAAAATAAAAAAATACACTTTATAAATAAATAAACAAACGCAGATTCTCTTGTTCCTCCAGAACTACTGAGTCATACTCTCGGAGGGTAGAGCGTGGCATCCTGTATTTTAAAACTCTCTCCAGCCGGTCCTGATATTCAGCCAGGTCTGAGAATTCCTGATCTCCATCATCTTCAATATCCCATCGAGTAATGACCTACTACAACGGAACTGCCAGCATCAGAGAGTCTTAGACTTAGAGCACAACAGACTCTTAGGATCTTGAAATGCCATGTGCCTCAGGCTTTCTGGTTCTTCCTTCTCCTCTTGGCTTTTATTCTCTCTCTTCAACAATCTGGGAGATCTGGGGCCTATACAGCTGCTCCCCTTGCTGGACAACTGATAAGCTTATCCACACTGAGGTTTTAGGGATTCAACAACTGAACTCACTTCTGGGGAAGGGAGTAATCTGTATAATGTAGCATTTCCCAAGGCAGGCCCACACAACGCTATTTCCAAGGGCTTTGAATAGGTGGTCCACATAAGAGGGTCCCCTGGTCAAACAAGCAGGAGGAACCCAAGTTTAAGTGAAGACTCCTTACTCTGCAACTGTGTGTTACCAATTGCTACAGGGCGACGTGCGTGCAGGACTTTACAGAAGTTTGGGCCCTTTCCTTAATCGAAGGGTCCTCTCCACCTCTCACAGTGCTTCATATGGTTAAGAGCTTACTCAAATGGTTACCTTCCTAATGGTGAAGGAGACATCCTGAGGCAAATGACCTTTGTGGTATTCCTGAAATCACATATATATGCAGAATCGTCTCCAATTCTACCTCCTTCTTCCCCCAGTGATGTCAAAAATAACACAGAAACTAAGTAGGGTAGAAATTTTCATGTCCACACATTTCATTGGTTACATTTCCAGCTTGATTCTTGCTTTCTTACTGGTTTGGGCTCACAGTTCCTCCCTCAAGCTGGGACCCAAGGCAAGAGTTTCTGGGGCCAAAAGAAAGCGTGCAAGGTGATGGCCCGTGTCTAGCTGCATGGCCCTGGACAAGTAACCCCCCACCCCCAAGAAGCCTCATTCTTTCATCTATAAAATGTGAGCAATGTCACCCAAGGGTTGAATGAGACAAAAGTCATTGGAGGGGACTCCAAGGGGACCTCTTCATAAGGAGTTGACATCTCTGGTTGCTTCTCTAGGTACCGCCACAAGGTTCAGTGGTCAAAGCTTTGGACGGTACCGTCTTCCAGAGGCTCAGAACTGGCACATCCGGTTCCGTCTGAAAACACTCCAATCACAGGCTGTTCTCCTGTTCAGCAATGAGACAGTGTGTATCTCCCTGAAGGTAAGGCACTACTGCCTGAGGGATTTCACGTGGGTGTGCCAGGCTGTTGGGGGGCAGCAGGGGGAAGAGCCAAGAAGCCCAGTTTCTGGCAAAGAAAATCCTGCATGGTTTCCAGGGATGATAGTGTGACTACTGAGTTAAGATGCAAGGCCTTCCACTTGTGAAGGCCAAAGCCCCCAACCTGGAGATCTACATCCAAGGACAACCAGAGGTCAGACTGCTCTGTGGGAGGAGAGAGAGCCTCTGAAGATAGAGGGAGAAATGGATGAGGCCACCTGGCCAGGGTGGTTTTTTGTTTGTTTGTTTGTTTGTTTTTGTCACTTTTGCTGAGTAACAGACAAGTGTTTCCCAAGATGGGTGGGAGGCTGGCTACACCAAGGTGCTCAAGGCTACAAACCCAGCATTAAGTTACATGGACTCACATGGAAGAAAAGTGAATTTTTTCAGTCCCTCTGATTACATCTCATAGGACATCTCAGTTTGCCTGCCTCCAACACTCAAGCCAATCTCCCAGGTTGACAAAGAAAAAGACTTTGGCAGCTAGTTAGAAATTATTATGCCATAAACATTTAGTGACCATCTACCTAGTGACAGGCACTGCTCTAGATGCTTGGGTCTCATTGGTGAATAAGACAAAAATCTCTCTCAGAGTTTTCACCCTATAGGGGGAAGAAAGACAATAAATATAAATATAATGGCTCAAAAAATATAGTTTGTCCAAATGTGATAAGTGCATTGACTTAAAAAAAAAGGATAAGGGGGATCAGGAGGGTGGGGGGTTGCAGTTTTAAGTAAGGTGATCAGGGAAGGCTTCACTGAGTTGATAAGTGAACCATAATGTGAAGGGGGTGAGGGTAGACTTCTGGAGGAACAGCATTCTAGGGACAGGGAATAGCAATGCAAAAACCTTTTGGTAGAAGAATGCTTAGCATGTTTAAGGAACAGCCCAGAGATTAGTAATAGGAGTCGAAGTCAGATATATAATGGGATGAGGGAATACCTATAAAGTTCTCATAGGCCACTTAAGGGCTTCAGCTTTTATTCCAAGCAAAATGGAGGGCATAAGAAGGTTTGAACAGAGAATTGACATGATGTGACATATTCAAAAGGGTCGCCATGGCTCTGGTTGATAAGCAACTTTAGAGAAACAAGGATAAAAGCAGAGGGAACCAGCCAAGAGCCTATTGCAATAATTCAGGTGAGAGATGGTGGTGGTCTAGATCAGGGTAATGACAGTGCAATGGGAGGAAGGGTTCAGAATCGGGTAGATTTTTGAAGGTAAAGCCAACAGGATTTCCTGACGAATTGAATGAGGGCTGGGAGAGAAAGCAAGGAGTAAGTTTCAGCCTGAGTAACTAGAAGGAATGGAGTGGCTGCCAACAGACCCTGGGAAGGCTATGGGTAGAACAGGTTTGGGGAAGATTGATAGCTCAGATTTGGAGGTGTAAGTCTGAGATGCCTATTGAACTTCTAAGTGGAGCTGGATAAACAAGTATAGTGTCTGTGAGAAAGGTCTGGGGTAGAGATGAAGATCTGGGAGCATTCGGCATATACTTAGTATCGAAAGCCATGAAACTGAGTGAGATCACCAAGGAGTGTAGATTGGAAAAAAGATTAGACCAAGGATTCATCCTTGTGACACTTCAACATCGAGAGGCCTGGGGGAAGAGGAGGATCCAACAAAGGAGACTGAAAAGGTGCAGCCAGTGATGTGGGGGGGAAACCAAGAGTATCGTATCCAGGAAGCTGAATGAAGAACACGTACCATGAAGGAAGGAGGGACCAGCTGGTAATGTGCTGCTCTGAGAGGTTAAATGAGATGGGAAGTGATATTAATCATTGGATTTGACAACACAGAGGTCACTGAATACCCTGAAACCAGTGGTTTCTGTATCATGGTGGATGGTGGGTAGAATTTTGCTACAAAGAGGGAGCAAAGAAAGTGATATCTCATGGGAGAAGTGGGTTCAAGACATTTTTTTTTTAAGATTAGAGCAATAACAGCATTTTTGTGATGACTGGAATGGCACAGTAGAGAATGAACAATTTGTGATGTAGAAAAAAAGAAAGAGTTGATGGAAACTCACCCTTGAGGAGGTAAGGGGGTTGTGATCTAGTGCATGAATGGAGAGACTGGCCTCCACCAAGGTGGGGAGATGTGATGGTAAGAGTCCAATAAGTCCCAACCTGGTTGCTAAGAGCAAGGATGGGGAGGGGAGAATCAGAAGTCTCAGGAGGGAGAAGTTGTGAGAATAGTCATCTGGGAGAGTAAACCAACTATGGAAGATAGCACCATAATTAGGCACCATGAAGGGCTCATTTGAAACTCACAGTCATGAAATTAAAGAGAGGTCAATAAGCAAGCCTGAATGTTTTTCTCCCGCCATGTTTACCTCCACGATGCTCACATACAGTTGGGGGACGGCTGGACTTTACCAGATTTGTGGGTTTGCCAAGTGACTTCTACCAAGAAAGAGAGGACAGGAATTTGGCTATGGAATTTAAACTGGATAAGGAGACAAGTGAGGACCTTACAGAGGTCGAGAGACAATGGAAAGATGATGGGACCAGTAGATTTGTGGTCCTAACCAAGTGAAAGGAGTGATTTAAGGACAATGTTTTGAGTCTACATTCTGTAGTAATAGTAAGTTTCCTTTTTAAGTATATAATGGTATAGGTAGTATTCAAGCAGGGCAAAAATTGGGGAAGTGGGGTACAAACAAGCAGCTACTTTCTATAAAACACTGGATTGGATTTTCAAATTTCACCCAGAAAAAGCTCTACATAGCCGAGTAAGCAGAAGTTCTATCTCTTGGCCACAGTAGTCCTATTTCTTGGGCTGAGGTAAACTAAAATGATTTAACCTAGTGTTTTCTCAGATTTCTTGATTTCAGGACTTTTCACACTCTTAAAAATAATTGAAGATCCTAGGGAAGTTTTGTTTATGTGGGTTACAGCTATCACTATTTTCAGTATTAGAAATTAAAACTGAGAAATGTTAAAATCTTTATTTATTAATTCATTTAAAAAGAGGGGCGCCTGGGTGGCTTAGTCAGTTAAGCGTCTGACTCTCAGTTTCAGCTCAGGTCATGATCTCACTGTTCATGAGTTCAAGCCTCACATCAGGCTCTGTGCTAACACTGTGGAGCCTGCTTGGGATTCTCTGTCTCCCTCTCTCTCTGCCCCTCCCCTGCCCTCTCTCTGAAAAATAAATAAACTTAAAAAAAAATAAAAATAACAAGAAACTTATTACATGTTAACACAACTACCATATTTTTGTGAATAATAATTACATTTCCAAAATTAAGAAAAAAGAAGAGAGTGGCATTGTTTTACATTTTGCATATCTCTCTTACACATGTATGGCTCAACAGTAGGCAGCTGGATTTTTAGATGTACCTCTGTGTTCATCAGTTGTGGTAGCACATGTCTGGAAGTCCCCACCGTATATTCGTGAGAGAATGAGAGGAGAAAAGGCAAATAATGTCTTAGGATTATTATAAAAATGGTCTCCCTCTGTGGATCCTCTTGAAAGGTCTTAGAGACCTACTTTGATTACAGTGGAACTGTTGAAGAAGGCGGGGGGGGGGGGTGAGGGAGGTTTTTGGTGTCCCTGAAGGCCAATGTTGAGGAATGTACTACAAAGGCCTGCAAAGAAGAATCCAAAAGACACGGTCTCAGTCAGCAAGGTATCTCTGGGCCTCAGTTTCCTCATCTGTGAAAGGAGATGCCATCCCTACCCAGATCATCCATGGAGTGTGGTAAGGGCCAAATGAGACCATAGACAGAAAAGTACTTTGAGGGCTTTTATACTCCACAAAGACAATGTCTAAAACAGCCTTAAAAGTCACCAAACGCTACCTCCCTGACCCATGAAGACACAAACGACATTCTTTGCCCGGGCAGCTTGTTAGCAGCGCTCTTCCAAGGACTTCTTGGCTTTGCTGATGGCATATGGGCTTTCTTTGCAGCTGGTCGATGGAGTGCTCCAGCTGGAATACCGTTGCCCAGGTGGTTTCTATGGAAATCTTTCCTCCTGGCTCCATGTGAATGACCAAGAGTGGCACTCCGTTGTGGTGGAGGAGACAGACACTTCCCTTCGCCTCTTGGTTGACAGATCCAGCGACACCTCCCTCATGCTCCCAAAGAACTGCCGGGGTCTCAGGCCTGAAGGGGACCTCTTTCTGGGTGGCCTTGTTCTCTTGAGTTCTTCCCCAAATGTGTCCCAGGGCTTCAAAGGCTGCCTGGATGCAGTTGTGGTCAATGGAGAGGCACTGGAGCTGCTGGTCCATGGCAAGAAGGCATCAGGCTTGCTGGAAAGGCAGGCCCTCACCCAGTGCTGCGTGCACAGTGATGACTGCAGCCAAAACCCATGTCTCAATGGCGGAAGGTGCTCACAGACCCGTGGGGCAGGTAAGGGCTGGAAATGACTCCAAGGCTTATCCCAGGAGGCTCTTCAGAAGACCCTAGCCTGTTGACCTAGCAATCATATATCACTGAAGAGTTTACAAAGTATGTTCCTTCAGCACAGCGCCATGAGGGAGAGAGGGCGTTGGAACAAAGTCACCAATGGCTCAACTTTACAGCACAGGAAACTGCTGGGTTGTGTAAGGGATACCCAGATTGGTGAAAGGCACATGGCTGTCAGGGGAGAGAGGCATGTTTGGGGTGTAGATCCCAGTGGAGCACTCCTGCCCTCTGATTCCAAATGTCTCTCTCCTCCCCTTCCTATCTCTTGAGTAACGGGTTGGGATCTGCTAGGTTTACACCACGGGGAGGCAGGAGTCTTTGTTCTTCCTCAACAAGGACTGACTTGTTTGGATGAGACAGGCACGAACAGGGACCTCTGGTGCCACAGGTTGAGTTCATCATACACCGTAGGGTTAACATTGGTCGGTGCCAAGTTTCTCTTTTTTATTGCCTTTTAATCTATACTCAGCTGCCTTTCCGCTTCCCCAAGCCCATAGGCAAGGATTTAAAGTTTTTAAATGAGTTCTTGCAAACTGTACATTATTGGTTTTGCACATGCTTAAATTTCTGATTATGTAAGTGATACGTAACCTTTTACACTGGTCCATCCACGCTGCCACAGTTCGTATCCATTGCCACAGTACCCCAGCGTGCCCACGCGCCCTCATTCTCTCCCTCTCCACTCAGCTAGCGGCGAGCACCCTGGTGCCTTCAACATCCCATCTCCATCAACAATGCTGCATGAATATCCTCACACGTATCTTCTTGGGAACCTGCAGGAGAACTTCCTCCAACACGCACACACACATCACGCCCAGGGATGGGATTCGCATGCCCAGAGAATGCAGATCATCATTTTGACTCAATAGGGCCAAATCGCTCTTCAGCGTGGCCACACAGCCTGCACTTTCGCCAGCAGGGCATGAGGCTCCTATATCTCTGTCAACACTCGGCATCCTCCCGTTTTCTCATGTTTGCCCGGGTGATAGGACTGTCGTTTCCACCTGCGAAATATCGAAGGAGGCCAGCCCTCCTGTCTGGCCGCACTACCAGGCAGCTGTTATCTTTCGCCCTTGTGCGAGCTGCCTCCCTGCTCTCTCATTTCTCTGCCCCCACCTGCGTTTTCCAGCAGGGCTCCAGAGGGATCTTTATACAAAGCAGGTCTGAGTGCATCCATTTCCTGCTTGGAACCTTGCAGTGGCTTCCCCTTGCTGTTAAGATGGAGTCCTAACTCCTAATTCCTGCATCAGGCTCTTGGCGGTGCTCTGGCCCCTCCCACCTCCCTGGCCCTGCAGCTCCCACTGTCCCTTGGCTCCCTAAGCTCTGTTGTCCAATGGTGATGACTATTCTACACAACTGGTTCAATAGGTTGGAGTCCCAAATTTGCCATTTACCTCCTGTGTGAGCGCGAACAAGCGTCATATGTTCTCTGTGCCTCATTTCCTCACCCGCCATCAACCTGTACCTGTTGAGGATGACATAACCAGCTTCAGAGTTGTTATGAGGCTCAAATGGGCTAACACTTGAAGATTCTTAGAACGGTGACCAGCACTGAATAAGCGTTGTCTGGGACGATGAGAAGGATATCCACCCCTATTCTTCAGATGCCGGTCCTCCGAAGACTATAAGTTGTGTGAGGGCAGGGAATCACGTCTTCTCACCCAGCAGGGCAGCACACGGTGCTCGTCACAGAAGGAGGCATTCAATAACTAAACGTGAACACGTGGGTCTGCAAACATGCCGAGGCCTCCCCTCTGTCCCGGAGGGCCTCTCAGCCTGCAGCTGCCTGACTGTCCCCCCTCTCCTCCCTCCCTCCCAGGGTATGTCTGCAGGTGTCCCCCACAGTTCTCTGGGAGGCACTGTGAACAAAGAAGGGAAAACTGCACTGTGACACCGTGCCTGGAAGGTGGCACTTGCATCCCCTCCCCTGAAGGAGCCTCCTGTAACTGCCCTCACCCTTACATGGGAGACAGGTAAGCATAGGGGAGGCCACCTGCCATTGGCTCCTCACCCTGGGTTTGGCCCCCTGAGGGAATGAATGACGTCTGACCTCCGGAGAAGCCAATGGGAGACCAGGAGTGGAGTGTTCCAGCGACCTGGCTTCTTGGTCTTTTCCATGGGTGAGGCTTCTCCCTCCAACCACCTGCATCAGAGCACTCAGAGGAGAGTTCTTATTAAGATTTCTCAAGCCTTATTCTGAACCCACTGCATCAGACTCACTAGGCGGGGGTTCACGAATCTGCACTTCTAATCAGCTCCTCAGGCTTTTCTAATCTTTGCCGAAGTCTGAACATGGCTAAAGTTCTTACTCTCTTGCTCTGGACCGCGACTTCTCAGAAAGTGGCCCGGGGACAATGACTCCTCTAGACAAATGACTCCACATTGTCCACTAGGACAATGACGCACTGTTGTGGGTCTCGAACCCCACTGTAAGCAACCTGTGCCTTGTATTATGTTGGCCTGGGGGAGTCCAAGAATCCTCAGATCCCTAGAATCCTAGAGGTAAAGAGGCCTGGCAATTATCTAGGTTTATGGCTCCCCAGCTTGGGAGCCTTTAAAAAATCATCAGGGATACTTGTGGAAAATACAGATTTCTGGGCCTACTATATCAGAATATCCAAGGAGTGAGGCCTGGGATTCTAATTAGAACAAGCTTCCAAGGGATCCCCTTGCTGTCAGTGTGTGCCTAAGATAGCCACTGATGTAGTTCACCCACTCACTTTACAGATGGGAAACTGAGGCCCAGAGAAGGAAAGGGCCGGTCCAAATCCCTCCACGTGTTTATGACCCAAGTCCTTTCTCTCAGCACCTGGCATTTCTGGCCTCACAGCACACCTCTCTGCAGTACATGTGCCACAGGGTACTTCCTGCCTGAAAGTGGGGTCTGCATTTTACAAGAGGAACTGGGGAGGACAATGTCTAACCCCAAAGGACAAACTGTTGGTGGTGAAGTTTTAGACACTGGGACTCAAGCAGGTTGGAGGAAGCCTTTCCCAATATCCCTCAAAAGTGGACAAAACTGGCCACAGAAGCCTCCCTCCTATGAGCCTTGCTCCATGAAATGCCAAGCTGACGGTGATCAGAGACGTCATACAATTCCAAGTACTCTCTCTGAACAAGTTGTCCAATGTAAGGTCTGTGCAGGGTCACGTTGGGTTTCTGTGACCTCCTGAAGAACAGTGAGTAACACTGGCACCCTGTTGCCATGGCTGGGTGACTGCTGACTTGTAGCTGGGACTCTGACATTATTGCTGAGGACAGCTGGGTATGTTGGTTGCCTCGACCACAGTATACGATTGGAAGTCTCACCTTAATGATGGAGAGTATATCCAAAACCTAGGTCTCATGAGTGGGAAATAATGGATGGGCCTAGAGCCTAGATTCCAAATCTAGGTCATGAATGAACATGTAACTGACTCCCACACCCTACTGGTGGAGGGTGGAAAGTTCTAAACTTGATACGTGTGATCATTACCAACCTTTGTCTTTTTTTTTTTTTTTTTTTTTTTTGGTTGAAAATCGGAGAAGGTGGGCTTGAGTGTAGGAGTCCATAGATCTTTGTGAGAGGGGACACGGAAAGGGAAGTGTAGTGACTCAACCCCCCGACTACTTCTCTGTCTCTGCAGGTGTGAAATGGAAGCAAGGGGCTGCTCCGAAGGTCACTGCCTAGTCACCCCTGAGATCACAAGGGGGGACTGGGGACAGCAGGAGATTCTAATCATCATAGCGGCCCTACTGTTTATCGTTTTAAGCACAGTTGGGCTCCTCTTCTACTGCCGCCGTTGCAAGTCCCACAAGCCCGTGGCCATGGAGGACCCAGACCTCCTGGCCAGGAGTGTTGGTGTAGACACCCAAACTATGCCTGCCATCGAGCTCAACCCCCTGAGCGCCAGCTCCTGCAACAACCTGAACCAACTGGAGCCCAGCAAGACCTCAGGTCCAAATGAACTTGTCACTTTTGGACCCAGCTCTAAGCAACGGCCAGTGGTCTGCAGTGTGCCTCCCAGACTCCCACCAGCTGCAGTCCCTTCCCACTCTGACAATGAGTCCATCATAAAGAGGACATGGTCAGGCGAGGAGATGGGTCAGTATAGCCAGAGGCCCTCGGCCTCTGATATTGATGGAATACGGTTGTAGACTTGAACACTCCATTACGTGACGCCACCATCCAGTCTATCCCTTTGGGATGGGATATGAAGGGATGTGTTCAAGGTCACAGTGCACTAGTGGGCTGGACCAGATGCCAGGTCTCTGGCCTCAGACTCTGTGGCTCATTCCATTGCACCATGATCCCCTCATCCACATTTCAACTCATTCCAGAGGACTGATATCTATGGCAGAAGCCTGTAGACCCTGGATAGGGGTGAATGGGATCCTGGGGGTGAAGGGGGGGCGGGGCTTCTGTACCTTTAGGCTTTTCTTGAAAAAGGAAAGAGCAGTAGTCCCAGCTTCTGGCCATCCAGTCTGGAGGTACAGCAGCCTTGGGCCAGACCTGGCTGACTTACAGGAGGGACCTCTCACTTTTGGCTCACTAGGAGGTGAATTTGTAAAGTGCTGTATATTTTCTGGTTTATTCACCAATAGTTGAAACAGGTATTTTCATAAACTTTTTGCTGATAGGGTAATTTGGGGCTCATAAAAACACAGTAACTTGTTCTAACTCACCCAACTATTTAGTAGCAAGGACAGAGCAAAGACCAAGGATGCCTGGTCTCCAATCTTCCAAGCCATATCTTATTTAATCATGCTCTGTGATAGATGCCATCACACCCCCCAAACCGTGTGTCTGTTTCCTTCAGTCAAGGAGATGTAAGTTACCGGTAGGAGCTGGGATGGAGTCGCTGGCCCCAGCAGCGGGGTGTGGGCTGTGTGGAGTTGTCCATATTCTTCCCTCATTCACTGACTCTGGGATCATCGGCACATATTTGCAAGAGGAGCTGGCTTTGGGTTAAACCTCTGGCCGTGAAGTTGGCCGTATTGAATTCTAGATATCAACCTAAGCTGCCAGAGACAACACGATGTAGAAAGCCACATTACCCGCCCCGCGCCCCCCCACTCTTTTGCCCATTTCTACCACATGCCGAATCATGTATAGTACCTATAAGGCCTGCGGAAACCTTTACCAGGGAAACTCAGAGCTCACCCTAACTTTCCATTTTCTTTCAGTGTGCCCAGCTGGAGCTACGGTCTGGCCCCCTACTTACTCCAGGAAGGAACGCTGGGAATACCCCCACTCTGAAGTGACCCCTGGCCCTCTGCCACCATCGCCTCACCGCCACCAGACCCCACCCGTGATGCCAGACCCCACTGGCCTCTATGGGGGCTTCCCCTTCCCACTGGAGCTGGAAAACAAGCGGGCACCTCTCCCACCCCGTTACAGCAACCAGAACCTGGAAGATCTGATGCCCCCACGGCCCCCCAGTCCCCGGGAACACCTGCTGGCCCCCTGTCTCAATGAGTACACGGCCATCAGCTACTACCACTCACAGTTCCGGCAGGGAGGGGGAGGGCCCTGCCTGGCAGAGGGGGGCTACAAAGGGGTAAGTATGCGCCTCAGCCGGGCTGGGCCCTCGTATGCCGACTGTGAGGTTGGGGGCGGGCATCCCACCGGGCGGGGCCAGCCCCAGGCTCCCCCCCACTACGAGGGCTCTGACATGGTGGAGAGTGATTATGGGAGCTGTGAGGAGGTCATGTTCTAGCTGTCCTCAGAGGGAGGCAGGTGGGAGGCCAAGGACTTGGCATCTTCCTTCCGTCTTGTACGAGTGAGATGAGCGTGGCTGGAAAAGGGGAGGGAAGCCCCCAGTCCAGGCCGCCATGCCTTGAAACGTGCTCTCCCAGACCCCCGGCTAGCCCCTGAGGATGGAGGGAAGCTGAGGGAAGAGCTCCAGAAAGAGCACCAGGGCCCCCCCGCAGCAAGGGGCTGCGCAGAGCAGTTGACCCTGGAGAAACAGGACACACTGATTCCTGGGATGGACAAGAGGCAGTCTGTCTGGCTGCCTGCCACCTCTCAGTCCCCAGGGAGGCAGGGCCTGAACTACTGAGTCCGCTCTGCCAGGGTGCACCCTTACACCTACTCACAGCCCCATTCTGGAGGCAGAGGCAGGTCCGCGCCTGACAGGCCACAGAGACGGCGCCCAGGGTCATCTGACCCTGGAGGGCCACAACGCGTCCTCTAGGGCCTGAGAGGTAAGCAGTACGCAAGCAGGGACCAAGCCGGCCGTGCACCCTGCCTCATTCGTACATTACTCCAGCATCTGCTCCGTGTCAGGTACTGTGCTAGGCCTGGGGCACGATGTGAATGAGGGCGACAAGGGTTCCCGAGGAGCGTCGCTTGGCTCAGTCTCCTGGGGTCCCACTCGGATCCAGATTCCAAGGAACTTGCTCTGCCTCTGTCAAGTCCCATGACCTTCCTCCAGCCAGGGCAGGTCAGGATTCGTGCAGCCCTGCGCCTTCTTTGTTAAGGAATTCAGACCTCATGGAACTCTGGGTTCTTCACCCCAAGTTTCTCAAGCACTTTGGGCCAAAGGCAAGAAGGACATAATTCTTCGTTTTTAAAATTCTTAGGCACTTTTCAACCTTGCTGTCTGGATGAGTTGCCAAAGGGATTTTCCTTCCCTAGACACAAGGAACTCAGAACTCCCACTCAGGGCATCAGGGCAGGGGGGAGGCACGGAGCCGGATGCTCTGCCTTTCCCTGCCTCTCCCTGCCATCTCAGATGCCTGCCAATTGAAGTGTTACCTGCAGTGACTCAACCCTATGCATGGAGGGTCAGTGTGGGCACGTGTAGAGTGTATGTAGCCAGGAGCGGCAGTGACCGGGGTGGCCATGCCACTCTCTCCCCTGCCAATCCCTTTCTCCGGTCCACTGCCTTTTCATGCGTGTTGTTTCTGGAGACAAAAGTCAAAAGGAAGAGCAATAGAGACTCTCACCCACCGGGTTGCTGCTGATAGTGAGAGGGAACTGTGTGGGTAAGGATGTATTTGCGTGACTGGTTCATAGCTGTGCGTGATGGTGTGTGTGACGGGATGACTGGTTTACATTGGTCATTTGTTGTTTTTTAACAATAAAGTATCTTTTTTACTGTTATTTTTCTGTGTCACTTATCCTGTTTGGGCCTGGGTCAGGGGAAGGGCCAAGGGTCTACCGGCCCTTCTGAGCTGAGGTTCATGGAATTTGGGGGCTAGGAGGGACCCCAGAGGTCATCGAGCACCGTGATTCCCAAACCTAGCGAAATGGCTAAAATGTAGATTTGTGAGCCCCCAACCCAGACAAACAAAATCAAAACCTCTGGCGGCGGGGCCCCGAACACTTGGGAAAAATTCCTCCAATTCCAACACAACTGCCTGCAGTGAGGGAACAAGTCCGCCAGTCAGCAGGTCAGGGAAAGGCCCAGGACGAGACTGGAGGGCTGCTGACCCCCGGCCAACACTCTCTGCACCTCACAGCACTGGTCGGCGAGAGGAGACTTTCTAGCACAGGCCTGGGGGAGCCAGCCCTCCCGGTGCCCAGAGCCAGTCTATGGCTGGGCTGCTTCTCCACGGCCTGCCCGGAGGCCCAGCTGGTCCCGGGCTACTGTGGTCCACGTAGGCCCTGCAGTGACACTGAGACTGGAAAGCCCAGTCCCTGCCACCGCGGTCCCAGTGGGGTGGGTAGAGAAGACACATCGTGGGAGGCACCCCCGCACATTGTGGCTCTGAGGCCAGATAGGCTGGGCTCCAAACCCCTCTGCCACAGAGCAATGTGGCCTCGGGCAGGTATGAATTGGCGTTCCGATTTTTAGAAGCATAAACAATATGGTAACCTATGCTAGGAAGTAATAATAGTATATAGATCGGATTAATTTATCAGAGCTGTGCAGGAAATCACAAACAGGCTAGTCCGGTGTTGCCCAGACTTCTGTTGTTTTGCTGACCTCTTTTATGATTTTTTGCCCTAATAGAATACCACCTGTGCCATTGTTTACTTAATTTTCTTTCAGTGCGTCCTGATTTGAAAAAAACATTTGTATTCACCCCAAAATGATATATGCATAAACTAAAGGATTTGAAAGTCGGTATTTGTTTTCTAGAATACACGAAAACACATAAACATTCAGATTTTTTAAATGGTTGTCCAGGGTCCACTTTGGGAAGCGCAGATCCACTGTATCTTCATTCCTGATGTGCCTTATCCCCAGGCCCACAGAGGAGAAGGGTTTGTCTGAGGTCCCGCAGGTAGAACTTCACAGGCATGAGGCCCACAGTCAAGTCTGCACCCAGCCTGGGAATCTCCCTACAACACAACTTGCTCTCCCCCTGGATAGGGGAGCCTCTCTCCAGCCAGCCCCCCTTTCCAGAACAGGCCCCTCTTTCCCAGTCTTCCTAAGCCTGCACCTTCATGTACCAACCAGCAGAGGGCTCTCTGAGATCAAGATCAGCCCACTGAGCTGTGGAAGACCCGAAGGTTTTTAGGGCAATTTTCCCATCCCAAGTCATTGGGGCTCTGGTTCCAACTATCCGAGTCTTACACAGCACAACAGTGGCAGAGAAAGGCAGACAGGCAGGTTTCCTGACTACCAGGCTGGCATTTTTACAGTTCACCATAATCATCTTCATTCCCACCTCTTACTGGCACTTGCTATAGGACAGGTGTTATGAAAGCACTTGGCATATCTTGTCCCATTGAATCCTCACAAAAACCTCATGAGGTAAGTACTGTCACCTCCAGTCACAGATGGAAGAACGGAGACACACATAAATTAAGTGGCTTGTAACTTACATTAGTGACTTAAAGTAAGGTCACCCAGTTCACAAGTGACAGGGCCGGGATTCAATATGGGGCTGCCTGAATCCCGATCTTGGCTTTACATTTGGGTTCATGAAACAAACTGCAGGGGGACATCAGGGGATTGAGGGACAGCAGCAAGGAGGACTGAGAGGCTTCAGTCTAATGAGTTTAAGGCCTAGAGTGTCACATTATTCTAAGTGGTATTAACAGGTGAGTGTCCAGATCCTGGGAGGTGGGGTCTGCTCAACCCTGGGGTTCAACCCCAAGCCACTCCTGTGATTCTGCGTCCAGTTCTGAGGCCGGATCTTAAGAGTGCCACAGCAACCTTGAGTGGGGGCTAGAGGGCAGCCAGGAGGGGTGGGAGTGAGGACTCACAATCATGTCCACGGTAGAAGGGCAGCTGGAATTCACCAGACAACAGCAAAGGAGTTGTGAGCCTGCTCATTCAGAGGGCCGTGATGGGAGGCCGGGCTTGCACAACTGTACCATCACATGGGGTTGATGAAGGCCAATGTATCTTCCAGAAACTGGAGCACTGCCTGGGGGGGAAGGGGCGGGGACACATGACATCCTGTGGGGAGGACTTATCTGGGGTGGAAGAAGGGTAGAGCCAAAGGCCTTGGGAGGAAAACCATTCTGATTTGGAAGGACGATTACAGATATTTGAAAAGATAGAAGGGGGAGAAAACACGATATAAAGGTTTGAGATACGGAGTGCTTTGCCCAAGGCCCACGGCTAGTTCAGTGTGGAACATCAGGCCCATCTTCCTGGTACCCCACGGTGAAGTGGTGAATGCCGGCCTGTGGGGGCACCTGGCCCCAAGTGCTGGACAGCCACCCACGCTGCAGTGTCTAAGGACAGACTTGCAAAGACCTCAGGCAGCCTCTGCAGCTCTGTCTTGAGGAGAGGCGCCAGAGGTCTCACTGAGTAAAAAGCAGGGACTTTCTCAAGGACCTCGCTGGGAAAAGACAGACATTTAGAATTTTCTCAAGATTCCTCAACAAATCTCCAGGGTCGGACCAAGGAAAGGGCTTGCTTAGATTGATGCAAAACTAAAAGTAAATACAGTGACATCAGCTCTTTGGAGGCCAGGCACTATTCCCTACTCAAGGAAACCACACAAACCAATTAGTCACCAGCTAATTCCAGATACATAATTAGCCCCGCACAGACAAGCACGGGGAGATCTAGCCTGATCTGATCCTTGCTCAGGAAGCTCCTGATCTAGGGAGTCGCCAAGCAGTCACAACTGTCCGGCATAAGTAGACATGAAGCTACCCAGACAAGGGATGTTACCGCTCTGCTGAGGAGGGAACCATAAATTCTGACTGACGCGGCCAGGGAAACTTCTAAAGAGGAGCAGCCATCCGAACTGGGCCTTAAAATTGAGCTTCAGATTTAGCACAGAGAGAAGGGCCAGCCAGGCCTAGAGGTTTTAAGTATTTGGGCAATGGCGGGTAGTCCTGGTGGGTTGAAGTCGGAATGTGGGAGACTAGGGCCTGGAAACGTCCTGTGTCCACTGAGGGGTGTTGAGAGACAGAGTGAGTGGCAGGGAAGATCTCACGGGAAGTATAAGGTTTGGAGCCACACAGACCCGGCTCCACAACTTAGAAAGTGTGATCTTGGTTAAGTCGTTTAACCTCTCATGCCTCAGTCTCAAAAATGGGGACATTACCAGCACCTCCCTTCACTGGATGGGAGTACTAGAAGTGATGATAATGATGCTTAGCATAGTTAGCATAGTAAAGGTTCAAAAGACGTTAGCTATTTTATCACTAATATTAAAAAGTCAGATCTTTTCGTAGTATCCAATAACCACACACTTACCTTTGTTCCATGGCCAGATAAAAAAAATCCATTCCCCCAGCTAGGGGTAAGACGGGGCTAAATGTATTAAGGTAGTAGTTCTCAATAGGAGAGGGGGATGATTTGAACCCCCCAGTCCCCACGCCCGCCCCATCCCCCCCCCCACCCCCCCCACCCCCCCCCACCCCCCCGCCCAAGAGTACCCCTGGCAATGTCCGGAGACACTTTGGATCACCACAACTGGCATTTAGTGGCTAGAGACCAGGGATATTGCTACACATCCTATAATGAACAGGACATTCTCCACAACAAAGAATTATTCACCACCAAACATACATAATACCAAAGTTGAGAAACTTTCCTAAGGAAACATACGCGGGCTTTATATAGCATTACAGCAGCTGGGAATCTGGCCTGAGGGGGGAAAAAAAAAAAACTCTCATGCAAGAACAGCAGTTATGGCAAAATGGTTTTGTTCATTTACAAAAAGACACTATTCTGGAGTCTACATTTGTCAGACTAAATATCAGGGTGAGTCCAAAATAACAGATAATCCGACAGTATCTAGAAAGAATGATGTACCATGACTAAGTAGGATTTACTCTAGGTAACCAAGGCTGGTTCAATATTGAAAAATCAATAAATTTAATCCACCATATCAATAGGTGAGAAAAGAAAAATTATAAGATCATATCAAGTGATGGAGAAAAAAATTAACAAAATTCACCCATTCATGATTTTTTTAAAAATATATATCTCAGTACAGAAACAGAGGAGAACTTCTATAAAAATCTGAAAGTTTAAATCATACTTCACGGTGAAAGACTGAATGAATGTTCTCTCTGTACAATCAGAGACAAGCCTAGAATGTTTACTCTCACCACTCTTTTCTTTTAACATAGTGCAAGAAGTTCTAGCTGTTGCAGTAATAAGGGGGAAAAAAGTACACAGAACAGGAAAAAAGGAAATACACCTATCTCTACATGCAAAGAGCCTGACTGTCTACACAGAAAATCCCAAGAAATCTAGACAAAAACTCAAAGAACTATTAAGTGAGTCAAGACAGGTCGCAGGACACAAAATTAACAAATATCAATTGCATTTCTATAGAGTACCCATGAACACATGGAAATTGAAATTAAAAACATATTACCATTTCTATTGCTCTAAGAAAATTAAATACTTAGGTGTATGTCTAACAAGACATTTATAAGATCTGACGGATGGTTAAAATAAAAAATAATGATAACATCAAATGCTGACAAGGATGCAGAGAAAGTGGGACACTCACACATGGCTGATAGAAATGTAAAATGGTACAGCCACTCTGGAAAGTGGTTTGGGAGTTCCTTTTAAAACTAAAAATGGGCTTACATACAGCTAGCAATTGTACTCTTGGATTTCTATCCCATGGAAATGAAAACTTGTTTTCATGCAGAAACGTGTACATGAATGAATATTCACAGCAGCATTATCTGTAACAGCCAGACCTGGAAACAATGCAGACTTCCTTCCCTGGGTGAGTGGTTGAACAAAGTGTGGTACGTCCATACCATGGAATACAACGTAGCAGTAAAAAAAAAAGCGAACTATTAAAATAGGTAACAACTTGAATGATCGTCAAAGAAATTTTACTGAGTGAAAGAAGCCAGTCTCAGAAGGGTGCATACTGTGTAATGCAATTTATGTAACATTTGTGAAATCACATAGTGATAGAGACGAAGAACAGATTAGCAGTTGCCCAGGGTGAGGGATGTGCCCAGGGTGAGGGATGTGGGGGAGCGCAGGAGGCGAGTGTGGGTACACAGGGGCAGTGTGTTGGGAGTCTTGTCGTAATGGCATAGACAAGAATCTTCCACCCCTCCCCCCCACACACACACAAATGAGTGTGTATGTGACTGGAGAAATCTGAATGAGCTGTATGTTTTGGCCAATGTCAATTTCCTGGTTTTGATCATGTACTACAGTGATACAAGATGTCAACACTGGGGGAGACCGGAAGAAGGGATCCCCCTGCACTGGATCCCCCCCATACATTTCTTCGCACCCATGAATCCATAGTTAATTCAAAACAAAAAAACTTTAAAATTTTTAAGAAGACTAAATCCTTAAATACGTCACTAAAGAAGATAGATCAATGGCAACTAAGCAAGGAAAAGTGCAGGACGTCACTAGTCATTAGGCAAAGGCATACCAAAACCACAAAGAGGGTCTGCTACATCCCCATCAAGATGGCCAAAATTTAAAAGACCACAATATGAAGTATTGGAGCAACTGGAGCTTTTATAAATTGTTGGGAGGAATCCAAAATAGCAGAGTCACTCTGGAAAAACAATTTTCCAATTTCTTATACAGTTAATGTACACTTACCATCCAACCCACAATTCCACTCCTAGGCATTTACCCAAGAGAAATGAAAACATGTATCTACACAAAGGTTTGTACACGAATATTTGTAGCAGCTTTATTCTTAATGGCCCCAAACTGGAAGCAACCCAAACATCCAACAATTGGCAATAAACAAATTATGGTTCGTCCATACAATGAAATATTATTCAGCAATAAAGAGAAACAAACTCCTGATACGTGGAATGATGTAGATGAATATAGAAAGCATTTTGCTAAGTGAAGGAAGCCAGACATAAAGGACTACATACTTAATGGTTCCATTTAGACGACATTCTAGAAAAGGCGAAACTAGAGACCGAGAAGGTCGGTTGTTGCCAAGGAGTCCAGTGGCATGGGGATGGGACTGACTGCAAGGGAACTTCTCAGGGTAAAGCAAACATTCCACATCTTGACTGAAATGGTGGTCAGATGATGGCATGCATTTGTCAAAACTCATCAAACTGTACACTTAAGAAACAGGTGAATTCTATTACATGTAGACTATACTCCAATTTTTTCCCCCAAAATGGGGGGAGACCAATGACCAAGGGTCTAGTAAAGTGCACCAGTTAAGGATAGTTTCTTGCGTATGTCTGCAACAGGCAGAGTCTGAGGAAGCAAGCCTACTTAGCCAAGAGTCCCAAGTTTAGGGTCCAAATTCAGTCCACTGTCACTCAATTTATGCCTCTAGCAGTACAGCGGGCTTCCCTCGAGGGTCCTTGTTATCTGGAAGGAGGGATTACAACCATTAAGTGTGAACGTGAGCAGGACCAAAAATGTGAAGAGGTGGAAAACCTAAAAGGTTTTGAATGCTCTCCACAACGTGAGCAAGACAGGACTAAAGAACGGGATGCAAACCCACAAAACAACTAAAACTGCCTCTGAGTCTTGCTTTGCTTCCATTCGACTGATATTTCAGAAAATGCTTCATAAGCTTCCACGTCAGGCAGTTTAGAACATTCCCTCTAACTCTCGCCATAATCCCTAAAGGTGGGCCTCCCTCCTGAGGCTGTAACAAAGAGGGGGAGGTAGCCAGTGCCTTGGGGAAGCGCTTGGGTTCTGGAATCTCCGTGCTTGGGTATGTGTCCTAATTCTGCCACTGGCTGATGGCTTGGAACAGTCACTGAATCCCTTTGACCCCCCAGTTCCAGAAATAATATTGAAAACGGAAAGGAGTCAGAATCCATTCCCTGCCTTCCTCTCTCTGTAAAGTGCTATATACTTCAATACTGTGCCTCGGGGGCTCCGCTTTTGAATGAGTCTAATTCAGTAGCTGCCCAAGATTGGTTTTCTGATCCCCTAAAGAGGCAGCTCAGACGGTCTTGTCTGCCCTCCTAATGTCACAAAAGGGGAAAGGAAGTCCTCTCTTCCACTGTCCTGAAATCTGTCTCCCCGCTTTAAACATATACACCTACATGGAGGGGGTGGGATCTCAAGGAATTGGTTCATGTGACTGTGAGGGCTGGCAAGTCCAAAATTCACAGGCAAGCTGGCAGGCTGGCTGTCCTGACAGGAGCTGACGCTGCAGTCTTGCAGCAGAACTTCTTCCTCACTGAAACCTCGACTTTCCTCTTAAGGCCCTTCAACTGATTGGAGGAGGCCCACCCACACTTTAAGGATAAACTTTTATTCAAAAGCAACTGATTATCAATATCAACCACGTCTACAAAATAGCTTCAGAGCAACAGTGAGGTTAGTGTTTGAATAACTGGGTTATTCAACGTTATAGCCCAGCCACGTTAACACGTGAAACTACCCATCATACGTGTCAAGTATGGTCGTCTGATATACACAGAGAGGGTTGAGAGTTTCTACTCAAGTTTTCAATAAAAGCAGGAGCAGGCTAAGGAAGGGCAGGACTGTCTGACAGAAAAATACCTACCTGGCCCCTTTCTTGGGAACGCTCAATTCCACAGGTGGTCCTACTGTTTGCACTGCTCTCCCAGAGGAGCTCTGGGGCAGCAACTAAAAACATTTCAGCCTCGTTGGGGCGCCTGGGTGGCGCAGTCGGTTAAGCGTCCGACTTCAGCCAGGTCACGATCTCGCGGTCCGTGAGTTCGAGCCCCGCGTCAGGCTCTGGGCTGATGGCTCGGAGCCTGGAGCCTGTTTCCCATTTTGTGTCTCCCTCTCTCTCTGCCCCTTCCCTGTTCATGCTCTGTCTCTCTCTGTCCCAAAAATAAATAAAAAACGTTGAAAAAAAAATTTAAACAAATAAACAAACAAAAAAACATTTCAGCCTTGTAAGATCTAGTAAAGAGATCTGAGTGATACTACAAAAAAACAAAACAAAACAAAAAGGCAAAAACAAAGATGCAGACTGCAACCTCTCAAAAATAAAAAATAAAATTCATTTATTGAGGAAGGAAAAGTTTAACACATGATCCAAGTGCAGAACCCAAAACAAATTCTTCTATGAGCTCCTGCATGATCTACCTCTCTACACATACCCTGTGAGAAATGACACCCATGTAGGCACATACACGGTATAATATACACGGTACCGTCTGGTTACCAACACCTATTGGATGGCAGTTTTTCATATTCGTCTTATTTGCACATTCATCGACATGGTTTACAAGAGTCACATAAATTCGTTGTTCGCTAAAAACAGCTTCCCCAGCATCGCCTTGATTTCAACAAAAGAACACGGCTTACAGCAGGCACCCTCAACCCTCGTTTCCCCGTCCTCCCCCCCCCCCCCCCCCGCCCCGTTCTGGTGGCCACATATCAGCACCACTTACATACCCCGGCCAGATAATGACCCGGTGGTACAAAGAACAGGGAAGAAATACCACAAGCCGATGCTGTCGGAGCACACAGCCCTGCAACCAGCAGGACTAATTAAATTGTCTAAAAGTATTGACCATGATTTCAAAGACAAGCCACACCCTCTCCTTTCCCCTAACGGTCTTGGAGATTTGTAATGTACTTTGGAAAATTTAATTCTAA
This sequence comes from Felis catus, assembly GCF_018350175.1. Lineage (NCBI taxonomy): Eukaryota > Metazoa > Chordata > Mammalia > Carnivora > Felidae > Felis > Felis catus. The sequence continues at coordinate 195,311,775 of NC_058368.1, forward strand.
GGCAGACTTGGAGCCGACTCCCTAATCACGAGGTCACGCGACTTGTACCATGTGCCTCCGCTGTCAGGAAGTCGCGTCGGGTTCGGACCGGGGCCGATGCTGGGGCCTCGCCTTAACATCTGATCGGCTGCGAAATACAAGCCACTGATACAGACCCCTTTGCTGTGAGCAGTGAATAGAGAGAGCTGTAAACAGACACAAATTGAGATTTTGCACTTCCAAAAAACATGAGGTGAATATGTAGTGTTATACAGAGTAGATATTCTACAATTCAGGAAGGGAGACGTTTGGGAAGAAAAAAGTAAGCCAGGAGAATGGGGGCGGAGGAAAGATTTCCCCATGTTCCTTTCTGGGATCATCACTTGAAGACAAGTGAATAAACTGCAGATTGTACCTTTCATGGGGGTAGAGTGAGCAGTGAGCACCAGCCAATGAATCCGGCCAGAGAGGTGAGTGGCAGAGAGGGAGGGCGGAAGCTGCAGGTTCTGTGCTAAGATACGCCGCACATTCATACGCATCTGGCCCGGGTTTGTGCAGACGAAGGGCTCCTAGCAGCCAGACAGCAGCACAATATACAAATAATGACACTTGTGAATGGTGACAACTTCCAGAAAACTACACACAAGATGACAGATCATGCTCTTCCCAGCCATTTGAGGGCAGGTACGCTGCTGACAGAGAGTTGGAAACCTCCTAAGAGCAGTGTTTGCAAACAAAAACAAAACAAGGGGCTCTGAGAAGCCACCTCGGGGCTACTGGAAATCTGAGGCTGCACTTGGAGTGGCTGGGGGAGGGGCACAGAGCCTAACAGTATCAGCCCGAGAATCCCACGGTTTGCCTTTGGCCCGGCAGATGCAGCCTCACACTCGAGAGCCTCGTTGCCCCTAATCAGACTCCTGTGTATGCTGGGCCTGCTTCACCAGGGGCCAGAGCAGGGCACGCGGAGAGGCTGGGCAGCTGGTTCCTGATGAGCCATGGACAGAAACCAGGGAAGGCCCCCTGACTGCAGAAGCCTCGTGGGCAGAAGAGCAAGCTATCCTGAGCTGGCCCAGAGGGCCGCTTCCCCCTACCCTCCATCTTCTGGCTGACCCTTTACTTGACAACCTCACAACCGGAAAGGCCCATGGACAGGGCCCCCCTTGCCTGGCTCTTCTGAAGCAGCAGGAGCACAGGAAAAAGATCAAACGGGGACAAGGCTGTGCCAAATTAGCTTCAAAGCTAGTGGTGCCGTCTCTCCCACACACGTTTTCTAGGCCAGGGACCCTGAAACAGTAGTCTGCATTTTGCTAAGACCTGGGACCAGAGGACCAGTTTTGTGCCACCCAGTCCTCAGGTCAAGTCTTGCTACCCGCCGGACAGGATGGCCTCTAGCAGCTCCCTGAGTTACAGAGGCCTCCAGCACAGAGGCTGTGGGCAGGACACACATCTGATTCCCTTCTGGCATGTGCCTTCTCACTGAAAACAACTCTCAGGACTGTCGTGGAAAGACGGCTGGAGCCCAGGGCTTGCAAACAGATGAGCGCAACTCTTGAACACACTTTGGTACCTTCTGCGCCTGAGGTTTCACAGGGCAGGGCCGTTGCCCCCTTCAGTTGGAATCTGAGTCCCATAAGCACCTACTGGTGACCACAGAAAGGGTGGGTGAAAACCATCATTCTCCTAATGGAGACCAAGTCACAAGTGATCCCATCTCCCTAAGTTCATAAATTATTAGTAGGCTGGGAGTCATTGCAATGAGAATTTGGCTTTGGAACAGAAGAGAGAGAAAAAGCCAGGCTGGGGGCGGGGACGGGGGCGGTCAGAGCCCTTACAAGCTTTGGGGAAACACAAACAAACAGGACCCTGATGAAGCTACGCTGCTCTCCAACTTTCAGGGCGAACTGTGTCTCCAGGTCAGAAACGGCCTGGTGACAGGAGAGGAGGACAGCAGGACCCTATTGCACACACATGAACACACACACACACACACACACACACACACACAGCTCAGGGGATGGAGACTTAATGAATGCCTTCTGAAATACTTCGCACACCAACAGGGGGGAGAAAAGGCAGCCAAAAGCAAGGCCACGAACCTTTCTCTGCTTTCTCCACAGTTTGTTCCCAAATCTGAAGGCTGGCCTTGAGGTGAGCCAACACCGAGGCTATTTCTGACACTCAGGGAGGCATGCAGGGGGAGGGACGGGGTCACGATTAGTGTTTAAAACATAGGGGACCGAAGTCCCTACCGAGTGGTTCCCTTTAGAAGAAGTCCAGGTCGTGGAGGCAGCCCGGGGTGGGGAGCTGCTTCCGGCCTGTCCCCCGTTGATTGTAAACAACCAAGCACCACGTGTAGTGTCAGACCAGCTGCTTCTTAATTCTGTGAACTGAACTTCACGCTCTGTGCTCACTGGCCCCGTCTTCTCATCCACGGCGAAGTGTGGGTGTCCTCCCGATGTGCTGGCAACTGAACGCTAGCGTGCCATGTGCCCGTCGGGGGCCTCAGCGCACGACGCGACCATTTTATAAGCCTCCTGCGGAAAGCAGCACATCCCACTCGGCCATCCTTCCTCGGCCCAGTGCACTGGCAAACATATCCTGAGTCCTGCGTGTCTTCTCAATATGAAACCAGACTGGTCGGTGGGAGGCAAAGTCCATACCTCCCCACAGAGGTACACGTGAAAATGATCCTGATTAAAACCTCTGGGGTACTCAGACAAGGGTGCTGAGGACCTAAGCACACATTTCCTAGAGCAAGTTTCTTTTCAGCAGGAGAAACCTAGTAAAAGCTTACTGAGGAAGAAGCAATCCACAATAACCCCAGATCTAGAGACAGAATCTAAAAACAGAAGCTAATTTTAAATAAAATATAAATATTTTCAATTTAGGCAGGACTTGATATCTTTCGGAAGCTAAAGCATCTAAGAATACAACACTGTGACCCACACGAGGAATTTGGAGGAGGTGTTGCCAAGGGTCACAGGCAGAGAGAGTAAAGATTAAAAGCTCCAGCTCTGGAAGGCTGGTTTTTAACTACTAGGTAGGTCCAGGCACCTCCTGGAGACTTGAACAGGTTGGAAGAAACTGAGGTAAAATATCTGGGAGAGGTATGAGAAAGAGAGAGGCCCAGCCCTCCCACTCATTTAATCCAGGCCTGGGCCTGGAAAGGAGAAAACAGGAGGTGGGGGATGCTAAGATTCTTAAATAAAGTGGGCTGTGCAACAGGAATAATTGGGTGAGGTGGGTCAGAAGGAGGGAGGCAGGTAAGGGAGGAGACAGGATGAGGGAAAAGAGTTGCAAAGGTCTGGGTTAATGTAAGTACAAGTGAACAGGGGTGGCCCTGCCACTAAGAGGGGCCTCTGCCTATCTGCTACTCACTCTCACCTGTGCCCTCAGCCCTACCTGGCCCAGGGCACCCAGCTGCCGGGTAGAGGGGCTCCTGGACAGCAACCTCGCCTTTCCCCAGAGCCCGGACCCTAGCTGAGGCTCTGGGGCCAGGGGCTGGGGAACACACAGGGACGGGGCGGGCAGATCGCTATACAAAGGCACTGGTGGAGTTGATGAAGACAGGAGCACTGCTTGGCTGGATCAGCTCATAGAGGGCCTCATACGTCCCCACCACAAAGCCCACGAAGCCCAGGATGCTGATCAGGGCGTCCTTGGCGATGGTGATGGGGCTCATGCCCTCCGAGTAGTAGGTGGTGATCTCCAGGAGGGGCGGGATGATGAGGGCCAGGGCGCTGCTGCTCACGGACCCCACCAGGGAGATGACCAGGTCCAGGCGGGGGATGAGGATGGCCAAGACGCCTGCAGGAGAGAGAGGACACGCCTGCTCAGGACTGCCCAGAGCCGGGAGAGACCTCCTCACTGCTGAGCAAATTTAGCACGAGTCCTTCTTCCAGAATGGAGAGCTCCGCAGAAACTTAGACATTGTCCCATCCAGTGTCTCTCTGCACAGATGAGAAAACAAATGGCCACAGGTGTGGCACAACCTGGGTCTCACTGCAAGGCTGGGACTGGAACCCAGATCTCCTGGCTTTCGGCTTTTCCCGCTACAGCATACGACCTCCATCTTTCCGAAGCAAAGGAACCAAATTACACTCCTGGGCAGCCTGGTCCCTACCAGAGGAGGGAGGTGGACTGTTTCTGTGCGACTGGTCATTTTCTTCTGCCGAGGGTACCTCCCCCACAAATATCTCACTTAACTGACAAGAAACAAAATGGGGGGGGGGGAGCCATCCTTCTGGAATGCTATCAGAATAAACCCCGTCTCACAGAGCACTTTCCTACAGGGAAAGTAGATGTAGCTCAGCGTGCAGGCTCACCTGAGGGGCAAGGCCCACACGATGGCCTCGCGCCCGTGGCTCCCACACCAGGCAGAAGTGACGAAGAACCAACCGCAGGCCGCCTTAGGAAACCCCGTCAGCTTCCACCCCGTGGCAATGACAGTGCTGCTGTCACACCAGGGGGAGGAGGCCTCGCCGACCGCACTTACTCCAGCGCCTGCCGAGCCCGCCGTTCTCATCTGACTCAGCTTTCCGCCGGGGGCGAGGCGCGAAGGCCACTGCTCCACAAGTGCCCCGAGGACTGCGGGCTCTGGCATCGGGGACACGGGGGGAGGCGGGGGGGGATGTTACCACTCCTTTCTATTCCCCGGTTTTCTTGTCGGCAAATGAGGATACAAATGGCTCCTATGTCACAGAGATACCCTGATGGCCCAACGGGGTTGCACAGGCACCTCACAAAAGGCCTGGGGTACAAGAGGCTCACGCTAGAGTTCAGAGCATCATTCTACTATATATGCTGCTGCCCATGCAACTGCATTACTGACTCATTACTGTTCTCCCCACGGCAGGCTCCAACCGGAGGTCCCCAGCATGGAGACCGTGCTCCAGAGCACATACCTCACTGGCTCCTACGAGTCACATCTTACATGGGGGCGGGTTCAGTTTCCCCTTCATCTCACAAAGCAGTGTAGCCAAGTCGTTCTGAGGAAGGCATCACAGTGGTGAGACTGCCAGACAGACACCTCAGGCCGATGCACCCCATTTTACCCTCAGATCAATTTTACTCCTCAGATGGGACTGTCCGCATCGATTACTGTTTCTTTGGCTAAGCTACAGACAAATGGACTGGGTTGCATGTAGAAGCCAGGTTTTGTGAGACGCACTTGCTTTTAAGCTGGAACAGCGCTCCCTGTAGTAAGAGAGGAGGCGACGTGGGATGGGGGCTTACCAGGAGAGGGACAGGTACACGTCTCCCGTCTCACACTTCCTCTGAAGCGATGTCAACTTAAACGAATCCAGTTCCTCATTCACAGCGGCCATATTTCAAGGACTTAACAGTTGCCTGTGCCTAATGGCTACCGTCCTAGACAGCACAGACCCAGAATACTCCCCTCGCGGCAGAACATCTAGCGTCTGATAGGCAGCACTGCGACGCAGCCACTCGTTGGCAGAATCTGCCTCGGGTCCATGGGTATGTAACTTCACAACATGGTTACTGTCCCCAGGCAGATTCAATGATAGGAAGGGACAGAATGCAGGCCCTCAAGTGTCTGGTCACGTCACACACCTGACGATTAAGAACATACAGAACGACACCTGCAGGAGGGAGAACAGGGGCGCTGGCTGATCACACAAAGAGCCTGTCTGTGAAGAACTGGGGGAGTCAGATGTCGGGCTAACTTTCCCAGGGACGCACTGCAATCATTTAGCAGAGAACCGGTATACAGTCAGCCCTGACCTCTCTCTGCTTTGCAAAGGAAGTAAGACAAGTGTTTTGAAGCCTGATAACAAAAGGGGGCACAAGGATACTGAGCCTCAGATCTGCTTCTAGCATCATTTTATAGCCCTGAGGCAATCCCTTCCTCTTTCCTTATTCTAGTGTTCAACCGTAATGGCAATTATCCATCAACACCCTCGCTGTTCTGAAGCCTTCAGGAAGCCCATAAAAAGTGTAGGCTTTTAACTTGCACTGCAAGTTAAAAACAGTATGCTTCAACCCTTAGCTATTTCTATATAGAGTTGGTGATATCCCTCAAATCTTCAGGGTTGAATTTGGAGGAAGGATAAAACTAAATTGTAAACTAGGGCGCCTGGGTGGCTCAGTCAGTTAAGCGTCCGACTTTGGCTCAGGTCATGATCTCGCGGTTTGTGAGTTCGAGCCCCGCCTTGGGCACTGTGCTGACCGCTCAGAGCCCGGAGCCTGCTTCAGATTCTGTGTTTCCTTCTCTCTGTGCCCCTCCCCTGCTCATGCTCAGTCTCCCTCTGTCTCTTTCAACGTTTATTTATTTTGGGGACAGAGGGAAACAGAGCATGAACAGGGGAGGGTCAGAGAGAGAGGGAGACACAGCATCGGAAACAGGCTCCAGGCTCTGAGCCATCAGCCCAGAGCCTGACGCGGGGCTCGAACTCACAGACCGCGAGATCATGACCTGGCTGAAGTCGGACGCTTAACCGACTGCGCCACCCAGGCGCCCCTCCCTCTGTCTCTTAATAAATAAACGTTAAAAAAAAAAAAAAGGCTAAATTGTAAGCTGATGACAAAATGGCGTTCTCATTACGGACAACTTTGCGCTCAACGAGAACTGATCTGCCGTGTGGTCCGTGCTGTGTGTTCCCTTCCCCTCTCTGGGGTCTGGGTCTACATCTGCCTAGTGTCAACCTCACAGTGACGGCTCCCACGGTTCCAGTGTGGGTGAGGGGTGCGGTGGCAATAGCACTGGGGCAGCAGTCAGATCTGAGCCCCGGGAGAGGCTGGTAAAGGAACGTGGTTGAGAGTGCAGGCTCTGGACTCAGAACCTGGACTCCGATCCCAGCTCCACCGCTAACCAGCCAGCTACTTAACCTACCACTAAATAGGAATGGTCACATGAGACCGTTCACATCGAGATCTCAGAGCACTCAGAGCTTAAGTGCACAATAAATGAAATGTGAGTTAATACAATCACCGGTCCCAGCACCAGCGGGTTCACCATTTGGAGCCTCAGCTCGTTCACCCACGAGGCTAGGTGACCATATGAGCCCTGGATGAGGACTGAAGTCTCACCCGCCTCTGACATCTTAAGGAACTGTACAAAGCAGGTGTAGTCACTTAGGAGTGTGTTGTGGGATCCTTCAACTCACTGTCAAGTGGGAAGCACCATGTCCTGATCGACTGCAGCACAGCAGAGCAATGGGATTCCTCTCCTAGAACAGATGGGTATGCCCTAAACACAGCTTCCAGCCTGCCTGGTTTTGTGCCATTAAAGGGAGCGTGAGTTATTCTTCCGGTGCCAGCCCCTGATCTCCATGGATGCTCCACCCCACTCAAGAGAAGGGTGTCCCTTATCAGAGACAATAAGCCCGAGGAGGAAAGAAGTCAGATGACCTGCCTGCGCCCTCCCAGCTCTGAGTCTGACATCCCCTCTTCCTCTCTCACGTTAACCTGGGGGACATATGGTACGTCGTGATAGGACTTAAGTGAGGTCAGATGTGCTCTACTCTATGATAAGCATTAGGTGGAAACAGTGACACAAGCTCCTGCGATTAGAATCTTTTCTCAGATTAGACAGAGATGTTCCACTTCAGCATGACATTTTAAAAGCAATCTAAAAACTTGCCCTTGTGTTTGCTACAAAGGATATACACAATAAGCGTGCCTAACAAAAATATCTCTAAATAGAGATTTTTTAAAGTGGCAAAACTTTTCTCTTCAGGCCAGGATCACAGGGCTATCCCAGCTGGACCAGATACCACAAGCGAACCCCAAATAAAGCCTGACACTGGAGAAAGATAATGAGGGGGGTGGGGAGAAGGCAAGAACAGTAAGCCTCGCACTAATAATGCAGGGGGAAGGGGAAGACAAGAGGACCCAACCAAATTAGCACAAATAGCCCCAAGGGCTCAACAGCAGGGGTGCCATCATGCAAAATGTGGCCAGCTAGCTTCAGCTAATCCCAGACATGGGAATCATGTACTTAGGAAAGATGTGGGAGTAACCAAAACCTCTTCTAGCACTAAATGTCTTTACTCGGAATTAAAGCCCTCTGGAAAGAGAAACTCCAGAAGGTAGAGATCTCAAAGCAGCCAACCAGGAATATCCTCTCCCTACTCTCTCCCTGCTCCCCCACAAGCGCACCCCATACAAAGAGGAACACTCCCACAGCGCACTCCCAAACAGCAAGGCAGCGCCCTCTGTAGCAGCTTGGCTGTGGCTTGTGCAGAAATGGGGGACTGAGGAAACTCAGCTAGTCCACGTGATTAGTCAAGAGGGCTCCAACGGTATTACAAAACATGTTCCCTTTGGGTTAAGAGACACTAAAAATGTGACCTTTTGACTGCTGAAGCACCAGGGGGCAAACGACCATGTTCAGAGATGGAACTGACTGGGATTCTGGAGCCTGTGGTTTTAGACCGGCAACCGAAAGAGCTGACGTGTGCACAAGAGAAGACAAAGCACTTTAGAGAACACACACTTACAGAACTATGCTGGACACCTACAGCCAGCCCTATGTCTGGAAGCTCTTCCTGCTGTTTCGCTGTGCTCAATGCTGGTGCAGCCCACCTGTGTTACTCTGAATGTCTAGAAATGTACCTTTAAAATTAATACCAGCCTTGGACACAATATGTCATTTCATTTAGGGGGAGTATAAATTTAAAAAAATACAAAAGCAAGGAAAACAACTTACATGTCCCACACCAAAGGAGTAGTTTAGTAAATACGATCCACTAATATAATAGAATATTATATGGTCATGAAAATATTTATGAAGGATACGTATATTCATGACATAATATCAAATAAAAAGCAAAAGACGAAGTTTCCTGTGTATACTACGACTGCAACTATTTTTAAAAGCACCTACGAGGATGAACACAGAAAATAAAATGCAAAAAAAAATTATTTTGTTAAGTCAGTGGGATATTTGGAATTTCTTCTTCAATCTAGACATTCTTGAAATGTTTCTACATTAACTTTTTTTTTTTTTTTTTTTTTTTTTTTTTTTGAGCAGTAGTTTGGTAGAAATTTCAAATCAGGCTCAAAGCACCTGTGCCAAATCACAGAAGTTTAGACTTGAAAGAAATCTTCGCAATCTGGTACCCTGCACATCTATCTTCTGGCTGAGGAAACTGAGGCCTCGGGAGCGTTCCCCAGGGACCCACAGTGCACGACTAATTACCACCACTGCCCCTTGTCATTGTAGCTGCAAGATGGAGGGATGGGAGGGAGCACAAGCTGCTGAGAAGCCACTCTGTTCGGACCTGGCAGCTTCATGCTTGACAGGGTTTGGCTGCTTGGAATGTTCCACAGCTACGCATTCCAGTCCAAACAGGCCTTTTAATTGATAAGGCTTCATGTTATTACATCTTCAACAATAGGTTTCTGAAATTTTCATATGTAACCGAAGGAAGATGCTTCACATGGGAAATGGCACAGAGAATTAGTTCAAAGCACTGAAGGACAGATTAATGCCTCATGGAACCCAAAGGAACTACTCTTTCTACACTTCTGAACTCCCTCTGGCACCAGCCTCTTCCAGCCTCTCCTCCTTGCACATAGGTGACCTGCGAAGTCTGCAATTGAAACATAGGGGCTGGAAAGAAATACTGTTTCATATGAAATCGCAACACAATGAACACCATTCTCTGATGCGTGTATTCTCCCTTCCCCTCCTGTCCAAGAGTCTGAAATTAAGCACCAAAGAGTAGACACAGAAGTCTTTGCAAAAAAAGGGGAGAGTGGCGAGAAAGTCGAATTCCCAATGCAAAAAAAAAATTGAGTCTGGACCAAATTCCCCTGCTTCCCTTGGTGGGTGGAGGGTAAGGAGGAGGAGGAAAAAAGATAAGAAAACACTATAAATACCAATAAAATAAGCTGCTACTAAAATGTATGGGTGTAATAGAAAACAATCAGTTTTAGCAAAGTTCTAAAATCATGCACCAAATAACCTTATGCAGCAAAGATCTGAAAGTACAGGAAAAAAACAAAAACAAAATAAACTCACATAAATACATTTAAGTTGGTGCTGCAGTGAAATGCCTCTCCTGAATCCCACAATCACTTCACAGTCTCCAGGGAAGGGAAAAGAAGCCCGGGTGTTCAGAGATGAAAAGGCTGCATCATTTAATAGGCTGACGATGCAATGCTAAGTCACAATAGATCACAGAAAGGGAAATAACTGAATGCACTTGCAGATCAAAAGCAGCTTGAGTCCTTTGAGCATCATGCTGTAGAAGGGAGATGAGACCCACAGACAGAGTCAGGAAAAGCAAAGCAAAATCCAGGAGACATCTAAGGATAGCATGAGGTCTATGAATCAGAGACTCCTGGCTCCTGCAGGGCGCGGTGGAAAGAAACCTGGCAGGAAGCAAGACATATGCTACCGGAGGCTAAGCCAGGTTTGAGAAGAAAATGGGGCCAGGACAGGAATCAGGCCCAGCATCACCGCCCCAGCTCTCCGGGCAAGGAGAAGCTGGTGTCTAGGCAGTTAGAGCACATTTTGCCTAGACAGACCTACCTTTTCTAGAGAAACCACTTTGAAAAAAGCCAATTATTTGAACCATCCCATCCTTGCTTCCAGCACCCTTTGGATTCCAGAATCGGAACACTGAGAGTTGACATTATACACTGTGCACATGAAGGCTGGACTTCAATCCTTAGAGGTAACCATCCACAGAGGAACACACGTATCTGTGTTGAAGAATGAGAGTTGCAGGCAGAAGATAGGAACAAAATCCAGAGCATCTTAGCGCACATTAAGGCAAACTGCTAGAAAAGCAAAGATACACTACAATTGTTTCCTTTTCAGTTGCTCTAGGGCAGCAGTGGCCTGTAGGTAGCTCCAGGCACTGGATTAGCTGCTGAGTGGGCTTTTTCTATAGGCTGGACTACAGAGGGCCAGAAGGTCTGCCAAACAAAGGCTATAAGGAGAAGTCAGATTCTTGGCTGCCATCAGCTTGCTAGGGTTGGCAAATGCAAGCAGTCCACTTCTTGCCTGGCTCTTCCCCAGCCCCACCCTGCAATAAATCCTCAGACAGAATATGCCCAACATTAAGTCAGAAGGTTTGGTTCCTCAGCTCTAGTGACCGCCTTCCACACAAAGATTCAGGACGCTGAGCTTCACCCGCATCCTTGAAATGAAATGAGAAAGAGAACTGCAGGTGGCTTGAAGAAATCTGTTCCATGACAGGCATTAGTCTGTTCCCTTGAGACAGTTCACTCTGGGACAGGCACTAGTCTGTTCTTTGAAGAGACATTCTAGGACGGGAGCCAGTCTATTCCTTGAGCAGATGAGTCTGAGATAGGCACTGTTCAGTTCCCTTGAGAAAGTCCTAGCTGGGAGAGCCACCAGTCTATTTCCTTGAAAGGTCCATTCTGGGATGGGCACTAGTCTATTTTTTGGAGAAGGACCATTCTAGGATAGGTACTAGCCTGTTCCCTAGGAAGCCCATTCTGTGGTAAGCAATGTCAGTTCTATTGAGAAGACCATTCTGGGGTTGGCACTTTCCTTAAAGAGGTCCTTTCTAGCACAGGCACTAGGCTGTCCCTTGAGGTCCTTTCTAGCACGGGCACCAGGCTGTCCCTTGAAGAAGCCCATTCTGGGATAGGCACTAAGTCGTTCCCTTGAGGAGGCCCATCTGGGATAGGTACTCATCTGTTCCCTGGAAGAAGCCCATTCTAGAATAGGCACTAGTCCGTTCCTTTGAAGAGGGTTTATTCTGGGATAGGCACTAGGCTGTTACCTTGAAAAAGTTCATTCTGAAGTAGGCACTAGTCTGTCTCCTTGAGACTGGTGTCTCAAGTCCTTTCTAGGGTAAGAACTATTAGTCTTGCTGAGGAGACCATTCTGGGATAGGCACTAAGCTGTTCTCATGTGGAGGCTGATCCGGGATAGGCAGTAGTCCATTCCCTAGAAGAAGTCTGTTCTTGGATAGGCACTAGACTGTTCTTCTGAGGAAGTTTATTCAGAAATACACACCAGAATGTTTCCTCAAGTAAGTCCACTTTGAGATAAACACTATCAGCTCTATTGAGGAGACCATTCTGGGATGGGAAGTAGTCTGTTCCCTTAAAGAGGTCCATTCTAGGTAGGCACGATACTATTCCCTGAGGAGGTCCATTCTGGAATAGGCACTAGTCTGTCCCCCATGTCTAACCTCTACTGCCCTTCTCTTGTCAACAGTTAACCCATACCATCATTTCTGATCTTCCACACTATGAGTAAATGCTAGATAACTTTCACACCATTTATCCCTAAAACACTCCATTCTGGTTCAATTTAAAAATCATACAGGCCTATTTTTATTCCAAAGATAGAGCCTTGGACTGGATAATTTAAGAAGTTCCCAGGGAAGTCTCAATATAATAAGTCAAGATAATTCTTTTCCCAAAATAGCACAATTTTTAAAAATAAAATAAAAACCCCAACATAGCCAAAAAGTAACATCTAGATTCAAGTACTGTGATCTGGAAACAAGTTGCAAATCTCCTAGAAATTTACATTAGGTATTATAGACCAATTTATTCAGGGGTTCTCTATTCTATCAACTCACAGAACCTACCAAAAAAGAAAAAAAAAAGGAAAAATTGATTTTTATTTTAAAATGTACATCGGTTTCCACCAACAGCAAATAGAGTAATATCTTGTCTCAAAACTCACACTCCGGGGTGTGTGGTCAGGGAGGAGAAATAAAACACAAAGGTAAAAATCAAACACCTAGATTAATCAGTATACATTTTCTAAGAAACACATTTAGTAAACGTCTAGAAGGGTATCATATAGGCCCAACATGAAATCTAAGCAATAGATTGTCACACTGGAAAAGGATTATTTGAAAACACAAATAAACATGTAGTGGCTATCAAAGTAACCTATACTCACATGCATATGGTTTAAATGGCTCTCTTTTACACTGTTACCTTATTTTACCCCAAGGACATGGGAGAGTAATTCTACATCTTTACTATGAATTCTGACCACCACTGTAGCATTTTATGCCATATCTACAAATAAACTTGTGTTCTCCTTCCCATGCCCTTTCGAGTACATATACAATCAATTCACTTCACCATCTGGCCGGGCCTCAACTACGCACCTGAGACATCAGGCCATGTTCCCCGCTCACACACTACAACTGTTTCAGTACACCAGGCTCTCCCTCAAGAAAGCCCTGAGGACTGGGTGCCCTTTGGGGAGGGAAAAAAAAAAACAACCAAAGCAATTATCTCATCTTCTACTCACATGTCAGGCAGACCAGCACAGTGCGCACGAACAGGTCTACCACCAGCTCGCAGTGCTCGGGCACGCGGGACACGAAGAAGGGGATGATGATCTCGGCCGGGACGTAGAACTGGAGGGCGTAGGTGAAGAAGATGCCAATGGAGTAGAGCAGCTTGACCGACTGGTACAGCCTGCAGAGAGAGAGCCGAGACCCATTCCAAAGCCTGCTCTGTGCCACAGCACTAGCAGTGAGGGGGCAAGACGGTCTCGCCGTGGCCATGTCTATCCAAGTCACCGACGCGCGTGTCCTTCAGACCCAGCAATTTCATGTGGAGGCATTTACCCTGCAGATACACTTGCACGTTGTGTAACATTTTTCACTCCAAGTATGTCACTGTCGCATTGTTTACGTATGGAAGGCTGAAAACAGTTGAAATGTTAGCCAGTGGGGAACTTTACATCATAGGATCCCATACAGCTGTGAAAAAGTAGGAGGCAGAACTACAGGTGCTGATACGGAACCAGCGCCAGGATACGTAAGTGAAAAATGCGTGAAGCAGGACAGTGCCTACAGTGTGCTACAAATTGTCCAAAAAAAGGAAAAGGAAGGAAAAAACACTCCCTCCCCCCACCCCACACATGCATATGACATTCTTACATACTCTAACCATCCCCAAAAGGAAACACAAGAAGTCGGTAATGTGGTTGCCTCTGAAATGGTAAACTGTAAAACTGGGGACTTGGGGAAGCAAATGGACACAAACATATTCTGTCTACACTTTGAACAGCTGGAATCTTTACCATGGACATATAACCTTTCAAAAATCAAAACAATTAAAAATGCAATTAAAGCGTAACAGGCCTTTTTCTATCCTTCCCCTTCAATTCCCTGTTCCCTAGAATCAGAAGGGGACCACATGACCAAGAAGCAAGAGCAAAACCCATCTTCCCACACCACTGTGGCTGTCTTCCTACCACTGCTTCACGTGCGGCTCCTCAGGGAGACGGTT